>NC_072423.2:37225000-38425000 GCF_028878055.3 Symphalangus syndactylus
TTTAATGTCTCTCAATCTGACCTATCTCCTAAGTTTAGACTTTGTTTTCTCTCTAGAATACTTCTCCTTGAAATTTTCTCCTTTTCCTCTTCTCAGATAACTCCTAGTAGTTTTTCAGATCTCAGTTTAGATAGTTCTTTCGGAATTAAAGTGCTATTATAAAAGTAATTATATACCATATCCAAGTGGGATTTATCCCAGAAATGTAAGCTTGATTGGACATCTGAAAGTCAGTTATTGTGATACATCGTATCAACAGAGTAAAAAACAAAAATCATACGATTATTTAAATAGATCCAGAAAAAAGCATTTGACAAAATAATCACTTTTTTATGAAATAAAAATATTTAACAAACTAGGAATAGAAGGGAACTTCCTCAGATGAATAAAAGGCTTCTATGAAAACCCCACAGCTCACATCATACTTAATGGTAAAAGACTATGTTTTCTTTCTGCCCGAGATCAGCCACAAAACAAGGATGTCTGCTTTTGCCATTTCATTCAACATGTTACTGGAGATTCTAGCCTGGGCATTTGATTAAGAGAAAGAAATGAAACATATCTAGATTGGAAAGCAAGGTGTAAAATTACCTGTATTTGCAGATGACATTATCTTATATATAGATAATCCTAAGGAATCCACTAAAAAACTCTTAGAATTAATAGATGAGTTCAGCAAAGTTGCAGGATACTGGATCAGTATAAAAAGTCAATATGCAAAAAAACTGTATTTTTATATATGAGAAATCCCAAAATGAAGTTAGGAAAATAGTTCTGTTCATAATAGCATCAGAAATTTAACAAAAGAAGTACAAAACTTACACTGTGAAAACTACAAAATATTATTGAAAGAAATGGGAAAACATATATTCATTGATTGCAACATAAAAAAAACAGAGATAGAGATAGGGTCTTGCTATGTTGCCCAGGCTGGTCTTAAACTTCTGGCCTCAAGCGATCCTCCCACATTGGCCTCCTAAAGTGCTTGGATTACAGGCATGAGCCACCATACCTAGCCCTGATCACAGTACTTCACATTGTTAAGATGGCAGTATTCCCCAGACTGACATACACGTTGAGCACAATACCTATTAGAATCCTAGTTGACTTCTTTATAGAGATTGACAAGATGATTTAAAAATTCATATAAAATTACAAAGGACCAAGAATAGCCAAAACAATCCTGAAAAAGAACAAATTTGGAGGACTCATACTTTCTAATTTCAAAACTTACTATAAAACAACACTAATCAATACAGTGTGGTACTGGCACAAGGATAGACGTAATACATCAGTGGAATTGAATTGAGAGTCTAGAAATAAACCCATATACCTGTCATCAACTGATTTTTAGCCAGGGTGCCAAGACCAACGTGGAAAGAATAGGTTTTTTCAACAAATGGTACTGGTGCAACTGTGTAGTCACTTGCGAAGGAATAAAATTGGGCTTTTGCTGCACCCCATATACAAAGTTAATTCAAAATGGGTCAAAGACCTAAAAAGAGCTAAAACTATAAACCTGTTATAAGAAAATGGGGGTAAATATTCATGACCTTGGATTTCGCAAATGACTGTTAGATATAACAACAAAAGCATGAGCAACAAAAGAAAAAACAGGTAAATTGAACTGCATCAAAATAAAAACATTTGTGCTTCAAAGGACCATCAAGAAAGTGAAAAAACAGCCCACAAAATGTGAGAAGATATTTGCAAATCACTTATCTGGTAAGGAACTGTATCTATAATATATAAAGAACTTTTTAAACCCAATAGTAGAAGGACAACCCAATTAAAAAATGGATGAAAGATCTGAGTAAACATTTCTGCAAGGAAGGTATTCAAATAGCTAGTAATACACACATGAGAAAAAACAACTTGACATTATTAGTCATCAGGTAAGTGTAAATCAAAACCACAGCAAAATACCACTTTACTCCCACTGTGATGCCTAGAATAAAATGTTAGATAATAAGAAGTGAGGATGTGGAGAAATCTAATCTCTCATACACTGTTGGTGGAAATGTAAAATGGTGCAATGGCTTTGAAACAGTCTGGTAGTTCCTGAAATAATTAAACAGTTACCATATGATCCAGCAATTCCAAAGCTAGATATATACCCAAGAGAAATGAGTATATGTCTGCAGGAAAACTTGTAAATGAATGTTTATAGAAGCATTGTTCATAATAGCAAAAAAGTAGAAACAGTTCAAATGTTAGTCAACAGAAGAATGGATAAATGAAATGCGGTATGTTTATGCAATGAGATATTATTTGACATAAAAAGGAATGAGATCCTGATACATACTGCAACATGAATAAACCTTGGTAACATGTTCAGTGAAAGAAGGTAGTCACAAAAATCTACATAGTCTATGATTCTATTCATACGGAAGTCCAGAATAGGGAAATCTATAGAGACAGAAAGTGTTTCCTTTGGGCAGGGTAGATAGGGGTCTGGGGGAGGTGATAGTTAAAGGGTATGGGGTTTCTTTTTGAGGTAATGAAATTTTTCAAGTTGCCTGTGGTGATGGTTACACATATTTATGAGTATGTGGTAAACCATTGAATTATGCACTTTGAATGGATTGTATGGTCTGTAAATTGTATCTCAATACAAATATTTAAAAGAATGAAGTACTATTCTGACATAGTCTCATTGGACCCGTTACTTACTCTTACATTATTATTTCTTTGAATATACCATTTGCTTGTGTGTCTTGTCAATATTTTCAGTACTCTATTGGTATTATGTACTATAGGTAAGATATGCTTTCTACAGACCTAGCCAAAAAAAAAAAAAAAAACATGGCGTAAAATATACAGTCACATGTTGCTTAATGTGGGGAGGCATTCTGAGAAATGTTTTATTAGGTGATTTTTGTCATTGTGCAAATATCATAGAGTGTACTTACACAAACCTAGATTGTATAGCCTAACTACACACCTAAGCTTTATGGTGTAGCCTATGGCTCCTAGGCCATAAACCTGTGCATCATGTTACCGTACTAAATACTGCAGGCATTTGTAACACAATGGCGTTTGTGTATCTAAACATAGAAAGGGTACAGTAAAAATATGGTGTTGTAATCTTATGAGACAATACAACCACAGACTGTTATATGTGGTCTGTCGTTAACGGAAATGTTATGTGGTGTATTGAAAACTCCAGAATCACAATTAACAAATGTTGAGTTAAATGACTAAAAAATGTAACTATCCTTACTAGGTAATGTGGAATGTGAGTACAATGTATTATGTTTGGCACAATGTCAGAAGGAATTCCAAAGACAAGAATGCCTGGGAAAAGAGAAAGAGCAATGACTACTTGGAAACTGGTATACTTCGTTTCTGGAATTTAATAGTGCTCATGCACTGAACTTCATAATTTAGAGGAAGTTTTAGCTACAACTTGTAAAAGAACAAAACATACCAGTGCCACATTTTAAAAGCTTCCTGCAATAGGTGTGCCTGTCAAAACATGTATGCCCCCGTGTGCGGCATACCAGCCTGTTTTGGTGGGCTTTGCATACCAGCCTGTGCTTTAGGGACTTGTATGTGTAAATAATTTACTCATTACATGTGTTGTCTGATTTAGATGATAGATTTTTTTTTGCCTATTTTCTAGCATTCAGTGGATATGTTCATGGTTGTTTCCTACAAGACATGCTATGTAGATAGTCTACCCATCTTTAATAAATAATTTCAGTAACCTCCTTACTTTAGTAAAGAAGGGACAAATTGAAGGTGTCAATTATTTGAAATAAGCACAATTGTAAACAGCATTATGAAATGAAATGTTTGATAGATATACTGAAGAGCAGATCTTAATACATATGTTGAGAAAATGCACCTTGGGTTCCAAGAGTCTGTTTAATTACGTATTTATTTAAAATATATTTCTTGAAATATATTTTTTACTTACTAGCTTTAAAAAGGTGGTGCTAAGCACATAAATTAAAAAGCTAACTTCTGAGTAGCTGTGCTCTCCCCGCTACTCCCACTTTTTGGTTAAGCTGGGAGAAGGCAGTGTGACTTCTTAAAATCTTCAAAACAAACGACGAGCCTAAATGGTCCTTGCAGATCCAACCTTTATGTTGGTTAGACCTTAAGAGACCTTCACAGAGTTAGTGGTGATTTTCTCCACTGGCATCTTAGCTATACATTTGGAAAATACATTCAGTCAGAAGTGGATTTATATGGTTTTTTTCTCTAATGAAAAATATAACTATGCTATTAAAGCAAAGAGTACAAAATAAAAATGTAAAGATTTAAAACATTTGGATTTATAATGAAGTATTGAAATAGTCAATTATAATTTTTATTCTCTAGGTTTTACCAATTCTTGAGATTCTGTACCATGTTGAAGAAAGGAATTCACACCATGTGTATATGGCCCTTATAATATTGTTGATCCTTACAGAAGATGATGGCTTCAACAGATCCATTCATGAAGTGGTAAGTTACCATTACTTGGATTAGAGTTAGAATTACAGAACGGACGTGTACCTACATAAGATTTACTAGTCTTTACATTTCTTTCTGGTAGATGTTCCTGTGAGAACCTGCATTAGAAATGTTATGTCTTTCTTCAGATTTATGAAGCGGTGCTTTTTTTTTTTTTTTTTCCAGAATGACTATTAACCACTTTTAAAAACTCTCTCAAAATGGTTCCTTGGTAATTGATACAAATGCTTTTGCTGCCACTGGGTTCATTTTTCTTCAGCATTTCATTTCCACTTTTTCATTGTGGCAGAAATTGTCAAACAGGTTGGCTTCATGCACACAGAATTAGAGAAGAAAAAGGGACCAAAATGGGAAAAGTTTGAGAAATCCATTGTTTTATATATATATTTTTAAAGAACATAACATAATTTAACTTTTTAAATTTTGGTCCTGTTGGAGAGTTTTATTCCCAAACCGGTTTTATGTTCTTCTTTGGCATTTTTTTTATTTTATTTTTTGCATCAAAGTAATACACATATGTAGTTTTAAAACTTGTATAGAAGTGTGAGGTTTTAATGAAAAATAACAGACTCATGTTCACCCTATTTCTGATTCCCACTCCTCTAAGGCAAATGCTTTCAGTCCTGTCCATGTTTTGAAGTAACGTGCTTATATTGTGATTTCTTGATTTTTCAGTTGTAGACATTAACTATTATCGCCCTAAGATGGAAGATAGTCATTGGTTCTTCCTGCATAACACAAGTGTTCCCTCTGGGTTCCCAGCACGCTTGCCGGCACACAGACTGTTTCCTTTTTCCATCTTATTACCATTTTTGGTTAACTCAGCTTTTACATTATTATTTTTGATGTTATTTTTAGTTCAGCTGTGTACTGTAGGATAATTGCATTTCCTTTCTTGAACATGTTTTACCATTTCTGTAGCAACTTATACATTTATTTTTAAAAGAAGATATTCAAGCCGGGCATGGTGGCTCACGCCTGTAATCCCAGCACTTTGGGAGGCTGAGGTGGGTGGATCACATGAGGTCAGGAGTTCGAGACTAGCCTGGCCAACATGGGGAAACCCCATCTCTACTAAAAATACAAAAATTAGCCAAGTGTGGTGGTGGGTGCCTGTAATCCCAGCTACTCAGGAGGCCGAGGCAGGAGAATTACTTGAACCCAGGAGGCGGAGGTTGCAGTGAGCCGAGATCGTGCCATTGCACTGCAGCCTGGATGGTAAGAGCAAGGCTCCAACTCAGAAAAAAAAAAGAAGATATTCAATGATTTGGCAGTTCTGCTTCCTAGTAAATTCTCACAGATGTACTTATAAAGTCATGTGCAGGTATTTTTGCTTTCAAAATCTGTGTGATTCCTGAACTTAGGTAAAAGTCCGGATAGTAAGAATATGGAGAGTAAGGAATTCTTTCTTTTTTTCTGACTTTCATATAGTGAGATTTAGGATAGTGATCTGAATTGTAACATTGTTTTAAAGAGGAAAACAACTGTAAATAGCCTAAATTTCCATTAATAGAGGAATGGATTTTTTTTAAAATGTAGCCTGCTAATATACTACTCTAGAGTGGTTACAAGGAATGAAGTAGACTTGGATATAGAGGTGGCATTCAAATGACTTAACTAGTATGGATGGCACCAATACCAGCCAGTAAGAATGGATGTGGACCATAGTCCTTTGTTCTCTGCTGTATATTACCTGGGGGAGTGGCTTGCAACAAAAGCTATTTACTAACTAGTATTGAGTATTCCATTTTAAAAAAAAGAACTAGTACTATCAGACAGGCATACCTGGTGAATATTCTTCTTATATGTATCGATATAGGAGGGTTACAGAAACATACTGAGTGAAAAAAGTAAGATGCAAACAAACCAGATGTGTGTTAGTTTCTTAGAGCTACTGTAACTGACCACCACAGTTACTGAGTACTGCTGACATAAATGAAAGATACGTAGTATCTTTTAGAGTTGTCTGAGTACCACCGCTAGGTGACTCCTAACAATAGAAATTTATTGTCTTCTGTAGCCTGAAAGTCCAAAGTCAAGATGTTAGTGGGGCCATGCTCTCTCTGAAGGCTCTAGGGGAAGAACCTTTCTTGTGTCATCCTAGCTTCTGGTGGTCGCAGGCAATACTTGGTGTCCCTTGGCTTGCCATCTACCTACATCACTCCAGTCTCTGCTACTGTCATTACATCCTTCTCTCAGGAGGTGTCTGTCTCTGTGTCTGTCTTCCTCATCTTACAGTCACCAGCAGTCATACTGACCTAGAGTCCACATTAATCTAATGCAATCTCATCTTGACTAATTTTCAAAGACCCTCTATCCATGTAAGGTCACATTCACAAGTTTTGAATGACATAGATTTGGGAGGAAACCATTCATTCTAATGCATTATGTATGGTACTATTTATGTGTACTGGAAAACACACAAAGGAATGCTGGTTTTTGGTTTTTTACATATATATGTATGTACATATATGTATATATGCAGATAAAGTAATTGAAATGGTCTAGAGAATACATACTAAACTGAAGATAGTGTTTGTTCCTCCATGGGGGAATAAAATGAGATATATATATCAAAAAATATTAACAGTTGGTAATGTGAATTGTAGGCATATAGATGTCAATTATTTTTTGTACTTTCCCAAACATATTTAATTTTTTTTAAAAGAGTTGATATTATATAATGTTACTGTATAATACTCTATCATATATAACTTATGGAATTTATTTTTGAGAGTCTTGCTCTGTCGTCCAGGCTGGAGTGCAGTCACTGCAACCTCTGCCTCCCTAGTTCAAGTGATTCTCCTGCCTCAGCCTCCCAAGTAGCTGGGATTACAGGCGCACGCCACCTCGCCTGGCTAATTTTTAGTAGAGACAGAGTTTCACCATGTTGGCCAGGCTGGTCTCAAACTCCTGACCTCAGGTGATCCATCCACCTTGGCCTCCCAAAGTGCTGGGACTACAGGTGTGAGCCACCGTGCCAAGCCAAACTTTTATATTTTTTACTTTTCAATTCTAAATAATATTTAACCACCATGTAGTGAGTATTTGTTATATGCCAGCCTCTGAGTGGAGAATGCAGTCAGGGTGGGCTTATTTGTAATGGGGGATGCTGGGTGATGTGGGGCCAGAGAGTTAAACGAGTGAAAATATGTGTAGGGAAGGCACCTGTATATACTTGTACTTTCAGACATATTGACGTGAAATTGAGTGTGGTATTCCTTTGTGTTTTTATTCTTTTTATCTTATTTCTGTACTCCCTTCTCATTCCTAATACTGTTTGGAATGTTTTTGTTGTTGTTAGACTTGCTAGAGAATGATCTATTTTAATCCTCTTTTAGAAAAACTAAGGTTCAACCATATTATTTAGATTTAATTCTGTTTTCCTGATTTCATGGATGACTGTTGTGTTTGTTGTTGTTTGTATTCCATATTCTCCTTCTCTTTAATTCTCCTGGATTTGTCCTGCTGTTACTGTGTTGAGGAGGGGCAGCTAAATACATGTGTTGTGGTGTTTTGTTTTGTTTTTTCTCCCGGAAATGGTACATGGGTGTTTCATGCTGAGTTTATTTTGCAACATACTTACGTGGTAGTTTCTCAAGATGTAGAATTCTAGAATCATAATGTCTTCCCTCAAAAATCTTGAGACATTGTTCTGCTGTCCTTCAGATGTGTAGTGTTCAAGATGGGAACTCTAGCATTAGTCTGCTTCTCTTTCCGTTGGTGATAGCATGTTCTTCTCTCTGGAAGCCAATGGAACTTTCTCATATACCACAAATTCATTAATCTTGCGAGAATGTTTTGATTGTTTTTCATGATTTTTTCTTAGAATGTTGAATGTTTTTCTTTTCCTCTTAAAGAAATTTTCTCATATTACTAATTGTTCTGTTTTTCTTCTAGTTTATTTCTTCTGGAATTTTTAAGTGGCTATGACATCTGCACTTTTCTCTTATAGTTTCTGTGGAGAACTTCTCAGTTTGGTCCTTCACATCACAAATTTAATTTTCCATAGTGCTCACTCTGCTACGCCCAGGCTGGAGTGCAGTGGCAACATCTCGGTTCACTACAACCTCCGCCTCCTGGGTTCAAGCGATTCTCATGCCTCTGCCTCCAGAGTAGCTGGGACTATAGGCGTACACTACTACACCCGGCTAATTTTTTGTATTCTTAGAGAGTCATCATTGGGCCAGGCTGGTCTCGAACTCCTGGCCTTGGCCTCCCAAAGTGCTGGGATTACAGACATCAGCCACTGTGCCCAGCTGCCATGATACTTTTATAATCTTAAGCAACTTTGCTTTTGTTCTGTGATTTTCCCTTTTCATAGCAGTCTCTTCTTATTTTATGGATGCAATATTCTGTCAGATCTCACTAGATATACTAATCAGAATTGTTTTAAAAAAATTCCAGCTTCCTAAATCCTCTCTGTTTAATTAGAGGTCTGTTTGCTCTGCCTGTTCAGTTTCACAGTTTATTATTTATTTATTTCCTTTTTTTTTTTTTTTTTTTTTTTTTGAGACGGAGTCTCGCTCTGTCGCCCAGGCTGGAGTGCAGTGGCGCAGTCTCGGCTCACTGCAAGCTCCGCCTCCCGGGTTCACGCCATTCTCCCGTCTCAGCCTCTCCGAGTAGCTGGGACTACAGGCGCCCGCCACCACGCCCGGCTAATTTTTTTTGTAGTTTTAGTAGAGACGGGGTTTCACCGTGGTCTCGATCTCCTGACCTCGTGATCCGCCCGCCTCGGCCTCCCAAAGTGCTGGGATTACAAGCGTGAGCCACCGCGCCCAGCCTTATTTATTTACTTTATAAAGTTTTTATTATGAACACTATGAAACTTAAACATAATTGGAGAAAATAGTAGCATGGATCTTCTTGTAGTCATTATTAACACTCTGCTGTTCTTATTTCATGTACCCACTTTACCCTCAACACCTTTTACGTTTTGATTTCTATTTTTTAAAGCAAATCTTCCATATAATTTCGTGTGTAAACATTTTAGTATGTTCTTTCAGTAAGTATGGACTTCAAAAAATGTATCATACCATTAGTACATTCAGTAAAATCAACAATAATGTTTAAATTCTTCCTAACAATTATTTCTAATTATCTTTAAAATATCTTCTAGAGTTGATTTGTTTGAATCAGATTCCAACGTCTACTGCATTTAGTTTTTAAGACTCACAAATCTATAGCACTCTCTCCCTATCCCAGCTTATTTTACCCCTTATTTGTTGAAGAAACTGGGTTATCTGTTTAGTAGGATTCCCTGCATTTGTCTTTAGCTGACTATGTATCATCATGGTATTTAACGTGTTCTGTCCTCTGTATTTCATGTGCACTGGTAATTAGAAGAGAGTCTTGATTAGGTTCAGCATATCACTCTCTTAGGCTGAATGTCTTCACTTGGTGGTTTTGTTGTTCATCTGTAGTTATAAACGCAAGTCTAACTAACTTGTTTTGCAAGGTGGTGGGTTCCCCCCTCTGCATTTGTGAGTGGTGGGGAGTCTGCTGTACTCTGTGGATGTGTGCCTCTTCTTAAGGGAGAGGGCAAGAATCAGCCCAGCAGTCTCTTCCTTTTTCATGCATAGGTAGAGAATAATATGGCACAGTGACTCTCCTTGAGTCACGGAGAAAGGATGCAGGAGTAACCTTAACGGAAGAGAACATTAGGGATTTGTAGTGCTCGGCTGAGCCTGTTGGTTTGCTTTTTTTGTTTTTTCCCCCATCTTACCTCTTTCTTTGGGGCAGCCCAGATTTGGCTGCTGTGCTGCCCAGTATTCGCACCTATCTGCCTGCCTGCCTGCCTCTCTCTCTCTCTCTCTCTCTCTCTGTGTGTGTGTGTGTGTGTGTGTGTGTGTGTGTGTGTGTGTGTGTGTGTCTCTCTCTATGATCCCTAGGTTACAAATCTACAATGGAAATGTCTTAACTTAGAAAACAGTTCTTGTTTACTTAGGCCCGGAGATGTGCGCCAGAGCTGCCTACTCTCCATAGCCATGGCAGAGCACTGGAGCATCTCCTTGAAGATCTGGACTCATTTGCATTTGTGGCCTCTCTTTCTGCTGCTTAACTCACCTTCAGAGCAAAGTCATCGTTTATCAAAAATTGTGGACATGGAGTAGTTCTTTTGTCTGTAAAGCAATCATTTTTTACTTAAACTTTTCTTCCCCATTACAGATACTAAAAAATATTACTTGGTATTCAGAACGAGTTTTAACTGAAATCTCCTTGGGGAGTCTCCTGATCCTGGTGGTAATAAGAACCATTCAATACAACATGACTAGGACAAGAGTAAGTATTCCAGCTGCTATTCTATTTTTTTTGCATACAGGTACAGTTAAGACGATAGTTTAAAGCAATCCCAATTTTTAGGGTGCTAAAATTCTCGTGACATATGGTAGAAAATACAGGTCACTGTATAGTCACTGTATTACATGATCCTAATGTAACATAAGGTCTTAATATTTAATGGATTGTATGATTGGAGATATTTTACATGAAATAGAAAACAAGCAATGCAAAACATTTAGATAAAAGCTATTGTTATGTCTTTATTTGGCCAGTAACACTGATTTGCCTTTTTTTAATAGCAGCAGATAACAAAGTACAAGAGGATATGAGCACAAGAAAATATGAATTAAAATGAAAAAGAAAAGTAGAATAGAGAGTATTTTAAAGAGTAAAAGAAAAATTTCTGCTGGATTCTCTTCACAGTACCTGGGAGCAAATTTCAGTTCTGGTTAATAGAAATATATTGTTAAAGAGAAGCAGTGTACAGAATTCATAGCTAAGAGAAATGGCATTTTTTTTTTTTTTTGAGCTATGATTGTGCCACTGCACTTCAGCCTAGGCTGCACTGGAGTGCAGTGGCACAATCATAGCTCACTGTAACCTCCAACCCCTGGGCCTCAGTGATCCTCTTGCCTCAGCCTCCTGAGCAGCTAGGACCAGAGGCATGTGCCACCACACCTGACTAATTTTTTTTTTTTTTAAATAGCCAAAGTCTCGCTGTGTTGCCCAGGCTGGTGTTGAATTGGTTTTGAACTCCTGTCCTGAAGTGATCCTCCCACTTTGGCCTCCCAAAGTGTTGGGATTACAAGCGTGAGCCCCTACTCCTAGCCCATTTTCAGTTATTTTCCTCTGTGGGGCTATTGCAGATACACATTCATGTTTTTTATCTGAAACCCTAGGAGCCAGCTATGTTTCAGAAAGCAGAAGTTTTTGGATTTTAGAAAGATAATTATAGTTTATATTCTCTACTATGTGTAACCATTAGGGCCTTAAGTAGCATGCTGTAATTAAACATATTTCTGTAGCAAAATATTTCAATATTCACCATGGAGGGAATAATGAAGACCGTCAGGAACATCATCATTTTTTGTGTTGTGGAAAAAACTTTGAATTTTCAGTGCTTTATGGATTTAGGAATTAGAAAAAAGAGATAGTGGATCTGAACTTTCTAAAATCTGTGACAACTGAGTTTACATTTGCTTCTATTAATAGTTAACCTTGGTTAAAATATAGAAAAGACTTGATTGTATGTTTTACACTTCCTGTTTCCTCACAGGACAAGTACCTTCACACAAATTGTTTGGCAGCTTTAGCAAATATGTCGGCACAGTTTCGTTCTCTCCATCAGTATGCTGCCCAGAGGATCATCAGGTAAATATGAACTTTAAAAGAAATACTGATTTGCCTCTGGCTGAGCTATTAAGATGGATACTATGGTGGTTCCTTTTTAAATGTTACCTGTGAGGACTATCAAATTTTCCTACTTAATTTTTATCACCTTCTTGTTTGGTTGAAAATATCTTGTTCCATTTTGTTTTCTAACCTAACTTTTTGATCAAAGTTAATTGTATTTACATTCAATCTTTTTATAAAATATAATTTTAAGTGTAATGTTAGTTTTTTAGAGGAGCAGGTATATTTCTTAGTAATGCAAATTAAATATGAATGTATTTGATGCACATTTTATAGAGCATCACACTACACTTTTAAGGATTTATCTGTGTGCGTTTTAGAGAATTTTTATAGCAGTTCACCGTGTATTAGTTTCCTATTGTTGCCATAACAAATTACCAAAAATTAGTGGCTGAAAGCACAAATTGGTCATTTTAAAATTCTCTAGTTTAGAAGTCCATTGTGGGTCTCACTAGGCTAAAATTGAAACAGAGCTGCATTTCTGTCTGGAGGCTGTAAAGGAGAATCTGTTTCCATGCCTCTTCTAGCTGTTGGAGGCTGCCTGCATTCCTTGGCTCATGGCCCCTTCCTCTGTTATCAAAGCCAGCAACAGTAGGTTGTTGAGTCCTTATCATACCTCATCACTCTGACCTCCTCTTGTGATTCCCTCTTCCACGTTGAGGACTCTTGTGATTTCCTGGACCCTTCCTGATCCAGGATTATCTTCCCATCTCAAAGTCAGAATCGTAATCACAAGGTCCCTTTTGCCATGTAAGGTAACATTCATAAGTCCAGGAGATTAGGACATGGACATTTTTGAGGGAGTCATTATTCTGTCTGCCAGAAACCCTTGTCTCTTCCCCCACCCATTGCCAAAGACATGACTTTTTTTTTTTTTTTTTTTTTTTTGAGATGGAGTCTCGCTCTGTCACCCAGGGTGGAGTGCAGTGGTGCGATCTCGGCTCACTGCAAGCTCCACCTCCTGGGTTCACGTCATTCTCCTGCCTCAGCCTCCCGAGTAGCTGGGACTATGGGTGCCCGCCACCACACCCGGCTAATTTTTTTTTGTATTTTTAGTAGAGACGGGGTTTCACCCTGTAAAGACATGACTTTGAAGGATAGGAAAGCTAACTAACCAGTCATAAGTGAATATCATTGCAGGGCTTTTTAACATATGGGGGTACTTTTTTGACTTCCTGTAGGATGTTCAGTATTGTCCAAGTAGCTCTCAAATAGAACCCCAGTGAAGTCATATTGTTTCCTTTAATTCTTACTTTTGGGGCAATGCAGGGTTTTTCTTCTTTTTTTTCTTTTTTCTTTTTTTTTGACACAGAGTCTTACTCTGTCACCCAGGCTGGAGTGCAGTGGCATGATCTCAGCTCGCTGCAACCTCCGCCTCCCAGATTCAAGTGATTCTCCCACCTCAGGCTCCTGAGTAACTGGGATTACAGGCACGCGCCACCACGCCTGGCTAATTTTTGTATTTTTAATAGAGACAGGGTTTCACCATGTTGGTCAGGTTGGTCTCAAACTCCTAATCTCGTGATCTGCCCACCTTACCTCCCAAAGTGCTGGGATTACAGGCATGAGCCACTGCGCCTGGGCTTTTCTTATTTTTTTTTTAAGAGACAGGGTTTCACTCTGTCAACCAGGCTGGAGTGCAGTGGAGCAACCACAGCTCACTGAAAGCTCAAACTCCTGGACTCAAGGGATCCTCCTGCCTCAGTTTGGGCATGTGGTTTCGACCATTCAGTTTTGTTTAGCAGTCATTGGTGGTGATAACAACTCTGTATCACTTTTAAGTGCTGATCTCACGTTCTCTTCATTGGTTAGCCATTGATTGACCTGGGCTCATTTTTAACTTACTCAAAATTAAGTTGTCTGTTTATCTTCAGAATTTAGTGCAGGATATTTTGCATTGACTCACTATTTAATTTATGTCTAGTCTTAATACATTCCATTAGATTGTTTTTTGGGTTTGTACTTGAGAGATCATCTAGTTGACTGACATTGGACTAATGTGAACTTCAAGATTTAAAGTAAACATAGCAGTCTCCTTCTACCTTGGAGTTTTTCAGGTATTCTGAAGAGCCTTTAGTTTCCAGGAGTTGACCTTTGTCACCATGCTTTATTTCACCATAACAGAGCTAATGATTTCTGTGCTGCTTTGTAGGCTGTTTTTCTGTTTATGTGCAGTTTTATAATGGTTTCATGAAGATTTCATTACACAGTTAACTTTTCTCAAATGATAAATGAACATTTAGCTTGTTTGATATGAAAATGCCAAATTAGCTGGTTGATAATTTAAGTTCTGATAAAATATATTTAGCACGATTAAATATTTTTGAGATGCAAATGTTTTCTAGTTGGGAAAAATGCATATTAAAACACTGTGCCCAAGTTTTAATCTGTGATGACAAAAGTAGAAAATAAACCAATCATATTTGAAGAAATAAGAAACATAGTTTAGATTTGTGATTTGAGAGCATTTAGATTGTTTATCATCAATAATGTGTAGTGCTTTACTTCATTTTAATAGATTTTTAGTTAGCATAATATGAGTAAGGAACTATGTTAAGCAATGCAAGATGTATCAAAATAAATAATAAAGATTCGTGACTTCAAGTAGCTTGCAATTCAGTAGCAGGAATAAGACCAGGACCCATCTATGTGTATATATATGATACAAGGATCTTTTATACAGCAGAATGTTGTGTGAAATATATATTATTATATCTTAATATTACAATGAAAGAAAAATTGCTATGGAGGGGGTGAATGGCTGGTTCCAAGAATGGCGAGAAGGCTTCTCATTGAAAGATTAAGTAGGGTGGCTACAGAAAGATGACATGATAGATAAGAGAGACTGGCTTGATAGAGCAATCATCAACTAGAACAAACCAAAGCAAAACAAGAGAGGGACTATGGTGAGGGACCATGATTTATATGTAGAAAATAACCAGTTTCATGGAACTAGCATGCTGTGGACCTCTATGGGGATCACAGGTGAGAGTCCTGAAAGAAACAGCTGGGGCTATTACTGTGGAGGGGCTTAAGGGTTGGACTCACAGTTTAGAATAATCAAAAGGAATGGACAGAAAAGAAGGTCTTTTCTTAATAACAACAAAAAAGAAAATGTGATTGAATGAGTTTTTAAGTGGATTTTGAAGAAAAGAATTTAAGGTAAATTTCTTGAGTCACCTGTTTGAGCAGATGATAGTATCGTGGTCTGTTTGTCACACTGAGGGAAGTGTAGTTCTACCCAGCTCCCACATGCTGCCAACACTTTTCTTTTTCAAGGACCACATTTGAGTAGCTGGTGCGGACCAGAGCATCGTGTCATGCAGGAGGGAGCTTGTTGGAAGTGCGGAGTGTAGGTGTGGCTTTTGACCTACTGGATCAGAGTCTTCTTTTTAACAAGATCCCCAGATAATTTGTATCCACATTAAAGTTTAGAAAACACTTTGAGTTTTGGGCTGGAAATCATTATGTATTTCCTGAGAAAATGTTTGTCTTGAGATGGAAATGGGGGCCAGCGTTTTTGTACTTTGAGGGAACTCATTTTCTACTAAATATTTGTGTATAGGGTATAGAAATGTAAAGTATGTAAGGGATGCATGACAAAAACTGTTTAGATGCCCAGAAGGGCTATTACAGCAGTACAACTCAGAATTCACCAGATGCTTTAGTAACCACTTCAAGTGAGAAGTAAGCAGTTTTCATATACATGATTCCTAAATCCTCTTTTAGAAAGAGACTGCACAATTTTATATCAGTTGCAAAACTTAGAAGAGTCAGTATTTCACATGATCTTCAACAAAATGCAAAACAGATAACATGTTACATTGCTATGAAAGGATGTGGATAAAGCTTTGAAAAGCCTCCTTAGCTGGACATAAATGTAAGGAATGATTCCTTACAGTACTTAGGCTGTTGCTCATACTTAATGACCATGTGCCTTCTACAGACTCTTGGTGTTCTAGGAGAATCACAGATCTAATTTGAGTTTTGCTCAACTTTGTAAGTCTTTTAGATGTGCCATAAGTGTGCGTATTTGCTGTGTTCTTTATTTGGGATTATAAGGTTATTCAATTTCAAGACATTTATAAAGAGTAGATTATATGCAAGGGATTGCTGTAGGTTAGAAAGATAACATTTACTTCCAGCCCTTAAGACTGTTCCTTATTGTCTCTCATGTCCCTTCACTGGCTGTTTCCTCTGGCTTCTCCTTCACCCTTTGATTAACAGGTAGTTTTCTCTAGTATCTCATTCTGTCTTGTTTTCTTCTGTCTTTTCACATTTTCTCTGGGAGATCACATATATGTCTATGACATTATCTACTGTCATTTGTATACTGAAAATCACCTGATAATGGTTAGGCTTTGTGTCCCCACCCAAAATCTCATCTTGAATTGTAATCTTCAAAATCCCCACATGTGAAGGGAGAGAACAGGTGGAAGTAATTAAATCATGGGGGCAGTTTCCCCCATGCTGTTCTCATGACAGTGAGTCTCACAAGATCTGATGGTTTTATCAGGGGCTCTTCTCCCTTGGCTGTGCCACTCTTCTCCCTGCCACTTTGTGAAGAAGGTGCTGTGCTTCTCCTTCACCTTCCACCATGATGTAAGTTTCCCGGGGCCTCCCCAGCTGTGCTGGACTGTGAGTCAATGAAACCTCTTAACTTTATAAATTACCCAGTCTCGGGCAGTTCTTTTTTTTTTTTTTTTTTTTTTTTTTTTTTTTTTTTTGAGACAAGTCTCACTCTGTTGGCCAGGCTGGAGTGCAGTGGTGCAATCTTGGCTTACTGCAACCTCCACCTCCCAGGTTCAAGCAACTCTCCTGCCTCAGCCTCCCAAGTAGCTGGGATTACAGGTAGGTGCGTGCCACCATGCCCGGCTAATTTTTGTATTTTTACTAGAGATGGGGTTTCACCATGTTGGCAAAGCTGGTCTTGAACTCCTGGCCTCAAGTGATCTGCCCACCTTAGCCTCCCAAAGTGCTGGGATTACAGGTGTGAGCCACTGTGCAAGCCTCGGGCAGTTCTTTATAGCAGCATGAGAACTGACTAAAACACCACCCAAATCTAAATTCATAATCTAGATCTTTCTCCTTCACTGTGCTGGCAGACAGTATAATGTAGAGGATAAGCACATAGCCTCTGGAGCCACACTGCCAGGGTTTGAGATCTCAGCTCCAGAACTTTACTACCTATGGAATCTTGGTGATGATGTTGTTTACCTTCTCTATGCATCAGTTTCCCATCTGTAAGATGGGAGCGGCAGTAGCTGCTATCTCAAAGGATTATGGTGAGGATGAAGTGCATTGACATTTGTAAAGGGCCTCACACATAATTTGCCCTGAGTAAGCATTAGCTGGCTGAGCACCAACCCCACTAGGTTCGCTACCTGGGTATCTCATGCTTACTTCAGACTTTCATTATGTTTAAAACTGAACTCGTTTTCAAACCTGCTCTTCCTTTTAAATCCCCTATCCTAGGTAATGGCCCTTATCACAGTCACCTAAATTGCAAAGGCAGTTCTTTAACTTTTCTCCCTTTCTCTCAAATTCTATCTTACTGGACCCTGAAGTTGTACCTAACTCTGCCATTGTAATTTGCATGTATATGCACTTCACTTTCTCCCTGGCTGCTGTCTTGGTTCACATGTGTGTGGTCTTCACCCATACTATGCCAGTAGTCTGGGTCTTTTTGCCTCCCTACTCACCCCTGCACACTGCTGTATTCATTGGAAAAGCAAATCTCATTTCTTCTTTTGCTTAAAAAATATTAAATGGCTTCCTATTGCTATCAGGTTAAAAATCTGACCTGTGCTCTTCACTGGGGTGATTTTGCCCCCCAGGGGGACATTTGACAATAGGTGGAGATTTTGTTGTTGCCAGAAGTGGGAAAGAGGTTGCTACTGACATCTAGTGGGTAGAGGCCAGAGATGTTGCTCAGCATTCTACGGTGCACACTACAGCCCCCACAAGAAAGCATTACCCAATGCAGAATGGCAGTAGCGTCAAGGCTGAGGAACCCTTTCTTAAAGTGACATAGTCTGGGCCCTGCCCTTTGCCCTTCGTCTTCAATTACCATTTGGCATATACCCACTGCTTCTGCTTTACTGAATCATTACAGTTCCTTGCTCTTTCACAGCTATATCGCTGAATCTGGATAAATGTGGTCTGGAACTAGAAAAAAGTTGAGGCAGTTCTTTGTGTCACCTCTTTTTTTCTGTGGGTTTTTCTTTTTCAACCAGCTTCCCACCCCTTTATTCCGTGTCTTTTATCTTGAACCTGCAGTGGCTTCTTCAACTTGCTGAGGTCTCCCCAGTTCAGCTCCTAGGTCTTTTATTTGGACCAAGCTGCTGCTAACATAGTTGTTTCATATTCCCCGTTCTTCAGATTACAAAGAGAAAGAACCCATTTGGCCCTCTTATCTCTTCATAGCAGCCCATGGATCACTGTCAGTTTCTGGCCTAGGGGCTAGTTACTGGGGCTAGAGCAGGAAGGAAAGACCCAGGAAAGGAGAAAGTTACATGTTAGAAGATCTGGCTATGGTTACCTGGCTTCTTTCAGAAGTAGGTGTGGGAAAGATAGAACTTCCAAGTCTTGACCTGTCCAGTGTAGGTACTTATGACATACTGGCCTGGCCTGGAGTTGCAAGTCCTGTTGCTTAAGCAGAGTAATAATTACTGGAGATAAAAGACTTATTTTATATTTCTTTGCATTACTTTACAGAGAATCGCTCTCTCTAGGCACACAATAGACTTTTAATAAATACTTAGTGACTGATTCTTAGAAGATGGGCTGGCATCTGGAATTTAAACTTAGTTCTGGCATCCACTATTCTGAGACTCCATGCAAGTTGATTAGCATCTGGCTATATTTTGCAGATGTCTGCTGCCGCATGAAACTAGTGAAGTTGATGATCTGGTGTCCGTAAGATGCTTTAGACAGTGCCAGACTCTGTTGAAAGCTTTCTGGGTTTTCACACCTCTTGAGAATAAAGTAATACAAAGTATATATTAGGTTTTAATTAAAACAATTTTATGAGAGCAATATAGTTATTTCTGATAAAATTTAATCATGCAATTTAAGAATTTTAAAATTCTCAAATCCATGACTTACGCTTTCACTTTTTCTCACAGCCATCAGGAGTGAGTATATACAGTTCAGATTTTAAATGTATGGTTGTGCAACTTCATGTAGTAGTCTCAAGCTGACATTTTATGTGAGTTGCCTTTTCCTGCCCTGCACACATGATGACACATATTTTAATCACCCAGCATTTATTTGAAGACTACAAAACACAAGTTAGTTGTTGAACTATGTGGTCAGCTCCTCTATTTTAGGCAAATAAGATCTTTTAGACCATTCAGGCTCATGGAATTAGAGAAAGAAAGACAATTTGCCCCCAGCCTTCATTTAAATAATTCTTTAATATTAACTTACCCCAACAGGCTTCCTCACTTCTGTTCCCACTGAATTAAGGTTTCATGGTTTTTTTTCTCAAACATAAAAGAGAATATTAATAAGCAAATTGACCTGTTTGTTGGGATTAATTTATATTACACACACACACCCACAATTCAAATATGTAATAACATATGATTATGATAATTTTAGAAATATTGCCTTATTTTTTAAAAAGTCCATTTAATGATAAATTTATACCTGCCATCCTCAGTGTCTCACTACTTATCTCTCTTGTGTTACATTTAAGGCTAGTTGAAGTCTGGAGGTTTAGACAGTCGAGGGTATTTACTCTTCACAGCTGGTAAGTGGCTGTCCCAGGTTTGTCCAGATCAAAAGCCTGGCTCCTCCAAGAATGGCAGAATACTCCTTCTGAGAGTGACTCACTCACCATGGTACCATGGATCCAAACTCCTGAGATTGATCTGGAACAGACAATTCTCTATAGTCTAAGGTAGTCGTGCCCTTGGTGGTCATTTAATTTGCTTTCCCCCAGCCCTGATTCCGCCTGCCTCCCAATCTATCTAAGTACCTAAAGTTGTAGTAGCAAAGACAGGAAGGTCTTTTCCACTTTTTTAGAACTGACATGTTTGAGACAGGTATGGATGTGTTCAGGTATTACAATACATGGTATTTGGAAATTATCCTGGAAAAGAGTGATAAGAACTGTGTGTCTTTTAGCTTGAGACAATAGTATTTTTTATATCTAATCCTTGATATTAAATTTTATTTTTAATTTAATAAATACTTATGAATGCCTACCACTGCTGAAGTCCTCTTTAATTTGAGATATGTTATGTTTTTATTGCAGACGAATGCCATTTGTTGTATCTAGAAATTAAGTGTTATAGTTGGTTTTATTTTTTTTAAACTTTGATTTTATTTCAACCTCATATTATTGTTAGCACTGTAGTCAGGAAATTATTTCTTTAGGGAAGGAATTATCTGATAGTAACAGTTGTAATGAATAGTTCAGTTCTGTTTCCAAAACCTTGCTAAGTTATTTAACTTATTTTTCATCTCTTGAATGAGATATCATACCTACTTCATTTGAGTGGTGTGAGTGTTAATGATGGCTTGTAAAGTCTTGCATCTCTATTTTCTCTGTTATAGTGTTATAACATTTTTGAGATATTTTGAATCTAAAAATAAATCTGGATAACATCTCTACAAAAGAATTTATTGGTCTCTGCTAATATTGCTAGATTCTGATTCCCTGCCCGATGGATTTTTGAATTGCCTATATTCCCCAAATATTTTTCTAACAAAGAAAATGAGGATCTCACTGAACATAGATAGAAGTTTTTAATAATTGTTTTATTGTAGATGGGTAGGAGATCTGAGCAATGGCTTGCAGTGTAAATACTTCTCTTAAATATATATGATTTCATTTTTTAAAAGATAGAATTAGCTTGCTCTTGCCCAACGCCCAGGCAATAAAAAGGCTCCAGTTTCTTCATTCCTTTGGTCTTTGCTGATCCTTGTTTGATCTTGGCATAGCAGTAGCCAGGAAAGGAAGGAGGAATGTTTGTCTTGAAAATCTGGCTTCCTGTATTTCCTACAGCCAGTGGTACTTTGAAGGCAGCTAATTTTTTCAGGGAAATCTGGCTTGGTTTGCTTTTTTAGTTTAGTCCTTTCTTAAGGAGTTACATTGAGAACATTCAGACAGCTCCTCTCTGAAAATGTATAAGTTTCCCGTAGAAAATTGTTACCTATTCAAAAAATTGCTAGTATTGTACAACAGGGTATCTTGGCAGACTTGATGGGACACATGAAAACTTCATAATTGGTTTAATTTCAGTTTAGACTGCTGGCACATTCAAAATGTCAGCTTTAAAGAAGCATGTCATATGTTTATCAGATTGCTTATTTCTTGTAAGTAAAGACCTTTGTGGACAAAATTGCCACACAGCAAATTAAACTTTAAAATAACTTCCATAGAGCTTTACTGAATGTCACTGTCACGTTACAGAGGTAACTGGGTGTGGTTCAACTTTGTCCTCTTAGCCATGAATTATTAAGCCTCCATTCCTGTTTATTTTTATGAAGGTTGTAAGATTTTTACCTACTTTCAAGCTAACAAATTTACCTGCTACTGTTTTGTAGATTCTGGTAGGACACCCAAGACTCCTGGGTCAAGGACAAAGGAGAGTTTGTTATTGTCCTTTTATTATATTTTTTATCATAAATTATTACTCTCAACAGTAGTAGGAGCCAGAATATTCATTTCTTGTGTGGTTCCCATACCCACAGGGCAACATGACAAGGGGCCAGGTGACACCTGTAAGTGCAGTGGGTTGCAATACAGGAGTGGAACCCAGAGCTTGGGAATCCCCAGTCTTTTATGATAGCCTTCAAGCACACCTGCCCAACCTTTGCTTTGAAGGGAGACATCTTTAATGTATTTGATAGCAAACTACTCTCTGCTCTAGAGAGAGATACTATCTCTGTCTTCCAAGTCTGTTCACTCTACAAGCATCCATGCAGAGATAGCCCGGAGCACAAGGCTGCTAATGCCTCTGCTTTTAAGACGTGCAAAACATGAGAGAGTGGGGAATTGTCTCCCAACACTCCTTACCTAGTTGTGAATTTCTGTTGCCACTGGAAAAACCTGTCACTGTTTCAGTAAGGTAGCCAGTTGATACTGCTCTAGGTTTTATCTCTCAGTTGCCAATGCATTGTATTTAAATATCTTAGAAGAAGCAAAGGATGGAATGGCTTCATTCCTCTTTGCTTTGTACATGTGTCATAATGAACCTCCAACTCAGATGTCAGTGTCATTAACTCCACCTCTAAAGCCTTACTTACAAGTCATAAAATTATAGACTTAGAAGGACCTTTAAAGATCATCTAAGGCAAATTTCCACATTTTACATATGGGAATATTAAAATCTCGAGTTACTATGTGACCAGTCCAAGTGAATACTGTTGCAGAAGCAGACAAAAAACCAAGTCATCTAGGTTCGTAGCCTAGTATTTTTCCCAGAACAGAGAGAAAAGAGGCACGCTTTCTCTCTGTCTTTTACAAAATTGTGATATTTGATATGTTATAAAATGCTAAGGCTAGATAAGAAAAATAGAGTGACTTAATAAAGCATTTTCCTTCTTGATGAATTGCGTGTGTTTCATGGACTTGTAAGAAAAGTACCTTTTCCAAGACAAAGAAACAGTGTTGTGTTAACAGGAGAAATGGGAATAAACAAAGGTAAAAAGATTTAAAGTGGCTCATGTGTCCAATGTAAGTACATACTGAATCAGATGTCACAGAGACAGGACAAACAAGGGAAGAGAGAATGCTTCCTTAGGAGAGACTAGGATAGTTTGGAAAAGCTAACTTTTAAAAGGTGGGTAGATAACTCCCTATCACAAGTATTGTGAGTTTCCCGAGCATTTAAAATTTGTTCATTTGTTCAATGTCCTTCAGTTTCCGCCTTTACAAACTGGGACTACTGTCCTAGGGCCACTGTGAAGACTAAATGAGTTAATACATTTAAAGTGGTTAGAGTAGCATCTGCCGAATAGCAGTCACCTATCAGGGGAACCAGCCCCCAATATTTCAATGTGGTTTCTTTTCTATTTTCCCTAAGTGTTGGCCGGTCTGAGAAATAAAGAGAAAGAGTACAAAGAGAAGAATTTTACAGCTGGGCCGCCGGGGTTGACATCACATATCGGCAGGTTCCGTGATGCCCACCTGAGCCACAAAACCAGCAAGTTTTTATTAGGGATTCTAAAAGGGGAGGGGGTGTACGAACAGGGAGTAAGTCACAAAGATCACATGCTTCAAAGGGCAATAAAAGATCACAAGGCAAAGGCAAAATTAGAATTACTGATGAGGGTCTGTGTCCCACTGTACACACATTGTCTTGATAACATCTTAACAGGAAGTAGGGTTCGAGAGCAGAGAGCCAGTCTGACTAGAATTTACCAGGCTGGAATTTCCCAATCCTAGTAAGCCTGAGGGTACTGCAGGAGACCAGGGCGTATTTCAGTCCTTATCTCAATGGCATAAGACAGACATTCCCAGAGTGACCATCTATAGACCTACCCCCAGGAATGCATTCCTTCCCCAGGGTTGTTCCTTGCTGAGAAAAGAATTCAGCAATATTTCTCCTACTCACTTTCTGCAAGAAGAAAAATATGGCTCTATTCTGCCTGACCCCACAGGCAGTCAGACCTTATGGTTATCTTTCCTTGTTCCCTGAAAATCGCTGTTATTCTGTTCTTTTTCAGGGTGCACTGATTTCACATTGTTCAAATACACATGTTTTACAAACAATTTGTACAGTTAACACAATCATCACAGAATCCTGAGGTGACATACATCCTCAGCTTATGAAGGATTAAGAGATTAAAGTAAGACAGGTGTAAGAAATTATAAAAGTATCGATTGGGGAAGTGATAAATGTCCATGAAGTCTTCACAATTTATGTTCAGAGACTGCAGTAGAGACAGGCGTAAGAAATTATAACAGTATTAATTTTGGGAAGTAATAAATGTCCATGAAATCTTCACAATTTATGTTCTTCTGCCACGGCTTCAGCCGGTCCCTCTGTTCTGGGTCCCTGACTTCCCGCAACAGTTACCCAGTAATTATCAAAGGAAAAAGATCTTCCTTGTTAGAGGGCTCACAGCACCATGTCTTGTTCTTGATGGCCCAGTAGGTATTTGAATGAATGATGAAATTCTGATACTTGAATTGAGCTAAAACAAATGGTTAAAATCTACTGGCTATATAGGTAAGGAGGAACCAGTGTGCTTATAGACTACCTTGTTTTTGGGTTTTTTTCTTCTTCTGTGAAGCTGGTATCTGTCACACACATACTGGATCCTATGCAGTCGGTTATTTGTGTTATCCAATAATATGAGTATTATTTATATTTTATAATGAAGAAACTAAATCTCAGAGAAGTAACTTGTCTACGGACAGTGACAACATTGGTATTTAAACCTACACCTGTGCTCTGTCTACAACACCTTCCTTTGCCAGTGCTTCTTATAAGTGAAGTTTTAAATTAAAAACAAGTAATTTGTGTACTTGGTCGTTTAATATAACACTTTACTTAGAGGCAGTTGTTGCCAACCTTTCTAAACATGTGATCCCCCTGTTGACATGTTTTTAAAAACCCATTGACTATCTTTCAGTAGTTACTGACTGGAAAGATTTGAGAGTGAGCAGTGGGGTCCCAGACACCCTGTGACAGATAGTCTAAGCAGCTTTTCCCAATCGGAGTTCATGAGAAAATCAAGTCCAGTGGAGAACCAGATGAGTGAGGATTTCCTCAGTTCTCCCAAGGAGATAGTCATACATAGCGAATACCCTCTAAATGAGAAGGAGAGAAGTTAGTTGATGACAAAACTTTTGCCTTCTTAGGAATCCTGGTTTAAAAGATCTGTGAGGCCTTCGGGGTTTGAGGTCCACTGGTTAAGAAAAATTACTATAGGAACTCAATGTGACACTCCTGTTAATGATTTTTTTTTTTTTAAATCTAAAATGTGCCTGCTTTCTTCATTAGTCAAACATGAAGATCATATTGAAGCGTGAGAGCATTTGTCTATTCTTTACTGAATAAACTTTCATGGACCCATTAGTCCTGGAAATTCAGAAGTATATACAACTCTGTCATAATATAGAAGTATATACAACTCTACCTGATATCGACATAATAATGGTATCTTAGTACATAAGCCAATCAGAGACCTTCATATGATTATGAACTTCCAATTTAGGATCACTCAGTGTTAAATGAATCACTGAGATTCTAAGTATGTTCTCTGAGAAACTAAAGAGACTGGTTCTAGCAATGATTTCTTCTTTTCTTTTCTTTTTTTTTTTTTTTTTTGAGACAGAGTCTCGCTTTGTCGCCCAGACTGGAGTGCAGTGGCATGATCTCAGCTCACTTCAACCTCCACCTCTCAGGTTCAAGCAATTCTCATGCCTCAGCTTCACAAGTAGCTGGGAATTGCAGGCACATACCACCACACCTTGATAATTTTTGCATTTTTAGTAGAGACAGGGATTTACCATGTTGGCCAGGCTGGTCTTGAACTCCTGGCCTCAAGTGATCCACCGTCCTTGGCCTCCCAAAGTGCTCATATTACAAGCATGAGCCACCATGCCCAGCCCTAACAATGATTTCTTCGTGGAGTATGTTAAACAAGAGCAGGTATTTAGGGGACATGTAATCTTTTATCAGATATTTTCTGTGTGACTACCATGTGTCAGGCATCTCCAGGCACTGGCGATTCACACCATAGACTCGTGCTGCCTTCAGAGAGCTTATCATCTAGCAGGCTCTGTGTTTTACTGTGATGAAAGTGGGACCCAGGAGAAGGCAGCCCGCTCACCTGAGTGTCATGGAAGGCTTACCAGTGAGACGATTGATGCTTGAGTTGTATCTGGGAAGATGAGCAGGTCTCCTCTTTTAAAGTAGCGAGGAGGCAGCTCTTTTCTCTGTCCATCTGGCTCTTGGCCCTTCCCTAACCTTCCTTTAGAAACCCTAGGTATAGGCCAGGCACGGTGGCTCACGCCTGTAATCCCAGCACTTTGGGAGGCCAAGACGGGTGGATCATGAGGTCAGGAGATCGAGACCATCCTGGCTAACACGGTGAAACCCCGTCTCTACTAAAAAATACAAAAAAATTAGCCGGGCATGGTGGCAGGCGCCTGTAGTCCCAGCTACTCAGGAGGCTGAGGCAGGAGAATGGCGTGAACCCGGGAGGCAGAGCTTGCAGTGAGCCGAGATGGCGCCACTGCACTCCAGCCTGGGCGACTGAGCTAGACTCTGTCTCAAAAAAAAAAAAAAAGAAACCCTAGGTATAACTTCACGTTTTTGGGGTATACGTCCCTTTCAGTGACCTACAGAAGACGCAAAACTTCCTTAATCTAACTTGACTCCCACAAGGTGATGAAAATAAACCATGTATTAAAATAAAACCCATCTAGAGGCTGTGTGTCAAGCTGACCTTCATCCAATTTTAATTTGTTTTGTTACTCAGGAAACTTTATTTTTCAATGTATATTACAGTTATCAGGTGGTTGAAATACTCAGATTACTTTATGTATTTTTATTGTTATTATTTTTTGAGATGGAGTCTCACTCTGTCACACAGGCTGGAGTGCAGTGGTGCTTTCCACTCAGTGCAACCTCCGCCTCCCAGTTTCAAGTGATTCTCATGCCTCAGCCTCCCGAGTAGCTGGGACTACAGGCGCACACCACCATGCTCAGCTAATTTTTTTGTATTTTTAGTAGAGATGGGGTTTCGCCATGTTGGCCAGGTTGGTCTCAAACTCCTGACCTCAGGTGATCTGCCTGCTTCGGCCTCCCAAAGTGCTGGGATTACACCCGTGAGCCACCACACCCAGCCCAGATTCCTTTAAATTAGATCAGCAGTTCTCAGCCACAGTGGAATGGTGGGGTGGGGTGAGAGCAAGTGGAGTGTAACTCCACGCAGCCTGTCTGACTCATCTTTGCAGAAAGACACTTGAAGAACATGTGTGGTGCATGTTGTAGTGCTGGGAAAATGGTTGATAACTCGCAGCGTAGAAGGTGACTTATTGTAGAAACTGAATTTTTACATTATTAAATTAATGACAGTCGGTGCATAATTGTTATAGAAGCCTCAAATGAATGATCAGCTTTTAACTTTTTAATTTGGAAAATTCAAAATATGTTTGAAGAGAATTATATAATGAAACTAGATTCTCAGCACCTACCTTCGGCAGATATCAGTTCTTGACAAACTTTATTTCATTTATTTCCCCACCTTTTCCTCCCTACCCTGGATTATTTGGAAGCAATTCCTGACATCATTTTATCTATCAGAATTGCAATATGTAAAGAGGTACATTTTTATGAATATCCATTTATGATTTGGTCTCTCTACAAGTGGCGGAGAGAAAAATAAAATCAGTTACCACCGTCTTCCAAAACATGGAAATTAGCCATAGTTTTGGTCCTTAGTCATTTAGAATCTGATTCAGTTCAGGGCTTACTCTGTCACTCATATTGCTAGTCAGTGTTATATGGACGCTGTCTTATTTAATTGTAACTCTAGCCATCTATGAGGTACAGAATTTCTGTTTAGTAGATAAGGAAACTGAGACTCAGACTGAAACTTATCCAAGGTCATGTAGCTAATAGTGTGGAGCTGAAATTGAAATTCAAGTTTGACCCTAGCCTAGAAATGTTCTTTTTGGCAGACCTGACATTGATAAAACTGAAAAGGATAGGCAGACATCATCTACCTTATACCTGCACTCAGATTCTCAGTTGTGAATGAGTAGAATGTCCACTATATAAAGTTTCTGTGCAGTCTTGGATCACTTCTGTGCATTGATTCTCAAAGTGTGTTCTGTGGGCCACAGAGGGTCCATGGAGTCTAAGCGTTTTATAATAAGACATCATTTGCCATTTCTACTGTGCTGACATTTGCATCAAGGGTACAATAGCAAAGTTGGGGTAAAACTGCTGAGACCTTAGTACTCACTATATTTTCCACAACCACACACACATTTGTGGTAAAATCATCTTCACTGAAAAATGTCCTTGGCAAAGTAGTAAAAATGATTAGTTGTTATAAATCTTGACCCTTGAGTACATCTTTTTGATACTTTCTGTTGTAAAACTAGAAGCTCACATAATGCACTTCTACTCCCTACCGGGTTCCAATGATTGTCTTGAGGAAAAGCAGGTGTGTGATAGAGTTCTGAGCTGAGCTAGCCACTTTTCTGATGGAATAGCATTTTTACACGAAAGAACATGAGACAGTCTTGGCAGAGAGGAAACTGCCAGTGTTGGTTGCCAATAAAAAAAGTTTTCAAGTCAAAATTAAAATTTCGAAAAACTTATATTTGGCATCATGAGTTTGACAACTTCCCAATAATTTAGACTTTTGTTATAACATCAATGATGTTAGTAAACATGGATTTTAAAATATATTATTTGATGAAATGTGTCAACATTTGGAAGATCTGCATAATTCAGGAACCAATACCTCTCAAATGACTAAAGGGGCTTTTTCATTAACTGTATTAATATTAACATGTAATGTGTTTATTGTTAAATTTAAGTGAATTAGTAAATATTTAATATTTTTCTCTGTTTTAATATCTGTCAGTATAACTGACATATGAAAAAGTTCTTTGGGGTTCTCATTAATATTTTTAAGAGTTGAAAGGGGCCCTGAGAAAAGTATAAGAACCAGCACTCTAATGCCCTTTCAGGATGAGATAGGTAGAGTGGATGTGAGCATGTCTGTATTAGAGAATTCAGTGTATATACTTTTAAATATCTACTATTTCTGAATTAATTATACCTTCCTTCCATCAGTATAATCAATATTTAACTATATTTGTATTCATGCTTCCATTTAATAAATATTTATTGAGAACATAGTTATCAGAGGTTGGAAGAGAAGAGGTATACAGAATATATAAATCATGTTTATTCTCTGTAAGAGCTCATGGTCTCTTTCCTAAAAAGTCATAAGATAGCAATGTTACTGTACTAAATTGCCTTTTAAGTTTATTGCTTATCTTGCCTGGGTGTGGTTATGAAATAAATTTGTTGCTGTTGTCTATTTCTGTGTAACAAACTACCCCAAAACTTAGTGGCTTAAAACAACAGTTTGTAATGACTTCCACAGGGCTTTGGGTTGATTGCTTAGCTAAGTGATTCTCTACTTGCGATCTCTTGTTTGCCATCATAGAGCAGCTGGGCTGGGTGTCCAGTGTGCTCCCATCTCAAGGCTGGCAGTTGATGCTAGCTGGGAGATGTGTTGAGGTGTTGCCTGGAACACCTCGGTTCTTCTCCTTGTGACCTTGCGAAGAAGCTTGGCCTCCTCACTGCAATGCAGGCAGGTTCCCAAGAGGGGACATCTCAAGAGTGGCAGAAACTATAAGGTTTCTTATGGCCTAGCTCAGCTATCCCTGAATGTTACATTTTGTTGGGTCAAAAGCAGGTCACGAGACCAGCCCAGATTCAAGAGGAAAGAACCACAGAAGGGCATAAATGCTGGGAGATGTGGTTCATTTGTGGCCATCTTTGAATACTAGCTGCCACAAGACTGCTAGAAGACTGTTGAATTAAGTTTTATAAATTATTGCTTATTGTAGCTGGGAAAATGAATACTTTCATTCTTAAGATCAACATCCAGGCTTCTGTTCAAAATAGAAAATTTAAGCTGAATCCATTCAAATGCTATTCTTTGCATTTTTTTCCTTTAATTTGCATTTGTCATTAACATTCTCTCCCTGACTTTTGCCTGTAGTTTCTTCTGATGAGCAGGAAATGCCCACTATCTAGTACAGGTGTCTTCACTTATAGTCAAAATGGAAGAGGAGCAAGTGCACAGAGTTCCTGTAAGATGCATGTTCATGTGGCTGCGCTTGCTGGCCACTGAGTTGTTGGTATTGACCAAATCTTGTCTTTAGTCTGAGAAAATGTAGGGCTGTGTTATCTTGTGGCAGTGTGGCAGGCTGGATGTTCACTCTGACAATAGCAGCTCAAGTCCTATACAAGAGAGGCTGAGGGGCAGCATTTGGAGGGTGGAGTTTGAAGGTTGTTTGCAAGTGCCATTTAAACAGCATTCACAGTGTCTCCAATTTGATTATGTATTCACAGTGGCTTGGAAATCTGGCTGGAGGAAATTTTTTTTTTTTTTGAGACGGAGTCTCACTCTGTCACCCAGGCAGGAGTGCAATGGCATGGTCTTGGCTCACTGCAACCTCTGCCTCCTGGGTTCAAGCGATTCAGCTGGAGGAAATTTGATAGGGGGATGCTTTAGCTAAAGCTCCCCCTTGGTGGTGCTGTTGCACTATAACTTCCAAAGAAAACATCTTTTTTATTGCTCATTTTTTTAAGCAAACATTTTATTGGACACTAAGGTGCACCAGGCTCTGTGCTAGGCTTAGGGGAACCAATACAACAGTTAATATCCTTATAGTCTAATCCTGGCTATTAACTTTCTTAACACCAAGAGTGAAGAAATAATATTAATATTATTATATACTATTATATCAAATAATAATATTAATACATAGCTAATTAATTCAAGCCAGATCCATTGCTGCATGTAGACACTATGGAGGCAGTAACCAATTTGCCTAAAGATGATGCATTCACAAATTTCACGATTTTAAAGGTTACTTAAAAGAGTATCACATAGCCCTTAAATATAGCTTAAAATGCACAGTTTAACTCTAATAAGAAAATTGCAGTTTAAAACTTCACTGACATGCTATTTCTTACCTATCAGATTCGAAAAATCCATTTTCCAGGTTATGTGGAAACAGACCGTCTCAAAATTTTCTGGTTGAAGTGTAAATTGGTACAACTCCTATGAAGAATGTGGTGATATCTATCCAAATTTCAAATAACATCACCCTTTGACCCAACAATCCTACGTGCATTTGTGCAAAATGACAATGTACTAGTTTATTTTGGGAGCATTTTTTATAATAGCAAAAGATTAGGAACAACTCAAATATCCACCAATAGAGACCTACTTAAATATAGTACATTGATCTAGTAGTGTGCAGCTGTAAAAAAAAAAAAAAAAAAAAAAAGTAAGGTACTGATGGAAGGCTCTTTCAGATGTATTACGTGAAAAATACAAGATATGGAATAATACATGTATGTGATTAGAGTAGGGGAAAATAATATATGTTTGCATTTATCTTTGTTTACATGCAGAAACTCTGGAAGGATACACAAGAAACTGATAAAAGTGGTTATTGGGTGGGAGGAGAGCTAGCCTTTTCACTGTGTATGTTTTTCCTCTCATCTCTTACCATGTAAGCACCAAAGGGGCAGTGATCTTTATTTTTTTCACTAATGGTATCCTTATAGCAATACATGGCACATAAATATTTTTAGAATAAATGATTCAAAAATAACTCAAAGAACAAAAGTAACAAGCTGATTACAAAAAATATAGACAAACTTGAAGCCAACTATTAATATAATGTCTGCTTCCAAGTAATCCTTAGATTGATGTCTTGTTGTATAACACTGTAGATAATTTTCTACTCATGTATATGCAATTAAAAAAAAGTTTTATAGGCATTTTCCATAATATAATCTATGTTGAAAGATATATGGCCTCAAAATATTATTGAATTTATACAGTTAATATTGCTAATGCCATATATTACGACATTTAAGTTGTTTATATATGCATGTCTAGACATATACAAACAGCTCTGGAAAGAAAATATTCACTCATGCATCAGAGACAGTGTATGACAGTGTGAGCACTAGAATGAGAGACCCACCTCCGTTTGTTGCCAGCCGTGTGATCTTGGGAAGTTACCTAACCTTTCAGTGTGTACAGTCCTTTAGTACTTGTCCCATAAAGTGATTCCCGGGTTCCAAGCAGGAGACCCTTATGGATAATTTGCTTAATAAAATTGAGCATGAAGATACCTGGATGAGCAACTGCAGGAGAGTTTCTCTCTTCAAGAGGGTAGGGCTAGGTGAACTGCTCCCAGATCTGACGTGTGTCTTGAGCTTCGTTAAGCAACAAGGAAAAAGATTGAAAGTTTAGCGGGAGCAAGTTCAAGATGAGGGACCACTGATTCCTTGGTTCACCTTGCTAAGTTATATTTGCAAAGAGCAGATGGTTTGTACTAATCTGACTGTCGCGTGCATGTTGTTTTCATCCTCTACCTCAGAGGCTGGGAGTTCTGCAGGCCTGGCTCCTACGGAGTGGCCTTTTGGGAGCAAGTTCACATTTTCCTATTTACTTACATTGTTATTTTTAAAAGACTTTGTTTTCATTTCTCATTGTTAATTGGCTCCTGGAATTTACCCCTGCCTATTTCCCTTCCTGAATCTTGCCATTTATAAAGCAATTTCTTCTTTCCATATATTAGTTTTCCTAAAGTGGGGTATATTTGATCAAATTCAAATAGTTCCGAAATACCAGTAACATGACTGAGAATGGCTATTTATTTATTTATTATTTATTATTTTTTTTGAGATGGAGTCTCCCTCTGTCGCCCAGGCTGGAGTGCAGTCGCACGATCTCAGCTCACTGCAAGCTCCGCCTCCTGGGTTCACGCCATTCTCCTGCCTCAGCCTCCTGAGTAGCTGGGACTACAGGCACCTGCCACCACACCCCATTAATTTTTTGTATTTTTAATAGAGAGGGGGTTTCACCACATTAGCCAGGATGGTCTCAATCTCCTGACCTCGTGATCCGCCCATCTCGGCCTCCCAAGGTGTTGGGATTACAGGCGTGAGCCACCACGCCTGGCTAAAAGGTACATTTTTAGATACTGTATTGAATCTCTGCTAGACACCCCCACAGTTTGTAACCGATCCATATATTTTTGTATTATATGGATCTTTAATTCTTACAACATCTAAATACCTTATCTACTGAAAGGGAGTGTGAAAGTATACTTTAAGTATAAGAAATTCCGTTTCAGGCTGGGCATGGTGGTCACGCCTGTAATCCCAGCACTTTTGGGAGACTGAGGTGGGCGGATCACCTGAGGTCAGGAGTTCAAGACCAACCTAGCCAACGTGGTGAAACCCTGTCTCTACTAAAAATACCAAATTAGCCAGGCGTGGTGGCGCCTGTCTGTAATCCCAGCTACTTGAGAGGCTGAGGCAGGAGAATTGCTTGAACCCGGGACGCAGAGGTTGCAGTGAGCTGAGATCTCGCCACTGCACTCCATCCTGGGCGACAGAGCAAGACTCTGTCTCCAAAAAAAAAAAAGAGGCCTGGCACAGTGGCTCACGCCTGTAATCCCAGCACTTTGGAGGCCGAGGCGAGCAGATCATGAGGTCAGGAGATCGAGACCATCCTGGCTAACATGGTGAAACCCCATCTCCACTAAAAATACAAAAAATTAGCCAGATGTGGTGGTGGGCGCCTGTAGTCCTAGCTACTCGGGAGGCTGAGGCAGGAGAATGGCATGAACCCGAGAGGCGGATCTTGCAGTGAGCCGAGATTGCACCACTGCACTCCAGCCTGGGTGACAGAGCGAGACTCCTTCTCAAAAAAAAAAAAGAAAAAAAAGAAATTCTGTTTCAATCAAGTAGGATTTCCGTATAGCCAGCTAATATAAGACAGAAAGTGATAAATTGTGCAAAGTATATGAATATGGAAAGTGGGGAGAGCAAATAGTTCCAAACTAGGATAAAGCAGAATACTTCATAACATACCTGTCTTTCAAACAAGATCTTAACAGATGAATAGTATTTCAGTAGGTAAAAGGCAGGGGAACAGGAAAATCACATGTGTAATTTAGAAACATCAACAGGTTGCAAGAAAAAGAGTTTTGGAAGGTATATATAACTGAGTATTATTATAAAGGAATTACATGTTTTAAAATTTTTTATCTGTGAATGTTTATTTCTGAAGTTTTCTTGTCTCCAACCTGTGTTCCTTTTCTTGCCTGCAGAAGTGAAATCAGACACAGACAGTGCAGTTTTAAGAATCATGTTGATGTGACCCTCCTCAAGGCTAGTTAGTACTTACAGTTTGTATTTAGAGGAATTTTTGACTAAGATTTCTCTGGTGACTTTTTAGCTCCAGATGTGTTAGTACCCTATGAAATATTGTAACAGCTGTTTATTTCATTAGAGTTGGATCTAGACTGCCACTATCTCAGAGGAACCAGATACAAGTAGATCCACTCTACTTTATTTGACAAAGGAAACATGCTGATCCTAATAACTAAAGGGAATGTGGCAACTAGTTCATGTATTTCAGTATCTTTCACATAGGACAGTGTAACTGTGACCTGCATTTTCACTTGGGAAAGAGCCCAAGAGAAAGACCTGGGAAAAGACCTAAGAGAACTTAAGCTGTTCAGCAGTGGCTGCATACCTTTGGAGGCACCATCAGAGAGATGGATGGAAAATTGGGTAAAGGGAGGTCTACCCCCCAATCCAAGATTCTGTGATTCTGATACCTTTACTTTAAAGCAATGATTTTCAGGTTCTGTGTTTTGTTCTCGTACTCTAGGTCTCCTGCTTTCTTTGCTGGTGGCAACACGAGCAGCCACCAGCTTCTCTGGGATACCCAATCTACTCCTCCCAGAGCAACTCCACTCTGCTCTGATCTGTTTACACGTTGCCATTTCACATCAGCTTTCATTGGAAAAAAGGGTTCCATTGCTTTAAATATATGCATACATAAGCACATACATAAACGAATAAGTTGAAAATTAGAAAACTCTTTTTAAAGGATGGAGTAATGAGGTTGATCTTAAGGTTCTTTGAACTTCTCAAAAGGCAGTGTAGTAGTCTAAGCTAATATATCTATCTAAAAGCTGAATATTGTGCATTAGAAAAATAGTATTCTTTTAGTGACACTCATGAAGTCATTTTTTAAATAAATAATGGGCCTATTTGATTATTTAAGCTCTATGTGCCTTTTAAAATATATTCATCATATAGAAATACTCTTTTTTGTCTTTTACTTATTTCCACTGTAGGTTATTGAGTTTTTCTGCATGGTTCTGTATCTCTTTTGTTCCCTGCCCTCTGCAGAATTTTATCTGATAGCAGATAGAATGTGGATTCTTAAGGAGAAAATCTGTTTTATTAATTATAAGGCGTATGTCTCAGACTACCAAACCAAGTATACTGAGTGTTTTGAATTAAATATTTAGTGCTTCATTGACTGTTTCCTCTGACTTCCATTAAAACCTTGAGAAATAACTCTTCTCTAATAAGCCTTTTGTTTGTTTGGGGCCAATATACAGATTGATGTGGAATGAACCATTGCTGTAGTATTTAGGGTGTGGTAAGCTTTTCTCAGGAACTTATCTCATTTCAGTATAGCTCATTTTTGATAGGATATTAACAAGTCTCTGTCATGGCAGGAAACACTTGGTTTTGTTCCCAGATGTCTGATAGTAGTTCTTTTTTGAGAATAGTAAGATTTTTTGGATGTTAGCATGGGAAAGGCATGTAAAAAGTGTAGAGAGATTATAAGGGGCTTGATATCAAAGATTTTTAAAGACAAATGGTCTGTGCCTGAACAGGACATTAGAATTGAACTTAAAATCTATAACCTAATTTTCTTCTTCCAGTTGGTATATTTGACCAGCATAGGCTACTGCTTCACCATAGTGACTGTTGTTTTTAATTTTTTAGGACACTAAAAAATGTATTACATGTAGAAAATTTCCCTCTTTTAGTAAATAGTTCTTTGAGTTGACAAACACATATAGTCATGCATTTGCCACCACAGTGAAGATAATATGTTCATCTCCCTGAAGATTCCCCTGTGCTACTCTGTAGTCAAACCATTCTTACTACCCAAGCCCCTTTCTGTTCTTTAGTTTTCCTTTGCCACTTTCTCATAAATCTAATCATATGGTATTTTGTCTTGTGAGACTGGAGATTTATCCATGTTCTTGTGTGTATCATTCCTTTTTATTACTGAGCAAGTATTTTATTCTATGGATACCACAGTTTATCCATTCACTGGTTGAAGGATATTCGGATGTTTTCATTTTGGGGCAATTATGTATGAAGCTGCCATAAATATTTGTGTAGAGAATTTTGTGAGAACCTACATTTTCATTTCTCTTGAGTAAATACCTAGGAGTAGAGTTTCTCAGGCATATGTAATTGTATGTTTAGCTTTATAAGAAAGTGTCAAAGTATTTTCCAAAGTGGCCATACCATTTTGCATTCTTGCCAACATTATATGACAGTTCTAGTTACTCCACATCTTCACCAGAAATTAGTGTTTTCTTTTTGTAAAAGCCATTTTAATAGTTCTGTGGTGCTCACTCATGGTTTTAATTTGCATTTCCCTAATGACAAATAATGTTGAGCATCTTTTCATGTGTTCTTTTGCCATCCATATATCTTCTTTGGTGAAATGTCTATTTAGATCTTTACCCTTTTTCATATTGGGTCGTTTGGGTTTTTGAGTTTTGAGTGTTTGAGTGTTCTTTATATATTTTGGATACAAGTACTTTGCAAGTATGTCGTTTTGCAAATATTTGTTTCTTCCAGGCTATGGCTTGTTTTTTCTCAACATTTCAAATAATCCATAATCCCCACTTATCATTTTTCCCCTGATAGTTGTTTATAGACCACAGTACTTTATTTTGTCCCTGTTCTTATAGCTCTTATTGTTATACATTTATTATTTTGTCTAATAGATTATTTGTCAAGTAATTTGGAATTATTAGATTAATTATTAGGTTAATAAATCTAAAATTAGTTTTATTATTTGTCAAATAATAAATAATACAGAATCAGTTTATGTCTTGTTGTTTTCTTGTTTAACTTTTAGTAAAGTATGTGTATATTTTACATCTTCAACTAGATTATAAACTGCTTGATGAGTAACCATTGGGTAATTTTCTTAAAAATTATGTACAAAATAGAGATAAAGGGAAGAGTTAAATAACTAATAACTGTTTGTTCAGATGTGAGATAAATAAGAACCTGTGTCCTTTTCATCAGAATTTAGGTCTTCCTTGGACCCAGTTTTCTCCTTCTAGGAATGGCCACCAAAAATGCACTTTAGCTTGTCTTCCTATCCACAGTAAATGTCCTCCCAACCCCCTTCATGATCTCTTTCATCGCGCCTCACCCATTTCCTATATCCAACAGTTACAACTTTTACCTGAAAAAGGATAGGTAGCCTTCATAAGGGACCCTAGTTCTAGAGGTTGGTAGAAGTATTGCTGATTTTGGTTTAAAATAATCTGAAATAATTCATAGAATGAATAAAGTGATAACTGTAAAGTCTTCAGAACTATTTCACTTTGGCCAACTGTGAGATTAATCATGTTATTCTAGTTCTCTATTCTGCTGGAAGAAAATAGAAAGCTTTCCTTTTGGCTGGGGACCAGGGATGATTATAATGATCGAATTTTTCTCACTTCTGCAAAATGGCCAAATTGTGGGGTTTTCTTAAGATTTTAAGAAATGAGCAGTTAAGACCTTGGGAATTATTGTGTAAGTTCCTGTTGCCAGTGATTTATAGGCCTTTGCTTACACCTAAGGAAGGAAGTAATTTTATGTTTATGGTTATGACTCTGAATCCCAGCCCAGCCTAAACTGTACTTGTCAGTCTAATATAAAGGTAATGATGATGCATAGAACTCCCATACATAAGATAACTTGTGGATCATTGAATATGGAACATTAGTTTTTGTCCATTTCCTCCAGTTAATAAATATGGTGGTTTCTTATGCCAAGCACTATACTAGGTACTAGAGAAACTAAAATAAAAACTTAACATCTGCCCTCAAAGAGTCTATGATTATTGAGAGGGGAGATAGACAATAAAAGCCATTTACAAATGCATTTTGTGAAGTTGCATGTTGATAGTAAGCATAAGGCACAGCGGGAACCTAGAAGGGAGAGCACCAAAATGTGCATGTAGCAATTGGGGAGGGCCTCATAGAAGAGTCACACTACGCTTAGTGAAGCGTAGGAGTTTTCCAGAGGATATGGAGATTGAAGGAGCATCTCCAGATAGTCAGCAGCAGGTGCAAAGACCAGAGGCAAAAGACTGCATAGCTTGTCTTTTTCATTTGGAGAAGATGCTGCGGTATGCCTCAGTCACTATGGCAGTCAGGCTGATACTTCAATTAGACTGGTTAGAACACTGGACTGGTGAGACCAAGATCGGTCTTTTCATCTCCACCCATCCACTCCAACAAGCTTCAATTTCTGATGACTACATTCCTGTAACAGACAGCTCCCATAATCCTCACCTGCCAGCTCACAGATGTGGGTTTAGTGTGTATCACCACACCCTTCTGAGTACAAGGGTGAGAGACTGTGGATGTTCCCGTGTATATCCATGACCACAACTGAAAAATGACTCTGAGATGGTCTTCTGATTATGACTTAATGGCATAATTTCTGTGTATATATATGAAAACTTGTTCTTATTTTAATGACTCCAATAGACTTTAAACTCTTACCATTATGTAGCATTTTATCTTGTGTGTATTTTTTCTGCTCTGCTATGGAAAGGATATGACATAAATATTTAATCAGTCTCAGCAGAATTGGCCTTATTTCATGGCTCCAGATTATCTGACTTCGCTGATCTAATATTTGTGGCATGGATGTTGAAGAATCATAACTTAGAGCTCAGTTTTTTAGGAAGAATTTTATAATGGCTATAAATCGTTTTGCCAGGAGGCAGTTTGTACAAAATAATGACTTTAAAAATGAGCAAGCTTTTTGATGATCATAAAATGTGCTGAATGTGCTATTTTATACCTGTTTATTTGTGAACTCAATTTTTCCATTACATTCTTAGTGTTTATACCTCAGATTATTCAGTGCAGACAGATGTGTGTGGACTGAAGAACAGTTTTGATTTTAGCGTATAGTCATCATTCATGTCCCCCAAAGACTAGATTTTTTTTAAAACAAGTATCTTAATTTCTCTGGATGACATTAAAAGGTAAATTTTAATATTTTCAGGCTGAATTGTATGTCTTTGATGGCTATTTTTGTAATGAGCGTGTGCTTTAGGTCTTTTTTTCATTTAGTCAACTGCATTCCCACTGGAACCAATTTGACATCTGTGGGAGTCATCGTTTTAATGTGTGCTGTGTCCATCCACCATTTCCTTTGGTACAAAGAGGAACATAATGACATTGAAATGCTTCTTTCAAAATATAAGTTGTAAACAAATCTAATCAATAAATTATTTTCAAGTAAATTTTGTTCTTATGAAATCTCCATTAGAGTTCCCTTCACCCTAACTCTATATTCATGAAAAGAAAGTGCCAGAAAGAAATTTCAAATGAATGTCTGCATTTGTGGAGTTTTAGACTTTGCTTATTAGACCACAAGTAGAGTAGACAGCAACATGCTATTAACACATTGAAATACAACTTCAAACCATATAGCAAACTGTGCATTGCTGGGAACCAAGCCAGCTTCACATTGCTGCATGGCCATATTGGGCATTTGCAGAGCAAATGTCTGTAATGGAGAGCCATGACAACATTCTTTTTAAATAGTTGCTTTGTCCGAAGTCAAAAGACATTTTTCATTCACATACCATGTAGGAAGGAATGCTGGTAATAAATTGATCTGTTTATCCACACCTGTAAATATAGATGGTACATCTATAAAACAAGGGACAGTGGTATACTTAATGAGTTCCCTGTACATTTTCATCTGTTCAGTCTCAGAATTTTAGATACCTGGTGCATATGACTTACTGTTTACAAAACTTTTAAAAACTATTTTCAGGTGCCTTGTCCCCTTTGCTTTGGTGGTGTATGATAATCCATGCATTTACTTTGTTTTCTATGTGGAAGAGAATGAGATTCTATAAATTGTGATCAAGTCTTCAAAGACAAGTTAAAGTTCTCAAAAATTTTCTTGGAAATAAAATTTGTCCCTGAGAGATAATATGGTTATTCTTGTAGCTATTGCCAAATTTATATCTGAATCTAATAATATTTACAATATTTTAAAAACAGAAAGCAAGTAATTTGACAAAGATATTATGAAATTGCTATTTAAGATATTTGGTTGTTATTTATGTTTCTACAAATGTTTAGGTTTTAGATCTTTATTGATGCACTTATATACAAGAATAAGTGGCTAATTTAGGATGAAAGTCCTTATTGGAAAGTTTTGAAATCAGCAGAGAATATGATTAAATCTCAAGTACCAGTGATGCTATACATTTTAATTGATTAAAAAATTGTATTTTACTACAGATGTACGAATTTCTTATTCTGAATTTCTTCAGCAATTAATAAAATAACTCACGGAAAAGATGCTAATATTGTTATGTTATATTGTAAAAAGGTTCATTATTATTATTATAGTCTCTATTATTTTATAAATCTGGCAGTGGGATATTAGGTCATTTCATCCCCTTTGAGCTAGTACTAGATTGTTCCCTTCAATATATTTTCCAGTGTTTGAGCCAGTCTGTTAATCCTTCATACTAGAGATTCCCAGGATGTTCGTTGCTGGCAGTAGATTCAGCTCCAGGAAAAATGGCTTCTGCTGCCAAGGAATTAAATGATTCAAGGGTTGTGCTTGCACCACTGTTGTATAGTTTCCTGACATTCATTCCAGATTTTCCTTTGCTTATTTTCTTGGATATGTAAGTTTTATACTCTGTAAAATTGTGTGTGTGTGTGTGCACGCTATTTTATAAATTTTTAGTTTGCAAAAATTTCCCCTGGAAACTTAATGCATATTTAATGCATATGAATGAGCTAATCAATGGGATTAAAGATATCTCAGGAAGTCTTACATTCAGATTATGTTTTAATCAATGGTATTTTTAATGTTACTAATGAAAAGAATCGTTGGTCACCAGTGAACTCCATATTGCCAAATCCAGTGGACATTTTCTGTCTCATTTGTCCTTTCAGTTGTATTTGACACTGGTAACCACTCCTTTATCAAGATAACCTCTTCTTGGTTTCCTCATCTTCTTTATGGTTTTTTTGGCCACTCTTCAGAATTCTGTTAAAGTTTATCTTTATCTAGATTTGAAGTGATCTTGTGATACTTTAAACGTTGGCATTTCTCAGAGTCACCCTGTCTTAGTTTGGGTTGCTATAACAAAATAGCATATACTGGGTAGCTTATAAACAACAGACATTTACTTCCCACAGATCTGGAGTCTGGGAAGTCCAAGATCAAGGTGCCGACTGATTTGGTGTCTAGTGAGAACCTGCTTACTGACCCAAAGAGGGCAGTTTTTTCTCTTGTCTTCCCTTGGTAGAGAGTGGAAGCAAACTCTCTGGAGACTCTTATAAGGACACTAATCCCATACATGAAGGCTCTACCCTCATGACCTCACCTAATCCTAATGCCTTCCCAAAGACCCCACCTCCTAATACCATCACCTTGGGGGCTAGGATTTCAACATATACATTTGTGGGGGACACAAACATTCAGACTGTAGCAACCCCCTTCTCTTTTCTCTCTCTACTCTTTTCCTAGGTGATTGTAGCCACTCCCATCCTCACACAGATGACTCACGAACATACATTTAGCTAGCCCTATCCTCTGGCTTCAGACCTGCATGTCCGATCAGATGACTAATGTCATCTTTTGGGTTTATCAGAGACATCTCAAACTCAGCATGTCGAAAATGGAAATCTTGCCCTTTCCCAGCGTCTTTTGATCCTCTTTCCCTGTTGCCGCCTCATTGAATGACACCACCATTTATGCATGCCAGAAACCTGAGAGTCAATTTTGACACTCCCTGTCACCTGCCATATTCAATTCATTACCAAGTCTTGTCAGCAACCACCCCTCAAATCCATTCATTCTCCTTTATCATTGCCTTAGTGCCTACTCTACTGCAGTAACTCTTTAACAGGTCTGATGTCAACTCTTGCTTCATCAGTCTCCAACCAGATGGATCATTTCAAAATGCAGATCTCATCCTGTGACTCCTCTGCTATATACACTTCAGATGCTTCCCATTGTTCCTAGAATGAAGGCATAATTCCTTGGTGATTTTTACCTACATCTGTTCTTCCCCAAGGTCAGCTCCTTACACATTGTCCTTTACTTTTGCATAGGAGACATGTTTCCTTCCAGTCTCAGTCCTATGTCTGCCTTTTTCCTTCGCTTGTAATTATTTTCCTGCTTATCTTTAGTCATCTTGCAAATCTTGGCTGAATCGTTACTTTTATGAGGAAACTTTCCCTTACCTATCTATTCAGGCAAAATCTCATCTATTTCAAGTTTCATCTGTAGTACTTTGTTACTCATTTACATCAATTTGATTGTTTAGTTTGTCCACTCAAGAATATTAACAACACTTCCCTTAATATTATCTGATTCAAAACCCATATTCACATTATGCCTGATTATCTTTGAAAAAAATATGTTTATTTTGATTAGTTCAAATCAGGATTCGTACAGGATCCCACACCACATTTGATTAGTCATGTGTGTTAGTTTTTTTCAATCGAGCAGAGGCGGGTTTTTGTAAATGAAGTTTTGTTAGAACACAGCCTTGCCCATTTGTGTGCATCCTATGGCTGCTTTCTCACATCAGTTGCAGAGTTAAGTGATTTTAAGTGAGACAATACAGACTGCAACTATTTGCTACCCAACCTAAGTTTAAGAAAAAAGTTGTGCAGTACCCCTTGCTTGCTTTGCTTTTTTAACTCTTCAACTCACATCTTTGACTAGTTGGTCAACAGGTAAGCCGTCTTACAGAATATCTCACATTCCGGATTTGTTTGTTTGCACCTTCCTGTGTCCTTCAATTTGTTCCCTCTCATCAATTTCTCTTGTAAACTGAAAATTAACTCTAGAGGATAGATCATTTAGATGGAATTTTTTGGCAAAAATACTTAATACGTGTTCCTGGTTATTTCATATTCTATCGTATTAGGAGATACGTAATGTCTAGTTATCTTGGAGATACTAAGATTGATTGGTAGGTTCAGATGGTGATAGCTAATCCTTTCATTCTAAATTTCACCATCATTCTTTCATGTGACTTTCATTTGACTAAACTGTTTTATTATATGTTGCCAAACGGCAAATTTCTAATTATAATGTTATGTGCATATTTGTGACATAGAGTTTTTCTGTAAAGAAGAATTTTCCTTCATCCACTGTGTAATCATAGTTGGAAAGAGGGGAGTAATGCTTAACTTCTTCCTTTTAATATTTAATTTTCAAAACTAGAGTTTGGTGCCTTTGGTACCTCTAGTAGTAATTGATACATTTTCATTTTTTTGTTTTTTTATTTATTATGAACTTCTGTTCATATTGTCCATATAGATTGTATGTTTTTGATCAGTCGCAGAGCAGTTATTCTTTTTGGTTTCTGATTGTTTCGTTTTTGGCCTTTGGGAGATCCCTTATGTTGCCTCTTAATGTCCTTTTGACAGGACTCCATTCATCTTTGACAGTTTCCTTGCTTTCTTCCTTGCTTTTAGGCCAACAAGATGTCTCAGACTCATTTGTATTAAATACATTTCTTGTCTCGGACCTAGAAGCCACAACGTTGTTGGTAGGTGATAGGATGCTCATTATTGAGGAGTTTGTAATTTTTGTTAGGTCTCTTCGATGGACAAAGCTGAAAAGATATAAATTCTTGTAAAGAAAAAAGATTATTAATACTCTTAGTTCTGATTCAAATTTCAGATTATTTAACAGAAATTCTGATTTGCTTTTTTGAATAACATTAATATAATGTTTTTCTCTTTATTCTGTTCTGTGTGTGTGTATACAGTTGTTTCACAATAGTATTGATATTATGACTAATTTTAAGTAAGTGAATGAAGTTTAGGATTTTTTTGTGTGTTTTCATTTGTCCTTAGAATATAACCCACTGAGTATATAATGTCAATTCTACATTTGAAAGTTAATTCAAAATAATTCTTTGTGTAGTTTCATTACCACTTGAGATACAATTAAATTTGTTTTAGTTTTCAGTTTGAGGGAATTTGTTCTTCTTCTTAGTTTAACTTTAGTTTTTGAGTATGTATAATTTTAAGCTGCATTAATAGAGTATAATCTTTTCAACACTGTCCAAAACATGACACATCTAGAATAATGTGTTTACTACTTTTTGCCATATTTTAGGAATGACCAGCCTAGTATCAAGGGTGGGATGATATGAGTGGTTTACCCTGGATCTGGATGGCAATAAGGGGATATATTGTCTATGTCTGTAAAGAATTTCAAAACTATAATAAAACTAACAAAATTTGGTCTGGGTTTTTATTCTCACCATGCACCAGCAATTCTCAGTACTACCAGTGAGAAAGTACTTGTCCCTGCACTGAGTGTGTTGCTAAGAAGCTTATTAGGCAGTGTGAGTATCCAAAGGAGAGTAATAAGACTGACGAGGAATCCAAAAACCATAGCCCATGAGAGATGAACAGATTTTAATATCAATCAGAGAAGAAAAGATGAAGAAATTCACAATTTCCTCATCTATTTAAAGACTGTAGCATAAGGAAATAAGTTAGACTTTGTGTACTGAATTCCAAGTTTCATTACTGGGTAGAAGTTACAGAACAAATGGATTTAGCTTTATAAGGAGAAGTTTTCTAATTGTTAGAATTTACGTATCTGTGGAATGAGGCTATTTGTCAAACTAGAGAGTTCTTTTTCTCTTAAAGATGTATAGTAAGAGCAGTGTGAACATCTCACAAGGGATGTTAGATATTCTTCTGTGGATAGATCTTGCACAAGATGACCTCCTGGGCTCTCCCAGCCCTGTGATTCTGAGATCACAGTGCCCATTTTCAGGAATCCTCACTGGCTAGACCCATCCACTAAAATGAATCATCATCTTATTCACATCTAAGCCCCATTACAAGTTATTAATATCATCCCTTTCAGTGGAAATGAGAAATATTTTATTCAGTTATGCTAATGTAATTAGCTCATAATGTCAAATGCTTGAGAAGTTGAGATTGTAGTTCTGCTAGGTATTTGTTTCTCATGTCAAATGTCATACCATCAGTGAAATCGTTCATAACCACCAAAATTAACAATTAGCCCCTTCAGCCCCTGTTCCACCTTTATCATATTTTATTTGGTTAACAAATTTATCTTGTTTATTTTTTTACTCATTGATTCTGAATCTCCCTCTATTTAAATGTATATTCTGTGACAGCAGTCCTCAACCTTTGTTGCACCAAGGACCAGTTTTGTGGAAGTCAGTTTTTCCACAGACAGGGGCAGAATGGGGGATAGTTTTGGGATGAAACTTCCATTTCAGATCAGATCATCAGCATTAGATTCTCATGAGGAGCATACAACCTCAATTCCTCGCATGTGCGGTTCATAATAGGGTTCGTCTTCCTATGAGTATCTAATGCCACCACTGATCTGACAGGAGGCGGAGCTCAGGTGGTAATGCAAGCAATGGGGAGTGGCTCTGAATACAGATGAAGCTTCGCTCATTCAGCTGCCACTCACCTACTGCTATGTAGCCCAGTTCCTAACAGGCTTCAGAATGGGGGATGGGGACCCTGGTTCTATGAGAGCAGAATCCATGTATCTTTTTGTACCACTGAATCCCAAGCATTTAGTGTTGGTACATTTTTCTGTAAGGGAATCCATGTCTTTTGTTGGCTTTTAAAATGGCCACTTAAAAAAATTTAGGAACTACTATAAGAGTAATGTTGTCAAAATCAAATACTACTGTTGAGATTTTGAATCTGTGAAGGATAATTGCATTCTTTATATTTTGTCTTCCCTTCCAACAACATGCTAGTTAGTATTTCTTAATTTATTCAAGATTTCTTTTATGCCAAATAGTAAATTTTGATAATTTTCTTTATATAGGCCGTAAACATGTATTATTAATTTAATTTCTTAGTATTTTTTAATCTACTAATGGATCTACTAATGAGCTTTCTCAAAGGAAGGAAGGGAGGGAAGAAGAAGAGACATTGGAAAAGGATATACAGAATATTTTTATTAGTCTAGGTAAAGGTTAACCTGCCTCTGGTAATCTCATTTTTTTAAAGTTCTTTAAGCATATAGATAATTAAGAAAATAAATTGGCCAGGCACGGTGGCTCGTGCCTGTAATCCCAGCACTTTGGGAGGCTGAGGTGGGTGGATTGCCTGAGGTCAAGATTTCAAGACCAGCTTGACCAATATGGGGAAACCCCATCTCTACTAAAAATACAAAAGTTAGCTGGGCCTGGTGGCATACACCTGTAGTCCCAGCTATTCAGGAGGCTGAGACAGGAGAATTGCTTGAACCTGGGAGGTGGAGGTTGCAGTGAGCCGAGATTGCGCCACTGCACTCCAGCCTAGGCGACAGGGCGAGACTCCATCTCCAAAAAAAAAAAAGTTAGAAAAAGTTGCTATGAAAATGTGCTATAATTTTATTATCAAAGTACTGAAAAATACATTATTAGAAAACTTCACCTTGGAATCTTTTTTAAGCATTACTTTTTTGCTTGTGGTTTTTGTCATCTTTTATAGACTTGAATGTTGTTCTAGGACAGAATATGGTCATACTTTATTTTAGTGAAGCATAACCATATCGAATAACATTTCAGAACTATACGTTGCACAATCTTGGACATTTTCTTGTAAGAAGGCACTAAGGAAATTTTATTTTTGTGAAAGTATAATTCTTAAGTAACAGTGACTGTTTTATATGGGCTAGCTCCAGACCACATTTGCCTACTTCCCATGATCTTGTTTTTCTGATGTCCCAAGCTTTAAGTGTAGAGGTCAGAATGACATTTTAGGGCTCTAGGTTTGAATCTCATAATCTTAAAATGGATATTATTCAGTTTATCAAAAAGATCAGTTCTATTTTTTTTTTTTTTTCAGATTAAAAATAAATTAGGCCGGGCATGGTGGCTTATGTCTGTAATCCCAACACTTTGGAAGGCCAGGGTGAGTGGATCACTTGAGCCCAAGAATTTAAGACCAGACTGGGCAATACAGTGAGACCCTGCCTCTAGTAGAAATTTTAAAAATTAGCTGAGTGTGGTTGCACGCACTTGTGGTTCCAGCTACTTGGGAGGCTGAGGTAAGAGGATCACTTGCCCAGGTAGTTTAGGCTGCAGTGAGCTATGATTGTGCCACTGTACTCTAGCCTGGGTGACAGAATGAGACTGTCTCAAAAAAAAAAAAAAAAAAATTAGTTTTACCGAAAATAGTGCAAATAATTTTCATTTACCTTTAACTCACATTCCCAAATGTTCAAATTTTACCACATTTGCTTTACTATTGTGTTTGTCTCTTTTTTTTTTGAAACGGTTGAGGGTAAGTTTATGGACATGATGTCCCATTACTAAGTACTACATTGTGTATTTCTTAAAAATAAGGATATTTATCAAAATCAGGAAATTAACATTGATAAAAACTATTTTAAGTAAAAAATGCCTTTTTTCTCCTCCAAGTCAGGAATCTAATACCAAAATCATGTTACATATAGTTGTCTTCTTTCATCTTTTTTAATCTGGAGTGGTCCCTCCGTCTGTCTTTGTCTTTTATGGCCTTTCAAATTTGGAGAATACAGAACAGTTTTTTGTTTATTTGTAGAATGTCCCTCAATTTTGGTTTGCTTGATTTTTTGGGAATTAGATTTTGGCTATGCTGTGATCACATCAGGAGACACATGACATCTACTTGTTCCATTACTGATGTTAATGTTAACTGTGATCCCTTGTTTAAAGTGCTGGTGATACACGTTTTTCAAGAATATGGTTCTTGTATTTTCTTAAGTTTTTGCTCTCTTTTGGTGGATGGAGTCCTAGAATCCTTTCCAAGACGCAATAGAAATATCTCTTTAAATATAAGCCTACTTTAAAAGATTTTTAACTACTCTGTTTTGGAGATTAACAGCTTCTTAAGGCTTTCTCTATTTCAGAGGAATTTTGTTTTGTCTAATAATCTGTCTCCTGCTCTAGGTTGTAAGCTCCTTAAGGGTAGGATTGTGTGTACATCATTCCCCACCCTGTCTTCAATGCCCAGCACTGTTCCCACATGCAGTAGTTAGTAGTTACTGCTTGACTGATTGGTTGTTTGATAGGCTAGCGGTTGAATGGATGAATGGATTGTTCATTTGTGGAAATTTGCCCATTTCAAATCTTCTAACTTACTAGTTTTGAGTTCAACATACTTTAAAAATTACCTATCACCCTCTTGGTATTAATACTTTGATATAGTTTTGATGTGGTTCTTTAGACATGATTCTCAAGGACTAATAATAGCTAAGGCATATCACATGATATGTTCACTGTTTTGTTGATTCACCTTGTCAGATTGATTTTACATTCTCTTCTCTCTAGCTTGCTATTTTTAAATGGCCTGAAATGTGGCATCAGTGAAACTACTCTGACAATAATAGTAATAATTCTTATTGGTCCTCTTTTTTTTTGTAATATCACTTTAAAATCTTGGAGCAGTTTAAAATTTTTTACTTCTATGTTGTTCGCTTATGGGTTTGAGGCTTAGAGAGATCATACACCCACTATTATAAAGCTGCCAATGGGTGAGCGGGATTTAGATTTCTAAGTTTTGTCTTTCTTTAAAAAAATTTATTTTTGCAAGCACTTTTCCAAAGGATTTCTAAGTTTTCTGGCTCCTAATTCAGTGTTCTCTCTACCATAATCTCTTCCATATTGTAGTAGTATTATTGCCTACTTGCCAGGAACATATTCATAATACCATGAAGAAAAAGTATTTTGTATCACTTTGTTCTACCAAGGCATATTTTATGTGGTTCACTAATGACAGCCTCATATTTTGAGACTTTTCTCCCAGTGAGTATGCCTTTTCTCCCCTAAATAGACTTTTTAAAGAGCAGTTGTAGGTTCACAGCAAAAGTGATCAGAGAGTATAGAGTTGCCATATATCCCTTGGCCTCCAACTTCCCCCACTATCAACATCCTGTGCCAGAGTGACATATTTGTTATAGTTGATGAACCTGCATTGACACGTAATCATCCAAACTACATAGTTTACATTAGGGTTCACTCTTGGTGTTGTATATTCTTTGGTTTTTGACAAGTGTATGTATCCACCATTATAGTATTAGTAGAGTAGCTTCACTGCCCTAAAAATCCTCTATGCTTTGTATATTCATCCCTCCCTCCCCTCTAACTCCTGGCAACCCCTAATCTTTTTGCTGTCTCCATAGTTTTTCCTTTTCCAGAATGTCATATAAATGGAATCACACAATACGTAGCCTTTTGCAGATTGGTGGCTTTCACTTAGTAATTTAGGTTCCTCCATGTCTTTTCATGACTTCATAGCTCATTTTTTTAGCCCTAAATAATAATCCATCATCTAGATGTACCACCGTTTATTTATTTATTCATCTACTAAAGGACACCTTGGTTGCTTTCAAGTTTGGGCAGTTATGAATAAAGCTGCCATAAACACCTGTGTGCAGATTTTTGTGTGGATATAAGTTTTCAAGTCTTTTGGATAAATTCTAAAGAGCACAATTTGTGGATTGTACGGTAAGAGTATATTTAGTTTTATAAGAAACTGCCAAACTGCCTTCCAAAGTAGCTATACCATTTTGCATTTCCACCAGCAGTGAATGAGAGTTCCTGTTGTTCCACATCCTCACCTGCATTTGGTGTAATCCATGCTCTGGATTTGGGCCATTCAAATAGTCTATGGTGGTGTCTCATTGTTTGAATTTGCATTTTCCTAGTGATGTATGATGTTAAACATCTCTTCATATGCTTATTTGCCATCTGTATATCTTCTTTGATGAAGTGTCTGTTTAGATCTTTTGCCCATTTTTTTTCTGATTGTTCATTTTCTTTTTTATCTTTTTATTCTGACAGTTTTTTTTTCTCGGGCACCATCTAGTGAAGATACACAGAAAGCTTTGAGGACATAAAAAATGATTTATTTTTTCAAAGGAAAACTCCTCTCTTTCTCTCCTTTTACCTTTGTTTTTCAGTTATACCTGCCGCCACTTGCGGAGATATGTTTATGTGTTGGACAAACTGTATTTCCCCCACTCTCACTGTTCTACGCTTCAGCATTGCTTCTCGACCCTCAGTGACAATGGAGAGGAACTCTTGTCTTTAACTTGCTCTCACATTCTCAGATCCTATGCTTCCAGGTTATTAACCTCTGCTGTCCATTTACTGCATGCTGCATGTTGTATATGACTGATAATTGCATGTTTTAATAAGACGTGTCAATTAAATTATTAAAGAGAACATTTATATTTGAAATGGTACTAAATAATTTTTTTAAATAATAGCTGGATTTTGTTTCCTTACAAATGTCTTCTTAAGTAATTTATATTATGTTACATAGGAGAGAGGAAAGCTTTCAACCAAAGTTGTCTATAGAAACTTGCCAGAACTATTCTATACCTCATTCCATTTGGGAATCTTTTGATTTAATTTATAGTAGTTGGAGTGCTCTGATTTTTATATGAAATAGACTCTACAGTTACTATGACCTTTGAGTTCTCCTTCATGCAAGCACACCTGAGAGCTAGCTGTAGGATTTCACCTATGTTCCAATAGAGGTGCATTCAGTTGAGCAGGTTGATTTTATAGGAAGGCAGAAATTATACTATTGGGGTTTTGTATTTTTTACTCATTTTATTTACATACAGAGTGGCTATAAAATCATATAAAATCAGCAGGTTGCAATGTGTCATGGATGAATGTAGATTAAACATAATGGTGGTGGGTGGAGTAAGAAAGAGACAAGCTATCCATCTCAAATATCAGAGAAAATCAACACCTACTGTTTTGTGTGTATCATGCACCAAAATAGAGGGGCAGTATGACATTACCGCTTGTGCTTTGCAGTTAACATTTTTAACACAAGTTTTTTTTTTCCTAAGAGATGACTTATACTACAGCACTATACTGTTAGCTAGATATGATGATTTAAGGCAATATCTTCACTGCCAGATGATTTAGATGAAGAAGGAGAAAACTCCATGACAACCTTAACCAGAAATTAGCAAACACTTAGAATTTAAAATAGACCTTTTCAGATGATGAAACATATAAAACTTGAGACTATACATAATATCTAAGTGAAAACACTTGATTGCTAGGAAAGCAGTCTGGTGTGTAAGTTGACAGAGACTTTTTGTAGCAGATTTTATAGACTCATGATGTTGTTGATCAGCCTCTTACCGAGTCAATGTAGGTACTTTTGAGAAACAGAAAACTCAGTGTTAGAAAAGCAGGTGAAAATAATAGAATTAACTCTTAAGTATGTGATGTTAGAAGAATTTATCAAATTTAGCAAACTAAACCCAGTGACTTTCCACGGGCTTATGGAAAGTGAGGGAATATCAGGTAAGTTGCATGATGCTCTTAGGAATTGGAGACAGAGTGTGTCTGGTTTCAAGGAATGAGGAGAACTGCTGCTGATCATTGAACTTCTGAAATGTGCAGGATAATTGACCTCTTTTTGTTTTTGTTTTGTTTTTTTGTTTGTTTTTTGAGATGAAGTCTTGCTCTGTTGCCCAGGCTAGGCTGCAGTGACTCAATCTCACCTCACTGCAACCTCTGCCTCCCTGGTCCAAGCAATTCTCCCACCTCAGCCTCCTGAGTAGCTGGGATTACAGGTGTGCGCCACCACGCCTGGCTAATTTTTATATTTTTTGAAGAGACGGAGTTTCACCATGTTGGCCAGGCTAGTCTCGAACTCCTGACCTCAAGTGATCTGCCCTCCTCAGCCTCCCACAGTGTTGGGATTACAGGCATGAGCCACTACACCCAGTCGACCCTACTCTTATTTACTAGTGTATCATCAGGACTCTCGACAAAACCAATAGGAGATTTTATATGTAAGTGGAGAGAGAGAGACAGAGACAGAGCTATTTTGGGAATTGGCTTTGGCGATTGCAGGGGCTTGCAAGTCTGAAATCTGTAGGGCAGGTTGGCAGCCTGGAAATTCAGGTAAGCCTTGATGTTGCAGTCTCAAATTCTAAATGCACAGTGCAGACCGTCAGACAAGTGACTCAGGCAGGATTTTTATGCTGTGGTCTTGAGACACAATTCCTTCTTCCTCGGGAAACCTCAGTCTTTATAATAGCTTCAGCTGATGGGTGAGTCCCATTCATGTTATAAAAGGTACTCTGCTTTCCTTAAAGTCAACGGATCATAAATGTTAATCACATCTGCAAATACCTTCACAGCAACATCTAGACTAGTGTTTGACCAAACACTGGGCACAATAGTTTAGCCAGGTTTACATATAAAATTCATCATCACACTATGCTTCTCCTCTGTGTTCTTTGTTACCACGTATCTGTTCCATGTGTTTTTCTTTGTGTATATCCTATCCTGTCATATCTATCCTATGGTTTTGTGGAAACTATAAGCCTTCTGGGGGTAAACACTATATCTTGTTCATTGTTATACATCGTATAGCATGTCATGCCTGGCACTTGGTTAACCCTCATTAATACAGCTGGCAGCAGATTATAGCATTCGTCATGTGTGACAGAGGCCCCTGTCTTTTTTCTCCTGGAGTCACACTCCTCACCTAGCAGGAACAGGAGACAGAAATACATGTTCAGCTGGGAAAATAAAAGAAAATGAAAGAAAAAGGAGAAGGAAGACAAAGTAGAGAAGAACTAAAGTTTAAAAATGAGAGGAGAAAGATGGAGACACCATGTGGTGAAAGCAGTGTCCAATTCCTGAGCCCCCTTCCCCTGATGCCCAGCAAAGTTCAGCCAACACTCAGTTTCTGAGTCAGTGTAGAATTTAGTCTGCATTTTCTGTTTCCTCTTTCAACACCTTTCCTGGAACCCCCTCAAACCTTACCCACTTGGGTTTCTCGGTACTCTCAGCTGGGGTTTATAGTATGAAGCCTCCAAAGGGTATTTGTTCAATACCAAGCCCTCCTGAGGCCCTGCCAATTTTTTTCTGAACAACAGAGAAGAAATACAGTGTTAATATAGTGTAGTGGCTAGGGGCATGGGCTCTGGAGTTAAGGCTTCCTCCCCATACCCCCAACCAGCTTTCACTCCTTGCCTTACCACTTGCGATCTGGGACAGGACAGAGGTCACTGTTCTATTCAGGACAGACCTGAATAGATTTGCATAAAAGGAATTACCTGGCCATCTTCTCGTGCCATGTTCCTTTGCAGGTGACAAACATTTTGCATACACAGTAACACATGGCCAGGTGGAGTGTAGTCCCTGCAGGTGAGAGATTTTCTTCAACAGAACTACATTATATAGAGAGACAAACCAAGCCAAATATCTGAATGGAGCAATCACGGACTTACTTAACAAAATCAAATAGCTTTCTGTTATGCGGAATTTAAAAACGTAACTCAGTTTCTAGAGAGAAATATAAGCTTATTTCTTAAAAAAGAACTTTACCAGCTGGGCGCAGTGGCTAATGCCTCTAATCCCAGCACTTTGGGAGGCCCAGATGGGCGGATCATGAGGTCAGGAGATCGAGACCATCCTGGCTAACACAGTGAAACCCTGTCTCTACTAAAAATACAAAAAATTAGCCAGGCATGGTGGCACACACTTGTAGTCCCAGCTACTCAGGATTCTGAGGCAGGAGAATCGCTTGAGCCTGGGAGACAGAGGTTGCAGTGATCCGAGATTGCGCCACTGCACTCCAGCCTGGGTGACACAGAGCAAGACTCTGCCAAAAAAAAAAAAAAAAAACTCTTCCTTAGTCAAACATGACTTACTGCCGTAGATAGAAGTCTTACTCCACTGCAAACTTCTTCCAAATGTAAGAATTCGTTTCACAGCATCACTGAAAGAGAGCACTTCTGTGTGCTGCTTACCTCAGAAGGCAGTAAAGCTCTTGCTGTATCATTTTTAGAAAGATTAGAATATGTTAAGCCTGCCTACCAATAATTTTTGTATATTGGCTATAGCTCTGTGCTTTAGAGAAACACACAAATGTATAAACTGTGCTGTTTATGAGGTCCCCTTGGGTTTTTGAAAACACCTGTCATTGACTCCCCTTAATTTTTGTTCTCTTCAGCTTAAATACCTTGGCCACTGAAACGATTCCTGACAGCCGATGATTTTTAGATTGTGCAGTCTTTTTATTATCTTCTTGGATGATTGATAGTACCCATCATAAAATTTGATACCCAGAATTGGATATAATATTTCAGTATATTTTATAATTTAAAAATACGAATTATAAAATTATAGTTATGTTATATGTATTTTTTTCTCATCTACTATGGCAATCTGTAATAAATTATACTCTTAATTTGTCCTAAGACTGGAGTGATTTTTAAAAACAGGCACGCCTTGGCTTATATAGAATTACCAGATCTTTTTCACACAAAAACACATTTCTCTAGATTTGTACTTTTAATTATTTGAATGTAATTGCAGGGCTTTACATTTTTTCTTATTTAAATGTAATGTATTGAGGCCAGGCGCGGTGACTCACGCCTGTAATCCCAGCAGTTTGGGAGGCTGAGGCAAGTGGATCACCTGAGGTCAGGATTTCAAGACCAGCCTGGCCAACATGGTGAAACCCTGTCTCTACTAAAAATACAAAAAATTAGCCAGGTGTAGTGGTACATGCCTGTAGTCCCAGCTACTTGGGAGGCTGAGGCAGGAGAATCGCTTGAACCTGGGAGGTGGAGGTTGCAGTGAGCCAAGATCACGCCACAGCCCTCCAGCCTGGGCAACAGAGTGAGACTCTGTCTCAAGAAATAAATAAACAAATAAATATATGCAATGTATTGAGTTTATCTTGTTTCTGAGTCACATTTTATGAAGCCATAAGCCTTTCAGACCTGTTAGCTCCTCCATTTTACCCCCAGAAGAATTGAAATCAGCTCTCAAACTACCAACCTTGGATTTGACTTCTCTAGAAATCAAATTTAGAATTTTGAGTAAGCACTTGAGAATTTCAATTCATTGCTAGGCTTTTTTGGTTTGTGTGGACTTCAGCAGTGAGTTGAGGTTTACTTAGTGCTTTTGAGAATGATTGTGATATGGTCAAAGCATGCTGCTTCTGATGGCTGTCATGCATTTAAGTGAATCTGAGAGGAAAGAATCTGACTTTAGGTAACAGACCAACACTGCTTAGAGTTCCACGTCCAATTTTAAGTTCTAATTTCTTAGGTTTCAGGGTGGAGTAGTGAATAAGTCTGGTGAGAAGTCTGTGAAGTAAGAAAGTACCTATTTGTCTTTATTTTTACTTCACATACTTTGCTGATGTCAAAAATATAGCTGCTACTATTGTTTTAATTAGGCCTGAGGCAAGGAAAAATGAAGGGCTAAGTTTAGTGTTGAGTTAATTCTGTTGCAGTGGCACAATTTATTTTGAGTTACTATTAACTCGGCTCTTCAGATTGTTGCTGCTTGATGAGAGAAAGCTGAAAAGAGCATCAGAAATGTTTAAAAATTATTTTCTAACACACATTGAGTTAAAAACATTATGTTGTCTTCTTATAAAGTAAAGCATGTTAACACTGAAGTCCTTGACTAGTTAATACTTTGCCAGGATCAATGGTTCCTGACCCTTTGGGGCTCATATAACTCTTCTACAATCTATTAAAAATTATGGACCCTCTCCTCAAAAAACAGAAATAGGAGTGGACCTGATTTAGGCTTACATGGACCTGATTTAGGTAGAATTTTAGATATAGCTGCTGTGTAAAAGAGAGACTCCTCTGCCCAAATAATAGTGGCTTAAAGAAGCAAATGGAAGTTTACTTCTCAAGTACAAGTATGAGCTGATGTGGCAGCTCTGCCCCATAGAATTTTCAAGACCCAGAGTTCTTTTCTCTTGTGTTCCACCACCCCCTGTGTGTTGCTCTGACCAAAAGGTCTCGAATGGCTCACCACAAGCTCTGCATTTCAGATCGCAGAAGAGTGGAAGGGACTAGTGTTGGAGGTACAGTTCCATTTTAAGGGCATCACACATCCCTTTGGCCAAAAGTTTGTCATAGGACTACCCAGTGTGCATTGTGAGCTGGAAATAAAGTTTTCAGCTAAGTGGGCCTGTGGCCTACTAAGTATTCTGCTGTTGGGTAAGAAGGGAAGATGGTTATGGGGACAACTAACAGTCTCTGCCATACAATAGAGAGTTCCTGTCCTGAGTAATTAACAAATGCTTACTCGGTGATTACTGTGTGATTAGTCCTGTGCCAAACAGTAAATGGGGTTCACGGTGAAGACAGAAAAATAATACCATTGGGAAAAAATCATTACTTTATACTGTTAGTTAAATATAAAATTAGTAACATATAAAAAGCGATCTCTTCTGACAGAAGAATCTGAAGTAGTCTGAAACAGGATTATTTGAGCAGTAACTAAGAATAGATAATGTGCTATTAGCAGAGTAGGCATGGAAAACTCAAGTCCAGAAGTTCACATATAGAAGAGCACGTGACATGTGCTAAGGCAGTAATAGGATGTTTGGCAAAAACAGATTTATCTGTGATATTAATCAGTATTGCAACGAGTTACATTCTCTAGGGCCAGACTCCCGAAGGCCTTGAATGCTAGGCCAGGCCATTTCATATGTTTTATTTGTTTTTGGCTTTTTTTGTGTATGATTTTGGTAGCCCACTAAGTTTTACTTGGTGCTTTTGAGCCTGACTGTGATGTGGTCAAAGCATGCTGCATCTGATGACTGTCGTGCATTTAAATGAACCTGAGGGGAAAGAATCTGAATTTAGGTAATAGACCAACACGTAGACTACCTGATTGTGGCAGTAGAGATGGAAAAAGAAGGACTTAATGGAGGTGAACTTTGAAAAAAAAGGAATTGAAGTATGATATTGAGAGAACATAATTCAACATTGAAATGGTATAGTATGAAATATTAGTAGGAACTGTGTTATTACTTCTGTGCATGTAGTTAGTTCCTATCAACATGGCAAATATTTAGTATGTATCATTTGTGTGGTTTATATTTTATAGTGTAAGAGGAGTGTGCTAGGGGTATTCTTATTACCGATACTCATATTAAAACTTTGTGTAATCAGTTGGTAAAAGAATGATTTTTTAAAAGTGAAGATATTTTGAACTGTCCAACCATTTAAAAATTTGTTATACTAAAGATAATACGTGATTCTGGATTATTTTCCAGTCATACAATGCAATACAAAGAATGGCGATTCAAGAGATCTGTTTCACAACATGGTGATTATTGTTAATAAAAATGTATTGTATGCATGAAAATTGCTAAGAGAGTAGATCTTTAAGTGTTCTTACCACAAAGAAGTATGTGAAGCAATGAATATGTTAGTTTGCTTGATTTAATCATTTCCACAATGTATACATATATCAAAACATCATTTACATCATAAATATATATATAATTTTTGTCAATTAAAAAATTAGTAGTAATGAAGATAGTGGATTCTATAAAGAAATATGCTAGAAGTATTTACCAAAAGTCATTAAAATGTTAATATATTGGAATTTATCTTAAGGGAAGAACTTAACCTAAAGAAAGAGTTATATTTAGGAACAAAATAAAACAATGGTCAAATAAACTATATCCTATCAACTCAATGGAATATCATACAGCCATTAAAATATTATAAAGAAAAATAAGTAGAAATATGGAAAACATTTGACATAATGTTTATGAAAAAAGAATATAAACTTATATACTGCTATTTTGTATTTTTAGTAGAGTTATATTTGACATAATGTTTAATGAAAAAAGAATATAAAATTATATACTGCTATTAAAACAACTATATAAAAATTATGAATGTGTCCAAAAACCAGATAATGTATAAAAATAGCTGTGGAACAATAGTAAAATGTACATGACATTTATTTTTAAAATAATTTAAAATTTATCTTTTACAAATTAAAAAAATTATGCAAATTTAAATAAATTTTTTCTCTCCCTTTTCTCTACCCTCCTCCCTATCACCCCTAAGTTACATGTATGTCTTGGATTTTCTTTTTTTTTTCCCTCTACTAACATAAGGCAATGCCACTTTATTAATAGGCAAAGAACTAGAGTGGTTTACAGGATTAGATAGGAGTTCCCCAGTATGATCACAGAGAATTTCTCCCATGGTTTATTTTAGAACTTTCATAGATTTGCCTTTTTTCTTCTTTTTTTTCTTTTCTTTTTAACTGAGTGGATTTATAATTCTAAGTAAGTGTAACATGAAATCATTTCTATATCTAAACTGTAGCACTTTCAAATTTAGGAATATTTTTACCCATTTGTCATGTCTTTTATACTGTGCTTTAAAAAAAAAATCACATCTGGTGCCATTTTATTACTTTCAAAGGATTGCATCTTCAATCTAAATCTAAGACAAAGCTCTAATGAGTTTCCTCAAAACAAGTTTTAAAAATTGCTGGAATGGTCTTGTCATACAATATGCTACTCGCTAAATCTGTAATGAATAAATACTTGAAGTTATAGTAATAATTTTTCATGCATATGATACTGTCTTAATAGTTCTGTTGTGGCTGTGCTTTATTGATTTCTGTGCCACTTCTGTGGCATGAAATGAAATGTATTATCCCACTTAAACCATTATGGTTTCCTTTTGAATTACATATTCACTACTTGATCCTGTCATCAAGCCTATTCCATTTTCTATAATGTGGTATTCAGTCTTAAAGATTTACAGCGTTAGTCAGTTCAGTATAAGTCAAAATAGGACAAGTAAATTCAGAACAGAAAAGTTGGTAAGAAAATGTAATAGATAAATTTTTTTATTTATACTTTAAGTTTTAGGGTACATGTGCAGGTTTGTTACATATGTATGCATGTGCCATGTTGGTGTGCTGCACCCATTAACTTCTCATTTACATTAGGTATATCGCCTAATGCTATCCCTCCCCTTTCCCCCCACCCCACAACAGGCCCTGGTGTGTGAGGTTCCCCTTCCTGTGTCCAAGTGTTCTCATTGTTCAATTCCCACCTATGAGTGAGAACATGCCGTGTTTGGTTTTTTGTCCTTGTGATAGTTTGCTGAGAATGATGGTTTCCAGCTTCATCCATGTCCCTACAAAGGACATGAACTCATTCTTTTTTATGGCTGCATAGTATTCTGCAGTGTATATGTGCCACATTTTCTTAATCCAGTCTATCATTGTTGGACATTTGGGTTTGTTCCAAGTCTTTGCTATTGTGAATAGTGCCACGATAAACATACGTGTGCACGCGTCTTTATAGCAGCATGATTTATAATCCTTTGGGTATATACCCAGTAATGGGATGGCTGGGTCAAATGGTATTTCTGGTTCTAGATCCCTGAGGAATCGCCACACTGACTTCCACAATGGTTGAACTAGTTTACAGTCCCACCAACAGTGTAAAAGTGTTCCCATTTCTCCACATCCTCTCCAGCACCTGTTGTTTCCTGACTTTTTAATGATGGCCATTCTAACTGGTGTGAGATGGTATCTCATTGTGGTTTTGATTTGCATTTCTCTGATGGCCAGTGACGATAAGCATTTTTTCATGTGTCTTTTGGCTGCATAAATGTCTTGAGAAGTGTCTGTTCATATCCTTCACCCACTTTTTGATGGGGTTATTTTTTTCTTGTAAATTTGTTTGAGTTCTTTGTAGATTCTGGATATTAGCCCTTTGTCAGATGAGTAGATTGCAAAAATTTTCTCCCATTCTGTAGGTTGCCTGTTCACTCTGATGGTAGTTTCTTTTGTTGTGCAGAAGCTCTTTAGTTTAATTAGATCCCATTTGTCAATTGTGGCTTTTGTTGCCATTGCTTTTGGTGTTTTAGACATGAAGTCCTTGCCCATGCCTATGTCCTGAATGGTATTGCCTAGGTTTTCTTCTAGGGTTTTTATGGTTTTAGGTCTAACATTTAAGTCTTTAATCCATCTTGAATTAATTTTTGCATAAGGTGTAAGGAAGGGATCCAGTTTTAGTTTTCTACATATAGGTAGCCAGTTTCCCCAGCACCATTTATTAAATAGGGAATCCTTTCCCCATTTCTTGTTTTTGTCAGGTTTGTCAAAGATCAGATAGTTGTAGATGTGTGGCATTATTTCTGAGGGCTCTGTTCTCTTCCATTGGTCTCTAGCTCTGTTTTGGTACCAGTACCATGCTGTTTTGGTTACTGTAGCCTGGTAGTATAGTTTGAAGTCAGGTAGCGTGATGCCTCCAGCTTTGTTCTTTTGGCTTAGGATTGACTTGGCAATGTGGGCTCTTTTTTGGTTCCATATGAACTTTAAAGTAGTTTTTTCCAATTCTGTGAAGAAAGTCATTGGTAGCTTGATGGGGATGGCATTGAATCTTCAAATTACCTTGGGCAGTATGGCCATTTTCATGATATTGATTCTTCCCACCCATGAGCATGGAATGTTCTTCCATTTGTTTGTGTCCTCTTTTATTTCGTTGAGCAGTGGTTTGTAGTTCTCCTTGAAGAAGTCCTTCACATCCCTTGTAAGTTGGATTCCTAGGTATTTTACTCTCTTTGAAGCAATTGTGAATGGGAGTTCACTCATGATTTGGTTATAATAGATAAATTTTTAAAAATTGTTCTTCTAACGTAGTATGTTTCTGGTTTGGGGTTTTTCTTTTTTTTTTCAAGAACCATGGGAATGAATTGTTTACATGTATTCTAGGGGAGAGTAGAAGGCACAGTTTGAGAAACTTCACCACCTTCTTTACTTGACCTCAACAGATGAGCTAGGTAGCACGGCCCCACCACCCTCTTTTGGCTTCTGTAACAGCGTACTCCTGGCTTTCTTCCCTTTCTTTTGCCATTTCTTTTTATGCTTTTTGGTTTTAAACATTAGAACTTTTAAAAAGCTTGTTCCTAAAGCCCTTTTCTGTATTTAAACTCTTACCTTAGCCATTTTCATCAATTTCTATGACTTTACATGACATCCATGTGCCAATATGTTCCAAATTGATAGTCCAGCTGAAACTCTGAGCCCTTGTCCTGTCCTGAGAACGTCAACACTCATACCTCACATGTCCCATCTCCCAAGAGAACTCTTAAGCTTTCTCTGTAAACCTTTTCTTCTCCGTGAATGGTGCCTGTATCTGTCAAGTTGCTTCTGCCCACCACCTAAGAGTCATCAGCATTTTCCCCTCACCCGCTGTATCCATCCTCACTACCTCCATTTCAGTTCTCTATCCAAAGTATAAATCAAATCTGTACTTTTTTTTCTCTGTTACCACTGCCAGTCACCCTAGCTCAGACAGTCCTTACCACACACCTGGACTTCTACCTGGTCCTTTTCCTCAAATTCTGTCACCCCACCCTCGCCCCTAATTCCTGATTCAGCAAGCATCTTCATAGATTCTAAGTCACATGTATCTTCCTTGCTCAACCCTTTAGTGACTTTTCTTTGCCCTTAGGATGCTACATTCTCTAGCCATATCAATTGTGCTTTCTCTTCCAGGAGTTGCTCACCCCTTTTCTATCTCAGGACTTTTTGCATGTTCTTTCCTGTCTTTTTCCTTCTCCATATTTTCTTTTTTTTTTTTTTTATTAATTTTTTTTGCATACAAAAACAATAAACATTTTCTAAAAATACATACAAACAAAAAGATGCGTATCAAACATATTAGGAAGGTTGCACATGGGAAGTCGGGGAATAGAAATGGGGGTGGGAGTTAAAATAGATGAGAGAGGGACTTTATATGGATCAGTGATAACTCAATCCTCTATTTGACAAAGAAGAGGGAGAAGGAAGAGGAAGAAAAAGAGAGTGGGATAAAGGATCAGAAAGGGAGGAAAATAGAAAAAATTAGAGTATGACTCCAGGGTAGACCTGTTTTGTTGTCATTGAGTTGGTTGGTTGGTTTGTCTGTTGTATTCTTCATGTTTCGCCAAGTTGGCCAGACTGGTCTTGAACTCCTAGCCCGAAGTGATCAACCCGCCTCGCCCCCCAGAGTGCCGGGACCACAGGCGTGAGCCACCACATCCAGCCCCCACATTGCTTCTGGCCTCCGTGGTAGACCTCCCAGACGGAGCGGCCAGGCAGAGGAGCTCCTCACTTCTACCCAGACACGGGGCGGCCGGGCAGAGGGGCTCCTCACTTCCCAGACGGGGCGGCCAGGCAGAGACGCTCCTCACTTCTTCCCAGACGATAGGTGGCCGGGCAGAGGCGCTCCTCACTTCCCAGACGATGGGTGGTCGGGCAGAGGTGCTCCTCACTTCCCAGACGATGGGCGGCCGGGCAGAGGCGCTCCTCACCTCCCAGACGATGGGTGGCCGGGCAGAGGCACTCCTCACTTCCCAGATGGGGCAGCCGGGCAGAGGCGCTCCTCACTTTCCAGACGATGGGTGGCCGGGCAGAGGCGCTCCTCACCTCCCAGACGATGGGTGGCCGGGCAGAGGCGCTCCTCACCTCCCAGACGATGGGTGGCCGGGCAGAGGCGCTCCTCACCTCCCAGACGGGGCGGCCGGGCAGAGGCGCTCCTCACTTCTTCCCGGACGGGGCGGCCGGGCAGAGGCGCTCCTCACTTCTTCCCGACGGGGCGGCCGGGCAGAGGCGCTCCTCACTTCTTCCCGGACGGGGCGGCCGGGCAGAGGCGCTCCTCACTTCTTCCCGGACGGGGCGGCCGGGCAGAGGCACTCCTCACTTCTTCCCGGACGGGGCGGCCGGGCAGAGGCGCTCCTCACTTCCCAGACGGTGGGTGGCCGGGCAGAGGCGCTCCTCACTTCTTCCCGGACGGGGCGGCCGGGCAGAGGCGCTCCTCATTTCTTCCCAGACGGGGCGGCCGGGCAGAGGCGCTCCTCACTTCCCAGACGGGGCGGCCGGGCAGAGGCGCTTCTCACTTCTTCCCGGACGGGGCGGCCGGGCAGAGGCGCTCCTCACTTCTTCCCGGACGGGGCGGCCGGGCAGAGGCGCTCCTCACTTCTTCCCGGACGGGGGGGTCAGGCAGAGGCGCTCCTCACTTCCTCCCGGACGGGGCGGCCGGGCAGAGGCGCTCCTCACCTCCCAGACGATGGGAGGCCGGGCAGAGGCGCTCCTCACTTCCCAGACGATGGGTGGCCGGGCAGAGGCGCTCCTCACTTCCCAGACGGGGCGGCCGGGCAGAGGCGCTCCTCACTTCCCAGACGGTGGGTGGCCGGGCAGAGGTGCTCCTCACTTCCCAGACGGTGGGTGGCCGGGCAGAGGCGCTCCTCACTTCCCAGACGGGGCGGCCGGGCAGAGGCGCTCCTCACTTCCCAGACGATGGGTGGCCGGGCAGAGGCGCTCCTCACTTCCCAGACGATGGGTGGCCGGGCAGAGGCGCTCCTCACTTCCCAGACGATGGGTGGCCGGGCAGAGGCACTCCTCACTTCCCAGACGGGGCGGCCGGGCAGAGGCGCTCCTCACTTCCCAGACGGTGGGTGGCCGGGCAGAGGCGCTCCTCACTTCCCAGACGATGGGTGGCCGGGCAGAGGCACTCCTCACTTCTTCCCCGATGGGGCGCCCGGGCAGAGGCGCTCCTCATTTCTTCCCGGACGGGGCGCCCGGGCAGAGGCGCTCCCCACTTCCCAGACGGGGCGGCCGGGCAGAGGCGCTCCCCACTTCCCAGACGGGGCGGCCGGGCAGAGGTGCTCCTCACTTCTTCCCGGACGGGGCGCCCGGGCAGAGGCGCTCCTCATTTCTTCCCAGACGGGGCGGCCGGGCAGAGGCGCTCCTCACTTCTTCCCGGACGGGGCGGCCGGGCAGAGGCGCTCCTCACTTCTTCCCGGACGGGGCGGCCGGGCAGAGGCGCGCTCCTCACTTCTTCCCGGACGGGGCGGCCGGGCAGAGGCGCTCCTCACTTCTTCCCGGATGGGGTGGCCGGGCAGAGGCACTGCTCACTTCCCAGACGGGGCGGCCGGGCAGAGGCGCTCCTCACTTCCCAGACGGGGCGGCCGGGCAGAGGCGCTCCTCACTTCCCAGACGGTGGGTGGCCGGGCAGAGGCGCTCCTCACTTCCCAGATGATGGGTGGCCGGGCAGAGGCGCTCCTCACTTCCCAGATGATGGGTGGCCGGGCAGAGGCACTCCTCACTTCCTCCCGGACGGGGCGGCCGGGCAGAGGCGCTCCTCACTTCCTCCCGGACGGGGCGGCCGGGCAGAGGCGCTCCTCACTTCCTCCCGGACGGGGCGGCCGGGCAGAGGCGCTCCTCACCTCCCAGACGATGGGAGGCCGGGCAGAGGCGCTCCTCACTTCCCAGACGGGGCGGCCGGGCAGAGGCGCTCCTCACTTCCCAGACGGTGGGTGGCCGGGCAGAGGCGCTCCTCACTTCCCAGACGGTGGGTGGCCGGGCAGAGGCGCTCCTCACTTCCCAGACGGTGGGTGGCCGGGCAGAGGCGCTCCTCACTTCCCAGACGGTGGGTGCCCGGGCAGAGGCGCTCCTCACTTCCCAGACGGTGGGTGGCCGGGCAGAGGCGCTCCTCACTTCCCAGACGGGGCGGCCAGGCAGAGACGCTCCTCACTTCTTCCCAGACGATAGGTGGCCGGGCAGAGGCGCTCCTCACTTCCCAGACGATGGGTGGTTGGGCAGAGGCGCTCCTCACTTCCCAGACGATGGGCGGCCGGGCAGAGGCGCTCCTCACCTCCCAGACGATGGGTGGCCGGGCAGAGGCACTCCTCACTTCCCAGATGGGGCAGCCGGGCAGAGGCGCTCCTCACTTTCCAGACGATGGGTGGCCGGGCAGAGGCGCTCCTCACCTCCCAGACGATGGGTGGCCGGGCAGAGGCGCTCCTCACCTCCCAGACGATGGGTGGCCGGGCAGAGGCGCTCCTCACCTCCCAGACGATGGGTGGCCGGGCAGAGGCGCTCCTCACCTCCCAGACGGGGCGGCCGGGCAGAGGCGCTCCTCACTTCTTCCCGGACGGGGCGACCGGGCAGAGGCGCTCCTCACTTCTTCCCGACGGGGCGGCCGGGCAGAGGCGCTCCTCACTTCTTCCCGGACGGGGCGGCCGGGCAGAGGCGCTCCTCACTTCTTCCCGGACGGGGCGGCCAGGCAGAGGCACTCCTCACTTCTTCCCGGACGGGGCGGCCGGGCAGAGGCGCTCCTCACTTCCCAGACGGTGGGTGGCCGGGCAGAGGCGCTCCTCACTTTTTCCCGGCCGGGGCGGCCGGGCAGAGGCGCTCCTCATTTCTTCCCAGACGGGGCGGCCGGGCAGAGGCGCTTCTCACTTCTTCCCGGACGGGGCGGCCGGGCAGAGGCGCTTCTCACTTCTTCCCGGACGGGGCGGCCGGGCAGAGGCGCTCCTCACTTCTTCCCGGACGGGGGGGCCAGGCAGAGGTGCTCCTCACTTCCTCCCGGACGGGGCGGCCGGGCAGAGGCGCTCCTCACCTCCCAGACGATGGGAGGCCGGGCAGAGGCGCTCCTCACTTCCCAGACGATGGGTGGCCGGGCAGAGGCGCTCCTCACTTCCCAGACGATGGGTGGCCGGGCAGAGGCGCTCCTCACTTCCCAGACGATGGGTGGCCGGGCAGAGGCGCTCCTCACTTCCCAGACGATGGGTGGCCGGGCAGAGGCACTCCTCACTTCCCAGACGGGGCGGCCGGGCAGAGGCGCTCCTCACTTCCCAGACGATGGGTGGCCGGGCAGAGGCGCTCCTCACTTCTTCCCGGATGGGGCGGCCGGGCAGAGGCACTCCTCACTTCTTCCCGGATGGGGCGCCCGGGCAGAGGCGCTCCTCATTTCTTCCCGGATGGGGCGCCCGGGCAGAGGCGCTCCCCACTTCCCAGACGGGGCGGCCGGGCAGAGGCGCTCCCCACTTCCCAGACGGGGCGGCCGGGCAGAGGTGCTCCTCACTTCTTCCCGGACGGGGCGCCCGGGCAGAGGTGCTCCTCATTTCTTCCCAGACGGGGCGGCCGGGCAGAGGCGCTCCTCACTTCTTCCCGGACGGGGCGGCCGGGCAGAGGCGCTCCTCACTTCTTCCCGGACGGGGCGGCCGGGCAGAGGCGCGCTCCTCACTTCTTCCCGGACGGGGCGGCCGGGCAGAGGCGCTCCTCACTTCTTCCCGGACGGGGTGGCCGGGCAGAGGCACTGCTCACTTCCCAGACGGGGCGGCCGGGCAGAGGCGCTCCTCACTTCCCAGACGGGGCGGCCGGGCAGAGGCGCTCCTCACTTCCCAGACGATGGGTGGCCGGGCAGAGGCGCTCCTCACTTCCCAGATGATGGGTGGCCGGGCAGAGGCACTCCTCACTTCCTCCCGGACGGGGCGGCCGGGCAGAGGCGCTCCTCACTTCCTCCCGGACGGGGCGGCCGGGCAGAGGCGCTCCTCACTTCCTCCCGGACGGGGCGGCCGGGCAGAGGCGCTCCTCACCTCCCAGACGATGGGAGGCCGGGCAGAGGCGCTCCTCACTTCCCAGACGGGGCGGCCGGGCAGAGGCGCTCCTCACTTCCCAGACGGTGGGTGGCCGGGCAGAGGCGCTCCTCACTTCCCAGACGGTGGGTGGCCGGGCAGAGGCGCTCCTCACTTCCCAGACGGTGGGTGGCCGGGCAGAGGCGCTCCTCACTTCCCAGACGGTGGGTGGCCGGGCAGAGGCGCTCCTCACTTCCCAGACGGTGGGTGGCCGGGCAGAGGCGCTCCTCACTTCCCAGACGGTGGGTGGCCGGGCAGAGGCGCTCCTCACTTCCCAGACGGTGGGTGCCCGGGCAGAGGCGCTCCTCACTTCCCAGACGGTGGGTGGCCGGGCAGAGGCGCTCCTCACTTCCCAGACGGGGCGGCCGGGCAGAGGCGCTCCTCACTTCCCAGACGGTGGGTGGCCGGGCAGAGGCGCTCCTCACTTCCCAGACGGTGGGTGGCCGGGCAGAGGCGCTCCTCACTTCCCAGACGGTGGGTGGCTGGGCAGAGGCGCTCCTCACTTCCCAGACGTGGCGGTCGGGCAGAGGCGCTCCTCACTTCGCATACGGGGCGGCCAGGCAGAGGTGCTCCTCACCTCCCAGCCGGGGCGGCCGGGCAGAGGCGCTCCCCACCTTCCAGATGTGGCGGCGGCCGGGCAGGGGCTGCAATCCTAGCACCCTGGCAGGCGAAGGCAGGCGGCCGGAGGGTAGAGGCTGCCGCGAGGCCAGACCACGCCACCGCACTCCAGCCCGGGCAACACCGAGCACTGGATGAGCGAGACTCCATCTGTAGTCCCAGTACCTCGGGAGGCTGAGGCGGGCAGAGCACTCGGCGTCAGGAGCTGGCGACCAGCGTGGCCAAGATGGCGAACGCGTGCCTGCATCCAAAGGAGAAAAGGCAGGCAGCGGTGGCGCGCGCCGGCAGTCCCAGGCAGTCGGCGGCGTGGGCAGCAGCAAGCCGAGTAGATTGTAGCCTGCGCCAGAGAGGGAAAGAAAGAAAGAAAGAAAGAAAAAGAAAGAAGGAAGGAAGGGAGGGAGGGACGAAGGAAGGCAGGAAGCTCCATATTTTCTTACATTTATCACTTCCTCAGACAGGTTTTCCTTTATCCAAAACATTGTTATGTTAATATTATGGTTCCTTTCACACACCACCCCTCGCACTCTCTCATTCTTGCTGTCACTCTCACTCTAAGAGTAGACCATTAGTTCCATAAGGGCAGAAAATTGTGTGTGTGTGTGTGTATAACCACTGATCCCTAGCACTTAATATGATACTTGGGTATTCAATAGGTGCTTCACATTTGCTGAGAATGGGTAATTTTGTTTTGCTGAAATGAACTTAACTTTTTGCAGACTTGCTCAGTCTACTAATGACCATTTTTCAATAGACTTAGAGAAGCAGTAAACTGTGATCCTGTTATAAAGCTACTGTGTCTTAAAAGTAGCATTAAAGGCCGGGTGCAGTGCAGTGGCTTACGCCTGTAATCCCAGCACTTTGGGAGGCCAAGGCGGGTGGATCACCTGAGGTTAGGAGTTCCATACCAGCCTGGCCAACATGGCGAAACCCCATCTCTACTAAAAATACAAAAAATTAGCCGGGTGTGGTGTTGGGTGCCTGTGATCCCAGCTACTCGGGAGGCTGAGGCAGGAGAATTCGCTTGAACCCGGGAGGTGAAAGTTGCAGTGAGCCGAGATCGTACCACTGCACCCAACTTGGGCAACAGAGTGAGGCTCCATCTCAAAAAAAAAAAAAAAAAAGGTAGCATTCAAGAGAGCATAATTAGATAATGAAGTATTTGGTTGTAGTTCTCTGGTTATAGTTTCTACAGATGTACAGTAAAACTACCTGACTAAACGAAGGCTCCCTAAGTCTTCTTGAATATGTGGAATTGCATTGCTTTTCCTCCCAGTGAAATAATTTACAAGTTTTCCACTTATTGAAATTATCCGATAGCCACGACCATCAAGGCAATATCAACATGCTTTGAAACATCCCTCCTAAAAACACAAAACTTTTTTTCGTGGTTGTATCTATAGTGTTGGTTGGGTAGGGTGCTTTGACTTCAATTCTGGGTAGCTGCAGTAGCGTAGATTCTGTATGATTTCCTCAGCTAGGAGGGGAGGATAGGGAGAGGCTGGTTAATGAATACAAAATTATAGCTAGCTAGGAAGAATGAGTTCTGCTGTTCTGTGGTACTGAAGGGTGAATATGGTTAACTATAATTTATTGTATATTCTCAAAAAACTAGAAGAGAGAATTTTGAATGTTAACAACACAAGGAAATGATGAATATTTGAGGTGATGGCTATCCTAATTACCTTGATTTGATCATTACCCATTGTATACACATATAGAAGTATCACTCTGCATCGCATAAATAATGTACAGTTATAATGCATCAACGGAAAAGGAGAAAACTTAATTTTAAAGTAACACATTACTTTGAGTAGACAGTGAACTGAACTAACAGTTACATCTTGTTAGGTAAGAATAAAGTGTTGGGAAAATATATACATCTATGACCATTAATTAAATAAAAGCATGAAAAAAATCATAAAATAACATTTACTCTGCTAGCTTCAGCTAAGCAGAAGAGCACAGAAGGGAAAGCAAAATTATTTGACATTAAATTTTGCCTCTTGACATTTAAACACAAAATTGGAAAACAATTTGAAAATAGAGTAGTCCTAGCAAGCTTTACCATCACCACTCACTCCCCCAAAAAGTTTTCCTTTGGCATAAGTAAATTATGGAGGCTAATGACTGCAATAGTAGTAACAGAGTGAAGTTTCAGGAATATAGGTAAAACATAAGAAAATATGTATTTGTGTATATTAAAAATACCATTTAACTTTTTAATTCAAAACGACTTGGCAGAAAATCAAATAAATTTGTACTATACGTGGAAATATTTTTTAAAATGTTTTTGTTGTGTTACTTATGAGAGTATTGTTAAGATTTATTGAAGACTAACAGTAACATTAAAACCCCACCCAGAATAAATTTTAGATTACTAGCCTGCCACGGTGATCTACACTAAAATGTCACCAAATTGTAGTATCATTCAAAAATGGAAGAAATTAAGTCAGTGACTAAAAATATAACAAAAATACTTATTAACTAACTGGATTTTTAATCTGTAAGAAGGATGTCATGAGAATTTTGGCATATGGAAACAATGTAAGAATAGGACCTTAGGAAAGAACGATATGAAATTCATATTTGATCCAAAAAATGGTAGTAGATCCTTTTTTCCCACCACATGCTCCTAGGTGTAGATCGCATTGGTGAAGGAGGCACTCAAGTCTCGGTTGATGTAGAGTGTGTAGGTGTGACCAGAATTCCTGAACATGGACATGCTAAATAACAAATTAAAATTTCTCGTGCAGTTTAAACTATGTGTATGGAGGATTTGGATTGGATACAAAATTCCTCAAGTTGGATGCTCTTCCCCTGGGCTGCCATTTGCAGGGAATTTCATGTACATATTCAGACATGCAGACTCGCACAGCTGCTTATTATAGAAATATTCTTTGTTACTAAATGTCTAACAGACTTAAACATACAGGGTTTCCATATATGGAGAAAAGTGATTCCACCCACTCCATGCCCTGGCACGTCATGATGCCAGCCCTTAGATTTATTTGACTTCCAGAATTTAAATAGACAGTGATGTAAATCAGAAGTTAATGTTTCACCTACTGGCACTAAGTCACTAAATCATCACACTGGTGACGAGGAAGGTAAATCCTTTTCAGTTTGGCTACAGAATGGAAACGGCATTTATTCCAATATGATCTAAGTTATATTGACAACAGAATGATTTATTTCTATGTTATAAAAGATGAAGAAGGAGAGGAGAATACAGAGAAGTTAAATGGTTTGGCAGTGATCACACAAGCCGAAAGTAGAATCCAAGTCTCTCTGGACTCCCTTCTCTGATCAAAGTTTCATCTTATTGAATGTCACAGCATTATAAAGTGAGATAAATGTATCTCACCACACATGTGCTTAGTGAATTATTCTCAGTAGATAGCTTCTTCTATTTTTAAACATTTTGTTCTGAGATTTTAAAATTTCAGTTCTATTCTCTTATGTTTTAAAACCGTTCTTACAGATTTGAGCTAAAATGGGAATGGAAGAGTGACTTTGGCATTTTTCCATGACTATTCTTGTATTGATCTTAAACTGGCATCAGACGTGTTCCAGGAGGGCACTTGTTTTGCACAACAGTTTTAAAAACTAGCTGTCTGTAAGAAGCAGTTCATTAAAAATTAATTTTTAAATAATCTTTAGATGTATAGATTTTTTTAAAGACTACATCTTAGAGAAAGCATGCATACAAAATATTTTTTTTTGCCCAGTAGTGATGATAATAGCTAACATTTATTGAACTCTTACTCTGTAATAGCCACTGTTCCAGTGATTAATTCTTTATTTTAATTTTTTAAAATTTCATTTTTATTATATATTGACAAATTACAGTTATATATTTATGGGGTGCAAAGTGGTGTTAAGATTTTTTAATACAATGTGGAAAGATTAAGCTAGTTAGCATATCCATCACCTCAATATTTAACATTTTTTGTGACGAGAACATTAGAGATTTACTGTTAGTGATATTGAAATGTATATAACAATTATATTCACCATGCTGTGCAATTGATCTAAAAAAGGATCAAACTTATTCTTCCTGCCTAACTGTGGCTTTGTACCCTTTGACTGTAATCTCCTTTCCCCCACTACTCCCTTGGCTGCTGGTAACCACCATTCTACTGTCTACTTCTATGAGTTTAGTGGTTTTTCAATGCAATCTCTATAAAAATTCCAATGTCATTTCTCATACATATAGAAAAATAATCCTAAAATTAATATAAAACCACAGAGAAACCCAAGTAGCCAAGGCAATTGTAAGCAAAAAGAACAAAGCTGGAGACATTACACTACTAGATTTCAAACTACTGTATTCTATAAAATGATAGTAATTAGAACAGCGTTGTACTAGTATAAAAAAAGACACATTGACCAGTGGAACAGAGTAGAGAGCCCAGAAGAGAACCCATGCAACTGTGGTCAATTGATCTTCAACAAATGTGTCAAAAATATACAGTGGGAAAGGACAGTGTCTTCAATAAATGGTGTTCGGAAAATTGGATATCCATATGCAAAAGAGGGAAATCAGACCCTTACCTCACACCACCTACAAAATCAAATCAAATTGGATTAACATCTTCAACATAAGACCTGAAACTCTTAAACTACTGGAAGAAAACATAGGAGAAAAGCTAAATGACATTGTGTCTGGACAATGATATTTATAGTTATTAAATATTTTTATTTAAATCCTCAAAACAATTCTATGAGATATTATTATTCCCATTTTATGGATAAAGAAACTGATGTACAGAGTGATTAAATGACTTGCTAGAGGCTAGGTGCAGTGGCCCATGCCTGTAATCCCAGCACTCTGGGTGGAAGGATTGCTTGAGGCCAGGAGTTCAAGACCAGCTTAGGCAAGACTCTGTCTCACAAAAACAAAAAAAAATTAGCCAGGCATGGTGGCACATATGTATAGTCCCACGAGGCTGAGGCAGGAGGATCATTTGAGCCCAGGTGTTTGAGGCTGCAGTGAGCTATGATTGCGCTACTACACTCCAGCCTGGGTGACGTAGTGAGACCCCGTCTCCAAAATGAGTGAATGAATGACTTGTTTAGAAAGATATTAAAGCGGTATTGCAATCCAAACATTCTGGCCCCCAAAGCCACACTTTTGACCTTATTCTTTGCCTCCTAAGAATCCTTTTAATAATAGTATGATTTAATTAGCTTTGCCCTTGAAATCATTTTGACTCATCATAGAGCCATTACAAATTTAATATTATTTGATGACTATACATTCTAAATTATATTTGTGTCTAAATTATTGAACTTCTGTTCTTTACCTACTCACAATTTCACTAGGAGATAATTTATAAAACTGGCTAAAATTTAAAATTGATGTGTAAACTGTAGAAACAGAAGAAACTCAAAACCATTTTTCTTGGTCATTGAAATTCTTTATTTTCCATTTAGTCTGATCTCTGTTCTCTAAATATATAGTAGTGTCTCTTGTTTTCCAAAGCTACTAGTCCTTGTAAAAATTTCATGGTGTTGTATCCAAAATATCTAAGTTTGGTTTTGATTTTTTATACAGGTTTGATTTTTTTTTCTTCTCAAAGTAATAGTGGATATAGGGTATTTTCAACTAGATTTCACAAAGTAAGCATTTATAGGCAGATTTTCAAGGTAACCCAAAAGATAAGTTTTAGGTTTTACTTAGTACTGGAAGAGGAAAAATTAAGAGTAATTAGCAACTGAGTATAATTTATAATGGTGACTAATATTCTCATAGCTTCCTTGTCATTCTTCTGTTTAGTTACTAACAATTGTATTTATTATTCTTCTAACTTTAAGTAAACAAGCAGAAGCTTTTCTGGGGATTCTGAAGTACAGTTACTATCCAAATATAGTCAACCCTTGAATGATGTGGGGCAAGATGCCAACCCCCAAACCCCCTGCACTCCTCCCAGCACAATCACAATAGAACTTTGACAAATAACTTTGCGTATGACTTTGAACTCCCCCAAAACTTAACTACTAATAGCCTACTGTTGACCAGAAGCCTTACCTAAAAAATATACAGTTGATTAACATATATTTTGTATGTTTTATGTTTTATGTACTATATTTCTACTATAAAGTAAGCTAGGAAAAGAAAATGCTATTAAGAAAATCACTATTTATTACGTAGAAATGGATCATCATAAAGGTCTTCCCTGTCTTCACACTGAATAGGCCAAGGAGAGAGGAAGAGTAGGAGGAGGTGGTCTGCTGCCTCAGGGGTGGCAGAGGTGGAAGAAAACGCATGTATAAGTGGATCTGCACAGTTCAACCCTGTGTTGTTCAAGGCACTGTATGTACACTTTTATACAGGTAACATTTGCACTGTATGTACACTTTTATACAGGTAACATTTATACAGAGACTTAAAAATGTTCACTTTTGAGTTCGTTCTTGTATCTCATGTTGATACCATTGTTTTCATATGTGCATTTATTTTCAAGTAGCACATACTATATGCCAATAGGAAGTTCAAGACCCCATTAATTATGACAGTAGAAGTCTTAAGAATTCAATGTATTGTCTCTGCATCCTAGCATGCAATGGTTGTGGCATTGAGAGTCTGGGCGGAGAGAGCAATGTATGTCTGGTTAGGGTGGTTTCATTAAGTTTCATGTGATATCCTTCAGTCCTAAACCCCAAAATCACTTTTAAAGATAGCAGTGTAACCATATACAATGATATTTCAGTCTTTTCTGTAAAATGTTAAAAGTAAAAGAAAAACCAATCTAGTATCAGTGAATAAAAAGCTGTGGGAAAATTTATTTCTGTGTGTTCAGTTAGAAAAGTGTGTTTGGGAAATACTTTACACAGTTTAGCTGATTGTACAATAGCCTCTGAATTTTTCTTACTATCCCTAAATGGCCAAGTCAGAGAGCATCATTATGGATTAAATACTGGTCAGTAAAACACAACGGACAGTCATCTGTTCTGTGATTATCTTGCTGTTTTCTTGTCTTGCGTAACACTATAGTACTATAGCAGGCAGCTATTGAAACAATGTTGTGATTGTCTAGTTTAACGGAAGGAAAAGAGCTTTTGTTTTCATTAGTTTTTTAATATTCCTTTTGAAGAATCACTGTCATTTAATTTCGGTGCCTGGCACTAAGCAGCAAATGCAAGAGGTATGCAGACTACCAAATTTTATGTAACAGTTGATGTGACTATTGCAAGAGTTTGTGGTATTTCCTGTTATCATGGTTGTTTAGAGAAATTTTATTTCACCTTCACTGTCTAGTTTTCTAGTCCCCCCTTTTCCCTGTGGCTTTATTACTGATATTAATAACCTGTGCATTGATTCTATATACAGTAATAATTTGTGGTTCTACAGAAAGATGATCCATTTGAGCTGGAATCATGGTATAAACTAAGAGGCACTGGTTACAAAGTATAAATGTAACTCACTTATGCCTGTGACTTTTGGGTTATTTGGATTTATTTTTCTGTTACTCTTTTTGCCCACATGCTTGTTATTTGGTCATTTCTGGGCTTGGGTCATTGTTTGGCAGATAGTAAATGTAGATTACTTGTTTTTTTAACTACTCTGGGGACAAAATATGGTAACAGCATATTATCTAATGCTTCCCAGTGCTCCATATGCCATTTAGAAGTTTGGCCAGAACTATAAAAGCAAAGTTCTTTTGCCCTGGAAAAGAAGAAGCAGTTGAACTCATATTCTTTTCCCCACCTCAACCCCTTTTTAAAAAATTTTCAATTCAGGAAATACATTCAGGTTTGTTACAAGGATATATTGCATGATGCTGAGGTTTGGACTTCCATTGATCACGTCAACCATGTAGTGAACATAGTACCTGATAGGAAGTTTTTCAGCCCTTGTCCCCTTCCTCTGTCCCCACTTTTGGGGTCCTCAGTTTCTGTTATTCCCATCTTTATGTCCATGTGTACCCAGTGTTTGGCTCCCACTTATAAATGAGAATATGTGATATCTAGTTTTTTTTCTGTGTTAATTCACCTAGGAATCACTGCAAAATACATGATTTTGTTCTGTTTATGGCTGCTTAGTATTTCATGGTGTGTGTGTACCACATTTTCTTTATCCACTCCACCATTGATGAGCGTCTAGGTTGATTCCATGCCTTTGCTGTTATAAATAGTGCTGTGATAAACATGCAAGTGCAGTTGTCTTTGTACCCATATTCTTTTTTTATTATTATACTTTAAGTTTTAGGGTACATGTGCACAACGTGCAGGTTAGTTACATATGTATACATGTGCCATGTTGGTGTGCTGCACCCAGTAACTCGTCATTTAACATTAGGTATATCTCCAAATGCTATCCCTCCCCCGTCCCCCGACCCCACAACAGGGCCTGGTGTGTGATGTTCCCCTTCCTGTGTCCATGTGTTCTCATTGTTCAGTTCCCACCTATGAGTGAGAACATGCGGTGTTTGGTTTTTTGTCCTTGTGATGGTTTGCTGAGAATGATGGTTTCCAGCTTCATCCATGTCCCTACAAAGGACGTGAACTCATCACTTTTTATGGCTGCATAGTATCCCGTGTGTACCCATATTCTTAAGAGGAACTTTTCATTTATGAACAGCTAGATCTTAGAGGCCCACTTTCCTTTTCCATTGTCTGTGTGTCACAGACTACCCCCGACAAGGTATATTAAGAAATACACTCCTTCTGTGCTACATTGTCTAGCTGTGATGGGCCTCATAAAACAAAATGGGCAGAACCAGGACCCCTGGATGGAGTACTTCTACTTCCCACCTCATATGCATCTTTTCTTTAAATGAGACCAAGTCAGTTTGGTGTTAATTTGAAATGCCTTCTCCACAAACTGGTGGTGGTTTTGTTCTGCCATAGTGATAATGCTACCCCCAAACAGCCAAATGAATTCTTAAAATGATTGCTTTATAGTTAGCTCTGGGATATTTGTATTCTTGGATTTCAGTTTGTTGGCACACAACTTAAATCACTGCTTTTTACGTATTGGGGAATGTATATCCTTATTTGAGTAGTGCTGTTTAACTTCAAGAATGAAAAAGAATCAATAAGTTGTTTTTTCAGAGGATAAGGTGGCCTTATTGATTTATAACATGTGGAAGTTTGATATCTCTCTCCATAATCAAAACCACATAACTCACTTTCTCAATACCTATTGTGTTTTTTAGCATAAAGAAGCCATATGTATTATCATGTTATTTTTCCTAACATGGTTCTGTAGGTGATATTCTCTGATTTTGTACATTTAGAAAAGTGAATTTTTCCCTCTTACATAACCAAATGACATTTCTTCTGATGGTCTCTATTTATGTAAATACAATAGTTATTTTCTGGCCTATTAATATTTGTTACTCAAATATTTGGGGAGAGTTTCATTCTCATTCTATTATTTTTAGATATATTATCATCCCATTAAAAATATCTTTCTGATGTCCTATTTCAGCTTTGAATTTTAATTCCTTGTATTTGTCTTAAACTGTGATGTTCAAAAATCAGTGTTACCTAGAATTAATTGTCTTGTTTAATGTACAGTTCTGCCGAAAAATATGTTAACGGGATTTCTAATGCCTTAGCTCATTATGCTAGCTCACTAAATGTATAGTCTTTGGCCCAAAAGTGACAGCTTTCCATGTGTGCTATTTTGTTTATTTATTACTGTCCTTACTGTCAATGTGAACAAATGAGCACAGAGTTGATACTCAGAATTGGGCAAGTTGTAGGTGTTAGGAGCAGGACAAGACCAGATGTTCACTTCACCCATTTTCCCCATGAGATTGAGAGTAACTTTTCTTAGATAGTGTACCAGCAGCGGCCGGGCGTGGTGGCTTACGCCTGTACTCCCAACACTTTGGGAGGCCAAGGCGGGCGATCACGAGGTCAGGAGATCGAGACTATCCTGGCTAACACAGTGAAGCTCCGCCTCTACTAAACATACAAAAAATTAGCCGGGTGCGGTGGCGGGCACCTGTAGTCCCAGCTACTCGGAAGGCTGAGGCAGGAGAATGGCATGAACCCAGGAGGCGGAGCTTGCAGTGAGCCGAGATCGCGCCACTGCACTCCAGCCTGGGCGACAGAGACTCCATCTCAAAAAAAAAAAAAGATTGTGTACCAGCGGTGAGTATATGATCTCCCTTTTGACAATCAGATATTCACATTTGAGCGTTTGTCCCTATGTCATCTGAAAGCGATGGTTGGATTTATAATTTTTTAGCAAGATCCATCTGGATTATGCATGCATTTTTGGTTACTAGATATAGATATACCTGAAAGCCCTACTTTTACGTTGTAAAGTTTGTTAGAATTCACATTCTCTTCGGTGTGAGTGAAGATGGTGAACCTCATAGTAGTGTAAAAATAATAAAAAACGTTTCAAATCTGAGCCTCAAAGAGATTGGCCTGATGGATTCAGTCCATAAATAGGACCGGTGGGTGGATGGATGATCTTAGGTAGGCTTACTGACTAAAGTGACTTTTAAAGAAGTTATTGGAGGACAGAACTTTGGTGGATTAATAGGTTTGTTCCAAGTGTAGGGGGTGGCATGAGAGAAGATACAGGCAATAGTGGGCAAGAGAGACAAAGGATTCATTTAGGAGAAAACAATAGGGAATGGGACAGGATGTGGGAGGAGATGAGATCAGACATAAGAATTGGAAAAGAGTTGTGGACCATTTAAAGACAAGAAAAAAAGTTGTGCTTTAAATGTTGAGAGCCAACACTGATTAGAAGTGTGTTTGAACATATACTCCCTCTAAAATTAGAGAGAATGCTAGCAGTTCAGTAAGTTTCATTGTTTAATAAAAAAAGACAGTGGGCAGAGCAAAAAATAAAGTGATTATTAAGTGAGTGATTACATAATTTATGATCCAAACCTGGTCACTTTAAGAGAGTGAAAGGGATACTATTTAGTGAGACAAAATGTGTAAACTGGGACTGGACAAATCAAGACATGTGGTTATCCCATTCTTATTAAATAATGACTTGGAATTCATTACTAGATCACAAAGACAGGAAAAATTAAAATCCTGAGTTTTGAAAGTGACACATCATAATAATCCTTTTTAAAAACTAAACAGGAAGGTGTCAGATTTTGGTCAGGGCAAGCAGAAACAGTTGCTGAGGTTGATAGACAAATGTTGGTGTTTTCATAGCATTGTGCATATGGTGCTTAGGCTATGAGTCAGGCTGCCTAGGCTTGAGTTCTAGTTCTGCCACTGACCAGCTGGTAATCTTCAACAAGCAAGTTGGGCATAACAGGGAAACCTGCCCCTCTGGGTTGAGGCCAGGTTTAAATGAGGCAATGTGTACACGCAAAATACTTTGCACAGTACCTGTCACATGCTAAGCACTCACATGTGGCTATTATTTTTTTCTACTATTACTACAATAACAACTACTTTTTATACATTAGCAGTTAGCATATTTTCAATTTAAAGATAAATAAGCTTTCTGATGTTATTGTGAGCTTTCTGCCTTTTATTTCTAGCAATAGTTCAGTGATTGATGAAATACATTTGAAAAACTGTTTTTCATTCCAGCTTTAATATTATGAAGCTCACATTACACTTTCTACCTGTCTAGACTATTCTTACTTTTCATAAGTAGACAAGTTTCCACAGTCATATAATAGAATTATTGAATACAGTAATTCTCATTTTACATTCAGGTAAGTCTTAAAGATGTAGTTTTTAGCAGCATTGTGTTTTTCAAATCCAATTCCTGTTATGTAGCAGATAGGTTCTGTTGTTGCTATAAATGATAGCTGAATAGTAATCATTTAATTTTCTCTTTTAAGAAAGATGAAACTTTTCTTGGGGATGGGGGATGGTTCTTGGCAAACAAAAATGATGTGATTTAGGTCTTTTAAAGAAATTCGTGAGATTACTTGTAATTCAACTTGAACATGTCCTTCTTGTATTTATTGTTCCTTTTTATTGAAATACTCTTTCTCAAGACTGTGCACAACTCACACACACAGCATCTTCAGGTCTTTGCTTAAATGACACCTCCTCAGTGAAGCCTTCCCTGACCACCCCATCCAAAAACTAAAGCCTCCTTCTAGCACTCCTCATTCCTTCTTTAGCTTTATTTTATAATGTCATCAATGATGGTTATTTCAGAAGCCCTATGATAGTTCTTCTTACCTCTGAGATATATGCGGTGGTCCCCCATTATCCTCGGTTTTGTTTTCTAGGATTTCAGTTACCCACAATCAAATGTAGTCTAAAAATATTAAATGGAAAGTTTCAGAAATAGAAAATTCGTAAGTTTTAAATTGTGCACTGTGCTGCGTAGTGTAATTAAATTTCTCCCTGTCCCACCTGGAATGAGAATCATCCCTTTGTGTAGTGTATCCCTGTTGTATATGCGACCTGCCCATTAGTCACTTAACAGCCATTACTTAGCAGCCATCTCAGTTATCATTGTATATAACCATAGTATATATTGGGTTTGCTACTATCCATGGTTTTGGGAATCCACTGGGAATGTATCCCTCATGGATAAGGGGGGGGATACTGTATTGCTGAAGTATCTCTGAACTCTGACTCTGTGATGGAATAAGGGTTTGCACTTCTCTACTACCTCAGTAACCCAGTCCTTAGGGAATTGAGCTTTCTTTCATAATTAGTTTGCTTGTAAGAGAACTTATGGAATGTCTAATCTTAGTTGGGAGTGAGTTGTGGCCTTGGCTAAGGATGAAGTGACAATACTCTTTCAAGCGTAGCCCTCTGGAGAAAAGGCCACTTCCCTTTCCCCGCCAAAAAAAAAAGTTGTTTTTTTGTTTTTGTTTTTTGTTTTCTCCAACAGAAGAGTTTTTACTACTGGAGACCCAAGAGCCCTAACTTGCTTTTTAGTGGCAAGAGAGGAACTGCCTCATCTTAAACACATCCCTGTGTATATTAGTCAGCTCAGGCTCATAACAAAATACCATATACTGAGTGGCTTAAACAACAGAAGTTTATTTTCTCACAGTTGTAGAAACTGGAAGTCCAAGATCAAAGTGCCAGTAGGGTGGGGTCTGGTGGGGTCTGATGAGGGTCCTCCCCTTGGGCTGCAGATGGCTGCCTTCTCACTGCGTGTTCACAAGGCCTCTTAGTACGTGCACAGAGAGAGAGATCTGTGGTGTCTCTTCATATGAAGACGCTAATCCTTTTGGGTCAGAGCCTCACCCTTATGACCTCGTTAACCTTAATTATTTTCTTATTCCAAATACAGCGATACTAGGGGTTAGGGCTTCAACACAGGAAATTTGGGGGAGACACATACATTCAGTCCCTAACACTGAGCATCCCAAATTATTTCTGAGTTCAGTTCAATTAAATAAACATTTTTTTGAGACCCCGTTAAATGTACAGGCACTATGCTAGGCATCAAAGAGGCAGAAGTGAATTATCCCAGGCTCAAGAACTTAATATTTAGTGAAATAAAATGTATATAATTAACTTGAAAATGTGGTAAATATTTTTCTAAGCTACATTTTGAAGGGTGAATCGAAAATTGCCAGGCAGGTTTGTATAGGGGAGGCAAGTGAGTGTAAGCCGAGCAGTTAACGGAGGAACAGAATGGAGTGTGCAGGAATGATGAGCAGACCGATGTGGAGTGTAGTAAGGAGTGATGGGCACAAATTTAGAAGTGCAGGACTGCCTTGTGGTGTTTGTCCTTCCTGATGGTGCCACAACGTTTTCTGGAAAAGTAGCAAGTACTTAATATGTTGATTTTCACAGTGAAGGATAAGTTTTAAAAGACTAGCAATGACCGGCATTTACAATCTACAATAAGAGACTACTTGTGCAAATAAAATACAGTGATACAAATCACTTAATTAGTGGGATTAAGTGAATAAAATTTCCCCACAAATACGTAGTGTTGTATTTGAAAAATCACAGTGAAATTTAAAATACTGTGGTTATCAGAGATGGAAAAAAATATTCAATCACCACTTCAAGTAAGGAAAAATATTACATTAAAAATCTTTGGTTTTCTCCAGTGTTCCTTAAGTTTCTATGTAAAATTTCTAAAACTGTGGGGTTTTCTTCACACAGATGTTCAAAAATCACTATTCACTTCCAACCAAGATAGAGTAACAGAGACTAGATTTACCCTTCTGCCTGAAACAACAACAAAAACAGACACAGTATATGGAACAGGGACTTTGGAGACACTGGGCATCAGGCAACAAAAGAAACAAATCCCTGAGAGATGTTAGCAATTGAGGGGAGCCCTGTGAGTATTGTAGCTTACTGTCTTGAGAGTTCCCAGACCACTGTTCAGAATTATAGCTAATAAGCCAACAAATGGAATCATAAAAATACTCAACCCAAAAGAAGGCAGAAAAAATGGAAAAAGGGGAAAAAAAGAATAAATAGGACAAATGGAAAACTACAGCAAAAGGATAGATGTAAATGCAACCATATCACTAACACCAGTCAAAAGAAAGCAGGAGGGACTTATCAGGCAAAATGACTTCAGAGAGGAAACATCACCAGAATAAAGAAAATTATTTCATAACAATGAAGGAATCAGTGTATCAAGAGGACTATTATAATCCTAAATGTGTACTTTATAGCATACACATTTGAAGCAAAAACTAATAAAATTGCAAAGAGAAACAAATTACAGTTATTGTTGGAGCTTTCAATATCTTTGTTATTAATTATTAGAAAAAGTAGGCAGAAAATGAGTAAGAGTGTAGAAGACTTAATATTATCAACCAACTTCACCTAGTTGACATTTATAGAACACTCCAACCAATAACAGCTCCAGCCAAAACATTTGCATAGGAACATTTGCCAACAAAGACCATATTCTATGCCATCAAACAAGTCTCAGTAAGATTCAGGTTATAAGATTCAAGTCATGGAAAGCTTGTTTTCTGACAACAGTGGAATTGTAATAGATATCAATAATGGATAGCTTTCTGGAAAATCCCCATATATTTGGAAATTAAATAACATACTTCTAAATAATCCATGAATCAAAGAAGAAACCAAAAGCAATTTTTAAACTAAGTGAAAATGAAAATAGAACATATCAAATGTTGTGGGATGGCTGCCACTAAAGCAGTATTTTAAGGGGAAGGTATAGCCTGAAATGCCTATATTGGAAAGAAAGAAAGATCTCAAATCAATGACTTCAGCTTTTACCTGAAGAAACTAGAAAAAGAACAACAAATTAAGCCCAAAATAAAGAAAATAAAAATAATAAAAAGCAGGAATCACTGATACAGAAAACAAATGCAGTAGATAAAATTAAAACCAAAAGCTTATTCCTTGAGAAGATCAACAAAAATGATAAACCTTTGGCCAAGATTGTATGTGGAGTAACTTTGGACTGTATCTTGAACATATGATGATTACATAGATTAGGTATCACTAATCTAAAAATCCAAAATGCTCCAAAATTCAGAACTTTTTGAGCACCGACATAATTCTCAAAGGAAACGTTCACTGGAGCATTTCGGATTTCAAATTTTTGGATTTGGTATGTTCACCTGGTAAGTATCATGCCGATATTCCAAAATTTGCAGGAATTCAAAATTAAAAACACTTCTGGTTCCAAGTATTTCAGATGAGGGAAATTCAACCTGTATTGTGGGGACTCTGGACAATTCTATTATAAACCAGCTGGTCTATGTCTCATAAAACAGAATAACATGTTCTCTTTACTGGGTGATCAAGGATTAAATTAAAATGCATTTATGTAAAAATTAAAGATTTTTTCATTGGCATATAAATACAGTTCTGAGTGATCTCAAAATCATGCTGTTCCAGGGAAACATTCATTTTGCTTTGGGTTTCTCTCATAAAATCATCTTAACCTTTACCCTTGACTTTTTCTTACCAGAGCACATCTCTTTTGTTTAAAATACCCATCTAACTCCAAAACAACCTTGACCCTAGATGGTTTGCTCCATTTCATGACATGTGGTATTTCCAGTGATTCTCCAAATCAGAAACTGCATACTAACAGCCTGCTGCCTGGACTGAGGCTAGAGAGGTGCTCTGTTTGGTTTGCACAGTTTTTTTTTTGTTTGTTTGTTTTTGGTTTTTTTAAGTTAGAATTTGTTGCTAACATATAACAAGTTGGAATAGCTGGCAACGCGGAGCCCACAGTCCTCCGTGCCAGAAATCAATTGGAACTGAATGGTGACTTTTTCCATAGGTTCTCTCTTAAGGGTTTTTACATTAATTCCCTCAATGTAACCATCACAGCAACTCTTTTTTTTTTTTTACTTTTTTTAATTTATTTTTATTTTATTATTATACTTTAGGTTTTAGGGTACATGTGCACAATGTGCAGGTTTGTTACATATGTATCCATGTGCCATGTTGGTTTGCTGCAACTCTTAACTGCCACCATCATTATCTCCAAGTATAAGGAAACCGAGTCTCAGAAAAATTAAGTGTCAGAAATCCCATGAGCTATTAAATGGAGGAGCGGGTGTTTAAATACAAATGTGTCTGAATTATCCTATATTCCTTTCTGCATAACATCAAAAATGAGGTTATTTTATCTTTCATTTCAGTTGAAAAATCATTGGTATCCATAAATATTATATGATGCTAGCTTTAGTGCCCCAGGTATCAAGTTTATCATGTTAAATTGTGCAAGGTTAAAATTTACATTCATTTGTCAATTTTCTTTAAGTTCCTTAATGTGGAGTTTACCATAGCCTACTTTCTCATTTCTAGAATATTGACATTTGTTACCTGTACTGTCCATATAGGTTACTGATAAATAATTGAGAAAGGTGTTCACTTTAACATTGTTTTCCTATTTAAATTCTTTATTTAATATGATTCCTGTTTATGTAAATAACAACTAATCACTACCAGAGAACGAGGATGGGCACTGACATCTATAGTTTTCTGGTTTCAAAAGGAACACAGAAATTAAACTTCGTTTTGAATAAAAGCTGTCCATGATTTAGATAATAATTTATATCTCTTATCAAGAAAAAAAGTCTTCCTTACAAAGATAGACTTATGTATTCTAGCTTAATAAATATTTACTTTTTGACTGAACAGATTAGATTCTTTAATCTGGGACTGTTTGTTTCTATCTAAATAGCATTGTTATCAGACTAGAGTTAGGTTTTTCCATACAACAGATCACTTGACAAATAATTAAATACATCTATTATACAAAAGTGAATTGGAATTAAATACTAACATTTATAGTCTAGGTCATGTAATTTCCTCTACCAAAAGTAAGGAAAATATTAACCCTCTCCACTTTAGTATAAACTTTAAAGAATTTCAACAGATTCATGCTTTGAATAAAGTATCTTTTGCCTTCTTTTTTTGCCTTAAGTGGAAATGATGGTGCTGGTAGTAAGAGATTATTTTACTGTTGCTATCTCTGCTGATTAAGAATGAACAAATTATCAAAGCATTTACATACAGAGGAAGTAGTAGATACTTCGTGTTAAACAGACCTTGGGCAATGTACTTTCCCTCAGCTCCCTTCTCTGTAAAATAGGGATAGTAATATCTACCTTATGTTGACAATGATTTCTCTAAAGACCCAATCCTGTATTTGTTGTGTAGTAGATACTCTATAGATGGTAACTATAAGCCTATTCATCGTTGTCGTCATCATCATCATCATCATCATCACAACAAAATGACTTTATGGTTTTGACAGACCTGAAGATATATTGTGTGGTAACTATATATTCCAAGTCAAAAATTGTGACATGGTTTGTAAGCAAATGGTAGAATCACATTAGGTGACATTTTAAGTACTCAGTATATCAAGAAACTTTACAGTAGGTGTCTTAAATTGGACACTGTTCAAACAAATTAGAAATGGGGACACTCTTTAAGCCTAATAGATCTTTACTGAATATTGGTCAAATCTCCTTATCAGTTGTAATTACAGTACAGTGAAAAATCTGTGTAACCCAAAGATATTGAGCTTCAGATTTTAAATAACTCATAACAAATAAAGTTCAGTAATAGTCTTGTACATGAAGGCAGTGAGATCATTATGGAATGGAAGGAGCACTGGATTGGGAGTCAAAAGACCAGAGTTGTTCTGGCTCTCAGAACGCTTTGTGACTGTGGTCTAGTTGTCACCTCTCTTGTTTTTCATCAACAGTCAAAGAAGGGAGCTGGATTACATTGTGAAGATCCCAAATATAATGTAGCAATGCCTTTCAGTGTGCTGTAATGGGAATTAACTGTAGCTTTTGAGCCAGCAGAGGGAGCACGAAGCATGAATGTATGTCTGGGTTTTAGGAAAATGGGGGCATGGTGGAGGGGTTACATGGTTAAACATTAATTACAGTTCTTAAAATAGATTATTTCCTATCAGGTTATGCCCAACTTGATTTGATCTATAATATTATCTGGAGACAATGGCATTCTTACAACTACTGATAGAATTCTACCTCTATAATTATCAGTAGTTATAATAAAGGACTATATTCCAAAAGTACATTTAATCCATGGTTATTTCTGAGGATTACTATCGTTTATTTTCTCTATTGTTAGTGTATTTTTACTAGAAAGAATTATAATTTTATCATTTTGGAAATATTCTGTTGATATTGAAATAACTGGGTTATTTGAAGCCATAAGAATCTTGTAGGTGATACCTCATTTATCTAGCATTCTTGGGAATTGTGCAGTTCCACATATTTTCCAAGTAACAAAAGTATGTTTCACTAAAGCACCACCTTAAAAATGTTAAAAAGTATTTGGGATAGAGATCTTGCTATTGCAGACTTTTGTGAGTTTGAAGTAAAGACCTTACACACATTTGAATCTTTTTCTCATTGCTGTGGGATTGTTGATTTGAGCATGTGCTGATGTACTAAACCATAGTGGAATTCTGAGTTTGCTCCTTCTTTGATGTTGAGGCCCATTTTTCTCTTTTTGGTCACACTACTCTTAGATTTTTCCCATTTCCACATATTCCCATTCTGGTTTTCCTTTCTTCTTTGTTGCTTTTATTATTTAGAAGCTTTAGCTGAGGAAGCCAGTAACTGAGCTTTCTGAGAACTGTGTTAAATTAAGACTCTAATTTAAGGCCTAAGGAGTTAAATCCATGGCTTTCCTATGGGCATTGATAACAACTTCATTCATGGAAATTGTTCTCTCTTTGTGGTTTCGGTTTATGTATTAAGAGGTTGGAAAGGGGGCTACTTCTTTATTCAGGATGAGTCACAGTAGAGGTGGGTTTTTTATGAAGTTACTGTAAATATATGATTGGTTTTGTGGTTTTTCTAAAAAGTAGTTTTAGAACTTTAACTCAAAGAATATCTTATCCATCAGTCAGTAGATATTTTATTTAAAAGGAAAATGAGGGATCATTAACCCACTGAAACCATTGGCATATACAGGAGACATTGTGGAAGTGTTAAAAGAAGAAAAGAGGGCCGGGCGCGGTGGCTCACGCTTGTAATCCCAGCACTTTGGGAGGCCGAGGCGGGCGGATCACGAGGTCAGGAGATCGAGACCACGGTGAAACCCCGTCTCTACCAAAAATACAAAAAATTAGCCGGGCGTGGTGGCGGGCGCCTGTAGTCCCAGCTACTCGGAGAGGCTGAGGCAGGAGAATGGCGTGAACCCGGGAGGCGGAGCTTGCAGTGAGCCGAGATCACGCCACTGCACTCCAGCCTGGGTGACAGAGCAAGACTCCGTCTCAAAAAAAAAAAAAAAAAAAAGAAGAAAAGAGGAATGGACATCTGTGCCCTTGAACTTGTATTTGCATAAGAAATGAGACAAACATACAAACAAAAGATAAAGGAAGACATGGGAAAAACGTGTAGGACAAGTATAAATTAATAATTAGGTACACAAAGATCAAAAGGAAGTTGAAATAAATGGATAAAGTTTTTACAGACATAAGATTTTTTTATAGTGATGAAGCTAATAGGTGTTGAAAAAAGGCATTTACCAGTAAAGACCTATAATTCCAGTTAAGACTTCCTGTTCCTATGGCCATCCCAAAGACTAATTGTATTCACTAAATTAAGATTAAGGGCTAAGCAGAAAAGAAATTTCAAAGTTCCAGTTGGGATTCTCAAATTAAGGGTCCAACACCTGGGAAATATTTTGGCTATCAATTGTGTTATAACGTAGTTATAGGTACTCTGCAGCATTTCCCCAAAGTTAGCAGTATCATGTTTCCTGTGACTATCTTTGTAAAATCGGACATATAGTAAACATGCTTTATTTGGTAGGTTTCCCCTGAGAGGAAATTTCTTTACACTTAGGAAGTGCCTTATGACCTGTGATAATAATAACTTCTACACTGCCATCCTGGCTCCTCTTGCGCTCACTGTGAGGTCATTCCACTTTCCAAATGAATTTTCTCATTCAGTGTTGTTTCAATCCCAATTATTCCCATAAATTAGTGACACTGTGCCATAGGATTTTTTAAAAACTGGACAGATTTGCTATTTCCTTGGCATGCAGTTTTCTCAAGAGACTAAGAAAGGGTCACTGAAAAAGACAACCAAACTTCTTTCAAGTCAGAAAATCTCTTTCTTTACAGAATATAATTTTCTAATAGAGAAGAGAAAATACCATAAAACTTCTAACAAGATTGATATCTTTAGAATTGCATACTAATTATAAAAAATTTGTCTTTCATTGTAGTTTAGTTTATAAAGGATATACATTTTTAAAATGTATCCATGAAATATGTATAAAAGGAGTAAAGTGCTTTTGAGATAAATTACCAATTTTTAATTTTGTAATTTTTGCTAAATAACATTTCTGACCAAATCTAGTCAAAATTGGAAAGAAGCCAAGCACAGTGGCTCACACCTATAATCCCAGTACTTTGGGAGGCTGAAGTGGGAGGATCATTTGAGGCCGGGAGTTCGAGACCAGTGCAGGCAACAAGGCAAGACCTCATCTCTGCAAAAAAAAAAAAAAAAAAAATAGCCGGGCTTGGTGACACGTGCCTGTTGTCCCAGCTATTCAGGAGGCTGAAGCTGGAGAATCACTTGGGTCCAGAAGCTTGAGGCTATCATGAGCTATGATCGCACCACTGTACTCTAGCCTGGTCAACAGAATGAGACCCTGTTTCTTTAAAAAAAAAAAAAAAAAATTGAAAAAAATATGCTTATGTTAAAAACACAAATGAAATTTGCATGAATGTTTTTGTGGAAAATGAAAATAATTGTCTTTAAGCTAATGTTAGATTCCCTTATTTCAGTCTCTTATAAATTTGGTAGTATAGTTACCAGAGTGTATATTGACAGATTGTGTATTTTATCCATTATTTTCAACATATTTTATCAGTAATAATTTTTGTAACATCATTTTTTAAGTTGTTAGCCATCTTTCAGTTTTCTTTCTATGTCTTCCATATTTTGACTTCAGTTACCTTAGCTAGGGGAAATTCAATTCCTGAGTTTCAGCATTTTTTTTAAGAAACATTGTTTAGTCCAATACTTTGCCATGTTGTATGACTAGTTATTATTGGGTTTACATATAATTTTCGATTATGCAGTCATACCATGAAGATCATACTGAATGTTGTACTATAATTTTGAGTTCTTGCTAAGATACGTTATGTGTTTTTAGGATTCTAGGATTGGCTTCTCCAGTTATAATGCAGGGTGTGCCCTTTTGGTGGGAACCTCTTTCACTAAATATCACACATATATTTCTTTGTCTTTTGCTTTTACTATATATAGAGTTTTTGAAGAAGATGAGTTACTGTGTTTTCTTTATAGTGTTGAAATATGGAGCAGTAGGTTCTACTAGAACATGTGTGGTGCTTAGTGTACTGATGGACACATCTGTTGTCCATGCGTTATGCTGTGTACTGCTAGTCACAAGACATTTGCATTTTAACAAGCATTACTTGACAGTCACCAAGCTAGTGGTGCTGAGTTTTGTTATTTTGTTCTCCACCTTTTATGCCATAAAATCAACACCATTTTAGCTCTTGTCCTGGATGGAAATGAATTTTAAGCTAGTTATTATAAACCTAAAATAATGTTTATGGTTATTAAGGCAATTAAATGTGAATGAATGGGCAGTTTACCCTGCCCTAACCTTGCTGCTTTGTATAAATATCAGTGTTCTTAGCAAAGATTGTTATATAATTAGTCTTTCCTTCATTTTAACTTTTGGTCCTTAAAGATAAGATTTTTAAACTAAAATCAGCTAAGACTGCTTGTTTCTGATTTTGTAAGGCAAGAATACCAACGTCATTGCAGTTTCTTTTATTGGAGTAAGAACGATAGAAAAGAAGATAAATCATCAATTGGTAGTAAGCATATTTTAGACCATGTTGTGTGCAGAACACTGTTCAAGGATCTATAATCAAGGCCTTAAATGAACTTGGCATTTGGAAAAATACATGTTTACAGTACAAATATGCATTACACTTGTGTGTAGCAGTTTAAGAGCAACTATAAAGCCGCATATTAAAGCAAACAAATAATTAAGATGACATAATTTGATAGAGAAAAAAAGCTTGGGAAGTTACTATTTCTATTATAATCTGCAAGTAAAAAGAGACAAGTTTCATAACATGAATTTGTTCTGTCTTCGTCGGCTTTAATGATTTTTTTTTGTTATGGTGTATTAATCCTCACATGTTTTCCATATTTGTTAGAACCATCGTTATCTGTCCCTTTCTCCTTCAGCCTTTTACCTCAGTTCTCGCTCTCTCTCTGTCTCAGCTTAAGTTCACTTCATTCTCTCTTCTTGCACATGGGTTTTCTCTGTGAAGCTAAGCGTGACCATAGCCAACTCCAGGATTACGTCTTTACAATCTTCTAACGAGAGAGAAAAAGCAGCTTTCTCACCCTTTCTAGTTAGTAAAATCCTAGGGAATATTTCCAGCTGGCTCAACTAGAGCTTATATTCATTGACCAATCTTTGTGACTCAGGGAATGAGCCTGTGTCATAATCTCACTTTTTTCAGGAAAGTAGTTTCTGTTCCTGAAAGTAGGGAGTGAGAATGAATCATATTGGACTGGAAAAGAAATAGCCATCTTAATTAATAAATCTCCATATAAGAGATAATGAAGTGGTGTAATGAGTCCATGGTCTAGACTCGGATTACCAGGCTGTGAATTCTAGCTCTTCCATTTATGAATAGTATAGTCCTTGGCAAGTTAATTTACTTCTGTATGTCATCACTTATAATGTGATGTTAATAGTAATACTGTCTTCATTAAGGAGTTGTATATTTAGTTAACAAATATAAAAGGTTAGAGAGATGTGTGGCATAGAGCACATTCTCAGTAAGTGCTAGCTGCCATCATTCTAATTATCTACATCATCATCATACAAAAAGATACCATTGGGACCCATCTTAGCAATGTAAATCTGGTTTAACATGCCATAATCTATCAGTATAATCCACTACTTTATTAGACTTAAAAAGAAAACTATATGATCATCTCAGTAGGTACAGAAAAAGCATTTGACAAAATTCAATGGCCATTTATGAAAAGAAATGAAACCAGCTTTCACGTAACAAGGAATAGAGGGAATTTCTTCAACCTGACAAAGAGCATTGATGAAAACCTTACAGCTAAAATCATACTTAGTGAAAAATGATACTTCTCCCCTAAGATCAGGAAAATAGCAAGAATATGTACTCTGACCTTTATTCAGTATTGTACTATAGGTCCTAGCCAGTGCCATAAGTCAAGAAACAGAAATTTTTAATATCCAGATTGGAAAAGAAGATTTAGAACTATCTTTTAAATTCTATTAACTATTTAGCTATTTGCACAAGACATGAATATGTGTTTTAAAAGTCCTAATGAATCTACAAGAAACCTACTAGAATTGCTAAATGAGTTTAACAGGATCATAGGACACAAAAAGGTCAGTATATAACAATTTTATTGTTGAATTTACTGTTAAATTTGTTATTGTCAGTATATAGCAAAGTTATTTCTACATTCTTGCTATGAACAATCAGTAATTGAAAAATAATGCCATTTACGGCAGCATCAAAAATATGAAATAAGAATAGACAAAATACATTCAAGACCTTGTACACTGAAAACTATAAAACATTGCTGAAAGAAATTAAGGAAGACCTAAATAAACAGGGTGATTTTATCCTCATGGATTAGAGACCTAGTTTTGTTAAGATCCTGAAATTGATCTCTACATTGAACACAATCCTAATCAAAACCTTACCAGGTGATTTGGTAGAAAATGACAAGTTGATTCAATATTATACAAAGGACCTAGAATAGCCAAAAGCAATTTTGACAAAGCCTAAGTTGGAAGACTCACACTACCTGATTTCAAGATTTACTATAAAGCTGGTGTAATCAAGACAGTGGGATAATAGTGTATGACAGATTTATGGACCAATGGAATTGAATAGAATCAAGAAATAGATCAGTGCATATATGCTCAGTGAAATTTCAACAAGGGTGCCAAGGTAATTTAAGGGGGAAAGGATAATCTTTTCAACAAATGGTACTGGAACAATTAAATAGCTTTATGCACAAATTTAAAAAAACCACCCAAACCAATTAAATAAATTGTGACTCTTCATGCCATATACACGTATTAACACAAAATGGATCATAGGCATAAATATAAGAACTAAAACTATAAAACTTAAAACTTAACTATAAAACTATAGAAGAAATCATAGAAAATCTTTGGGATCTTGGATTAGGCAAAGATTTCTTAGGACATAAAAAACAAACCATTTTTTAAAAATGTGATGAACTGATGAATTTCATCAAATTTAAAATTTTTGCTCTTCAAAAGACACTGTTTTTTGAAGAAAATGAAAAAGACAAACTGCCCCACTACCACCACCCACAGGCCATAGACTGGGAGAAAATATTTACAAAACTTATACCTGATAAAGAACTCCTATCCAGAATATATAAAGAACTCTTACAACTCAAGAAGAAGAAAAACAACCCATTGTTTTAAATGGGCAAAGATTTGAATAGACACTTCGCCAAAGACAACATATGAGCACTAGAAAACTACTTTGGAAACTGCAAATTAAAACCACAGAGAAAATTACTTCACACCCACTAAAATGGCTAAAGTTAAAAAGACTGAAATGCCAAGTGTTAGCAAGAATGTGCAACGGTTTAGCAGTTTCTTATAGAGTGAAACAAATAACATACAATCCAGCAATCCTACTCATAGGTATTTTTTCAAGAGAAATGAAAACATATGTTCACACAAAAACCTGTACAACTGTTTACAGCAGCCTTCTTCATAATAGACCAACACTGATAAATAAAGAAATCGAGGCACGTCTGTGCAATGGAAAACTACTCAGCAATAAAAAGGAATGAATTACTGATATACAAAACAGCATGGATGCATTTGAAAAGCATTATGCTGAGTGATAGATGGCAGACACAAAAGAGTACCTAAGGTATAATTCTATTTGCAGGAAATTTTAGAAAAGGCAAAACTACAGTGACAGGAAGCAGATCAGTGGTTGCCTGGAAGGGTGAGGGGAAAGGTATTGGAGCAGGAGATTGAGTGTAAAAGAGCCCGAGGGAACTTTTTGGGGTAATGGAAATGTTCTGTATTATGACTGTAATGATGGATTACATGAATGTTTACATTTTTCAAAAACATTTTTCATTGCACTGTCTACTTAAAATTTGTGAGTTTTATTATATAAAGATTATTTCTCAAAGATCAGATAGTTGTAGCTATGCGGCATCATTTCTGAGGGCTCTGTTCTGTTCCATTGATCTATGTCTCTGTTGTGGTACCAGTACCATGCTGTTTTGGTTACTGTAGCCTTGTAGTATAGTTTAAAGTCAGGTAGCGTGATGCCTCCAGCTTTGTTCTTTTGGCTTAGGATTGACTTGGCGATGCGGGCTCTTTTTTGGTTCCATATGAACTTTAAAGTAGTTTTTTCCAATTCTGTGAAGAAAGTCATTGGTAGCTTGATGGGGATGGCATTGAATCTATAAATTACCTTGGGCAGTATGGCCATTTTCACGATATTGATTCTTCCCACCCATGAGCATGGAATGTTCTTCCATTTGTTTGTATCCTCTTTTATTTCATTGAGCAGTGGTTTGTAGTTCTCCTTGAAGAGGTCCTTCACATCCCTTGTAAGTTGGATTCCTAGGTATTTTATTCTCTTTGAAGCAATTGTGAATGGGAGTTCACTCATGATTTGGCTCTCTGTTTGTCTGTTATTGGTGTACAAGAATGCTTGTGATTTTTGTACATTAATTTTGTATCCTGAGACTTTGATGAGGTTGCTAATCAGCTTAAGGAGATTTTGGGCTGAGACAATGGGGTTTTCTAGATATACAATCATGTCATCTGCAAACAGGGACAATTTGACTTCCTCTTTTCCTAATTGAATACCCTTTATTTCCTTCTCCTGCCTGATTGCTCTGGCCAGAACTTCCAGCACTATGTTGAATAGGAGCGGTGAGAGAGGGCATCCCTGTCTTGTGCCAGTTTTCAGAGGGAATGCTTCCAGTTTTTGCCCATTCAGTATGATATTGGCTGTGGGTTTGTTGTAGATAGCTCTTATTATTTTGAGATACGTCCCATCAATACCTAATTTATTGAGAGTTTTTAGCATGAAGGGTTGTTGAATTTTGTCAAAGGCCTTTTCTGCATCTATTGAGATAATCATGTGGTTTTTGTCTTTGGTTCTGTTTATATGCTGGATTACATTTACCTGACAAAAACAAGAAATGGGGAAAGGATTCCCTATTTAATAAATGGTGCTGGGAAAACTGGCTAGCCATATGTAGAAAGCTGCAACTGGATCCCTTCCTTACACCTTATACAAAAATTAATTCAAGATGGATTAAAGACTTATATGTTAGACCTAAAACCATTAAAATCCTACAAGAAAACCTAGGCAATACCATTCAGGACATAGGCGTGGGCAAGGACTTCATGTCTAAAACACCAAAAGCAATGGCAACAAAAGCCAAAATCGACAAATGGGATCTCATTAAACTAAAGAGCTTCTGCACAGCAAAAGAAACTATCATCAGAGTGAACAGGCAACCTACACAATGGGAGAAAATTTTTGCAACCTACTCATCTGACAAAGGGCTAATATCCAGAATCTACAATGAACTCAAACAAATTTACAAGAAAAAAACAAACAACCCCATCAAAAAGTGGGCAGAGGACATGAACAGACACTTCTCAAAAGAAGACATTTATGCACCAAAAAACACATGAAGAAATGCTCCTCATCACTGGCCATCAGAGAAATGCAAATCAAAACCACAGTGAGATACCATCTCACGCCAGTTAGAATGGCCATCATTAAAAAATCAGGAAACAACAGGTGCTGGAGAGGATGTGGAGAAATAGGAACACTTTTACACTGTTGGTGGGACTGTAAACTAGTTCAACCATTGTGGAAGTCAGTCTGGCGATTCCTCAGGGATCTAGAACTAGAAATACCATTTGACCCAGCCATCCCATTACTGGGTATATACCCAAAGGACTATAAATCATGCTGCTATAAAGACACATGCACACGTATGTTTATTGCGGCACTATTCACAATAGCAAAGAGTTGGAACCAACCCAAATGTCCAACAACGATAGACTGGATTAAGAAAATGTGGCACATATACACCATGGAATACTATGCAGCCATAAAAAATGATGAGTTCGTGTCCTTTGTAGGGACATGGATGAAACTGGAAAACATCATTCTCAGTAAACTATCGCAAGGACAAAAAACCAAACACCGCATGTTCTCACTCATAGGTGGGAATTGAACAATGAGAACTCATGGACACAGGAAGGGGAACATCACGCTCTGGGGACTGTTGTGGGGTGGGGGGAGGGGGGAGGGACAGCATTAGGAGATACACCTAATGCTAAATGACGAGTTAATGGGTGCAGGAAATCAACATGGCACATGGATACATATGTAACAAACCTGCACATTGTGCACATGTACCCTAAAACCCTAAAGTATAATAAAAAAAAAAAAAAAGAAGATTATTTCTCAGTAAAGCTGATTAAAACTAAGGTAACCAGTAGCATAGGGCTGTCATTAAGGATCACCAGTGGTTCAGAAGCAGGGAGAGCACAGGTTTGAGAAATCTTTCCCAGAGGGTGTGGAATCGGTGGTATGGGGGCTGTAAGGACTTGTAGAAGAGGAGGAAGGAGGGGTGTCTACACGTAGAGGGAATCAGTGTCTACAGATGAGAGCATGACACTTGGTGTGAGATTTGGTTTCTAGCTCCCACTCCACCTCTAATAATTTTAATAGTTTTTTTGTTTTTTTTGTTTTTTTTGTTTTTACATTTTAGTAGCTCTTTAGGATTTATAAAGAACTTTTGTATTCACTACACAGTGTCAATTTGATCACGGGTCAAGTACCTAACTCTACACCTAGGTTTCTTTATCTATAAATCATCTGCTCCCAGGTCTTTTGTGGAGTTCAATTACTTCTCTTTTCCCCCATGACTGCTGTTACTAGTGTGTTAGAGGAAGGACTGAGGCATGGAGAGAGAGGTTGGCTGAGAGTTGTGAAGATTGGTAGGGCTCTCGTAGGAAATGTCTGAAACTTTCAAAGACAGAACCTCCACACCCCCTCCCAGTAAGTGACCTTTCTGTGATGCGTCCCCTTTCCCTTCGGAGCATTACTGTAGCACTCTGCTCCCCAGCAGTGTTCAACTTCTTAAAAATCTACACCTATTTTCTGTACTTCCTTACATCCTACTTATTTCTCAAACGCTGCAGTCCAGCTTCCGCCTCCTCCTCCCCTCTGACAGTGGATCAAGTCGCCACTGATTTGTTTTCTTGTGCCAAATCCAGTGACTTCGTTTTTTGTGTTTTTTTGTTGTTGGGTTTTGTTTTTGTTTTGTTTTGTTTTTTTGGTAAATCCTACTTTACTATTTGACAGCTTTTAACAGTGACGATTATTTCCTCCTTAAAATTGTTCTCTTGGCTTCCAGAACATCTTTCTTTCCCAGTTCTTCTCCTACTTCTTGTTTAAGTGACCCTTTCTGGCCTCTGTTCACCCTTTCAGTCTTGGTGTTTCCCACAGTTGCTTTTTTTTTTTTTCTTTTTGAGACATAGTCTCGCTTTGTTGCCCAGGCTAGAGTGCAGCACTTGAGAATCTCAGCTCACTGCAACCTCTGCCTCCCGGGTTCAAGCGATTCTCCTGCCTCAGCCTCCTGAGTAGCTGGGATTACAGGCACGTGCCACCGCACCCAGCTAGTTTTTGTATTTTTAGTAGAGATGGAGTTTCACCATGTTGGTCAGGCTAGTCTCAAATTCCTGACTTTGTGATCCACCCGCCTCGGCCTCCCAAAGCGCTGGGATTACAGGTGTGAGCCACCACGCCCGACCTCCTACAGTTCTTTCTCACATTACACAATATCCTTGGGTGATCACCTCCACTTTTGTGATTGCAGCTGATGCAAATAACCTAAAATTTCTCCTCCCCTCTCTTCTGAGCACCAAATTAGTATTTCTAAACTGCCCATCTGCTTCTTTCTGACCATTTCCACCTGTTGTTCCTGAGCACCTGTAGGTTTCCTAGAAGATTTGTTAAGAGCCCAGAATCTAGAGCCAGCAATGCTCGCATTGACTCCTGACTCCACCACTTAGCTGTGTGCCTGGGCAAATTACTCTCTCTGGTTCAATTCCATCATTTATTTACAAAAGGAGGAGGAAGAATGGATAATGGTAGGACCTACCTCACATGGTTGTTAGATGGACAGCACCTGATATGTAACTCATAACTGCTGTTACTGTTATTAATTTCTTTTTCTTCCTGAGCACTCTCCCTCCCTTTCAACTTATTTGTTTTCCTAGCATGTCAGTCACCTTATCAGCTAGCCACTGTGTTTCCCAAGTTAGAGACCTCACTCAGCCCTGATTCCCTTCTTTCCCTCTGCATGCTGTCTCTGCCTTCCACATAGCTCCCATTTGCTTTAAGACCTCCTCATCTCTTTATTTGGATAATATGGACGTTTCTTAAAGATTCTGTTTCTACTCTTGTTCACTTGTCATCTCCTGTCCATCCTTTTCTCCAGGAGCAGAGGAGTCTTTCTAAAACAAATAGAATTTTATACACTTGGCCCACATTGCTCAGGTCAGTGGTTTTCAACCTTCGGTTCTAGGAGCCCTGAAGTTCCATGGTAGGGAATCTGTGGCCACCATAGGTGGCAGGGCATAGGAAGGAGGCTCAGGACATAGATGCACAAGGAGTAATCTGCCATCCTTACTGCTGAGCCCTGCCTCCCACCTCATACCTCAATACCAAACACAGCAGCTTTGCCTTGGTTATCATATTGTAGTCCTGCTTTCATAGAACACCTCTGGCTTTCAGGATAAAGTCCAAGGTCTGAGAGAGACCTAAGAGACAGTTGATAAGCCATCCTCACTGCTACCCAGCCTCATTGCTGTGCTCTGCTGTGTACTCAACACTTGATGCACATGCAGAGCTGTTTCCCCCACCCACAGGACTGGTATTTCTCTGCCCATTTTGCCTGATTTGCTCAGCTGACTCCTAATTGTTTCTTAAGATGCAGTGCAGGCATCATCTCCCAAAGTGATTTCCTGTTTCTCCCTTCAGGTGCAGTTGGGCAGTCCTCACCTGTGTTCCCCTAACATTCCATGTTCACCTCCAGTCTATTTAGGCATGTCCTTTCTCACCTGACTGTGCCCTCTGGGGAGGCGGGACAGAAACTGTGTTGCTTTTGCTTTCACATTGCCTGGCACATAATAGGCCCTGGGTAAATATTTGACTCACTATCTGTCTCAATGGCTGAGCAAGATGAAATGCAGACCTCTTAGCATGGTCCATGTGGCCTTTTTATTTGGCCCCTCTTGTCTTACCGGCTTCATTTCTTGCCACTTCTCACCCCTGTGAGTTTTCTCTATTCTTGCCTTATAAGCTGTGGATATTTCCTTGAAATCTCCCAGTGCTTTTCTAAACACTTTCCCCCTTCTGAATTACTCTTCCTCCTCCTTTGCTTTTCCAAATAGCAAGTCCTCTAACCTTCAAGGCCACAGTCAAGATAGATTTCCTCTGTGGAATGCACCTAATCTTCCCCCTGTTCTCCCACAGCGCTGTCTTCAGACCCATGGCATTCTCTGATTTCAGTATTGTAGATTTTTTTTTTTTTTCTCATCCCAGTAGACCTGAGTTCCTTGGGGGCGGGAAGCCATGTCTCTTTCATTATTTTTGTAAGACTGATGTTCCATTAGCTTCTCACTCCGAATAGAGTAAAAGTCCAGGGCTTTTGATGTGCCATAAAGCGGCCCTTCACAGTCTGGCTTCAAACTGTCTTCATTCTGGTGTCATCTCCTGCCACCATCTGTGCACCCTACACTACAGCCATTTCCACCAGCTTGTGATTTTCTCAGCGTGTTCCTGTTTGGACTGACCACACTTATTCTGTTTACATGCTGCTTTCTTTTGTGAAATGCTGTCGTTGGCAGGGGCTCTGTTTTCTTTAGGATAGCATGTTCTTTTTATCAGATTTTTAAAATGTTATATAATACTTCCTGCATATACAAAAACTAAAGCAATATACCACTGTCTCATTTATGTATCCAGTGTTACCAAAAGAACATTTTATGTCTACTGTATATGTGTCCAAATATACATATATATATATATAGAGAGAGAGAGAGAGAGAGCGAATACTCATGTGAGAGCTGGACTCCCTTTTTCCTCCTTCCTCAGAGAACAGTGGCTATCCTAAATGTAGGATTTATCATTTCCATATATATTTGATGTTATTAATATATTTTATCTGTAAATGGTACATAATATTGTTTTCCACATTAAAAACATAAAATCAGCTTGTTCATATTTTCTAAGGATTCCTGCCTATTTTTTACTCAACATTGTTTTTGAGATTTATTCATATTCATACATGTAGCATTAGATAATTTTAAATTGCTGTATAATATTTCCTTGTATAAATATCCTACAGTTTATTTACCCATTCTGTTCTTGGTTAGTGTTTTGGCTGTTTTCATTTTTTAAATTTGTAATGAACATTCTTATGCAAAAAGAAAAAACTAGTCTTTTTCAAATTTTAAAAAAGTATTCTAGCAAATAGATCCCAGCGAAGTGAATATTAAGCTAACTTAAAGATCATTTTTATTTTTAAGACTGATTTTTAAAATCAAATTTATCCATTTACATACAAACATCATATATCTTTATTACTTATTCTGATTAGCATTAAACTAGGGGATAAGTTGAATGCAAAGCTTTAAGCAAAAGTTACTCTTTTCACTCAGCAGTTTGCAAGTCATGTCTCGTATACATTTTGCCTTAAAAATGTTAAATAAAAGCCAAAATTAGAATGTTTAAATAAAACTTTGAAAGCACTTGCTATAAGATTTTAGTAAAATGCCTGTTAAATTGTATGATAGTAACCAAGTAAGTGTGAATTCTCTGTTTCTCTTTGATGGAGAGCTGAATGTGACCTCAAATGATCTATTCTTACAGAGAATTTCTTAAAGATAGCTAGAAGCAGTATCCACAACTTCTTGGGGTATACCATTTCAACATTTATGTCCTTAGTAGTAAAATTTTCTATTATGCTCAACCAAAATATCTCATGTTTGAATTGAACCTCACTTCCTTGTTTGGTGTCCTACTAGCAGGCAAAACAGAGTGTTCATACTCTCTTTTAAAATCAATAAACAAACAAACTAGCCTTTCTTCTCCAAAAGAAACAGTTTCAAGTGTTTCTTGCTCTGGTCCCTAGGACTGTTTAATAATTTTCTTAAATTGATGATGAAAGTTACTATAGATCACCTCTATTGTTCTCTGATAGTGCACTAATAGGGGACACACGTGCGCACACACACACACACACACACACACACACGGAATGTGAGAATGAACATCCCAGGTTTGCTGAACTCAAGAAGCACCTCCTGAGTTCTTATTTTTTCTTCAACTCAGCAGAGTATGCTGCTGTGCTTCACTTGTTCCATGTCTTCTTCCTAACACCAAGAAGCTCACTTCTTTCAGGCGTATTTATTGCTTTTCTTTTTTTGTTTGGGTAGCCAGTTTATGTTTTTCAGTCTTGCCACACCTTGTGCAAGAATTGACTACCCAAAGTTCTTTTAGTCTCAAAAAACTTCTGAAATTCCATTTATTCCAGAAAATATACTGCAACCAATTAGAAGTATATTACTGATTTCCTTCTGTATGCATTTCCATGTAAACATGTCTTGTAAACAATCCCAATTTTTTTACCTTTCTTTTTTTTGCATCTCCTGCAAAATAATTTACATACTTGAAAATATGGACCCCCTAATGCAGTTCAGTATTATGTTCAGTTACTCTTCCTCAGCAGTTTTGCTTCAGGCAATTTATCCTAAAGATAGTCTCACTCAGGCATGCTAAAACTTATTTATAAGGGTGTTCATTTCAATGCTGTTTATAATATAAAAATTTGGAAACAATTGCAGTGAGTAATAATGGACTAAATAAATTACGGTATATCCATATCCTTTGATATCAAGTAACAGTAAACACTCATGTGTTTGTTGAATGAATTAAGGAATATATTGTTAGATGGACAAAGTGCAAGGTACAGCATGGTATATATTTCATGGAATAAAAAAGATGGATATATATGTATACAGTATGCATTTGTTTACATATATTAATGCACATAACATTTCTGGAATCATACACAATAAACTTAATATTAGTTATCAGTGGGTCATGGGAATAATGGTGAGTGGAAAGTATGGTGTTTACTGTTAACCTTAAAAAGGAAAGATAAAGCAAAACTAAACCTCAAATGGAGAATACCCAGAAAAATAAAATGATTGGAAAAAAGTGTGTGTGCCCTTATGTACTGAATTCTGTTTTCTACTTCTTGTATAGTACCTCCATTCCAATTTTCTTGCTCTCTCCTACTTTTGCCTCTGTGCTTTGCCTTCTATTTGGAAGTGCCTTTTATTCTCTCTTGCACAGATAACTCTTTCTTCTTTTTCAAGACATTGTATAGGGCCTAAGCTGACCTTCATGAAACTTCACTGGAGTATTTCATTTCAAATAAATCGTTTGTTCAGATATATCCTCAACATGTAACCAGTATCATAAAATTTCATACTTATTCATTCAGTAATTATTTCATGTAATTATTTTTCTTCCCACTTTAAGTATAAACGTAGATAATATTCATTGCTTCTGTTATGTTTGTTTTGTACAACATCTAACATTACCAATAAATGTTAAGGAATTTTTTTCCTTGATGATATTAGTTGAAACTTAATCTAGAAAGACTACTTAGTGGCCCTGTCTTCAATGGATACCCTTTTTAAACCATCTGAAATAATTACAGATTTTCCTAAATTGATATCTAAATAAATATTTTATTTGTAAAGAGATTACTAAATACTACAGTGAGGTTTTGGCATGAAAAAAATACTACGGGCCATACTTCAGATTTTTATGGAAAGTACATGAAATCAGAATTGCCTTTATTTTTAAGCTGCCATCTATCCCAAAGAAGAATCCTTTCTTTATTAGATACAATAAATTTAATATTGGGATCATATAATTACAATACATATCTCTGAAGTTCTTTTATTAGGCACATAAGTATTTAGGATTGTTATGTTTTCATGGTAAACTGGCTTTCATCATTATAAAATCTCCCTCTTTATCTCTAGTAATAATAATATTGTTCTTAAGCCTACTTTGTCTGAAATTAATATGGCCACTCCAACTTCCTTATGATTAATGTTTTTATAGTATGTCTTTTTTGTACACTTATCTGTATCTTTAAATTTACAAGTGTGTGTCTCTTTTAAATCACACATGGTTGGGTCTCGCTTTTGTACCCAGTCTGAAAATCTCTGACATTTAACTGGAGTGTTTAGTGCATTTATATTTAATGTAAATCAACTGTATTCTTTGAAGACTGTTTGTCTTGCTCTATTAGGGTGCCTCTTAGAATAAAGTAATTTGCACTCTAGAGTAGAGTAGCCTGACTTCTAAAGCATGGCCTTTCTAAGAATTCAACTGAATGTTCATGTTCATTGATTTTTATCTTCTGGCTGGTTGGAGCTCCAGTATCCCTCAGTCTGTTATGGTCCCCAAAATCTCTGTTTAATTTACAGCTCCTGGGTAGTTTTTTACTGCCATACCTTGTGGAGTCTTGCTCTGTACATTACAGCTTAACATTTATATAAACATTCAAGAAGACACTTGGATTTCTGGACCTGCTTTCTGGAAATTCTCTCCTCTCTAGTATTCTGCCTTGCAAAAATGCAGTTGCCACAGCAGTGTTAAATTCCTCTCTCTGTCTTAGCTCAGCACAACACTGCTGTGTACTCTTTGGGTCCCACCTTCCTGGACCATAGTCTGCAATGTTCCTCGAGACAGAAGCTCACCATTATGGGGCTCATCTTTATCTCCCTTTTGTTAGGGATTATAATCCTTTACTTCACATGTTGTATAACATCTGAAAACAGTTGTGTCTTTTTTTTTTTTTTTTTAGTTTTCAGTTAGTGATAGCAGGAGAGTTAGTCCAGTATCAGTTAATCTATCATGGCCAGAAGCAGAAATCTTATAAAACATTTCAAATCATTATTTTTGAGAACTAAAGCTATAATACAGAACCATAGACTCTGTATGACAGTAGAGAAATAATCTTGTCCAACGCACTGAGAAGATACACAAGCTCAAGTGACTTGTAGTAGATTGCACTATGAGTTAGTCATAGTCTACACCTCAAGTTTTCTCCACTATTCTTTTCCCTATAGTAATCTTATGAAAAATGCTCCTGTGTTTGAAACATAATTTTAAACTGTCATTAAAAAATTTTTTAGAACTCTTATGATTTAAACATCCTCCCCACTCCTTTTTTCTTACATAAATAGTATTGCTAATCTTGCTGTTAACACAGGCATGAAGAAAGAATCATTTACAAGTATATTTTAGAATAATTGACATGCTGTGGAACTATATGTTTCCATAGAAGATAGAAAACAGTTCCTTTAATATAATTGGTTTTTTTTTGTTTGTTTTTCCAGTTTATTTTCTTTGCTGTCTAAAAAACACAACAAAGTTCTGGAACAAGCCACACAGTCCTTGAGAGGTTCGCTGAGTTCTAATGATGTTCCTCTACCAGATTATGTAAGTAGTTACCTTATTTCATCAATAAAAAATTTTCCTTTTGGCCGGGCGCAGGGGCTTATGCCTGTAATCCCAGCACTTTGGGAGGCCGAGGCAGATGGATCACTTAGTCAGGAGTTCAAGACCAGCCTGGCCAACATGGTGAAACCCCGTCTCTACTAAAAATGCAAAAATTAGCTGGGTGTGGTGGTGCACACCTGTAGTCCCAGCTACTTGGGAGGCCGAGGCAGGAGAATCACTTGAATCCGGGAGGCAGAGGTTGCAGTGAGCTGAGATCATACCCCTGCACTGTAGCCTGGGTGACACAGTAAGACTCTGCATCTCAAAAAAATAATAAATAATTATTTCATTGTAAAATTTATAAGAACATTACCCCTCTCTTCTCAAAATCTTACTGTGCTGAAAATCTTTGCTGCCTGAGAAACCTCTAATATGCAAATAAAAGAGTGATGTCTCAAATCAAGGGAACAAGTTATAAATGATTGTTAACAATGTGGTGGAAGAAAATCAACCCTAAACCAATAATTTGTACATAAATAAGAATCTTTATATCTGAGTTGAGAAACCCACTCAAGCTAATAACACAAAAACAAAAACGGGTGATTTTATAGGAAGTATGCAAAGATTCCTCATTGAACTTAAGGGGAGCAAGTACACCTGGATTTCCCAGAGATCTGGAACCTAAAATTGAAAAGCCAATGGGTCTTGTTGTTAGGGTCATTTCGTTTCTGGTCTCTGCTTCCTTTTGCTTCTGCTTTATTCTGCTGCTGCTTTCTACCATCCAGGTTTATCTGTTTGCTTACTTGGACCTAAAACAGCAACCCCAGCCCTTCCTCTTCTTCCCTCCAACCTATAAGCATGTCCTTGTTAGTGCAGTGCTTTTAGCTGTCTTAAAGTCCTCATTCTTAATTCCTGAGAAAGAGAATCTAATTGGCTCTGCTCTCATCAGTATGTGACTCCAGTCTTACCAGACATGGTCAGAAGAGAGCAGCAGTAACATGTGACCTTTGTTCCATCCACCTTAATGACAAAGAGCTTATTACCAACTGCTACGGTTGAATGTGCCATCCAAAACTCATGTTGAAACTTAATCCCCAGCGTGGCAGTATTGAGAAGTGGGACCTTGAATAGGTGATTGGATCCCTTATAAATGGATTAATGAATTCATGGATCAATAGATTAGTGAGTTAATGGATTAATAGGTTAGCATAGGAGGGGAACTGGTAGCTTTATAAGAAGAGGAAGAGAGACTTGAGCTAGCATGTTAGAATGCACCATGTGATACCCTGCATCATCTTGGGATGCCACAGAGAGTCCCCACTAGCAGGAAGGTTCTCACCAGCTGCATCTCCTTGACCATGGCCTTCCCAGCCTCCATAACTGTATAAATTCCTTTTTCTTTATAAATTACCTAGTTTCAGGTATTCTGTTCTAACCGACAGAAAATGCACTAAGACATCACCTGACCTTAGAGGATGCTGATGGAATAGAATAGAAACAGCACAGGGGTGAGCATAATATAATAATAGGAAAGAGAATGTGTTATAAATTTTCTTAAAGTAGCGTGACTACCTGTGACATTTCTTATATTTTGGAATATGGCTTAGATGAAGATGCTAAAAATTATCTTGCCATTAACCACAGGAGAAGTTCATCAAGTTCTAATAAGGACGGCTCTAAATCTCCAGACAACAACATAGTGGGTTGGTATTTAGAAACTTTATTAGAGAACTCTTTAATTCTGAGTTTGCAGTGATGATGCATACCAGACAGCTGCAGAGTTAGTTGCCTTGCTTCTTTCCTGTGGTTTGTTTCATTTCTAAATGGTTGTCCTGATATGAGGCTGTGGGAACAGTACCCAGTCCAGATATCAGTCAATGATAAACCAAGATAGCTGTGTGCAGCCACAGCCTGACTGGTGCTAGTTTTTTCTCGTGTGTGTGTGTGTATGTGATGTCACAATCTATCATCCCCTTAAGGTATTAAGTTTATAATTCCAAAATGTATCTTTTAAGATTTTCCTGTTAAGTTGAATATTCTAATTTTTTAATTAGCATAACAGCTCGCTTAATTCTATACTTGCCATACCTGTGATAAGAAAAATATATCTAATAACTGTTTAGAAACCCTATCAGGGCCAGGGTGGCAATAGGGAATTGTGTTTACCAAAAACTTGAATTTGGGTCATCTGCAAATGTTTTGTTATTTGTAAGCAATTATTATTTGATTTATGTAGTATTTCTGTGCCATTTACTCCACAAAAATGTGTTGAATATGTATAGTTCTGAAGTTCTGATGTTGCGTTAGTGGGATTCTTCCTTAATCAGAGATCTATAAAATTAATATTTGAGGAAATAGGTCATATTTACTGGTACTTGCCAATCATGGAGGTAATTATGCCATGATAGGACAATTTGAATTTGTAACAGTCCTGTGAATTCTGCTACTGAAGTTTACAGATTTTAGAGTCACTGATTGAATATTTTCTTCTTGTATAAAATTTTCACTAAGTAAAAATGAATTTCTTAAAGCATCTGCTTCCGAGAAATAGTGGGAAAATTCCGTTTGGAATTTGTCATTGACAATCCTTTTTTTTTTTTTCTTAACATTTATGTGTATGAGACTTTGTAAATCACATTTTTCAAATGGGTTTATGAACTTGAATTTTGCTGCCTTTTCTCAGAGTGAATTGAAGAGAATGGTTAGCACTGATTCAGTAGGAGAGATGACTGTGAATCACTCCTGATATAGACCTGAAAGGTGATTAAACAAACAGCAGTAACCTTAAAAATAAGCACCGTTGTATGTTCTTTCATGATACTTCAATGTTTTATTGGTCATTCCCATTGCTCAAAACACTGCTGTATAAGTGATTTACACATTTGAAACCATTTTCTCTTTTACATTAGTCATTAACTGGGAAAATGAATATGTTCCTTCCTTTTCTTTCGCAGAATTTTTACTTAAGTACCTTTACCAGTAACCACATAAAATTCTGTGTCCTGGACTAACGCTTTAAACCACTTGTTGGTAAAAGATGAAGAAGGAAAATGAGAAGGTCTTAATGCAGCAGTGGATTCCTAGATGTGTACTTTTTTTTTTTTTGAGACGGAGTCTCATGACGTGTACTTTCTACACGAAGACTGAATGAACTATGTTAGTAGAGTTTGAATAAGTACTTAAAAATAAGGACATGTTTTTCTTCTCACTGTAGTACATAGAGTACTTTCAGTCTACCTAGAGATTTCTAAGTTTATTAAGAAAATGTTTATCCTCATTATACTGTGTAATTCACAAATCAGTTGAGTAACAACATAAAAAGCAAATTCCAAGTTCCAAAAAATTAGTATTAGTACTTTAGTGCAACTGTGTTGGCCTGAACATCTCTGGGGAAACCTGAAACCTTCAACTGAGTTCCAGATAATAAGGAAACTGCCCTGGCTGTTTAAGGGGAAATAAAACAAAAATTGTACTCAAGCCTGTGGGAGGAGAGAATGCCTCTACAGGGGCAATAAGGGAGTTTAAGAAAGCAAGTAAAGTTCCGTTGACTTGGCTTTGCTTTGGTGTTTGTATGATCAGGATTACATAAAATTTAATTCAGTGACTAAAGGGAACGGGAGAGAATTGTTAAAGGAGAATCTTTCAACAGATTTTTTTTTAATAAAAATGAACTGAACTTTCAGAGAAGTTTGGTCATATATAACCAAATATGGAACCTGAATATAGAAAATGAAACAAAGATAATAAATGAGTTATGAATGCTTTTTAAACTATAACCATATGAATATTTAAACTATAACCAATGAGGAATATTGTTACTGTACCGTATAAGCTTTGTTTCCCTAGTTCCTAACAATTTAACTTTTATTCTAGTTGCAACCATAAGGAACCAAATTATATTGCCCTGTGGTCATCAAATAACTTTGAATCTTTCTGTAGGACTGACTCTACCATCTAACTCCAAAATTGTAGAGATGGAGTCTCACTGTGTTGCCCAGGCTGGTCTTGAACTCCTGGCCTCAAGTGATTGTCCTGCCTTGTCCTCCCAAGGTGCTAGGATTACAGGCATGAGCCACCGTGCCCTACAGATAGCTTGCTTCTAAACTGTAACTTTCTTTTTTTTTTTTTTATTTTTTTTTTTTATTATACTTTAGGGTTTTAGGGTACATGTGCACAATGTGCAGGTTTGTTACATATGTATCCATGTGCCATGTTGATTTCCTGCACCCATTAACTCGTCATTTAGCATTAGGTGTATCTCCTAATGCTGTCCCTCCCCCCTCCCCCCACCCCACAACAGTCCCCAGAGCGTGATGTTCCCCTTCCTGTGTCCATGAGTTCTCATTGTTCAATTCCCACCTATGAGTGAGAACATGTGGTGTTTGTAAACTGTAACTTTCTAAAGAGTAAAAGCCATCCATATGAAATTTATTTTCGTCAAGTCATGATCGCTTATTATTATCATTCTATATGGAATTCTAAGATACTGTTAACTCTGGAAGATATCATTGGCTGACCTTTTGACTTCATAGCTTTTATTAATAATCTTTTAGAGCTTGTTTGCAAACTTTTAAATCTGCTTTCAGACATTTAGTTTCTTCAGAAATGTATTATAGGATATTCTGATCTGATTTTCATATGACAAAATTTAAATTCAGAGATGTTTCTATTTTCCACCCCATCCTTTTTAGGTTGTTCTATTATTAAGATTCTGTGTTTTGTTTACTCTTTAACTTAGATCTCAAATTCATTTGACTCAATAGTTGATAGATAAATAATATTGAAAACTATCTTCAGTCAATTGTTTTGTACAACGTTTGTGCCTTTACTGAGCTGGTGTTAAAATGCCCTTTTGTACACACACGTACATAAGTAATACAAAGATATACACACATATTCTTTGTGTATAGTGGTATTAGAGTATTCTTTTTTAAATTTTTATGGGTACATAATAGATGTATATATTTACAGGGTACATGAGATATTTTGATACCCACGTACAATGAGTAATGTCAGGATGAATGAGGTAACCATTTATCCTTTCTTTTGTTACAGATAATCCAGTTATGCTCTTTTAGTTATTTCAAAATGTACAATAAATTATTGTTAGCTGTAATCACCCTGTTGTGCTATTATCAAATACTAGATCTTATTCATTCTATCCAACTATATTTTTTTACTCCTTAATCATCCCCTCCCTGCCCCAACTACCCTTCGCAGCCTCTGGTAACCATCCTTCTTGTTAAGTGAAACAAGCCAGGCACAGACAAACATCACACGTTCTTACTTATTTATGGGAGCTAAAAATTAATACAACTGAACTCATGAAGACAGAAAGTAGAATAATGGTATTAGTTCTTGATGGAAATGGCCCTTAAAGAATTTTCTGGAAGATTTAAAGGCTGGGGTAGGTAATTTAACACTTATATAACATGGGAACAGTTACATTAGCTATGCTGCTATATCCAAGAAGTTTGAAAAGCTGAAATTTGTTACCCTTAAAACAGCTCCTTTCACATGTTGTCACTTTTGACAATTGCTTTTGGGGGTCAACTTTTCATGCATTTATTCTAGTGATGATAACAGCAATCAGAATATTATTAAAACTTTTGTTTTACATTACTTTACCATGGTGTAAGAGGTAAAAATGAAGAAGTCATAGTACCTACTTACAGGATAGTTAAAACAGATACACAACTAAAATACAATTCAACATATAACCAATTTTATAAAAGCTACAGAACCAAACTTGTGGGTTGTCAGAACAGAGAGATAGTGAGAGAGAACAACTTTTAGGAAGAAGGGGAGGTACTGTGGCAGACTTCATTGAAAGGAGTTGAAATTTGAGCTGGGTAATGTTTTTCAAAGGAGAGATTCAGGCAGGAAAACATTCCAGGTGTTATGCTTCTTCAACAAGGGCATGAAAGTGAAAAATGGTCATGTGTCATTGTCACTGAGTTGTTTGTATCCAGCACAATGTCTGGTGTATAATAGGTGTTCAATAATTGTTTGTCACCCCTCACTCATTCTATACACAAGAATTAACTCAAAATGGACCATAGACCTAAATGTCAGAGCTAACATTATACAACTTTTAGAAAAAAATATGATTAAACCTTCATGACTTTGGGTTAGGCAAAGACTTCTTAGATGATGCCAAAAACTCAAGTGACAAAAGAAAAATAGATAAATTAGACTTCATCAAAATTTAAAACTTTGTGTTTCAAAGGATGCAATTAAGAAAGCAAAAAGGCAATCTACAGAATGGGAGAGGATATTTGCAAATAATCCATCTGATAAGGGGCTAGTATCTATAATATGTGAAGAGATCAATAATAAAAAGATAATGGAATTTTAAAATGGGCAAATATTATATTTTGTGAACTGGTTCTGTGGCTTGTGACCTGTGTGGCCTTAAGTATGTCGTTTTGCCTCACTGGGCCTCAGTTACCTTGTCTGTACTATGATGGCCAGAACCAAAAAGACAGATAATAATGAGAATTGAACACCTGGGGTTCTTTTGAAGATTAAATGAATGAGGTAGGATCCTTGACACGAAGCAAGTGCTTGATAAGGTTACCTATTACAGTTACGCCATGCTGCCCATGTGTGGGAGAGACAGTCTGGGACCACAGGCGTTAGTTCAGAAGATGGATCTGTCTCTGAGCTCTTTAGTGCAGAAAGAGCTTCCTGCAGGAGGAGGAGTAGTGTGATATTAGATGGAGAGGTAGGGATCACAACAGCCAGCAGTCACTAACTACAGGTGAGCAGCAACATCAGGAGGATTTTCTAATCTGTTTGGGAACATCTGGGTAGTTCTTGACATCACAGGGTGTACCTGAACCCCAAAGATGGACTCCCTCTTCCCAGGGTGCTTCCTGACCTTGGAATTCCCAAGGTCAGGTATGTCCAGGAGCCCCAGAAATAAGCCAAACCAGAGTGACCACCAAGAACAAAGAAATGGGGGTCATGTTGGCAAGCTTCCTGTCAACCAGCTGCTTTTCCTGAATGCCAGGCATGTGCCAGGCACCACACTAGGCTTTAAGTGAGGCAGAGATTTTAGGTGAGGCAGAGACTAGCCAGATGCTCCACAAAACCCATTTCCTCTCCCTGATTACACAGCAAAGCAACATTTTCCAGCTCCCTTGCATCTAGGAGGGGGGCATATGACTAGCTCTAAGTCAGTGGAATGTAGGTAGAAATGCTGTCTTCCACACTTTTTTTTTTTTGAGACAGTGTTTTCACTCTGTCGCCTGGGCTGGAGCACAGTGGCACAATCTCAGCTCACTGCAGCCTCTGCCTCCTGGGTTCAAGCAATTCTCCTGCCTCAGCCTCCCGAGTAGCTGGGACTATAGGCATGCACCACCACGTCCTACTCATATTTGTATTTTTAGTAGAGACATGGTCTCATCATGTTGGCCAGGCTGGTCTCGAACTCCTGACCTTAGGTGATCCACCCACCTTAAACCCCCAAAGTGCTGCAATTACAGGCGTGAGCCACCACGCCTGGTCATTTTTTTTTGGGGGGGTGGGGGGCAGTTTGTGTGTGTCTTCCACACTTCTGTTTTCTCATCATTTGCTAGCTGGTTGCAGGAGACCCACTGGGAGATTCCAAGGTCCCACAGGATAACATTTCCTGGATCCCTGTATCCTCTCATGGAAGGCCAACTGAGCATCTTGTTGGACTGTGATGCAAGTTAGCAATAAAATTTTTACTGCATTTTTTAAATGGGAAAAGTCTTAATAGACATTTTTCCAAAGAAGGTATAAAAAGTGGCCAATTAGCACATCAAAAGATACTCAACATCATTGGCTGTTAAGGAAATGCAGATCAAAACCATGAGATACAACTTCACACATCTATTTTGATGGCCAGAATAAAAAAGCAGATAATAACAAGTGTTGGTGAAGATGTGGAGGAATTAGAATCCTCATGTGCTGCTCATGGGAATGTTAAATGGTGCAGCCATTTTAGTTCATCAGTAATTAAACACAGAGTTGTCATATGATAGAGAAATTTCATTTCTGGGTTTACATACAAATGAATTGAAAACATATGTCCACCTGAAAATGTGAATATTCATAGAACCATTATTTGCAATAGCTAAAAATGGAAACAAGTGAAGTGTCCATCAGCAGACAAACGGATAAATAAAACGTGGTGTATCCATACCACATGAGATACCATGTGAGATACTACTAGCTCTTCTCAGTGCATCATACAATAAAAAGGAATTAAATGCTGATACATTCTTAATCATGGATGAACTTTGAAAACATTATGCTAAGTGAAAGAAGCCAGTAACCAGGCCACTTATTGTTTGATCTCATGTATATGGAATGTCCAGAATAGGCAAACCTTATAGAGGTAGATAGTAGATGCCTTAGGGCTGGAGTGTGAAGCAGAATGAGGTGTGACTACTAATGGGCACAGAGTTTATTTTGGGAGGTGATGAAATGTTTCAAAATTAGGCTGTGGTGATATTTGCACAACTCTGTGAATATACCAAAAACCATTCAATCATACTTTAGATTGGTGAAGTATATGGTATGTGAATTGTATCTTGATGAAGCCATTGAAAAAAAAGTAGTGCTTTGAGCACTGGAGGAAAAAGAGAGCTATTTGTTGAGTGTGTGTACTAGTAGATAAAGATCAGCATGGCTAGCATTATGGCACAAAGGTGAATGTAGGAAAATAAATCTTATACTTTGAAATAATTAATATTTTAAGGAGGCAAAATATGTTTGAGTGATTTGACTTTAGAAACTGCAAAAGTCAGCTAGATATGCAGTTCCACAAAGGTGTGTATATTCTTCAACCTTGTTTAAGAACAAAAAATAGAAATAAGCAAAATATCCATCAAAAAGGGACTTATTAAATAAAGTATAAATTCATCCAATGCAGTATTCTACACCTATTTTTTAAGTGAATTCAATCTATATGGGTTTATATGAAAAGATAACCATGATATATAAACCAGTAAGAAAAATACTTTATAGCATATAGGTTATACATACATGTATGCTTGAAAATATGCATTAAATTTTTCAATAATGCACAAAAAACTATTAAATAATGGTTACTTCTGGGGAGTCAGACTGAAAGATCTCAAAGAAAAAAGAATAACATACTTTTTACTTTATATTCTTCTTTGTAGGTGTAGATCTTGAATTTCTGTCAAGTATACATGCAACTTGACAGAAATTCTCTTCCTCTATTCCTCCATTAAGATAATTTTAGACTTATAGAGATGTTTTAAAGAATTTCCAACTGTGCACGTTGGCTCACACCTGTAATCCCAGCACTTTGGGAGGCCGAGGCAGGTGGATCATCTGAAGTCAGGAGTTTGAGATCAGCCTGACCAACATGGTGAAACCCCGTCTCTACTAAAAATACAAAAATTAGCTGAGCATGGTGGCGCACGACTGTAATCCCAGCTACTCGGGAAACTGAGGCAGGAGAATTGCTTGAACCCAGGAGGTGGAGGTTGCAGTGAGCTGAGATTGCGCCATTGCACTCCAATCTGGGTGACAAAAGCGAAACTCTGTCTCAAAAAAAACAAAAATGAATTTTCATATATACTTCACCCAATTCTCCCTTTTGCTAATATCTTACATGATCATGTAACATTTATCAAAATAAAGGAATTAACACTGGTATATTACTGTTAACTTTAATAACAATCTCATTCAGATTTTACAATTTTAACATTAATGCCTATTCTTTTCTGGGACCCACCCCAGGATCCCGTATTAAATTTCCTTGTCACATCTCCTAAGTCTTTCTTGTCTTTCATGACCTCAACACTTCTAAAGACTACCAGTCAGTTATTTTGTGGAAATCCCCCAATTTGGATTTGGCTGGTGTTTTCTCATGATTAGATTGAGGTTATGCATTATTGACAAGGATTGGGAAGAGGTGAGCCCTTCTCAGTGCATCATACCGGGAAATACATGATATTGATATGTATTACTGGTGAGGTTTACCTTGACCATTTTGCTAAGGTGAGGTATACCAGGGTTTTTTAACTGTAAATTTGTTATTTTTCTCTTTGTAATGACTATATTTTGGGGAGATACTTTAAGACTATGCCAATATCCTGTTTCTGCTTACAAATTTTCCCACAAATTTTGAAATCCATTGATGGATCTTGCCTGCAGCATATATCACTGATTTACTAGTGATTTTCTGTTTTTCTCATTCCTTCTGCCATTATTAATAGAATTCTACAAGGAAGAGTTGTTGCTTCTCCCTAGTGTATTTACTTATTCAATTGTTTATTTCTATCAGTTTGGACACATGGATCCATGTTTTATTCTGTGTGTTATAACCAATACTGTTATTATTCTGTTGCTCACATTGTTCCAGCTTTGGCCATTGGGAGCTCTTTCATGTTGTGTCCTCTGCCCTCTCAGTTTACTCTTATCTTTTTTTGAGACCCTCAAGATGCTCCAGTTCATCATGTATTTTCTCTGCCCCAGCTTTGGAATCAACCAGTTCTCCAGGAGGATCATGAAATTTGGGTCAAGATCTTTATATTTACTTTCTTATTGAAGAAACTGTGTAAAACAGAGCCAAATCCTGTGAATAAAATTGGTGAACATCCCTAGCACAACTGCTTTGAACTTAAATAGATTCCAAGCCGCACACTGATTAGGTCCCAGTGAGTTTCTTCTTTAGTGCAATCAATTTTTTCCCAGGTTTATGAGTCATAATAAATAAAAAATTGCATATTTTGGAGTATATGACATGATTTGCTATATGTATACGTTGTGAAACAGTTACCACAATTAAGTCAATTAACACATCCATCACCTCACATAGTTACCATTTTGTGTGATGAGAACACTTATGATCTACTCTCTTAGCAAATATCATATGTACAATACAGTATTATTAACTGCAGTCACCATGCTATACACTGGGTCCACAGAACTTACTCATCTTACATAACTGAAAGTTTGTACCCTGTGAACAACATCTCCTTTCCCCCACCCCCTGGCAGCCACTGTTCGGCTCTGATTCTATGATTTTGACTTTTTTAGATTTCACATCTAAGTGAGATCATGCAGTATTTCCCTTTTTGTCTGTGTCTCATTTACTTAGTGTCATGTTCTCCGGGTTTATCCATGTTGTCGCAAATGATAGGATCTCCTTATTTATGACTAAATGATATTCCGTTGTGGATATGCACCACATTTTCTTTCTCCATGTATCTGTCAGCGAGCACTTAGGTTGTCTTCATGTCTTAGCTGTAGTTAATAATGCTGAAATGAATATGGAAGTGCAAATATAGATACTTCATTTCCTTTGGGTATATGCCCAGAAGTGGAATTGTTGGATCATATGGTCATTCTATCTTTAATTATTTGAGGAACCTCCTGCTGCTTTTCGTAATGGTTGTACCAATACAGCTGATTTTAAAATTCAAGCAAAGTCTGTAGCGAGTAAGCAAACTCCTCACCCCCCGACCCTACCACTTTCTTCCTCATGAAGAGCCAGGCCTGACTTTGACATAATAAGACCAATGTTCATGCTTGTGTTCTAACTTGGCTAGGACCTGAGAGTTCCAAAAATGTTCTCAGAGTGATTCTAAGGACAATATTGAGTTGGAGGGCTCCCCTCTTTTTTAAAACCAAAACAAAACATTCCTTCATTTTTAAACTGAAGGATTGAATGAAACACTATTGCCTTTTCTTACTCCTGAAGAGGAAGGTCGTTCTGTCCCTTCTGATGGAATATGGTAGAATATTATTTTTAAGGACTTTTAAAAAAATTATTAAAAATAAATAACTTTTATGTTCCTTCATCTCTCTGGCTTATAAAAAGAAATAGGATGTGTTTGCATTGAAATCTGGCAATGATTAATTAACTTCCTAAGTGAAGTTTAAAGAATACAGAAAAAATAACCCATGCATATTCAGTAGTAACGTGTGATAGATTTCTAAAAACCAGTCATCACAGTTTCTTTCCCCCTCTTTCCATTCTAGTGAAAAAGTTTTTACTTCCTGCTGCATAGAGCTAATATAAAAACACCTTTTCCTGAAATATTTTTAAATTTCCTTTTACTTATTTGAGAAATCTTTAATTTTCTGTTTGCTCAGATCTTGATTGTTTTTCATTCTGTTTCTCCCTTTCTGCCTGTTCGTAGTTCCTAATAGGAAGAAAAGAAGTCTCCTATTTGGAATTTTCTTTGATTTATCCTTGATTTATCCTTGATTTACATGGCAAATAGAAAGCAGCTGTCTATTTAAGCATCTAATTCTTGAAACCATAGTCCCCTCAAGCGTCATCTGGAAATAATGTAGCTTGTAAAACAAAGCTAAGAAGAAAAGGCAATGTTTGTTTTATGTGGGATGAATGATTTCTGTTGGGGTCCTTTAATTCGGCTATTATGAGGGTTATTAAAAAGCAGTATTACAAAAGAGGCTTAAATGAAAAGAATTTTTTAAGCTGGTATCTTATTATTACAGTTGATTATAGTCAATGCTACAAATGTTTTGTAAATGTCACTTCATTTGAGTCTGTCTAAATAAGACCCCCAAAACCAGTAATTTTATTCATTGTATGAGTGGAAATTCAACCCTTTCCTTGGTTGATTTAATTTCTGAAAACAAATTGTATTCAAGAATTCAGCTCTGCTTGTTTTTCTGGAAATTTCACGGATTTCTGACAAATTCATGAGAAGAATCCTTAACAGGAGTATTTGAGAATTACCTTATAAATGCAGAGAATGACATGAAAAGCATCAGACTTTATCTAGATTTAAGGTATTATTAGAAAATTCACTGAACACTAGATAAAGTCCTAAATTGTTTCTTAATTTATTCATAAATTCTTTGAGTTTCTGAGATAGAAATTTGGAGATCTTGGTAATGGGAAGTGGTATACTTTGGGAAGTAGGAAGGCCAGTTGATTTGTGCTTTGATGGTTATTAGAGGCCATTCCATGATTGGAATGTGTTGATTTCCTTGATTTATTTGTTATTACAACAAAGCAGTTATTCTTGGACAGTTGACATTTCAGAACTAAACAATCCTGAAATATACTTGGAATTACAGAAATGGAATTACTTGGCACGTTTGTTTAATAATCAATAGAGTAGTCCTGTTTAATTATTTTCACACATTTGAGTCACCTGTAATCTCTCCACTAATCTCTTCTGTGATCTTAAATTTGCATCATGCTTGACATCATGAGGAACATTGTTGCTCAGAAACATATCCTTTGTCCTTTAATAGGCAGTGCTAGCTAATCAGTCTGGTTGCTGACTGAATGATCCATCCTCTGTAGGGCCATGTTTTAAGCCTGTGTTAGTCAGCTCAAGATGCCGTAACAAAATATAGACTGGGTGGTTTGAACAACAGAAATCTATTTCCTCACAGTCCTTGAGGCAGAAAGCCCAAGATGGAGTGTCAGCACAGTTGGGTTCTGGTGAGGCCCCTCTTCTTGGCTTCCAGACAGCCACCTTCTCAACGTGTGCGCACATGGCTTTTTGTTAGCATCTATGTTAGCAGAGAGACCAAGCTCTCTCGTGTCTTTTACTATAAGGGTACTAATGTCATCAGACTAAACGCTGCCCTTATCACCTAATCTCCTCCCAAACACCCCCTCTCCAATTACATTGGGGGTTAGGCCTTCAGCATATGAATTCGAGTGGGAACACAGTCCATAACAAAGCCTAAACAGTACTGAGCCTTTAATAATCAGATATAATCTCTTGTAAGTTTCATACTAGTTAATGAATTCCAGTTAGACTAACTTTTGTTCCATTAGTAGTAGTGCTTTAAACTTCTATGTGAAGTAACTCATTAACCAATTCCAAGTCCTAAATTTCCCATACCCATTATGAATGCACTATAAGTTATAAACATTCTCCAGGTTACCAGTTTTAAATAGCAATTGTGAAAGACTAATGGAAGTATAAAAACACTTTGTGAGGCTGGGTGCGGTGGCTCATGCCTGTAATCCCAGCACTTTGGGAGACCGAGGCGGGAGGATCACGAAGTCAAGAGATCAAGACCATCCTGGCCAACACAGTGAAACCCCGTCTCTACTGAAAAAACACAAAAATTAGCTAGGTGTGGTGATGCGCGCCTGTAGTCCCAGCTACTTGGGAGGCTGAGGCAGGAGAGTCGCTTGAACCCAGGAGGGGGAGGTTGCAGTGAGCCGAGATTACGCCACTGCACTCCAGCCTGGTGACAGAGCGAGACTCCATCTCAAAAAAAAAAAAAAAAAAAAATACACTTCTTAATGGTGCTTGAAATTTCTTACTCTTTCATCCAACAAATATTTAGTGAGCAGCTTCTATGTTCCGGGCACTGTCCTCTGCCCAGTGACAATAAAAAATCTCTGCTCTCATGAAGCCTTCATTCTAATGTAAGGAGAGATATATAATAATTTCATACATAGGTGAATGAATGAAAAAATTAATAAAATGTTAGAAGATAACAAGTTCCATGGGAAAATAAAGCAGGATGAAGAGATTGGGAGTGTTGGGAATGGGAAGGTAGCAGTGCATATGGGTGATCAGTGGAGCATATATCTCATTTAGAAGGTGATAGTTGAGCAAAGACCTAAAGCAGGTGAGGGAATGAGCTTTGTAGATATCTAAGGGAAGTGTGTTCTCATGGACCAGTATGCTCTATGGCCTGTTGGAACTGAGCCACACAGCAGGAGGTGAGTGGCGGGCAAGTGAGCAAAGCTTCATCTGTATTGGCAGCTGCTCCCCAACACTCCATTACCTCCTGAGCTCCACCTCCTGTCAGATCAGCAGCAGCATTAGATTCTCATAGGAGCGCCAACCCTATTTTGAACTGCACACCCAAAGGATCTAGGTTACATGCGCCTTAAGAGAATCTAATACCTGATGATCTGTCGCTGTCTCCCATCACCCGCAGCTAGGACTGTCTAGTTGCAGGAAAACAAGCTCAGGGCTCCCACTGATTCTACATCATGGTAAGCTGTATAATTATTTCATTATATATTACAACGTAATAATAATAGAAATAAAGTGCACAATAAATGTAATGTGCTTGAATCATCCCCAAAGCATCACCACCACCACCCTGCATCCGTGGAAAAATCATCTTCCATGAAACGGTCCCTGGTGCTACTCTAATAAAATAGAGCAGGGAGTGCAAAGACCTTGAAGCAGGAGCCTCATAGACCCCTAACGAGGTATTGGGGCTGGAAAGGAGTTTATCTGAATCTTGTTTATAATCATCTTAAACAAATGCTAATTGAGGAATGATCCAGAGAAGTTTTGGATAGAGTAACAGACTGAGAATTAGAAGACCTGAGTTCTGTTTTTAAGCTAACTTTAATTTACTATGAGCTTGGGCAACTTATTTTGCCATTTTGACCCTTGATTTTCTTGCATTTAACATGTATCCCTGCTTGGTGCAGGGGCTCACACCTGTAATCTAGCAATTTGGGAGGCTGAGGCAGGAGAATATCTTGAGCCTGGGAGTTTGAGACCAGCCTGAGCAATATAGGGAGACCCTGTGTCTACAAAAAATTAATTAATTAAAAAATTTTAAAATAAATTTTAAAAATGTATCTTAAAGTACATTTCCTATTTTCTTTTTTTGTTCTTTTTTTTATTATACTTTAAGTTTTAGGGTACATGTGCACAACGTGCAGGTTTGTTACATATGTATACGTGTGCCATGTTTGTGTGCTGCACCCATTAACTCTTCATTTAACATTAGGTATATCCCTAATGCTATCCCTCCCCCCTCCCCCCACCCCACAACAGGCCCCAGTATGTGATGCTCCTCTTCCTGTGTCCATGTGTTCTCATTGTTCAATTCCCACCTATGAGTGAGAACATGCCGTGTTTGGTTTTTTGTCCTTGTGATAGTTTGCTGAGAATGATGGTTTCCAGCTTCATCCATGTCCCTACAAAGGACATGAACTCATCCTTTTTTATGGCTGCATAGTATTCTGCAGTGTATATGTGCCACATTTTCTTAATCCAGTCTATCATTGTTGGATATTTGGGTTTGTTCCAAGTCTTTGCTGTTGTGAATAGTGCCACGATAAACATACGTGTGCATGTGTCTTTATAGCAGCATGTTTTATACTCCTTTGGGTATATACCCAGTAATGGGATGGCTGGGTCAAATGGTATTTCTAGTTCTAGATCCCTGAGGAATCGCCACACTGACTTCCACAATGGTTGAACTAGTTTGCAGTCCCACCAACAGTGTAAAAGTGTTCCTATTTCTCCACATCCTCTCCAGCACCTGTTGTTTCCTGACTTTTTAATGATGGCCATTCTAACTGGTGTGAGATGGTATCTCATTGTGGTTTTGATTTGCATTTCTCTGATGGCCAGTGATGATTAGCATTTTTTCATGTGTCTTTCGGCTGCATAAATGTCTTCTTTTGAGAAGTGTCTGTTCATATCCTTCGCCCACTTTTTGATGGGGTTGTTTTTTTCTTGTAAATTTGTTTGAGTTCATTGTAGATTCTGGATATTAGCCCTTTGTCAGATGAGTAGATTGCAAAAATTTTCTCCCATTCTGTAGGTTGCCTGTTCACTCTGATGGTGGTTTCTTTTGTTGTGCAGAAGCTCTTTAGTTTAATTAGATCCCATTTGTCAATTGTGGCTTTTGTTGCCGTTGCTTTTGGTGTTTTAGACATGAAGTCCTTGTCCATGCCTATGTCCTGAATGGTATTGCCTAGGTTTTCTTCTAGGGTTTTTATGGTTTTAGGTCTAACATTTAAGTCTTTAATCCATCTTGAATTAATTTTTATATAAGGTGTAAGGAAGAGATCCAGTTTCAGCTTTCTACGTATGGCTAGCCAGTTTTCCCAGCACCATTTATTAAATAGGGAATCCTGTCCCCATTTCTTGTTTTTGTCAGGTTTGTCAAAGATCAGATAGTTGTAGATGTGTGGTATTATTTCTGAGGGCTCTGTTCTGTTCCACTGGTCTATATCTCTGTTTTGGTACCAGTACCATGCTGTTTTGGTTACTGTAGCCTTGTAGTGTAGTTTGAAGTCAGGTAGCGTGATGCTTCCAGCTTTGTTCTTTTGGCTTAGGATTGACTTGGCGATGCGGGCTCTTTTTTGGTTCCATATGAACTTTAAAGTAGTTTTTTTCCAATTCTGTGAAGAAAGTCATTGGTAGCTTGATGGGGATGGCATTGAATCTATAAATTACCTTGGGCAGTATGGCCATTTTCACAATACTGATTCTTCCTACCCATGAGCATGGAATGTTCTTCCATTTGTTTGTATCCTGTTTTATTTCATTGAGCAGTGGTTTGTAGTTCTCCTTGAAGAAGTCCTTCACATCCCTTGTAAATTGGATTCCTAGGTATTTTATTCTCTTTGAAGCAATTGTTAATGGGAATTCACTCACGATTTGGCTCTCTGTTTGTCTGTTATTGGTGTATAAGAATGCTTGTGATTTTTGCATATTGATTTTATATCCTGAGACTTTGCTGAAGTTGCCTATCAGTTTAAGGAGATTTTGGGCTGAGATGATGGGGTTTTCTAGATATACAATCATGTCATCTGCAAACAGGGACAATTTGACTTCCTCTTTTCCTAGTTGAATACCCTTTATTTCCTTCTCCTGCCTGATTGCCCTGGCCAGAACTTCCAACACTGCGTTGAATAGGAGTGGTGAGAGAGGGCATCCCTGTCTTGTGCCAGTTTTCAAAGGGAATGCTTCCAATTTTTGCCCATTCAGTATGATATTGGCTGTGGGTTTGTCACAGATAGCTTTCTATTTTCTAATGTGGGTTTTTTTTTGTGTGTGTGTGGTTGTTTTTAGCTTCAGCGTTCTCTGATTTCATCATTTCCTTGAGGATACCCTGGATATACAGAAAGGGATTTAGGATATTACTTCAAGTCAGATGCTGGGAGAGAAGGAGGAGGAAGGAAAGCAGGCAATTAGCCAATTTCAATATTGCATATAGTAGGGAATCAGTAGAAAATGACAATTAAACTAAGGGGACTAGGGAGTTATATAAAGTTATTCATGTAAAGGGAACTATTAGAACAAAGATATAAACCTTCCTAAATACCAAAAAAAAAAAAAGGTAGAAACTAAAATATAAAAAGAAAACAAGTAAAATAGACCACATACTGAAAAACTACTTGCATAAAATATTTGAATACATAGAAATATATATAAGGACATTAAAAACAAACATAAATCTTCTACCTACAGCTCCATCAGTAAGAATTTGTTGAATAAGCTTTGGTACATTCACACAAGAAAGTATTATACCATGCAGCTTTAAAAATGAATGAAAATATCTCCATATGAAGCTCTATATGCCACCACATAGGCATCCTCAGGACAGGTTGATGATACTCATTTGTATCTATTTATATTTTGGAAACAAATAGAGGAAGGACAAACTATAGAAAAAATTGTTAAACAGTTACCTGTAAAGATAGTGAAGAAATTGGGTAAAAGTGAAAGAGGAATGAAACTAGCCTTGTTTGAATATTTTTTGTTCTTTGATGTAACTTAAGAACTCCATAAATATTTTACATGATTATGAAACAAAAATTTAAAGGAGCAGTCTCTAAAATTTAAATAAATTGAAATCAGTGAAGCTAAATATATATCCATTTGGTGGCATAACTAAACATCTAAGTGACTATTCCTAGTAGGCTATACCTTAAAGACACAATTGAAAAAATAGTTTTTACTAATGACATTTGTGTAGAAACCTTTGTATTGTTACTTCAATATGTGTGTAATGTGAGTTTAATAAAACACATTAGTAATTGTCAAATATTCTAATTTTGTTTTCCCATTGGGAACCTATATTTGTATATTATATATATATGAATCTTTTTGAGACAGGATCTTGCACTGTTGCCCAGGCTGGAGCACAGTGTGTGATCATAGTTCACTGCAGCCTTGAACCCCCGAGCTCAAGCAATACTCCCGCCTCAGCCTTTTGAGTAGCTGGGACTATAGGCATGCGTCACCACGCTCAGCTAAGTTTTTTATTTTTTGTAAATGCAGCAGGGTCCCACTGTGTTGCCCAGGCTGGTCTGAAACTCGTGCCCTTAAGCCGTCCTCCTGCTTTAGCTTCCCAAAATGCTGAGATTACAGGAATAAGCCCTGATGTACCTGGCCTAGGAACCTAGATTTTGACATGGAAACATTATATGCAGATTTAAAATAGAAGAGATTAAGTAAGAATCCTTTGATCTTGAATTTGAATAGGAAGTACCTGCATGGACTTATGCTTTTGTTGTTTTAATATTTATAGTTATGTCTAGTCATTCTACTTTTGTCCTTTGAACTCATGGTAACAGTGACCAACCCAATAACAGCTTTGAGCATCTGTAACAACCAGATTTCTACTAAAAGGAACTAGGGATTTGTCCTGCCTTTCAAATAAGATAGTAACACTAGATTTCAAAATAGTACATATGGAGAAGTTCCTCTTTAGAGAAATATTCATAACTGAAAAAGAAATGATAGAATTAGAATATTACTATTTTGCAAACCCTAATTAGTAGATTCAAGCATTGAGCATTAGTGACTGTGAACTTACATAAAGAGGGAACCATACATTATGTTTCTCCTTTTGTAGAACACACCACCATCTATGAAGTAGTCTTGCAAAAAAAAAAAAAAAAAAAAAAAAAAAAAAAAAAAAAAAAAAAAACCAAAAAGCTAATCAGACCAAGCCTCTAAATTTAGCTACCAATTTTCTGGGAATACCCAGAACAGAGAAAAATTAAACATCACCAAAATCCAGGTTGCAAGAATCTATGTAGGACAAATAACCTGGTTTCTCCAACTAACAAATTGCAATAAGAAAGGAGAGAGAGAAAAACACATTAATGAAGACCAATTACACTGTAGAGATTTTATTTGAATTCTCATTCTGCCTATAAGAAACTTTTTTTTAAAACCTAATTAGAAAGTTAAGCACTGTCTGGATATGTGGTAGTTTTCAGGGATTACTATTAATTTTTTATGTGTGAAAATTGCATTGTGTATATTTTTAAAAGAATCTTTATATTTTAGAGATACTTAACCAATATGTTTATGGTTGAAAGATTTGTTTGGACTTTGCTTCAGAATAACAGTGGAGAAGAGGAAATGAATGAGTATAAGGAAACAAGATTAGCCATGAGTTGATGGGCTGGGTGATAGGTACATGGAGGTTCTTTATACTATCCTGTCTTTGTATATATTTGAAATTTCCCAATAAAGAAAGTTACAGAGGTTATACAGCATTGTGAATATGCTTGGCGTCACTGAACTGTATACTCAACAGTGGTTACAATGGTAAAGTTTATGTTTATTTCACCACAATTTTTTTAAGTTAAAGAACTAGATTTAACCTTTATGTGACCCTGATCTTAACCTCTCTGATATTTGGTTTTCTCAACAGTTAAATAAGAACAGTATCTGGCTATAGGTTGTAGGGATCTAATTTTGTTTCCAAATGGTCAGCCAATTTTACCAATGCCATTTGATTCCCAACAGAAATTATGAATATGTTTCTATTTCTAGAATCTCTCTTGTCCTCTGTTGTCTATACTACATATTTTAAATATTAAAGCTTTAGCTTTGAAGCTTGGTATGGAAAATGCTGCATGAATGTTCTTTTTCAAATGTATTCTTGTATGTTTTCTCTTCCAGATGAACTTTGTAAAAAGCTTGTAAGTTTCATAAAATAATTACACTTGCAAAAAAAAAAAAAAAAAAGAACAGTATCTGGCTTGCCAAATTTTATGAGAATTAAATTAAATACTGCATCGAAAGTACTTAGCAAAATATTTGGCATATAACAAGTACTGTGTAAATATTAGTGACCTTAATTACTACCACTACAGCTGCTACCACCTGGAAGATAGGAAGATATGCCCTTTATTCTCTTATCACCTAAAACCAAAGCTTATTATTGAGGAAGGCTATTTAAAATTCTCTTTTCATTGCGCTATGGCATAAAGGAATAAACTTACACTGCAAGTCAGATAGACTTCACTCCCCATTTTAGGATTTACTAGCTATGCTGTGTTGGTTAGTAGTTACCTTAGAGAAGTTACTGTGCTGTTATGTATAAAGTGAGAATACTAATATCTACTTTCCATAATTGGATTGAATATTAGTAATTATATGTGTAATGTTCTTGGCATAATGCCATGATCATAGTAGCAAATGATAGATATGATCGTATGATTGTATTCAAATATGATTATCATTGTTCAGGAATGGAAAGTAAGAAAAGGTCTTTTCCATATATTCTTTCTGAACGAAATTGATCTGAACATGAGAACAATCTATTTCTGATTTAATTATGGGCTTTAGAATATATTATTAAATGGTATCTATTTTCTCAATTTTAAACATTTATAACTTTATTTAACTGGGGTTTTATCAATAGCACCTCATCATGTTTCCTGTTAGGGGGATGATAAGTTGCTACTGTGTTGGTGATTGCGGCAGATTAAAAATAACTGGTATAGCGATGCCCAGGGTTAACCTATTCTTTTGTAAGTAACTCGAAAATTTTATACCAAAAAGGACTTGTTGTTTACCAGATGCAAATAGATAAAGTACTCTGCCTTTCCCTTTCTCTACTGGAGATTCAAGTCCAACAGAGATGAAGTCTGCGTGTAACAGAAATGCTTTTAAAACAGACTCTGGAAATTTTTTGTGTGGAAACAGACAAAAAAAGAATTGATTGTAGAAAATCTGTATTCCCAATACATGAGTAATGTAATCACATGATCCTCTTTTTCAGAATGAAAGCAAACCCTTCAAATTCTCATTTCTTAAGTCATTGGTAAATCACTTCATATGTCCAAGCTTCAGTTTCCCCACCCAAGAGCAAAGACTCTAGATTAGAAATACCTGGATTTGAATCCTAGTTCTGTCTCTTAATAGCCATGTGACAATGAGGAAGTTACTTAATCCTTTTGAGTTTCAATTCTACATCTGAAAATAAACACAACATTATAATTAATTAGCTATAATTAATTATCTTTTAAATAGAATATAGTAGATGCAGAAGCAAAATATGTAATAAATACAAGGAAAACATCATCCATAAATATGTTTAAAACATATTGGCCAGGTGCGGTGGCCCATGCCTGTAATCCCCGCACTTTGGGAGACTGAGGCAGGCAGATCACAAGGTCAGGAGATCGAGAGCATCCTGGCAAACACGGTGAAACCCCTGTCTACTAAAAATACAAAAAAAAAAATTAGCCAGGCGTGGTGGCGGGCGCCTGTAGTCCCAGCTACTCAGGAGGCTGAGGCAGGAGAATGGCATGAACCCCGGGGGCAGAGCTTGCAGTGAGCAGAGATCGCACCACTGCACTCCAGCCTGGGCGACAGAGTGAGACTCCATCTCAAGAAAAAAAAAAAAAAGAAAACATATTTGTTGATTTTATTCATGTCATATTTTGTCCCAGACATTGAGTACATAGCGATGAATAGGCAGTCATGGACCTTGCCTCAAGAAGCTAGTGGTGGGAAAATAAACATCATTTAGCAATTAAAAATGGAGCTAAAATAACAGAGACATAATGCAAGAGAATCGCAGGAATCCTATTTTAGATTTAGAGGCTTAGGATTCAGGGATTTACTCTCTGAGAAAGTGATATTTAACTGAGACCTGATGATGAATAAGAGTTGCCAGTGAAAAAATGAGGATAGAGTGTTTTTAACAGCGTGTGTGAAGGCCTGAAGCAGGACGGAGCTCTGTTTTTTCAAGAAACTGTTAGCAGGCCAGTATGGTTTGGAGTGTAGATAGTGGGGGAGAGTAGCATTAAATGAGTTTGAAGGAATAGGTCATTGTAGGGCTATGTTCAAGGCCTGATGAGCCCATTTACAGTAAAGAGTTTGGAGGTTAGCCATAGTTCAGCATAAAGTCATTGAAGGATTTTGGGCAGTGGAGTAACCTGGCCTGATGTACCTTTGAAAAAAGCACTGGGGAGAAGTGATTTAAAGGGCTAAGTGTTGAGGCTGGAAGGCCAGTTGTCAACATGCTGAGAGATTACAGTGGCTTGGAACTCAAGAGGAAAAGGCTAGGCTGCAGATGGAAACATAGGTGACATCAGCATAAATAAAATGTTCGGAGTCATGGCAATTGATGAGTGAACAATGGGAAGGAAAGAGGGATAATCCAGAGCTCTGAGAGACCTCCAACCTTCAGAAGCTGGTTAGAAGAGAAAATGCTAACAAAAGGAATCAGAAAAACCACAAGAGCGTGGTGTCAGGTAGGTATGTCTTAAAGTGGAAGAAATAGTGAACAACTATACATTGAAGATTGAGGGTAAGATGAGGATTAAAACACATACATTGGACTTGGCAAAACAGAGGTGGTGTCTGGGCATGGAAAAGTGGGAATTCTTTTGAATAGTATAAACTGACAAGTAGCTAGATTAATTAATCATGAGAGGATTCTCTTAGGGAATAGGTTTTTTAGTTGAAGTCTAAGAAAGGGCATGAAATTTCTTATTCTCATTCTCCTATTTAGCCTGTCTTATCTTAGGATATGTCCATACCCCTGTTCCTGTTTTTTAGCCAACCCAACTTTATGAAGTTCTTGTGGAGTCTAATGATAATAGATAAACTTGTTTAAAATACAAGTTTTATATCACTACATTAATTAATAACAGCTCATAATAAACCTTATAGTTGCTAAATATCTTGACTTTTTAAAATTCGTATCAGATTTTAAATTAAGTTATGCTTAGTAAACCAAGTGAAAAATACTAAAGTCAAAGTGTATTAGTATATCTTAGGTTATAGGAAGCTCCAAATGGCCTCATCATAACACTGGAATTATTTCCATGAGATAGCAGGATGTATTTAGATATCTCTTACATTATGTAATAAGCCTTGCAGTGATCAGCCCATTTCAAGGAAATACTCCTTGAAAGTATGTATAAATGTGTTTCTGCTTTACAAATGTTTGTCATTTTCCTATCAAAAACTATAGAGGAAGAGGTTTTGAGAACTGAGTACAAATGAGGAAAATGAGTGCTATGTGGCAAAGGATGACAACTCTGTGTGTGTATGTGTGTGTGTGTCTTCTGAAAAAGCTTTAGACTGTTTTTTTCTTTTTAATGTTTTATCCTAGCCTCTTTACTATTATGTTACTTATGTAGAGCCCTCTGTCCATTGAGTTCAAAGCACTTAGAATCATCAAGTCATTTATTTTTTGAATTTATTGAATGGGTGCCCATTATTCAAAAGCCTGTGGGCGTAAGTACAGAGTTATAAAAGCACGCAAATTGAATGTAATGGCACAGGAGTAAGAGAGAAAGCCAGCAGGATTACCGCTGTGCCTATTGGGAATGCCAGACTCTTAAAAAGAAAGAAGAGAAAGCAAAAGAGAATAAGAAAAGGAAAAAACCAACAACCTAGGATTCATCATGTTCTGAGAGTTACAAAATAAATTTGTCAGTCAAAGGGAATGACCATGGGGTGTAGTTAAAAGAGTCCTAATTGAATTTGCAGGGCACTCTGAAAATGCTCCAGCACTCACAGACCCAGATTTTCCTCTAAAAACTAAGCCTGATAAACTATTTTTCTGTTTTCTTGATTTTAGTGATAGACATTCAGATATAAGGGGATTTGCTTAACTGCCATTGTCTCAAAGCAGTATCATAAATTTGAAGCATGACCTTATTCTCAGATTCCCAGTTAATTCTTGGTTTTGTTTCTTTCAGTCATTTATTTTTAAAGGAATATCCATTTCATTTTAGTTGTCTCCCTCAAACAGTAGTTTTAAAAATGGATATTTTCACAGTTTAGTAAATCAGTAAAACTTAGTAAGCTCATTCTAAAATTAATTTAGAAGAGGGAATGCCTCATTTTTTAAGAATAAGAAGTCAATAGATAATTGAAAATTATAAAATTTAAAATAATAGTACACATTATTTCAGAATAAGAAGGCAAATGTTGGAGGAAATAGAAAAAATGGTTCAAAGTATTTGCCTCTAGGTCATGGATTTGGGGAAGGGAAAGGATGGATGAGAGGACTGCTCTTTTTCTGTTTTAAGTCTAGTAGTCTTGAATTTCAACTGCTCTCTTATCACTCTGATAAAAATTAAAATTACAACAAAAGTTTAGGAAAAAGAAAAATGAGAACAGGAAAGCTATTCCTCATGTACAATAAATTTTTGAAATCATTTTCAAAACTGAGCTTAATATATTATTTTATAAGTATTAGTCTGTACAGTTAATAGATTCATCAGCACCCTCCCTCTCTAAAGCATAGTCTAACTCTCGGGGAGATTGGCTATAACTGCTAATAAATTATGCATTCCACACTTAGGCCTTTTCTCCTATTTCTGGTATTACTCCTCATTTAATTGGAATTTCTAATGACACTTGACTGAAACTCTTGAAAGTATTATAATGTGAAGACTTAAATCGGACACTTCCTGTACTTCTGTATTCAGGTCTCAGTCTAAATTGTGTTAATACTTATTTATCCTCCCTTTTCTCTGCTTTCATAGCATTTTTCACAATTTTCAGTTCTCCCCTACTGGACTCTAAATTCCAGTTACTACAGTACCTGTTCATAATGTCACTGTTTAGTATTTGTTAAATAAATGACACATTTCATCTGGGAATATTGTGGTGTATAACTGATAGCTATTGGGAGAACTGATTAAATTGCATCAATTAGCCTGTTAATCTGAAGACATTAATAAAACCTCCCCACCTGCCTAGATTACATTGAACCAAACCCACCAAAACCAGTAAATTACAGTGAAACAGAACGCTCGGCAGGTATTAAGTATCCATGTTATCAAAGCCCCTAGGAGGTGCAGGGAATATTCAGATAGCAACTGTTCTGGGATCTTTTGTAAAAGGCAGTTTGCAACTGTGGTTTTTTGTATGTGCAGTTAATGCATTTTTAATTTCTCTCTCTGTGCCTTTGCCTTTCAGTTTTCTTATTCTTGTTGTTCAGCATGTCTGATTCCTCATCCAATTTACTCAAAATTTAATTGACATAAAGTTGAAGCCATTTAGAAGGTTATAATCATTCTTTTGTTTGGCTTGTTGACATACCAAAGGGTTAGAGTTAGCAGTGACTATTGAATAATAACCAGTAAATTAGTTCAAATAATGGCATGAAATGTTTCTTATATATAAATCACATACATAAAAAAGAAAAACCCCTTCCTAAACATTTTGCTTGGTGAGGCAATTTTATTAAGAAGGCAACTAGATTACAAAAATTGGTTTTATACTACCATTTTCCTATTCTTTGGGCATAGAGATTTCTTGTTCACCTAACTCCCAGTGTAAAACCAAGGGGTTTTTACAACTATTTTAACTGATCATTGGCTTTATTGATAAAATGTGGCAGAAATTTTCTAGTTGCTTCTGTGCACATTTAGGCACTTCCCAAGGTTAAATGAGTTGTGTTCACTACAAGACACTTTGTGTTGCTCCCTATCTCTGTGATTGGTGCTGAGGTGGTGTGCACAGTCTGTCCCACTGGAACTGGTGCCTGTCTCATAACGTCTCTGACTTTGGATCTTAGGGAAAGCATGGTTTGCTTTTAACTAAAGAAAAACTATCTGTTATTTACAAACTTAGAGGACAGCTGACCAAAGAGAATTATGGCCACTTCCTTTATCCAATGCTAAATTATCTACCCTTATTGCTCTTTCTTAATATTCCTACTAAATTAGGGGATGGCAGGGTTTCTAGAGTCAAAGGCAAAAACTCAGCCTTAATCAACATGGTTGATTATACATTTCTGTAGCATTTACAGTTAACAAGTCATTTTCAAATTAATCAGTTCTCATAAAGGCAGGCAAGCATTATATTTCTACTTAACAAAAGAAAAGAAATTATCAGATTAAATGAGTTGCTCAAACTCTGAGGCGACTATTTAGCAGAGTCAGGTCTAGAACTGAGGTCTTTTGACTCCCTGCCAGTATTCTTTCCATTTCACCAGAACAGGACTGAGAAGGTGTTCTGTTACTACTTGCCAAGTGCAAGGCCTGTACTGAGTGTGTTATTTAACTCATTCAGTTCTCATGGCACCACCATGAAGTAGGTCGGTGCAGGAAGGAAATGTCTACTTGTCACGTTGGTTATAGCAGAAGATATGCTGTGGTGGTCAATTCAGTGTGTTCTGGTGATAGGATTATCCTATGCAAATGTTACAAGGTTCACACATTGTAGAATCAGCTGCATCTTCATTCTGTACTGTCACTATACTTTGATAAGAAATGCTACCAAGTAAATTTTAGCTTTGTTGCCATTGATACTAGTATGAGTACTGAATGTTTTCTTGTTATATTGTATTCATTACCATAAAATGTCTTTTACTTGCATTCTGTATCTTCCTCATAACAAAATATTTTCCTTATACCCAAACCGTTATGAGTGGATTCAAGAAATGCAATAGAAGAAAGGAGGGAGTTGGGTAGGGATCACATTCCTTCTTGCCAAGTAAATTTTGACTGAGAACACCCTTTAATAGCATTTTTCTGCATTTCTACATTAATATCAACTTTTCTTTGCCTCAAAGAAAGAGGATTTCCTTCATGCCTGATTAAGAGTGTTTTTATTTCTGGTTTTATATTTTACATATTGAGAGTTGTTTCTACAAACTTCTGCCCAAGAAGACTCTCAGGAAAATAAAATTAAGCATTTGTCTCTTCCAGAGAAATTGACACCATATAGCAAAATGACAGGCAGCTCCCAACTCATGATGTAATTGATTGCTAGAATATGATTCCCAAGTTGAGCCATTTTGAGTCAGACCCTTATAAATATTATACATATTAAATCCTATCCCCCCAAACTAAATTCATTATAAAAACACAAAAATAGATTACAACGAATGAAAAATTTGTGTTTTAAAACCATGTAATGATAAAAGTAGCTAAAAATTGGGATATATATATATATATATATATAATATATATATGTATGCTTTTGGGTTCCTTTGGGGCTTTGAAAATGTAAGTCCAATGCTATTTGGACTGAAGACATCTTGTTATAGTAACACTTGCTGTAGTAAGGATTCTTCATTACTCTAAGGACTTTCAAACTGTTTTTAAAATTAGTTTCTGCCACAGGAAATAAATTGCAAATTTAATACAGGATTGCCTCCTAAAGTTCTTGAATGGCAGTGGCTGGGCTACAGGCAGTTTCCATGGCAACCTCACTGATCCCTTGCTCTAATTGTACCAGCAGACTGAGTTAGCCTCACTGCTGTTGACCTTGACTGAATCATGAGCATTAGCAGTTGTTTAGACAAAATGTAGGCATTGATTCCATTCATTAGACAACCATAAATACAACTTTTGGTCATGATTGTGAAATATAGTTATAATGCAGTGAAGTTTCAAAGCAGGCTGTCTCCAATCAGGGTCACCTATATTTCAGCACTAGACTTAAAGTATTTTTTAAACATATACATAATATTTTCTAAGGAGATTAACCAGAGTTTAGTATAACAGTAGCATTTAGGTTCTTAAAGATCTCAGATTCACAGCTTAGAGCATTTCATTGTAATTCACTTAAATGTTCCAAAATTCAAATTTCAGCCTGATGGAAACACTTATCTATAAGAAGACATTAAAGTACAAGTCAGAAAACGTTAGTTTCTCTTAGTGCCTGATAGCCTTCTTATACCTCCCAAATACATCTGTACCTAATAAGAAACATTTGTTATTACCATTGCTTTTACTAGTAAGAGCAACAATTTCTTGAGCTGCTACTCTGTATTAGGCATTGGGGTAGATGTTTTGCATGTTCATTGCCTCATTTCCACTCTTCTGTAATACTTTTGCTGGTAATGAAATCAAGGTTCAGATCCTTGCCCACGGTTACATAAGCAGTAAATAGTAAAACAAGGATTCGAAGGCAAGTCATAAGGAGCCTGGCCTGTTAACTCCTGTGCCACAGTGTTTCCTCTTGTATATCTGGCCAATTTTTCATACAACTGGGGAGTCTTTAATACACAGAGTAGTTGCTCCTGATTTGAATCTATGACAGTAGTTTTTTGTGTCTTCAGTGAAGTTCAGCATTCTTCAATTGTATTTGCAGTATTATTTCCAAGTGGAAATAGACCTTTTGTCTCTTTTTTAAAATGTTGTTTATTTATGTATCTGGAGAGAAGTGGTTTTTTTATGTTTTGTTTTTTTCCGAGATGGAGTTTTGCTCTTGCTGCCCAGGCTGGATTGCAGTGGCACAATATCAGCTCACTGCAACCTCCGTCTCCCGGATTCAAGTAATTCTCCTGCCTCAGCCTCCCGAGTAGCTGGGATTACAGGTGTCTGCCACCAAACCCGGCTAATTCGTTGTATTTTTAGTAGAGATGGGGTTTCACCATGTTGGCCAGGCTGGTCTCGAACTCCTGACCTCAGGTGATCCACCGCCTCAGCCTCCCAAAGTCCTGGAATTACTGGCGTGAGCCACCATGCCCAGCTGAGAAAAGTGTTTTCAATAGATTTCTGCCTTACAAAACTAGACAAGATTTTATAACTCCAAGGTGAAATAAATGACAAGGACTACATCTTATTTTATATCCTTGGTATCCTCAGTGCTTAAGACAATGCTACATGTCATGATGTTGGCACTCAGCTAATGTTTGTGAAATCATCGTGGTTATTTTCTATTCATTTTGTTTGTGTATTTCAATAAACTGAGGATCTGTTTTGTCAAATTTTGTTAAACTGTGAGGTAGATTCACTTATTTCCATGTAGAAATAATTAAATCAAGACAGCATTCGTTTTATGTGTTAATTATTCTAGAGGGAACTTTCCTTTTGAAAATAAAAATTCCTCAAGCATATTATTTGGCTTTTCACTAACAATTCAAAAAATGCATCCTATACTATTGCTTTTCTATTTTAATTTGCTAATTACTTGAAAAATAAAATGAGGTGATATTTAATGCTGTTTGAAACTTAATCTCCTTATAAACCATTATGCAAAAGCTTACTCCTGCTGCTTCGCTAGAAATATCTTCATAAATGTCTAGATTTTCACCCAGTGAAGTTGGATCATTGGGGCTAATTGGTTTTTTTCTCCAACATTTTATTATTAAAATTTTCAAATATACAAAAAAGTTGAAAAATGTTGCAGTAAATGCCCATATACCTACCACCCAGATTCTTCAGTTAATTAACACTTTACTGGACTTGCTTTATTACCCTCTATTTATCTCTCTGTTCTTCTATCAATCAATCCATCCTGTTTTATGCATTTCAAAGTTAGTTACATGATACCTCATTTTAATAGCTTCATGGTATTGCTTTGTCCAGATGTACTATAATTTAATCAATCATCTACTATCGGACATTTGGAATTGTGGTAGGTATAATAATAGCCCCTGAAAAGTGTCCACATCCTATCCCCAGAACCTGTAGGTATGTTAAGGTACATAGCAAAAAGGACTTTGCAGATATAACTAAGGTTATGGACCTTAAAAGAGGGACATTAGACTGGTTATTCCAGGTGGGTCTAACCTAAACACACAGGCCCTCAAAAGCAGAGAACTTTTTGCCCAGCCAAAGCATCAGAGTTATACCAGACAGAGATCTCAGAGAGCTTCAAAGCTGAGTGGCATTTGACTTGCCATTGCTGGTTTGAAGATGAAGGGGGCAATGTGATGGGGAATGCAGGCACAGACTCCAAGCTTATACCAGCAGGAGAATAGCTCTGCAGCTACAAGGAACTGAATGCCTCTAACCTGAATGAACTCGGAAGAGATTCTCTCCCTGAGCTCCCAGAAAAGAACCCTGCTCAGCTGACACCTTGCTTTTGGCCTCATTAGATGCGGAGGAACCAAAACTATCTGAATGTCTGCAGAACTGTGAGACGACAAATTTTGTGTTGTTTTAAGCGGCTAAATTTGTGGTAGTTTGTTAAGACAGTAACAGAAAACGAATTCAGGGATGATGAAAATTTTTTTGTTATTGTACAATAGACATCCACAAAGTAAATCTGTGGGCACGGTCTTATTTCCTTAGGATAAATTTCTAATATTAGAACTGCAGGGACAAAGAGTCTTCACATTTTTTAAGACTCTTAAGTACATATTTATAAATGGGTCCCTGGAAAAGTAGTTTCATATTATACTTTCATCAGTGCTCTGTTGAGAATGCCATCTCCTTCTTGACAACACAGAATTATAATCATTTGTTATTTTTATAACAAAAACAAATGGCAAAAAATGTATAGCATTATAATTTAACAGACATTGTTTAACTACCAGCAAAGTTGAACATATTTTAATATTTTATCTTCGGTAAATTGTGTGTTTGTGTCTATTGTGCATTATTCTTTCGAGTTGTTTGTCAGGAAGCCCCTTTCTCCTACTTTACTAAAACAATTTTTTGTATGAGAAGTGCCTATTGACTTTTCCCTAATTCCGTTTCAAAATCTATTAAGATGATCATGACTTTTTTCTCCTTTGTACATCAGTAGATTTCCTGGAATTGTACTCTTCCAGAATTCTTGAAATTACTTGGATTGTAACCCTTTTAGCACAATGTTGAATTTAATGTTCATATGTTTGAGTATTTTAATGATGGTTTTTATTTTTATTTTTCAACTAACTTTACCAATTTTTGAAATTATAGTTATGTTACCCCTGTTTAAGGAAGAACAAAATGAGAAACGTTCTTTTTTTCTGATTTAGAAAGCTTAAATGGCATAGTAATTATATATTCCTCGAAGATATAAAGGAGTTGACTTATAAAACCATATGAACCCAACCCCCTTTTTTAACAGTATATCTCTGACAGATTTTTCCCTTTTTTCATGGTTATTCTCTTCACATTTTTTGTTTGATCTTAGGTCAAGTTGAGGAATTTATAGTTTCCTACACAATTTTTCCTTTATTTAAGTTGTGAATTTAAAAAATTTTATTATGAAAAAGTTCAAACATACACAAAAGTAGTTTGTTTAATGAACCCCCATATCTCATTACCTTGTTTCTGCAATTAGATTTTGTCATATATCCTTTATCTGAGCTTTTTATTTTTCTTGTGCTGAAGTATCTTTAAATAAATCTTGAGATTTTACTCCTTTATATTTTGGTATACATCTCTAAAAATAATAACATTTTCTTTCATAATCACATATCATTATCACTTCTAACAAAAGTAGCAATATTTCCTAGGTATAATCTAATGCACAGCATATTAACATTTCTCCGGAAGTCTCAAAAATGGCTGTTGGCAATGTGTTAAAATCAGAATCCAAATAAAATTCACACATTTGGTTGTTGTGTCTCCTGTCTCTTTTAATCTAGAGCAATCCTGTCTTTCTTTTTTCTCTCATCCAATTATACGGCAGAAATTGAACCATTTGTCCTGTAGAATCTTTCACATTCTGGTATGTCCTTTTGTTTCCTTTTGGTGTCATTTCCCTTGTTCTCTGTCCCTCATATTTACTATAATTAAAGTTAGCTCTAAAGTCTTAAATAGATTCAGATTCTCCTTTCTTGTTAAGAATACTGCATAGGTGGGTACTATTTGGTTCACAAATGAGAGAAGGTATGATTGTCTCACTTTAGTGATGGTTAAGTGTTACAGACTAAACTGTTTTCTCCAAATTAATATGTTGAAGCCCTAACCCCCAATAAGACTATATTTGGAGACAGGACCTTTAATGAAGTAATTAAGGTTATACAAGGATGTGCCCCTTATCCAGTAGGGGTGGTGCTCTTATAAGAAGAGGCAGAGGCTGGGCGTGGTGACTTAGGCCTGTAATCCTAGCACTTTGGGGGGCCGAGGCGAGTGGATTGCCTGAGCTCAGGAGTTCAAGACCAGCCTGGCTAACATGGCAAAACCCTGTCACTACTAAACATACAAAAACATAAAAAAAAAATCAGTCAGGCGTGGTGGAGCAAGACTCTGCCTCAAAAAAAAAAAAGAAGAGGCAGAGACACCAGAGCTCACTTGCTCGCTTGCTTGCTGCTTACAGAAGGCCCTGTGAGGACACAGGGAGAAGGTGGCTTCTGCAAGGCAGGAAGATTGAAATGTCCTCCATGTCTGTAGTCACATTCTCTTTGTCACCTTAAAGTTGGATATTTGTGTTTTTTCTCCTTTTTTCTTCTTGTTTCGGATCAGCATTTTGTCTGTTGTTTGTGGTAAGTATTATAATAACCACCATGTAAGGAACACTATCTGCTACACAAGACCATAAATAGTTTTAAATATGTTATTTAATCCTCACATCCTCTAAAGTAAGTAGTTCTCTCATTTTTCTCACGGGAAAGCTGAGGCTCAAAAAGGTTCAGTGAATTGCCCAAGGGCACACCGCTAACACATGCTAAAGCTGGGATTCAAGCCTGACTCCAGGGTCTATGTTCCTACAATTTGTCTATGTCCTCCTCTCCACAAAACCCCCAACCCTATTCCAAGTGCTCCCATAGCGCCTTGTACTTTCACAGGGTGCCTCTCCCCTAAATGGTAACCTGTGTGAGGGCAGGAACATGTCTGGATCCCCACTCCAACCCAGCATCTGCCATAGCGCCTACCAAGTCATATAGTCCATTGTACAATTCTAGGAAATCTTTTGATGTACTGATAGTAAATATTCAAAGGAGAAAAAAGTCATGATCATCTTAATAGATTTGAAATGGAATCAGGGAAAAGTCAATAGGCACTTCTCATATAAAAAAAAATTGTTTTAGTAAAGTAGGAGAAAGGGGCTTCCTGACAAACAACTCAAAAGAATAATGCACAATAGACACAAACACACAATTTACCAAAGATAAAATATGGACTTACGGACTCAAGTGTCTCATTTTCTACTGAATGCCGGACATTGTGCTAGGACATTCAAATCTGAGGTTAAAAGCATTTATGCCTGTAAATGGGGAGACCTTTGCTTTCAGACTATTAATGGGAGTTGGTTCCTTCTAGTCAGAACTTGAGCAGAATTGGGTTTTGTGTCTTCAGTGCACCACCAGCTTCAGATTCCCCTAGCAGCTCTTTATTTTATGCTTAAAGGGTGGAGTCTGCAGTGTCAGAGGGCTTTTTTTCAGTGTTTCTTTACTACTCCGTTTTCAGCAGTCTCAGCAGTAGGGCTGGAGAAGAGACCTCTCTGTTGTCCTAGTCCAGCCTCAATCCTGGAGAGTCCCTGTGTGCACCTGGATCTCAGAGGTAGACCTTTCTCTGCGTTCCCGTCCCTTCTCCAGTGGTAGCAGACCTGTGCTTGATATTGGTATGCGTATAGGATCCTGAACCCAACTTGGTTTCCTGCCTCAAATCCCAAGACTAGAAAGTTTTTTGCTTTTATTCCTCTATCAGCAGGATTGGATCTTTATCTATTTCCTGGAGGTAAGAGAGCTTCCTACCTCTTGTTCAGGGGCAGACATGTTTCTACCTTCCCCTAGAGACAATGAAAATTTGCCTGTGCTACAGGCCAAGAGGGTTTGCTGCCCCGTAGCTTATGGCTTTTTCTTAGCATGAGAGAAGCGTCAGGGAAGCAAATGAGTCTTGGAGCCTGCCCCCAGCAGCAGTTATCACATCCTGCAAGCTTGAGCAGTGATAGAGGGGCCCTCTTCAGTCACCTGCTCCATACCAGCCTTTCTCATGAGCACCTAGTAGAGCATAGTGAGAAAGAACTCTTAAGTGAACATAAAATCTCTTGCGTATGGGCTTCAGGTTTCAAGACTGACACATTAGCCTTTAATAATTCATCAACATTTTAGTTGCTTGCTTCTTTGCCACTTCTGTGGACACCACTTCTTCCTTGCATGCTCAGCCAAAGGTGAATGTGTATGTTCCTTCTTTCCTTAGAAGAGGTACTTGACCCTCTCTGGAATTCATTTATCTGGTTGCCTTGTGAAATCATATTCTGATGAACTTAAGAAGATTTAAGATTTATTAAGTTACCTGGTTTTTTTCTCCTCACTAAGGAGAGTCATTCTTTGTTACTTTCCACATCCTACACGGAAACCGAAGTCCAGGTTCCTTATAATGTGTCCACACATGACCTAGAGAGCCTATTTATCCTACATTTGAAGGAAATGAGGCCTGCGAAAGTGACGTGCCCTGTCCGTGGCAAAACTGGGACTGGAACCCAGTCTGGAGCTTCTCTCCATGGACTTGGAGCTACTCTGTTTTTCTTTTTTTCTTTTTTTAACTTGAGCTTATTACACCCCTATATGTGACCCTTCACTGCCTTTTTTGGCATCACCGACTCTTCTTCCCAAGAAAGAATGAAAAAAAGGCATCAAGCGTCATAGGTCTCTGAAGTTAATGTGTAATCCATGACACACAGGTTTACAGATTATTTCCTTTCTGTTTATTAACAGTATGAAAGATAAATAGCATATATTGAAAACAGAAGAATCAATAGGTTCCTTGGGTTGGAGAGTGATTATTTTGAAACTTAGCTTTGTGCATTTTTACTTGTAAAGGTTTTTGGATTTTCTTCTTCTACTAAAAACCAATAATGACTCTATTCAAGGTGGCAGGGTAGTCTAAATTCTGAATTTTCCTGAAGTTTGAAGTTACCCTGAATACTTTTCTATTTTAATTACATTTTTTGGTTATATTAATAAAATTTACTTTCCAAATTCAGTATTGTCTAAATACTTTATGAAGCTGAGACTTGAGGTTAGGAAGGGTTTTAAAAAATTATGTAAGTGCTTATTTTTGCAAATAAAAACTGTAACTCAAGTGATGTAGCAAAGGTAACAGCTAATTATTGGCAGTGCTGGGACTCCTGGATCTCAGATTGGGATGAGACAAGCCACTCAGTAGAAAGTCAAAGACTTTTTTTTAATAAAAGACACATCTTCCTAAAGTATTGTTTTACTTAGATTTTACTTTTCATAGGCTGTGGAAAGGGATTTCTTTTTCTAATAAAACACCAATATAGTCTAAGAAGAATGAAAATGAACACTAATACTTAAGGTAAAACATTGAATTTTTTAAAACAGAACACCAAGCTCTGGTACGCGCTTGTCTCTTCTGCTGGCAGTGGGCCTGAGGAAGGGTGAGAAACTGTATTCTGCACCCCAAATTCTGCCCAGTGCAAGTGGCCTGCTAACATAATCTGATTGTCAGGGGCTGCAGCTTTGCTGGATTTCAATCAGAACACTCCTTTTTGTATGAGTTCTGTGGCTCTTCTCCAGATGTGGAAAAACGTGGCTTTAGCCAGTGTACCCTAGCAGCCACAGTTCTCTTGTCACTGCCTCCAGTGCCTTTGCAGTAGTGTATGTTAAAGAACAACTTTCCAGAGTGTTGTGGTTGAGGCTCGTGGGTCACATTCAAACCACGTCCAAGGAGTGTAGAAAAAGACCACATGGTTTTACATCCCCGCATGAGACCAGTGGTGCAGTGACTGCTCTCTCCTCACCACCTCCCCCTCCCACTGCTTTATTAAGGTTACCCATTGTCTTTTTAGGTCACAGGATTTATTCTTCAGCTCTGATTTTGTGTGTAATATAAAACCTGTTCTTTCTATCAGAAGCTCAGTATTTTGGGACAAATCCAGTTCTGGCTAGAAATAACACGGCTACAAAGCTTTCCAGTGTGTGCACCAGTGAATTAACAACGTAAAGATAACAAGAGTCTATCACCAAGTGATTGCCTTTGAAGGCCATTGGCGCATTAACTTTAAAGAGAACTTTGCTTGTGCATTTCCTCCCCCTACTCCCCCCTTTTGGCAAAATCCCATTAATTTTGTTGAAGGTTTTATTTTCTGCTGAAAATGCAGGAAATTTAGACAACTCTCTTGGAATCCCCCCAAAACTAATACAAACAAGATACATATGCTTCTCTTAAGGAAACTAAAAATAAAGATTTGAAACTATTTAACTGTATAAATTCCCTCTTAAAAGGAAAAGGAAGTTTATAGAATGAGAGGCAACTCTGACTGCTGTTAACAAGGTAAAACATTCCCACAGTGGCCAACTTCTCTATTTGATATGAAATTACTACTTCGCATAGAATTTGTTGAGCTTCATTCCCAACATGTATGATGTATCAGAAGCATCTGAAAGTAGGATCATTTTCTTGTTTTTACATTTGAAATTGTCTGCAGTAAAATAAGTATGCCCATTTTTTGGAGGAGAAAGCCTGTCCGACGTGGGATCTGTTCCTGTTACAGAAGCTGTAAGGACTAGGAGGAAAATACCATGGCTGCTCCATTGAGGAGCCAGCACATTCTACCTCTGACAAAGCTAATTTTGACACAATACTGAGGAAATATGGTTAGTTTTCAAAAGCGTGTCTTCTGTAAAATTTTATTTCATAAATGCAAGTCAGTTTTTCTATACATTGACTACTTTTATAAGTTAATAAGAGTGGGATTTTGGACTTACATTTAAAACTAAGAAACATGAGTTCTGAGTTCTTTGCACTTATAGTAATTTCAAATTTGGAAAGCCACTTATATTTTTTATGATAGTGTCTAAAGCTAAAATGATTTTTCTCCTTCAAAATACTTCGAAAATATATTTGTGGATGTTTTGGATAACACTCACATAGTGCTTACCATGTGTTACACACAGTTTTAAGGACTTTACAAATGCTGCCTCATTTAAAATTTATGAAAAAAAATCAAATAATATTAAATACCATTTGAAGTTCTGACACCCAAATCATGAGATTAGATAACATTTTAGGTCTATTTAAATACTGAAATTTGGATGGTTTTGTAATTTTAAAGAAACTCTCCAAATTCATGCTTTTTCTTCTTTTTACAAGTGGTGATTATAACCCAATAATGCTTTTTAAAAATGAAACGTAAAGGATTTCATTTATTACCACGTATAGTAGGTACCTGCACCAGACATCTAATCATAGTAGCAAGTTGAAGATTCAATTAACTGGGAAATTATAGTTGTTGAGATAGTTTTCCTTAGAAATTAGAATTAGTCAAAAATTTGATACTTTGTTTTTAGTAAATCAGAATCTCAGGGTACATAATTTACCCCTCTGGCTCGTGATTATTTCATGATCTGCTTGGTGCCTTGAAGCTGTAGTTGATCTTCCAACACCAATGGGAGGATCCAGAGCATGGTTTCCAGGAAATGACTTACACAGTAGGAATTCTGGCTGTTCCATAAAGGATAATTAAAGTAGTGGTTAGCAGAGAACTGTTGTCACTTAAAAATGGAAATGAATTAGTTGCAAGGATTACAAATTTATAAATACTTGTGTATCTTAATGGAGATAATGGAATACATAGCATTACGTCTATGGTCAAAACAGTCCAAATGCTAGACATCTAGCAAAGTGCAAATAAAATGATGAGCAGGCTTTAAACCAGGTTGTATTGAGGGACACTTGAGGTTGCTGATGGGCTTGAGAAGAAGATGATAGCTATGACAGTGGAATAGACTGAAGACCGGCGAGTAGGAGTAGGGCGACGGACTTCTGCCAAACTGCAACAGATTTCTGTACTGCATAGAAAGAATGAGGAGCCTTTCAAAAGTGTTCCGTATTCAAGGATGGGCTGGTTGACAACTTGGGATGAATGTTATAGAAGGGATTCTAGCATTAAGGGGAGTGACTTTAGTGTCTTTTGTATCTTTTGAGTGTGTTTTATAATTTTACGATTCTTTGACCAAATTCTAAGCTTTCTAATTGGATAGATAATAACTGAATTAGAAGTAAACTAAAAAATTGCTGAATTGAATAAAGTAATGCACGTAGAAATTCTTGGTATAGTTTTTGGAATATAATAAAACCAATTAACATAGACCTGACTTCAAGGAAACTTTATTTTATTTTTCTTTCTTGAAAGAGAATACTTAAGAGTACTTATGTCACTACTACCACTGACATCCAGCCAATGCAAGCTAATAGGGCTGTCCTGGTTGTGCTCAACCTGCATCCACTAGGACTAGCAGTGCCAACTAGTTGTTAAATATTTGGAATTTCACCCCTGGGTATAACCAGAAAGGAAACTATTCTTAACCTCATAAAAAGGCTATTTGTGTTGAGGTTTATAGGGATTCTTTATATTGAAATTTTAATAACTTTATTTATTTATTTATGAGACAGAGTCTCACTCTGTTACCCAGGCTGGAGTGCAATAGGCGATCTCGGCTCACTGCAACCTCCGCCTACTGGGTTCAAGTGATTCTCCTGCCTCAGCCTCCTGAGTAGCTGGGATTACAGGCGTGTGCCACCACACCCAGCTAATTTTTTGTATATTTAGTAGAGGCAAGGTTTCACCGTGTTAGCCAGGATGGTCTTGATCTCTTGACCTCGTGATCCGCCTGCCTCAGCCTCCCAAAGTGCTGGGATTACAGGCGTGAGCCACCATGCCTGGCCTAATAACTTATTTAGAGTGTTACATATTAAGGTAAATATTGACAGAAAATTATAATTAGCTACTCTTTAAACTTATTTCTGAATTATATTTCTCATTTTTGTTTTTCAAAATAGTTGTACATTAAAATACAGAAGATTCTTTCTAGCATGGCAGTCCAGCCAAATACGATATCGTATAAAATGTGTTTGCTGTAACATCCCACAGTATATTGTTAGTCAATTTGAGTAATGCTAAAAACGATGTGTTCTTGTCATTTAATTTATAAATCTGCAACTGAATATAATCTATAAAAGACGACATTAGAATTTGTCACAGAAACAATGTAAGTTTGGTAAAATACCCAATAAGTCTAAAAATAAGAGGGTTAGTGTAACTCTTAAAGAGCCTTTAGTCAGAGTCATGCAAAGTGAAAACTAATGTAGAACATGCTTATTAATATAAAGTTTCTTTCTTTTTTTTTTTTGAGACAGGATCTCACTCTGTTGCCCAGGCTGGAGTGCAGTGGCATGATCATAGCTCACTGCAGCCTCAAACCCCTGAACTCAGGCAATCCTCCTGCCTCAGCCTCTTGAGTAACTGGGACTATAGGCATGCACCACCACACCACACCTAGCTAATTTTTAAATTTTTTGTAGAGATGGGGTCTTGCTTAGTTGCCCAAACTGCTCTTGACTCCTGGCCTCAAGTGATCCTCCTGCCTCAGTCTCCCCAAATGCTAGGATTACAGATGTGAGCTGCTGTACCTGGCCTCAAGTTTCTATTTTATACTTTCCCTGACTTGGGAATAAAATAAATAGTCAATATTTTAGCCTGGGTTTAAAGTAGCAGGTGCCTAGTTAGGAGTTGGGTGTATCACCCTGTTTGTTTCAGCAAATTACTTATTTAAACATTGAGAATAAACTCTCAATGTGTTTGAAAGCAGAAATTGTAAGCTATCTGCAGATAATTTTTGAAGTATAAGTTTCATATATCAGCACTTAGCATAAGTGAGTGTATAAAATATATATGAACATAAAATTCTACAGAAAGCTAATATTTTGACTTGATTATATTTCTAAAGTAGTCATACCATTTCATTGGGTTGCCCTTAAATGACCATGAGAGAGAATTCTGAAGCTTGAAGTCTCTTCCTTCTATACTAATTCAAATACCAAAATGAGAAGCAAATATAATTCAGAGAACTTCTGGTCAAGATTATCTTATTAGTTCCAAATTTGAAGTCTCATCTCCTCCCCTTTGCTTCAAAAACATAACAATAATAGATGAATCATAAAAAGAAAACATTTTAACACATAGCCAAATCCCAAAATGAGATAGCTATTTGTTGAAGGAACAGAAGCAGAAAAAGCAGTCAAAACAGTGAGCCTGCTGAGCTGGAAGGAGGAGAAGTGGTTGGGAGCTCAGCTACTGTAGGCCAGACACTAGTGCCAGATTCCCTGGTAGAAATTAGGAGCTGGAATAGATCCTTTATTGAAATAAAGAGCCTGAATAAATGTGCTAATAATAACAGTTAAATTATATGTCTAGGGAGGCAAGAGTACACAGAAACAGCCTCACCATGGGATCTTGAAACAAACTGATACTGGTATGGTGATAAACCTGGCCGGTACTGTCTTTAGTATGATTGCAGGGCAGGAGCACCGAGGCACCAATTATGAGACCTGGTTTCAATCTGAGACTCTAGGAAGCCACCACATAACCTATAGATTTGGAAGTATTAAACCATATTAGATAAGCTTGCCTAACAAAATACATGCGGAAATTAACAAAATAGAAAGATAACAATCATGATCATAATTAAGGTTAATTTATCCAAATAAAATTAAAAACTAATAGAATAACTTTGGAAATACTTTGAGTAGCCTCAAAGATAAATGAAGGAACAATATTCATAAAAATAAAAACAGAAATAAATGAAGTAAGAACATGACTGTGAGAGAGAACTAGTTAACTAGAAAGCTTAAAATGAAAAATACAGCTTTCGCCAGCCTTACGGGCCCGAACCCTCGTGTGAAGGGTGCAGTACCTAAGCCGGAGCAGCGTAGAGGCGGGCCGGCACCCCCTTCTGACCTCCAGTGCCGCCGGCCTCAAGATCAGACATGGCCCAGAACTTGAAGGACTTGGCAGGACGGCTGCCTGCCAGGCCCCGGGGCATGGGCAGCCCTGAAGCTGTTGCTGGGGCCTGGCGCTGTGGCCTACGGTGTGCGCAAATCCGTGTTCACCGTGGAAGGCAGGCACGGAGCCATCTTCTTCGATCGGATTGGTGGAGTGCAGCAAGACACTATCCTGGCCGAGGGCCTTCACTTCAGGATCCCTTGGGTCCAGTACCCCATTATCTATGACATTCGGGCCAGACCTCGAAAAATCTCCTCCCCTACAGGCTCCAAAGACCTACAGATGGTGAATATCTCCCTGCAAGTGTTGTCTGGACCCAATGCTCAGGAGCTTCCTAGCATGTACCAGCGCCTAGGGCTGGACTGTGAGGAACGAGTGTTGCCGTCCATTGTCAACGAGGTGCTCAACAGTGTGGTGGCCAAGTTCAATGCCTCACAGCTGATCACCCAGCGGGCCCAGGTATCCCTGTTGATCCGCCGGGAGCTGACAGAGAGGGCCAAGGACTTCAGCCTCATCCTGGATGATGTGGCCATCACAGAGCTGAGCTTTAGCCGAGAGTACACAGCTGCTGTAGAAGCCAAACAAGTGGCCCAGCAGGAGGCCCAGCGGGCCCAATTCTTGGTAGAAAAAGCGAAGCAGGAACAGCGGCAGAAGATTGTGCAGGCCGAGGGTGAGGCCAAGGCTGCCAAGATGCTTGGAGAAGCACTGAGCAAGAACCCTGGCTACATCAAACTTCGCAAGATTCGAGCAGCCCAGAATATCTCCAAGACGATCGCCACATCACAGAATCGTATCTATCTCACGGCTGACAACCTCGTACTGAACCTACAGGATGAAAGTTTCACCAGAGGAAGTGACAGCCTCATCAAGGGTAAGAAATGAGCCTAGTCACCAAGAACTCCACCCCCAGAGGAAGTGGATCTGCTTCTCCAGTTTTTGAGGAGCCAGCCAGGGGTCCGGCACAGCCCTACCCCGCCCCAGTATCATGCAATGGTCCCCCACACCGGTTCCCTGAACCCCTCTTGGATTAAGGAAGACTGAAGACTAGCCCCTTTTCTGGGGAATTACTTTCCTCCTCCCTGTGTTAACTGGGGCTGTTGGGACAGTGCATGATTTCCCAGTGATTTCCTACAGTGTTCCCTCCCTCAAGGCTGGGAGGAGATAACCACCAACCCAGGAATTCTCAATAAATTTTTATTACTTAATCCCTCCCAAAAAAAATTAAAAATATAGTCATTAAAATTCAAAGCTCAGTAAGCAACAGTGATCTATACTGGACGCTATCAAAGAGAGTTAATAAATCGGAAGATAATAATTAGAAAAGATTATCCAAGTTATCTTCATGGAAGAGACTAGGTTGTTAGGTCAAAAGTGCACTCCGAATATACTGAGCAAGATGAATAAAAATAAGCCAATACCTAGACTTGTGGTTGTGACGCTGAAGAATGTAAAGCAGCAGTCCCCAACCTTTTTGGCACCAGGGACCCGGTTTTGTGGAAGACAGTTTTTCCATGGACTGGTTGATGGTTTCAGGATGATTCAGGTGCATAACATTTATTGTGCACTTTGTTTCTATTATTATTACATTGTAATATATAATGAAATAATTATACAACTCACTATAATGTAAAATCAAGGGGAGCACTGAGCTTGTTAATCTGTATTTGCAGCTGCTCCCCAGCATTAGCATCACCTCCTCAGTTCCACCTCAGATCATCAGGCATTAGATTCCTGTAAGGAGTGTGCAACCCAGATCCCTCATATGTGCAGTTCACAAGAGGGTTCGCACTCCCATTCAGGGAAATGGTCACTAAGGTAGTAACAGTGTATTTCTCTATATCTTTCAGGTAGTGAGTTTTAAAAAGAACAAGTATACCTGCTGTTGGTGAGAAAATGGTAGAAAGGGCCTTCCTACATTGCTAGTTTAAGTGTATTGTCATCACCCTAAACAATCTGACGGCATCTATTAACTTTACAAATACAGCCTTTTCAGCAATCCCTCTCCTGGAATCTATCCCAGAGACATAAAAGTACTCATATATAACACATCTACCAGGAGGCTAATCAGCCTTACTCATAGAAACAAGGAAACTGGATATACATTGGATGTCCATCAGCAGAATGTTGTGATATATTTTACATGTTTTTTATTTATATATGCTATAAACCTATAATACATCTCAACTATTTTTACTTTAGAAGTCAGCTCTCTTTTAGAGTGTTTAAAAATAAGAAAAATATCTTGCTTTCCTTGTGGACATCTACATTTCTGTCTGGCTTCATATTTCTTCTGCCTGAAGAAATCCCTTTAATATTTTGTATAGTGCAGGTAATACATTATCTCAACTTATTTTTGTCTGAAAAAGTCTTTTTTTTCACCTTCATATTTGAAAGATATTTTTGCTGTGTATGGGATACTTGGCTGTTATTTCAGTGCTTTAATGATGCCACTATATTTAGGTTGGACTGCATCGTTTCTCCTAAGTCAGCTGTGATTCTTATCTTTGCGCCTCTGTATTTAATGTGTGTGGGTTTTTTTGTTTTGTTTTGTTTTGTTTTGTTTTTAGCTGTCCTCAAGATTTTCTCTTTGTCTTGGTCTTTAATAATTTGAATTTGATGGATCTAAGTACATGGGTTCTTTTGGTTTTTGTTTGGGGGTGGAGTGACCATGGGTATTTTCTGATGTGCTTGAATCTGTTTGATTTTTTTTCATTATTTATAGGAAATGCTCAGTCATTATCTCTTCAAATATCTCTTTTGCCCCATTCTTTCTCTTTTCCTTCTGGGAGTCAATTACATGTATATTAATGCATTTCGTATTATTTTACAGCCCTTGTTGTATTCTCTGTCTTGTTTTCTCACTCTTTTTTTCTCTTTGTAGGGTTAGTTTGTGCAATTTCTGTTAACCTGCCTTCAGGTTTGCAATTCATTCCCAAGCTCTGTCCAGTCTATTGTTGAAACCTATTTAAGGCATTCTTCACTGCAATCACCACATTTTACAAAATTTCTAGCATTACCATTTGTCTCTTTCTTATAGTTTTTAACTCTGCTGAAATTCCCAATCAATTGAAACAAATTTTGTAGATCATAGTTCTTTTATATTCCCTCTTTGATATTTTCAGAATGTTTTATCTCTGTGTCATATTCTGTTGATGACTTTGTTCAGCATGGATTCTTTTACTTACTTTTTTGTATGTTTCATACATTTCAATTGAATGTTAGAATTGTATTTAAGAAAACAGAGGCAGAGGCTGGGTTCAGTGGCTCACCTATAAAATCCCAGCATTTTGGGAGGCTGAGATGGGAGAATTGCTTGAACCCAGGAATTCAAGGCTGCAGTGAGCTAGGGTTACACCACTGCTCTCCAGCCTAGGTGACAGAGTGAGACCCTGAGTCAAAAAAAAAAATAAGAAAGACAGAGGTAAATTGTACAGAAATAGGCATACCTTTTCATCTCTTAAGCAGGGGAAGTGAACTTTTTCTGTAAAGAGCCAGATAGTCAATATTTTTTATTTTATAGGCCAGATAGTCTCTGGAGTCTACTTTACCTGATACTAATATGTCAGTCCTCCATATTTTGAGTTATACATGCACAGATTCAACCAATGCAGATTGAAAGTACATACAGTTGGCCCTTCATATCCTTGGATTCCACATCCACAGATTTTTTTAAATCTGTGGATGGAGTGAGCAACTGTAGTATGCCATTTATATAAGGGACTTGAGCATCTGCAGATTTTTGGTATTTCCGAGGCAGGGGGGATGTCCTGGAACCAATCCCTTAAAGATACGGTATACTGTATAGCCACTCCTGCTTTCTTTTGACTTACGTTTGCGTAGGTATCTTTTTCCGTCCTTTTACTTTCAACCTAACTGTATTAGAAGTTTCTCATAGATAGCATATAGTTGGGTGGTGTGCTTTTAATCCACTCTGCCAATCCTCGGATTTTAACTATTGTAGACTACTTGCAATTAATGTAGTTATTAATGTGTAACTACCATTTTACTTTCTCTTTTTAGTTGGTTTCCCTTTTTCATTTGCATTTTTTCTGCCTTCCTGTATGGAAATTTTTTTAGAATCCCATTTTGATATGTCTCTAGTTCTTTTTTCCTTTTTCTTTTTTCTTTCCTTTTTTTTTTTTTTTTGAGACAGGATCTGGCTCTGTCACTCAGGCTGGAATGCAGTGGAGCAATCTCAACTCACGGCAACCTCCACCTCTCAGGCTTAAGCCATCCTCTCACCTCAGCCTCCCGAGTAGCTGAGGCTACAGATGTGTGCCACCACACCAGGCTAATTTTTGTGTACATGGGGTTTCGTCATGTTGCCCAGGCTGGTCTCGAACTCCTGAGCTCAAGTGATCTGACCACGTTGGCCTCCCAAAGTGCTGGTATTACAGGCATGAGCCACTGCACCCAGCCTTGATATATCTATAGTATTTTTGTTTCTCATCAGGTAGATTTGCTGTAGACATTACGTTATATGTACATAGCTTATCGCAGTCTAGTAGTGTTGATATTTTACCAGTTCAAGTGAGATGTAGAAACCTTTGTCCCTTTAAATCCCTTACCCACCTTTGCTTATAATTGTTTTAGATATTCCTTTGTATACATTGAGAACCACATCAATGTTATAATTTTTGCTTCAACTGTCAAATGTATTATAGAAAACTGAAGAGGAGAGGAAAGTCTGTTGTATATACCCATGTGCTTGCTCTTTCCATTGCCCTTTTCTTCCAAGAGGTTTGCTGATTGCTTACTTTGAGCTTTACTGTTTGGTAACTATTTTATGTTCAGATTCCCAAAGACTATTCACTCTGAGGAAATGGTGACAAAATCAGTCTATCTGAAATATAAAGACTGAAATGACAGTGTAGAGAAATGAAGTCATCTTCTGAACTAGGCATTTTTCTTGGAATGGGTACAACCCTACCACTACTCTACATCATGGAAGTCTTAGCAATTTAGGGTAATACAATAATGAGAATACCAGTATGGACCTATTAAATGAGGAGCTGAGTCAGCTCCAAATTTCCCTCTAGATTGTTAAGTCTATAATTTATTATATGAAATTCCTAATTATTACCATACTAAGTTCAAAAGATTTTAACCCAAATCCTTTAGTAACTGATAAACCTCATTCTTAAGATTCTTGACAGAAATAATCTTGATGAGCTTCTCTTCGTGATCTTTCTAGTGCTGTTATAATTTTGAGGCAATTACTCTTATTTTGATTAATTCTATTGCAAGGAGGAAAAGACTGACTCTATGTTGGGGTTTCTTTTCTCTATAAGGCACAAGACCTAAATGTCATTGAAGAAGTGATTCGAATGATGTTAGAGATCATCAACTCCTGCCTGACAAATTCCCTTCACCACAACCCAAACTTGGTATACGCCCTGCTTTACAAACGCGATCTCTTTGAACAATTTCGAACTCATCCTTCATTTCAGGATATAATGCAAAATATTGATCTGGTGAGTGTAAATGAAGACATTTATTATGATTCTTTTTTAAGTGTTAAAGCAGACAATGTTTAATAAGCCTTGGTAAGAACTATAATAGTAAGAGTTTCTTCTTTTAACATTAACTGTATTTGCAGTCTATTTTGCTATAATAGTTGTGGTAATCTGTGTGCGTATTGTATATACACACATACGTATTTAATACAATTGAAGTCATACTTCATACAGTTCTTTATTCTGCCATTTTTACTTTACACTTAGACCGTGAGCATTTTTCTATGGTATTATCAATTCTTTGAAAGTCTCACATTTTAATTTCTATCTAGCCCATCTTTGTGTCCTAAAATATATATAACTATTATCCCATTTTTGTTCATTTATTTCCAGTGTTTTATATCAATTCATGATGAATGAAAAGTTTATAAATAAGTCTTATTTCAAATTTTAAAATTATATTTTTGGTATGGTTTTAAAGGTGGAATTTTACTAGTTTTACTGTCAAAAGATATCTTTATTTTCAAGATCCAACACAGGTTGCCAAATTGCTTTCCAGAAAAACCATAGAATTTATGCCTCTGGGCTGGGCATGGTGGCTGATGCCTATAATCCCAGCTACTTGAGAGGCTGAGGCAGGAGAATCGCTTGAACCCAGGAAGTAGAGGTTGCAGTGAGCCGAGATCACACCATTGTACTCCAGCCTGGACAACAAGAGTAAAACTCCATCTCACAAAAAAAAAAAAAAAAAAGGCTGGGCGCAGTGGCTCATGCCTGTAATCCCAGCGCTTTGGGAGGCCGAGATGGGTGGAGCACGAGGTCATGATGATGGAGACCATCCTGGCTGACACGGTGAAACCAACCCGATCTCTGCTAAAGCTACTATATGTTCCATCAACACAAAGTAGTAAACAAAGACGAAGACAAAGGAGCCAGGCTTAACGAAAGGAGAGCACTGAAGCCTATTCCCAAGAATACACTGTAGTGTGCAGAACCAGTACACAGTGGGTGTGGCAGGTAGCAGGTCTCCATAGAAAGAGCGGATTTGAGAATGTTACTTGATCTGTTTGACTATTTGGAGAGGAGTTTTAGAGTTCTGTTAAAAAGTTTTAGCTGTGTTAGAGATTGGGTATTTGCAACATACAACCAAGAAAGGTCTAGAATCTAGAATATAACAAAATATATATTAATAATAGATAAATAACTCAATAGAAAAACTAACAAGAATTGAACAGGGACTCCAAAAAGAGGAATGCTAAATGGCTGATAAACATATGAAACACATAGGATGTATTAACTGCTGGATACTCTGGAATCTACACAATTAAATGTGAGTTTAACCTACAGTTGAGTATACTGTTGCAAATCCATTCATTGATTTTCATGGCTTTTTCATGATTGCTGGTAAACAGAAATTAATATTAAAACTCTTCTGTCAGCTTAATTTCATTGGCTTTCCTTAAGCTGCTTCAACTGTATACCTAACGGTTGCAGCTATAGCAAAATATTTTGCCATGGACACTCTTGTCATTTTCCTAAACTTATATTGACTTCATTTAGATATCATTAACAGAATTGGGGAATTTGGGTATAATTGCCATCAGTGCAGTCAAGATAAAGCAGAAACACCATTTCACACAAGGATGTTTATTTTAAGAATCAAACTTTGACATTTTAAGGAAACCTTTATGAACCAGTACTCCGTGTAGCTTCACTGATATTTAGGATGTGTGTGAGAACATCCTTGGCAACTTCTCGATTATTTCATCTCTGGCCCCATGTCCTGCTTGTTAACTCTGAGTTTTAATTAAGAAGTATTGGTGTTAATAAGATCTCTTTAAAATTGAGAAGTGTCAGTGTTAATAAGATTATGAAACAAAGTATTGCCTAGGGAACACCTATCACGAGTTAACTCCGTCTTCTTTTACGGGATAGATTATTTTTGACAACATGGTAAATTGTGGTTTATAGTCTAAGAATTCCTGTTAGTTTTATGCTTTGATAGAAGATGAGAATGCAAAAGTACCAGTTATTAAGGAAAGAAAAGAGTCCATGGGGGCTGGGGGTATCTCATGGGAGAATGCCGTCCCTGCTCTCATCTCAGCTCTCAAAGAAACTATCTGGAACTCAAGCAGGGCCTTTAACCATTCCTCTTAACAGTTATTCCTGCAAGCAGTCTTAAGGATTATAACATTCAGTAGAAATCGTTCTCTGTATGAAGGCAACTTTATAGGCTAGCTGTTTACTTACTTCTGAAAAGCTTTTTCTAACCATGTTATTCGTGAATTTGTCCAAATTCATTTCTATTTCTTCCCAGTAGTATTTTTGGAGGTAAAATACTGAGTTTAAGACTCATTATGCTTGTGGGTAAAGGTTTCACAAAACTCTTTCTCCTTTTACATGAGAAATTGGCCTTGCGTTAAGATGCTTCTAGCTCAGTTCTCTGGAAATCTAATGGAGGTAGAATGTCAGTTGTGTTACCAAGCAACACTGCTATGATAAAATGATGTTGTGATAAAATGACATTTGATTGGTAAGCTGAGTCATTACTTGGAGGACTATGAATGAACTACAAATACTTGATGAGAAGCCATCACTTTGGGCTTCTCCGAATGAGAGAATTCTTGTAACTGGGCATGTCCTTTACAAGGACCTAGAAGCTGAGACTGTCACAAGGATATTGGTTTCTATTTGGGACATGGTTTCTAAGGTAGGGTGGCTATTGCATCTACCTACAGTAGTCTCATTCTCTTGCATCTGAGCTGTCATTTGAAGGGTCAAAGACTAGCCCAAAAACTACTATAAGGATTCCCAAGGAAAACAAAAACCTGTGGGGCTATGCTGTTGGCATGCTACTTTTCCTATCCTTTTATCTTTTTAAAATTAATCTGATGTGGAGTGTGGCCTTTTATAGTCTTGAGACTCTTGATGTCTAATATTTCGTCTAAGAATATCACCCAAGAATGGGCATCGTAATATTAAAATAGTATTTTCTTACATTTGTTTATTAATGATCTCTTTCAAGCTCCAGGAGATATTCCTGGTTTTCCAAGATTTATTCAGATCTTTACATTCTAGAAATATCCAACATGTCCATTTTCAGTCTTCGTGTTTCTAAACTGTGTCATCCCATTCATTTCAGTCTGCCCTTGTGGCAGTCCTCTATCCCATCTGTTCTAACTTTTACCTTTCTCTGGACCTCCCTCATTCCAATTTCTTTTTTCATTCCTTCCTATCTTGCTTTTTTGCTTTAAAAAAATGTTTAAAGATAGTCACCTGAACTATGGACTATGTATGTCTGGTAATATACATCTGCAGTAAATGAGAGATAAATAATCTCTAATTCCCAGTACCTTTCATTGTGATAGGCAATATTTTCTTAGTGTTCCTGACAAAAGGCTAAACCAGAGATTTTTTTTTCCCCTGTGGTCATAGCTGCAATAGCTGCAATATTACACATCATTTGGAGTATTTAGCTTTAACATTTTATTTAAACCACATCAAAAGCCATTTGCTTCTTTTCTAATCATCACTAGCTTTTATTGCATACTTGCTAAGCACTTACACGCATTAACTTACTTAATCCTCATTAAAAAATAAACCATGAGGTATATTTCATTTTAGTCCTCAATTTACAGATAAAGAAACCAAGTTAGAAAGATTAATTAACTTGTTTACTGTCACACATTCAGAAAGCGATACAGCCAGAACTTAAACCCAGAGTTTGATGATAAGGCCTATGTTTGTAATAATTCTGCCTAACCACTATACGCATTCACTAAATGCTCCCACAGTTGCCTATGAAACCATCTGATCATATCCACAAACCTAATTACTTTCTCTTTCAAAATCAGTTCTAATGATGTCAAATCGGTCTTTATTCCATCAGTGGTGCAATGAGGAACATTCTTAGTAACTAGGCAATTGATATCCTTAAAAATGTCTCTGAGAGCCAGGCGTGGTAGTGCACTGTTATCCCAGCTGCTCAGGAGACTGAGTCAGGAGAATCTCTTGAGCCCAGAAATTCAAGATCACCCTGGGCAGTGTAGCGAGACACCATCTCTTAAACACACACACACACACACACGAAAGAAAAAGAAAAAAAAGTCTCTGAAAGACTATACTAATTTTTTTTAATCAGGACACACAGAATCATGCAAAGAATTTAAACTACATCCATTTGAAACACATTCTCCTTTGGAAGAAGTGAAAGGCAGAGTGGAGGTGAGGAAGTAGAAAGGACCTCACTGTAAGCACACAGTGTAGAACCATATGGAAATAAAAGCAGGATGTTAAGTTGGACTTATACCCAGGGCTTACTTTTCTGTCATTGTCGGAAGAATGGGCCACTTGTTTACACTTCACCTGTATTCAATGAAAACTGCATTCTCAGGCTAAACATTTGACTATATGCTGTTATGCAGTTCTTAAAACCATATAAACAAATGCCTAAACAGTTTTAAGTACACCTTCTAAATGATGGGAATGAGGCTTGAGTGCCTCATGTATATGACCTCTTTTACCATCCTTAATCCATGTGAGCTAGGATTATTATCCCACTTTACAGATAAGAAAATCAAGATGCTGAGAGGTTTCTCAGATGCTATTAATATACATTCCTGCCTAAGGATCATTGTCTTGGATAGTTATCACATATCATTGCAGGGGGCTTTATGTCATTGGCCCTTTCACCATCCCTAGGAGGAAGGGAGAGCAGGGCTAGAGAAGGGAAATAGTAGGCTTGAGATCACTTAGCTAGCAAGTTGGTCAACCAGGCCCAGAATCCAGGTTCTCATTCTATTAAATCCCGTGTTTTCAACATTCACTTGGATAAACCTAATTAAGTTTCCAAATGAGCAGGTTTTCCAACAACTTTTTGTTGAATACTATCATCCAAAATAGTGCTGGGCACACTGGAAATTCATTTAAAAAACATTTTAACCTCCTTTTACATATTTTGAAAAGAATGCTGCGATAAAGATATAAATAACATCTCTACTCTGTGCCTTTTTCAGTACTTTACCTTCCCCTTCTATCCCCCAAAGACCCCTGAAATTTTGGCTTAAACAAGCTTTTGCTACCTTCTTCTTTCACAGAGTTAACCTTCAGAAATTAACTCTGTGAAAGACTGTAGAAGAAAAAAGTTGGTGGAGGTATTTTTAGCGGGCAGGGAGTTGAGAGTTGATTATTTTTGGTTAAGACATTTAGCAGCACTCATTATCTCAGAAGACAGAAGTGGCTAACCTTGGAGCACTTTTAACTTCTGCAGAAGGAATTAGATATATGTTTTTCAAGTGCCCACATTTTTATTACACACTGGTGCCTATCTCTCCCATCTAAAGCATAAGGTGATATGATCAGGCTGAATTAAGCAGCAAGACAAGGTAGAATATGACACCAAACAAGAGAGAACATAAAATAAATTGTCTGGTTACCTAAGAAATGGCTGAATATGAGTAGAGGACAGACGCAATGAACTATAACCATTGTATAGTATGGTAAAGGCAAGAAATCTTTTTATCTCTGGACAGTGTAGAATTCACATTAGATCTTGTGTATTTCCAGACCTAACCATCCTTATGAAGCTCTAAACTAGCACATTAGGCTATTGACTTGACAGTCCCACAATTGTTGAACAAGGTTAAATCATAATTCTTGATTTTCTTGCAAAAACCAATTCAATATAAAATATTTTCTTCTATAGTCTTTCTTATCCCAGTATATGACATCACTATCTACCCAGTTGCTTAAGGAAAAAAAAAAAGAATAAGAAAGGAGAATAATGAGAGCTCATTAGAATATGGGTAGGAGATTGAAGATCAAAAGAATGTGATCAGGGAAGCCTCTTAGAAGGTGAGTTTGAGCTAAAACTTGAAGCAGGTAGAGAATGAGCTATGCAGCTATCTGGGGACAGAGCACTCTAGGCACAGAGAATAGTGGGTGGGACAGAGTGATGGGGAACTGGGTGGGAAGGTGGAGTGAACATTCTGTGATAATGAGGGGCAGATGGTTACAGGGTATGCATATTTGTCAAAACTGGTTGAACTGTACCATTAAAATGAGTAGGTTTATTTTATTGTATGAAGTTGTACCTCAGTAAATTTACTACTAAAAAATAAATTCCCTAGAGTTTCAGCCTAGGATATAGAAAGCTAGGAAGAGTTCTACCCTAACAAAGAGAAAGAGGTACACTACAAAATCATAACTTTTCTTGAACCTATCAATGAGCCGAGGTCACAGGGCAACCAAGTAGCCTAGATCCCAAGGAGGGATCATCAGCCCACCCACCCCTCAAGTTGAGGTGAGACACCAGGACTGGATCACCTGTGGCAGATCACAGGACTAGGCAGCCACCATACAAGTGGGTAAAAAGAAATCAGATGCAATTTTAATAACTTGCTAAAGGTTGAGTGTGGACTAGCGTGACATTACAGAACACCCAGGAGACCCAAGCACTAGAGGCATTTGCACTCACAGGCTGTTTCCCACTGAGACTAGGGGCACAGCAGGAAGCCAGAGAGAGCCTCCCAAGGTGATGTACCTATAGAAAAATGCGTAGCATCATTCCCCTGCCAGACCTTTCTTTCATATGGTGCAAAAGCCTTAGATTGCCGGCGGGGGTTAGGGGGTGAGGAGGGGAGGGGAGGGGGTGCAGAGGCGGGCACCAAACCTTGTTGCCCTCAGGGCATAGGTAGAGACCCATTATTGCATGTAAAAGATAAAACAAAAAACTCTCCACTTCTGGGTAAAGAGCAGGAAACTGTCCCAGCCCCAGGATTCTATAAGAGTACCGTTAGAGGTATCCTACCAACAACTCATCACAGATACAGGGCAAAGGCTGGCTGCCATCGGAAGAAAGGGAAGAGAAAGCTAAGAAAGCCTTATGCCCTAGGCCCAGGCATAGAAAGCCCCATTTAAGACTGAGGTCTTAGGACAGCAGGTAGAGAATCCCCTATCTTCTGCCACCAGCCTAGCAAGTACTGAGTAACAAACAGCAGCATCTACTGCTGGGAAAGATCAAGGGCATGGATACAGACCCTGCTCTGGGACCCAGGTATGCAGAGCTCACTGAAAGCAGAAAGTGGAGCATGAACGTTGAAAAACCTGTGGCACTTCAGATCCCAGCAAAGCAGAAGACATCATTAGAGGATGTGGTACACTGAAGGTAGCCACAGCAACAGCAAAACTCAAATTTAGCACACCTTCTGAGTGAATCAGCTCAACCTCCAAGCCTGCCCTAAGAAGAGATGTGCCCTAATTTATCATAAATAGTATTTGTCAGTCTCTACAGTTCTACACATGATGTCTAACATTCAGCCAAGCATTATGAGACATAAAAAGGCAAGAAAAATATAATGTTGTCAACAGACAACAGACCCAGACTCAGTGATGACTCGGATGTTGGAACTGTCAGACTGGGACTGTAATTATGATTTATCAGTTTCAAAGATCTGGTGTGAAGGTCACCTAAGTAGGACCCATAGGGCAAATGCAGCCCACAGCTTGTCTTTGTACGGCCTGTGAAATAAGTATGTTTTTTACATTTTTAAAGGGTTGTTTAAAAAAAAAAAGAAGAAGAAGAAGTTACAGAAACTATATTGGGACCCACAAAACTTAAAATATTTACTACCTGGTTCTTTATAGAAGACATATACCAATCTTTGTCCTAGGGGAAAAGGTGACAACATATATAAACAGTTCCAGAGAGAGATGGGAACTGTAAGAAAAAATAAAATGGGAATGCTAGAAGTAAAAAACATATGACAGACAAAGAATTGCCATGACTGGCTCATTAGTGGGCTTGTGAAAAACATCTGTGATCTTGAAGATAGGTCAGTAGAAATTATGCAAATAAAAACAATGAGAAAAACGTGAAAAATGAGAACCTAGCATCCAAGAGCTATAGGACGATATCAGATGATTCAATATACATGTCATTGGAGTCTCAGAAGGAGAAGAGAGAAAGAACAGGTCAGAAGAAATATTTGAAGAGATAATAGCTGAGAATTTTCCAAAAATACTGACATCAAACCACAGATCCAAGAAGCCCAGAGAACCCCAATCAGGATAAATCCATTTTTTTAAAAGGCATTATATTTAAACATCTGAAAATCAAAGATAAAAGAAAAAACACAGTCTTGAATTCAGCCAGAGAAAAAAGAAACATATACAGAGGAACAAAGATAGTAACAGCAGTTTACTTGACAGAACCTAGGCAAGTCAGATAATGAAGTGACGTCTTTATAATGCTAAAATGAAAAAAAAAAATCTTACCCCTAAAAATGTCTTTAAAAACTGAATACAAAATAATGACATTTCAAACAAAACTGAGAGAACTTATTGCTAGTGTGTACTGTAGACTAGTTAATGGAAGTTATTCAAACAGAAGAACTATCATATCTGACAGAAACTTGGATCTACAAAAAGAAATTCAGAGCTCCAAAAATAGCAAAAATAAAGGTAAACATAAAAAGCTTTTTCTTACATTGATTCACTGTATAAAATAATTGACTGTCGGAAGAAGAGGTCCTCAAACTTTTTCTGTAAGTGATCAGATTGTAAATATTTTAGTCTTCACAGGCCGCATAGTCCCTGTCACAACTATTCTACTCAACCATTGTAATTCAATGGCAGTCATAGACTATGTGTAAACAAGTGGGTATGGCTATGTTCCATTAAAACTTTATTTACAAAAACAGACAACAGGCCAGATTTGGCCCACAGGCTATAGGTTGCCAACCCATTTTGTCTAAAATAAAAAATAGTAACAATGTATTATGGGGTTTATAACATGTAAAAGTAAGATGTGTGTCAGCAGTAGCACAAAGGATGAGAGGAAAGAATTGGAAGTTGGCACATATGTGTGTTGGGAGATAATTTTCCAGAGATTTCATCTTGTGAGCAAAGGCACTGACCTTTGCTCTAGATTATCTTTTCAAAGATGTTTGTATCTCCTTCTGGAGTAAGATAGGCATGGTTACTGACCATTCTAAGAGATTCGGGTTCCGTAAGCTCAGGATTCTGTCCTTTAATATAATTTACTGCATGTGCAGGTGTTGTCTGACCCTTGTCACATCACCCTGAGCAAACTGGGGCTTGGGGAGCCAGTGTGGTAATGCAGATGCTCTGATCACTGCTGTTGCTGTGACTAACAAACTTCCCTCTGTCTCTGACCCAGAAATTTCTCTTCTTCCTGGACCCATGAACTATGGACTGGATAACTTGTTAACCAGGGTACCATTTCACTTTCCACAGTTCTTCACAATGTCAAGTAGTATAATATTATTTGAAGGTAGACTGTGATAATTTAAAGTGTATAGTATAAACTCTAGGGCAACCACTAAAAAAAAATGGAAATAGAAATATAAGTAGTAAGCCAAAGATGGAGATAAGATAGAAATTGTAAAATTATACCCAGTCCAAAGGCAGGCAGGAAAAGCAGAATAAATAATAGTGGAACAACAACAAAAAAATAGTGGAACAACAACAACAAAAATCCATCCATGTATTTAAATCCATCCATGTATTTAAATCCATCCATGCCAATAATTAAATCAAATGCAAATAATCCTGATGCCCCAATTAAAAGACAGAAATTTTCAGATTGGATAAAAAGCAAGACCTAACTATGTGCTATCTATAAGAAACCCACCTTAAACATAAAGAAATAGATTGGTTAAAAGCAAAAGGATGAAAGAAGTTTTACTACGTAAGCATTAATTTAAAAAAAAAGGGCAGGATGACTATATTAATAGCAGATAAAGTAGACTTCAACACAGGGAGCATTACCAGGGATAAAGAGGGACTCCATGTAATGATAAAGAAGTCAATTCACCAAGGAGACATAACAACCATAAATGTGTACACAACAGAGCTCCAAAATGCATGAAATAAAAACTGATAGAATGGCAAGAAGACACAAACAAACCCATAATTGGAGAAGTCAACACTTCTTTCTCAGTAATTGATACAACAAATAAACAGAAAATTTGTGATGATATAGAAGACCCAAACAATACTAACCACCAACTTGATGAGTTGACATTTATAAAATATACCACCCAACAACATCAGTGCACGTGAACCATTCTCTAAGAGAGACCATGTATGGGGCCGTAAAACAAACCTCAGCAAATTTAAATGACATAAGATCACCTAGAGTATAATCTTTGACCACAGTGAAATTGAACTATTGAATAGAAATCAGTAAGAAAGATATCTGGAAAATCTCTGAATACTTGGAAATTGAACAGTACACCCATGTGTCAAAAAGAAGTTTACAAGGGAAATAGAACAAATTTAAAGTGAGCAAAAATGAAAATGTAACATGTCAAAATTTGTGGGACCCAGCAAAAGCTCAGAGAGAAATTTACAGCCTTAAATAAGTTAATGTCTGCACAGCGCAAAGTGCTTTGCACATGGTAAGTGCTCACAGAACGTTAGCTCTTGCTGTTATTAGGTATATATCAGTACCCTCATTTACAAAATGACAAAGTTGCCACATTATCATTATTGGTTCCTATGCAGTAGATGCTGCAACTTTGTCACTTTGAAGATATTATAAGGAGAGGTGGGATTTAAACCCAAGCAGTCCGACACCAGGTAAGTTCTCTAAACCACTGCATCATGCTACATATAGATGTTGAGTGTTTTACAAGTCACATTGCTAGTATCAGAGGCAGGACTCAAATCTAAGCCTTCTTTGAGTAGCTTATTATCCACTTTACCACGATGTCTTTTCTGATTTGATCTGTCTTACCTCACAAATTATACTGTGTCTTTCTTCAAGAGAGAAAATGGTATCATCTATTTATTTCCCTGGTAAATCCTCGGGAGAGCTCCTCTGCTGAATGGATTGTCAATATATGTATTGATTAAAATACAGTAACTTGAGGGGAAACTCAACAAGTCAATGAGGAAATATATATGTATTTTACATGTTTATTGTTGTCTTAAAAAATAAAAATAAAATAAAACTTAGCTGTCTGCTTCTACCTCTTAGGAGAGTGGCCATTTTTAGCAAGCATGTTTGCCTGACGAGCACATACTAGCTCCTTTTTGTCCTCCTCTACTCCACAAAAGCTTCTCATTTCTATTAATCTGTGATCTATTAATAATAATCATTCACTTGTTTCATGACCGGTGGTTAAATGTGATTTGACATTACTCAAAGTATACAACTGATTAATCAGTATATGACATTGGGCAATCACTGTTCAAAGCTAATAGCATAATGGAAGGTAATATGCTGTTCTTGGATTTCATGAGTTATAGCCAAATATGGTAGGTAGAGGAGGGTTGTAAAACATGCGCTGTGGAAAAGTACCTTCCTTTGAAAGGTTGTCTTTGAATTACACTGACAAAGCATTCATCCCCACTTTCACTAAAGGTTTACTTAAAGTTTTTCTGTTATTGGCTGTGTCTCATGCAGAGATTTTCACAGGAATAAAAGTTCATCTATTTTAACGGTTTTAATGGTTGCTATACAAATTGATAAAAGCCACACATCTGTTGTAGTCATCATCACTAAAAGTACTATTATATGCAAAATTATAACCTGGGAGTAGGAAATAGAAGCTCTTATCTTTGAATTGTTTCACGTTCTTCGCTGGTGTTGCAGTCAGACAACATCTGAAAGGTTTGGCTAAACAACTTACACCTTTCATTTAGATATCTCCTATTTGAAAAACTAAGCTAGTGCTCCATTTTGCTTTGTAGGAATTGCCGGAGACATGATAAAGTAAGAAGAAATACCTGAGCTAGAGTCCTACTCCTCCCACTTGCCTGGGTCACCCCAGTCTAGTTTGTCTCTCTGATCCTTTTTATGGTTCTGTAGGACAGAGATTTTTATCAGCCTCATGGGATTGTTGTGAGAATTAAATAAATAGTATATGTACAGCACACAGTTCATGATAAACATTCAGGATAGATTTGTTTCCTTCGGTTTTGATACATAAATTATACTTCCCCTCTGCAAGTGGTTCTTTTATCATTTTCTAAAATCCGTGTGTGTTTTAATGCAAAAACATGGGAATGTCAGCTTTAAAACATACAAATGAGAACCAGTTTGAAAAAGGAATTTAGTTAGAAACCCAACCTCATGCCTACTCTGTAGCTCTCCCTGGAAATGGAAATTCCTTGTGGCTTAGAGGAAAGCCAGTATAGGCCACAGAGTCAACAAAGCAAAACTGTCATTGCATTACTTTGTTCTTGGTGGTGTGACACATAAGTACGCTCCCTTTTGTTGGTTTGCCATGTCTTTGAGTAGTAAGTGAATACTGTGAGTTCCCTTTAACTCTGATTATGTGCGTTTTGTTATCTCGATTAGTTATTATCAAAGCGGATGGCTGCACATGCCCCAGAGATTGTACTAACAGTTCATCCGTAGAAGCATGGAAAGAAAATATTAGAGCCGTTATTTATTCATCTAAAAATAAGGAGATTTAGTTTTACTAATAGTATTGGTCTTTACAACCTTCCAGGGTCTGTGTCAGCCTCAGTACTCCAGATATCCCGAGAGAGGAGATAGGAGTTCCTTAACTTTTAGGGTTTGGCATACATGCACTCACCTGTTCATTCACGTAAAGCTTAGTGTAGTATACGTGTTCCTGGTTACAGTATCTAGATTTAGTTAAACCCTCACGAAATAGCGTGTTTCCCCACATACTGAAGGTGATAGAAAAATATAAGCACATATGACAAAAGATAATGGCAGAGCTGACATCCCCCTCCTCCTGGAACAAGTGCCACATTACAAGGGAAAAACACTGATGAACCAGTCTAATCTCACAGAAAGTGGATCCATAAAAGTTATCAGGAAGACTGTTGGCACTATGGATTTAATATTCACTGTAATAAACGATGCATCTTACCGTGGGTGAATACTGCGCTTGCTGATGGTCATGTGAAATTGCTGTGATTAGTAATCTGTAATTACCCAGATTATTTTCAATGACATTTTAATGAGTACAAAAAACGTGTTTTGTATCATTGGTTTTTTTAATCTAATTCATTTTATCTTTATCTCATTCTTTTAAATTTATTTTATGAACATGTTATAATATGTAAAACATTAGTGCTATAGTATATTGCATGATTTATAAAGAACTAGAATATATATTGCAAGCACATCCTCATTTTTTTACTTGTAGATGTATACAACCTGAAAAGTTTGGAAACCTCTGGTCTAGATTCTGGCTGATCATCAAAATCACCTGGAGAGCCTGATGTATAATAGAAGGTCCTTGACCAGGCCCTGGGATCAGAATTTCACAAGGCTTCTCAGCTACTTCTGATGATCAGCCGTGCTTGAGAACTACTCCTTGTCTATATGATCTACTGCTGTAAACAAAACAAAAATCCAGTAGTGAAATATCAGCTTTCAGCACATTAGAAAGAAAAAAAAATTCAGTAAGCCTCAAGCATATGTAACATCTGTCTACTTTTTATCATTTTTTTATTTTTTAGAATGTGTTTTTAACAGATATGCTCCTACTTTTTAAGTATTTTTTTGGTCAAAGAATATACTATGCATAGGTGTTAGGTTGACCCATATGAAATTTCTAACATTAAACCATTTTTTTACCAACAAAATTGGCATTTCCTATGGTTAACCAATTATTTTCTCAGAAAAACTATGCCCAGTTTACAACCTGTGAAGATATTTACACAAAAGGAAAGCATTTATTTTGTGTATTCATTGTTGCATATTTTTAAAATAGGATTTTAATCTATTACAATATGTTTTGCTATCTGTGTTGTGTCTTTCTTCAAATATTTATTCACTATATTATAAAAATCAATTTTTGGACCTGCTTTGTCTAAACTCTGAACAAAATATTAATCCCAGAAACGCAAAAAGAACTTAAAATCCGACATGGGGAAGAATGAGGCCCACAGGAACATACCGAAAAACCAACTTGTGGACAAAATAAGCAACTTGCAAAGTAGCTGGTGGTGCCAGCAAACTGCTTGAGATAAAGAAATGGTTTATCTAGAATCACAAGCAGTGTCACCAGCCATGAGCTGCCTTTGTTCTCACTCATTGCCACAGAATTGTGAGGCACATGCTTGTTAATGGCTGTGGCGCCAGCTAAGTCTCTTTCCCTTCCAGAACAAATGCATTTAGTAGCATTTGTGTAATATAGTGTACTTTCCACTAGAATAGGTAAGAGAAAAGTTACTGTACTCTTAAACAATTAGCATTTAGGAGAGTAATTCTGAAAGAAAATGCATAAAATCATTTGTGAAGGATTGTTTGTAACTTAATATATTTTACCTATAAAATAGAAGACATAAAAGGTAATGCTCAACTTTACAAAAACACAATGATTTTTTTATATTTTTGCATGTCTGACTATAAACACCTAAATGTTATTCTCTTGAATTTAAAAGGGATCTGCAGTCTTCTTGATTTATGAACATTGTGGTTTTAAAAATAATTTGCTGAAAAATGATGTTTTCATTTTTTAGTGACAAATATTTAGGGACCGTGTATTTGCAGAATGCTACTGTGTTAATATCTTGCTGCATACTTTGGGTTGTGCTATAATATGAAGCAAAAGGAATTATAGGTTGTTATTTGTTATCCCTAGTGATCATGATAAGGGAAATGTGGCTAAATTCATAGATAATTTGCAAAACATCATTTTAGCCATTAGTTTCAAATTCTTTCCTGTTAAGCCGTTTTGAGAGAGAGAGAGAGAGAGAGCTAATATTAAGCTTCAAAAGTGGTAGGCTTTAGAGTTTAGCCTTCTCTCCCCACTTTCTGTTGGATACTGCTCTATAAATGAAATACAAATGCAAGGTCAGGCAGCACAAGAAAGAGTAGAATTCAGGAGGCTATTTAATTCACAGAATGAATAATCAGCCCTGGATATTGAGGGGTTGCCTCTGATTCGGCTATCAAACCCAATGGAGAGCAAACTGCGTTTAGGAGGGCTAGTGAATTAAAAACCAGGTCACTGTAGGAATGGAATCATTATAGTTTGACTACCATGTAAGAAAGGCGGCTACTAAAAATACATTTCATACCTCTTCTTGTTTAAAAAATAACACTTTACATTACAGGTGATCACCTTCTTTAGCTCAAGGTTGCTGCAAGCTGGAGCTGAGCTGTCAGTGGAACGGGTCCTGGAAATTATTAAGCAAGGCATCGTTGCGCTGCCCAAAGACAGACTGAAGGTAAGAAGGCTAAAGAAATGTCCACTTGACACTGCCGTGTCCTTGATGTAAATGTTAGTGTCTTAGCAGACCCTATCCAGAATCATGCTGCTTACCCAGTACATAGACTAGAAGGACTCCTCAGAACTGTGACAAAGGTTTCTGACAGCTTTTCAAAAGAAGCATTAATACTTTCATGCCACTGCATATCCTACAAGTAACCATGGCATGTACTATAATTCATATACTATTAATAAAAGGACACCTTATTTTTTTAACCCAGTGAAACAAATTCGGCCTTAAAAGTATCATCAAGAGTTGATGGGAAGGTGGTGATGAAGATGATCACAACAGTAGCTAATATTTCCATGGTGTGACTCGGTGCCACACATTCTAAATGTGTTATATCAAGCTCATTCAGTCCCTACCACAGCCCTTTCAGGTGGGTAGTGGTATCATCCTAATTTTTCAGATGAGGAAACTGATGTACAGTGAGGTTAAGAAACTTAGCCAAAGCCATACAACTGGAAAATGATGGAGCCTGGAGATTAAAAACCAGGAAGTCTAGCTCCAGAGCCCACGTTCATAATTGCTGCACTGTTTACTGTGTGCCTGGGATGTAGTAGTGGAAAGAGATGCACTTCGTGGAGAAGGTGGGGGAAATGCTGTATTTGAAGAAGGCATTTACATCTGTTTGATAGATGTATTCCTGAAGCAGTCTCACAATATAAAACTCATACTTCAAGACTAATTATCCCATAAGAAAAAGATGTAAAGAAGATCCTTTGGGGAATGCATGAATGTACAGCATTGCAGCTTACTTTTACTTTACTGTTCTTTTTAGTTTTTTCTTCATTAGCTCTAATTTTTTAGAGTGCTTTCACCTAAATTACCAACATAGGGAGTCATAGTGGATATTTGGCCTTCATAGTGTTTTGTCACAACTCACGTCTGTTCCAGTGTTACTGTTTTTGGGGGTTGTATTTTTCAGCACTATCACTAGAACCACCGCTTAATGAATGCTTGAGAGAGATTGTTGTAGGATATAAAAATATTTTCAATTATAATAACAGAGTTTGTAAAATAACAGCACGTTAGTCATCATAATCACTTACTGAAGTTCCACTGTACATAAACAACAGTGAGACTCACACGGTACTGAGCAAAGATGGCAAATGTTCTGTTTATCAGCCAAAGTGGCACCACCATGTGGTAATAGCATAAAAACAGGTTACAGTTCACTGGGCCCTCCAGCTTGGATGTGTTCCTATTCCAGATAATTTTTTTAAATATAGAGAATTCATATTGTTTCCATTTTTACATAAAATAAGACCTTGGTTTGTTGGTTGGTTTGGGGGTATTTTTGTGGGATTTTTTTGAACTATTTCAAATTTATGTAAACTGTACCATGTGAACCAGTACAAAAAAATCCATGAAGATTAAAGTGGCTACTCCCAGGAAGTGATGGATCTTGGTGTGTAAGCTCAGTCAAGAACAAAGTAGAAATATCGAGGCCGCCAAAAAAGGACACTGCAATGGAGTCTGGGGAAGGTTAATCTTGTAGTTCACTGTAATACTTACCTTAAAGCAAAATGAATTACAGTGTGCAGGCTAAGTGCTGGAATGTAAATATTTGTTCATTTATTATACTATGTTCAAAAATAAAATGTCATTTATATTTGAGACAGTGACATATAAACAAAAATGTAACTCTTTTCGTTTTTCAGAATTATGGCTAAATAGAGAAAATAATTGATCTATGGTGGGTCCCAGGCAAGTTGACTCTGATTTAGAGCAAGATCCTACTGAGGCCACCAAGGTCATGGGTAAATTTCTTAAGAGGGCCAGTTAATTTGGTTCTGGAACATAGCAAGAAGTTGTACTCCTGACCTCAGCTTGCCATCTCACTTCATGGTTGCAAAAGGATAGAGGATGGATGATTCAGTTAAAAAAAAAAAAAAAAAAAAAAGACTATCACCAGTACTAGAAAAGATTACATTTGCTAAAATTACATTTACCCACAGATGGTGAGCCATCCTAGTTGGTTTAAATGATAGCATATTATTACCACAGATGTTACTAGAAATAAAAGGCTGTTTATCCTTACAATCAAGCCTTATCTCAATTATTTTAATCATCTTTTTGGATTGAATGTTTATAATAAAATGAATCACTTAAAACCTCTGGAGTTTAATTCACAGAATACCACAGTATCTAAAGTCGATTGAAAATTCAAGCTGTGTTGAATAATGTTTACATTATACTACATGACAGCACATTATAGTCTTTGGAGTAGTTTACTAATATATACTGATAAAATAATTGTCGGGTATGTAATAATAGTTTCATACATGATATTGATGTGAAAGAGTTGGTTTCAAATTGGAAATGCTGTCTTAATAAGCCCTCTATGAAAATGTGGAATAATATATACTAATTGATTTGTTGTTTGTTAAAATATATAAATTAAACACTTAGAAACTCAGAATTCTTTACTACTACCTTCTGGGTTGTTAAGAGGATCACAGTGCTCCTTACTCATGAGAAATTCACCAGCTAATATCAGCTGAAGCTGATGAGCCAAAAGTTTTAGACGTTTCCCTTGCATTGTAGAATTGAAGCCAACTTTGTAGAAGTAGTATTCTTCCAATTTTGGGCAAGTAAACAGTAAGATCTGGAAGCCCATGGAAGAGTAATTGACTTCCAACCAAATAAAATATTTTTCAATCAAATATTATTTGACATAGCCTTCTAAAATATTTGTGTAATATCCTATGTGGGAATACCTACTCTTTGGATAAATCTGTCTATATAGTTAAACAACTTGGCTGTTCAGAGTAAATAGCATTAATATCATTCTAAACATTCTCTTTTTACTGGTATTCTGTGAAGTCTGGGAAAGGCAATACCAGGTAATTATTTTTTCCGGAGCCTCTTGCTTAAACAGAGACCTAAAGAACAGGCTCTGAAATCCTGAGTCGCTTATTTCTCCTTTAGGGTTTGGAAGGAAATAAATAAAGTTAGTATGTCCTCTGGGAGCCGACTTAGAAGCCGCAGCTCAAAGCTCTCACTGTCTGTATCCGCAACAGGGCATGTTCCTGGCTCGCATTTTGCTTACTATGGAGCAATTTGAATGTCATGGTGATGGGTCAGAATTCATCCAGATCCGTGCGTGTTCTCATACCACTACCACCTCAGATTTTATTATGTTGGGCTCTCAAGTCCCCTCTTTTCTTCAGTTTAGTGAATTATCTATGTCATTTGAGGATTAAGAATTTTACCGTGTTTAGTGTTTGAAAACTAGGTAGTGCTTTTCAAGGGGAAAATGTGGGGGAAGATAACTTACCTTTTAGTGTAAATAAGAAAGTATGGAACAACATGTTGACATTAACCAAACTTTTCATTTACTCAAGACACTTGATAGGTCATAGGAATTAAAAGTAATTACCAGTTTCACACTAAAAGATTTTTAAAGCCTTTATTTTATATCCACTTTTTAGAATACTTTCATGGTTGTTTTTAGTTGCATAAAGAAAAATATAAAAAATCATATTAACTGAAATTTCAAGAGGTTTTTCACAGCTTCTTAATATTGACTTGCTTAAAACCTTTCCCCTTGCTCCTATTCGGGGTCTCTTCCCTATCTCACCCTAAGCATCTTTCGTTTCTTTGTCAGTTCTCTATCCCCAGAGCAGATTCCTGAGTGCCGTACTGGGAGGGCCCCTTGGGGTCCCACAGGAACAACCCCCATGTGTCCACAGTCACTCTCTTCTGCCTCCCCACACATCCACACTCCTCGTGTATCTCTACCTGTGGAAATATGAATAGCCAGCATCCTCCCTGTAACACAAAAGTACTGTTAGATCCCAAACCCTAGAAATTCTCATTTCTCATGTCATTCCTTCCCCTGCACATTGCCACCCTCCCATGTGGCTTCTCCACATTTCCCCCACAGTCTATTGCTATAAACTCCTAATTGGGGTCTCCACTTCCGCATCCTTCTTCCTCCCCAGGTGTCCTTATCCCTGTTGCCGCCCTTACACCCTGCTCTGATCTAGCACGCAAGGCACTTCATGGCCTAGCTCCTGACTTAAGTTGTGTTCTTTTTCCTCCTACGGATCCTGTGCTCCGACGCTGTCAGCTGCTGGCCGATCGCCAGGTGGACAGAGTCCTTGCATGCCAGGCCTTTGTGCATGCAGCTTCTGGGTTCTCACAGTTTCATGGCTTGTCTGTCAGGTGAGCCGATCATGCTCCCCGCTTTCTATGAAGCCCACTCTGATTCACCCATGCACACTCGGTGGTTTCTCCACATTTCTATGGCACCACATATGTCTCTCTATTACAGCAAAAACCATCCCCCAGCACACCCATCTCATTCAATACATATTCGTGGGGTAAATTAACTTCTCCACTCTGCCTCTGGATTCCTATTTCTCTCCTTCTTCTCAGCCAAAATCTTGATTTCTCCTTTGGTCCTTCAACTCTCCTTATTCACTGCACAGCATTAGTGCAGAACATTAAAGGAGGGATTCCCAGTGAAGAGTGAGGCTTTTCTCCATGGCTTGCTGTCCCAAGGCCCCCTCAGCCCAGGCTCTCTGGTGGAAGACTAAGGGTCTCTTACCGCTAAGCTTTCCCTGCTAGTTGGTTTTCCTGTATTTGGCCCTTCTCCTTCTACCACCCTTCTCCTTCTGTCCCCAGATTTGCTTCTCAGGATGTATGCACCCACCTGTCCCTTTACATTAATTTGCATCATCATCATCATCACCAATATCACCTATAATATACAAGCAAAGAATCTCTTACAAATGTGGTTTGTTACTTCCTACTGCAGCTCGTTATTTTACCCCCACTTTGACCACAACATTGCTAGGACGTTGGGGAAACAGAAGTATGTAAGACACCACCTCTGCCCTCAGAGGTGCCCTTTCAGGAGAGAAAGGCGCCCCCTTGCATTGCAGAGCTGAATAGAGCAGGGCACTTTATGCTGCGTGTCAAATGAATGGTGTAGAAGTTAAGTTCTGGAAGAAGGAATGAAGACACTGCTGGGAAGAACTAGTCAGGGAACGTTTAAGAGAAACCTGGACTTGACTTTCTCTGTCTTAAAGGGATGGTAAGGTTTCCATAAAGCTGGGATGAAAGAGAAATCCAGATGGGGAAATCTGTGTGTGAGTACAAGAGAAGGCCCAAGGCAAGTTCAGCTTAGTGTCCAACTGGAACAATAGGACTCCCCTAATTCTCTTTGCTGTATTAATGTGGCTTGTATTATTTAATGGTACAATAAAGTAATTAGTGGCTTTCAAACTCTTTAGACTGCCACCCCCAGCAAAAAATACATTTTACATCATGATACAATTCACACATTTATATACAACTGAAATGAAAGTTTCATAAAACAGTACTTACCTTCATTAAATGTGATGGGCTCCGACATTGCCTATTCTGTTTCTTTTTTTTAAATTGCTAGTCAGACCCATTAAATTGATTTAATGATCCACTATTATTTAGCAACTCAGAGAGTTTTAAAAATAATGTATCAAGGCTGGGCATGGTGGCTCACACCTGTAATCCCATCACTTTGGGAGCTGGAGGCGGGCAGATCACAAGGTCAGGAGTTCGAGACCAGCCTGACCAACGTGATGAAACCAAGATCGTGCCACTGCACTCCAGCCTAGGGGACAGAGTGAGACTCCATCTCAAAATAAATAAATAAATAAATATCAAATCACTGTTTTTCAAAGTGTGATCCTCACAGCAGCATCAGCATCCCCTAAGAACTTGCTAGGAATGGAGGTTCTCGGGCCCTACCCCAGACCTATGGAATTAGAATCTGTGGGGCTGGGGCAGTCAGTGCTTTAACATCAGCCCCTGTGTGAACTGATGCCTGCTCCAGTTTGAGAAGCACAGCACTAGATAATTGCTCTAAACACACCAGCCCTCTCCACTCTTAGAGCCTTGCCTGGATCACTCTCCCTGCTCCAGATATCCGCTGGCCTCATTCCTGCATCTCCTTCAAGTCTTTACTCTCGTGAACAAATGAAATCTCTCTTACTCTCGGGCATCATGCCTGCCCGACCTTCCAGTTAACATTTCTGCACTCCCAGTCCCCCAATCCTACTGTATGTTTTCTTTTTCTGCAGCATTGTCATCTAGCATACTGTATAATTATTTATTATTATCCTCCTAGATAATGTAAGCTCCAGGAGGCCAGGGGTCTTCATATTTTGTTCACTGGGGTATCTGAAATGTACCTGGCACATACTGGGCACTTTAATATTTGCTGAATGGGAGGGAGGGAGGAAATGAGAAAGAGAGGGATACCAACGAACAATGGGCCTGTTGACCATAAAATGCTGCTTCAAGAAAGCATTCTTTGAAGAACGGCTCTCCATAGACTCTTAAAAGGTCAGCTTTTATTCCAAAATATTATAAAGAAGCTCAGTTAAGACTGGAGGTCTTGCTCACTTTGTTGGAATAGTTGCTTTTTAAAAGTCTACATTATTCCACATTTATACATTCTTATAGCTACAAAACCCTACTGTGAAGACCTCTACTTTAGTAGTTCTCATCAATAAGCTAATTCCTATGTAAATTGGCCTTACTAAATTTTTAATAGTTTCTCAGGGGTTCTCTTCTTGACTGTCACCTGCAGTGATTTCATAGTTCAAGCAGAGTAAAATATTCTGATTTATGGTATTAGGATAAGTTTTTCAAGTGATCTCATTTTTTCCTATTTCTGAACCTTTCTCAGAGGGTGAAGAGCATGGAGGGCCTGTCAGGCTCTATGAGAGTCCAATAAAGAGCCACTGTTTGCTTTTTCTGGCTCATTCTCTCTACTTTCCCTGATCCATGTAGAGCATGTGTGTGTTCAGGGCCTGACAGAAAGTCGAGGAGACCGAGTGCCTGACACTGTCCACCAGCCCAACAGCAAAGCCTCTTCTTCAGACTAAATCTGCTGCTAGCTTATAGCTACTTCAATTGTACACATGACGTCATTTGACTTTTTTCTCCTGTTTTTATTTTTATCACTTTAGACTTTTAAAAAATCGTTTTCTCTTTCCTGAAATATTGTTACCTTTTTGCTGTGGGATGGGAGCTAGGAAGCATTCAGCATAAAGGGGATAGCTCTGTGCTGGGCTTCTATCCTCAAAGGAGAGATGACATTTCTGCCATTTCACCAGGCGCAAAATGATCTCTGCAGAATTCAACAATCACAGTGGCTCTCCCTCCCATTCTGACTCTCCTTGAGTTTCTTGTCTAATAAAGACAAAGATCAAGTCTTATAAGTTACTTCTGCCTCCCATGGAATAGTAAACACAGGCTCATAAATGGCTCCGGAAACTGCTAGAATAATGTAATACCTGATTCTTAGGACCATTTAATCCTCATATGAGAAATTTTATGTTATGAACTCCATGGTCTCACATGCACACGTGCACACACACACATTTGCAGGATGTTGCTACAGCTTTCCAAGTCACCAGTTCTACATATTGAGAAGCAAGCAAATGGGAAATCTTAGCCAAGGCCAGTCCCTCAGTTGAATCCCCCTAGAGTCATTTTGCAGGACAAGGACTACAGAAAGGCACAGTAGAACACCCATAATGTTGATACTAGAATCTCTTCTGTTTTGGGGTTATCTAAGAAGGAATCTGGTCACATTGATTCTCCCTCCATCAAAATGAGGATTTCCAGAGAATTCTCTTGACATCACCTGGAGCACTCTTTTCATATGCAGGTTCTGGATCCCACCTGAGATTCTAACCTGCTAGACTGGTGATGAACTCAGGAATTTGTCTGGTTAAACAGTTCTTTGAGAAGTGCTGATAACCTGCCAGATTTGGGAACCACTACTGTATGGACAAGTTTTCTTCAATTCCCTGCCCTCACAAAAACTAAGGAGATGATGGCTAGGATTCACAGTTGGCCTTGATAAGGTTGGAGCTGTTTTTTCCAACCTCCCTACAAAAGACAGTGAACTTCCACTTTGTGATCCTTAAAGTAGATTCCTTTAAAGTAGAACATATTTTATATGTAACCCAAATATAAGATGAGAATTACTTTAAAATGAGACAGAGTAGTAAAATTCCATTAATAAAGTCTGTGGCCTTTTAAATGTTGCATATGCTTTTCAGTCTGACATAAGTATCCCTCTTTTGACTCAACTTCCTTTTTCTTTGTTGTTTACTATTCAGTTAACATTAATTGAGCACTTGCTCTACACCAGGTGCTCTAGTAGGTATTTTTATATAGGTGATCTCATTTAGTCTCCCTAGCAATTCTATGAGGTGTAAGGATAATTTCCATTCTGCAAGTGAGGAAACTGAGGCTAAGGAGTTCATTGGAGCCAGGTGCAGTGACTCATACCTATAATCCCAGCAGTTTGAGAGGCTGAGGCAGGAGGATCACTTGAGCTCAGGAGTTTGAGACCAGCCTGGGAAACATAATGAGACCTCATCTCTACTAAAACTCCCTCCTAAAATATTAGCCAGGTGTGGTGGTGCACACCTGTAGTCCCAACGATTCAGGGGGCTAAGGCAGGAGGATGGCTGGGGCCCTGGAAATTGAGGCTGCAATGAGCCCTGATCCTACCACTGTACTCCACTCTGGGTGACAGACAAGATTATTTTAGTCCGTCTTATCTTTGAGCCATGAATTTCAGCTATTCCTTCTTTCAAGTCCTAAATTTTTGCTTCTTCTTAACCCATTTGCTTATTAGACCAATTTGTGTAACTGAAAGCATACATAATACACCAAATTAAGTCCTTGAGTTTGACAATATCTGTACTCGGTGTTGTAGAGTAACTTTTGAAATGTTTGAAAATTATGTCCACTGCTGCTTTATGGAGTACTGAAAGGCTGTTAGGCCTTTCTTTCTTTTTTTTTTTTTTTATTATTATACTTTAAGTTCTAGGGTACACGTGCACAACGTGCAGGTTTGTTACATATGTATACATGCGCCATGTTGGTGTGCTGCACCCATTAACTTGTCATTTACATTAGGTATATCTCCTAATGCTATCCCTCCCTCCACCCCCCACCCTACAACAGGCCCCGGTGTGTGATGTGAAATGGGGAAATGATTCCCTATTTAATAAATGGTGCTGGGAAAACTGGCTAGCTTTATGTAGAAAACTGAAACTGGATCCCTTCCTTACACCTTATACAAAAATTAATTCAAGATGGATTAAAGACTTAAATGTTAGACCTAAAACCATAAAAACCCTAGAAGAAAACCTAGGCAATACCATTCAGGACATAGGCATGGGCAAGGACTTCACATCTAAAACACAAAAAGCAATGGCAACAAAAGCCAAAATTGACAAATGGGATCTAATTAAACTAAAGAGCTTCTGCACAGCAAAAGAAACTACCATCAGAGTGAACAGGCAACCTACAGAATGGGAGAAAATTTTTGCAATCTACTCATCTGACAAAGGGCTAAAATCCAGAATCTACAACGAACTCAAACAAATTTACAAGAAAAAAACAACCCCATCAAAAAGCAGGCACAGGATATGAACAGATATTTCTCAAAAGAAGACATTTATGCAGCCAACAGATACATGCAAAAATGCTCATCATCACTGGCCATCAGAGAAATGCAAATCAAAACCGCAATGAGATACCATCTCACACCAGTTAGAATGGCCATCATTAAAAAGTCAGGAAACAACAGGTGCTGGAGAGGATGTGGAGAAATAGGAACACTTTTACACTGTTGTTGGGACTGTAAACTAATTCAACCATCGTGGAAGTCAGTGTGGCGATTTCTCAGGGATCTAGAACTAGAAATACCATTTAACCCAGCCATCCCATTACTGCGTATATACCCAAAGGATTATAAATCATGCTGCTATAAAGGCCTTTCTTGTACATAATGTTGAAATTGCAGTAAACATACAATGGCTTAATGTCATATTTACTTTCTGGCTAATCATTCTTGATAAACAGGCTAGCCCATGATATTCATTATAATGTCTTACATTATTTTTGTTTAATTAAATATATGGTAGATGTGTAAGCAGTTTATAAGCAGTTTTTTTCTTTGCAATGGATAAGCAAATTAAGCATAGTGTTTACTTTGTAATCCTAGAGTAGAAAAATTTAGTCTTTATTATTATTGCATCTTGAATGTAGTCATAAACTAAAACACTTAATTGAAAAGTGATAAATATCTAATTTTTTTGGTAGCAAAATAAATCTTGCCCAGTATTTTAGTTTGTTCAGGCTGCTATAACAAAATACCATAAACTGGGTAGTTTGTAAATAACAGAAATTTGTTTCTCAGAGTTCTGGAGACTGGGAAGTCTAAGATCAACATGTCAGCAGATTTAGTGTCTGGTAAGGGACTGCTTCCTGGTTTATAGATGGCCATCTTCCTGCTATATCTTCCATATGGCAGAAGGGGTAAGGGAGCTTTCTGGAGTCTATTTTTAGTTATTTATTTTTTTAATTTTTTTTTTTTTTTTTGACACTAGCTTCACTCTGTTACCCAGGCTAGAGTGCGGTGGCACAATCTCAGCTCATTGCAGCCTCCACCTCCTGGGTTCAAGCAATTCTCTTACCTCAGTCTCCCAAGTAGCTGGGATTACAGCTATGCACCACCATGCCTGGCTAATTTTTGTATTTTTAGTAGTGATGGGGTTTTCCCATGTTGGCCAGGCTGGTCTCGAACTCCTGACCTCAGGTGATCCGCCCACCTTAGCCTCCCAAAGTGCTGGGATTACAGAGCCACCGCGCCCAGCCCTGGAGTCTCTCTTTTGAGGGCACTAATCCCCTTCATGAGGCTCCACCTTCATGCCCTAATTATTTCCCCAAAGCCTCACCTCCAAATACTATCACACTGGAGATTAGGATTCCACATATTAACTTTAGGGGAACACATTCAGTCTATGGCACCTTGTTCTCCAGACCATGGTGCTGTGGTTTGAATGTCCCCTCCAAACTTATGTTGAGACTTAATTCCCCAGTGCGGCAGTATTGAGAGGTGGGGCCTTTAAAGTGTGATTAGATCATGAGGGCTCTGCTCTAGTGAATAGATTAATCCATTCATGAAGTAATGGCTAATGTATTAATGGGTATCATGGGAGGGGGACTTGTGGCTTTATAAGAGGAGAGAGGCCTGAGCTAGCACATTTAGCCCCCTCCCCATGTGATGCTCTGCACTGCCTTGGGACTCTGCAGAGGGTCTCCACCAGCAAGAACACCCTCACCAGATGCAGCCCAACCTGGGACTTGTAAGCCTCCATATCTGGAAGAAATTCCTTTCTTAAAATAATTACCAAGTTTCAGGTATTCTCTTGTAAGCAGCAGAAAATGGACTAGGACACATGGTTTCCAATGACTGCAGGACCCAAGTTCACAATGCAAGGGCAGCTCTGGAAAAGGCTGGCACTGTTCAGTAGAAAAGGAAACGTTAAGCTGTGTGATTTTTACCTTGATATCCCTGCTATTAGTTTTGATAGAATTTTCTTTGGTCAGAAATGTGTGATTCACAAACTAAAATTTCCTAAAAAGATAATCTAACTGTGGTGCTTAAAAAAATAGAACCAGTTGCCGGGAGCAGTGGCTCACGCCTGTAATCCCAGCACTTTGGGAGGCCAAGGCGGGTGGATCACATGGTCAGAAGTTCAAGAGCAGCCTGGCCAAGATGGTGAAACCCCAACTCTACTAAAAATACAAAAATTAGCCAGGCGTGGTGGCAGGTGCCTATGATCCCAGCTACTTGAGAGGCCGAGGCAGGAGAATCACTTGAACCCGGGCAGCAGAGGTTGCAGTGAGCTGAGATCACGCCACCATGCTCCAGCCTGGGTGACCGAGTGAGACTCCATCAAAAAAAAAAAAAAAAAAAATGGAACCAGTTGTCCTTATTCATCTGCCTCAATTTTGACTCTTCTGTTAGATTTGTCCAAATGTTGGACCAGTATTTCAGGGAACTTCCTAATCTCTGACTAATATAATGTCAGTTACTGGATTGCGAAAATCACTCCCAGCATGTTCTACTTGCCCCACTTGAAGAATATCCACTATTTTTAAAAACCCTAACATTAAAAAATGGTAAGTTGTAGACTATTTGTGTCTAGAAATGATCTTTGCACATCAAAGCATGTTTTTTCAAACAGAAATTACCCTATTAGGTTTAAAATATGAACTAGTTCACTTAAAGTCACCTTTTCTTTGGCATTAGATAAGTTAAACTTGAGATGGGTTTGGTATTAAATTATATTGTTGCTCACTAGTCTCACAGTGAGATTAGAAGGAACATATTTTATACCCAGTTTCGGAAGTTTAGTGAGTCATAAGAGTAATTCCCTGTTTTTGGTCATACATCGTATCTAGAACATGTCAAGGTCTCATCTACTAATAAAGCTACCCCCCTTCTTTTTTTTCAGTGTAAATTGAGAGATCATATATACAAATAAACTATAGATGTATACTGTAAAATAATAGTTACAAAGTAAGTATCCATACGATGGCTATTCATATCAAGAAATGGTCATTGCCAACAGCCCAGAAGTCCCAATATACCCTCTAGAAGTAAAAACTGTCCTGACTTTGGGGATAACTGTCATCATCTTCATAATTTTACCATCTGTGTGTATATTTCTAAACAATGTGGTTTCCAATTCTGACCTTTTCATAAATGGAACCATGAACTATATTTTCCTTTGCAACTTTCTTCTTTCACTCAACATTTTGTTGATGAGAGCCATTTATGTTGTTAGACAACATTTGTTCCTATCCACTGATGTATTAGTGTTACATTATATAAATGGCTCACAGTTTATCCATTCTATTGGTAGACATCTAGATTATTTCAAATTTTGAGCTATAAAGAGTTCCCCAAAATAAATGAAACAAAACTTGACAGAACTGAAAAGAAGTAGAGATAATTCAAAAATAATAGTTGGAGACTAATGCCCCAATACTAGAACAACTAGATAGAAAGACAGCAAGAATATAGATTTAAACAGCACAATCAACCAACATGATCTAACTAACATCTATAGAGCATTCTACCCAATGGCAGCAGAGTACATATTCTTTTCAAGTACACATGGAACACATTCCAGGATAGACCACGTGCTGGGTCACAAAACAAGTCTCAGATTTGAAAGGATTGAAATCAAACAGATATGTTTATTGACCACAGCATAATTAAATTAGAAATAAACAAAAGAAAGGTATTTGGAAGAGCTTCTAATATTTGGGAATTAAGCAGCATACTTTAAATAAGTCATAAGGAAAATTTAAAAACAGTTTGAACTAAATGAAAATAAAAATACAGCATATCAAAATTTGTGAGATGCGGCTCAAGTGGTGCTTACAGGAAAATTTGTAACTTTAAATCCTACGTTAGAATAAAAGAAACATCAGATAATCTAAGCTTCTACCTTAAGAAACTAAAAAGAAAAGCAAATTAAACCTCAAATAAGCAAAAGGGCAGAAATCATAAAGATCAGAGCACAAATCAATGAAGAGAAAACAGAAAACAATAGATAATATCAGTGAAACTAAAAGCTGATTCTTTGAAAAGATCAATAAAATGGATAAGACTTTACCTAGAATGAGCAAGAAAAAAAGAGGAGACACAGATTACCAAAGTGAAGAATGAAAAAAGGCCACCGTTATTGACCCTGTAGAAATTAAATATAAAGGAATACAATATTAGAAACAAATTGAAATGAACAAATTAAACTTTGTAGATGAAATGAGCAATTCTTAGAAATATACTAATTATCAAAACTGACTTAAAAAGAAATATAAAAACGGAATAGACCTACCACTATTTTTTTAATGAATTAGTAATTAAAATCTTCCCAAAAAGAAGAACACAGGCTCACATGTCTTCACTGGTAAATAGTTTTTGCAAAGAAATAATGTGAATCCTACACAGACTCTTTCAGAAACTAGAGTAAGAAAAAGGAATGCTACCCAACTCATTCAGGGAGGCCAGTATGACCTTGATAACAAAATCAGACAAAGACATCACAAGAAAAGAACAGACCAGTATCTCTCATGAACAGAGACACAAAAAAATCCTTTACAAAATATTAGCAAACTGACACCAGCAGTGTACAGAAAGGATTGTACACCATAACCAAGTCAGATTTATCCCAGGAATACAAAATTAGTTTAATATCCAAAACTGAAATAGTATAATATGCCATATTAGTAGAATAAAGGACAAACCACATGATCATTTTAATAGACCAACAATCAACAAAGCACAACCCACAGGCCAAATCCTGCCTGCCACCTATTTTTGAAAGTACAGTTTTCTTGGAACACAGCTACACCCACTTATTTATGTATTGTCTGTATCTCCTTTCACATGACAGTAGCAGAGTCAAGTAGTTGTGACAAAGCTCATATGGCTCACAAAGCCTAAAATGTTTATTCCTGGGATCTTTATAGAAAAAGTTTGCTGACCCCCACAATACACACAGACAAAACCTAACATCTGTTCATGATAAAAATTCTCACAAAACTGGGAATATAAGGTAAATTCCTCACCTGACAATGGGCACCTGGAAAAAACCTACAGCTAACGTCACACATAATGATGAAAGACTAAATTCTTTTTCCACTGATCAGGAACAAAGCAAGAATGTCGGCTCCCAGCACATGTATTCAGCATTGTGCTTGAGGCCCTAGAATAGCATACAACAAGATAAAGAAATCAAATGTATACAGGTTAAAAAATGAATAAGTAAAACTGTCTGTATTTGGCCAAGCACAATGGCTCACACCTGCAATCCCAACACTTTGGGAGGCTGAGGTGGGAGGATAGCTTAAGGCCAGGAGTTAGAGAACTCCTGAGCAACATAGCGAAACCACATCTTTATATTAAAAACAGCAACAACAACAACAAAAGCTATATTTGCAGGTGAAATTATCTGGTTTTTGGAAAATCATAAGGAGTCCATAGCACAACTAATAGAACCAATAAATGAGCTTCAAAAGTTGCTGGATAAAAGATCAGTGTACAAAAATCAATTGTGTTTCTTTATACTAAAAACAATGCTGTATGGACAGTGGTATTCTGTCAGTATTGAAATTGAACATACTCTTCTGTTCAATTTCAGATTCAAACTGCTACCCAAAATGTTTGTGTCAATTTATATTTCCATCAGAAGTATTTGAGGGTTCTTGTTTTTCCACATACTCAAAAAAGGATGTCATCCCTTTTACTTTTCAATCCAGTCAAAGTGTGTCAGTATCTGTGGTCCTATATATTCTTTATACTTTTCTGCTTCCTAGAATATTACCTCTTGCGTATGGAAATGCCTTCTAAAACAGGAAGTTATTCTGGCTTCTCAACTGCCTCTAGATAGACACCGGGGATTACCCCTTCACCTTCACCATCCCCTAAATATAGGTCTACCTTATCATTCTGTCTTTCACACTCGTGGCCATGCCAGTCTCATCAGCCTTCCACTCTTATCCGCACTGAACCATGTACTCTTGCCAGAGCATTACTTGCATTTTTCTACCTCTGTGCCCTTGGATATGCCACTTCCTGTCTTTCTTTGAAATTCTACCCATGTTTCAAAAAGCATTGCCAAAACCCTCTCTCCAAGTTCTTCTTTACCATTCTGTACTGTTTTTATCTCCTGCTACCTTGTGTATTAATACGTATGTATATACTTTAATCTCATTTCATTTTTAAGTTAATTCTTGTGTTTTCTATGTTTATGTCACCCCATAGCATCTTGACATAATACACTACCTTGTGCAGAATAGCTACTCGATAAATATTGCTGAATAAAGTAATGCAGCGTGGTTGAAAATTAGCTTGAGAATTAAGTTTTTGCTTCTAGGTATCAAGACCCTACCAGATAATACACCCTACAGAAAACAACTATAAAGTCTGAACATATAATACGAAACACAACTACCTGAAGATACTGGCGAATGAATAGAAGCAAACCATTTCAGGCTGTTTATGCTCATTTAGAGGAGAGGAAACAGGAAGCTATATACATACATTTCTATTTCCATGGCTTTTAGCCTGGGACCAAGTACAATCCATGTAGTTCGTGGCATGGTGGCAAGCACCTCACGTGGAAGACTCTTGATATTTCTGGCCTGGGAAATCACAGAAGAGAAACTGGGAAAGCATGAATGCTGAAGAGAGTAGAAGAATCCTAGAAGGGAAAGAGCTGGAAGGGAATTCCCAAACTGCCTGTCTACATCTCTGAATCATAGCAGCTTAGGTAGAAACCAAAACTGAACTAAGGCCAGCTCTGAAGATACAGAAGAGTGAGCAGATGCAGAGACTGTCATAAAGAGGGTGCATTCTTCACTTGGAGGATGGAAAATAACAAACCTACTTCCTGACACTTTCAGCCTTGGGCTGACTGCAGTGACAGCATCATACTGCACACAGAGCAGAGGTGGGGCACATGTAGAAAAGTAGCAGCGCCTTTCTGGCCTGAAAACCAGAAAAGAGAAGTTGAGAATCCATAAACTCTGAAAATAGTGGAGGAATCCCAGAAGTGAAGGAGTCAGAGAAAGGAATCCTTAAACTCTGCCAGTCCACATCTTTGACTAAACCTTGAACCACATATCTGCAGAACAAACTTTAAGCAGCCTGGCTAAAAACAAAAGATCAAAATACAGAGTTTTCAGTTCTAGCCCAGACAAGAATCTCTACAATGTAACATTAATATTATTCAGGATACAACCCAAAATGTCCCGACATCCACAGAATCAAGAAAATGGAACTCATTTTCTGTACACAACAATCAAGTTTTCTACCCCAAGACGAACCAGATGTTAGAACAACAAAGATTTTGAAGTAACTACTATGGCTTTCCTCATTTTTTTTCTTTGCATGAAACATGTTTTTAATGCATGAACATTCCAGCAGAGAAAGGAGATGTCTCAGCCGAGAAATAGAAACAATTAAAAAGGGCCAAATGGAAAAAAGACAGACAGTTGCAGATATGAGATGCTGACACCAAACAGAATAAACACAAAGAATCTCATGTCAAGGCATTTTAGCATCAAAGCTGTTGAAAGCCAATGACAAAAACCAAGAGAAAAACAACAAAGTATAACATAGTACCAAGTTCCCTTATGCGGGAACAACTCAGTTAACCTTGCACTTCTCATTAGAAGTCAGAGAGTCTCAAAGAGAATGGAACAATGCTAAAGGAAGTTCTTCAGGCTGAGCAAAAATGATGCCAGATGGAAACTCAGGCTTTCAGAAAGGAAAGAAAAATATTTACAAGAAGTAGTAAATATCTAAGTAAATACATAACATTCATATTTATATTTTTCATTCTCTTTGCCTTCTTCCCTCCCTCCCTTTCCTCCCTTCTTTCTCTTTAATTTTTAAATAAACTAAAATTCCTAAATGACATGGTGGCAAGCACCTCACATGGGAAACTCTTGATATTTCTGACTTAGAAAAGCACAGGAGAGAAGCTGGGAAAGCATAAATGCTGAAGAGAGTAGAAGAATCCCAGAAGGGAAAGAGCCAGAAGGGAATAAGCAAAATTATCACTTTGGCTTTTAAGATTTATAATCTGTGTGGATGTATATATAACAACTATAGTATATAGGAGAGGAGAGGAGGGATTTGGCCCTGTATGGTTGTGAGAGTTGTATAGTTTACATGAAGTAGTATATATATATATATATTTTTTTAATTTTTGTGGGTGCATAGGTATATATATTTATGGGGTACATGAGATGTTTTGATACAGGCATGCAGTGTGAAATAAGCACATCATGGAGAATGGGGTATCTATCTCCTTAAGCATTTATCCTTTGAGTTACAGATAATCCAGTTATTCTCTTTATTTTAAAATATGCAATTCAGTTATTACTGACTATGGTCACCCTAAGTAGTATATTATTATCTGTAAGTTGACTGAGAAAAGTTAAGAGTGTATATTGTAATCTCTAGGGCAACCACTGTAAAAGTAATAAAAAAATGAATAGCTCAAAAGCCAACAGAAAAATTAGAATTCTTAAAAACATTCAAATAATTTTTTCCCCAAAGCAGGAAAGGAGGAACAAAACAAGAGAGGATTTGAGTAGAAAGCAAAATATAATATTGGCAGACTCAAACCTAACCATACCAATAATTACATGGAATGTTAAAGGACCAAACACTCATTAAAAAGCAAGAATTGTCAGAATGGATAAAATAAGACCCAACTATATACTGTCTGCAAAGGACATGCTTTAACTATAAAAATACAGGTTGACTGCATAAGTGTCTTCTTTTGAGAAGTGTCTGTTCATGTCCTTCGCCTACTTTTTGATGGGGTTGTTTTTTTCTTGTAAATTTGTTTGAGTTCATTGTAGATTCTGGATATTAGCCCTTTGTCAGATGAGTAGGTTACGAAAATTTTCTCCCATTTTGTAGGTTGCCTGTTCACTCTGATGGTAGTTTCTTTTGCTGTGCAGAAGCTCTTTAGTTTAATTAGATCCCATTCGTCAATTTTGGCTTTTGTTGCCATTGCTTTTGGTGTTTTAGACATGAAGTCCTTGCCCATGCCTATGTCCTGAATGGTAATGCCTAGGTTTTCTTCTAGGGTTTTTATGGTTTTAGATCTAACATATAAGTCTTTAATCCATCTTGAATTAATTTTTGTGTAAGGTGTAAGGAAGGGATCCAGTTTCAGCTTTCTACATATGGCTAGCCAGTTTTCCCAGCACCATTTATTAAATAGGGAATCCTGTCCCCATTGCTTGTTTTTGTCAGGCTTGTCAAAGATCAGATAGTTGTAGATACACAGTGTTATTTCTGAGGGCTCTGTTCTGTTCCATTGATCTATGTCTCTGTTTTGGTACCAGTACCATGCTGTTTTGGTTACTGTAGCCTTGTAGTATAGTTTGAAGTCAGATAGCGTGATGCCTCCAACTTTGTTCTTTTGGGTTAGGATTGACTTGGCGATGCGGGCTCTTTTTTGGTTCCATATGAACTTTAGTTTTTTCCAATTCTGTGAAGAAAGTCATTGGTAGCTGGATGGGGATGGCATTGAATCTGTAAATTACCTTGGGCAGTATGGCCATTTTCATGATATTGATTCTTCCAACCCATGAGCATGGAACGTTCTTCCATTTGTTTGTATCCTCTTTTATTTCATTGAGCAGTGGTTTGTAGTTCTCCTTGAAGAGGTCCTTCACGTCCCTTGTAAGTTGGATTCCTAGGTATTTTATTCTCTTCAAAGCAATTGTGAATGGTAGTTCACCCATGATTTATGCAGTCAAAAAAAACATGCAAAAATGCTCATCATCACTGGCCATCAGAGAAATGCAAATCAAAACCACAATGAGATACCATCTCACACCAGTTAGAATGGCCATCATTAAAAAGTCAGGAAACAACAGGTGCTGGAGAGGATGTGGAGAAATAGGAACACTTTTACACTGTTGGTGGGACTGTAAACTAGTTCAACCATTATGGAAGTCAGTGTGGCGATTCCTCAGGGATCTAGAACTAGAAATACCATTTGACCCAGCCATCCCAATACTGGGTATATACCCAAAGGATTATAAATCATGCTGCTATAAAGACACATGCACACGTATGTTTATTGCGGCACTATTCACAATAGCAAAGACTTGAAACAAACCCAAATGTCCAACAACAATAGACTGGATTAAGAAAATGTGGCACATATACACCATGGAATACTATGCAGCCATAAAAAATGATGAGTTCATGTCCTTTGTAGGGACATGAATGAAACTGGAAATCATCATTCTCAGTAAACTATCGCAAGGACAAAAAACCAAACACCACATGTTCTCACTCATAGGTGGGAATTGAATAAAGAGAACACATGGACACAGGAAGGGGAACATCACACTCCAGGGACTGTTGTGGGGTGGGGGGAGGGGGGAGGGATAGCATTAGGAGATACACCTAATGCTAAATGATGAGTTAATGGGTGTAGCACACCAACATGGCACATGGATACATGTGTAACAAACCTGCACATTGTGCACATGTACCCTAAAACTTAAAGTACAATAATAAAAAAAAAAATACAGGTTGAAAGCAAATCAGAAAAAGAGGTACCATGCAAACAGTAAGCATAAAGTGGCTTTACTAATGTCACATAATACAGATTTCAAAACAAAACCAAAGGTGAATGGGGATACTTCGTAATGATCACAGGGACAATTTAACAGGAAGACATAACAGGCACAAATGTGCATGTGCCAATAGCAAAGTTTCAATATCATGAAACAAAAAGCTGACAGACAACTCCACTGTGTTGGAGACTTAACCCTCCCTCAGCAACTGGTAGAACATCTAGACCAGAAAAATTCACTGAAGACATAGAAAATCTGAAAAAGACTATCAACTACCTCACCTTGATTGATATTCCCAGAACATTTCACTGGACAGTGGCAGAAATTCACATTATTTTCAAATGTATGTAACACCCTTACCAAGATAAATCCTATTTTGAGCCATAGAACAGATCTCAATAAGTTTTAAAAATTAGAATTGTCAAAGTTAAATTGATGAAATCAATAAAGGCTAGAAAAGGCAAAATTGAGAGAGAAAGCAGATCTGTGGCTTCCTTGGGCCCAGGGGGACAGCACAGAAAATCATGTGCAAAGGGACAGGAAGGGGCTTTCTACTCTGCATCTTAATTGTGTGGTCACACAATTGTATACAAACGACGAAATTTATGAAATTGAACACTTAAAATTAGTAAATTTTATCTTGTGATCATCTCAAGAAGCAAAAAATAGGGGAACAGTCAGTTTTGTCATTTTCATCTAACAAATGCCAGAGTTCAATTTTAAAATGTAATTGGAGACCAGAAAAACATTGCCAAAAGGGAAAAACGTCCTTCTGTGAAGCTCCCATGTTGTGCAGGGCACCATATGTTTCACCACCTGAGATGAGCTAATTTATGGTTAGAGCGTTTAAAGAGTCCAGGTTTTTTGGAAAAAGGAGCTATATACAAGTTAAGCTTCTGAGGAAGACTTAAGAGCATTCTTTCTCCACATTCCTTCTTGCACAGCCCAGAACTAGTCTTGTAACAGAAGAAAAGCTATGAAAGAATCACCCTGAAAAACCAGACTTCTTTATGTGCAAGCAGAAGATTTTTCATCTAAGTATATTATCTGCTAAAAAGTGATCAGGGCTGACAGCAGCAGTCTGTTCTGTGGTATCCCCAGCCTCTCTATGGTGTTCCCAGGGAGAATTCTGGTAATAACGGATACCATATTTTTGCAGTACCTTCAAGGGTTGTTTTAAAGCAGGATGTACAATTCACCTCTTCCCAGGTGTCATCAGGATGTGAACATGCGGCACTTTATACTGTTATTACATTTTACATGATAACTCTTTATATAAAACGTAAAATGGCTCCAGAAAAATGATTTTATGTGGTACCTACTCTGAAAACCTAAACAAAATGGTGCTTGTTATTACATTGGTGTTGTGAATTACTTGAGCTATTACGATAGCATGTTTCACTAAAACATATTTCAGTAGTTTACTTTTGGCATAATATCTGCAGCATGGAGAGTGTCATCTCAAAGTAGAAAGGTATGGCATTTTTCTTAATGTGTCTTTCAGACTCAAAGTTTAAAACATCATAATATTTTTCCTGTGATTGCTACTTTTTTTATATTCATATATCTCTACACACACATACACATACAGAGACACACAGATACATACAGCGAAAGATTATTCCCCAAAATGAAAATATTTACTTTGAGCAATAAAATTAAGGGTGGGTTGGTTGGTTGATCAGTTTTGCTTTGCTTTTTTGAAATTTACTTTAATGTTGTTATGCTGCCTCTACAGTAACAGGGTGCCCCTGCTAACACATTTCTGACATTGCCCTATCAAAATGGAGGATAAACATTGCCACAGCCCCAAAGAAAGAAAATATGTGTTATCAAGCTTTTAAGTGTATGGGGTTTAAACTCTTCTCATGTTATATCAGATCTTTACTGTAAACTAGCCAGAATATTTCCCAGCAGAAAATAGTGTGTCTTCAACTGCAAAGAGCACTTCATAAAACTCGTTTCACTACAAAACAGAGTAAACAGTCTTTTGATCCCTTCTTCTTCCCCACCTCAAAAGTTAAACTGCCATTCCTCGTTTCCAAGACTCACAGTAGTAAATGTTTTGAATTTTCCGTGTTGGAAAAATTCTGACATGGCATTATCTACTACCCCCACCATCAAAATGAGGATGCGACTGTGTGTCTATAGTTGTACTTGTACCAGTGGCCATTTTCCCAAGCAAGGATCCAGAAATGTGTATTTCCTCCTGACCCTGCCATCGATTCTCTGTTTATCCTTCACTGAATCCTTCTTTCCCTACATTTCCTTGGCTCCATAAGGGACATATTGCCTCACTTTAATTAAAGATTCCTGAGTGACCCTGATCCTTGGATGAAAATCTGAAGAGAGGGATAAGGAATAATGAGATGGGAGTAGGGGAGTATCCCACAGCAGTATTCAGGAAACAAACCTTCAGCATTCAGGCTTTGTCTGTCCCCAACCAAGCCAGCACAACCTCCTCCTCAGGGGCTGCACACTCGGCCCTCAAATGGGATGATATTGGGACTCATGTTGATGGTCAGAAACCAGGAAGGAAGAGAACGCAACTGAAAGAGGGAATGTCCCTGGCTTCTCATCATCATAAGTACTTGAGGTCGTTAGGGTTATGGGTCCTCACTGATTGTCTAGCTGTAAAATCCATGCTGTCCGTCTCTGTCCAGCAAGGAGACAGAAGTGAAAGCTAGGTTCCTGGCCTCCTGATTCTGGGGTTGATAAGCATCAGAGGGGACGCCCAGCCTGTCTGCCTCCCCCATTGCTTATCAGCAGCCCCTTCCTCAGGACTCTGTGAGTCCATTGCATCCAGCCTTTTCCATAGTAGTCTCAACATCAGTGAACTTTTAAGCCTTCTCTGTCCTCTGTGCAACTCCCACCCACATCTGGCTTCTGAATTTGAGACGATCTGAAAGCAACCACATTCAAAAGAAAACAGAAAAACATTTTAGTTCTCTTGGAACTTATTGTATAAGAAACTCACGTGCTTTGCGGAATATTTACAAGTAACGGTTCTTCAGATTAATTAGAGGTCTCAGATCTGCTTTTGGCCGTTAAACTCAGTAGTCATTTGTAGCTCTGTTCTACAAAGCACTGATGAGTATCCTCCAAATAACTCAGTTTTCATGTTATGAAACAGACTAATTCTCGTACCACAGGTAATGAGCCCTATTTTTGAATCAAACTTTTTGATTTTTCCAGTTTGGCTTATTTTCTGAATTTAAAAGTACCATGCACAATTCTATGTAGACAATTAAAGTTTGAAATGGTTCCTAAGCACAATACAGTCATCTCTCTGTATCCATGGGAGATTGGTTCTAGGACCCCACCCCGCAAACACCCCCTATAGATACCAAAATCCACAGATGCTCAAGTCCATAATATAAAATAGTATATTTGCATATAACCTGTGTACATCCTCCTGTATACTTTAAATCATCTCTAGATTACTTACAATACCTAATATAATATAAATGCCATATAAATAGTTGTTATACTGTATCATTTAGGGATAATGGCAAGAAAAAACAGTCTGTAATGTTCAGTGCAGATGCAACTATCCTTGTTTTTTCCTTGGAATATTTTAAATCCATGGTTGGTTGAATCCAGGGATGCGAAACCTATGGATACAGAGAGCCGACTGTGTAAATTTAGTTTTGCTCTTTATTTATGAGCTGTGGAGGCCAAAAGAACCTAGCTGTTAAAGTGGTCATCTTTTCCAATTCATATGAGTGATCAGAATCACAACTCAGATAATTTTTAAATAACCTAGGAGACCCCCTTTCCCTTCCATCTTAACGTTTTGATACCAAATTATTTTACCTTAATAAAACAAGTTTAACACTGCCTCCCTATAGTGAATGCACAGACTTCTCTACTTATCCTGGGCCTGGACACAACCCAACTCAGTGTCACCAAGAATCTAAAATCGAAGTCAAAAAAAGAATGTGTCTTGTGGTTCCAAAACCATGGAAGAAGAAAAAATGGATTAAATGGTTAAAGAGGAAGCTTAGGGCTCATTGGCATTCCCCCATTCCTTGTTTTAGACGTGGTTATTATTGGTGGGTGGAATTAGCCTCGGCCTCTCTGTAGACCTCCAGCACGTCCTTGTTGCTGCTGTGACGTGGGTTTGCAGGATGAATTTAATCAGCTCCAGGCTTTCTTACTGCCAGGCCAAGTCTGCCAGCCTCTTGAAAGCTCACTTGTTTCAGATTTTGTTTTTTGGGTTTTCTAATTTTTTGTAATTGAGGGCCTGAAGCCATTATTTAAGACTTTTCCAAACTTCTCTTGCCTTCAAGTGTTCATTTGACTGTTTTATGGGGGTTGGGGGGAGGTGGTATTGTTTGTGTTTTCTAAGCAAACCCAAATTACATATTTTTTAATCTGTCGAGTTAACCTTTGACAAAAGTTTACTTGAATTCAGTAAACATATTTGTGCTTTGGCCAATTCTGAATTAACGTGAAAAGTGTTAAGATATTTTTAAATTTTTAGGCATAAATATAGCACATATAGAGTTATGAGAATTGCCTTTTAGTTTACTTAAACATAAAGATACTCATTTCAAGTTTAAAATGTAAATGATCTTGTGACGAATGAGGCTATTCACATTTCAGATGAACTTGTTTCAATACTTTGAGGCACTTTCTATTTGTCATAACTTCCCTGAGATTGAGTCACTATGTTTTACTGTTATTTATCCACGTATGTGTTCATTTTTATACATTACATTTTCCCAACTCTAAATCAAAACTGAATGCCGAGGGTATTTTGTTTTTGGTTGGACGAGGGGAGTTACATTTAAATGAGAAGACTATTAAACCTGCTCTTCTAAAATAATTTTAATAGGCATGTGTTTCCAGCTCTGCAGGTTAAAGAACCTAGTCTAATGGAAGGGGCACACGATAGCAATGTCCTTTCTTAAAGGGATACCACATGTTTGTGAAGCCCTCTCAGTTGTGCTTCAGCAAGAGCTCTAAATGGAGTCTGGCAGCTCTCCTGTTTGCACGGCGCTGTCTGTCTCAGCACTGATAAGCAAAGACAGGCTGGCTCCTTCAAGGAGCCTTTCATAAAGTCTCAGCTCTCAAATGTTCTGAAACTCACTGGTGGACTTTCCCCTGTGGACCATTCATTTATCAGGAAATGAAATTGGTTACAGGGTTTCTCACGTTGCCAAACCTCACTGACGAAATCTGGTTTCTTCCAAAGTTCAGGAAAAGCATTTACTCTTTTTTGCTGTTCACTACTTCTTGTCTTTGTGGGAACCACCGTCAATACAAGGGTTTGAGAACTCCACAGGGAAAAGGTTGGAGTGGGAGGTGGCCAGGGAGTGAGTCTGGGGGCTACTTTCATAGATATCAAATCCCATACCTTTAGAATGGGATTTTTTTTTACGTTGGCATCTTTATCTTTCAAACTACAGTGTCAGTTTCACAGGAGTGATTTTTTCCACTTCAAAAATGAAAGCCTTTAAACATGACACGAATCACCTTATTGGCAGCATAGCCTTGTAACTTAGACCAGAGATCATTGTTTAAACTTTGTGAAACTAGAAGGAACAAAAATAAAGAGAAACATGTAGTTGTATGGCACAAAGAATGTTTGGATAAGTGAAGGTTAAATTATTACAAAGTATGTAATCTAGTTCATATGTTTAAGGAACGGAACTAGGCTAAATTATCTAAAATATTCTGACATACTGAATCATTTCACTTTGTAAAACAAAATATGACTAGCAGGGCATTCTGTTGTAGGCCAGTCTGTTGAGTGCAGTGTGCAACCTCCTGTGTTTGGAATTAGCAGGCCCAGGAGTAAGGCGCAGCATGCATGTGGCAGTTATTATGGCTGTGGAAGTGGTTGCTAGCTAATTGATAGCAGTAGCAGTAGAAACAACCTTATTTAATTTTCAATAGTCCCTATGACAAGACGCTATACATGGGATCCTTTGTAGTCTTACCATTATTGTCCTTTTTCTCCCTGCCATTAAATATGTGATAGTTAATATATACACTTGATGATCTTAAGAAATGAATTCCTTTTACTCTTTTTTTCCCCCTTTGGAGCACCTTCACATTTGACTTCTAACCCTGATTATTTTAGGCCTCCAAGTAAGTAGTGATTTACTATCAGTGAGCCTGTTACCTTTGACTGTTGTAGCTCCGATTTGCTAAAAATGTACTTGTGGTCACAAAGCCACCTCTTAGCCTATGCTGGCTGGTGGCTTTGCTCATAATCTGAACCCCAAAGAGACACACGGGTTCCATAAAGGGAAAATGAATGAATCGTCTTCTCTGTTCATCACGGGGAGATAAGCTTTTGTGAACTTGAATTGCCTTCGGAGCATTGTGTCCATGGTTTCAATTGTATCACAGAATGTTACACAGACTGAAGTTAAGTGGTTACTTTTTGTCAAGGGTTATCTTATTTTTCTCCATTCAGTTTAACATGTGTACTGCAGAAGACAGTATTTTTGGAAATGAAGGCAGAGTCTTCCATTTGAAACGTGCATCAGAGGGATTTCGCTAATGAAAGCATTCAAATCATGTGCCTAGTTATTGTTTCTAGCAGCCTCTGCCGTTAAATAAATATCGGTCTTATCAAATTCATGCATTCAACATTTTTCCTGTTGATACAGGCATGAAAAATAAAAGCAGGTAGGCACTATAAAAGATTTGCCTTCATCTTTGGTGATCTGTATCCCAGCCCTAACCTACAGAAACTGAAAATGAAAAATCAGTGATTATTTTTGTCCTTTATAAATGGTCTGCACATTCCACCATACAGCCTCTCATTGTTAACAGTCCCTATTGAAGAGAAAACACCAAACCCAATATTGAGAGTTTTTCAGATCAGGGCACAATGGGGTACAAGGAACCATGTGGACTCTTGATCATTATATTTATTTATGGTGCTCTCACAGTCTTTAGGCCTCTGAGTCTTTGAATAAATATCTCCAACATCCAGCAGCTAACATTCCTTTTCCTATAAAGCTACTATTTGCGATAGAGATTTTCTTGCCTTTCATTTATTTGTTCAGCTAGTATTGATTGGGCAACTCCTGCCTGCACAGCACTCTACTAGTGGTTGTCCCTTAAAGAACCTTACCGTTTAGGCAGGCACAGTTTCTAAAGCAGCATTCAAAGAAACAGCTTCTCTACTCCCTTCCTTTTCAAATGTGAGGAACTTAAGCAAATTAGAGAATGCAAATGGGCAAAGGGGGCTTGGGAGGCAAAAGAAGACTGCTCAAACCCTGAGGGCTTTGAGCTGCAGTGGTTTCCTTGAGTGTGAAATGAAGAATGGCTGTGGGCAGAATGCAGATTCTGAAGCACGTAAGTGGAGAGGCAGGTGGGATGCTGGAGGGCTGAGAGTGAGTCCCCAGTCCTGCAGTCTGGGGCAAGTTATTTCACCTTCACTGTGCATCAGTTTCTCACCTCAAGGATGGGTCTAACTCATCACCTTACCTACATCCTGGAATAGTTGGAGAAGTCAAAAGAAACAATGTACGTAAACTCCCTAGCACAAAGCAAGCTCTCAGTAACTGTTAGCCAATGTTAGTTTCTCAGATATCTATCAACCTCACTTTTCCAGAACAAAGCCAAAAATTAGAGTTGTAGATTCTGAACAATCAAAACGGATGGCTCAGAGCTCTTGTCTTGTACTTTATTAATCAGGGAGCCTCTTGCTCACAGCCATACTCTTTGCTTGATACAAGTTTTGTTTGTTTGTTTGTTTTTGAGACAGAGTCTCGCTCTGTCGCCCAGGCGGGAGTGCTGTGGCACGATCTTGGCTCACCACAACCTCCACCTCCCGGGTTCAGGCAATTCTCCTGCCTCAGCCTCCCGAGTAATCCTGAGCTGGGATTACAGGCATGTGCCACCACACCCAGCTAATTTTTGTATTTTTAGTAGAGATGGGGTTTCACCATGTTGGTCAGGCCAGTCTCAAACTCCTGACCTCATGATCCACCTGCCTTGGCCTCCCAAAGTGCTGGGATTACAGGCGTGAGCCACTGCACCTGGCCCAATACACAGTTTTGATAAGCTTAGCCATCTGGTTCCCAAGTCCGTAATAGACTAGAAGCCACAACTTAAAAGAACTGCTACAAGGTAGTACACTAACAGTTATGAAAATCAAGGGCCACTTGTCCTGATTAGCAAGGGAACAAAACAACACACGAGTCTTACTTTTATAAGTAAGTGTGTTGTTTTATAAACTAAACAACGCACGAGTCATCTTATCAGAGCTTTTACATGCTACTCATGAAAATATACCAAAAAGAGTTGTGAGTCTGTGGCAGTCATGACCCTGAAGAAAAGTTGGGATGATACAGGACATAGAGCTGGTATCATCACTACCCTTGAGAAACACAAAGCCCTGTCTTTGAGAATAGTGAGTGGGTGACCTAAGCTCAAAGAAGGCTCAAGGTGCCAGTCTGAACTTTCAGAATAGATAAATTGCTGAATGATTTTCTTTAGCAGGTTAGTTTTCTTTTTATTTTACTTTGGGAGGGATCATAGCAAGATTCTTGTAAATGCTGACTTTAATGTATGATTTGGTGTATAACAATTTAATTTATTCACTGTTTTCCATGAACACATTAGTAGCTCTGTCAAGACTAAGTTGCCTAATTTAACTCACACACCATCCCATCTATGTAGGTAATTATTTTACTAATATGTTGTCCAATGAGGGCAAACTAGGCTAACTCCAAAGATCCCTTCTTTCCATAATCAATTTATTATACTTCTTTTGTTTTGCCTGTGTCTCCTCAATATACATTCTATTCTCACAATAAGCAAAAACTGAAAACTTGGCATTGTAAACTTTCTCCTGGTTCCAGTGTTTGTAAAAGATACTCTAGTGTTTGTATTTATGAAAAAAACATCAATTCCATGCAGATGTGTTCACGTGAACTATTTAGAATTGACCCTGATTCCAAATCCCATAAGTGACACTTTCCAGTAGAATAAAAAAGATGGTTTGGAATGTAATCACTTCTGGAGAGGAAATAGGAGAAGCTGTTTCCTTCTTTTAGATTTCCACTCTTTTATTCTGCTGATAGAGGGCATAGAAAAAGGGAAAAAAAGGAATTTCCACTCATCCTCGCATATGAGAGCTGCATGTGGCTTTTTAAGTTTTTAAAAAAGCAAGCAAATGTCAGGGTACCCAGTTCATTTTTGGAGTTGTTCTGGCTTGTCATATACTCCTCACCTCCAGCAGTCCAGCCTAACAAAAGCTGTTAAAATGACTTAAAAACAGTATTCTCTGGAGCTCCCTTCATTTCTAAGGAGCAGCATCAAACTGTGCCCTTTCTCCATTGTAAGCCTTAGGATTTGTGGGAAATGCTTTTGTTTAAATAAAGGTATGGAGGAACCAGTCATTAATCTTCTGTTCCTAAGGAAGTGGACCAAAAAATATCCTTTCTCTAAGCATTAGTTGTTAGAATGGAGAAAGAAGAGATACTTGAGAAACCCTCTTTTCATCCCCCTTATTTTATCAATAGGGGAAATGAGAATTGCCTCATCCAAGGTCACAAGGTTGGTGGGGGCAGATCCAGGCTCCTATCCTGGACCTCCTGACTGCACCTGGTAATGTCCCTTTGTACTACACATGGCTTTTCTCTGCGTTCAAGGGACACTGTAACTGTTAATATCAGTCCACAGTCGCCTCTCAAAGCAGCCTCAAAAAAGCCTGAAAGTCCAACTATTACTAGTCATTGGCCCTGTGCTATTCTTTGTGTAGAAGGATGATGCCATGAGTTTTGGCTTGATGTTTATGATGTATTTATGTTAACTCAAATTCTCTTTCACTGACCTGTCCTCTTTGTGGCTAATGAAATGCCTTTGCAAAAGGGCCAGTTTTGGAGGGGTGGGTGTTCTCTCAGCAGTAACATCTCAGATCTGTTTATGCCTTGGAGGGACCTTGTCCTCAGCCTAGGTCTCAGGGGCTCAGTATTCTAGTACCATAAATATTTTTAGAACTGTATTTTTGAGCTGTACTTTCATGCACATTTGTGACTAAATTTAATATTTTTAGCTGGCATACTTTATTTTGTTATGTGTTATTTAACTGCAAGTTGATCTTTAACTGGCCATTTGAGAGGCAGATTCTTCTGCTCTGCCCCTGCATGTGGCATGGACATTTGTTTCAGGATAACGTTGATCCCTCCCAGTTCTCTGAACATGGCATGCACACTCTCAGCCTCAGCCTGTGCTTGTTTCCCACAAGGGCCAGAGAAGGCCAGAGCTTCTCCCCAAGATTTTCACACATCACCCCACTCCTTCCCTGCTGAACTTCCATAACACTCACATCACCCCACTCCTTCCCCTACTGAAGCTCCATAACACTCACATCACCCCACTCCTTCCCCTACTGAACCTCCATAACACTCACATCACCCCACTCCTTCCCCTACTGAACCTCCATAGTGCTCACATCACCCCACTCCTTCCCCTGCTGAACCTCCATAACACTCACATCACCCCACCCCCTCCTCTACTGAACTTCCATAGTGCTCATTACCTACACCATTTATTAGCTGTTTAGTATGTGCTGCTTCTGGTAAGATCTTAACTATATTTCCTTTTTCCAAACTCGGTTGTAACACCTGATGTCAAGGACCTGCTATCTGCCTTTTTATATCCCCAATAATCAGCCTGGGACCCTGTATACAATAGACACACACTGCATGTATCTTCATTGTGATGGGATGAAGAGGTATGAGTGGCCAAAGTACAGGAGGCTATGTTGGCCAAGATGCAAGTATGATAGCCACCTTGTAAGCTGTAACAATCTCCAGGGAAGGTTTGATATAGGGTAAGATCAGGGATAAGAAAAGCAGTAAAGAAGGTATGCTGTGGTCATGAAAACCTTAAAAAAAAAAAAAGAATCCAAATTGTACAGATACTTTGGAAAACAGTTTGGCTTATCTGCTAAAGTCGAACAGATGTATATGCATACTCTCCCCCACTCCTAGGTAAGCATCTAGCCTAAATGCCTGCCCTTGTACACGAGGAGATGTGTAAGAATGTTCATAGCACAATTGTTCGTAACAGTCCAACCCTGGAAACAACCCAGTATCCATCAGTGGTAGAATTAATTAATAAGTTGTGGTATATTCAGGCAACAGAATACAGCAATGACCGTGAATGAATCACAGCCAACCCCAACATGTTTGAATCTCACATGCATAATGGTAAGTGAAAGAATCCAAATACAGAAGGGTATACACTGTAATTCCATTAACATAAAATTCACAGCTAGAACTCGCCGAGAGTGCTATAGAATGCAGGTATAGGTGGTAAAAGTAAGTATAAGAAAGAGCAGGGAACACCTACCACAAAAGTCAGGGTGGTGCTGGCCAGGGAGGTGGGAGAGAGTTCCCTGATCAGGCTGGAGCAATAATTCCATAAGTGTTCACCTTCTGCTATAGGTTGGTGCAAAAGTAATCGCGGTTTTTGAAAAACGCGATTACTTTTGCACCAACCTATTTAGTTGTTACACTTTGACATTTGGGAACTTTTTGGTATGCATATTATATTTCACAAAATAAAAATTTTTTTTATAAATTGGGGAGGGGCGGTCCATGAAGGCTCCTTTACTTAAAAAGTGAACAAAGTATGGTAAGTGATAGAAATGTTAAAGGGATTCCAATGAAGGTAAAAATCAACTATGTAAAATCATTCTTCCTCCTTCCATTTGCATATAAAAATTAAATGATTTCACCCATTTTTGCTCTCCTAAGATGTGATCTATGCCCCTCACTAAAAGGACTAGAAAGAGATACATCAAAGTATTTCATAGTTGTTATATATTTGGATTGTGGAACTAATTTTAGTGATAATTTTATAAGCCCTGTTTTTAATTTTTTTCAGTGAATAATATATTTGATTTTACTACAAGCATATCGTTAAAAAAAAAAAAAAATTGAGGCCGGGCGCAGTGGCTCATGCCTGTAATCCCAGCATTTTGGGTCAGGCCAAGGCAGGCAGATCACCTGAGGTCAGGAGTTTGAGACCAGCTTGACCAACATGGAGAAACTCCATCTCTACTAAAAATACAAAATTAGCCGGGCGTGTTGTTGCATGCCTGTAATCCCAGCTACTCGGGAGGCTGAGGCAGGAGAATTGCTTGAACACAGGAGGCGGAGGTTGCAGTGAGCCAAGATCGCACCATTGCACTTCAGCCTAGGCAACAAGCGAAATTCTGTCTCAAAAAGAAAAAAATTAACTGTTTCACTAGAAAAAGGAAAACATGGCCTAGGCAATATGAGTTAGAGGAAGTTGTTGTAATGAATGTATGGACTTGGAGTTAGCAGAGTTACTGGTTTTAAAGCAAATAGGAATGGGAAAATAGCTTATATCCCTGCTTTCTCTAAAATCAAGACCCAAGCCTTCTGTGGGTATTTTAGTGACGTGCAGTGCAAAGAAGCCCAGGCCAAGCTTGTGATTTGTCTGTGAGCACTTACAGCAAATTTGTATTTTTTAGTTATTCTCTCTGATCTACCAATGAAGTGGCTAAACAAGTAACATTTAAGTATACCTTAAACAGTTCAATACTTTCAGAAATGAGTGTAGCTAATTTAAATCATGTAAGTAAGTAAAAACTTTGAGAAAACAATTTGTTAATAGCTTAGCAACCCTTGCGGATAGAACATCTGTGTTTTTAAGAGGCAATGTTTAGTCATGAAGTGACTGTAAATTCAGACTAGATACATTATGAACAACAAAGAGGTTGAATTCCAAAACAGTATTTGAAATTAAAGGGAGAAACTACAATTTTGAACATGGTAAAAATTAAACCTACATTTATTTTAGTTGCAGATTTAGAAGTGTGAAAAGGAAAAATATATACGTATTTTGAACATGCTATCCCAGTGATTTATTAATAGAGCTTAATACACTCTTGCTGGAGATTTCAAATGCCTGCTAGCCTCTCCACATATAAGTGCAAAGGCTAAAACTTCCTTGCATCAGTCTAGCTAGTTTTGTGTTATTTTTAGTTTTCAAGTAGGATTTAATCAAATAGATCATAGAGCGGCCCTCAGAAAGTGAATGTGAAATTTCTTACTGTTAACAGTTTCTTTAGGGAGTATGAAGTCATAGACCTTGGTGTGGAGAGCTTCACAGAAGTGAATCTATTTTCAGAATTGTGTTTGATGTGAATTTTTGCATGTTTACTTCAAAGGCATTTTCATTATAAGTGACAAATGACTTTCGAGGAGGATAGAATAAAAAGGTTAGCTTAAAATAATTGAAATCTGAGAAGTTAATTTTATTGACCAATGAATAGGTTTATGAAGTATCCCATTTTGAAATCAGAAAATTTATATTTCCAAACTCAAATCTGCCTAAAAATGCTACTTTTCTAGGCATGGCAGTTGTTCTGATTAAATTTTGTATAATGTACATGGTTAGACTGTCATTTCATGTAGGATTCTATATAGGTTTATAAATTGTAAACTCTCAGTATATAATAAATTAAAAATAAGAAGCCTAGTCCTTTTGGGAGTGACTGTTCTACTGTCTCCCTTCTAAAGATAAAGTTATTGTCATTGTTTTTGCATACATGACTCTATTCAGATTTTTTCACAATGTCTAAAGTGCTTCTTCCCTACCCAAACTCACCCCTTTCTCTTCTGGTTTAGAAATTATTACCTTCAGCCAGGCATGGTGGCTCACACCTGTAATCCCAGCACTTTGGAAGGCCAAGGCAGGTGGATCACTTGAGGCCAGGCGTTCAAGACCAGCCTGGTCAACATGACAGAACTGTGTCTCTACAAAAAATACAAAAAAGTTAACCAGGCGTGGTGGCAGGTGCCTGTAATCCCAGCTACTTGGGAGGCTGAGATGGGAGAATCGCTTCAACCCAGGAAGCGGAGGCTGCAGTGAGCCAAGATGGCACCACTGCACTCCATCCTGGGCGACAACAGCTAAACTCTGTCTCAAAAAAAAAAAGAGAAAGAAATTACTACCTTCTCAGCAAAGCCTTTCCAACCACTTAGCAGCCCAGCTATTAGAGCCCTTCATATTTTGAATTATCAGCTTGTTGTATGGTTGTGGCTGTCCCTTTAGAGAATGAGGTCACCCCAACAGTGACTGTCCGAAACCACATTTAGTTTCTTAGCCCTGTAACAGTGTTTTTCATTTATATATTTCTTTAGTTTTGTTCATATATCTATTTATAAAATATAACTTATTTCCCAAGCTTTTTAGTAAGAGGGAAATTCTTTAGGCATGGATTTAAAGAAAAAAAAAAACCTGGCTTTTCTCTTTTGATTAATTCCTAATCTCGTGATTTCACTTATCCTTCTCATGTGGTTTCTCCCTGGACAGACCTGTGTCAGGTGTGGGAAACTGGGCAGAGAATGTAATAATCTCAGTGGAGGGTTCTGTAGCAGTTGTTTTTTAACTTGCTGAATATGTGCTTTTTCTCTTATTTGTTCCTTTGTCCTAAAAATAGGTGTGCTTTAATGAAAGTTCCAATTAGTAGGGATCCATTTCCTGTAGATTTTGCTACACTGGAAGTGAGAGGTGGCTAAAAACTGATCATGGCAAAATATTCCAGACACAGAAAGCTCCTGCGCGGGGAGTTGGTTGCCTTCTGCCCACAGATTAAGGCATATTGCCTCATTGGCTTTCCATATGGATTATAATCTCCTTCCCATCATGACGTCCATTTCCACCCTCATTTTCAAAGGTGAAAAGGAAACAGGGTGGGGAAGAATCCCTGGGGTGAAATTTGGATGCACGCTTCTGAAGGGGAGCAACTTTTTCTAAACTTTGTGAAAAGGATGACCCCTCACTGAAGTCAGTTTTTCTAAGCTGGAACCGTTAGCCCTAGTGTGTTCCAAAGACTCCTATTTCCTTTCCAAATAATTCAGGAGTCAGGTGGAGGAGAACAAATGGCAAACAGCATGGCCACCCGTGTGTGTTCTGTGCATGGCAGTCAGGGCTGGGCACTGTGCCGTTGGTGCAAAGCACCTGCAGTCTAGTCCATTTTAACTCTTGTCTCAGGAATCTTAAGGGCTCGTGGTTTTCCCTGAAACCTGTAGGAGGAAGCTTGCTGGCTTTACATTTATGGCAGGAGGACCAGAAGAGTCCATCAGTAGTTGCATTTGCAGGCCTCAGGGATCCCACAGTCAAGTCCTGGGGACTGACTAGGTCATAGTCAGCAGGTCCTGAGCTGGGCTAGATAAGAGTGTGCTTCCTAGACTGTGATCAGAAAGTTAATCGTTGGTGACAGTGAGTCTGCCCTTGTTCCTAAGCCATTGTTTTAGTTTTGTAAGATTTACAGGGCTGACAATCAGATTAAAATGTACAGAATAAGTAAAACTTCCTTCCTTCAGAAATGTGTATTGGGACTTTCTCCCAGTCTCTCTCTCCCCGTTTTCTAACCTTTGAAGATAAAGGCAGGAGAATTATAATTCTGACAAGCCTTCCACACAGCTTGCTTAATCTGGGCTATGAGGCTATCAGGCCCGGAGGCTTGTCTCCGAAGCTACTGCTAAACTGAACATCCAGGCACCATGAGGTCAGCTGCACAGAGACCCTTTCCCAGAGGCAAACTGGCTCAAAGAGACCGTATCAGAAAAATAAAGACTCATTAGGATGGAGCCAGATGGAGGATGGAAACAGAATTTTATTTGTCTGCTCTTTTGTTTCTCGGGAAAAACAAAAGCAACACAGGTCATTGGACTCTAAACATAAGAAGTTTGACTATTGACAGAGGAAGCTCTTGGATTCATTTCTAGATCTCTTCCTTCCCAGCCCTGATTTCCTTCCCTTTCTGGGGAGAGGCAGCTGTGAAGAGCTGCCAAGTCTCTCTGCCCACTCACCCTGGTGGCACTGCCAGCTCTCTTCTGTTCCCACTGTCATCTTTGGGTCCTGGCCCTCAGCCCCCATCGCCTAGACCCTGCACTAGTCCCCCAGCTGCTCCCCTCCAAGGGCTGCTTCCCTCCCATCCAGAGGGACCACATTGTTTCCCAAGTAGTCTCCTAAGAGCACGCTCAGGTCCTGGGCACAGCTCTGCTCAGGTGCATGGAGTGGCCCCACTTTGTATGCAGAAAAGTCTAGGCTCAGTCTCAGCAGATCTCCATAAACCTGCCTTCCAAGCTATTTTCACATTCCCCCTTATTCTCAAACACACCGGCTGTCCGTGGGCACCCTTGTGCTTTTCTGTCTCCCTGTCTGTGCTTCTGTTATTCCTCTGTCTGGGATGCTTTTCCCCCAACCTCCACATGCCCAAATCCTACCCTTTGTTTACAGACCACCTAGGTGCCTTCTCCTCCTTGAAGCCTTTCTTGATGCTTCCAGTTTAATTTCTCCCGTCCCTGGATCCCCACAGATTACACTTATTTGCACACTTCAGATGATATTATCACCTCCTATCTTGTCTGATAGTTATTTTTTGTACATGTTTTATCTCCATGTCTAGATTATGAACACCATGGTTCGGAGGTGCTGCCTCTATTTTTTGGTATCTTCTATGGCAGTGGTTTCCATTGAGAAGCCATTGAGATTTTTTTAAGCACAGAGTAACATGATCAGATTTTTATTATGGACTTTTTTGTTCATGCCACCCTCACTATCCAGGAACTACTCAGAAAGGGATGGTTCAAACCTTTTTCTCAGCCAGGCTTCTGAACAATTTCCCCTGACTAGACAGTGCCTTCCACTTCTCTCCTCTCCATCAGGACCACCCTAGATGAACTATCTTGCCAGCATCCCCTGACTGTACTTTTCACAGAGTCTCTCTCTCTCTCTCTCTCTCTCCCCCCCTCCCTCTCCCTCTCCCTCTCTCTCCCTCTCTCCCCCTCTCCCCCTCCCTCCCCCCTCTCTGCCTCTCCCCCTCTCCCCCTCTCCCCTTCTCCCCTTCTCCCCCTCTCCCCTCCTCCCCCTCTCCCCTTCTCCCCCTCTCCCCCCCTCTCTCTCTCTCCCTCTCTCCCTTCTCTAAGCCACCCTGTGGCAGAGGGTACTGTTCCTCACTCAGCAATGCCTGACCTGGGGCTGCATGGCACACAGAGACCCTACCTTCAAATCACTTATGTCCAGTAGTGAATGGAAACTATCCAAACCCATGTCCAGCCCGGCACTTTGTAGGAAATATACAGGTAATGCTGTAAGCAGGCAGGTACTGGGCACTGGAGAGGACCACGCAAGACTCTGGAGGGAGGGAAGCATCTGCACCAGCACTGTAGGAAATGGAAGTGTGGTGGGAAGGATATCCTAGCTATAAAGAGACTTGTCAGAAAAGGCACGGAGGCGGGCATTTGCCTGAAGTGTGCAGGGGACCCCAGGGAGCTCACCTGGCAGAGGCTGATGGTTTGCTTAAAGGAGAGGAAGCAAATGAAGCTCAGAGGTCCTGGGCACCCAGTTTGTGGAGAGTCCAGAGTCCATACAAATCAGAACTGGCAATTATTACATTGTACTTTCTAACATTAGGTTATGTTAGAGGATTGCTTTTTAGTGATTTTTTTCATTTGCATTTATCTTAGCTTTCCAAGTAAATGTTAAGATCCTTAAGGGCAGGGACCATATTTCATATTTATATTAAATGCTTTTATGGTACAAAGGGTCACCCTATAATTTACTTTATTCTCATATTGGGTTTTCTTAAAGCAGAATAAAACGTTCTTACCTGTTTAATTAGGTTAATATTTAAGAGTGAAAATATATAATGTCCAGAATTAGCATCAAACTAATTCAGAGGAGGGAAGTTGGGGTAGCTTAAATGAGTGACCATGAGTTAATGGCTTGTAGCTGGTTGATGGGCACACAGTGTTCACTGTATTACTTTCCCCACTTTGGTGTGCATGGGTAATTTTCCGTAATAAGATGTTGGGTCTCCAGTGGTACTGAGTAAGCCTTCAGCTTGCAGGACTCCCAGCACAGCCCCCTCCCTCATACCACCACGCTGTGTAGCAGCCACCTGGGCCTCTCACTGCCAGCTGAGCCCCTTGCTACAGGCCTGACCTCCGGAACAGCCAGGAAAACAGCTAAGGATCAACCATTGGGTTAGGGTCCTGGTACAGTCACAGCTCAGTGATGCAGACCCATCAACCAGGTGGCAAAGATGACCATTATTTTGTATCACCATTGTATTTGTTAAAGCACTAGTGATTATAGTTATAATGTAAATATTAATAAAAAGGAAGGAAGGATGCATGGGTGAGCAGGTCACCTTTTGTCTTAGTCTGCTGGGGCTGCTATAACCAAATACCTTGGAATGGGAGGCTTATAAACAACAGAAACTTATTTTTCACTGTCCTGGAGGCTGAGAAGTCTAAGATCAAAGCACCAGCAGATTTGGTGTCTGCTGAGGTCCCACTTTGTGGTTCATAGACAGCACCCTCTAGTTGTGTCCTTACATGGTGGACGGGACTAGCTGGCTGGCTGTGGTCTTTTCTATAAGGACACTAATCCTTGCAAGAGGGATTTAATCAGAAGTTTTATCTTGAAACATCTTTTCTTCATCAGAAAGTGTTTTGTATGCACTTAGAGGTAGAAACCATAGATGTATTTACAGTGTAAGTTTCTCTTTAAATACGCACATCATTCCATCTTCCTTAAATCTGCTTTTTCATTGTACAAGTTCCAAAACTCAGATGTTGTCACCCCTTTCGTGCTGAGCATACATTAGTTCTCTCCAGGGGAAATTTAGAGTTTTTACTTTTTCTTATGTATACCAAATTTTGATTTTAAAAAAAAAAGGTATGTTCTGCATCCTCTTGCTCCAAATAACCCCAAATGTAAGTGTCTTATTATAGTATGTTGATTATTTAAATTTGGAATTTCCTTTTGAAAGATCCTTTAAAATGTTTTATGGGTGTTTCCAAGGTAACTCTCAATGTTGTTTAATTTTCATGCTTACAGTATATAACAAATTGAATTATCTATCATTGGTCCCTTAAGAGATAAAGTCCCTTAAGAGACTTATCTATCATTGGTCCCTTAAGAGATAAGAGATAAGCAGTGTGTCTTTCTTTATTGAAATATGTAAATTTGTGCCAGGCAGTGTGGCTCACACCTGTAACCCAAGCACTTTGTGAGGTCAAGGCAGGAGGATCACTTGACTACAAAACCAGCCTGGGCAACATAGTGAGACTCCATCTCTATAAAAAATTTAAAAATTTGCCAGGCATGGTGGTGCAGACCCGTGGTCCTAGCTACTCAGGAGGCTGAGGCGGGAGGATCACTTGAGCCCAGAAGTTTGAGGCTGCAACGAACTATGATCACATCACTACACTCTAGCCTGAGCAACAGAGCAAGACCCTGCCTCTGAGGGGAAAAAAAAAGAAAAAAAGAAAAAAATGTAAATTTAGCATAATTGGAGCCTGTGTTATAAAATATGAGTGCTTGCTCTTAATTCCTTGTTTTGAAAATGACTAGAGATCGCCAAATGCTTCATCTACAGATGTTTTACTTGCCTTCTGGGGCACTGATTTGAAAAAAATCATGATAGAGAAGGGAAAGGTCTGTATTTTCCAGTTGTCCTTTGGCTGTAAACCTTGTTCCAAGGCAGAAGATGGACTCCTTGGAGGCCCTTCTCTGGGATTGCTTGGAGAAGTCAGAGCAAGGTGCTAACAGAGTCTAGCCAGCAGTTGTGCCTGGCCCTCACTGGGCCTCTCAGCCCTGCCCGCGCCACCTCAACATCACAGTCAGTCTTCAGCTCTAGTCTCCACCAGTCAGAGCAGACCTCGTCAGCCATAATGGTTTACAGATGAAGTAACTAAGTGTCAAAGAGGGACATGGTTTGTCCGAGTTTATTAGTGTCAGAGCCACCTCTAAAATCCAGACGTCTTGAATTTTCCCTCCATGATACCATTCATAGCCTAAATGGGAGAGGTACATGGTAGTGTTAAAAGTTTACACTTCTTTTTTATGGTATTTATTGAAATTTCAAGTAATTGATCAGTGCAACAGTTGCCATGGGGAGCATGAAATGCCAGCTGCCTGCTGCTCTTCTGCCTTCCAGCCTGTCTAGGCTGAGGAGAGGAAGACAGCAGATGTCATCATGGTGTGCCTGGTGCAGCTTCAGATGTCAGACTAGGAACAATGGGGCAGGGCGACTCCTGGGCCACCACAAAACCCCCCACCCCAGTTAACATGTGGGGCAGGTGGGAATGGGCATGACTCCCAGCTCCCTTGCCCGGGCTCTTTCTGGCCCCATCGTGCCACAGGCCTGCCTGGGAAACACTGTGCATGCTCGTCTGTGGCCCTGCCTGAGCCAGCCCCTGAGCAGTGTCCACGAGAGACCTGGGCTCAAGGAGCAGCAGTCTGCAGAGGTGTCAAGTCCTTCCTCTCCACGGTCTCCTTGTCTGATCGGTCGGCATCACTGCTTTGTCACCTCTGAATGTACTTTCCCTCTATCCTGCCCACAGTGTTATTGCTAGTTCATAAAGTTGTAAACTGTGAAACTGCTCCCTTCATAAGAAAATTACAAAAAAAAAAAAAAAATTCAGATCACATGGATTTATACCAGTGCAGTTAAATTTCTAGCCTGCCCCGAGGCCAGATCAAGACCCTATTTTGGATATGGTGAGCCAGGTTTTACACTGCTAACACACTGAGATATGAAGCTTACGACCTATGCCTTTTTGTACAGGAAAGGGTAAAAGCGGGAAGTGGGCCAGGCCATGGCTCACACCTGGAGTCCCAGGACTTTGGGAGGCTGAGATGGGCAACAGATCTCTTGAGCCCCAGAGTTCGAGACCAGCCTGGGCAATGTGGCAAAAACCTGTCTTTACAAAAAATACAAAAATTACCCAGGTGTGGTGGCATGTGCCTGTAGTCCCTGCTACTAGGGAGTCTGAAGTGGGAGGATCGTTTGAGCCTGGGAGGTTAAGGCTACAGTGAGCCGAGATCGCACCAATGCACTCCAGCCTGGCCAACAGAGTGAGACTCTGTCTTTAAAAATAATAATAAAATAAATAAAGCAGGAATCATGAATGAAAAAGAATAGGCTTTTATAATTGGAGATTCAATCTTCGTTTCAGCTTACAAATATGAATATTTTTACACTCATTAGCCCTCTGTGAAGATTCTCCTCTCCTCAGTGGCATGTAGTCTGAGAGCCAAATCCTGTTTGATTTCTGATCACATCACCTGTCCCTTGCTTATTAGCTTTCTCTACGTTGGTTTTGGAAAATGGAGTTGCAAGTATTCTCTTTCTTTTCTACTCTAACAGTGACAATGAAAATGGCCTGTCTTCAGTGGCTTTAAGGGCTCTGTGGCAATGCTAGCAGAAAGCAGGGCCTGAGCCCATTTGGTGGCTCTTGAGCCTCTGAGTTGTCTGAAGAGTCCTGCCTCCATTTCAGGAAAGTGGGAGCAGAGGGTGACAGCTGAAGAGACAGGAACGACTTGAGAAACCCCAAAGTTTCCTTCAGCCTGCGCCTCCCCCTCCTCATTACTCACTTCCCCTAGCCAGGCTCACGTGGCTGCTGGGCTGAGTCGCCTCAGCTGCCGTGGCAGTGTCACCACCTCCATCCTCACTGGCCAGCAGTGGGGAGCCGTTGTTCCGTTAGAGTCAGCCCCTGGTTGCTAGTTCATCTTTTGGTGTGAGCCCTCCCAGGAAGTTTCCTGGAACACTGGAGGGAAACATTTCTTCACCCAGCCTTTCCAGGCTTCAGCTCATCATAGTCTTTGCCTTCCCATTCTCACAAAGGCAGGGAGACCTTTGTCTAAGAAAGGGAATTCAGGTTACTCACCCACAGCACGCTGCTGTGCTTTTGTTTAGCATTCTGCCCGTTTGGCCCTCGGCATTCTGGGAAGCTCTGCAGCTTGGCGTGGGGCTACTAATGGGCAGGATCCGACGCAGTCTGTTCAGAACCTCAAAGACAGCATCACTGCTGTGGGTTAGGAAGGACTCTTGGCACCTTGTATGCAGATTCTGTCTCTCATTAGTATCATCATCTTTGAAGACAGACAGCAGAATTCTCCACTTGTGCCCCCATCTCCTACCTTGGAATCAAAATATTCTCCTTCTCCCAGCCTCCTAAGTAGGAATTGATTTGCATCAGGCAATTTGACTCAGTAATGCAGTCAGCCTTCCTGAGGAGTTGACGCATAGGCAACTTCACCTGCCGCCCTGCAGCTGATGGCTTTTAGATCACGAGTCTCTGTCCTCCACCTGTCCCCTCGACTCTAGGCTTCCCGGGTGAACAGGCTTCCCTCAAGGCTGCCTCCGTGCCTCCACCCACCTTTCCAAACTTACCTCTAGCCACACCTCACTGCAGGTCGGCCCCAGAAGTGTGCTGTCAGTCTCTGTCTGCTCCAGAGGGTCCCTCCACATGCAGTTCCAGCACCCCCCACCCCAGCCCTGTCTCCACAAGTCAGAACCCTGCCCACACACCAAGGCAGCAGGGGAGTCTGTACCTTCCCACCAGCCCCCAGAAAAGAGAGAAATTGAAAACTGAAGATAGTCTCTCTCCTTTCTGTGAATCACCTTAGCCTGGGTCTGTGACAGAGGTCCTACCAGGGACATTTGCTCAAGATTCAGACTCAGGGGGGCTTCCAGTTCTAGCCAATGATACGATGGTTTGTGGAGAGTTTGTCCCAAGCATGGGGCTCCACTTTATATCCTCCATGTTTTCCCGAAGAGTCTTTTCGCCCTTGCTTAGAAAAACTGTTAGTGTCACTTGTGGACACTCCACAGTGGTGAAACCATTTCCTGAGCTCAGGATCCGTGTCTGCCAACCTTGTAAGTGCCCCTCTTGGGTGGTGACTTAGTGCCCAGAGACCCCCTGCCCAAGTCCCTCTGTGTCACCAGCCATGGTGTTCCTAGATATGCAATGTGTTGCAACTGTCTTTTGAGCCACTGTCATGATGGGCTTCTTAATTTTAACTTTGTATTTCTTAACTTGTAACTTCTAATAAGCGGTCCTTTATAATTTTCTATATTTTAAATTTAGTTCTGGCCCAGCACAGTGGCTCATGCCTGTAATTCCAGCACTTTGGGAGGCCAAGGCGGGCAGATCACCTGAGGTCAGGAGTTCAAGACCAGCCTGGCCAACATGGTGAAACCCCATCTCTACTAAAAATACAACAAATTAGCCAGGCGTAGTGGCGTACCCCTCTAATCCCAGCTACTTGGGAGGCTGAGGCAGGAGAATCCCTTAAACCCGGGAGGCGGAGGTTGCAGTGAGCCAAGATCGCACCATTGCACTCCAGCCTGGGTGACACAGCAAGACTCCGTCTCAATAAAGAAATAAAGTTCTTCATTAACTGTAAAATTAACATAAAATGAAACTTTTCCACATTCATTGCTGATGTTATTCATAGACCAGTGCTTATCTTCTTTTTGTTATAATATTTAATTGATTTGTCACTCCTTCCATTACACTTGGAAGAGCCTGCACTTCAGTCTTGATCAACAATTTAGCTGAATTGATGATTCATTATTTCTCCCAGAGTTTGCTGTCCAAGCCCACCTAAAACCTCCTAGCCCCAGTGTTCGCCAGAACTACCTGGGAGAGCATCCTCCGGGAGCACCAGCCACCTCCCATCCTGGGTCATGCTCCCTGCTTGTTCTTGTTTCCTCCCGCTAACTGATGCACCCTGTTCAAGGAGCAGAAGTTATTCCTCTCTTTCCTCTACAGCCAAGCAAATGCCTCCTGTTTAGCTGAAGCCCACCAACATTTGGTTTAAGGACTCATCATTGACGAACTAAAGTTACACAGCAGTGGGATATGGGGGAGGAATGATAGTGAGGCTACATAATTCCCCAAATTTATCCTTCACCCCCGGAATTAAGAAAAGAATGTAAATGCATCCTCTGCTATTTTATGACAGGATCTCGAAACCTGTGTAGTTTTCATCTGAGCAGGACTGCCCACCACAAGCCCTGCACGTACTGTCTGTAGTCACTAACCCGTCACTCCTGACCTGCGCCATCTGCCAACAGTTACTGGTCTGCCTTGCAACCAGCAATCTCCCATTTCCTTGTCTATTCAGAGGCTTAATATGGTCTTGAAATTTTTTTTTTCGATCTGCTATGTAGCTATTGGATTTTAAATTGTATTAGACTCTCTGGACCTGTGCCAGGTGCTTGCTAGAGTTTCTGATGCTATCTTATATCATCTTTAGGTGGAAGGGGGAAAACTCTATTGAACTTTCGTGGTAATAAAATGATTGCAGTTGTGCCCTCCATCTGTTCACTGAACTTCCCGTGGGTTTTCACCAGATCACATGACTGACAGCAGAGACGGCTTTCAGGCTTTTGGTCTGCTTGTTGTACCCAAGTCTCAACCACCAAACCAGACCCTTGCTTTGTCTCTGAGCTGGGCGTCCGGATGTCCCACTGTGGTAGGTTGATTCACTGGAGCTGATAAAAACATTCCAGCCAAACTTGAGAGTCTAGCATTACCTCTGGCTCCAAAAATCAAAACAACAGGATTGCTGTAAGTAGCTTTGGATTGAGACCAAGCTACAAGCTTGAGGGATGAGTTTTCTCTCCTTGTTGAGCTGTGTCACAGAACAAGTATCTCGGAAAGAGAAGCATGAAAGCCAGGGGCTCCTCACCACAGTAGCCTGAGCTTGAGATAACCAGTGCCCTGCCCTGTGCCAGCCAGTTCTAGCTGAATTCCTGCCATAACTATGAGATCCAAGCCCCCTGATGCTTCCCAAGCACCTCTGCCTTCCCAGAGCTTTAGTCTAAGTCCTCAAAGCACGTTGACCTGAGAGTCACTAGCTAGAGCCCAAAGGGGTTCTGAGAAGCCCAGGGGAGGGGAGATGTGGGTAGAGAAGAGCCAGATGGATGTCAGAGCTAGGAGAGCCTGGGGATACCTGAGCAGCCGGGGCCCTGGGCCACCAAGAGGGTTTGTTGGCCATGTCAGAGATGAAGACACTCTCAAGTGAAGAAGTTGGATTTCCCTTAGCCTCACAGGATGGCATCATTGTTGTCTACAAAGGAATATAAAGGAAAGAGTGACCTTTTCTAGGTTGTTGATTTGACATTCAGACTGACATTTCTTGGACTGAGTCCTGACAAAATGTGTCCCCAGTGTCCTTAGTGCTAAATTAAACCTTTTGTCTTTCTTTTCCTTAGTACTTCAGACTTCTAAGACCTCTTAGAGGGAGGAGCACATATTTTTAAGAATTGCTATTTAAGTCTCAAACCATGCTGGCTCTCTCTATAGGGAGGTAGATGGACAGGTAGATTCGGAGAGGGGTCAAATTAAATTCAGCTCGGGCCTACCCAGGTTGACTGATAACATTCTCAAAATTCCTTTATGATTTATGCCTAGTGTTCACCCTTTTAAAGTGTTCCCAGGCACTGCCCTTAGAAACAACTCCCTTCAGGAAAAAGGAAGCTCCTTACCGTGTGCTTCTAGGTGTTTACTCTGTGTAGCCAGTCCTGGAGAACATGCATAAATAACAAACAGAGTGCGATTCCCCTTTCTGAACCTTTTAGGTGCTGGTGAAAAGTTCCAAGCAAACAACCCTGAGGAACAATCTCTCTGCTCCCTTGCTCACTGTGGGAGAGGAGCTGGTGCTATGGTTCGGGGAATGTGCAGTGCTGTCTGCATGTTCAGGTTTTCCAATAATGGCCGTGTGTTCACGCTGCTCTCTCTACCCGCTCTTTCAGTCCCCCCATGACCAGTAGTGCACACTTGGGAGACAGCAGTTTGGGAACTCAGTCTGTGGAGGCGACCAGGCCTTCACTAGCCAGCACAGACGGGGGCAGCACCTGGAACCTCAGCCCACTTAGCTGGGAGCTCCCAGGCCACAGAGCAGCTCAACAGCAGCTTCAAGCTTGTCTTTGTTTTCAGCAGTTGGTAGCCTTAGCCTTTAAAAATGTCTATTGTCAACCTCTAGGACATTCAGATACCATCTCCAATGCAAAATCTGTCTAAGTAGAAATCAACAAATGCTTGACTTCAGGGTTGCAGCTGAACCCAGGCCCAACCCATTCAACCCTTTCTCCAAGTGAACCCTGCGGAGCCTAGAGACATGGCAGGGAATACACCTTTAGACCTTATTGGTCTAAGCATAAAACCACATCTCATAAAACCACACCTAGTCAGAATTGGAAGGAGCTCAAAAGTCCTTCATTTTTCACAAGGCTAGAAAACTGAGTCCTGAGAAATGCTATGACTTGCCCCAAACTGCCCAGCTTGCCAGCTGCTGAGCCAAGACAGAGCCAAGGCCTCCTGTCCCCAGCCTGGGCTCACCTAGTGACCAACCCCATCACTCACAGTGAGGAAACATGGCCACAAAAGGTTAAGTGAGTTGTTGGTTAGGAGGATTTTGAAGAAACATCTGAAGCTCATTATTATTACTTGAAAGACATGAAAACCTAGTGTCCACATTGGCCACAGACATTTTAAGGGCACACTTAGGTCTCTTTTGACCCTGGGGAGGCTCCAGAGGAAAGGCCTGAGCTTCGTTCAGCTTCTGGCTCTACCTCTCACTGCTGTGGCCTCTTTTTCGTGTGACTTATCCTTTTGGGGCCTTGGTTTTTTAAATCTGTATAATAGAGTTAATAATACCTGTGTCACAGGATTTTTGTGCAGATTTTACGTCATTCGTTCATTCATTTAATTCCTCATTCAGCAAACGTGTCTTAAGATTAAGTCAGTGACATACCAGATGCTCATAAGGTCCCTGCCTTCTTAGAGCCGGTATTTGTTCTAGGTGGGGAAACAAATGGTGCACAAGTCAACAAATAAATAAGAGAAGCACCAGTTGCATTGAGTGTTGTGAAGGCAATAAGCCAGTGAGCCGAGAGAGGCCACTTTTGTTTTTTGTAGGGTGGTCATTAGTGAAGCAGGAAGTGCCTGGTACATGGCAGCTCTAGTCAAAGTCATTTCCACTGAGCTTCCTACTGGGCTGTCTCTGTGAACTTCAAGCAGAAGGCTTCATTCCTGGTCAACCACAGCCCCCGCAGTCCCGTGTGGCTCAGGGAGTGAGCTGCCATGCTGGATGTTGTTGAACGTGCTGCACGATCTTACAGGAAGATGGTAAACACCTAGGTCACATACATTGCAGAAGTTACCCCTTCTTAGATGGTAAACCCTTCTTAGTTACCCCATTAGATGGCAAAAGCCTAATGTCACATACATTGTAAAAGTTACCTCTCTGGACCGGGCGCGGTGGCTCATGCCTGTAATCCCAGCACTTTGGGAGGCCAAGGCGGGCAGATCACCTGAGGTCGGGAGTTCAAGACCAGCCTGAGCAACATGGAGAAACCCCGTCTCTACTAAAAATACAAAAAAAACTAGCCGGGCGTGGTGGCACATGCCTGTAATCCCAGCTAATAGGGAGGCCGAGGCAGGAGAATCGCTTGAACACGGGAGGCGGAGGTTGCAGTGAGCCGAGATCGCGCCATTGCACTCCAGCCTGGGCAACAAGAGTGAAACTCCGTCTCAAACCAAAAAAAAAAAAAAGAAGTTACCCCTCTGTACACCTTATCATAGCCATAAACCCACTCCGGGGCCAATCTTCTCCCCTCCAGTTGAGCCTGACTCTGAGACAGAGAAAGAAGGCAGTTCTTCAGCACCTGCCTTCTCTTTACTGAAACAGCTTTGTTCTTTAAAAATGTTGATGAAGATGAGTTCAGTGCCTTTAAGCCATTTGTCAGCACTTGTGCCTGGTTTTCATGCAGGGAGGCTTATTTCTATTATTAAGAGTCAGTTGCCAAGTGAGAAGTATCCATTTGGGTGCATAAGAGAAATGGGCTTGTAAGAGAAATGGGCTCTGTAATCACATCTAAAGACTAGACTTCGCTATGACCAGGCCATAGTAAACATCATAGTATGTCGAGTCTTTAGGTTTGATTACAGAACATTATAAGAGCATCCCTTATACTTGTATGTCATTTTAATGTCAGTAGTAATAGCCAACATTCGTTGAGTACTTACTCTGTGGTGGGTACTATACCAAGCCCTTCACGTGGCTTATCTCATCTGATTGTCAGTACAACTCTGTGAAGTAGGAAGGATGATTACATTCCAAGCCTCAGAGTATAGTAAACCTTAAGAGCCTGATCTGAGCAAGGATGTCAGTCTAGTCCAAGGTCACTCAGCTAATAAGGACTGGCCTTTTAGCTCTTGAAGGCTGGGACCCCATGTGTCCTAGTGGCTGTATTTTTAGTCCTGTGCTTACTATACACTAGGCCCTCAGTAAGTATTTACTGAGTGAATGAATGGGAAAAGATGGGGCTGAAACTCAAATTATCTGCCTGCCTTTGGAGTTGCTTTTTCTAGTTGTTTCAAAGATGAAATAAGTAACTATATGTAAATTCTTTGAATATGCCTGCCGTATAATAGATAATCAATTGTATTAGCTATAAATGCCAGGTATAATCTCAGAATTTATTATTTTTATGGAGAACTTCTATTTAAATAATGATTGATCAGCTTGAAGAACAACTTCACAATAAAATCTACAAGTCTTCTCTTGACAGATAAAGTTTATAATATTTTATACTATTTTTGTGTACTATCATATGCTATATACTGGATGTTCCTGAGATTTTGTTTGCAACATTTGAAAGCCATAGTTACTACCAGCCAAAGAGTGTACTTTCTGATTAGAGGAAAGATCTCTGTTGCTGAGAGATGTCCTGCGCCTTTGTGGAGGGTGAGATGAGTTATGTTTCAACATCAACTTGAGGTATTTTCACCTCTGGTTGTACCAGGTGATGGGAAGGATAGTCATGGGGGTGCCAGGTATTTTTCCCAGATCCTCTTTTGCAGGATTTAAGGGCAGTCTTTGACTCATTACTCCTTCTAGTGGAATAGTCATCAGAGTTTCCCCAAAGCCATGAGGGCAGGAAAACTTATTGCCAGCCCATAAACTTAGTAGCAGCTCTTGCCTAAGTTTCTGTAATTCAGCTGGAAGGAATTCTTCTGAGAGCAGTTTACAGTTTATTGGTTTTATTTCCCATTCCACCCTCCTTAGAGATGCGGAAAGCAGCCTTGCATAAGCTGCCTCACAGCCTCTCCTAAGGCCTTCATGGGGAAAACCCCCACATAAGTCACTGAATGGAGAAAAGCTTTCACATCTTTGAGTCACTTTTATTTCTAACAATGAGAAGTGCGCTTTAACAGCAACATTACCACATAGAAATGTAAGATGTTATTATTCCAACGAAAACAAGCCATGGGTGGACTCTGCACCCCCACCCAGCCCCTCTCTTCTCTCTGAGTCCATGTGAGGTTTTCTAAAGTTTGAGGCCGTCCTTAAAACTAGGATTTGCGGCCGGGCGCGGTGGCTCACGCTTGTAATCCCAGCACTTTGGGAGGCCGAGGCGGGCGGATCACGAGGTCAGGAGATTGAGACCACGGTGAAACCCCGTCTCTACTAAAAATACAAAAAATTAGCCAGGCATGGTGGCGGGCGCCTGTAGTCCCAGCTACTCGGAGAGGCTGAGGCAGGAGAATGGCGTGAACCCAGGAGGCGGAGCTTGCAGTGAGCCGAGATCGCGCCACTGCACTCCAGCCTGGGTGACAGAGTGAGACTCCATCTTAAAAAAAAAAAAAAAAAGAAGAACTAGGATTTTCGTCTCCATTATCATGGGTGAGTTTCATTTCTTCTTCACATAGCACCACAGTCCTCTCGTGATTATTGCCCTCATGTGGTTCTTTTTTTAATGACGAGCAGCGTGCTGAGCTCTGCACCTCACACCCAGAAGGGTTTCATGGAGCCTAAGAGAATCAGATTTAAGGATGAAGCATTAGGGTGGCCAGAACTCTGATGTCACTTTTCAAACTAACTTTGCACACAGTCAGACCCAGGCTTTAAACCTGACTCCACTCCAGCAGGCTGCACGACCTCGTACCGGGCACTTAGCCTCTCTGAGCTCCGATTTACCTTCTCTTCATGGGGTTGGCACTGGCCTCAGCGGGACATTTGGTGACTGACCAGGATGCCATGGGAGCTTCAGACGGCATGATGTGTGGGGAGTGCGGGTTGGTGGGAGCTACTTGTTTGCCCCCCTCTTGCTACAAATGCAGATTTTTCACAGAAAAGAACATCATCGTGTTGGTACCTCTAAGACACCTGATTCCATGACAAAGACTTCCCTCTAAGCACTCACATACCTGAGAACCCCATGTCAGGCTGGAATCAACACAGTGTGTGAGGAGGCTCCCAAACTCTCCAGGCCCTAGGAGACCCCCCAACCAGCAGTTAGGGAACACCCAGAGAGCACTGTGCAGGGCAGGTGGGGCGCAAGGGGACTTCAGGAGTGGACGAGGAGGGAGTAGAAAGCTGGGGGACTTAGGTGTCAGCTGAGAGGAGGGAAAGAATAAACAAAGAAAAATAAAGCTGGGGCCTCATTGAACTCTGGCTCATGTCAGCAAGTGCTGGAAGTGGTGCCACGTCCTGAGCTGATCAAACTTTGTCAGCCAGACTGACCCAAAGAGCCCAGCTAAAGAAGTTGTCCCCTCCGTTGCAGTCATGAACAACATCATCAGCAGACACTGAGACTTCCAGCCTGCGCTGATGATGGCAAAGAGCTGGAAGGAAACACTGATGGTCTGAAAAGGCACAGGTTTCATTGAACTAGAGTAGTTTTGGAAAGGGGACTGCAGTGTGGGGGTGCAGGGTGTGGGGAGATCTAGGCCTATGTAGTGCTAGAGCTTGGCGTCTATTTATATAACAGTCTGGTAGCCACAAAGTGGGGAGCTGCTGATCACTGAAGCCATAGCAGATGGGGGCTGTGTGTTGAAGTTACATCAATGGCCAGAACACCCTCCGTTTTAGGAATTCTTACACACTTTTTCAAGATGTAACTCTTGCCACAAAGTCTTTGCTGCTTCACTCTGCTCCTCTCTGATCATTCTGGAACTCTGAAGATCCAGCACTTAGATGTTTTTAGTTGGTTTTCTTAAATTTATTTTTCAAATTTAATTTTTTGGTTTAATTATTTTTAGAGACAGGATATCACTCTTTGGCCCAGGCTAGAGTGGACTGGCATGATTCTAGCTCACTGAAGCCTCGAACTCCTGGGCTCAAGCAATCCTCCCATCTCAGCCTCTCGAGTAGCTACAGACATGCACCATCACATCTGGCTAATTTTTAAATTTTTTGTAAAGATAGGGTCTTGCTAGATTGCTGAGGCTGGTCTTTAACTCCTGGGTTCAAGTGATCCTCCTGCCTTGGCCTCTCAAAGTGCTGGGATTACAGGCATGAGCTACTATACCTGGTCCAGATGCTTTTAGTCTTAATCACTGTAAATGTTATTTTAAAATTCTTGTTACTGTGTGTGTGTCTATGTGTGTTGTGTCTGTGTGTGGGTGTGTCTGTGGGTGTGTCTGTGTGTCTGGTGTGTGTCTGTGTGTGCATGTCTGTGTGTGTGCGTGTGTGTGTGTCTGGGTGTGTCTGCAGGTGTGTGGGTATCTGTTTTGTGTGTTGTGTGTGTACGTGTCTGTTTGTTGTGTCTGTGGTGTGTGTGTGTGTGTGCATGTCTGTGTGTTGTCTGTATGTGCGTGTCTGAGTGTGTGTGTGTGTTGTGTGTTGGTGTGTGTGTATGTGTGTGTGCACGTCTGGGTATGTCGTCTGTGTGTGTTTGTGTTGTGGGTATGGATGTGTGTGTTGTGTTTGTGTTATGTGTGTGAGTCTGTGGTGTGTGTGTCTATGTGTGCATGTCTGTTTTATCTGTGTGTGCATGCCTGGGTGTGTCTGTGTGTGTGTCTATGTGAGTGGTGTGTATGTGGGGATGTGGGTGTGGGTGTGTGTGCGCTCATGCAGCTCCTCTACCTGCTCCTCCCCTTTGCTAAATATCTTTTAAATCTGCCCAGCTAGCATCATCCTAGTTCAGGCCTGTTTCCCCCTTCCCTGGACTAGGCTCCTGCCCCTGCCTGCTGCACCGTGCCCTCCAGTTCTGCCCGCTGTGATGGGAGCAGCCACTGCACAGTGCCATTCTCATGCCGTAGCCTTCAGGCCCTTCAGAGGCTTCCGGGATCTTATGTGTGGCTCCCAAGTATGGCCTCTGCTACCCGGTGTGTGCTCTTCCCCCACCCCCTCCTTAGCCTCCAGCATGCTGTGCCTCCTGCCTCACACCCAGGCCTTCCCCATGCGGGGCCCTCCAGGGGAGCTCACCTCCCCTTCGTCTGGCTGCCACCTTCTCCCTTCTGGCTCCTTGTCCTTCCCTGCCTTGCTGCCCTGTTATTGTTGGTTTTTTGTTGCTGCTGCTGCTGTTTTTGTCACTCTTCTCCATGAAAATTTACCTTCCATGAGAACAGGAGCTAGGTTTGGCTGCCGCACCCCCGTATCTCTAGGCCCTGGCTCACACAGTGCCTGCCTGGCACCTGCCAGCAGATAGTCAGTAGAATGAAGAATGAGTGAATGAACAAATGAATGGACTCCCATAAGAAGGACTAAATTAGATAATACATACAAAGCATCTACAGTGTGTCTGGGACATAGTTAGCCCTCAATACATGGTTGATTGCTTCATTGATTCATTCATTCATCAGTTTATTAAGTGCCTGGCTAATATCCTTGGGGATGCAGCAGCTGACAAAACAGATAAAAACCTCTCTGCCCTATGGGCTATGCCTTCCAGTATAATATAATAAGTGCGGCTATGGATGCATGTGGGGAAGTGTGTGGTTTCCTCTCTTTCTCTCTTTCAGCCCCCTCTTTCTCAGCCTTCCACCATACTCCTCCTCCCAGGACCCTGTCCCCTCTCTCCCCACCCAACCTGGGACAAGGGTCACCAAGCTGCGGCCACTCCTGCCAGCAATGCCTTGGCAAAGGAGAGGCCCAGGGGCCTTGGGTAGACTCTAGCCACTACTCAAGCTGCTGAAAGTGGAATCACTTCCTCTGCCCTGGCCGGAATAAATAGGCCAGGAATAAAAGTAGAAAATCAAAAGCCCAAATCCCAGTGATGTGCTAAAACTCGAGTGCCGCCTTAGGCCGCTGAGCTGCACGACTCCTTACATAACAGAGGACTGGAGTTCGCAGACCAGGGCACCTGCGAGGTGTTTGTAGAGCCAGGCCTAGGCCTTTTCCCAGACTCCACGAGGAGCAGCCTCGGGTTCCCTCTCCGCAAAGTCAAAGCCATTGCTCCTGCCTCCAGGGAGGAAGAGACTGAGGCCAAGCTATGGCCAAGCGAGCTGGCCACCCCAGACCCCCGCTCCTCCAGAGTAGCCCCCCTCCACTGGTGGCACACGCCTACCCCTTCAGGTCAGGGCTCAGGATTGTGAGGGGAAGGTCCTCACCTCCAGAATGACAGACCCCTGAGGACATTGCCCCTCAAAAGCCAGTCCCTAGCATTGTACTCGGGAATATCAGCCTGAGCCCTGTCTGCCTCCCAGGCAGGGTCCATGTCTCAGCTGGGATATTTCTCATCATACCTCAACCACTGTTGGGGTCCCTAGCAGGGAACTATCAGCCAAACTGACATTAGCCAACCAGGACCCATTGTGTTACTTGCTCTCTCCATCGGTAATTCACATTTTCTCAGGAGCCATTTGATAGCTGAAATATTTTAAAGCCCCAGAGCTCTCAGGCCCTGTGACCAGTTGGCAGGTATGGGTGGGCTCCCCGCACACCACAGCACCACCTGCAAACTCCCGCCACTTTTGCTTGTGCATGGAACTATGGGATTGTAAAATCATCTTATTTTCATTGCAGAAATTTCCAGAATTGAAATTCAAATATGTGGAAGAGGAGCAGCCCGAGGAGTTTTTTATCCCCTATGTCTGGTCTCTTGTCTACAACTCAGCAGTCGGCCTGTACTGGAACCCACAGGACATCCAGCTGTTCACCATGGATTCCGACTGAGGGCAGGATGTTCTCCTGCCTGGACCCCTCCAGCCAAGCAGCCCTTCAAGTTCTTTTATTTCTGGGTAACAGAAGTAGACAGACAGATTACTTGGTGTATCTTCTGTTAACGAAGATTGCACAAGTGTATTTTCCTCACACACTTTGATTTGGAGAATTGGTGCCAGTTGGCAATAGATCACTCAGCATAGATAGTAGTGCAAAAAGGGGAGGAAATACACAACAATAATAAATGTAAAAACGTGCTATTCAACATGCAGTTTTATTTCGAAGCCAAAAATCTAGAGCTTTCCCAAGATCCTGTTGCCTTAGGCACATCACACTTCAACAGTGCACACTATTCAACAGTGTACACTATTCCACAGTGCACACTATTCAAAAGTGTAGACTATTTTTTTGCACGTTCAAGATATTTGTTTTGGTCTTATGTGTGTGCGTGAGAGAGAGATTCCTTTGACATTAAGGAGCATCAATGAGAAAAGATGATGAGGCAGGAATTAATAAAGAAATGAAGTCGTGTGTATGTTTGGTTGCCTGTCAGAGGGCCCGTAATTTCATAAACACCATGCCTGGACAATTTGATATTAATCTTTAACATCTCTGCATCTTTCCTTAAAAAAGAATATGGGCCAGACACAGTGGCTCACATTTGTAATCCCAGCACTTTGGAGAGCCAAGTAGCAGAATCGCTTGAGCACAGGAATCTGAGACCAGCCTGGGCAACATAGTGAGATCCCATCTCTACAAAAAACTTAAAAATTAGCCAGGCATGATGGCACATTCCTGTAGTCCTAGCTACTCAGGAGGCTAAGGTGGGAGGATTGCCTGAGCCCAGGAGTTCAAGGCTGCAGTGAGCTAAGAACGTGCCACTACACTCCAGCCTGAGCCACAAAGTGAGACCCTGTCTAGAAAAAAAAAAAAAAAAAAGGAAAAAGAAAATGGCTACTTCTCATGAAGCCCAGATTAACTTTTCTGTGAATATCGCCTGTGAACTATTGCTGGAATTAAATTGGAGTCTAGCACAAATCAAGTTAATCTACTCTGTATTAATCATTGGCAAAAAGAAAAGCTTCATTTGAAAACAGTCTTTTTCCTTCACCCACACTAATAGGAAAAGGAGAGTAATTTGTTCATACTGTATTCCACGTGGGATGAAAAACATGTTTTGCTCTTTGTTTCTGGGCCTGTGTGATCCGCGTGTTGGTGCCTGAGCTGGAGGAAGGAGCTTCTCGCAGGGAAACAGCCACTGGGGCCACACTGAGGGCCAGTTGGGACCTTCCTTTCCAGTCACACTCTGTATCCTCACGGGCCCCTTCACAGTCTAGATAAGGAGCCTAGTTTCATTCTCAAAAAGAAAGTATTTGCTCTTCAACACAGAAAGCACAAAAGCCCAGACAAGACCGAGCACACTGTTCAAATCCACTGCCAGCTCATGTGTGTCAGGGCTGGCTTCTCCTGTCCCATGTCCCAGGGCTGCAGGCCCGTGTCATTCGAGTCCATCAAATCTTCCGAGGGCCTCGGAGGAGCCATTCTCAGTCACCCCCCAGCTCTGTAAAAGGTCAAAACACTGCCAGCCTCTCAGTGCACCACTGTGTGGGCTCCACACGGGAAGGCTTGGCCAAGCTGCGCTCCTAGAGGCTGTCGAGGTAGGGCAGGCAGCTTCCCTATCCTCGTGTGGATGGAATGAAACAGAGGCTCCCTAAGGCCAAGGGACTTGTGGAGGGCCTATCCCTGGTGGGGTCCCAGAGGCGAGTGCAGCTTGCCTCCTGTCCCTGAGGAGCTTGTTCTGTCAGGCCTCCTCCAGTCACTGCTGGAGTGGGGACTGTGACTCCTGTGTTCACTTCAGAGCCCATGTACAGGCTAGAGGTGAGGCTTAGCAACAGCTTCTACTAATACTTGGTCAGCTTTGTGGGAGAGCCAGTCTGAAGGAGGAGAAGCAGCGCTCTCAGCCAGCAGAGGGAGTGATGATTATCATTTCAGGTAGCAAGGATATGTATTTCCTATGTGGGGAAATAATTTGCAACTTTAATTTGTTTCCAAAGCATTTTGATTGGCTTCCTTTTCCTTTAAACCAAAAAATTGTTTAAATGTTTAAGGGTCATGTGGAACCGCTGAGCTTCTGGCAGGACCACAGAACTGTCCTCTGAGTCTGAGGGCTGGGCAGTGCCACAGGACAGTCCCTGGGCTGCAGGACTGTCAGTGCTTGTGTGAGGAAATGAGGCCCCTCAAAAACCCAGTCATCTTGACAGAGGGCACACTCCCAAGGAAGGCCTGACTGGGGAATCATACAGCCTCTCCTCCAGGCCTCCAGGCTCACTGAGGTGCCCCCAGAACCCTGATTGCCCTCCTCTCTTTCCCTTTTCTCATTCATCACACAGTAGAAGCACTCACTGGCTAAAAGCTCAGCTGGGGCAGCAGCCTCCAAGGAGGCCTGCAAGGGATGCTCCCGGTCCTGGCTCCCGCTCAGGAGGGAGGCCCCACCCCATGCATCACTGCCTCAGCTCTGCAAAGTCACCAGAGGCTTCTGTGTGATTTTTGTGAAAGATTTATTATATGGCAATAAATCTGAATGATAAACTTTCATTATACTTGCATTAATTTTGAGTATTAGTTTGCTTAGAAATTTTTACACGAAGTAAAAATGTGTAATGATGCAACACAGGATCATCGTGTGTTCAGATGGAAATTAACATCTGATTTTACCCCAGATCTGAAACTGTTACTGCATTGTGTCATTTTATCAACAAAGACTTCTGCCACAACATTTACTTTTAAAAGAATTTGTCCCTTTCAGTAGCATCTTCCCTATCAAGAGTTCAAGGCACTTTGCAGAAAAGCTTCAGATTTCTAGTTCCCACAGTCACCCGTTGAGGCTGGTGTCATACAATCTATGAACAACAACCTTGCAGCAGGACTGCCACCATTCAGCAGTGCAGACAACACAGCTCAAGGACAAAGACAGAGAACGGAAAGAAGAGAAGGTCCCTGAAGGTGAAGCATAGAAAGTACACAGCACACACAGTTCTCTCTGGAAGGAAAGCACAGGAGCTGGGAAGTAGACGATGGAAAGTGGAAACGACACAGGACCAGCATCAGAACACTCAGCAACTTCCTAAGAGCTTGCTAAGGTATGTCCAAGAGAAATATTTAGTGGGGGAAACTTTTGAGCACTGGACTTGTTAATATACTTTAAGCAACTTTTCATCTTTTAGATTCCAGGGAGCCAGGGTTTTGCATTGGGTGGTAGAGCTCTCTGCATAACTGAGTCACCCTGTGCTTTTTTGCAGAGCCACAAATTAGTTTTGGCACTTGCTGATACTTCATAGGCTGGAGTCTGCAAGGTCAACCCTTTGGGTCTCTTAATTCTCTCCTAGGCACTATCCCTGCAATATCAGTAGTTGCCACTTAATTACGGACTGATCCTTACGCCTTCTGACTCCAAATTCAGAACTATTCCAGTGTCCTACATCACCTCCTGGAGTCAAAGAGGTCAGTTTCTATTCAGTGATGAAGAGCTAAGCTAGCTATGCATATGAAGAACTGAGAAGTAGATTATAGTACACAATCCACAGCAAATAATGCATATTTATTTTGTTTGAATTATATTAAAGCATACAGTTTAATCTCATTAGGGTATAGCTATTCAGAGTTCCCACCCAAAGCAAGGGAGACTCACCAGTAGCCCCAAGACCCTTGGTCAGGTCATACTCAACCCCTAATCTAACTTCACAAGGCTGTCTAAATGTCAGCTGCTCAGACACAGCCTCTGGCATTAGCAAAATCCCCCAGAGGAAAAGCAGCCGCATAGAGCTGGACAAGTAATACTTAACTATCTTGTTGGCTCTGGGATCCTTCAGGCAAATTTTTAAAATATTTTTACCAGATTTCCAAGTTGTCCTTAGCTGGAGGGTTGGTCCTCCATTACTGTCATTGGACTATCCCTCATGGGTACTGCAGTTCAACTTCTAAACCACCTCAGTACCTGAATGTGGTCCAAGGTGAAACCAGATTACTGATGCCTTCAGGTGCCCAACTGAAGCAAATGCAAATTCTGTGGAGGAAGTGAACATAACCCAAGGCCTCAAATTATTTCTGCAATGTTGCAATCAGAAATACCCAGGTATGGGAGAAGATCAGACAACATTAATTACTTGAATTAAAACCATTAGAGGAAAACACAGACAATAGAAATATTCAAAAGGACTCCAGATACATTAGTCGCAGAATTTAAAACAGCTATGCTTACTGTGTTCAAAAAAATGAAACGCATGGTCAAGAATTTCAGCAGAGAGTTAGAAACTGTAAAAGGCCCATTGGAAATTCTATAACTAAAGTACTGTAATGAGAAGAACAGTGAACAGGTTTAAGAGCAGATTAGAAATAACTGAAAAGAGAATGAGTAAGATGAAAAATTGGGGGTGAGGCGTGGGAGCCGGAATTATATAGTAAAAAAAACAGAACATGGAGAATAGAGGGTAAGAGACTTAAAGGGTACAGTGAGCATGTCTGACCTGCTCAGACATGCAGTGTGGTTGGCATCTCAAAAGAGTAGAAGAAAGGAATATTTAAATAAATGGCTGAGAACTTTTCCAAAACTCATGAAATATATCACACCAAAAATTCAAGAATCCCTCCCACAAACTCCAAGTGGGATAAATAAAAACAACCCACACCTAGAAACATCATAGTAAAACTGTTGAAGACCAAAGAAAAATAATATTTTAGACCTGCTGGGGTGGGAGAGGGAATATAACCATTAAAGGAGCAATAATATTAGACTGACAGCTCCTTCTCAGCAGAAACAATGGAAGACAGTGAAATACTGCCTTTTATGGTTCTGAAAGAAAATGACTGCCAACCTAAAAATTTCTAATCAGGGAAAATACCCTGCAAAAATGAAGAGGATATAAAGACATTTTTAGAGAAACAGCTAGAAGAATTAATCAGCATGCCTACCCTAAAGGAAAATTTAAAAGGTGTTTTACAGGCAGAAGGAAAATAATCCCAAACGTAAGGACAGAGCCCTAGGAAACACTGAAGAGCAATGAAAATGACACATAAATATTGACTACATAAAACAATAATTATGTCTTATGGAGTTTTAAATATATAGAGAGATAAAATGTATGAAAAAGGGATTTATGTGGGAATTTTAAGTGTTCTAAGACACTTGGCATCATCCAAGGAGAGTAAAAATTCATTTAATATTAGTCTTTGATAAGTCATGTATGCATGATAATATTTGAGATATCAATAGAAGTGTATAGCTTTCCACATAATAAGAGAGAATTGGAATAATCAATTCAGTGGAAGATTTAAGAATTGCAAAAGAGTCTAAGAAAGAAGAAAAAGCAGAACAGGTGGAACAAACAGAAAGCAAGATATTTGTGATAAATCCATTATTACACTAAATGTAAATGGACTAATGCTCAAATGTTGACAAATATTGTCAGCCTTGTTTTAACTACAACCATATGCTATTTACAAGAGACATTTTTAAAACATGAATTTAGAAATTGTGGAAGAAAAAGATGGAGAAATACATACCCAGCAAACAGTAACCATGAGGAAACTGGTGTAGATATATTTAAGTAAACTTTAAACCAATAATTTTTTTAAGAAATAAAAGGGTCAATTCAATTACTAGAAAGATAATCTAAATTTATATGCACTTAAAATATAAACTCAAAATATGTAAAAGAAAATTTGATAGGAAATTTAGACAAATAGGCAACCAGAGTGATATTTTAACATGCCTATTTTGTTAATTGGTAGAAGAAAACTGGTATACAAAAATCAAGTTATAGAAGATTTAAGCAATGAAATGAGCAAACCAAATGGATGTATGTAGGACACCAAACTCAATAACATACTTTTCAAACACAAATGGCACACACTCCAAAATACTGGGCTATAAAGGTTTCAACAGGCTAGGCGCAGTGGCTCGCATCTGTAATACTAGCACTTTGAGAGGCCAAGTCAGGAAGATCACTTGAGCCCAGGAGTTTGAGACCAGCTTGGGCAACATAGTGAGGCCCCACCTTTACAAAAAATACAAAAATTAACTGGGCATGATGGCATGTGCCTGTAGCCCCAGCTACTTCGGAAGCTGAGGCAGGAGAATCACTTGCGCCCAGGAGGTCGAGGCTGCAGTGAGCTATAATTGCACTACTGCACTCCAGCGTGGGTGACAGAGCAAGACCCTGTCTCAGAAAAAAAGTCTCAACAAACCTGAAACTACTTCAAATGAAATATGTTCCCTGACCATAATAGAATCAAGACAAATTATTTACAAAAAGATAATTTTATAATCCTCATATTTTTGGAAATAGATTTCCAAGTAATCCATCTGTCAAAATCTTATGGAAATTTGAAATATTTTGAACTGATCATGAAAATACTACATATCAAAACTAACAGAGAAAAAACTTGTGGAATGCAAATAAAACTATGCTTCAGAAGATGTCTTTTAATTTTATTTCAAATTTAAAGAGTACATGTTCAGGTTTGTTACAAGAGTATATTGGTGATGCTGAGGTTTGGGCTTCTAATGATCCTGTCACCCAGATAGTGAACATAGTACCCAATAGAAAGTTTTTCAGCACTTGCTTCCCTCTCTCCTTCCCTTCCTTCCCTCCTTTTGGAGTCCCTAGTGTCTATTGTTCATATATATATATATTTAAATGTTTATGTTAGAAAAGAAGAAAGGTTAAAAATCAATTAAGCAATTACCTCAAAAATTTTAAAAACAGCAAATGAAACCCAAAAATAAGCCAAATCACTGATATAGAACACAAATATACAATAAAGGCAATCAAAGTCAAAAGTTGGTTATTTAAAAGGATTTAAAAAGATTAAGAGGACTCACTGGTTGGGCACAGTGGCTCACACGTGTAATCCCAGCACTTTGGGAGGCCAAGGTGGGCAAATCACCTGAGGTCAGGAGTTCAAGACCAGCCTGGCCAACATGGTGAAACCCCGTCTCTACTAAAAATACAAAAATTAGCTGGGCATGGTGGCGGGCATCTGTAGTCCCAGCTACGCAGGAGGCTGAGGCAAGAGAATTGCTTGAACCTGGGAGGTGGAGGGTTCAGTGGGCAGAGATTGTGCCATTGCACTCCAGCCTGGGCGACAGAGCGAGACTCCGTCTCAAATAAAAGAATTCATAACCCCTTAAAAGACTGATCAAAGAAGGAAGGAGAAAGGGCAGGAGAGAGGAATAGCCAATATCAGAAAGGAAAACAGGCAAGTTACTTCAGATTATGCAGACGTTGAAAATATTTAAGAGCCAGCCTGGATAACATGGTGAAACCCTCCTGTCTCTACACACACACACAAATTAACTGAGCATGGTGGTGTGTGCCTGTAGTCCCAGCTACTGGAGAGACTAAGGTAGGAGGATTACCTGAGCCCAGGAGGTAGAGGCTGCAGTGAGCTGTGGTCATGGCACCACACTCCAGCCTGGGCAATGGAGTGAGAGACCGTGTCTCAAAAATACGTATACATATTTAAGAGAATATTATGAATACCAATAAATTTTAAATCTAGACGAAATGATCTTTATTGCAGTGATAGGTGTATACATATGTCTAATCAAATTGTACACTTTATTACATATATGCAGTTTTATATACTAAGTATGCCTCATTAAAGTTGTTTTTAGATTTTGCATAAAATGAACAAATTCTTTAAAAAAAACAAAGCTCTCCAAAAGTGACATGAAAAGATCCTGAACACTGGAATCATCCTATATCTAGAGCATAAATTGAGTCCATAATTACAATCTGACACAGGAAATTTACAAACCAAGATGGCTTCAGTAGCAAATTTAACCAAACATTTAAGAGTGAAATAATGCCAATTTTAGACAAAGTCTCCCAGAAAACAGAAAAACCTTCTAATTTGTTTTATGAAACCAGCTTAACCTTAGATATAAAGAATCTGCCAAGAACAATACAAGAAAGGAAAATTATAGGCCAGTCCTCATGGTATAGATGCAAAAGGTCTAAACAAAATGTTAGCAAACAGAAACCAGCAATCTACAAAAACAATGTGTAAAAATACATCATGATCAAATTGGATTTGTCATTCACAAATCAATTAGAGTTATTCACAGAATACAGAAGGAAAAGTGATCTCAATAAATGCAGGGGAAAATGTGATAAAATTCAGCAGTCTTGAGTAATAGAAATGTTTAGCGAACTAGGAAAAACGGAAGCTATCTTAACCTTATAAATATTATTTTAAAACTACAGCAAACACATCATACTTAAAATATCAAAAGCTTTCATTCTGAGATCAGAAGCAAAACAAGGATGTCTGTTATCATTTCTATTCAAAATATCGCTAGGTAATGCTATGCATGCCTAAGTATTTAGTGGGGAGGGTACTGGTACCTTAAATTACTTTGAAGTGCATCACGAAAAGGGAAAAAAGGATGGCTTGATGGATAGATATATATGTGATAAAGCAGATATAGTAAACTTGGTAAAATCTAGAATGGTGGAATCCAGATGGTAGGTATACAAATGTACACTGTACAATATTCAATTTTGCTATACGTTGAGGAAACTATCACCTGAGTTCCTGGCCTAGTACAGCAAGATTTCCTTTTAAATTAATTGGGTAGGGTCAGAAGAAAATAAACTATCATTATTTGTAAATGACATGATTGAAGATATAGATAATTTAAAAGAATTAGCCAATAAACTAGTAAAATTAACAAGGTTTCTGGATACAAGGTCATAGACAAAAATAACTTGTATTTCTGATGCTAGCAATAAACAATTAGAAAATGAAATTGTGAAGGACATGAACAGACACTTCTCAAAAGAAGACATTTATGCAGCCAAAAGACACATGAAAAAATGCTCATCATCACTGGCCATCAGAGAAATGTAAATCAAAACCACATTGAGATACCATCTCATACCAGTTAGAATGGCCATCATTAAAAAGTCAGGAAACAACAGGTGCTGGAGAGGATGTGGAGAAATAGGAACACTTTTACACTGTTGGTGGGACTGTAAACTAGTTCAACCATTGTGGAAGATGGTGTGGCTATTCCTCAAGGATCTAGAACTAGAAATACCATTTGACCCAGCCATGCCATTACTGGGTATATACCCACAGGATTATAAAGCATGCTGCTATCAAGACACATGCACACGTATGTTTATTGCAGCACTATTCACAATAGCAAAGACTTGGAACCAACCTAAATGTCCATCAGTAATAGACTGGATTAAGAAAATGTGGCACATATACACCATGGAATACTATGCAGCCATAAAAAAGGATGAGTTCATGTCCTTTGTAGGGACATGGATGAAGCTAGAAACCATCATTCTGAGCAAACTATCCCAAGGACAGAAAACCGAACACCGCATGTTCTCACTTATAGGTGGGAATTGAACAATGAGAACACTTGGTCACAGAGTGGGGAACATCACACACCTGGGCCCGTCGTGGGGTTGGGGGAGGGGAGAGGTATAGCATTAGGAGATATACCTAATGTAAATGACGAGTTAACGGGTGCAGCACACCAACATGTCATGTGTATACATATGTAATAAACCTGCACGTTGTGCACATGTACCCTAGAACTTAAAGTATAATAAAAAAAAAAAATAAAACATTAAATACTCAGAGATCAATCTAAAATAAAGTGTGATTGAAACTAAAGATCTAAACAAGTGTTCCCTAAATAAGGGACCATTCCAGGGTCATTAGATTCATAAGTTGGAAGGCTCGATATCTCAGAATTGATCTATGGATTTAATGCAATCTCAATCCAAATCCCAATATTTTGGGGGAATGGGAAAACTTGACAAATTGGTTCTAAAATCTACATGGAAATGCAAAACGCCTAGAATTGCACAGAAAACCTTGAAAAAGAGTAAAGCCCATACTTAACATTGCTAGATGTCTACAACTTACAGATGTACTCTAATTAAAACCTATAGGCCAGGTGCAGTGGCTCACACCTATAATCCCAGCACTTGAGAGGCTGAGGTGGGAGGATTGCTTGAGACCAGCCTGGGCAACATGGTGCAACTCTGTCTCTACAGAAAATCTTAAAAATTAGCCAAGTGTGGTGGTGCACACCTGTAGTCCCAGCAGCTGGGGAGGCTGAGGCAGAAGGATTGCTTGAGCCCAGAGGCAGAGGTTTCAGTGAGCTGAGACTGCACCACTGGACTCCAACCTAGGTGACAGAGTGAAATCCTATCTCAAAAGGAAAACAAAGACTTACAGATTTACTCTAAGTTTAGTATTGTTATAAGGGTAGACAAAATATATTGATGAAATAGAACTTAAAGGTCCACATATATAAGGACAATTGATTTGACAAAAGGGACACTGCTGGGTAATGGGGAAATGATTTTTTTTCCCGATTAATGGCATTGGCACAGTGAAGGGAAAATGAATCTTGACCCCTACTTCACTCTGTCTGCAAAATCAATTCCCAGGGGACTATAGAGCTAAATGTGAAATGTTAAACCATAATATTCTAGAAGAAAGCATAGGAGACTATCTTCATGTCCTTTAGATAGAAAACAAAAAATACTAACCATAAAGAAAAGGTCAGATAAATCAGATTACAGTCAAATTAGGAACTTCTGTGTAACAAGAGACATCAATAAGAGAGTGAGAAGGTAAGCTACAGAGTGAAAGCAGATCTTTGTAATGTATAGAACCACAAAGGAGTCAAATAAAGACTATATAGAGGATTCAATGAGGAAAAATAAAATTGGCAAAAGACAGGCATTTCTCAAAAATGTTTTCAGTTCATCAATAACATGGAAAAGTGCTGAAATCAAAGAAAAATTCAAATTGAACCCACAATGAGATACCCACTGCTCACTCACCAGAATGGCTAAGTTAAAAAGGTCAACAACATCAAGTGTTGGTGAGGATGTGAAAGAACAGGAAATCTGATACCCTACATGTAGTCCATGTAGGACTACTATAAATTGATAGCACTTTGAAAAACTGTTTAGTAATATCTACCAAAGTTGAAGATACTCATCCCCTAAGACCTAGCAACAGGTTCAAGACTGTTGATAGTGCAATCATTCATAATACCTAAAAACTGGAAACACCAGGAATATCAACAGTAGAACATGTAAATAAATAGCAATATATCTATGCAATGTAATACTATATATACAGCAGTGAAAAAATAACCAGCTGCATTCAGTTACACAGATGAAACTCAAATATTATAGCATCCAAAAGAAGACAGATACAAAAGAATACATATAGTATGAGCTCATTTACATAGAGAAAACAAGGCCAAAATAAACCTATAGTTTGGGGATGTACACTTAAGTAGTAAAACTTTGAAGAAGGACAAGTACATGCCTAATGTGAAAGCCAGGATACGGGTTACTTTTGGGAAAACAGAAGTGACCATGATTGGGAGAGATACAGGAGGGACTCGGGAAGCTGGCAGTGTTCTATTTCCTCATGGCCAGTGGTCACGTAAGTGTTTCATTGGCAATAAATCAGTGAACTGTTCATTTTCATCTTGTGTATTTTCTGTATGTTTATTAGATTTTACAATTAAAACTGTTAAAGCTAATCTAAAGCTAATTTGCATTTTAAACAAGACTGATAGAAATTTACCTCAGAATAAGTCATTTCTCTTAAATGTTTCCTCACCCACTAAATTCTAGACAGGTCTTCTAGAGGAACAGTATTGTAACTAGTCCTAAAACAATCAATGAAACAGAGAAGATCTGGCTTCTGGGAGGTTGAGTTGGATGTTTTTCTTAAGTTCTCAAGCTTTCCTCTTGGATATTCGATTACTGTTAAATCAGTTTCTACCGACTGATACATGGAGCCCAATGAAATGGCCGTTCATTGAAATGAATGCCAAAATCGCCCCTCCCCACAGAAAGGCAGTAGGTGTCAGTAAGCCCTGATGAGCCCAGTCTCTACCCTCAGCCCCTTTCCCCCGCCCAGTGCTGTCGGGCCTCACACCTGAGCATGAGCAGGGTGACCCCCTGCACCCAGCCAGGAACACTGCCTGCCATGAGAAGGGCCCCCTCCCCCTAAGCATGGAGATTCCTGGTCTGTGTTCTTACCACTTCCTGAGGCAGAGGAGGGGCCTGCAACCCAAGACGAGGAATTTCTCTACATGTGTGGCAGCTGCTCTCTGGGCTTTGGGCCCCCAGCTCTGAGCCAAGGCCATGGAGAGACACTTAAATGTAAAGCCCTCGTGGCCACCCTGGGCTTTGGGGAAGCAACTCCACTCTTCACCCTACTCTGGCAAGGCCGCGTGGCCTTGACAAGTCCCCTACACTTCCTCATGTCACCATCTTCCTCGTGAAATGGGACGTTTACATGAGACACTGTGTAAGGGGGTGACATCCTCATGACATTACAGTTCACGTTTCCATCTTCTCACATGCCTGTACTTATCTGGGCCCCAGCCCCACCTGTGATAGAGGAAAGACAGAGAAAGAGGCTGAGAAGTCACACTGCACCTCAGATCTCATCATTCTCCCACACCCCACCACTGTCCTCAAAATCCTTATTTTTTTGGAACATTGAGGAGCCCCTTGCACCCAGCTCCCACTGTGTGGATGGGGACAGCTTGCTATTGCAGCTGATAGAGTGGGTTCACTGTCCCTGAAGGGGGCCCAGGAAGAGCTTGACAGAGAAGAGACCTCCTCCCTGGCCTCCAGGGTCCTTCACTGCACTCGGGGAGATGAGACAGATTAGCGTGTGAGCCAGGAACTTATTCAGCCAAACCATCATGGAGGCATTGGGAGTGGGCACCCATCCGTGATCATCTTCCATGACTCCAGAGCCTGGATTTCAGTTCCATGTGCCAACTGTGAAAGCTCAGGCTGACACTGTCTCTTGGGGGCTCAGTTTCTACATCTTCCTATACCAAGGTGTGGTGGAACAAGGTTAGAGTCATCGAAAACAGGCCATTTGCTTCTTTGGGCAGGGTTACTAGAGGGTTAGGGCACCCACCAATGGAGAGGTGGTGACCTAAGCAACGGTTCTCAAAGTGGGATCAGGAGACCTAGGGGTCCCTAAGGTGCTTTCTTTATCATCATCATCATCATCATCATCATCATGTTATTTGCCTTTTCTCTTTCATTCCTTCATGAGCGTTTGGTGGAGTTTTCCAGAAGCTGCATGTGTGTGACATTGCAACAGATTGAATGTAGAAACTGGTATGAGAATCCAGCTGTCTTCTATTAAGGCAGACACTAGAGATTTGCAAAAATGCAAAACGATGCCACTCTTTTCACAAATCTTTTTTTCTTTTGAAACATAGTATTCTTCATAAAAGTTATTTATGTTAGCAAGTCATGGGTTTAGTATTGTTACTCTTTAGTGAGTTACTATTTTTAAATTTCTGTTTACCTTTTTAATAAATATGGACAGATCTAACCCACATAAACAAAAGCTTTTAGGAGTCCTCAGTAGTTTTAAGAATGCAAAGTTGTGCCAATCCCAGAGACTTTGAGAACTGATCTGAGGATGGTTTCTAGAGGGATGGTTCTGGTCTCTGCTTCTCAGCCCAGCCCCGTACAACAGTTTTATCAGTGTGTGAAGGAAGATTTAGAAAGAATCTTCTCCACATCTGTGAGTGATGAGGTAACAGGGCTACTCAATACCGCACATGATGGAGAGGATCCAGAGAGAGGAACGGGCTGAGTCCCAGGGATGAGATGTGGCAGGAACCAGCGTGGAGATCAGCCTTTGTGCCTGGTGATTTGGGTTTAGGAAAATGAGTCTCACTCCGTGGCTTCACTCAGGACAGTATTTAGGAGTTCCAGTTGTGTGTAGTGGCTGCCAAAAATGACGATCTGATTATTCCTCATTGGTAGACATAACGGGTACCCAGGACAGGGTGGTCACCATGCTGATGACAAATTCAGCTTTTGTCTATCTATAAATGCCTTTCTTTTGTCTTCATTTTTAAAGATGTTTTCAGAATTCTAGGTTGGAGTCTTGCTCTGCACAGGCCCAGCTTAGCCAGTGACTTAAGAGGAATTAAGAGGAATTACTGGCAAATTTGGGGCTCCTTCCTCTCTGGTATCTTGTCCCTCTTCTTCCAGCCACACTGGCTACCCCAACCTACACCCTCTGACTCGCAAGCCCAGGGAGACCGTGACTTTGCTTGGGCTCTATTTCCTGGGTCCTGGTGCACTGGAGAGGCGGTGGGGAAATGCAGGTGAAGGAGGACATTACTTAATGATGTCTCCCTTTCCCTATCCAACATCCATGCACAGCCGCCTTCCCCTGCAGAGAGTACCACACACCCTCCCCAAAGAACAGGAGCCCGAAGAAAGTTCCAACTTGTGACTGCGCTGGCCTCATGTCTGGCTGTGGCCTTCCTTCCTACATACAGGAGGCAACAGTTTGACCTAACCTTTTTCCACTGCGTAACAAGAGACATCAGCTTTCTACCCATGCTGGGTGAATTCCCACCATCTACCCCCAGCCATCTCCCGTAAGTGCATTTTAGGTGATGTTATTTGCAGTAAACATGTAATCTACTTGAGCTAATTTGGGGAAAAAAGGGTTTATTTCTGAATATTAGATAGCTGCCCAATTCCAGGGTGAGCCAGGCACCTAAGCTTGGATGACACCCAGCCAGGAGAAACTCCCAACTGCTCCCCAGGACTGAGAGGGAACGTGGCTGCTGCCCTGCCCAACACTCGGCATCCTGCCATGCAGCTAGAGACCAGTCGTGAGACTCTGCCCACAACGGCCCCGGAGAAGCCAAGGGCCACCACTTTGCCCGCATGCCCACGCACTTGCCGTACCCAATGCTCACTCCACTTTCCAAGTCCCAGCTGGGTGGCCCCTCTTGGAGAAAGCTGGGCTGCATGCAGAACCCCAGCCTCAGAAGCGCCTGGAGAATGAAGCCTTTTGCTTTCCAGCCTCTACTGTCTGGAGAGCCCTCTGTATGTGGGGAGACTGTCTCGAAGACAGACCGTGATGTCTGCACTTCAGCTTAGGCTATGGTTTGAGGCTTAAGTGAAATAGCATTCAAAGAATGGAGAATGTGGCTGGACCTGTAATTCCAGCACATTGGAAGGCCAAGACAGAAGGGTCACTTGAAGTCAGGAGTTCAAGCCTGAGACCAGGCTGGGCAACATAGTGAGACCCTGTCTCTACGAAAAAAAAAAAAAAAACTAGCCACATATGGTGGTGTGTGCTTGTGGTGCCAGCTACTCAGGAGGCTGAGGTGGGAGGATTCCTCGAGCCCAGGAGGTCAAGGCTGCAGTGAGCCATGACTGTGCCATTGTATTCCAGCCTGGATGACACAGCAAGACTCTATATTTTTTTAAATGGAGAATGTACCTTCTCAGGGAGCAGGGATTTATGTGTGATTTCTGCACATCTGCATCCCACACCTTGTAATCTACCTGATTACAAGAAATAATGGTTGAATAATGTGAGCATTTAGCACCGTGTCTAGAAATGGTAAGCCCTAAGGAAACCAGAGCTGGTGTCATCTCACAGGTTAGGAAGCCCCAGTGAGGGCGAAGGCAGCAGCTTAGTGCCATCTTAAGATCCTATGCTGTGTCCCTCTGTACTTGACACCCTCTGGCTGGCTTCCCTCATACTCACAAGAGGGCTGCCACAGCTCCTGGTATTACATCAGAACATGATCTCATCTGGAGTACAGCTCAGGAATGGGGCTCCTCTCCCAGAGGCCCCTTCACATTTCCATGCCCAGGCCTGTTTCCCACACCCATTCCTAAACCATTATTGGCAAGGAGAGGAGTCCCCATCATGGCATCGAATCAGGGTCGGGGGCCAGCCTACTTAGCTGCGGAGAGGAGAGTGAGTCCCAGGATATTAATCAGGCTCTGATATGGTTGGGATGTTGGTCCCCTCCAAATTTCATGTTGAAATGTGATCCCCAATGTTGGAGGTGGGGCCTGGTGGCAGGTATTGGATCACGGGGGTGGATCTCTCATGGGTGGCTTAGTGCCATTCCCTTGGGGATGAGTGAGTTCTTGCTCAGTTAGATCTGGTCGTTTAAGAGTCTGGGGCCTCCCCCTTGGCTCTCTTGCTCCCTCTCTTGCCATGTGATACACTGGCTCCCCCTTTGCCTTCAGCCATGACAATAAGCTTCTTTTGGCCTCACCAGAAGCTGAGCCGATGCTGGTGCCATGCTTCCTGTACAGCCTGCAGAACCATGAGCCAATCAAACCTCTGTAAATTACCCAGCCTCAGGCATTCCTTTATAGCAACATGAAACAGACTAACACAGACTCTTTCAGGAAGGACGGGGAAGGCAGGGATTGGCAGGTGACCAACGATAGTTTGCCCACGGGCAGAGAAGGTCATAGCCAGGTGTGTAGTGAGAATCCCCATCCAGAGCCCTCCCAAGTCCCGGCTTGACCCTGACCTTCAATCAGATGAAGCTTCTCCGGAGCCAAGGGACAGTTCCCAGGACAAAGGCCAGCTCTGCCCATGGTTGGCCAGGAGGCATGGACAATAGACATGTCCATAGCCCTTCATGGCCTCCCCAGCCAGTCCTCAGCACCCATTACACACACATACACGCGCACGTGCACACACACACACACACACACACACTGCATGATGGAAGGCAACTTCTCCATCTCCCGGAGTCTGCTTAATAGGAAACAGGGTTTAGTGGAACAATTGATGGCAACCCGAGCCCTCAAACTGGAAACATCTGTCCTTGCCATAGCTCACCCTCCCCAATCCAGCCCCAGCCCAGCTCCTGAAGGGGCCCACCCGCCTGGCCTGAGGGACTCAAAAACCTTCCAGGGATAAGAGTGGAGTCCCCAGCCCAGGAGGGGTCTGCAGGCTCACAGCTCTGGACTCCAGCGCCTCATGGGCTCCTAGCTTCATGCTGCCCCCACCCAGGGCCATGAGGGGACTCAGGGCTGATGGTCCCAAGGAAGCCCTGGGCTAGACTTTATCTACCCACCCCACTGGGGGCCAGGGCTGAGCAGAGAAATGTCTCAGAGGAGGGGTGTAGCCTTAGCCCCCCAAGACCCTCACTCGGACCCCTGCCTCTACTCTGTCCGGACCACCCTTTCTGTCCCATCTCCCTGGTCAGTCACTGTCCCCCTTCAAGGCCAGACTCAGCAGCTGTTCTTGCAGCCAGCCCAGCTGGTCAGATGCCCCTCCCTGGGCCCACAGTGTCCCGGTTGGGACCCTGACTCCATGATGTTAGGAAGCCCCTCGGGGCAGCGTCATGCCATGCGCTTCACACAGGAGCCCCATCGCCATGCTGGCATCTGTAAAGTCCCCAGGAACATCCAGACAGGAGAGGTGACCAGATGCTCCTGAGACCAAGGAGCCATGGCACAGGGTTGGGGCCACAGTGAGTTCCAAAACACAGAAGCTGATACCCACACACTTGGCTCCCTCCTGGCCACTACTGCTGGGGCAGAGACCAGGGTGCTCCCCACCTCCCCGCCCCACTGGAGAGAACCTGGCCCTGGAGCAGCTGCCTGGCTACCCAGGGGCACCTGTGTGCCTGGGCTGTCACTGGACTCTCTGAGCCTCAGTTTCCCCATCTGTACCTGGAATGCCAAGCCTGTAGAAGCAGGACTGTGGAGCACAAGATGACAGATGCAAAGTGCCCGGGAAGCAGGGGATGGAGAGATGGCAGGGGCTCAGTAGTGGCGGCTGTCACTGCAGGCTGCCGGCAATATTGGTCCCGACCTGAATTCACCTGGATGACAGCCTCATGGAGGGAATTTCCCCAGGTGTGTGTTGAAGAGATGCAAAGGCCAGGCAGGGGGGCAGAGCAGCACCTAAGCCCCAAGAGCTCTGCCCAGAGCCTGGCATGGGGGGCCTTGTGGTGGGGCTGTCTGTCTTTTGGGTGAGGGTAGAGGGAGCAGAAGAAACTGCCTGGGGCCAGAGCCTGGGTCTTAGCCACCTCTGAGGAGGACTCACCTCATTGACCAGTTTAAATCCCACCTCCTCCAGGAAGCTGTCCTGGATCAGCCCAGCCCCAGTATCCTTCCTTCCCGGGCTCCCAAAGCTCAACCACAGTCCTGCCATTCCCATTACCTGCCAAGCGCACAGGACAAACAAAACATCAGCGTCAGCAATGAGGAGCTGGTCCTTCCTGTGCCCAGTCTCCAGTCTGCATAATGGGGATGACATTCTTCCTACAGACCTCAGAAGCCGTGGAGGCCAGAGGGGAGGTTGGCCCGCCCTGAGGCTAGAAGGAGGCTTCCACTTGGCAGGCGGCTGTTGGCTGAGGGACGTAGGGGCTGAAGGATCTGTTGTCATTGGGAGACGCTGGTGCCAGGGTGTGTGGAGAGGGGGCACTCAGGTAGGTGAGTCCTGCTCAGGGTCGGTCCCGCCCAGCCAGTAGCTGCACCAGTTCAAGCCCCACCAGGACAGAGCTGGCAGAGCAGGGAGTGTCCAGGGCAGAGAAACATCCTCAAACCAGCCACTCCCCACCCCACAGAGAGCAGGAAGCCCCAACTCAGCCTCCTCCTGGGCGTAGAGGCCAGGAAACCAGATGCGGTGAGGCGGTCATCTCAAAATGCACACATCTTCAAAAAGGGGCTATTTTCCGTGTCCTTTGGGCAATTTTAGAACAAGTTTGTAACACTGGGATGCTAATGGATGACAGCCGTGCTGTGTTCATGCAGGCATCTGTGTCTGGGCACCTTTGGTGGCTGTTGCTGATACGGCCTCTTGGGAGGTGGGGTGGGGAGGTGTTTCTTAAAGGACCTCCAGATTTCCTTTTAGGTTCACTGCATGTTGCAAAGGACTGAACCTTCAGGAATTCGGGGAGGGGCTACAGAGCCAACTGGCAAGGGGGTGTGGGCAGCCCTGAGGACTCCCTGTCTTGGGGGTGGGGGTGGAAGGCACAGTCTCGTCCAAAACCACCCTTCACACACCCCTTCTCCCGGCTCCACGTGGAATCCAGGTGTATTCATGCGCTGAGGCCACCACGACAAAGTGCCACAGACAGGGCGGCTGAAAGAACAGATGTATATTTTCTAACCGTTCTGGAAGCTGGATGTCCATGATCAGGGCGTGGGAAGGGCTGGCTGCCCTGAGGCCTCTTGGAGAGGCCTTGCCTGGCTCTTGGAGCAGCTGCTCTTAGTGGTGGGGCTTGCAGACGGCCACCTTCCTGCCACAGCCTCGCATTGTTGCTCCTGGTCTGTGTCTTGTCTGTGCCCTAATCTCCTCTTCTTTTAAGGACATCTGTCATGTTGGATCAGGGCCCACCGATACGGCCTCACTTTAACTTCACTACCTCTCTTTAAAAACCCCATCTCTGGGCCAGGCAGAGTGGCTCATGCCTGTAACCCCATTGCTTTGGGATGCTGAGGCCAGGAGTTTGAGACCAGCCTGGGCGACATGGTGAAACCCCATCTCTGCAAAAAAATACAAAAATTAGCCAGCCATGGTGGTACACACCCCTCATCCCAGCTACCGGGAAGGCTGAGGCAGGAGGATCTCTTGAGCCCAGGAGGTGGAGGATGGGGAGGGCCATATCATTCCACTGCACTCCAGCCTGGGGAACAGAGTGAGGCCCTGTCTCAAAAAAACAAAAACAAAACAAATCCATCTCCAACACAATCCCATTCTGAGGTACCAGGGGTTAGGACTTCAATGGAGGAATTGGGGGTACATAATTCAGCCACAACACCAGACGCCTCTCATTACTTTGGTCTGACCCTCAGTGCTTCCCTGTTTAACCACGTTTCTTTGCTTTCCTCTTCTGTCAGGGGCCCTCCCCACTCCACACCCCCTGCCCAACATACGCCCACCCACACACAGGATGGGGGGTCCGAGAGAAGCTCCTGTGCCATCCCCGCCAGCCTGAGCTTTCTTCTCACCCAGCAGACTGCCCATCCCCGAAGCAGAAACGTGGGGTCCACTGCTCCCAGGCAGCTCTCTCCCCGTGAACTCTGATTCTGCCTCCTCCTGGGGATGAAGGCCCCGGGGTCCCCCACCAGCCCTCCAGCCCGGCCTGATTTGCACAGCGCCTCCCTGGACCATCTCTCTGCAGCACCCCAGAGGCGGCTCAGTAGACCAGGTGACCAGGACCAGGGTGCTTTGGGCTGCCGAGGAGACGTCCCACAGGCCACCTAGGATGTGGTCTGCCCCGGGGATGTGGATTTGGGGTCCTGTGCATGGGAGATAAGCATAAGCTAAGGTGGAGATCCTGGGGTACGCCCACATTCAGGGGAGCTGGACAGAAGGGAGCTCCTTGAGGGGAACTGAGGCCCAGGCATGGAGGAGGAGGAGGGAACAGGAGGGAGGAGGGGTCATAGAAGCCAAGGTCCAGGGTATCACCGAGAAGACTGGAATGGGGCTGAGAGGTGAAGGTCACGCAGAAATGAGCACGATGAATTCAGCCACCCTGAGGTGCCAGGCTCTGTGGTGACAGGAGTCTCTGTGCAGGGTAGGCAGGAAGCAGGCGGCAGCTGTTTTGTTTATCAGTTACCGCATGACAAGTAACACCAGAACTCAGCCGCTTCAAACAACCATTTTCTTATGCACCCGGATTCCGTGGTTAGGAGATTGGACAGGGCGCAGAAGGGGCAGCTTGCCCCATCCATGATGTCTAGGGCTCACTGGCGGGTCTCCAAAGCTGGGGCCAAAATGACCTGGACATGAATGTCTTCCCTCACGTCTTGGGGGGGTGATGCTGGCTGTGGTCTGTGACCTCAGCCGGGGCTGTCAGCTGGAACCTGGCCTAGGGCCTGGGATTCCTCCCAGCATGGGACCTCACAGTAGCCGGACTTGGACGTGGTGGCTCAGGGCACCAAGCAAGTGTCCAGCACACCAAGCCAAGGCTCCATCACCATTCACTCCAGAGGCTGAAAAGAGGGAAGGCAGCATCATAGAGGGGCTGAAGAACATGGACCCCAGAGACAGACCGCCTGGGTTCCAATCACACTCCAGCACGTACTGGCTGTGGGACCTCTCAGGGCCTCCATTTCCTTATCTATAAAATGGAGGTAATAATTGATGTTCACGCAAAGCTGTTACGAAGATTAAGCCTGCGCTGCAAGGTGGTGCCCTCAGAGCAGAGCCCGATGCATCCACGGTCCATGCCTCGCAGGTGTGTGTTGCTGGAAGTATTATCCTGAGGGGAGCTCCTAAGAGGCAAGGCATGGGCACGCCTGCGGGAGGGGAGGCGGGAGCCCAGGGAAGGGAGAGCCTGCAGCCTCAGGAGTGGGTGGTGCAAGGCCTTCCAGGGGCCAGGGCAGCCTCCACGTGCAACGTCACATTTCAGCTGTGTATCAAAGTCCATATGGGGGAGATCCAGCTTGGGGACACCATGAGCAAGGGCTTGGTCAGCCCCAAATCAAGGCAGGTTCAGAGAATGGGAAGTGGCTCCACTCAGCTGAGGCCATGGCCAGTGGAGAGGGTGGCCCCGGCCCTGGCCCAATGGGTCCTAGTTGGGGCTGTGATGATGATTTTGATATTTGAGAGCATGTGGCAGGCCCAGCAAAGTGGTTTCAGGTCAGCTCTTCCATTCCAAGCCCATTCCCCTGCCCCACAGTTACTCCTTTACTTCACTGTTGCCATCCTTAAACAGGGCAGAGGCCGTGTGAGCCCGTTAGGACATAGGTGTGAAATAACTCCCAAGAAGCTGTGTGTAACCCCAGTACTTTGGGAGACCGTGGCGGGAGGATCACTTGAGCCCAGGAGTTCAAGACCAACCTAAGCAACATAGTGAGATCTTGCCACTATGTTTTAAATTCTAGCTGGGTGTGGTGGCACACACCTATAGTTTTAAACATTTTAACTATAATGTTAAATGTTTATAGTTTTAAACATTTTAACATTTTAAAATCTAGCTGGGTGTGGTGGCACACACCTATAATTCCAGGAGGCTGAGGCGGGAGGATTACTTGGGCCCAGGATGTCAAGGCTACAGTGGGCTATGATCATGCCATTGTACTCCAGGCTAGGTGACAGAGCAAGACTCACCTCTTTAAAAAAAAAAAAAAAAGGCTGTGTGGACCCAAGTATGCATGTGTGTGCATGTGTATGCGTGTGTGCATGTGTGTGTGCACGCATGTGTGTGTGTCTGTGTGTAACAATCAGGGCCATCACGTTGTGGTCCAGCCAGCATGTCAAGTCCGTGTGTGGGGCGCCCTCTGCAGTCAAGCAGTGCACAACCCATGCAGCCGTACCTGGCAGCCCTGAGTGTGGACTGTGGGACCCTCTGCTAGGTAACCTCCCTGATGCCAGGCCCAGGCCCCACCTCCCAGCCCCTCATGCCCTGCCTGCGGGAGCTGCAAACCTGGGCTCACCACTCTACAGGCTCTTTTCCCTCTGGTGAGGCTGCTCCCTGGGTCTCCGGTCCTGGTATGCCCCTCCTGCAGATGCTGTGGGGACAGCAAGGTGTAGGGTGGCATGACCTTGGCTCTGAGACTGGCTAGGCCCCTCCTCTGTTACCTGAGTCATGGAATTCTCTAGTAGTGGGCAGGGCTGAGGCCTGGAGCCGGGAGAGGTGAGGTCATGGGTTGTGTCTACCATGGGCCCTGCCATCAGGCAGGGAAGGGTGTGTCCCCTCCATGGGGCGTGGTGGCTGAACCCAGGTTTCCCGGAGCTCCTGGCTTTGACCTAAGCCCCAGCGTCCCTCCCGCAGGCCAGAGCTTTCTCGTTGGTGCTGCACCTCCATCCGGGGCTTCATGTCCCCTCCACCTTTCTCACTCAACACTGGACGGCAGGGAAGCCCTGTGAGGGAAGAGAGGGTGAGTGGGGGCCCCTGGGGGCTGCTTGCTGCAGATGGAGGTGGGGGACCACACTAGCTGTGCGCTTTGCCTGGAGAGGCGGGGATGGGACGTCCTGGTGAAGGGCTAGAGGGGTAGCCAGGGCCCAGCCATGGCAGTGGGGGCGGTGGCACTGGACTCCAGTGTGGTGACCATGCCGGCCCTGGAGGGGTCTGAGCCCGGGCGTGGCTTGGCAAAGGTCATGGTGGAGCTGGACAGCTGTGTGGGAGGGGAGGGGAGGCCAGCGTAGGCGGGGCCCTCACAGGCAATTGCAGCCAGGCCCTGACGACTGCAAGGGTTCCCATGCGGGATCTGGGACCCACACTGGCCGAGCCCCCTGCCACTCTCCACACCTCACCCTGTCTCAGCCACTCTCCCACCAGCTCCGAAACAGAGGGGAAACTGAGGCCTCAGGAGGTAGCTCTGGGCCCCCGGTCACACAGGGACTGCTGGGGCTTGGACCCAGCTTCCCCAACTCCAGGGCCAGCGCCTCTTTCCCCTTGCCCGCCACGCGGCCGCCTCTGTCCGTCCTGGTGGGGTCTGGCTCCAGGTGATGGCCTCAGGCTGGGCGCCTGGGAGGACGTCAGTGGAGGGGGTGGCGCGTTTTGGGGTCGAGGGGAGATGAGGAGGCTGTTTTCAGGCATGCTGAGTGTAGCGGGGATGACACATCCCCGTGGACATGCAGAAACCACCGGAGACACAGGTCTGGACTCGGGAGAGGCCATGACTGGGGCTTCCAATGTCAGCTCCCCAGAGGCAAGAAAGACAACTTCAGGCCACCTGAGCCTTCAGGGGATTCAGAGAGCAGAGGTGCCAGGATGGGGGAATGGGGGTAGGGTCTGTGGGTTGCCAGACTTCCACCCCAAACCACAGCAAGCCACCATCAGGGAGCCTGGTTTGGGGGCTGTGACGATCTACAGCAGGGGTGAGGGTGGAAGAGGCATGAGGCACAGGGTGAGGAGCAAAGGGCAGCCTCCCTGGGCGGAGAAGAAGGCCAGGGGTGGGGGAGTCTGCATATCCACCCAAGTCCCCTGTCCCTAGGGCTGGCCACGATTCCTCCCACCCCAGAGCTGCTGGGGGATGCCGGGGCAGGAAGCTGGGGCAAGGGTTACAGCCAGGGCAGCCTGATGGCAAGAGAGGCCATCCCCTCCTGCCTGACACCCCGCTCCTGTGTGGAGCACATTCACGGTCGTCACCCTGGTGCTGCCTGGGGACCAGCTCTTCATGCTCAGCAGTTACAGCAGGAGCCAGGCTGCTGGGAAACAGTGAATGGGTGGCCTGGGGGACCTTGGAGCACCTTTCCTCACTCAGTCCCAGACTCACAGGGATCCGCGCATGTACGTGTGCACACACACATACACACACACCACACATCACACACACTCATTCACACACACACACCAATCACATTCACATTCACACTCGTACACACCACACACTCGCTCATTCACACACACACACCACACATCACACACACCACACATCACATTCACTCACATTCACACTCGTACACACCACACACTCGCTCATTCACACACACGCCACATCACACATTCTCATTCACTCACATACCACATATCACACACTCATTCACACTCACCACACATCACACATGCTCAGTCACATTCACTCACACTCACCACACACCACACACATTACACACGCTCACATTCACTCATCACACGTCACACACACTCATTCACTCACATTCACACTCACACACTTGCTCACACACTGACTCACTCACTCGTACTCACACGCACGCACACACTTGCAGCCAAGATAGGGCTTATGTCATGGGACCAGGGGGACTCCAGGTGGGAGGGAGGTTCCTTGGCTGGGTGTCCTTGAGGGAAAGTTGCACTTCAGAGCTGTGGCCTGCAGCCAGAGAGGACAAAAACTGTGGAAGGTCATCCAGCCTGTCGGGCGGGCCAGGGCTGGATGGCAGAGCTGTGCCCCCCATACCCCCAGGCTCCCGGCTCATTTCCCCGCTGTTCTCCCGCCTCTGCTTCCCTTCAGGATGGCACCGCCAGGCCTGGGACACTGGTGCTCCAGAGCCCAGGCCTGGAGGGGCCCCTTGCAGGTGTGTGCCCAATGCCAGGGGCGTGATTGTGTGCTCTGGGGTGGCCCTGCCTGAGGACCCTACCCCAGAGACTGGTTCCCCAACCTGCACCCAGAACTCCAGTCCCTTGGCCGGCAGGAGTCCCTCCCACCCCTGCCGTGGCCTGAGCCATTCCCCAGCCATGTCCTGGGCGGGGAGGAGATGAACCAGACAGCCCTGTGCAGAAGGCCTGCTCCGAACGCCCCAGCTGGCGGCCCCCTGCTCACGCCTGGCTGCGGGGGTCTGAGGTGTCGGAGGAGCCGGCAGATCCTGGGGCACAGCAATCCCCGGGCTGAGGATCAGTTCCCGGGACACTTCAACTTCCTGCTCTGTCCTTTCCCAGGACGAGGACACGCCCTCTCTAGACCTCACTCTGTTTTGGCGCGGTTTAACAGAGGTCCCCTCAGGCGGCCGCTGTGGAGGTTAGATGTGAACATGCGTGGAGAGGACTTGGTGGCGCTCTCGGTAGTGGAGGCTTAGCAGATGACACCGTTAACCCCAGGACCAGAGTACAGTGGCCTCTGTCCCTCAGCCATGCAGGATGAGAGTAAGCGAGGCCAGGGCACCCCCAGGCCAGGGATAGAGGCCTGGCCCAGGGCTTTGCCACCAGGGAACCCTGCTCATCCTTGTAGGGTGCGAGGGGCAGGGTCTGCCAGAGGAGGGGCCTGCTAACCACAGCTAGGGAGATGCAGAGGTGTCCTGGGGTTACCAGCCCCCAAGGGCAAAGCCACCCCAAAGCTGCGGACATGGTGGCCCTGGAAATGAAAATGGCGGTCCTGGAAATGAAGATGGCGGCCCTGAAAATGAAGCGAGGCTACCTGGGCCTCTCTTCCCTCACCCTGAGCAGGGCCATTGCTTCATACGGACTGGCAGAGCTGCCTCAGAGCCTCTGGGCCAGCCAAGGCCTGCTGAAGGGGCCCTAGGAGCTCATGGTTGCACGAAGCCCAGCCCCTCCTGGAAAGGCCCAGACTCAGGCCCAGACCCAGGCCCCTTAGGCGTCAGGAGCTCAGCTCGGCTGCTCCTGCGGGCCCGCCTGTCCCTTCCCTCTCCTGTGCCTTCCTGGGTTCATGCCACTCCTCAGACTCCCTAGAGTGGGGGCAAAGCCCCTGCCTTGGTTTCCCCCAATAGTGCCTGGCCAGGTAGGGCAGGTCTGCAGCAGGGGAGTCCCCTGGGAGGCCAGCATTGCGACCCCCATGGGTGGGAGTTGGGATGGTGCAGGCGGGGACCGTGGAGGCAGGGTGGACCCTGTACCTGGATCTACCTTAGAAAGGAGCCGGCCAGGCCAGGGACGGTGGCTCACACCTGTAATCCCAGTACTTTGGGAGACCGAGGTGGGCGGATCACTAGGTCAAGAGATCGAGACTATCCTGGCCAACGTGCTGATATGCCGTCTCTACTAAAAATACAAAAATTAGCTGGGCGTAGTGGCACACGCCTCTAGTCCCAGTTACTTGGGAGGCTGAGGCAGGGCAATCGCTTGAACCCGGGAGGCAGAAGTTGCAGTGAGTGAGATCACGCCACTGCACTCCAGCCTGGTGACAGAGCGAGACTGTGTCTCAAAAAAAAAAAAAAAAAAAAAAAAGAAAGAAGCTGGCCTAACTGGGCCTTTTTGTGCTAACAGCCCTGATTTCCATGGGTTTGGTGGAGGGAGCAGGGGGCCTCCTGCTTCTTGAGACCCTCTGCCCACAGGGCGGCATCTGTGGGTGGACCCTCTCCCTCCTGGGCCTCAGTTTCCTCCTCCTGCAAGTTGACACCGGCCTGGGACGCCTGGGGCCGTCCCCATGAGCACTGAGGTCATGGCTGGGAGGCCACGAGCCTACCCCAGGAGGACGCGCCATAAATACCTCCTTGGCCTTATTATCTTCATTAGAGCCGGGGAGCCCAGGCGTGCAGAGCTGAGCAGGCAGGGCGCATGAGTCACCTTAAAAGAATGCCCCCCACACACACACCCTGGATGTGGGAGAACGGGCTTCGAGCACTGGAGAGGGCTCCCCCGAGTCCCCCAGCCATTGACCCTGAGGTCTCTCCTGCTCCACCAGCCCCTCTCGCTTATCTTTTATCCCTCTCCTCCCCGAACACACACACACACACACACACACACACACACACACCTCACCTCTGCCTGTAAACCCAGGGGAGGAGCATCCATTGTGTGCCACAGCCAGCTGTGACAATACTGCCAAGGGTGCTGAGGGGCCAGGGGTGGCCTGGAGGGAGAGAGGGCTCTGCGGGTGCAGGTTCCTCCTGAGGAGGAACTAGGAGAGAGGGAGGAGAAGGCACGGGCAGAGGTAAGAAGGGGTTCTGTGCCTGGAAGGGGTGCCTAGAGATGGTCAGGGTGACAGAGCTGGCCGAAGTGCTGGGTGTGACAGCAGCAGGGGGACAGTCCCTTCTCTGGTGCCCCACGGCTCCCTGTCTGGGCAGGCGTAGGCCCAGCCCATCAGCACGTTCTGAGCTGGTGACAGGAGACCCACAGCCACCCCAGCTTGGCCCTGCCAGCCCCTTTTCCCTCCTTAGACTCCGTGTATCTGAAGGCTGTGAGCTGACAGCTTTCCCTCCCTCTATTGTTGGCTCCCCTCTCAGCCCTCCTCAGTTTTCCCCCACCCTGCCCCCTTCCAGGCTGTGTCCACTGGGCCCTGCCCCAGCCCCAAGAGCCTCAGGGCTGTGATGGGTTTTTATTTTTATTTTTGGTGTGGGAGGGTGTACATTCACGGAGACAAAGCTCTCCCCTTCTGAGACTTGAGTGGGAATTGGAAGACAAGACCGGTCACCTCTGGGGAGGAGGCAAGGGGTGTGGGGGTAGCACTGAGTGCCTCCTACAGGGATCAGACAAGCCTGAGCAGGGGAGGGGCCGTGTGCCCTCCTGCCATCTCTTAAATATTCTTATGACATGATGATAGCTTAAAACCTTTTGTGATAAAACCACTCAAGAAACTATGAACAGACGGGAACTTCCTCAATCCCATAAAAGATTTCTATGAAAACACATCACTAACACGGTAGTTAGTGGTGCAAGACTGGATGCTTCTCCCTTAAGAGCAGGAACAAGGCAGGGTGTCCCCATCACAACTTCTGCTCAACACGGTGCTGGAGGTTCCAGCCAGAGTGATCAGGCAAGAAAAGAAGTAAAAGGCCTCCAGATTAAAAAGGAAGAAGTAAGGCCGGGCGCGGTGGCTCATGCCTATAATCCCAGCACTTTGGGAGGCCGAGGTGGGCGGATCACCTGAGGTTGGGAGTTCGAGACCAGCCTGACCAACATGGAGAAACCCCTGTCTCTATTAAAAATACAAAATCAGCCAGGCATGGTGGCGCATGCCTATAATCTCAGCTACTCAGGAGGCTGAAGCAGGAGAATCGCTTGAACCCAGGAGGTGGAGGTTGCGGTGAGCCAAGATTGTGCCATTGCACTCCAGCCTGGGCAATAAGAGCAAAACTCTGTCTCAAATATATAAATAAATAAATAAATAAATAAATAAATAAATAAATAAATAAAATAAAAAGGAAGAAGTAAAACGATCTCTGTTTGCAGATAACAAGATCTTATGTATAGAAAATCCTAAAGAATCCATTAAGAGACAATTAGAACTAGTAAGTTCAGCAAATTTGCAGGATATAAAATCAATACACAGAAACTGACTTTATTTCTGTACACTAGAAATGAGGAAACTAAAATGAAATTTAAAGAACAATTCTATTTACAATAGCATAAAAAAGAATAAAATACTTAGGAATAACTTTAACAAAAGAAATGTAGTATTTGAGAGCGTGAGGCAGGCAGATCACCTGAGCCCAGGGGTTCAAGACCAGCCTGGGCAACATGGCGAGACCCCATCTCTACAAAAAATGAAAAATAGCCAGGCTGTGGTCTCAGCTACTCGGGAGGCTAAGGTGGGAGAATCACCTAAACCTGGGAGGTCAAGCCTGCGGGGAGCCATAATCTCACCACTGCACTCCAGGCTAGGTGATGGAAGTGAGACTGTGTCTCAAAAAAAAAAAAAGTAGATCTTTTTATACTCTAAAAACTATAAAACCTTGTTGAAGGAAATTTTTTAAAATTACGACAAATAGACATCCCATGTTCATGAATCCCCTGTTCATGAATTGGTCTTGTTAAGATGGCAATACTTCCCAAATCTGTCTAGAGACTCAACACAATCCCCCTCTCTTAAGGCTCTGAAATGTCTATTTCTGTGAAGCAGAGATGGGGCCCTTATTTGGGAGAGTTGAGGGTCTCACCTTTATCATTCCCTCAGGACTGCTGCAGCTAACACCAGAGGACTGTCCACCTTAGGGCGTAAGTTAGTTGTGGAAGGAAAACCTGGATTCTGGGGCCAGACAGACCTGGTATGAATTCCAAAACTATGTGACCTCGAGTATATTGCTTAATCTCTCTGAGCTTCTTTTTCACAAGTATAAGATGGGAATTGACGTCACCTATCTCACAGGGTAGTGAAAAATACAGAATATTTGTGAAACACCTCTCATGTGGTCCAGCATACTCAGGGCGCCCAACTAAGGTTGGCTCCTGCATGCCCCTTCTCTCACCTCCAGCACCCCCAGTGCTCCTGGGTCAGATGGATGCACCCACCTCAGGACAGGCCCAGGCCTAGGGAAGGGTTTGGGACCCAGGGTGATGTGCACTCATGGACGTTGCCCGGTGGCCCGACCTCCTGCCGCAGAGCTGGGACCCACTGGAGGCTCCCAGAGCCCTGGGAACCCTTCATAGTCAATGTAAGGGCAAGGTTCCCCCAACCCCCAACTTCAAGGCTCCACAAAGAGATGGTTTGTGGGTGAGTGGGAGACACAGCCGTGGCTTCTGGGAGGCTTGTGGAGGGGCCTCAACCGTGTGGCTAGACCTGAGGCTGAGGCTGGACTTTCCCCGCACGAAAGCTGAGCCTCTGGGAGCCCCGAGCGAGGAATGTGCATAACGAGTAACATCTGTGGAGCGTAGCAGGCACAGCAATGAGCGTGTATAAACTCATTTAATGCTGATAACAACGCAATGGGGGAAGCGGTCTCTTTGCCGGCAGGTTTGCAGAGGTGGTAAGTGCTATCTTTCATCCCACGTTTACAGAGGAGGAAGCTGAAGGTAGTAGGCAGAAAGTGGCTGTGCTGGGGCTGAGGCCCAGGCTCTCTGACTCTGGTGCTCTTCACCACTTCTGTGTAGTTCCTTGGTCAGAAGCGTGAGGCAGCTGCCTTGGAAATGGCCACAGCCACTGTGAACTGGGTGAAGAAAGGTGTTACATGGGCTAACATGGCCCCAGCTGGAGAGACAGAGTTGGATTCCCAGTTTTGTCATTCACCAACTCTGTGACCTTGGGCAAAATCACTTACCCTCTGCAAGCCTCAATTTGCTCATCTATAAAACAGAGCTATAATCCACTTCTAGTTGATGGAAGAATTATGGATAATATATCGAAAGAGGCTGCAGGCCCAATGAATAGCAGAGGCTTTTATTAGCCTTTTAGAATGTAGGGATGCAGCAATGAGAAGTAAATCTGGAAGAGTAAGTCATTGGACAGAGGGTCATAAATGCATTTGGATTGGGCTATGATGGAGAAATCCAAGAATCTGTGCAAAGGGAAGGAAAACACATGCCAGGTGCCAGGAATAGAAATAGCCAAAGCAGGGAGGTGGGAATGTTTGAGAAGGAAAGTCAGACCCTCTCCAAGCATTACAACATTCAGCCTTCCCGGGAGCTCACTTCATAGAGGAGACACTGGAGCCTAAAGTACTGAATAACCTTCCCTGAGGCTGTGCAGCAGCGAGGGGTGGAGAAGGAATTCCCCTCTGTAAACGGCTAGCCTGCGGCCTCCCAGCCTGACTCCCTATAGGGTGAAGTGTGGGCTGTGGGCTGTGGGCTGGGCGCCTGGGAGGAGGAGTGGGGCGCAGAGGGAACGGGTGGCCTGGATCAGGCACCCAATAGTCCAGCCTTGAAAACTCCAGGAAATTGACCCAGGGTGAAAAATAGAGAGACACACCGGCAAAGTCAAACCATAGTGGAAAAAAATGTGAAGTCCAGCAAGAAGTGATTGTCATCAGGTCAGGACGGTGGCTACTTATTAGGGGGAAGGAGGAGGAGAAGCTTGGGACTACTGGAAGGGGGCCCCTCAGGACGAGGATGGCTTCTGGGGTGCTGGAAATGTTCCCACAATCGGCATGGCTGCAGGCATTTCCTTTTAAATCATTTATTCCACTGCACATTTGTCTGAATGCACTTTAGTTGATGCCTATTTCATGATAAGAAAAGCTTTTGAGGCCAGGCATGGTGGCTCACGCCTGTAATCCCAGCATTTTAGGAGGCTGAGGCAGGCAGATCACGAGGTCAGGAGTTTGAGACCAGTCTGGCCAACATGGTGAAACCCTGTCTCTACTAAAAATATAAAAAAATTAGCCGGGCATGGTGGCATGTGCCTGTAATCCCAGCTACTTGGGAGGCTGAGGCAGGGGAATTGCTTGAACCAAGGAGGTGGAGGTTGCAGTGAGCCAAGATTGCACCACTGCACTCCAGCCTGGGCAACAGAGTGAGACTCAATCACAAAAAAAAGAAAGAAAAGTTTTTGAAAAGAAAAAACAAAAACCCCACAATAATAGGGCCAAGAAAGGGAGCACAGCCACAGGTGAGAGTGAGACTTTTACATCTCTAGGAAGTATTGTATATAGGCTGGGCCGGTGGTTCACACCTGTAATCCCAGCACTTTGGGAGGCTGAGGTGGGTGGACCACTCGAGGTCAGGAGTTTGAGACCAGCCTAGCCAACATCGTGAAACCCCATCTCTACGAAAAATACAAAATTAACTGGGCGTGGTAGTGCGCCTGTAATCCCACCTACTCAGGAGGCTGAGGGAGGAGAATCGCACAAACCCAGGAGGCAGAGGTTGCAGTGAGTGGAGATCACACCACTGCACTCCAGCCTAGGCAACAGGACAAGACTCTGTTTCAAAAAAAAAAAAAAAAGTAAAGTATTGCTGCGCCTTGAAAGTCGGGATGATATGGATGCATTTTTGGGAACACAGGAGAAAATGACTTGAGAAGTGGTAGAAGCGGTCTGATTGGCTGGGCACCGTGGCTCAAGCCTCTAATCCCAGCACTTTGGGAGGCCGAGGCGGGTGGATCACAAGGTCAGGAGATCGAGACCATCCTGGCTAACACAGTGAAACCCCGTCTCTACTAAAAATACAAAAAAAAAAAAAATTAGCTGGGCGTGCTGGCAGGCATCTGTAGTCCCAGCTACTCAGGAGGCTGAGGCAGGAGAATGGCATGAACACAGGAGGCAGAGCTTGCAGTGAGCCAAGATCGTGCCACTGCACTCCAGCCTGGGCCACAGAGCAAGACTGTCTCAAAAAAAAAAAAAAAAGAAGGGGTCTGATCAGCTCCAGTATAGACCCCGGGTCCGGAATGGGGTCCAGGTGGCCCGCACACACAGGGCTTGCTTCTGTGATGGCTGCAGTTTTTGTATGTAGCATATAATGCTCTTACAATAGAGAACAACCCAGGTGCTTAACAAAGGGCAGCTATGCTCATGGCTGCTGAGCAGGGCTGGCGGGGCGGTGGTGAGGCTGTGCTCCAGAGGCCGCCCCTCCACTGGCCCATTTTCCAGAGGCGTCCTCCAGAGGCCCGAGTGATAAGGCTGGCGTCTCCCCTGGACTTGTAATGCAGTCAGTCAGGCAGTCTCCCCACTGGAGCCAGAGCCCCTCTTCTTCAGGAAAAGTCTATCAGCATATCTCCCCTATCTGGGTGCCTTGGAGACAGTGCTGCAGAGAGGGCCCTGCTGGCTGGGTCTGCCCTCATCTCTCCTCTGGAGGCCAGCAGGATAGCATCTGGGAGGAGCAAATTCCGCAGCTCCCGCTCACCTCCTTTCCTGGGGAAACCCCTCTGCCCAGAAGTTTGGGGCCTGAACCAGGCTAGTGGGCCAGGGAATGTGGCTGCAGCCCTGGGGGAGGCTCAGAGGCTGGGGTCCACCTGGCCCAGGGTCCCTGCCTGACATAATGCCCCTCCTGGTTAAGCCCCTCCAAGCTTGGCTCTTATACCAACAAGGTCTGAGGGTCTGAGTCTCCATCATGTTCACCCTGGGATTCAGGGAGGTGAGGAACACCCAGAAAGCAGAAGGAAATCCTTTGGCTACTTGGAAACAGAAAGGGGAGACTAAGGCATCATTTAAAAAGTTCAAAGCCGACACACCATGAGAAAATAAATAATTTGCAATATATGTAAAATATAAAGTGTTAGTATCCTGAATCTGCACACAAGAAAAAGGTAACACAATAGAAAAATAAGCAAAAGATGGGGAGAAGAAATTCCCAGAAGAAAATAAAATGGTTCATAAACTTATAAAAAGAGGCTTATTTGCTCCAGTGCAAATAGACAATAATGAGATATTTTTTTCTCTACCAGACTAGAAAAAAATAAAATATTGATAATATGCAGTGCCGGGGAGGATGTGGCTGAATTCAGTTTGAATGAAAATAGATGCAGCCTTTTTGGGGTTAATTTAGCAACAGCTGTTCAACATTTAAGTACATATTGCTTTCAACCCAGCAATTCCATGTCTAAGAAAACATTGCATAAAATCACTTTCTCTTTTTTTTTGAGACAAAGTCTTGCTCTGTCACCCCGGCTGGAGTGCAGTGGCGCGATCTCGGCTCACTGCAACCTCCGCCTCCAGGGTTCAAGCAATTCTCCTGCCTCAGCCTCCCGAGTAGCTGGGACTACAGGCGCCCGCCACCATGCCCGGCTAATTTTTGTATTTTTAGTAGAGACGGGGTTTCACCATGTTGGTCAGGCTGGTCTCGATCTTCTGACCTCATGACCCGCCCTCGGCCTCTCAAAGTGCTGGGATTACAGGCGTGAGCTACTGTGCCTGGCCTCATAAAAGCCCCTGCACAAGCTCATGAAAATAGTTTGGAAAGATGTCCATGCACCTTTGTCTGAATTAGCAAAATATTAGAGGCAGCTGAATGCCCACCAGGAACAGGTTGCTCCAATAAATTATGGCACCTCTACTATGAATCCCAGGCATGGCATGACTTAGAAAGAACTTTTATGATAGTGTATCTTTAAGAGAAGAAGCAAGTCATGGAGGAACATGTAGAAGATGACCTCAAGTTTGCGGAAACAAAACAAATCAATGTTGATAATAAGAGAGAATAAACACACACAGAGAGAGGGAGAGACTGTCAAATCCAGAGAGTGGAACTAGAAGGAGGTGGCTGGGGATGGGGTAGACATTCATTTATATTTCTTTCAAGTATTCTGTGAATATTTATTGAGAAACTAGTATGAACAAATGCTATTCTAACTGCTGGAAATGCAACACCTTTTTTTTTGAGAAGGGGTCTTGTTCTATCACCCAGGCTGGAACGCAGTGGCTAGATCACAGTTCACTGCAGCCTCAACCTCTCTGGCTCAAGCCATCCCCCCACCTCAGCCTCCTGAGTAGCTGGAATCAAAGCCTGGCTAATTTTTTAAATCTTTCATAGAGACGAGGTATTGTCATGTTGCCAGCCTGGTCTCAAAGTCTGGGGCTCAAGGAATCCTCCTGCCTTGGCCTCCCAAAGTGCTGGGGTTACAGACGTGAGCCACTGCGCGCAGCCAACGTTCACTTCTCCTTTAGATCTTTTGTGTTGTTTTAATATTTTTTCAGCAAACATGTAAAGAAAAGTTAGAAAATAAAAGGGATGATCTTGAGAGATCCGGCAAAGCTCTCAACTGAAGATGACTGTTGGCGTCTGGGGGTGAGTGTGGGGACCGGAGTGTGCTCTGGGTTATGCGCAGATTGGTGCATCCCTGAGCCCGTCATCTTTTTCAGCTTCCTCTGGCCTCTTTGACAGGACAGCTTCCCTCAGAACCACCCCACCCGCCCAGTGCTCAGTGGGAACCACTCCCTATCTCCCTCTGTGGCCCTTCTAGGTTCGTCTTTCTGAAGTGCAGAGACCACCGGCGCCCCTGTTTCCACCCCAGGGCCCTAAGTCTGAAGCCTCTGAGATGGCTCCCTCTAGCCCTCCTTCCCCACGAAGTCTGAGCCTCCTGCTAAAACCCACCATTGTGCCAGGCCTAGGCCTCGGTTCTGGGGCCCCCTTCCCTCTCTGCCAGGCAGGGCCCACTCGCCCTGAAACTGCCCGGCTGCCTTCTGGCCTTGGCCCTGCTTCTGGCAATGCCCTTGGCCCGCCATTTTGTCATGGTCTCAGAAGGCTGGAAACCAGCCTCACTTATAAGGAAAGGGATGTGTGTGTGTGTGTGTGTGTGTGTGTGTGTGTGTGTATGTGTATGTAGCCTTGAGGGTTGGCAATCTCAGAGGTTCCTGGGTCCTCTACAGTCTCAACCAGGGCCCCAAACCAGTTGATGGACAGGTGGTTCTCCCTCAATGGGCAGAGAGTCCTGCTGCAGGGGACCCAGGTGGGGCAGGGAGAGGGACAGTGGCCGGTAGTTGGGAGGAGAGACACCAGCAACCCCTCACTGAGACCGTGATGTCCCCCAGCGCCCCCCAGGTCTCCCCATTGCTGCGGAAGTGGGAGGAACAATGCAGGACCGTCAAGTAGCCACGGGCTGACACTCCTCACAGACCAATTCACTCACCTCCCCTGCTCCCGCGCTTCCCAATTTTCTTAAAATTAAACTTAAAAAAATTACAAAACACACTTGTTATTTTAAAAATCTGAACAGTAGGGACGTATATACAGTAAATGTTGAAAAACCTCCACTCCCCTCCCACTCTCCAGAGCTTATTCCTCTTAATAGTTGAGAGTGAATCCTTCCAGACCTCCCTCAGTATAGAGAAGCGTTTCTTGTACACATGCACATTGTAACCAAAATGTTCCCGTTCTCCTACTGCCTCCAAAGTCAGCTCCCCAGCTTGGGGCCTGGGATCCTGCAGAATCCGTCCTCCCTGGCACATCTCATTCTATTCCTGTATCCATTCAACAATTATCTAAGCATCTGCTGTACAGAACCAGACAGACAGACTTAGTCCGCGTGGAGCCTGCACTCTGATGAAGGAGACAGCAAGTAAACCAAGGAGATACTCTTGGATGTCGCTAAGTGTTTGTCACTCCAGACCCCTCATCATTGTCTCCTCGCCTTGAAGACCTTCACTGTCCCACTGACGTTGCAGTTCCTCCCCATTCTCTAAAACGCATCTCTTTCTAATTACCCAGCCTGCTGGGATCTCTCTCCTCCTCCAGACTTCGTCACTACTTAGTAAGTGGTGCTATGTATTTCAGTTTTCACTATGAAGTGACATTTGTCCTGTGAAAGCGTTAGGCACCTATGTTAATCACCTAGGATGTGCCAGGTTCCATGCTACAGAGTGAGGCCCGTTGATTAAAGGTCACAACCCTACAAATTTGTTATGGCCGTTTTACATATGAGGAAACTGAGGCACAGAGAAACAAAAAGACTGACTCAAGGTCACATAGGGTTGAAGCCCAGGTCAGCCTGAGCCCCAAGCCCAGGAAGGTTCTGCAAACTCCACTGCAGGAATCATGTCTCGGTCCTGTAGCCCCCATGACAGCCATCCCTGATTGCCTAGGGCAGCCCTGGCTTCAGTCCTTCTCCCCAGAGCATCTAGAGCTTTGTTCTGAAAACGTGTTGTTCATCCCCTGAGCCTCGTGCTAGCTGAGTAGTGTGGTTTAGAAAAAAAGATGGGGTGTGGATTTTGTGGGTGCCCCCCCACTTTGCCCACCTCACGAAGGGGAGAGAAAAGGTCTGTGCATGGAAGAAATGCCAGGCTGAGAGAGGAGTGGGTGGAAGGAGGGGGTGGGCCCTGGGCTCTGCCTGCGCGGACGAATCCTCCCAGCGTGTTTTGACACGTCTCGCTCCGAGGAGGGTGTAATTATTTTCAGTAAGGGTTTCCTAACGTATCATTAATGGATCGTTTCCCGCCCGCTGCAGAAGGCGGTTGCTGAGAGACTGGGTGAAGGGGCACATTCTCTAAATGTGCATGAGAATCTAGAGGAAGCTGGATGGTGGCCCAGCCGCCACATCAGCCCACCCTGCTCCCCAGCCCCCTCCTCACCACAGCAGACTCCCAGGAGCCAAGCGTTCCCTGCCCAGCACTGGGGGAATGAGAAATTCTGGAGCTTTCTTTGTGCCTTTTTCCAAGATAGATTGGTCCCAGGCCACTGGGCCCCGGGTTACCTTGTACTGCATGTTTCTCCAATGGTGGCTATGTCCACGCTGCAGTAGCATGAGGCTGTGTGTCACCTCCTGCTCGTGGGATTCAGTGACCTTTTGAGAGGACTGGTAGAAACACCAGACACCAGCTCCTTTATCCGGGCAAACTATTTTTGCCCAGTTTTGACAAACTGCTTATCCTCTCTGAGTTCAGTTCTCTGTCCATAAAATGGAGATGGTAAGGGTAGAGGGGTGGGTGTAGAAAGGTTGGTTAATGGGCCAGGTGTGGTGGCTCACGCCTATAATCCCAGCACTTTGGGAGGCTGAGGGAAGCAGATCACGAGGTCAGGAGCTCGAGACCAGCCTGGCCAACATGATGAAACCCTATCTCTACTAAAAATACAAAAATTAGCCTGGCATGGTGGCAGGCACCTGTAATCCCAGCTATTCAGGAGGCTGAGGCAGGAGAATTCCTTGAACCTGGGAGGCGGAGGTTGCAGTGAGCTGAGATCATGCCACTGCACTCCAGCCTGGGCGACAGAGCGAGACTCTGTCTCAAAACAAACAACAAACAAACAAAGGCCAGGCGCGGTGGCTCATGCCTGTAATCCCAGCACTTTGGGAGGCTGAGGCGGGCAGATCACTTGAGGCCAGGAATTCGAAACCAGCCTGGCCAACATGGTGAAACCCTGTATCTACTAAAAATACAAAAAATTAGCCAGGCATGGTGTTGGACGCCTGTAATCCCAGCTACTTGGGAGGCTGAGACAGGAGAATCACTTGAACCCAGGAGGTGGAGGTTGCAGTGAGCCAAGATAGCGACAATGCACTCCAACCTGGACAACAGAGCGAGACTCTGTCTCAAACAAACAAACAAACAAACAAAAAAACAGAAAGAAAGTTTGGTTCATGGGTACAAACATGTAGTTAGATAGAAGGAATAAGTTCTAGTGTTTTATAGCACAGTATGGTGACTTCAGTTAACGATAATTTATTGTATATTTTAAAATAGCTAGAAGAGAAGATTTGAAATGTTCCCAACACAAAGAAATGACAAATGTTCAAGGTACTAGATATGCTCATTGCCCTGATTTGATCATTACACATTGTATGCATGTATCAAAAGATATCACATGTAGCCCCGAATAACGTACAATTATTATGTATCCAAAAAAGTCAAATAACCAAACTTACACCAAATAAAATCAAGTACTCTAACAGTAAAAAATACATTAATTAAAAAGATAAAAAGCAGAAACAATTATTTTTAAGAGAAAAAATGGAAATGGTGCTGTGCGTTTGTAGAAATTCTGAGAGAATTAGAGCTAACATTTGAAAAGAGGTCAGAATAAAATGTGCTCAAGAAATAGTAGTTGGTGGGAATTGAACAATGAGAACACATGGACACAGGAAGGGGAACATCACACACTGGGGCCTGTTGTGGGGTGGGGGGAGGGGGGAGGGATAGCATTTGGAGATATACCTAATGTTAAATGACGAGTTACTGGGTGCAGCACACCAACATGGCACATGTATACATATGTAACTAACCTGCACGTTGTGCACATGTACCCTAAAACTTAAAGTATAATAATAATAAAAAAAGAAATAGCAGTTTTTGCTGTTTGGGGTTATGTGGATTTTCATTCATTCATTCGACAAAGACGTATTCTGTGCTTCCCCAGCCAGAGTCAGGCACCTTTATCAGCACTCAGGATGCCTCAGTGAACACAAGGGGCAAAGATTCCTGTCCAAATGGAGTTGACATTCTAGTGGGAGAAGTTAGCCTCTAAGCAGTAACATCATAAGAAAATTATATGAAATAGTAGAAGATAATAAATAGTGACAAATGGAGTTGAAATTTTATTTTATTTTATTTTTTTGACACAGAATCTCACTCTGTCACCCAGGCTGGAATGCAGTGGCACTATCTTGGCTCACTGCAACCTCCCAGGTTCAAGTGATTCTCCTGCCTCAGCCTCCTGAGTAGCTGGGACTACAGGCACCTGCCACCATGCCCAGCTACACTATTGTATTTTTAGTAGAGACGGGGTTTCATCATGTTGGCCAGGCTGGTCTCAAACTCCTGGCCTCAAGTGATCCACCTGCCTCAGCCTCCCAAAGTGCTGGGATTACAAGCGTGAGCCACCGCACCTGGCTCATATTTTTGTATTTTTAGTACAGATGGAATTTGGTCATGTTGGCCAGGCTGGTCTCAAACTCCTGACCTCAGGTGATCCGCCCACCTCAGCCTCCCAAAGTGCTGAGATTACAGGCGTGAGCCACCGCACCTGGGCCAAGAGTTGAAATTTTAAATAGAGAAGGGGACACTGAGCTGAGACTTGAAGGAGGTGAGAGAGTGGGTGGTACAGGTACAGAGAGCACAGCCAGGACAGAGGCTGAGGGCAGGGCGTGGCTTGGTGTCTGCTGGTCAGCAAGGAGGGCTCTGTGGCTGGAATGAAGTGATTGATTGGGGCGTGGGGGCGCGGGGCCCGTCAGGTTGGTCCTTACAGACCAGTAGTCCTCAAACTTGAGCCAGGGCTGTCAGGATCACCTGGAGGACTTGGGAATCCCAGCTTGCTACTCCCCCAGCCCCACCCAGAGTCTCTGGTTCAGTAGGTCCAAGCCAGGGCCTGAGAAATTGCATTTCTAACAAGCTCCCAGGTGCAGGTATGGGTGGTCTGGGGGCCCTACTTTGAGAACCGCTCTAAAGATCACTGCCAGGTCTTTGGTTTTACCTTGGGTGAATGGCAGCCCTTGGAGGGGTCAGCATTTTGAGCAGAGACTCAGTGATACAGCATGCATTTTGAAAGGATTCTCTGGTTGCAATGTTGACGTGAGGCTGCAAGGGAACAAGGGTGGACACAGGAACGAGAGTGAGGAATTGAAATTTCCAGATGAGATTGCCGTGGTAATGCCAGTGGGGAGAGGTGGTAGATCCTGGCCGTATTTTGAAGGCAGAATCAATAGTATTTCCTGATGGATTGGACACTTGGTAGGAGAGAGAGAGAGGTCAAGGGTGACTGCAAAGTTTTTGGCCTGAGTAATATGAAGCTGCCATGAGCCCGACTGGTGAATCCTTCAGGGAGAGCGGTTTGGGGAGGAGAGGCTCAGGAGGTCAGGTTTGTTGGGTTCAGGAGAGAGGTCTGGGCGGGAGAGTGAATGTGGATGTTGTCAGCCAACAGGTGAGATTGGATGAGACCACCAAGGAGACGGGGAGCCAAAGGAGCAGAGTGGAATCCAAGGACCAAGTTCCAGGCATCTAACCCAAGAGGGCAGGGAGGAGAGGAAGGAGTCTAGGAGGAGGCAGGGAAGGAGGGAGAGGAGGTGGGGGAGGAGGGGGAGGAAGGGGGAGGGGAGAAGGGGAGGAGGATGGAGAGAAGGGAAGGAGGAGGAAAAAGAAAAAGGGAGGAGGGGGAAGGGAAGAAGGGGAGGAGGGGGAAGGGAAAAAGGAAGGGGACAGGTTGAGGGGGAGGAAGAAGAGGAGGAGGGGGAGGAGCCTGTGTGAGGAGGGAAAGGCAGGAGGGTTGTGCCTGGAAATGAAGAAAGTGAGTCAAGGAGGAGGCCATCCCTGCGAATGCTGCTGATGGATCAGACACATCAGGTCAGGTGAAGACTCAGACCCCACCGCTGGGCTCGGCATCACGGGTTATTTGGGTTCCTGTCATTCCTTCAGGTTCGTGACTGACCCAGCCGTGCATTCATTCAGGCATCTGCTGAGCACCAGCTCCGGGGCAGGCTATGTTCCAGGCGGTGTCAGAGCCATGGGGAAATGGCAGCCCTTTCCTACCCTTGAGGCAGGTTCCCGGGCACCCTGGCGTGTACAAAGCACTTTAGCCATTGCAAGGGGTTTCTGCAGAAATTCTTCATTCTCATTCTTCACAAAGGCATGCAGGAAGAAGGGAGAATATTGTTATCTGAGGGCCCTGTAGCCCAGTGTGGCTCTGAAGGGGTTAGGTGGTGAAGTTTCGATGAGAATCTAAGTTTCCAGGCCTTCCCACGTGTCAAGGCTGCCTGGCAGAAAGCCTCCGGGTAGTTGGAGGACACTTGAGCAGTCTGTTCCTGTGTTTTTCTTGGGTTTTCTACTTTTTAATTAAATAAGTAATCATGAATTTGTGTCAACTGCACGTGATTTAGATGATACCAAAACATGCAGCGTGGAGAGGGCGTCTTTCTCCCTCCCGACCTTCTGGAGTCACAGCCGTCCCGGGCTTGCTGTGTGTCCTCCAGGGTCCATGCTGACAGCAGAAACTGAGGTAGCAAGGAGGCTTCTCCCATTATATACACGGGTCTCATGGTGGGTGTGCACCTGCAATTTGCTTCTTGTTCTCACTGTGTCTTGAAGATCCTTTCTCGTCAGAACCAAAAATCCATTTTCATAGACTGGTGGCCTGAATGCTGCCCGGCCCCCAGCCCCTTGGGATCCACTCCCCACCTCCCTGCTCAGCTGGGCCAGGGAGGCTCCCAGCCAGGAGGTCAGAGGCAAAAGGAGGCGGTGAGGAACTCCTGCCCGCTCCCCTCCGAGGCTGAGGCTTGGTCAAGGCTGTGTTCTTCCCCCACCAAGTCCTGCAGGTCAGTCCTCAAAAAGCAGCTCTCTCCCAGCTCTGTCACCCACCCTGCAACGGGAACTGTCTTCCTCATATGCCTTCAAGCTGGGCAGGTGGTGCCTTGTCTCTCCTAACCTGCCCACACCATTGTAAGTTGTCCCTCCACCCCCTTGTCTTTGTCACTCCTTCGAGGCCCCTCTAGGACTCCCTGTGGGGACCATGCCCCAGGCAAGCACTTTCTAGGTCCAGGCACAGCTCTGGGTCCTTTTCAAGCATTAACTCATGCAGTCCTCACACCAGCCCTCAAGATAGGAATTGTCAGCCCCATTTTGCAGGTGAAACACCAAGGTCCAGTGAGGTGAAGCATCTTGATCTCACTCACCCTGCAGGTGTATTAGCTGGGCCCCTAGGATGGAATTGTGTCTCACACTTTCTACATGTGACCTTTGGGGCATTTGAAGCTAGGAGTGTGCTGGGTGTGGACACGGGATAGCTTCCCCTAATTGCCCACCTTCCTTCTCTTCCTTCCTTTCCTGCCTCCCTCTCAGGCCATCCAGCCCTCAAGAGTAGCTGCTCCGGAGGCCAGTGTAGTGGGGCAGGCCTGAGGCCTCAGTGGAGGCAGGCTCAGATTCAAGGAAGACACACACGTGGCAGGCCCTGGAGGAGAGGCAGTCCAGAGCCTGTCTCCTCCTGGGGCCTCGGCCCTGAGCAAGGTCGGCCCTGAGCACATTCCCTCCTTCCACTCCCCACTCCCCTGAAGGTCCTGTGCTCTGCCCAGGAAGGGCACCGAGTCCAGGTCTGCCTAGAGCCTCAGGTTTAGGCAAAGGGCACGATGCCAGCTGGCTTCATCAGAGGGGTCAAGCCTGCAGGTATGAGGGCGAAAACTCAGGCTGGGTCCTGGATCTGGGGGCTCTGAAGGCTGTGGAGGGAGACACAAGGCACCCTTTACTCCACCAGACCCCAGCTGCCTCTGCCCCACCCCACAGCCCAATTAATCCAGCAGATTCAGGAGAACAGAGACCTAATTATTTCCATCAACGGCCTTAATGAGATTTCAGAAAGACTCAAACTGCCCCCCATCTCCTCCCTGCCACCTCCACCTTCCCCGCTCTCCCATCCCAGGGCCTCTTGTGCTTCTCGAGAGCATCATTTTTCCAGGATACTTTTCCATCAAAAAGAGACTAATGAGCCTGGCACGGTGGCTCAGACCTATAGTCTCAGCTACTTGGGAGGCTGAAGCGGGAGTATCAGTTGAGTCCAGGAGTTCGAGTCTAGCCTGGGCAACATAGTGAGACCTCATCTCTAAAAACTAAAAAGTAAATTTAAGGCTAGGTACTGTGGCTCACGCCTATAATCCCAGCACTTTGGGAGGCTGAGAATGGCAGATTGCTTGGGCCCAGGAGCTCAAGACCAGCCTGGGAAACATGGCAAAACGCTGTCTGTACTAAAAATACAAAAATTAGCCGGGCATGGTGGTATGTGCTTGTAGTCCCAGCTCTTTGGGAGGCTGGGGTGGGAGGTTCACTTGAACCCAAGAGGTCAAGGCTGCAGTGAGTCATCATCCCGCGGCTGTACTCCAGCCTGGGTGACAGAGCAAGACCTTGTCTTAAAAAAAAAAAAAAAAGAAAGAAAAGAAAAGAAAAGAAAAAAGGCAGGATGTGGTGGCTCACTCCTATAATCCCAGCACTGTGGGGGGCTGAGCCAGGCAGGTCACGTGAGGACAGGAGTTTGAGACCAGCCTGGCCAACGTGGCAAAACCCCGTCTTTATTAAAAATACAATTAGCTGGGTGTGGTGGTGGGTGCCTGTAGTCTCAGCTACTCAGGAGGCTGAGGCAGTAGAATTGCTTGAACCCAGGAGGCGGAGGGTGCAGAGAGCTGAAATCGAGCCACTGCATTCCAGCTTGGGCAACAGAGTAAGACCCTGTCTCAAAAAAAAAGAAAAGAGATGCTTGATGTCACTAATCATTAAGGAATGCAAATCAAAACTACAATGAGCTAGCACCTCACACCTATTAGGCTGGCTACTATTTTTTAAAAATAGAGAAAATAACAAATGTTGATGAGGATGGAGAAATTGGAACCCCTGTGCACTGCTGGGGGGATGTAAAATGGTGCAGCTGCTGTGGAACATAGTACGGTGGTGCCTCAAAAAACTCAACATAGAATTACCATATGATCCAGCAATCCCATTTGTGAGTATATGCTCAAAAGAACTGAAAGCAGGGTCTTGATGAGGTTTCTGCACACCAGTGTTGACAGCTGCACTCTCCACCAGAGCCAAGGGGTGGAAGCAACCAAATGACCATCAGCAAATGAACGGGTAAAAAAAAATGCGGCCTGTCTACACAATGGAATACTATTCAGGCTTAAAAATGAGAAGGAAATCCTTTCATGAGCTACAACATGGATGAACCTTGAGGACATTATGCTGAGTAAAATAAGTCAGTCACAAAAGGATAAATACTGTATGATCCCACTTTTACAATGTGTCTAGAGAAGTAAAAATCATGGAAACAGGCCAGGTGCGGTGGCTCACGCCTATAATTCCAACACTTTGGGAGGCCCAGACGGGTGGATCACTTGAGGTCAGGAGTTCGAGACCGGCTTGGCCAACATGGTAAAACCCTGTCTCTATGAAAAATACAAAAATTAGCTGGGTGTGGTGGCACACACCTGTAGTCCCAACTACTTGGGAGGCTGAGGCACAAAAATCGCTTGAACCTGGTAGGTGGAGGTTGCAGTCAGCTGAGATCGAGCCACTGAACTCCAGCCAGGGTGACAGAGCAAGACTCTGTCTCAAAAAAAAAAAAAATCATGGAACCAGAAAGTCAAATGGTGGTTGTCAGGGACCTGAGGGTAGGGAACAGGAGTTGTTTAATGGGAACAGAGTTTCAGTTTGGTGAGATGAGAAAGTTCTGGAGATTTGTCACATGGCAAGGTGAACAAAGTTAACACCACTGAACTGCACACTTAAAAATGGTTATGAAGGTAAATTTTATATTATGTGCTTTTTACCACAATTAAAAATAAAAATAAATATAAACTGACCAAAGAACAAATTATAAAATCTTATTTTAGTGGATAGCCTGTGTTTGCTTGTTTAGGGGCTTGGAGCTCTATTTTTACTGATACACACACTGCCTTCATTATATTTCCAAAACCCAACAAGCAGGTCTCCTCCATTCTCATTGGCCAGCACCTTCTCCCACCCCAGCCCTGTTCTAGCATCCCACAGCCCCTTGAGATCTTACGTCTTCCCCAGCACCCTGGAAGGGCCCTGGGCAGAGCGCAGGGCTAAGACCTGATGCCTGGCTGAGGGTCTTGGAGCCTGAGGACTGTTGGCTCCTGCAGGACAGGCAGCTCTGCTCAAGCCAGGAGAGGAATGTCAGAGCCCAGAGGGTGCCCGGGGCCCCTGAGACGCTTGCCAAAAGGGAAAAGCTCAGCAGCTGGTCGGGGAGGGGACGCTGGGCAGGAGTCCCTTGGCTCTCAACCTTGGCTGCACACTAGAATCTCACGGTTACATCAGAATCAGGATATTTTAAAGCACCCTAGGTGGTTCCAGCATGGAGCCGAGGCTGAGAACCACTGCTCTAGAGAATGGGATGGAAGGGTGTCCCCACGGGGCTCAGGACTGGGCCTGTTGTCAGTGGGAGGTCTGGCTCGGGGCCAGGACACCCTCCCAGCCTCCACCCCAAGGCTGGTGAGCGCAGCTCTCAGCTGCACCTGACCTTAGTCAAGAACTGGCAGGCAGGCACCAAGGGTCCCGCCTGGAATTCCAAGGCGGTCACGCATTCTCCACCACCCCCCACCTGGGAGCCAGGGGCGTTACATCATGTCCAGGGCCCTGAGTCACTACGGATGTCTCCCCTGATGGCCACAGAAAAGCAAGCACCCAGCAGGAGGGAGGAAGCTGTGAGCACAGCCCCACGCCCACGTCCCCTCTCAGAGCAGCCCCATAAACAGGACCAAGCTATTTTAGGGGAAGAAGATCAAATGTGGGGATCAGTTCCCCCAGCTACTTTTGACTCAGTCCTTCAGGCTATTTCTGTGAGGGCGCAGGCTGGTGTCACCCCGCGTCACCAAGCACTCTGGGCCTGAAATTAAATGTGTCTGCTGGAAGAACGAGTGTGAATTCCTATAGGATAGATGGTTGCCTGGCAACACAGTGTCAAGGCCAAAACATGGGCCAGGGCAGGATGGGCGCGGGAGACACTCAGGTTTGCAAAGTGCCAACTCAAGCCTGTGACAGTCTCAAGGGTCTCTGAGACTCGAGAAACTGATATTTCCCCAGGACGCCTGTGGGCCTTTAATCACACATGAAAGAGGGTAGTGTGGAGCTGAGCCTTGTGCCTCTGGACGCATCACAGCCTGGGCCTCTACCAGGACCCAGCACCGAATTTTGATCAGTAATTCTATATTATTTTCCTGAAGGAGACACTCTTGCAAGTTGTGTAAGCTTCAGGGCCCCTCAAAACCTGGAGAATCTTCTGACCCCTTTCCATACCAAAAGAAAAAGTTCTACGTGTGAGTATCCAGGTAAATTTTATGTATAATAAACACCCCTGCAATGGAAGGCTCATGGACCAAAGCTTTGGTCAAACACTCAGTTAAAATCGGTTCTGGGTAAATAATTGGGAACTGGCAGGAACTTTAAAATCCACCTAGCTCATCCCTTTCCTAAGAGAGGGAAATGCAGCTCTGGGAGGTAAGGAAGCGCTGCCCCCCTTAGAGGGTTTTCAGCAGCGCCTCCCATCTCTGCAGGTCCCTGGAGCTGGCAAGAAGGGGAATTGACCTACGATTAGTTTTGAAAACGTGCCTCGGAGGTGAAAGACACAGGGTGCAATGTGGCATTTTTATTATTCTTGTGATGTCATCACTTTGAGAAGCTTATCTATACACACATCTCCCCACCCAAACAACCAAGTCAGCTTCAAAAAAGAAAGCCCTGAAGCAAGCTGTTTGTTTCATGAGTTGCTTAGCAAGCCAGAGGCATCTGCTCTCCAGATTCTAAAACTGTAGGTGTCGTGGGCAGCAGAGGCTCCCAGGTCTTGCTGGCCCTGGCCTGCCCTCCCCAGGCCAGCCAGGCCGCAGCAGTGTCTAGGGGGGTGGGGTCAGTTCAGGGTGCTGCCCAGGAGGAGGACAAGGCCTAAGCCAAGACAAGCCTCCAAGCCTCCTCTTCTCTAGAGCTGGCCCTGCCCCACTGACTTCCAGAAACCTCTGCCAGCCTCCCTGCCTTTGCTCCCAATTCACCCGTCCTCCAGAAGTGAGACCTGGAAAGAATCTCAGAGGTCATTCCATTGCAGCAGCTTTTCAGGTGGAGCCTTGAGGCTCTGATGTGCTCAGCGTCTGGGGACCATGGGCTGCTGACCTCTCACGAACCCTTGGGGGTTTTTGGGGGGATTTTTTGTTTTTGTTTTTGTTTTTTTCTGAGTCAGGGTCTCGCTCTGTCACCCAGGCTGGAGGGCAGTGGTGTGATCTCAGCTCACTGCAACCTCTGCCTTCTGGGTTCAAGTGATTCTCTTACCTTAGCCTCCTCAGTAGCTGGGATTACAGGCGCCTGCCACCGCGCCCAGCTAATTTTTGTATTTTTAGTAGAGATGGGGTTTCACCATGTTGGCCAGGCTAGTCTCAAACTCCCGACCTCAGGTGATCCACCCGCCTCGGCCTCCCAAAGTACTGGGATTACTGGTGTGAGCCACTGCACCTGGCCACCCTTGTGTTTTTCTGAATCACCAGACTTTTCTCCTGAAATATCACTGCCCTAGGTCCTGTTCCTGTGGGGATTGGCTGGGCCAGTGGTTTTCAAAATGTGGCTCCTAGACCAGCAGCCTCAGCCTTGTCTGGAAACTTCTGACACAAGCAAATTCTCAGGTCCCACCCCAGACACCTGCTGGTTGGGAACTCCAGGGCTGTGACCAGCCTTCTGTGTTAACAAGCCCCTCAGGTGATTCTGAGGCACCTACAGCTTGGGCACCTTTCTCTAGACAGAAGCTCTATGAAAGCAGGGAGCCACCTGCCTTATCCGCTGCCACTTCAGCAGGGCTCCTGGAAGATGGTGGCTGCTCAATACATGTTTGTTGAGTGACTATCCTAGACCCAAGCTAGAGCTGCTGAAAATGGGCATGGGGGAGACCTTATGCACATCTGCATTTTAGCAGGCCTTCCAGGAGAGCGGGTGATGAGGGGCTGCGAACACCACGAAGGGGCAAAGGGCCCCAGTTCCTCTGGCTGGGGTGTTTGCTGGGCCTGAAAGCAGAACAGGCAGCTGACTTCGGGAATAGGGGTTCCTCTATTCTCACACTGTCTTTATTCAACCAACCTCTTTTATAGAAATGGTCCTCTTGGTTTCTGGGACAGGAAGCTATTGAATAATCAAGAAATGAAAGATGGGTCCATCACAAACAGGACAATCGCTCGGGACTCCAAGGACGTCCTGTAAGCAGTTCTCGATGCAGAGGAACCCATGTGGACGCGTGGCTTCCACCTAGGCTGATCCCCGGCCTGGCTCCAGGCGGGCATCGCTGTCTACCCTGTGCTCTGTCTTCCCGCCCTGCTCACCAGCTTGGAGGATTCTGAAAGGGAGCCCATGCCTAGGAGGTCTGGCGGCTTCTCCTGCCATCCTATTTCTGGGCCTGGCCACAACGAGGTTTCCAAGAAAGGCCCTTGGTCAATATCACAGACAGCTCTTGGGTTCCTGAACTGTGCCTTGTTAGGGCAGACCATAGCATCCAGCCATGAGCACAGGCTATCGCCACCACCTGCTCCATGCGGGTCCCCCTTCTGTGTACCGGAGGCGTGAGGACACTGCTGGGGCTCAAGTTACAGGCCCTGTACCCCTCAAAAGACAGAGTCTGACTGCAGAGGGCAAACACTCCACAAAGCCATCTGAAAAGCACTGAGTGGGAATGCATTGGGGGGCTCTGAGTGTGACCCCCGTGCCGAGGCATCTGCTCAAGTGCTGATGGGTGGGAGAGGCACTGAGAACTGGGGAGCAGGATGTGGAGATGGGAGTTCTCCTGGGAAGGCAGGTCTTGCAGGGCTTATGGCAGGATGGTGCAGAGAAGGGGTCCCGGGAAGCAGGGGACTGGTGTGGGTTAGGTGGGTTGGGTCACTGTTTGGGAGGCATGACAGCTGTCTCTGCTTTCCGCACACCTTCAAACTCAATGGCACGAACTGGAGGGCACAAGGGCCCTCCCCTCAAAACCCCCAAATTGCCCACCATCTCTGCGTCCTGCTACTGGCCACATTTTAACAAACGATGTTCAGCACTTTTTCCCTCTGGCTTTGTCAGAGCAGGGTTGTCCCTGGATGTTCTGTAGGGTCGTTGTGTCGGGGGCAGGGGTGGGGGAGGAGTAAAGGGGGAGCAGGGAGGAAGGGAGGGAAGCACCCTGGGAACTATTTCTACACAAATAACTAGCTATTTTAGTTTCCCTACTGGACTAAATGCCAAGTATCAATTAAATATTTTTTTGAAGAAAAAAATAGATGTATGAATTCTTGCTTCCTCCTTTTGTTGGCGGGTCTGCCCTTTGCCGTTTGTGAGGCCGTGTGTGGGTGTGAACGTCTGTGTGTGCACATGAAAGGCTGCGTGTGCTGGACACGTGCTGTATCCACGCATGTACTCATGCCCGGATGATACGGCACCCTTCACCAATATGAAACTGCTTCGCAAATCCAACCTCAGAAATGACTGGATTTAGCGTTTTTATGGGGTGGGATGGTGAGGCACATCCCCCCGCATGCCATCTCCCATGAGGACAGAAAAGAGCATCATACTTTATTTTATGACCAACAGGTCATTCGTCTATATCTGCTCTTGAAAGCCACTGAGGACATTTTGCCAATCACTAGGAGAAACTAAATAAACAGAGCCAAACAGTGTCAGCTCTCTGCGGCTGAGTAATTATGAGGAATTCCTCTTTAAATAGAAGTTTAAGTAAATATAGAAAGATCACTTTACAGAAGGCAGCTCGAGAAGAGATGGGGGAGTGCGGCAACAGGCGACCCTTCCAAGTCAGGGAGAAGGTAAAGGCCGAGCTTGGAGAAACCAGACCGGAGGGTTTCTGGTATGAGCCACGCTTCTCCCTCTTCGGGGCCTGGAAGCAATATGCCAAGTTGTTTCTGCCTTCATCTTGGCAGGCTTCAATTTCGGATGCTTCATTTATAAAAATGGCTTCTGTTCTGGGCCTGGGCTGAAACCCTGGCCCTGAAGACTCACTCTTGTCAACCAGCTCACCAGGGCTCTGTCCCATTGGTCACTGTGCTGAGCCTTGGAGGAGGGATGGAGTGTGGGAAACAGGTAGAGCTTGGGAGACCACTGCACACCGAGAGGAGCCCTTGGTAACGTGTAGTAACTAGTTTGTGATACTGTCAGTTGGTGCTAGGCGAGTCAGAAAAGCCAATGAGCAATGGATGAGTGGAAGATGATTGTTATCCTGGTCTGGGGAGACAGAAGGCCTCTCACAAGTCTGATCAGTCCCCATGGAGAAGCCCCACCTAGTGCGAGCTGCCCACCCTGTTCTGTGAACATGAGGGCTGTGCAATGATCTCTCTCCCCTTGTCTGAACGTTCTCTGGTCCCCCACAGGGCTGTGAATTCCCCATGGCCATGGCAACTGAAAGAGTCATTGCCTTGAAAGCTGAAGCAGAAACTGTGTTCTGCACTGTGAAACACCAAACCCGTTCTAAGTCCCTACCACACAAAGACTGAGAAGTCCTGGAAGGCTTCCCAGGGGAGGTGGCACACGAATATGTTTTGAGGAATGAATAGGAGTTTGCTGGAGGAAGGAGGCAGGGCATTCTAGAGCAGGTGGACATCTCAGAGGGATCAATCCCAACATGTTGGGAAACTCTGAGCAGACAGAGAATGGCTGGAATGTGGGTGGAGGAGGGAAAAGATGAGGGCAGATGGGAGTGAGGACGAAAGAAGGTCAGCCTCCTTCCAGAGGACTCTGTCCTAGAGCAGTGGGAAGCGATGGGAGGAGTCAGACAGGAATGTGGCACACCCAGGCTCCCCTGTTTCAAACTTCCCAAGGAGGAGTATGAAGGCTTGAAGGTGGATGAGCGTGGCAGTGTGACATTCAGTTAACAGATGGCTGCAGTGGTTTGGTGACAAATGACAATGGCCTGGCCCAGGCTGGTGGAGGGAGGTGGAGAGCAGTAGACAGAATGGGGAAGTAAGTGCTGAAATAAGCCATGAAGTTAGTAGGGGTAGGGGCAGGAAGGAGTCAAGGACAAGGCTGAGGAAATCTGTCGGATGACGCTGTTATTTGTGCATTGGGGAAACCAGAGCAGGAGCAGCCTGAGTGTGGCCGGGCTGTGGCTGTGCCTGGAGAGAGGGTCTACACGCAGCTGGGTGAGGGGTCCGGAATTCAGAAAGGAGGTCCGGGCTGGAGAGGCCTTGGGCACAGATAGCATTTGAAGCTGTGGTTTGGGTGAAGTCACTCCTGGGAGAATGTGGAGCGAGGACAGTACTGAGGCCAGTCCCCAGGGGACCCACATTTGGGGCAAGTGGCAGGGGAGACTGAGGAGTCCACTGAGTGGACAGTTGTGGGAGTGGGGAGTGTTCTAGAAGGCAGGAGGCAGAGGAGGGGATGGTCCATGGCGTCAACATCACCCAGAGAGGGCCTGAAAAGCGGCCACTGGATGACAGCAAATGAGGCTGGAGGCCATGGAGAGGCCTATTCAGTGAAGAAGGGGACACCCAGCTGGCCTGGCCTGCAGACTGGCCCTCCAGCAATTGCCATACTTCCTCCTGCCAGGAACATGGTTGCCTCGATAGTGCCAGGCAGGGGACACCATCCGGCCAGTGCTGGACAAGGAGAGCGGAGGAGCCCAGACCCATGCCCTCCTCCATGTCTGACCCGAGCTTGAGGCTGTGGGGCAGGTGTGAGGTGAGCCTCTATTCCTGCCGGAGCAGAAGCTGCCACCTTACTGTGGGTCTGCACTGGGTGGCCAGCATGAGGTGCTCGGGTAAGGTGGCTGCCCCTCACCTGCAGGACAGACCAGCTGTGACAGTCATCTTCCTGGGTGAGCTGGGTGTTAGCAGTGTGGGGAAAAGGCGTTAGAGAAGGTGCCTTCCCTGGAGACAGGTTAGGCCCTGAGGCAGAGTCCTGACCAGCCTACACCCCAGACCAATTAAATCCGAGCCTCTGCGGCGAGTCTCGGCCCCAGTGTTTGTGAAAGCTCCCCAGGTGATTCAACCCCTCCAGGGCTGAAAACCGCCAGTCTAGGGAAAGAGAACCCAGGTGTAGGGCTCTGTGAGCACTTTAGATCAGAGCAAAGCAGCAGCACTGAAGCAACAGAACCCAGGAAGTGGCTGAACTCAGACAGGCAGGGCCGGCTGCGCGGCAAGGTCAGCCTCCCTTCCAAGGGGCTCCTTCCTTCTCTCTCCGGTCCTCAAGGCCCTGGTGTTGTTTTCCTCCAGGAAGGGTCATCCCCACCCCACCCTCAGCTCCCCGTCTTACCCCAGCAAGATCCTCTGGGTTTCCTCCCTCCCCTGCCACCCCACCCCACCGTTTCTGGGAAACTGCCCGTGGCGGGCTCCTGAGTGGTCATACCCGGGCGCTCTGCGTTGGTGAAGCTCACAGCCCAGGGCCAGCCCATGCCCCAACCTGAGGCCCCTCTCCAGTGTCCGGGAGGTGGAGGACTGCCTGAGGCCCCTCAACCTCCCTCTGTCGTTGGACCCAGAGCATGGAGAGAGGGCAGTCCACCAGGGTCACTGACCTCAGAGCCCAGACTTTTGCTCTGAGCTGGGGAGGGTCCCAGGCTTGGCGGGGTTGGGGCTCAGGAGGAATTGCGGAAGGGCCCGAGTCAGTGTGATCCCTCCTTCCTGGAGGAGAGCTCTTGGAGGCCAGGCAAGAGTTCTGCTTCTGGGAATTAGGAATGAAGAGGTCCTGTCTGGAGACCAGGTCAGAATCCCGTCCAGCCTCAGGGCAGGGTGGCCCCAGCACCCCTCCCATCATTCCTAGGATGAACTCCGGAATGGCGTGACCCTGATGTGACATGCCGAGCTCTCCCTGGCCTCCTTCATAACAGGTTCTGCAGGGACAGACTGACCTAATCTCCTCCTGGGGTAGGACTGAGGATGCCACAGACCAGAGGTGAGGCAACCTTCACAGGGTCGCGCAGCACCTGGTGGTCTGGTCAGTTCTAGAATCCCGGACTCCAGAGGCCTGCCCCTGTGGACTTTCCCAACACTGCCATGACTCACTAATGGTGACACATACCGAGCATGGCCTGTGTGCCCTGCCCCCCTCTTGGAAGCTCACTGAGGGGAGAGTGTGGGTGTGCAGCCCTTTGCTACCAGGGAGGCCACCGCATGGGCGTGGAGACCCCTTCTTGCACACACACCAAAACCCCAAAAGCCTCGAGGCAGCAGTGTCTCTGCTAAGCCTCATGGCTCAGACTGGACCTGGGATGGGGACAGTAGGGTCTGGGTCAGCAGTGTGGCAGGCAGAGGGTGCAGGAGGGTGAGCAGGAGACCAGCTGAACGCATATGTGGACAGGCGGGGAGGCTCCCAGTCGCAAGGCCGAGGCTCACTGTGCAGGAGGGAAGCTCACTCTCTCTCCAGCTGTGGGGCTGGATGGAGCAGGGACAGGGAGGGGCCCAGGACAGTGGAGGGCCTCTCGGGCTGTGTCCAGGCTGGGCTTTCTCCCTCCCTACCCCTCCCTCCTTCCTGCCCATTGCCGTATGGGAGGGCACCCAGGCATTCGCCTTTAGAGTTGTCTTTAGGGTTGTGGAAATGGAGAGAAATCGGGGCCTGGTAGGAAGGATGGGGGCAGGAGGCTCTGCACAGCAGTGTCAAGAATTCAGGAATCAAGTCACTGGGAGAAATGGGGCTTCTCCCTGGCCCCGGCCCCTCACTGGGGTCTTAAGCTCCCAGCCCTTGCCGGCCACCTCCTCCCTCATCCAAATTAAACGAGCCTGGAGTTGGATAAGAATTCTAGGCCAGGACCTTTGGGAAGTAGAAACCGCCAATCTTATCCATTGGGCTCTGAGGAATTTGGCAGGGCCAGGAGGAAGGGGCTCCAGGGACTGGGCTGGCCGCCCCAGCCTATCTCCCCCACCCTGGAGCAGGGGGCACGCTCATTATTAATAGCCCCATAGTAAACCCCAGCGATAAGGCTCTCCTCTTCCCACCATGCAGACAGTTCTTCCAGCTCAGAACAGAACAAACCGCCAGGTTTCACGAAGGGGTTTTGTCCACAGAACAAATCTCTAGGTTGATGCCACAGCACATGGCCAAAGAGGTCTCATACCTTGGTCTGCCTGACCTGCCAGGGGATTCTCTTTGCTGTACAGAAGAAGCGCCCGTGCAACCTCACCTCAGTTCCTCTGTTCATCTGTCCCTCTCTCCAAAGAGGCTGTCCCTCTCTCTGCCAGCTGAAAGCTAACCCAGGCCTGGCAGCCAGTTCCAATAAGGCCTCCCCTATAGCCACACAGTCTGAGTTTTCCGCCAAAGCAGGGTCAGAGGTGCACCTTGGGGTGGTGGGCTAATTCCTTCCCCTGAGTCCGTCCTGTCTCCAGTTTGGAAAAGCCCAGGTTCCTAGATGGAGGTCTTTTTTTTGAGACAGGGGCTCACCTGTCACGCAGGCTGAAGTGCAGTGGTGTGATTATGGCTCATCGCAGCCTCGAATTCCTATGCTCCAATGATTCTCTTACCTCACTCTCCTGAACAGCTGGGATTACAGGCACATGCCACCACATCCGGCTTAGATAGGATCGTAAGAGCAATCACACAGCAAACGACAAGCTTGTGAAAGCAGACAGAAATGGGCTGGGGCACAGTCAGCAGCTAGGGTGGCACCTGCCCTGGCTCCAGGATACCTAGGATCAGGGTCTGGCATCCTCTGCTGGCTGCAGGTTGACAGAGGACAAAATGCTCCTCAGCGTTCTATGGCTGGGACTCTCCCCAACCCACAGCCCCTAGGCAGCCCCAGAGGGGCTGTGAGACATCCCCTCCGGATACCGCCACCTGGGTCAGGCCTGAGCCTGGGGTGCAGCCAGAGAACCTGATTTTGGGGTCAGCTCAGGAGTCCCCTAAGCCACTAAGTAGCCAACTTCCTAGGGTCCAACAGGAACACTCAGAACTCCAGCGGAGGAGCTTAGCTCTGCCTGATTCTGACCTTGACCTTGACCTTGGCCTTGCCTGGCAAGACCTGTGCCCTGGGAAGGCCCCCAGCGCCTCCCTCCCCTGTCAGGCTCCAGGAGACCACCTTCACTCCATCTGAGCCCCCAGCCTTGGGCCTGCTCTGAGCTCCTGAGCTGAAGGCCTGACAGTGACCTTGCTGCCTGATCTCCGGGCCTGAAGGCTGGGCAGGCTGCAGGGAGGCCAGACCTTCCTGGGGGTGAACCCCGTATGAAGCTGGCCCTCCTCCCCCAGCTCAGGCTGGGTTAGCAGAGATCTCCCAAGACCGATGCCCACCACAGGACCAGAGGGGTCGAGATGGGCGTGTTAGGCTTTTCAGAAAAACATGAGCCTCTTCCTCAGTACAAGAAAATTTGGGGAAACTTTTTTTTTTTTTTTTTGAAACGGAATCTAGCTCTGTCACCGAGGCTGGAGTGCAATGGTGCAATCTTGGCGCACTGCAACCTCCACTTCCCAGGTTCAAGTGACTCTCCAGCCCCAGCCTCCTGAGTAGCTGGGACTACAGGCTCCTGCCACCATGCCCAGCTAATTTTTGTATTTTTAGTAGAGACGAGGTTTCACCATGTTGGCCAAGCTCTTCTCAAACTCCTGACCTCAAGTGATCCGCCTGCCTCAGCCTCCCAAAGTGCTGGGATTACAGGCATGAGCCATCGCATCAGGCCTGGAAAACTTTTAAACAAGGAAGCCACATGGGGAGGATGAAAAGGGGCAAAGAAGAGGAGGGCAGGAGAGGCCAACTTTTTTTTTTTTCTAAGAAACTTATTTCTCTCTGAGTAGCCAAGCAAGTCCTAATCCCAGCAGTTTTGGGGTAAGATTCAATAAAAACTCTGTCTGCTGGGGCCTGGGCAAAGCCACTGAAAATAAATACTTCGTGGCTTGTCCGGTCTCCTGCCGCCTGGAGCCTGGAGGGCCCTTCTATTGACTTTGGGCCCAGTGGGATATGGACCGAGGGTGGAATTCTCTCCCCAGCCAATCAACTTCCTCTCCCCGGTTAGGACCATTTAAAAATCATAAGTAGAGTTTCCGGTGTGGAGGGGGATAACCAGAAGAGAGCATATTTGGTTGAAGGAAGAAAAAAAGAATTGCAGAAAGGCCAATTTATTTTCAGTCAGAGCTGTTGGATTGTCTTGTTCGCGGAAAATAATCTTTGGGGTTAGGACCTTCCCTTAGCTCTCACACTTTCACCTCACGTCTCCTTAAACTCCAGGCCTGCAGCAGGAAAGCCCAGATGTCTAGAGTCGGGGCTGGCCCAGGGTTTTCCAGGGGCTGAGGAGCCCAGGACCTCCTGCCCCAGTGGTTGCTGCCAGGACTGGGGAACATGCAGGCTGCAGGGACAAGTGGCAGCTCTGCAGGCCCGGCTGGGGAATGACTGGAAAAAAGTGTGCAGGAAACCAGGGTAGGAAAACACTCAGGGTCACAGGCAAGCAGCAGAGAGCCACACTCCGCCGCGCCAGTCAGAGCAGAGCAGACTTTACAAACCGGGTATCTGTATCTGGGAGCAGGAGAAAGGACTGCATTTGATACTGGGGGATGGGTGGTGATTCTAGAAACCCAGGAGGAAAGAAAGGGTGAGGCACCACCAGATGAGCGGGTGGGTGGTCCAAACAGAAACGGGAAGACGGCAGGAATGCACACGAACCCCCACTGGGACCTAGGAACTGGAAACCCCCCCCACTTTTTACAGTGTTACAGGTCAAAGCATTTGAACAGCCATCTTGGGGTGTGGAAAGTCCTAACACCAAGGGTAGGCCGCAAGAATGTGATCCATTTCCCCTTCCTATTCATTGTCCAGACCCTCCCTCTCACTGGGGATCCGGGAGCCTCCAGAGGCTGTGGGAGGGCGGGGGGTGAGCTAATGCTTCTTCCCTTCTCCCACCGCATGTCCAGGATGGAAACAATGGTTGGCTCTTGTTTTCCGAGGTCCAGACAGAGCACAGGGCTGCAGGGCTGCAGCCTGGAGAAGCTGTGTCCCCCTCTTTTAGCCACTGCCACCTCAGAGGGCCTGACTGGGCAGCTGAGGGCCACAGGCTCAGCTTGTGTGGTCCCCACTCAGTCCCTGGGCATGACATTCTACACTCAAGAGCCATGCCATTCAGTTCAGCATTATTCCCCCAAAAGTTCTTATTTTAAAATGAAGACACTCTTGAGAGGGCTGATTCTGAGCAGGTGTCTATCTGGCTGACCTCCTCAGGGAACTGGAGGATGGAAATGTCATCATGGCCCAGATCTTATAGGGGGTTGGTCTCTCTGGTAGAGCCAACAGTTCCCCAAAGCTCTCTCCAAGGCCTCAAAGTCAACCTTGGTGGGCTGGACGAGGTGGCTCACGTGTGTAATCCCAGCACTTAGGGAGGCTGAGGTGGGTGGATCACCTGAGGTCGGGAGTTCAAGACTAGCCTGGCCAACATGGTGAAATCCTGTCTCTACTAAAAATACAAAAATGAGCTGGGCGTGGTAGCAGGCGCCTGTAGTCTCAGCTACTCAGGAGGCTGAGGCTGGAGAATTGCTTGAACCCGGGAGGCAGAGGTTGCAGTGAGCTGAGATCGCACCACTGCACTCTAGCCTGGGCCACAGAGTGAGACTCCCTCTCAAAAAAAAAAAAAAAAAAAAAGTCAGACTTGGTGGCTCCTTGTACACAAGGAGAATCCCAAAGCCTCTATTTTTTGGGAGGGAGAAAGAATGGAAGAAGAAGAGGACGAGAAAGTGCTGCTGACAGTCTTAGCTCTGATCCCCACTTTCGAAGACACAGTGGATAGTCATGGGTAATTTAAAAGAAACATCTTGGGGCAAGGATTTGCTCTCTTTAGAAACTGTATTTATAGGCCAAGCACAGTGGCTCACGCCTGTAATCCCAGCACTTTGGGAGGCTGAGGTGGAAGGATCACCTAAGGTCGGGAGTTCGAGACCAGCCTGACCAACATGGAGAACCCCATCTCTACTAAAAATACAAAAATTAGCCGCCGTTGTGGCACATGCCTGTAATTCCAGCTACTCGGGAGGCTGAGGCAGAAGAATCGCTTGAACCCGGGAGGCGGAGGTTGCGGTGAGCCGAGATCATGCCATTGCACTCTAGCCTTGGCAACAAGAAAAAAAAAAAAAACTCTGTCTCAAGAAACTGTATTTACAGGCTGGGCGCAGCGGCTCACGCCTATAATCCCAGCACTTTGGGAGGCTGAGGCTGGCGGATCACCTGAGGTCGGGAGTTCGAGACCAGCCTGACCAACATGGAGAAACCCTGTCTCTACTAAAAATACAAAATTAGCTGGGCATGGTGATGCATGCCTGTAATCTCAGCTACTCGGGAGGCTGAGGCAGGAGAATCACTTGAACCCAGGAGGTGGAGGTTGCAGTGAGTCAAGATGATGCCATTGCACTCCAGCCTGGGCAACAAGAGCAAAACTCTGTCTCAAAAAAAAAAAAAAGAAAGAAACTGTATTTACGAGTGGTGACATGTCAACTAGTCACAAATCCATGTATCTAAAACCCCCATAGGACCAGAATTAAAATAGAAAAGACTTCTGAGCAGCCCAAATAGATATTAAGAATCCCTGCTCTAAAACACAAGCTCTTTGTTTATTCATGAGCCTTCAGTCAAAACCTTTGAATTCATATGTTGTGTACAGTTGCAGCTGCCTGTGTGAACTGATATCCAAATCCATGCAGGAGAAAAAGGTACAAGGAGGAAAAAGAACTGTTATGGGAAAAAATGATCAAAACTCGGCTGTCTGGAGTATTTGGTATAGGGATGGGGTGGCAGGGTGCTGGCTGCCATAGTGCTCTGAAGTCATGGGCTCTCAAAGCCCAAGGAAATGATAAGATTCATATAGGGGATCGCGAGTCACCAAGAAAGCACTCAACTCTGCTCAGGGCAATATGTGATAGATTCAAGGAAAATTTATATTCAAAACTGAACAGGGCTCTGAGTCTGAAAGGGACAAACACTCCTTTATTGGAGTACCAGTTTTCTCCTGCATCTGAGCTGGGGGTGGAAATTTTGCTGTGCCCAGCTCCACATCCAACAAGTTCCTCAGCTCTCCTGAAGCACTGTTAGAGGAGAGAAGAGAATTGGGCCCTGACCTGAAGCCTGCATCAGTGACCAGTCCAGGCCAGTGACCCATCAAGCCCTGGGAGCCCTTGTACCTTCACTGTTCAACCTCAACACCTGTGCCCCTTCTCTCTTTTCTCTTTATTCTGCCTTCTCATTCTCTCTCCACCTCTCCTATTTCTCCTCTCCATTCTACCCACAGCCACCCACCCACCCACTGCCATCCTGTAGGACTTTGTGCAATAATGGAGATGTTCTGCCTTTATGCTGCCCAATACAGTAGCAATGAGCCATGTGGCTACGGAGCACCTGAAATGTAGTTAGGGCAACCGAGGAACTTCATCTTTGACCTTCATTTGTTTTAATTATTTAATTATTTTATTTTATTTTATTTATTTTGAGACAGAGTTTCGCTCTTGTTGCCCAGGCTGGAGTGCAATGGCGCAGTCTCGGTTCACTGCAACCCCCCCTCTCGGGTTCAAGCGATTCTCCTGCCTCAGCATCCCGAGTAGCTGGGATTACAGGTGTGCACCACCACACCCGGCTGATTTTTTCTATTTTTAATAGAGACGGGGTTTCACCATGGCCAGGCTGATCTTGAACTTCTGACCTCAGGTGATTTGCCCGCCTCGGCCTCCCAGAATGCTGGGATTACAGGCTTGAGCCACCGCGCCCGGCCTATTTATTTTTTAAGACAGGGTTTTTCTCTGTTGCCCAGGCCGGAGTGAAGTAGCATGATCACAGCTCACTACAGCCTCGACCTCTCGGCTCAAGCAAACCTCCTGCCTCAGCCTTCCAAGTAGCTGAGACTACAGGCGTGCACAACCCACCCAACTAATTTTTGAAAATTTTTTGTAGAGACGGGGTCTCACTGTGTTGTGCAGGCTGGTCCCAAACTCTTGGGTTTAAGTGATCCTCCCACCTCTGCCTCCCAAAGTGCTGGGATTGCAGACGTGAGCCACTGCGACCAGCTTCATTTTAATTTAAATAGCTACAGTTTTAATTTAAATGTGGCTAGCAGTTACCGCTTCTGGACAGCACAGTGACCCTGGAGGAGCTCCAATTGGTCCCCTCAGGCTGCTCACTGGCCTGTTGGCCTGGATGACCATAGGCATTCGTTTATTGTACATGCAACTGTTATTACGCACCTACTGCGTACCAAGCAGTAAAAGATTATCTTGTGAAATACTTCAGTGAGCTCTCAGTCCCTTCCTTCTCTGTTTTTCCTTCCTTTCATCAGCAAATCCTGGTTGCCTGCCAAGCGCTCAGTGCTGTATGACAATGGTGCATGAACTGCAGTGAGCCTCAGGATTGCTTCAGGGACCTGTTAAAAAATGCAGAACCGGCCGTGTGCTGTGGCTTACACCTGTAATCCCAGCACTTTGGGAGGCTGAGGCGGGCAGATCACGAGGTTAGGCGATCGAGACCATCTTGGCCAACATGGTGAAACCCTGTCTCTACTAAAAATACAAAAATTAGCTGGGTGTGATGGCACGTGCCTGTAATCCCAGCTACTCGGGAGGCTGAGGCAGGAGAATTGCCTGAACCAGGGAGGTGGAGGTTGCAGTGAGCCGAGATCGCACCACTGTACTCCAGCCTGGTGACAGAGTGAGACTCTGTCTCAAAAAAAGAAAAGAAAAAAGCAGAACCCCCTTTTCCACTCCTACCCATTAGATCTATTGAGCCAGAATCTCCAGGGCAGGCCCAGCATCAGAGCCTCCCACAGGAGAATATATTCCCACAGGGAATACTAAACCAATGGCAGATGCTTTTCTACCAACAGCTTATAATTTAGAAGGTGTGATCAAAAAAAAAAAAAAAAAAAAGACAGACCAGTAAATGGTGAGCTCTTTTTACAAACAGCTATTCCCCAAGAACTGTCTGAAAATGCCCTAAAGAGAACTAATACCCTAAGCCTTTTTATGGTGACATCTTAAGGGAATGTCTTTGGCAGATGTTTTTCCTGCCATGGAGTCAAATAGCAGAGTGGTTAGGAACCAGGCCTGCAGGGGCAGATCTGGCCTCAGGTCCTGCCTGTGTGACCTTGACAGGGCTGATCCCTATCTGTAAAACAGAGATAATTGTCTCTGGCTTCCATGTCACAACAGTTCATTATGAGAGTGGATCACAGGGAGATCAGGACAAGTTTCAGAAAGCTGAGAACCTTGGGGTCTCAGGTACCTCAAGGCCAGGAGGGACCCCGCCCTTCAAGAGTCCCCTGAACAAAGGGCATTTAGACCCTTAAGGCTTTAGTTTGGGATGTTTTCAGCTTGGAAAATATTGTTCTAATTTTGTTCCAGTCCAACTGGAATGCATTTAGAACACGCATAGATCTGGTTCCAATTCAAACTGGTTCATTGGGTACTTCTTGGGTTAAAGAAAATTGACAAATAAGGAATCGGTAAAAAAAAAAAAAAAAAAAAAAAAAAAAAAAAATCATCATCATGTCTGAGTTCAGGGTTGAACTTTTCAGTTGGAAAGTTGTGATTCTTTGGTTCAGTTCAAGTACTTGTTTACAAATTAACTGTACAAGCATTTATTTAGCACCTAGTTTTGTTCCAAGAATAAACCAGGTATGAGACAGTTGCAAGGAATTTCTGCTCACCTGTGGAAAGAGACAACTAAACAGTCATAATCCACTTAACGACCAAACAAGCAAAATCCCAGGGACGCCCACTAGGGAGCAAAAGGTTCTGGGGGAGGGTGGCCAGCAGACACACCGTGGAGGGGTGATGTGTGAGCTGGGTGCCAAACAGTGAGTGAGAGGGATTTCCCGGGTGGTTAGCGGTGGGGAGGAGGGGAAGCAGGAAGGTGAGATAAGCTGTACTGTGCACGCAGTCACAGAAGAAGGGGAAGGATAGTCTAGACTGTGGGTGGCCCATGGACTTGGAGAGGTGTTTGCAGGAGATCAGGAAGACACCAAGCTCTGCCCCGGACTTGCTACTCTGTCCCCACCCCAAAAAGAGGACCACTTTTCCTGGCCGGAAAGAACCATATTTGTATTTCCTTGTGTATTTATTTGTTTTAGTAGCTTTATTGAGATATAATTCATACACCACACAATCATTCATTCAAAGTGTATAACTGAATGATTTTTAGGACAGTCACAGATACATGCCGCTATCACCACAGTCAATTTTAGAACATTTTCATCACTGCAAGAAATCCCATATCCGTTAGCTATCTTCCTCCCACCCAGCCCCCATCACCTTCACCTCCTCCCCAGCCTGAAGCAACCACGAATCTGCTTTCTGTCTGTACGGATTTTTCTATTCCGCACATTACAAATAAACGGAGTTGGCTGGGCATGGTGCTCACACCTGTAATCCCAGCACTTTGGGAGGCTGAGGCGGGTGGATCACCTGAAGTCAGGAGTTCGAGACCAGCCTGGCCAATATGGTGAAACCCTGTCTCTACTAAAAATACAAAAATTAGCCAGGTGCAGTGGCAGGTGCCTGTAATCCCAGCTACTCAGGAGGCTGAGGCAGGAGAATCGCTTGAACCTGGGAGGCGGGGGTTGAAGTGAGCCGCGATCGCACTACTGCACTCCAGCTTGGACAACAGAGTGAGACTCCATCTCAAACAAAAACAAAAACAAATAAATTGAGTCTTACAATATGTTGCTTTCAGCATCTGGCTTCTTTCACATAGCATAAAGTCTTCATCCATGTTGAGGCCCATCCATGTGGGAACATGTATCCATCTGTCATCCCTTTTTATGACCAAATAATATTTTATGGTATGGATAGACCACATTTTATTTATCCACTCATCTGTGGACGGACGTTTGGGTTGTTTCCACCTCTCGGCTATCATGAACAATGCTGTGTGAACATTCATGGATGCGTTTCTGTGTAAGTCATTACTGTCATAACTCCCATGTCACAGATGAGGGTGCATGTTTCATTCCACTGAGGAGTGGAACTGCTGGGTCACAGGGGAAATCTACATTCAACTCTGCAAGAAATGGCCAGGCTCTTTTGTATTTACATATTTACTTTGAAAAGAAGGAAATGCCGGGTGCAGTGGCTCACGTCTGTAATCCCAGCACTTTGGGAGGCCGAGGCAGGTGGATCACGAGGTCAGGAGATTAAGACCATCCTGGCTAACATGGTGAAACCCCGTCTCTACTAAAAATACAAAAAATTAGCTGGGTGTGGTGGCGGGCACCTGTAGTCCCAGCTACGCAGGAGGCTGAGGCAGGAGAATTGCTTGAACCCAGGAGGAGGAGGTTGCAGTGAGCTGAGATCACACCACTGCACTCCAGCCTGGGCGACAAAGTGAGACCCTCTCTCAAAAAAAAAAAAAAAAAGAAAAAAGAAAAAAAAAAAAAAGAAGGAAATGAATGAGAAGACAGCAGTAATAATGGAAATCTGCTTGAAGCCAAGAGGCAGCCTATGTTCAGGGAAAGGAGAGGTTAGGGCAGCAATGAAATCACCATGGGTGGCATTACATCTTCCCAGGGACAGTGCCAGCTGGGAGGAGATGGGCACAGGGCCAGCACCCTTGGCCACCCACCTATGGACCGAGGGCACCTCCTTGTCACTGCCCCACCCCTCCAAAAACCAAGGCTCAGGCTGGCTGTGAGACTCCATGGAGCACAGCAAACATGTCTCTACCCCAGCCTGCCATCTCTCCCTTCAGAGACAGTTAAAGAGTTCAAATTCCAGAGGGAAGAAACATATCCAAGGTCATGTTCATCCTGGCATATCTGGTGAGCCCCCATGACCTACAGGACCTCTCAGCATGTCCATATATTCTGTACACATAGTGCTCACTGTGGGCCAAACACTATTCTAAACCCTTTCCAAATCAAAATGCTTTAAATACTCAAAATAACTCTATGAGAGACTTCCTGTTAGGACTCCCATGTTACAGACAAGACACTGCGTCAGAAAGGGAAGCTAGCTTCCCCAAGGTTGCATGGCTCACAGTGACGACGCTGAGACTGAAGGTAGTCTGTCTGGCTTCAGCACCCACCTTATGCCACCTCAACTATTCTCCTGCAAGGGCAGTGTTGAAATTCTCATCCCACAGACAAGGACATTAAGGCTGAGGCTGATACACTTTCCCAAGGTTGGGACTCAAGCCCAGTCTCTATTCCACACCACGGCCTCCCTTTGTGGTGAGAGGGGGCAGAGATCAGCATGCAGTGAGTCACAGCATTTAGAAGGCGTGTCCCTTTGTCTACTGCCACCTCTTTCGGGAAGCTCTCCCTGACTGCTCCCTAGTCCGGGGGCTCCCACAGCGCCAGGGATGTTCTGCCACAGTCCTGCTCCCTGGGCATGGCCATTGGTGTGTAGATGGCAGATGCCTGTTGAGGATGAGTGTGACTTTGTCCCCTCTGTCTCCCCAGCACTGGGCCAGGGCCTAGCACCAGCAGGTGCCCCATAAGCATGTGGGGGATGAAGGATGTGGTCCAGGTACTAAGAGACTGAGGGGCTTGGAGAGGGAAGAGCCAGTTGTGCCTGGAGCCAGGTACTCGAAGTGGGGCACCCAGGGCCAGGGAGGAATGGTGGAGTGGGGCATGGGGCAGGCCCTTCCAGTGGGGAGGCCCTCAGGAGCCTGATGTCTTGCCATCCGGAGAGGCCTGGAGGTGGGTTGGGAGTGCTCTGTGGTCATGGATGCCAGAGTCTCAGCCAGTGCAGAGTGCACCTTCATGCCAGTTAGGAGGCACCCTTCCTCCCTCCAGGTGCCCAGCCCTGACCCAGGACCCTGGGAGCTGCCTCGGACCCTCAGCTGGGCACCCTTGTGTAGGACACAACCGGGGTGCTGCGTGTGAGACTCTCTGGGTATGGAGTGTGACTGTATTGTGTGGAGGTGTGGGATGTGGTATATACGCACACGTGCAGGGACTGGGGTATGTGTGGTTGGAGAGGGTAGTGTTGTGTGGGGATGTGGGATGTGGTATGAACACACACGTGCGGGGACTGGGGTATGTGTGGTTGGAGAGGGTTGTGTTGTGTGTTGTGTGGGGATGTGGGATGTGGTATATATGCACACATGCAGGGAGCGAGGTATGTGTGGTTGGAGAGGGTTGTGTTGTGTGTACATGGTGTGAGAATGGAGAATTAGTGTGGTATGCGTGTGGTGTGTGGGTGTGTGTGTGGGTGTGTGTGATGTGGGGTGTGTGAATTTGTGCTGCACTTTGCAAGCCTCCCAGGCTGAGTGGCCTCTGTGCAGGGAGAGCTGGGAGGCCGAGCTGTGAGGGTGCCACGTCCTAGAGCCAGAGACACAGGTGTCTCAATGGCCAAGCCTTCACCTGCCCCTGGGAGTGGGGGCCGACATGGGGTCTGCAATGGCAGAGAATGGGCTGGTAGTCCCCAGTGGGCAGGCACAGCTGGCCTCTGCTCACAAAGGCCCTTCCTTCGAGAACTCTGGCCTATCCCTTAGTTAGGGAGGGAAAGGTCTGGACAGACTGAGCCGAGGAAAATATTCCTGGGGGGTCAAGGGATGCCCTCAGCTTGAGGCGCCTGCTCGGAGGCTCAGAAGAAGAGATCTAGGGTTCAGGCCGGGTCCACACAAGGACGATGTTCTGGAAACCGGAGCCGCCCAACGGTGGAGGAGGCTGCCTCCTAAGGGAGCAAAGCCCCACACCCTATGCCCTTGATGAGTTCCAGCAACGCTGCGGCCCCCTCAGCCATGGTGTTGGAGGAATCTCCCCTTTATGGTGCAGGACGTGGGTCAGAACATGACCCCACAGACCCCTCACCCTCCTGGGTTCTACAGAAGCAATGGGGACCCCGGGGCCACCTCCTTCCATCAATTGCACCTGCTGACCCTCCCTGGAAGTTCCTCCATCGCTTTTCCCCAGTGGCCCCTCCAAATACTCCAGGATACCAGGATGTGGAAGGCAGTTTAAAGCCACCCTCTCATTTTACAGATGAGGACACTGAGGCCCTTACAGGGAAGGGACTCGCCCAAGGTCACAGAGGTACAGCTAACACCACGGGCACACCTTGAACCAGGCACCCACCTAAGCGCCCTCATCTCCTCACACCACGCCCGAGGCAGGACCTTTTCCATCTTACACAAGGGAGGACTTGGCCTGGGGTTGAGAGAAGCCAACATGGCCCAGGTCACAGCACTAGAAAGAGGGCAAGATTCTCACAGGGTCCCCTCTGCTGCCAAGGCCCTGCTGCTGACCCTGATGCTCACATTTGGTGTCCCCCACACAGCGATGAATCTGACACGTCCACTGAGAGAGGAAGACAGACCCTCTCAGTACGATCTGCCAGGGACAGGGTTAGGGAGGCTGGGCAGCTCACTCAGCCTAAGTTTGTTTCCCCAGTAGTCAAACGGGGATAATAATAGTAACATTGGGGGCTTGTAAGATTTCCATAAAACATGTGACGCCTTCTCTTTGGAGACCTCAACAAGCAACGTTTCTCCTCTCCATCTCCTTCCATGACCAAAGTGCTACCCTCACCAAGCCTCCTAGCCTCCTGGCTTCCCACACCCTTAGGGCCTCGGCCAGCTTTCTTGGGGTATCACCTACATACAGTAAGATGCACCCATCTTGCATTCAGTGTTGGATGAGTTGGGACAACTGTATACTTCCATCCACATAACCGCTCCTGGAGATGGGGCACCCAGGGCCAGGGAGGAATGGGGGGTGAGGGGCCATGGGGGAAAGGCCTTTCAGTGGGGAGGGCTGACGACTCCTCAGTAACCTGAAGTCTCAGGGTCCAGAGACGCCGGTAGGTGGGTGGGGAGTGCTCTGTGGTCGCAGGTGCCAGAGACTCAATCAAGATATGGGACAGTTCCATCACCCCCAGAATTCCCTTGTCCTCATCCCAGTCACTGCCCCCACCCCCACCGCAAGACAACCAATACTTTTGGTGGACTAGGGACTACATTTGTCTCTTCTAGGGTTTTCCATAAATGGGGGCCACACCATATGTACCCTTTTGTGTTCGGCTTCTTCACTCGGCATAATGTATGTGGGGTTTACTCAGCTTTGGCCGTCAGTAGTCTGATCCCTTTTATGCCTGCAGGAGAACAGAACCAGGGAGAGGTGGCCTCTCCGCCCCTGTGCCTCCTCAGAACCTGCTGTGGCTTCTGAGCAGCTGTGGTTTCAGTGCTGGGCACACCGGGCCTGGCCCACAAGAAGCGCTCAAGTTTGCTGCGAGTAAATTGACTGAACCCTTGATATTCGGGAAAACACAAATTGCCTAAACTAGGCGGGGAGTCATTTCATTGCTTTTCTTTTCTTTTTTTTTTTTTTTTTTTGAGACGGAGTCTCGCTTTGTCGCCCAGGCTGGAGTGCAATGGTGCCATCTCGGCTCACTACAACCTCCTTCTCCTGGGTTCTAGTGATTCTCGTGCCTCAGCCTCCCAAGTAGCTGGGATTACAAGCATGTGCCACATGCACGGCCGATTTCTTTTTCCTCTTTTTTTTTTTTTTTTTTTTTTGTATTTTTAACAGAGACAGGGTTTCACCATGTTTGCCAGGCTAGTCTTGAACTCCTAACCTCAGGTGATCCGCCAGCCTGGGCCTCCCAAAGTGCTGGGATTACAGGCGTGAGCCACCTACCCGGCCCATTTCATTGTTTTTCAGGCAGTCCCACCAGCGTGGAGAGGAAGGGGTAAAATTTAAATACGATGAAGGGGAAAGGACGGCTTGAGATAAAGAGCTTGGGCCGACGAGGGAACAGTCCCAGGGTTCAATTATCCAGCAGAGCGCGGCCTCCCCACGCCCGCCCACCGGGGATAATTAAAAGCCGGACGCCTCGGTCCCTTCCCCAGGGAGGCGGCGGCGCTCCGCGTGTGAAACGGCGCTCAGGAATGAACGGCGACACAGTGGCTTCATTGTTCGGCGGCAGGGGAAACTGAGGCCGGAGGGCGGCCGCCGGGTGACTGGAGGCTGGGTCACCGCGTGAGTCAGAGGCGCAGACGGACAAGATTGCTGTCATTAAGGTTTACAGGTCTGCAGCCGCCGCCGCGGCTGTGCGGCCCGCGTCGCGCCCGGCCCAGGTCTCGCTCGGCCACCCCGCCTCGGCGCCTCGAGCGCAACTGCGGGGGGGCTCGGCCACCGCGGGGGGCTGGAGAGGTGACCCCAACGGTCTCCGCCCGCCCCGCGCTCCTCTGCCGCCGCCGCCACCCCGCTCCCGCGGGCCCGCCCGCCCTCTGACAGCGCCCGCTGAGGGCCAAGCCTGGCGGCTGGAACCTGAGCCCCGGGGTGGCTGCCACCCCCGCCCGGCCTCTACCTGCGCCACCCTCGCGGCGCCCCAGGAGGCGGCGCGAGCTCTGGGAGCGCGGCGCCGGGAAGACGGCGCACGGCCCGGCCCTTGCCGCCGCTCCGCGCCTCCGCTGCGCGCGCGCCCGCCGCCCCGCCCCCCACTCCTGGGCGCGCGCACCTCGCTTCTCCCGAGGCCGCGGGGTCCCGGGTGCGCGCCCGGCCCGCCCGCCCCTTCCCTCTGCCTCCCCGGCCTCGCGTCGCCAGCCGGCTGAGTCACGGACCGCGCACACCCGGCGTTTGACTCTGCACGGGCCCCTCGGGCCTGCACCTCCGCGGCCCGGAAGGGACGGAAGCCCCGCGTCCCCACCCCCACCCCGGGAGGGTCCCTGCGGCGGTTACGGGGGAGCAGCGATAGCTCCCCTGGAGGTCGCATTCCCACCCGGCCCCCGAGTCCTCCGGGAGAACTCCCCCGCAGCCTCGGCGGCCTCGCCTCCTCCGATCTCCCCAGGAATCGTGTTTCCCCCAACCCTGCCTCCGTGCGCGCCGGGGCGGCGGCGGGATCCCGGTGCCGCCACCCCTCGGCCCCTCCGCCGCCGCGCGGGACCGGGATGGGGGAGGGGACGGGCGCGGTTTCGGGGAGGGGGCTGGGGTCGGCCGCGCCCGCTTCCCTGGCCCCAGGGTGGGGGCCGCGAGGATGGCGGGGTCACCGGGCTGAACTCGCGCCTGTCTGACCTGCGGGGGTGTAGGCGGTGTGGACTGTGGACTGGAAGACGTCCTTAAATTTTTAAAAATAGTCTTGCTGTATGGAGAACACTGGAACCTTTAAGTCCGCATCCCCTCGCCCGATTCGGCTCGGCTTGGTCCAGAGTGTAACTCCAAACATACTTATTAAGAAACTGTTGCTTTATTTTGACTCGTTTACATAAAATTTCCACTTTGGGGGGGATGGCGGTGGGCTTGTGGATTCCCTAAAATAACTTTTAATGGAGTGAAGCCTTCCATTATGGGAAGCGCCTAGACGCAGAGAGGCGTCTGGGGGCCTGGGTTGCCGTCACAGCCCTGCCACCAGCTGGCTGAGCGACCGGGGCACGTCGCTGCCCCCTCTGCCCGTGTTAGGAGAGTGGCCGCGGCGGGGCGACTGCACGAGTTGCCCCTAGGATTGAAAGACAGAGACTGTCTCTCCTTAACGTGCTCTGATCCTGCAGAGAGGCAAAATGGAGTGAGATTAAAAATAAAGAAGATGCAAGCAGTTTGCTTTTCTGAATGGTGTGCTTTCCGCCCCGCTCCAGTTGTATTTATCATGCAGACAGGGTCAAGGTAACCTTCACGGTCCCGCCAGTTCCATTAATTACAGAGTGCCCTTTCACTAGGAGGAGACCTCCATTGAGAACTTTACTTCCCACATCACTTGGGAATTTTCAGGCCTTTGAAGGCCTCTACTCCAAAGGGTCAGGAGGGGAGAGGCCCGGAGGGAATGCGAAGAGGGACTTTTCACAAAGGGAGAGAAGAATGAAGGTGAACAGGTGATGTCAACTTGATGTGTCACATTTGGGGAGCCATAAACGGTTTATGGTCCTGTCCCAGGAGGCCCTGCCCTCCCCACCCCCATGGCTCCGAGGGGCTGAGTAATGTGGACACCCCGAGGTAGCGCAGCCAGGAGACTTTACTGCCTGGTCGTGCGCTCTGCTAACCTGCCTGCCTCCTTCCTCCCTCCCCTCTGTTCTGCCAGGGTGGGTAGGGGGGTGAGTGGAACAGAGCCCATAGGGATGCTGTTTCACAAAGTAGTGTCAGGGTCCCCTCCCACCGCCCCCCAGCAGCACACACGTGCATTAGCATGTCTGTGATGGGTGAGAGGCAGCTGCAGGGGATCGCAAGGTTAATTTAAAATGATGGAGTGGTGGGAAGAATGAAAGGCCACGATTAGAGCTCAACTTTGAAAGAAGGCAGGGGAACAATTACTTTAAAAGGTTTTAATTGGTCCTGTTCTGAAGAACTCACTCCTCCTTTGCTAAAACCCCAGGCCAGCTCAGACCTGCATTTCTGGATTGCCCAAGTGCCTCCCTGTTTTTCCCCTTTGAACAGTAATTCTCAGAGTGAATGCCTCCACTGCCCTCTCTCCGTAGCCTTCTCGGTTTTGGGGTGTGTGTGTGTGTGTGTGTATGTGTGTGTGTGTAGCTAGCTGGCTACTTATCTTTATATAGCAGATTTGCAGGCTGGCAGGTCAAAGGACTTGCAGGAGGAGAAGAGGGCCTCTCTAAATTATTCTCTTAACTCCTCAGCGTGACTCACTTGGGGCGGGTCTACATTGCAATCTAAGTAAAGTGAGGGAGGAAAGTGGCTTCAAGCAAACTGAAAACCTTTTGAGAGAAAGGGCAATGGGCCTGAAGGTGAGGTCCTAGCTATGCCAGCCATGGAAACACTCTATAAAACAGTGAACTCCATTTCAAGTTACTTGCAGTTGACTGGCTTGCACCAGATAATAAGGCTGGGTTCTTTCCCGCAAGAGGACTACCTGCATCTTAATGGAAAAAGGGGTCAAAACTGGCCAGTCTGCTCTGTTCAAAATTTCAAAAATGGCGGATGCTAGGACTGGGGCTGGAGATGCTGAAGATGAGTCCAGAGCACCTTGTGGTTCTGGGAAGTAAGAAAGTGCTCAAGATGAAAGGGATGTGGGTATGTCAGAAGGACACAGGGACCAACCTGAAAGAGGGCCCAGCCTCAAACCTGGAACAATTGGAACAACAAAATCAATAATGTAGTATTAGATGCAAATCTAAAATATAAAATAGGGGCCAGGTGTGGTGGTTCACGCCTGTAATCCCAGCACTTTGGGAGGCCGAGGCAGGCAGATCACTTGAGGTCAGGAGTTTGAGACCAGCCTGGCCAATGCGGTGAAACCCCATTTCTACTAAAAATACAAAAATTAGCTGGGCGTGGTGGCGGGCACCTGTAACCCCAGCTACTCAGGAGGCTGAGGTGGGAGAATCACTTGAACCCGGGAAGCGGAGGTTGCAGTGAGCCAAGATTGTGCCACTGCACTCCAGCCTGGGCAACAAGAGCGAAACTCCATCTCAATAAATAAATAAATGAATAAATAAATAAATAAAATACTTGTGAATGAACCCATGCTAATACAAAGGCATGGTTGGATAAGTACCTGGAGAAGAAGAGACAGTCTCGAATGCAGATAATTTCAAATAATTCATGTAGATAAAACACTATGTATCTATGTATGTAGGTAAAGTCCCCTGAAGGAAGTGGAGCCTAATTCCCTCTCCCATTGAGGGTGCACTGCCCTTAGTGATTTGCCTCCAAAGGCTACCCACAGTATGGAAGGAGGTTGTGGGAGAGAAGAACTTTACAGTGGGGAAACCTGCAAACACTACCTTACCAGTGCTGAAGGTCAGCATCACCAGTGCTAAGTCATGTTGACGGCATGCACTGCAATATGATGGGATGAGAGTGGCCCTTCACCTCTGTGGACTTCTTTCCCCTAACCCATAATTCCAGTCTAACGATGAGAAAAACATCAGACAAATCCTGTTGAGGGACATTCTACAAAATACTTGACCCGTGTGGAATCCTGGATGGGTTCTGGAAGAGAAAAAGGACGTTAGGGAAAAAATGAATTGGAGTAAAGTATGGAGTTTAGTTAATAGTAATATACCAATGCTAGTTTCAGGGTTGTGACAAATATTGCCAGAATAATTTACGATGGAAATTGAATATGGGGTAATACTGGAACTCTCTTTGCAACCTTCCTGTAAACCTACAAATATTCTAAAAGAAAAGCTTAAAAAAAAAGACCCAATTTAGCTGGTCTAGATTGGGACTTGAATCACAGGATTCGCAGGATTTAGGCATTCTAAGAAAAAGGGGAAGGGTTAGCAATGGCGCCCAAGGGACCCTTAGAAAGAAACTGTTGGTGAGTTGATCAGGCAGAGTAAAATAATTTGGTTTTTAAATCACATCCTAGCCCATGTATTGTGATTTTAAAGTAGCTTGCAGTTGTCCAAACCAAAAACAACTCCATCCTGAATTCATCTATGTGTAAACTGAAATTAAAGAAAAAGAAAGTGCATTTAAAAAAATGTGATCTTTGGCTGGGCGGGGTGGTTCACGCCTGCAATCCCAGTACTTTGGGAGGCCGAGGCGGGTGGATCATGAGGTCAGGAGTTCAAGACCAGTTTGGCCAAGATGGCGAAACTCCGTCGCTACTAAAAATACAAAAAAATTGAGCAGGGCGTGGCGGCAAACGCCTGTAATCCCAGCTACTTGGGAGGCTGAGGCAGAGAATTGCTTGAACCCGGGAGGCAGACGTTGCAGTGCGCCGAGATAGTGCCACTGCACTCCAGCATGGATGACAGAGCGAGACGCCGTTTCAAAAAAAAAAAAAAGTGATCTTGTTCATATACAATTCAAAGCAGGCAAAAGTAACCTCAGATGTGAGGAGCCAGACTAGTAGTTACTCTTGGGGACTGAGTGGGAGGGTGAAGGGAAGGAGAGTCTAGGTTGGTGATGTTCTGCGTTTTGAGCTGGTAGCTGGCTAGCTAGGTGTTTTCAGTTTGAAAAATTCAGCAAGATGTATACTTAAGATCCATATGCATTTTTCTATATGTATTAGTAAGTTGTATCAATAAAAATTTAAAAATTATATAAAATAGGCCGGGCACAGTGGATCACGCCTGTAATCCCAGCACTTTGGGAGGCCAAGGTAGGTGGATCACCTGAGGTAAGGAGTTAGAGACCAGCCTGGCCAACATGGTGAAACCCTGTCTCTACTAAAAATACAAAATTAACCGGGCATGGTGGTGTGCGCCTGTAGTCCCACCTACCCAGGAGGCTGAGGCAGGAGAATTGCTGGAACCCAGGAGGTGAAGGTTGCAGTGAGCCGAGATCGCCCACTGCACTCCAGCCTGGGTGACAGAGCGAGACTCTGTCTCAAAAAAAAAAGAAAGTAAAGAAAAGAAATTATATAAAATAGGTTGATTTCGCCAGGCGCAGGCGCTGACGCCTGTAATCCCAGCACTTTGGGAGGCCAAGGCGGGTGGATCATGAGGTCAGGAGTTCAAGATCAGTCTGGCCAAGATGGTAAAACCCCATCTCTACTAAAAATACAAAAAAATTTGCCGGGCGTGGTGGTAGGCACCTGTAATCCCAGCTACTTGGGAGACTGAGGCAGAGAATTGCTTGAACCCGGGAGGCGGAGGTTGCAGTGGGCCGAGATCGCACCACTGCACTCCAATGTAAGCGACAGAATGAGACTCTGTCTCAAAAATAAAAAATAAAAATAAAAATAAATTAATTAATTAAGTTGATTTCCAGCATTAAAACTCTAGAGCTGGGAGAGACCAACACTCCTTTCTTCCCTCCCCCAACGCTCCCCCAGACAAATAAATTTAGAGAGTTCAAACAGTTTACCTGGGGGCATGAGGCCATCAGAGCCCTGGGGTCCTTGCTCCCTGTCTAAAACAAGGGCTGTCCCACTGGGCCTCTCTAGGGAGCAGTAAAACCCCTTTCTTTTTCTTTTTTCTTTTTTTTTTTTTTTTTTTTGAGACAGAGTCTCTGACACCCAGGCTGGAGTGCAGTGGCGTGATCTCGGCTTGCTGCAAGCTCCGCCTCCCAGGTTCACGCCATTCTCCTGCCTCAGCCTCCCCAGCAGCTGGGACTACAGGCGCACACCGCCACACCTGGCTAATTTTTTGTATTTTTAGTAGAGACGGAGTTTCACCGTGTTAGCCAGGATGGTCTCGATCTCCTGACCTCAGGTGATCCGCCCGCCTCTACCTTCCAAAGTGCTGGGATTACAGGTGTGAGCCACCGCACCTGGCCCTGAAAGTTTTTACATTGTGAAAGAACACCTATCGTGATAGTACACATAAACATTTTTTCAATATTTCATTCTTGTAACTAAGGAAGAAAATGGCAACTCTTCGTCTGCCATTGTTGAGAGTTGACTAGGTTGCCAGCAACTTCTCCAGAGGTCTAGGGATGGGTGGGGTTGAGTCCAGCTGAAGGAGAAGGAATGAGGGTCACAGCCAAATTCCCCACACTCAGGAAACCCCATGGAGGGTTTTGGAGGCGTTTCTGTCCTGAAGAATTTTACCATAAAACCCACAAACCAGTGCTTTGAGAACTGGGTTCAACTCTAAGGGTATTTTTTTTTTCATTTCAATTTTTTAAAAGTTTTTTTTTTAAGAGCATTTTAAATTCACATGCATTTGTAAGAAGTACTATGGAAAGACCCTAGGTAACTTTCACCTAGATTCCCCCAAAGATGTTAATCTTGCACTGAGATTGTCTTGTCTTTTGTGTGAGCTGAGGGAAGATCACCTAACCAGAATCTCTTCTTGTAGAGTTAAGAAAACCACCAGTTGTGGTGGCTCATTGCCTTTAATACCAACACTTTGGGAGGCCAAGGCAGGTGGATTGCTTGAGCCTAGGAGTTGGAGACCACCCTAAGCAGCATAGCGAGACCCCTGTCTCTACGAAAAAACACAACAATTAGCTGGGTATGGTGGTGTGCGCCTGTAATCCCACATACAGGCTGAGGTGGTTGGGTCACTTGAGCCTGGGAAGTCGAGGCTGCAGTAAGCCGTGATAGTGCCACTGCACTCTAGACTGTCTGACAAGAGTGAGACCCTGTCTCAAAAATTAGATAAAATAAAATATAGGCCGGGCGCGGTGGCTCACGCTTATAATCCCAGCACTTTGGGAGGCCGAGGCGGGCGGATCACGAGGTCAGGAGATCGAGACCACAGTGAAACCCCGTCTCTACTAAAAATACAAAAAATTAGCCGGGCATGGTGGCGGGCGCCTGTAGTCCCAGCTACTCGGAGAGGCTGAGGCAGGAGAATGGCGTGAACCTGGGAGGCGGAGCTTGCAGTGAGCCGAGACTGCGCCACTGCACTCCAGCCTGGGCGACAGAGCTAGACTCCGTCTCAAAAAAATAAATAAATAAATAAATAAAATAAAATATAAATAAAATGAAGGCCTGCATTGTCCAAGTGACTTTCTCAAGATCACACCTGGGAATGACAGGGTCTGGGCCTCTCTCTAGGTACCTGTGGCTCCATCTATATGAGAATTCATTTTCTGTTCCCCAGGATCCCTGAGGTCAGGTCAAGTTGGAAGTAGACTTAGACATATTCTCCCCCCGACAACTTTTTTTTCCAGTGGTCCAGCAACAAAGGTACATTTTCCCCTCATGCTCTGTGTCCACCCTGGGTTGCCTGGAGGGCTCTGCTCTGGTCATCTCCACTGAGGGACATCCCATCTCTAGGTGGGCACGATTGCCAGTGGCAGGCCAGCAGAGCAGGGCAATAGTGTGTGGCTCTGCCACTCACATTTCACTGGCTAAACCAAGATGCATTGCTACCCTCACTCCAAGGGGGGCCGGGCCGGGGGTATGCAGTTCTGTCTTTCACCTGGGAATGGAAACAGAAATATCTGTTAAGCAGCACTAATGAACATTCCAATATCTTACATCTATCAGGAGAGATGGGATGCTTTGAGTCAGTCACTGGCAAGCTTCTTTATTTGCGTGATAAGAGGGCTTCTTTCTGATTTCAGCTTTTCTGTTGTGCTACCTTTTTTTTGGCAGGCTCCCAGAGTGGATGGGCATTGGTCAGTGGGGCTTGCGGCCCTATCTCCCCAGGGAGGGAGAAGATCTGGGGAGGCATGCTCCCATCCCCAAACCAATGAGCTCCGGAAGCTCCTCTTGGAAAAGCTAATTATTGAGGTAGGAAAGAAGGAAGGAAGGGACTGTCATTAAAAACGCAAGGGAGAGAATGGTTCTTGTATGTTGTGATGCTGATTAGACTCCTTCCTTCTTCCCTCCGTCCCTTCTTTCCCCCTCCTTCCTTCCTTCTTTCCTCCTTCCTTCCTTCCTTTTTTTCTCCCTCCCTCCCTCTTCCCTTCTCTTCCTTCCTTCCTTCCTCATTTCCTCCCTCCCTCCCTTCCCTCTCCCTTCCCTTCCCTTCCCTTCCCTTCCCTTCCCTTCCTCATTCATAACTAGAACATTCCAGACCCAAACACTGCAGTCTGGGTGGCAATTTTTAACAGAAATGTAGACCAATTGAGGTTCCCAGAGGAGGGTGACCACGAGCTGGACATCCTTCCCTGGGATGATCACCTGACAGAACAGGGAATGTTCAGTTCATAGCAGAGAGGGTGAAGGAGGTTGCAGGAAAGGTGTTCAAGGAGGGCTGGCAGGTAGAATTAGATTACATTTGTTATGCAGCTGCTGAAGGTAAGAGTAGGATCAATAGGTAGACATTAGGACAGGCACAGTGGCTCATGCCTGTAATCCCAGCACTTTGGGAACAGGAGACGGGAGGATGACTTGAGGCCAGTTCAAAACTAGCTTGAGCAACATAGGGAGGCACCATCCCTACAAAAAATTTTTAGAAAATTAGCCAGGTGTGGTGGTGCATACTTGTACTCCTAGCTACTTGGGAGGCTGAGGTGTGTAGGACTGCTTGAGCTCCGGAGGAAGAAGCTGCAGTGTCATCACTGCACTCCAGCTTGGGCAGACCCTGTCTCAAAGAAAAAAAAAATAGCTGGAAGTTATAAGCGGTAAATTTCAACTCAGATTGGAGTCAGCCTTTTAACTAGAAAGTTCAGCAAGGAAGAATGGGTTTCCTTGAAAACAGGGAACTCACAGTTCTTGAAAGTCTTCAAACGGTTGAATGACCTTTCTTATCGGTTATTTCTAATGTTATTCCCAACTCTGAGTCCACAATTCCTAAGAAAAGAGACTCTAAAGAATCTCTTATTTCAGGATCTAAAATTTCGTCTTTAAATGAGGTCATCTACCTTCTAGCCTAAGAGTTGTTTTTTTTCCATGTACAGCTAAATATTAATAATAATATTGATTTTTTTTTTTGAGACAGAGTTTTGCTCTTGTCACCCAGACTGGAGTGCAATGGCACCATCTTGGCTCACTGCAACCGCCGCCTCCCGGGTTCAAGCCTCCTGAGTAGCCGGGATTACAGGCGTCCACCACCATGTCCAGCTAATTTTTGTGTTTTTTTTTGTTTTTTTTGAGACGGAGTCTTGCTCTGTCATCCAGGCTGGAGTGCAGTGGCGCAATCTCGGCTCACTGCAAGCTCCATCTTTGGGTTCACGCCATTCTCCTGCCTCAGCCTCCCAAGGAGCTGGGATTACAGGCGCCCGCCACCAAGCCCGGCTAATTTTTTATATTTTTTTTTTAGTAGAGACAGGGTTTCACTGTGTTAGCCAGGATGGTCTCAATCTCCTGACCTCGTGATCCGCCCGCCTTGGCCTCCCAAAGTGCTGGGATGACAGGCGTGAGCCACCGCACCTGGCCTAATTTTTGTATTTTTAGTAGAGACGGGGTTTCACCATGTTGGCCAGGCTGGTTTTGAACTCCTAACCTCAGGTGATCCACCTGCCTCGGCCTCCCAAATGGCTGGGATTACAGGCGTGAGCCACTGCACCCAGCTGATGATTGTTATTTTTACAGCTAACACTTATAGAGCACTACTATGTGTCAGGTACTTTTCTAAGAACTTTTATGTATTTTAATACAATTATTAATTTAATTCTCAGAACAACGCTACAACGAAAGTGCTATCATTATCCCCCCATTTTACAGATGTGGATATTGAGTCATAATGACTGTAAGGGGCAGAGCCAATGTTTGAACTGGGGTAGCCTAGTTCTGGAGTTTAGAGTTTGTGCTTCTAACCACTGCCTTTCTTGATGCCTCTTTCGATGGTACCCAGTGAGGTTTAGTGATATGTCCAAGGTCACAAGGTTAGTTGAGTGATGACACTTGGTGTGGATGGAACCTCGTCTGCTGGCTACCCAATGTGGTCAGTGTCAAAGACTTTTATCATCTGGGACCCAAAGTGCTGGTATTACAGTTGTGAGCCACCTAATCTTCTGTTCTTGTCCTTTGAGTAGATATCTAGATAGATTACTGGGTCAGAGATTAGGAACGTTTTTAAAAATTGTGGTAAAATGCATATAATTCACCATTTTATACTTGAACCTGGGAGGCAAAGGTTGCAGTGAGCCAATATCGCGCCATTGCACTCCAGCCTGGGTGACAGAGCCAGACTCTGCCTCGAAGAAAAAAAAGAGAAAGAATTTACCATTTTAGCCATCTTAAAGTATATAGTTCAGTGGTATTAAGTATATTCACATTGCTGTGCAAACATCACTACTATCCATCTCTAGAACTTTTTCATCTTCCATAATTGAAACTCCATATCCACTAAACAATAATTCCCCGTCCTCCTCTCTGCCCGGCCCCTGGTAACCTTGATTCTACTTTCTTTTTTTTTTTTTTTTTTTTTTGAGACGGAGCCACAAGCATAGAGTTTATTGTATTTGCAACTATGCAGCACCATATTTGTTGGAAAGGGACCTCTGGAAAGGACTGTCTTTCCTCCCAATGTGTATGCGTGTATGTACATGTAATACATGTACATATAATGAAGATTATATACATGTATAATTGTATTATATGCATATATAATTGTATACATATATAATACATTTATATAATCTTCAATTATGTGTATATGTATTATATATACATACATACACATTGGGAAGGATATATATATAACTGAAGATATAGAATTGAAGATGAGTATATTTAATATTTATCAAAGGGTAAAGGCGCTCGTCCGCAGTTTGGATCAGAGCCTCAAAATCTAAATTCATGCCACGAATAGCGTTTTTCAGATGTTGACTTCCTAGGATCCTATTCTTTTAAACCTGATTCAATTTTTGTGCCCATCAAGAAAGACACCAAATATTTTATTTAGGAGGAAATATGTGGTATTCTTTTTAAACTTTTCCAAAGACATCACTTATGTGATCTTACTTGGTTTCTACAACATTCCCAGCCCCAGGAGGCAGGCAGAGTGATATTGCCAATCACATTTTTGTAGACACAGGCTCAGAGAAGTGACATTACCTGCTAGATGTCACACAGCCCATCTGGGACCCCAGGGCTCAAGCCCCTGCCCTCTGGCCCTGAGTCCTGCCTCTGTCTGCAGACTCCCAGCTCTTGCTGTTGCTAGAGTGTGCTGCTCCTTTACTTGGCATGTCCACATTCCTGGGTTGTCCAGGAATGCACATTCTTGGAGAGGAAGGGGAATAGATATTTTAGCCACATACAACACTCTGAGCTTGCCAGGCACCTAATAGGGACACTCAATAAATATTAATTAAAGAATGCAGCCACATTGGCTTATGTGCTGGCCAGATCCTTTAAAGTGTCAAGAATATTCCTTGAGAGACTGAGTGTTAGGCTGGAAGGCTGTGTGGAGGCGGGGAGGACAGAAAAGTCCTGGAGTAATGGAGTGCATTCTCTTGGAAGATGAAAATATCCACCCGCCCCAGGGGGCCCCTATCAGTCACTGTCACCAGGAGAGAAGGAGGAAGGGAACATATGTCTGTTGAGTGCCTCTGGGACCTCTATTTTTCTTGCTGGGGTGGGATTTATCCTGCTTCTCATGTACTCCTGCATCTCCAAGGCCAGTGGAGGACACCAGGGGACAGCTGGCTGAGATCAAGGGTGAGTGCGATTGGTGGGGTGTGGAGTGGGGTGGGCGGGAGATGGAATGGGTGTGCCCACCCTCTCCTAGAGTCATGAGGGATTTACTGCTCATTGAGTAGGTGTTCCTTAGTGTCTCTGGCTTGACAGCAGAAGTCTACTTGGATAGGCAGTTCTGGGCACGCACAGCCAACTGTCGGGGCCTCTCCCCTAGTCTGGGTGTTCGTGCTTACAGAGCTAGTGTCTCCTGGAATCCAGGGACTCGGAAGAGGGGAAAACTAAGCTGGAAGTGGAGAGTGAGGCAGAGGCCTGGGTAGGGAACCCTTGGGGAGCACCTCCAGCCTGAGGGCTGCTACCTAGTAGACCAATGTGCCAGGAGGAAGGATGTGGGGGCAAATGGGGATCTCTGATTCCACCCAGAGCCTGTGACTACCCTGTCTTTGCATTGGGAGGTGTTGCATGCAGAAAACATAAGCAAGGCAAGTGAGGCTCCTCTGGGAAAGCCAGAACCTAGACATTGATCAGGCTCCTGGGGCTTTTTCAAATGAGCTCATCCCTGCTTTCCTAGGCCTCTTTTGGCATTGAATGGTATTTCCCTTTGGTTCTTTCAAAAGCAAGATGTGTTTGTGTAATTTTAAACAAGTGATCAATTTCAGATTAACGTCAAGGAATTTCTTCATCATCTCCATCATCAAATTCTACTTAACATGCTCTGCCCATTCCAAGAAAAAAAGAGGAATGAACCTGAACTCTTTTTGTACATACAGCCATTTACTCCAAAAATGCAGCCGGCAGAGATTCCACAGCTGGAAAGCTGACTGGTAAGCACCCTGTGTAAGTGAATGCGCTCAGTGGGATGGAAGGAAGAGTACTGAAGGGACGAAGGAGGGAGGGAGAGGGCTCCAGGTCACTCAGGGTTTTGTATGCCCAGGAGGGGAATTTGTCTTTGATCCAAGGGCGTGCAGAAGCCCCGCTGGGTGGTTGTGCTCTCAAATCCCCGCCTGGCAGGGGAGGGGGACTGGGTGGGTCTGAGGACTCAAATCAGCACTGATCCCGACTGCCTGGCAGGGGAGGAGGACTGGGTGGTTGTGCACTCAAATCAGCACTGAGCCCGACCGCCTGGCATGAGAGGGGGGGACTGGGTGGGTCTGAGGAAGGCAGCAGAGGCTAAGGTGTGGACCAGTCCCAGACAGATGCTGGGTGGTTGTGGTGGGTGAGCCTGGAGAAAAGCAGATGAGTGGAGAGGCATTTTGGAGGTAAAATGGATAGGATTGGGGCTGGTAGGATAAGGGGTGAGGGAGAGGTTTGTTGTACTTGGTTTCTGGCTGTGATCACTGGATGGTGAGGAGTGAGCTTTCTGAGCATGGAGCTCTAGAGGAAAAGCCTCTTTGGGAGTGTTAGAGGAGTTTGAACCAGAGCAACTCTATCTTGAATACGGGCTGGGTAAAATGAGGCTGAGACCTACTGGGCTGCATTCCCAGAGGGTTAAGGCATTCTAAGTCACAGGATGAGATAGCAGGTCAGCACAAGATACAGGTCAAAAATACCTTGCTGATAAAACAGATTGCAGTAGAGAAGCTGGCCAAAATCCACCAAAACCAAGATGGCGACGAGAGGGACCTCTGGTCATCCTCACTGCTACACTCCCACCAGCGCCATGACAGTTTATAGATTCCAGGTAACGTCAGGAAATTACCCTATATGGTCTAAAAAAAGGGGACACATGAATAATCCACCCCTTGTTTAGCATGTCATTAAGAAATAACCATAAAAATGGGCAACCAGCAGCCCTTGGGGCTGCTCTGTCTATGGAGTAGCTGTTCTTTTATTTCTTTACTTACCTTTTTTTTTTTTTTTTTTTGAGATGGAGTCTTGCTCTGTCACCCAGGCTGGAGTGCAGTGGCGCGATCTCGGCTCACTGCAACCTCTGCCACCCGGGTTCAAGCAATTCTCCTGCCTCAGCCTCCCGAGTAGCTGGGACTACAGGTGTGTGCCACCATGCCCGGCTAGTTTATCGTTTTCTTTTTAGTAGAGACAGGGTGTCACCGTGTTAGCTAGGATGGTCTCCATCTCCTGACCTCGTGATCCACCCGCCTCAGCCTCCCAAAGTGCTGGGATTACAGACGTGAGTCATCATGCCCGGCCATTTCTTTACTTTCTTAATAAACTTGCTTTCACTTTGCACTGTGGACTTGCCCTGAATTCTTTCTTATGCGAGATCCAAGAACTCTCTCTTGTGGTCTGGCTCAGGACCACTTTCCTGTAACAGGAGGAAGATGGCCTATCTGGGACCTAATGAGCTCAGGGTGCCTTTGAGATGTCAACTAGGCAAGTGGGACTGGAGAGCAAAGCAGAGACCTAATTTTTTTTTTTTTTTTTTTTTTTTTTGAGGTGGAGTCTCAGTCTGTCACCCAGGCTGGAGTGCAGTGGCGCTATCTCGGCTCACTGCAACCTCCACCTCCCGAGTTCAAGCGATTCTCCTGCCTCAGCCTCCCAAGTAGCTGGGACTACAGGCACATGCTACCACGCCCAGCTAATTTTTTGTATTTTTAGTAGCGATGGGGTTTCACCATGTTGGCCAGGATGGTCTCAATCTCCTGACCTCGTGATGCGCCCGCCTCGACCTCCCAAAGTGCTGGGATTACAGGCGTGAGCCATCGCGCTGAGCCGAGGCCTGCTCACGTTCTGCCTCTTTGGCTGTAATGGTGGCTGCCTGAGAGGCATGGGTGGCTGGCAGCCCAGGTAGAAGGAAGCCTTATCTTTCTCTTCCTCCCCTTTTGTATTCTTGGAATTGTGTACCATTGTGCATGCATTGCCTATTCAAAAATCAATAAAATAGAAAAAGCAAAGAAAAAGTACCAAATAAGATGGACTGAAGATGGGGACTCTCTGGGCTATGTAACCTTTATAATCCCTTCTGGCTTGAACCTCATTTTACTGCACTTCTCCAGATTTTTCCTTTATGGTCTACCAGACTCTAACAATGCTAAATAACATCATCTTCCCCCAACTTTGAAAGCCTTCAAAAGAAATGTTTATGGATAGAGGGGGATCAAAACTAAATTGGGCACTGCAGAATCCTGCCCACTGGGTAACTCCTCTCCATGAAAATGAATCCCTCTTCACTTCCTCGTTGTATCTCATAATTACCAGGGGAGATATTTCCAGGACACAGGAAAATATGTATGACTCATAGTAGTACTAGAAAAGAACTAAAAACACATTGTTTCCTCACTTACCCCTCTCTTATTCCAACAGGGAAAAGATTTCCCCAGGCTTATTTGTTTGTTTTTAAACTCAGACGCTAGCCTTACCTCTTTGACAGAGTTCTAACTGGTCCTTATAAAACCCACACAAGGGGCCAGGCATGGTGGCTCATGGCTGTAATGCCATCACTTTGGGAGACTGAGGCAGGCGGATCACTTGAGGTCACTTGAGGTTCGAGACCAACCTGACCAGCATGGTGAAACCCCCGTCTCTACTAAAAATACAAAAATTAGCCGAGTGTGGTGGTGCACACTGTAATCCCAGCTATTCAGGAGGCTGAGGCGGGAGAATCGCTTGAATCCGGGAGGCGGAGGTTGCGGTGAGTCACGATCGTGCCACAGCACTCCAACCTGCGTGACAGAGCAAGATTCTGTCTCAAAAAACTAAAATCAAAAAACCCCCACACAAACAAAATCCCAGCCACTAGAAGAAGTAGCTTCCTTCTTCATTACCCTATCACTTGGACAATTATCTTCTCTAAAAATTCATTTCCTAGGCATGGAAGATTAGGCAAAATGTGCTTATTGGGCAGCTAGGACCTCAGAATCCATGATAATATGATCATTAGCATCTGTATACCACTTGGTTTACATAGCACTGGGTCTCTTGTGGTGTGAACGTCTCTTCCCAGCAACCCCACCGTGAGGACTTTGTTCTTGGAGCCTCACACTGAGTCTGGCACACAGAAGACACAAGACATTGTTAATTCAGTGTTTGTTGTATGAGGAAGGTAGACAGACTAGAAACAGACTTCCCTAAGGTCTTGAAGCTAGCAACGGCAGAAGAGTCTATTGAATCCTAAAGCCGAGCTGAGGGCCTTTCTATTCTCCTGGGTCTGCGTTGGGAGAATGAGCAAGATGCTTTGGCTCTCACTCCTTCGGTGGGTCCCAGCACGTGCCAGGGGCAGCATGTGCGGTCACCTGTATGACCCCTTTGCTCTAGTCCCAATTCCCTACTACAGATAATACATCATTCACCCCTCCGCAGGCTTTCCGTTCTGATTCACGATTACCAGTATGTCTCATAGCTCAGATCCTAACCAGCACTTACTAGGCAGAATTCAGCACTGAAGTGACCCATTAAGGACTTTTGGCAGAGGAATGGGAAAGATAAAAATAAGAAAACAGAAAAGGATAATTTGGTAGCCCAATGTGACCAGGAACTTGGAGCTGCCCAGTTGAGTGTGGCTGGAAGCTGGAATGATGAACTTGTCTGCAACATGGCCAGTGAGAAATAACACCAGGACCCATCAGGGTCCATCTGGGTTAGGCTCAACACTGATTTCCTTGCTTTGCTGTCTTTAAAATCAATTTTTTAGTATCTGTAGGGATCAGCCAACTGTATGTCTCACCATCTATACGATAATGGCAAATAATAATTTTTTCTTGTTGGTATTTGAGAGCATTATTTAAGTACCCCCATTACTGAGGCATCTCAGCCAGCTTCCCTGCTGAGGGTACTTCCCTTCCACTTGTCTTAAAACTGGCATAACTTCCTAACATGAACCAGTTTGACTTAAGTAAGGCCTGCTCTTGATCTGAGGAGTGGAGGTCGTGGCTATCTCTATAGTTATTTGAGGAGAAACTTCTCTGTAACCATAGACGATCTAGTGTTTTTCCTCCAATGTTTTCTACAGAGAAAACTGCCTTCTGAGGGAGATGCCCTCCCAGACCACCCACTGCAGGGACCTCATTTTCATCATTGACTTCCTATGGTTTGGGAGTGTTTATAGATAAAGTTATACACTTAAGTGATAAGTGTGGCTTGGGTATTGAAAAGTTAGCTCAAAGAAAACAAAATTTCGTTTCGTTCCTTTTTTTTTTTTTTTTTTTGAGACAGAGCCTAGCTCTGTCACTTAGGCTGGAGTGCAGTGATGCAATCTTAGCTCACTGCAGCCTCTACCTCAGGGTCTCAAGTGATCCTCCCACCTCAGCCTCCAGAGTAGCTGGGACTACAGGCACGCACCACCACCCCCAGCTAATTTTTGTATTATTATTATTATTATTATTATTTTTGAGATAGAGTCTCTCTCTGTCACCCAGGCTGGAGTGCAGTGGTGCAGTCTCGGCTCACTGCAACCTCTGCCTCCCGGGTTCAAGCGATTCTCCTGCCTCAGCCTCCTGAGTAGCTGGAATTACAGGTGCGAGCCACCACGCCCAGCTAATTTTTGTATATTTAGTAGAGACAGGGTTTCACCATGTTGGTCAGGCTGGTCTCGAACTCTTGACCTCAGGTGATCCACCTGCCTCAGCCTCCCAAAGTGCCGGGATGACAGGCGTGAGCCACCACGCCTGGCCATAATTTTTGTATTTTTTGTAGGGACGAGTTCCCACTATGTTGCCCAGGCTGGTCTCCAACTCCTGGGCTCAGGCAGTCCTCCCACCTCAGGTGTCCAAAGTGCTGGGATTACAGGCGTGAGCCACCACACTAGGCCTTGTTCCAGGTGTGGTGGCTCATATTTGTAATCTTTTCTTTTTTTTTTTTCTTTTTGATAGGACAATTAGGACTCTGATCACCTTTGCCTGGCTAGTCAACTCAGCCAATCTAGTCTAAAATATTTCTTCCTTTGGGAAACCTTTTGAGGCCTCTCCCAGACAGAATAAGTCCCTTGACTTTCTGTTCTTAGAGCCAGTGCCTCCATTCTTGCTGCTGGGGTAACACTGATCCCATTTCATGAGAGTTTGTGGCTCTCCTAGACTGTGGACTTCTTGAGGGCAAAGGCTGATTAATACTCACATTTATAACCCTCAGAGGTCTCTCCTGGATCCTGGCTCCAATCAGCTCTGAATCAGTGCTGGCTAAATGAATTGAAAATCATGTGAACACGTTTCTGTTCCAAAAAGCAAAGCTCTCATTTACTCAGATTGGGCAGGCTCCTTCCTGTGCCTGTGTCATCCTGACAGCAGTATTTATCTTTTTTTTTTTTTTTTTTTTTTGAGATGGAGTCTCACTCTGTCGCCCAGGCTAGAGTGCAGTGGGGTGATCTCAGCTCACTGCACCCTCGGCCTCCTGGGTTCAAGTGATTCTCCTGCCTCAGCCTCCCAAGTAGCTGGGATTACAGGGGCATGCCACCACGCCTGGCTAATTTTTTTGTATTTTTAGTAGAAATGGAGTTTCACCATGTTGGCCAGGCTGGTCTCAAACTCCTGACCTCAAGTGATCTGCCCGCCTTGGCCTCCCAAAGTGCTGGGATTACAGGCGTGAGCCACTGCACCTGGCCCCGACAGCAGTATTTATTAGGCTGTCCATCCCGGGTTAGGACTTGCACCTGACTGATATCTGGAATGACTTTTGATTAGGATGGGCATGTTGCCTCACTGACTCCGGCCAGGGTCATGACGAGGCAGCCTCCACCCTTGCTGTCTGGGATGAGACATTGGCCTCTGTTGTTACCAGCCTCTTCCTGTAGTAACTGCCTCACAGAGAGAGAAGCCGTCTATAGCATCACTTCCACGTGGGACCTTGCCAACTTGTCCTTTTCTACAGGCACATCAGAACAACGAATTTCAGGAAATGAGAAAAGCAAGCAGAGATTTTAAAAAAATTTAAATCTGTTTATTTTTGAATAAGTAACACATTCACGTGGTTCACAATTCAAAAGGTACAAAATTATACAGAGTAAAATTCCCCTCCCAGTTCTGTTCTTCAGCTGTCCAGGGGCCCTCCTTGGAGGAAACTGCATCTATATGTGACTGTAGATTTGAATGTCTCTATTGTTCTCACTCTTTACTTTTTCTGGATGTTTCTTGTCTCTTCCATAGCAACATTCATTTCATCCTGCCCCCATTCCAATCCCTGATACCTAGTTGCATGCTCTGGATAGGCACCTGGCAAATGTTGGGGATCAGCTGACAGCTTGTCTGTAATCCAAGAATATTTGTGGAGTCCAGGCTTATAGTATCTTTGTTTGATAGTGAATTAGATGCATTTTCATTCACTTATGTTCTTGTTCTTCCAAGAGAAGCCAAGAAGCGTTGATTGTCCCATCAGCCTTCCTTGTACTGTCTTCCTTTCATAAGCCATCACTTCCATTTGTATTGTTGCCAGTTGAGGATGGTTTAGGGCTCACTCACACATTTTTCAGGGGATGATTGTGCAAGAAATGTTGATGTTTTCCAATACTTTTTTGGCCTCCTCAATTATTTCTTCTTTTGGCTTGTGCAAGAAAAAAATCTTTACCCCTGTCCTCACTCCCATCAACACACACCCATACATGCTTTGGGGCCTCTCTCTGCCCTTCTCTTTTGGAATCCACTGAAAATGAGCAAAGAACTGAAAGGCAGAATCCTGTCTTCTCTAGACAGGCACTTTTCAGCTTTTACTTATCATTGTTTTGAGGTGTCAAGAGTTTTGGAGATTTTTTTCCCCTCCTCTTTCTCTCTCAAGCCAGGCATCTCCAGAAGCCCGCCTCTCCCCTTGGCAGGTGTGGAGAATTCACCTGCTTTTTTGGTCACTTCCTGTGCACTCTACTGCCTTCCCTGGCTGCTCAGAAAACATGGGCCTTGGAGCAACTTCCCTCAACTTCCTCTCTCCTCTAGATTCCTAGCCAGCGGCCGATCAAGAGGCAGCCCCACAGTCCTCTGGGCGGCAGGGGCCGGTGATTAAGTAGCCAGGTCTTTAGCTGATTCCATCCTTGTTTGTCATAACTCTGCTGCAAGTTATTTTGGTCTCTGTGACTTGTGGCAGCACCATGATTAGGGTTTGATTACTATCACCAAAGCGACTAAAAGATGAAAATAGAAGCCACAACAGGAAATAAACAACTGCAAATGAGCTATTTTATTCCATATTCCCTGCCAGCAAATGATTAGAATCAAACTCATTCACAATAGTTTGGTGAACTCTTAAACTTTTTTCTTAAGGGTCAGAATAGTCTGAAACTGCGTGTTTGTTGGCCTCCTTTGTGCCTGTGGAAGGGAAAGAAAGAAACTACCTTTCTAGGCACACCAGCCTGCCGGGAATTCCTCTACTGCCAGGCTTCTGGCTTCTTTCTTGGAGAGGAGAGGCATAAGAATGTGATGGGGTGGGGCTATCAGGAAGGCTGGGATGGGGATGCCGGTGAGCTATAAAGCAGCACCAATCATTGTAGCTGCTTGCTCAGCACCGCACCCAGCTTCTACCTAGGGTAGCAAAATGGAAGAGGAAAGCCGTGTAGAGAGGGGTGACACCTGAATTAATACACCTACAATTACACTATATGGGAACATATCTCTGCAAGTACTTGCATGTTCCACCCAGACAAACCGTGACGTCAGACTCCACTCCTGAAACACCCATGAAACCTACCTGCCCTGTGTGTGCTCCGGCCTCTCATTACAGAGCCTTAGCACTACTGGCCAGATCTCCAAAAGATTCTTCAGATTCTCCATTTAGCCAAGAAACTTAATTAGAATTATGACCTTTGTTTTCTCTGCTTATTTAAGTCCTTTCTGTTGCTATGAAGCCTGGTCTGACCACTCTCAAAAAGTGAAGATCTTTTAGGGAGATCCAGAACAGAGAGGGAATGGGACCCTAGAGGGCAGAAACTTGCCCAGAAAACCTTATAAACCCTGCCAAGTGCTCGCCTAACGTGGGGATTGCTGTTGGCCCAAGTTGCTTAACCAGTGAGTGGCAACGCCCCAGCCTGGAATCAGGTTTTCTGACCTCTAGTCTGGTACTCTTTCTAAGCCTTTCTAAGGTGAAAATATGATACATTTCCCAGACACCTTAAAAATCCCATTTCTGGGCCAGGTGCTGTGGCTCACGCCTGTAATCCCACACTTTGGGAGGCTGAGGTGGGTGGATCGCCTGAGCTCAGGAGTTCGAGACCAGCCTGGGCAACACGGTGAAACCTTGTCTCTGCTAAAATACAAAAAAATTAGCGGGGTGTGTTGGAGTGCACCTGTAGTCCCAGCTACTAGGGAGGCTGAGGCAGGAGAATTGCTTGAACCTGGGAGGCGGAGGTTGCAGTGAGCCGAGATCATGCCACTGCCCTCTAGGCTGGGTGACAAAGCAAGGTTCCGTCTCCAAAAAAAAAAAAAAATCCCATTTCTGTCTCTTTCGTCTTCCCTTGCCTGTCGTGATAGGCCTCCCAAAGTGCTGGGATTACACTCCTTCTCCATTCTCTCCTGTGCTTTCTTGGTTGCTGTCTTCACAGGTTGCTTCTTAGAATGTTTTTTTATACACACACAAGGTTTCAATGCCCTTTTATAGAAGCCATATTTTAATTTACAACAAAATTACGATGTCATACAACTGCGGCTTATGTGGCCTTACACAGTAAATGTTCAGAATGGCAGCTTCTGTCCGTCCAGTAGGGTTCTGCACTGCTTGGCATCCTACTATCTTCCAAGTCAATAAGTGTTAGGATCTCCTTGCCTGGAAATGATCATGTAAGCAATGTTGCTGATTTTCTCTTGAATTTATATTACCAAAGGTACTTTTGGTGGGGTGGAGGAAGGGTCCAAATGTCCCTTAAGCCCTAAGTGTTGATTTCTAAATATTTATTAAGCATCTACTATTATACTAATATGTTGGAAATCTTTTTAATTGCTAGAGGGGGAGAGGACTTGAGCTCTAAAGGCGGCTAAGATACATTCCTGTCTTTTCCTTTTAAGAACATATAATTTAGCTGGGAAGATGTACATTTCATCTTTACTTTTCTTTTTTTCTTTGCTTTTTTTTTTTTTGAGACAGAGTCTCACTCTGTTGCCCAGGATGGAGTGCAGTGGTGCGATCTCGGCTCACTGCAACCTCCCTCTCCCGGGTTCAAGCAATTATCCTGTCTCAGCTAGGATTACTGGTGCGCGCCACCCGCCTGGCTAATTTTTGTATTTTTAGTAGAGACGGGTTTCACCATGTTGGCCAGGCTGGTCTCAAACTCTTGACCTCAGGTGATTCACCTGCCTCGGCCTCCCAAAGTGCTGGGATTACAAGCGTGAGCCACCGCACCCGGGCACATTTCACCTTTTCTAAAGATTATTTTAAGGCCAGGTGCAGTGGCTCACGCCTGTACTCCCAGCACTTTGAGAGGCCGAGGCAGGTAGATCACTTGAGGTCAGGAGTTCCACATCAGCCTGGCCAACACGATTAAACCGCGTCACTACCAAAAAATACAAAAATTAGCCAGGTGTGGTGGCGCGCGCCTGTAGTCCCAGCTACTCCAGAGGCTGAGGTGGGAGAATCGTTTGATCTGGGGAGGCAGAGGCTGCAGTGACCGAAATCGAGCCACTGCACTCTAGCCTGGGTGAAGAGTGAGACTCTAAAAAAAAAAAAAAAAAAAAAAAAAAAAAGAAAGAAAGAAAAAAAAGATTCTTTTAAGCCCCCAATGAGCTTCACTGCTGGCCTGATCTCACAATTCTCAATGGCTTTTTAAAAAAATCCTATTTCACTGAATATGAAGTGAGGTTAGATCACCATGCCAACTAGTGGCTTCATCAATACTGATGTGTGTGTATTTAAATCATTACGTTTCTCAGAGCCATCAGCTTTCACGCTGTAAATGCGTTTATGCCCTAGCAATGCCGTGCCCGTTTCTATGCAGTAACCCGCCAGCTTGGGTATATGTGTTTTCCGGACCTGGGGTCAAGGAATAAACTCTGTGACCCTAAACACCTTGAAAGCTACGAGGCCCAGAAACAGGCCCTGCATGCAAATGAATGCCCTAGGCAGGTCTGCTCGCTGGGTAACCTTCCCGCGCCGGGAGGCAGGGTGGCGGGTGGCGGAGGTCTTCCGGGCCCGGGAGGAAACCTGCCGGCGGCGCGCAGGCGAGCCCCCCCCGCGCTCCCACTCCCGCTCCCGCTCCCCTTCTCCCGCCGGGATGCTGCCCCTCGCAGCTCGTCAGCCGGCCAAATGCATTCCAGAGCTGTGCACAAGACACACTTCTCTAGGCAGTCCTAGAAACCGGAGCCCGGAGCGGAGAGGGCGGGAGGGAGCGCGCGGCCGCCGCTGAGGTCATATTCACGCCGCCTCCCCGCCCTCGGCGGCTGTTCCCCTCAGCGCACACTTCCCAGGGCCTCGGTCCAGTCCGGTATAAATGTCTTTTAAACTAAGACAGCGCTCTCCTCCCCTTGCCCTCCGGCGCGGCCAAGGGATCCACCGCCAGGGCCTTTAAAACAAAACCAATGAATGAAGCGCTGGGGCGAGCGCGCGCGAGATGGCCACCGCGAAGCCCAGCCGGGTCGAAATCGGGCCACCGACCAGCTCGCTCAGCTCCAAAACTCGCGGCGAAGCCCGCTCGGTGCTCCCTGCTTTTCCAATTTCTCCATGGCTCCGGCCGGGGCTCAATCCATTCTGGGAGCTTCTCTGCCCCCCACCTCTCTCTCCCCTCCATCGGTACCCCCACTACAGACCCGGGAGGGGGTGGCAGTGGCGGGGTGTTGGGGGGAGAAATAGCTTTTAGAAACCCGATCTGTTGTTTGCGAAACACAATCGCTTTTTTTTTTTTTTTTTTTAAAGCGACAGGGTGTCTAGACGGCCACGTGACGAGGCCGGAGCCGGGCGCGCCACTGCGCAGTGGAACCAGCCGAGCAGAGGGCCGGAGGGGGGGGTGCGGGGGGGCGGGGAGGAGGCGGCGGCGGCGGCGGCTGGGGGCGGGGGAGGGAAGGGGGAGGAAGGGGGAGGGAAGGGGGCGGGGGCGGGAGGCCTTGCGGGAGACGGTGAGCCCCGGGCACACTCGCTTGCTGCTCGGCGCACGGAAGATCCTGTCCCCGAGCCGCGCCAGCCGAGCCAGCCGGGCGCCGTGCTCGGTCCGCTCGCCGCGAGGGAGAGAGCTGCCCGAGACAGAGCCAATCCGCCGGCGCCGAGCCGCCGAGCGCCCGGCCCCTGAGCCCCTGAGTGCGGCGCGGCGAGCCCCTGGCGGCGGCAGAAGGACCGGAGCGCCAGGAGAGGGCGGACCGGGGACAAGGAGGCTCCCGGGCGCGACGAGGAGAGTCTCGGAGGAGGAGGCGCCGAGAGGACACCGGGGCCTTCTGCCGCCGCAGCTGGGTCGAGGCGAGCAGCCCATGCGGGGAACCTCGGCGGCCAGCCGCGGCCAGGAGAAGGGACACCGGCGGCCCCTGCACTAGCAAGCAGCTTGTGCCCACGGGGGGCGAAACGCGCGACCCGTCTGGGGCCCTCCGCCGCCGCCGCGCCGCCCTCCCCCGCGCTGTCAGCCCCGCCGGGCTCAGCCGCCGCCGCAGCATCTTCTGCCCCTGCGCCCCCGCCAGCCTCGAGGAAGTCCCCGCCGAGGACCTGGGCCCCCAGGAGCGCAGGAGGAAAGACCAGAGACTCCCCTAAACCACCCAGATGCGCAGGATTGAAGCGGTCTAGCCAAAGCTTTCTGTGGATTAAAAAAATACACGATTTTTTTTTTTTTTTTGGCAGAAGAAAAGGAGAGGAAGACCAGCGGGGCTTTGCAAGGAAACAGGGGGGATGTAACTCGTGGATACATTTTTCCACCCTTCAAACATCTTGTTATACTTTGTAAACATTTTCTTTTTTTAAACCCCAGTTCCAGCCGGACGCCCCCAGACCTCTGAGGTTCGAGGAGGTGGTGTTTTTCATTTGGGGCTTTGCATATTTGGTTGTTAGGTTTTGCGAGAGCCTTCTTATTTCGCCAGACATCTCATGCGGGGTGAAGTCCACTCGGCCCCCTCCCCTGAGTCTTCGTGTGCACGGAATTCGAGGAGATCCGGTTACTAAGGATATAGAGGAAAAAAATAAATCGCGTGCTTGCTTTTTTTTTTAATTGCCTGCTTCTCCCCACCCCCAAATTAAGTTGCTTAGCAAGGGGGAAAGAGGCTTTTTCCTTCTTCCAACAGCCCAGCCGAACGCCTTTCGTTTTTTGCCCCCGCGGACCTTCCATGTAGGAAGCCAAGGCTGGCGAGCCCGACATTCGGGAGCCACTGCGGGGGGGCCTCTTTTTGGGGAGGCGCCGACGGGGGCAGGCTCGGCCGTCCCCAGGGAAGCGGCAGCCGGGTTCCTCCGGGGCGCGCCGGGGCCGGAGAGCCGCGCAGGGCGCGGGCCGCGCGGGGTGGGGCAGCCGGAGCGCAGGCCCCCGATCTCCGGCGGGCGCCCTCGGGCCCCCGCGCGCGCCCCGGCCTCCGGGAGACTGGCGCATGCCACGGAGCGCCCCTCGGGCCGCCGCCGCTCCTGCCCGGGCCCCTGCTGCTGCTGCTGTCGCCTGCGCCTGCTGCCCCAACTCGGCGCCCGACTTCTTCATGGTGTGCGGAGGTCATGTTCGCTCCTTAGCCGGCAAACGACTTTTCTCCTCGCCTCCTCGCCCCGCATGTTCAGGACCAAACGATCTGCGCTCGTCCGGCGTCTCTGGAGGAGCCGTGCGCCCGGCGGCGAGGACGAGGAGGAGGGCGCGGGGGGAGGTGGAGGAGGAGGCGAGCTGCGGGGAGAAGGGGCGACGGACAGCCGAGCGCATGGGGCCGGGGGCGGCGGCCCGGGCAGGGCTGGATGCTGCCTGGGCAAGGCGGTGCGAGGTGCCAAAGGTCACCACCATCCCCACCCGCCAGCCGCGGGCGCCGGCGCGGCCGGGGGCGCCGAGGCGGATCTGAAGGCGCTCACGCACTCGGTGCTCAAGAAACTGAAGGAGCGGCAGCTGGAGCTGCTGCTCCAGGCCGTGGAGTCCCGCGGCGGGACGCGCACCGCGTGCCTCCTGCTGCCCGGCCGCCTGGACTGCAGGCTGGGCCCGGGGGCGCCCGCCAGCGCGCAGCCTGCGCAGCCGCCCTCGTCCTACTCGCTCCCCCTCCTGCTGTGCAAAGTGTTCAGGTGGCCGGATCTCAGGCATTCCTCGGAAGTCAAGAGGCTGTGTTGCTGTGAATCTTACGGGAAGATCAACCCCGAGCTGGTGTGCTGCAACCCCCATCACCTTAGCCGACTCTGCGAACTAGGTGAGAAGTTGTCCCCCTACCCCCAACATTTTCCGGCGCGCCAGGGCTGGAAGAAAAGCCCCTAGGGCAGTGCGTTTGTGCAGCCACCTCTCCAGGGGGAGTGTGCATACCCTCCTGGGAAGAGACTGGGGGCCGAAAGTAGAGAAAGGACAAGGGAAACTCAAAGGGCATTCCCTGGGGCTTCCCTTCCAGGTTTTATCCTGTGCTGCCCCGAAGGGGTCTATGGGCACTGCTCCTGCACAGTCTGCGGTTACAAATTAGACGCCTTCATTTCCGGATCAACAAGGGGGTGCAGAGGGAGGTGGGGGGGGTCACGCCTCCCCGCACCCGGAAAGACGTTGAGGTGTGTGGCCGAGTTGGATTTGGTCCAGGCCCGCCAAGGAAGGCTGGGAGAAGCGTGCTATAAAGGCTGGAAGGTCTCCGTATTTACTCCTTTAGTAAATACGGAGAATCACGTCGAACACCAGTGGCCCAGATACTGTCGTGGCCGCGCACCTTTGGAGTTTTGGGGCAAAGAGAGTTGGATGGAAGCCCGTACTGGGTATCTGTTTCCTTTCAACTCTGCCAGCCCCAGGGTGCAGAGGAACAAAGGCAGGAGAAGTGGGGTGTCCCCTACTTTTTCGTTCCTTCCGCACAGATAAGTCTGTAGATTAGTGGGGCCCCGGCGCCTCAGTGACGTTGTCGCCTCTTACTGCGCTGGGGCCTGGGCTTCTCGGCTGAGACCCTCAAACTCCTTCCCTTTTATCCTCTCAGCTTTCTCCATTCTTTCCTTTTCTGTACGTCTCTGTACACAGAGTGTGATGTGAGGGTTCACCCCGGGCGCCCACAGATCCCCCAAGTTCACTAGCACGCTTGGGATGCATCTCCAAAGTGCGTTGGGAATGGGGAGCCCCGTGTCCCCCGCGCGGGTGCCGAGTGGACCGGCGGGGGCGGAGGTGAATTGCACCCCGGGGGGGGGCGGGCCGGGGCGGGGAGCCGAGGTTGCTGGGAGCTGGATCGGGAGTCCGAGGACGGGGAGGGGGCATGGTCGCCCCCCGCCCTGTGAACTGTGAAGTGCGCGGCTCCGGCCGAGCCGGTGGTTTCCAGCCGGGCCAGCCGAGCGCGGCGGCGGCGGCGGCCGCAGACGTGGAGGAGCGGAGCGCTGAGGCTGGCGCCAGGCGGCCTCTTTTGTTTATCTGACAGCTAAATATCAAGGCAATCACCGCCTCGCGGCCCTGCCTCCAACCCCCACAGCTAAGACAAACAGTTGGGTTAAAAGAATGCCTCTGTTATCATAAGTTTCTATCTCTCTTCTCATGGCTGGGCCTTTATTTTCTCTTGCTTTTTTAATTTCAGAGTCTCCCCCCCCTCCTTACTCCAGATACCCGATGGATTTTCTCAAACCAACTGGTGAGTAGATGATTTTTAAAATATCCTGCTTATCTTAAGTTAGAAATAGAGCCTCTAGAACCTGGCTTTTTGTGTGTAGGCAAAGGCTTGGGGAGGTGCTGGACTTGCTTCACATTGGTTCTAGTTTTCCTCTGTTGGAAGTTTGGTGAATTTTTCTGTTGTGGCTGGGATTTTGTTTACTGTTTTTGCAAAGACGTTCCCTTGATACGCTTTACATTTTGTTCCTTTTTCATGTATTTGCGCAGTGTAGCCGGTGGGCTCAGCTTTAACACGTGGAAGCTTTAGTCCAGAAAGAAGTGTCTTGGGAACCAAATAGGACTGGTTGATGGGGAAAACTCGGAGACTTCGTGAGTGCCGGGAGCATCAGTGGGAATAATGGAAAGGGTGATTCGATAGATGGGAAGACGGCTTGAGAAGGTGCAAAGAATACTTTGGTTTGGAGTAGACACTAGAACGCTTCAGAAGTATAGGCAACAGCCAGTAAAAGGGGGGGTAGGTCCCTGCTCCAGTCACCTGCAAGTCAGTCCTCTCCCGAGGTTTTCTCAGTATTCTCCATAGGGGCTATCAAAGTTTTGAGCATAGCTCTGCCTGTCTGCTGCTTTGTCACTGGCTGGCATGAAGCCAGGGCAGAAGCCCATTTGAGACTGGCACCAGCCCTGTTGTGGTTGTCTGCATTCAACTTCTGGCCAGCAGCAGCACAGGGGTCCATCCTCTGGACATCACCGTGCTGGGGACAGGGTCAGCAAAATGAACTTGGGGGCGACAACAAGGACAAACCCAAATTCCTGGAGCTCCCTCGTACAGTAGGAGATAGATCTGTTTGCTAAAAGTACAGGTTGTATGTAACCTTGGTTTTTGTGCCTGTATACTGGTGCCTGAAAAAACATTAATACTTGGGACATTTTTATTTTGCCAAGGTTCTGGGAGAAGGAAAAGTGAAGGGTTGGGCACCATTTAGCTCCTGGAATTCTGCAAGTCCTTCCGCCTCCTGCGTTTTGGCTGTTGGGCCTTTCCCCCCACTAATTAAAAGTTTTGCTGGGGCGTTGTCATAAATTAAATACTTTAATGAACGTGTAACTGAAGCCCATACTCTGCAGCCAGTCCTCCTGGGACTCTACCAGCTCCCTCAAGTTGGGAAGGCGTTCCTGCTTGCCTGGTGCCGGTCTAATAAGTGGCCCGCAAAGCATGTGATATTTTGCTTTCGATTTACAAAACACCAGATAAATGGTTATTAATGAGGAGATACACAGTTCTCTGTATTTGTAACAAACGTTAACTGGAATTACCAAGCTCTGTTTTCCCAAAGACTGTAACTTGACTGGGTTTTGGCTTAAAGAATCAAGAATTCTTTTATGAAGTCAGTTTTCCAAGGGGCCACCTCTGACCTTTGTTTGTCCCTCCATATTCTTCAAATTTGGAGATTTTCCTTAAAAGAGAGAGAACAGTGACCTTAGCCCCAGGGATAAAGACCAGCAGGAGTAAATGTTCCCAGAAACCTCCAAAAACCATAGAAAAGAAAGGCCATGTTCCCTTGGGTTTCCTGCGGAGACACTGGGATAAATCTGTTCTCAGGATTTAAGGAGTCCTTCTGCCAGGCCAGGGCCTCATTTTCGGTGAGTGGAGTGATATATTTATTCATTAGCAAGTGTTGACATTAGGTAGCAAAATGTGTGTAAACAGAGAAGCCACAAAGACAGGAATGTGCCATTTCCAAGGGGGAGAAAAGTTCTCCAGATCAGCCAATAGGAAGTGATTAACCTGCCAATCGGAAACTAAGACAGCTGGTTACTCACCCAAAACGTTTTGTTGAAAATAGAACAAAAAAAGAAATGAGAAAAGGCGCTGCTGTGTAAGAATTTAGCATCAGTAATAGACAAAGCCCCCACGAAGGGAATTGTCCTGCCACATTGGAGGACGGCCAGGTCTGGAGCTGGAGCACATCCCCCTCTCACAGGTCTGGGGCTGGTTTTGCCAGCTGCTATGGCCGGGGGCATTGAGGTCAGACCACAGATGGGCGCTGACCCAGGTCTTCATCCCCATTTTGCGTATGGGAGAATGTTTGGCCCAGGAATCTACATGGACCATTTACATTCTTCAGTTTCTAAGTCGTAGGTTGAATTTTTGGTCTTGGGTTACTAGATGAAACAGGCACAAAGTTTTACAGTGGACAACTGTTAAAATCTTAACCAGTTGCACAACTAAAGGAATACATCCTGTGAAGTCTCCATCTTGGGAAAAGGTGATGGGAACGGGGCTGGTGCCTGGTACCCTGCAGCCTTTGGAGACACAGAGGGCTCAAAGCTAGGAACTCCATTTTGCTATAATTTAAGCCACTCCACTCAGCCTCTGGGAGGCCTGGACTTTAGACACCTAGGTACTGTGTGGTCCAACCAGCAGAGCCTTCTTTGAAAGAGTGTTCACATGACTGAACCTAGGGGAGGCCAGTTGTGACTTGTGGCTGTCAGAAGTCAGAAAGACACTCCCACCTCTGCATCCGACAAGAAGTCAGAATTTGCTGTTTAAAGCTGGATCTCGGGGATAGCTGTGTGGGCTCTGCTTCCCATGTTTCATTGTATCTGATGGTCTGAAGGTTTGAAGAATGGCTGGCCTTGGAGGGTTGCTGGGTGAGCTCTTGAGGGACCCAGGTGGCCAGTATCCATTGGCAGATCCAGCCTCCAAATCCAGGTCGGAATTATGGTGTCTTGACCTGAGATCTGGCACTGCGTTTGCCTCTTAACTGAGGTCCCTCTTAACTTTTCTAGGCCTCTTTTAAAATCAGCATGATGAAAGAGATTAGGTCATTCATTCATTCATTGGTTCATTCATTCATTTTACAGGCATGATGATGTGCCTACCTAGAAATTTGAGGATTCCGATGCAGTGCTGTGTTCTTTTTTTTTTCGAGACAGAGTCTCGCTCTGTCACCCAGGCTGGAGTGCAGTGGCCCGACCTCGGCTCACTGCAAGCTCCACCTCCCAGGTTCAGGCCATTCTCCTGCCTCAGCCTCCTGAGCAGCTGGGACTACAGGTGCCCGCCACCATGCCCAGCTAATTTTTTGTATTTTTAGTAGAGACGGGGTTTCACCGAGTTAGCCAGGATGGTCTCGTGTGATCCGCCCGCCTGACCTCATGTGATCCGCCCGCCTCGGCCTGCCAAAGTGCTGGGATTACAGGCGTGAGCCACCGCGCCTGACAGTGCTGTCTTCTTTTATAACCAGGGTTCATTTGAGTTCTGGGTTCGGTGAACTACCTGGGGCAGAGCTGGGACCCTTGGGGTACAGTGGTGGGTAGGGGCTCCTCTGTCTTTAATAGTACTTAGGAAGCTCAGAACGCAGTTTTTGAGACTATCGTGGGACTCCCAGCTCCTTTACCTTGTACTCATTCTCAATAGTTCACTCCTTGGCTGCTCCCTAGGGTTGGGTTTTCAAAGACTCTGTTGGAGCTGCTCGGAGAAAGGAATGAGTCTTTCTCCCGCAGAACCTAGTGCTTACCGAGTGCTTGATAATACTTAGCGTTGCATGAGTCAGGAGTGGCCTAGAGCTTCTGTCTGCCAGCCAGCCTGGGCTCTGGGGAACAGGTGACACAGGCCTAAGGTGAGACCCTGACTTCAGAGACCTGTCTATGCGGAGCTTTTCTGTGAGTGAGAGATGGAGGTATGGCTCCTTTAACCTTGAGGCCAGTCTGGATGGCCTGGCCACCTCCAGGAAAGAGGGTAGGGATTCCATAGCCTGCCTGGGGAGTGAGAGCCATGGGATAGGACTGGACTCTTGGGAATAGCCCAGCTCACTGGGTGGCCCTTTGAGCTAGTCAGTGACGCCTCAGTTTACCTAGCTGCCTGTGGAACAGGTATACTTTGCTTCTTCACAGGGGTGGTAGGGAGGCTTAATTAACGTTTGTAAATCCCTCCTGAGATCAAAGCCACTGCAGAAGGGCAGAGCACCATTTCACAAAAACGCTTGTGGTTGCCTGTGTGGAGCTGGCGTACCTTTGATCTGAGATGGGCTGACACCCTGAACATGGTCCCAGCTCTGCTCTGAGATGCCCGGCTTTTCCTTTGAAACACACCTTGCCCCTGGGATTCTGCCAGCCAAAGGTGGGGGGGAGTGGCTGTGGATAAGTCATCATGTTTAATGTGGGGGTGTCTTCTGTCTGGGAGGAGTGGGTGGAGGAGAGGGTTGAGAAGCCTATCTCTAGAAAATGATGAAGGCCATCAAAACGGTTTAGAAAGTGCAGGGTATACACCATTTAACAAGTAACTCCATTTCCTGCCCGCCTCTATTGTTTTCTGTTTGATTAAGTGTATCCTGTAAAACTGTATATTCCTGTTAGGAATTAGCCTTTACCCTGATAAAATGAGATTACACACACAGTCTTCTTTCTCCCCTACCCACCACTACCACCTCACCCCCACGCCTGCCTCCACTTCTGCCTCTCCACCACTTAGGAGAGTTCTTGAAAAGTTGTCCTTCCAGCCTGGAGAATGTGGGAGAGGGAGTGACCCTGAGTTAGAGAGAGAACCTTACAAATAAGCGGGGCAGACAGCAGAAAGCCAGAGATGGTTTGGGGCTATGTGTAGGCCACTAAAGGATTCCCATTGGCTACTTGCCCCTGGCTGCTCTTTTTTTTTTGGCTTTCCTATTTGCCAGCATGGCCAAGTGGTTCCAATTGGAAACCCACAGGGACATTGTCCTAGTGGCCTGGAGTAGGAGGCCTGGTGTCTGCATGATCCAACCTGCTGTGTTTGCTGCGGACCTGGGCAGCAGCTTTCCTTAGCTGGGCTCTGTCCTAGAACTTCAGGGAGTTTGGCACTGCCAGTGGTGCATGACAAGCTTACAGGGTCTTGTATATTTGTGTTTCATGGGACTAATGAGTTGTGGTTCATGGACTTTAGGTTTTGCTTTAATTGCTTGGAGGGCGGTTGTGGAGTCTCTGTTTCTCAGCTGGAATTGTCATTATCCTCATTAACGGTGAGGTCACTGTGCTGAGTACCTGAGGGTGACAGAAGTTGAAGAGAAGTCTAGTTAAGGGCAGATGCAATCTAAAGGTAAAAATCAGTGAGGAAACTCCAAGTGTTGGGTGCCAAAGGTTTTATAGGAACTGAGAGCAGAGAGCCTTGCAGGTCTGGGATTGCCTGGGAAGGTTTCCAGAGATGAGGGGTTTGGACTAGCCTGGGAGAGGTTGAACATTTCCCCTCCGGCTCGGAGCCTTGCTGAGAATGTTCTCTGTCTTGATCTGGTGGTGGTTACACAGGTGTATACATGAGTAACATTCATTGCGTCTACTTGGGATTTTGTATACTTTGCTCTACTTAAGTTAGTCCTCAATTAAAAAGGGGGGAAGAAGTCCCTGCAGCCCAACACCAATCTTGAGAATGTTTTCAAGAACTGGGAAACCTGTCTTTAAAAGGATGAAGGCAGAGAGGACATGGGCTCCAAGGAGGGAGGCTTCTGCCCTTGATGAGGGATGACAGAGCAACCAGGGTTGAGAAAGTCCAACCCAAACCTCCTTTGACCTTGGGAACCACCTGGTATCCTTAATGGGGGACTGGTAATGAAAGAGAAATTCCAGCCAGTCTCATTGAGCCTGACTCCAGTAATGATTAACTGGCCGCCCGGAGCCCAGATGGGTGACAAGGTGCTGTGGTCTGTCTTACGATGGGCAGTGAAGCCTGAGCAGACCATTAATAATCAGCATTAAGGCTGCGAGTCAGCCTTTTGGAATGTGTGGTTTGTCTTTCGTGCTGTTTAGAGCGTGCTTAAAGATGGATCTTGGTTTTTTTATTTGTGTATTTATTTCTTTCTCTCCCCTTTTCAAATCCACAGCAGACTGTCCAGATGCTGTGCCTTCCTCCGCTGAAACAGGGGGAACGAATTATCTGGCCCCTGGGGGGCTTTCAGGTAAGATGCTTTCTTTTATTTTCCTGGCAGTTCCAACGTTTTTTGAAATTGCTAGAGACTGGAGGAATGGGGGTGGCCTTCTGCCACCCCAGCGGGTCTGGACTTCATCCTCATTTTTATATGCCTTAAGTTGGATGCATCGATGGTGACATTGTGGTGCCTTTCACCTCCTCATCCTGCAGTCCTTTACGCTCTGGACACTGGGTCCGTTCCATGGACGGGGAGACAAGAGCGAGCTGGGGACTGCTTTGGTGTGCGAAGTGTTGCCCGGTTATTTTTAAGCAGCTCCTGGCTTGGGGGGCTTCAGCTTGGTGACTTTGGTGTCATTAACTCATGCATTTGAGCTCTTTTTTTGCTTTTGCTCTTTGTGCGTGGGGGATGTAAAGGGAATGGACCCATCTTTAGGGACCTTGTTGAAGACAGATCCCAAGCGTACGATGGGATTTCAGAGTAGATCTGAGGCTTCCCTCCCAAGTTCTGATTCCCAGCCCAGCTTGCTGAAGGATTTTGCAGCACATGTCTGGGGCTGGGAGCACCAGGGTGGGAGCACTGCCGACAGTAGGAGCTATAATTGTTCCCTAGCGGGGCAGGTTTTCCTCAGGGCTCACAGGTATGCATGAAGGCCTAGAATGCCAGTGCTGGGGGGTCATGGGGCTGGCTGAGAGGCACGGGGTAGCTAGAGCATTGTTGTTCCTGAGGATGTGACAAGAGGGAAGTACTTAGAGAAACGCACTGGCTATGTACATGGGACGCATTTCATGTTGTTCTGAAGAAATCCTATTTCTACCTGTTTTTCCATCCCCACAATGTCATCACTAGATTTTCTAAGAACTGGCTGAAGCAAGAGGGAAAACAACCTTAAAAACAGAAATTCCAGCAGAGTTTTGGGCATTTGGCATTTCCTTGCCTGTAGGATCACGTGGTAGCAGCTCGAATAGAAGCTGTGCCCTGTTGTGGTGTATCCTCTTGTGTGAGGGGCACCCTTTTGTGTGGGGTGCCTGCTCTGAATACTTGGTGGTGGTTCCTCCATGGCTGGCTCAGGCAAAGTTCATTCCCGGACGGCTCCCTCCCGGGCTCTCCTCTCCAGGAACTGAGCTTGCTGAGAATGTCTTTAGGGAGACCCTTGTTTGTTTTCATTTCAATGCAATATATACTCTGACTGTTATCTGAGACTGAGTGTATTGTTTACTCAAAGCTTCTAATGAGAGTTGAGCAGGAAAAAGAGGGACCCAGAGAAGGGAGGGGGCTTCAGGCAGTATGGTGGGAGTGGACAGAGGAGTCGAGGAGGGAGAAAAGGCAGCAGTGTGTGAACTGCATCTTTTCTGCTTTCTAAGGCTGAGAGAGTTCTTGAAAGAAAGAAGGCCAATGAGAGGAAAGGGTCTCAGCAGAATAACACGCTCAGGATGTTGTTAGATGGTTTTATTTTTTAAACCCTGAATGTGCAGGGAGGAGTCCCGGCCCCTCCAAACCACATGAAATAAGCAAGGGAAGTGGCAGCTTTTGAAAGGGTCCTTTCGGAAGGTTTGTCTTATTGATAACATCTCGTCTGTCTCCCCTGCCGGAGGAAATGACGACACCAGGCTGAGATACCAGCCTGAGCGCCTCTTCACCCGCCAGTGCCATGTGACCTGTGAAGCCCTCAGGAGATGGGTGGGCTTTTTTTTTTTTTTCTTTTTTGACAGAGTCTCGCTCTGTCGCCCAGGCTGGAGTGCAGTGGCGTGATTTCAGCTCACTGCAACCTCCGCCTCCCAGGTTCAAGCAATTCTCCTGCCTCAGCCTCCCAAGTAGCTGGGATTACAGGCACCCACCACCGTGCCCAGCTAATTTTTTGTATTTTTAGTAGAGATGGGGTTTCGCCATGTTGGCCAGGCCGGTCTTGAACTCCTGACCTCAGGTGATCCAACCACCCCCGTCCTCCCCAAGTGCTGAGATTACAGGTGTGAGCCACTGCACCTGGCCGATGGGTGGGCTTTTTTTCCCCAAAGCTCTTCCAGTCCTAGAAAGAAACTGGGGGTAAAACAATCATTAACTCCTTCCCCTCACCCCCCCAGGTAACTGTAGACACAGATATTAATAAGGAACTGCCAGGAAGAAGCAGTGACTCTCTGAAGGGCAGTGTGGCTTCAGAAGACTGCAGAGAGAAAAGAGGGGGCCCTCCACGTGGAAAGAGCATTTGTTTTGAATTTCAGCTCTTGATTTACTAATTCTGAAGGCTTCAAAGTTTGAGCTCTTTCTTATTTCCATTCAGAGTTGGTACAGTGTATTCATAATGGGCCATGGTGGGGAGGGTACACTGTTTTGGGGGTTGATGTCACTGGCTTGGGGGCATCTGGAGGGGAGGTGATGGGCATGGAGAAAACCTAGGGCTGTCCTCTTTGTAGCGAGAATGCCTTCCAAAAGGGAACTTTATTGGCCCCTCTCCAGGGCAGGGAGTTTTGTAAATGGAGAAAGTCCAAACCTCCTCCTTTTCAAGAAGTTCCATGGGGGGTGGCCTGGGTGTGTCTGCTTTGCTGAGGATGAGGCCAGTGGCTGGATGTGGCAGGGCTGGATGGGGGAAGGGGCATAGCAGACACTGAGGTTGGGGGGTGGGAGCCTGGCAGCAAGGTGGGGAGCAGTGAAAACTGTGAGGAGTTTCTCCCTCCTCCTCCTTGAAATAACCTCTCTGAGCCTCTTTCACAGGCCCTGTGTGCTGTTTTCCTTCCTGTCCTGCCCTGGCTGAGAGCGGGCTTAATGAATGGGGCTCAGTTTAGGGTGGGAGGAAGGTCGGCAGCAGGAGCCAGGGCTTGATTCTCTTGGCAAGGGAAGAAGGGAAAGAAAAAACAGCCGAATGTGAAAATGTGGTGCCTCCAAGGTGGGGGTGGGGTGTGCTCAAAGGCCTGTCCCCTCCTGAAATGCAAGGGTGACTCCAAGGCTGGCCCTTCCCTTTCCTGCGCCCTTGCAAACTGCCCGGGAGGAAGGGGAGTGGGCGGGTAGGAGCCCGGGGGCGGGGCTGCTGGCTGCAGGTTGGAATTCCAGCATTGCAGCTTTGTTTTGGGGGGGGCGGGGGGGGTGGGTAGACGACAGGCCTGGTCGTTAGGGACTTGCAGTGAAACACACCCCACCCCTGCAAGTTTCCTCGGTCTGGGAAAACGGGACATTTTTAGAAGGCAGTGACTTGCTTCCAGGAGATTGTACTTTCATTTTTGACAGCTGGCTCTCTGAGACAGATGGATTGCTGGGTGCAAGCTTGTGTGTGTATGTGTGTGTGTGTGTTGGAGGGGTGGGTGAGTGGGTGGGTGGGTGTTGCCACAGACGTACAGATAGACAATCCCCTGCGCAAACACATGAGAGCGTGCAGATGCCCACAGGCAGGCTCTGGGATAGGGTGGGTCCCTGTCGCTGGGGTGGGTTGATGTCAGGGCAGCCTCTCCAAGAGGTTGTGGACTGGTGCGGTGGAGTTTGTGGATTGATTCTGCATTGTGATTTGGCAGTCTGTGCCTGACTCTCTGGGATGGGTGTCTTTTGAAAGGCATGCAACTCCGGAACAGGTCCATGCTGCTGCTTGGACATGGATGTGTCATGGCTCAGGAAGATGACCTGGGAGAGGTCTGATGTAGCTGGGAAGCCTCCAGGCTCAGCTCTGTCGTGGAAATGGAAAGGATTTGCTCCCAGAGCTTTCCGGGGATCACTGGGAATGCAGAGCATGTTTTGGAAGCTATCATCTTTGCAGCCTCCATCTGGAGTTTCTGTCTGGGGGCTCTCATTTTGCCTGTCTGCTGTCCTGGTTTGAGTGGGTTGAGGGAGCAGCATCTCCCTTGTGAGTTCTAGGTTATTCAGCTGCAGACTCATCTTCTAGCCTCCTCCTTTATATGTGAATGTCTGGAGCTGGCTCGGCCTCAGCCATATGGACCTGCCCAGTTAGGGTAGGGATTGGAAGCCAGCAACCACTTGTAGTTATTTAAACTTCAAAAGAAGCTCTCCCATGGATCTCAAGGAGGGAGGTAGGAGGCAGTGGAGACAGAAGTGCTCACGTGTCCTGGGAAATCCCATATCTTGGCTGTGCAAAGTCATGCTTGTTGGAGAGACCCGGCACCATGCCTCCAACCCAAGGGTGGCCAACTCTTTTTCTAAGGTCTTGAGATTCATATGTGGCTACTAGTTCCCAAGTCTGGGGGATGGGAGCATCCTTGAGTCAGTATCCATTCAGCATCCAAGAATGTTTCTCTCTCCTTCTCTTTGATCCCCGCTGGCATCTGTCATAGTCTCAGAGGAGAGCCTTCAAAAATACCTATGTAATCTGAAAATGCACCGCTGGCTCAGTCCACAGTTGACTTGGGCTCAAACCAAGTAGCTTAGGAAACATTGCTCCATCCTGTTTTAAGGAAAGTTAATCAGCTGCACGTGAACAATTATTCATTGTCTGGCTTGGAATTGTGATCGTGAACTGGGAACCTGGGCCTGGGCGCCTGTTGCTCTGCTTTTAAATTAAGTCACCTCCCCCTGCCTGGCTACAAAACAGCTCATGGTTTCACTGAGTCTCTAATGCCATTGTGGAGTGAGAACAGGGAGCACAGGTTGAGCTCACAGGCACGTGGGCCTTTCACCCAAGTGCTAATGAGCATGGACTTTGGGGGACTCAGGTGGACAGGTGCTTGTGACCATGAGCAAGCTCCTTCCTTCCCATCCCCTTAGTACCCTGCAGGCCACTGTGAGAAATGACAGTCTGGAACTCAGGGGACATCTTCTGCCTCTCCTTAAACACCTGCCAAAAGGATGAGTCAGGGCTAGGGCGGGCTCACCTGGTGCACACCCACACCCTGGTGAGGACCAGTCCTGGACCCCGCCTCTTCTTCAGTGCCCCAGGTCACGCACTTCCCCGTGGAGAAGGGCTTACTGATAAAACCTCTTTTGTCCTGGAAAGAATGAGGCAGTCCAGCAGGGGTTAAATACAGGGTGACAGCATTTAAAATCTCTGGAGCAAATTTGGGCTGCTCTGCCGGCCAGACAAGATGGTCTGCTGCCGCCTCACGCATCCTGTCCCCAGGCAGAACTGGGCCAGCAAAGGGGGAGGGGCCAGGTGAAGGCCAGGCTTTGGGTGGTGTCACTTTTGGTGACACTCTAGCATGCTGATTGCCCCTCACTTCCTACATACACACACACACACGCACACACACGCCTTTACTTAGCAAAGCCTGACTGTAGCTGCGTAGACTTGTACACCTATGGGACCTCCGTGGCAAGCTCAGAGCCAGTGGAGTAGTGAAAAGGGAGGAAATGCTGAAGAATTCATGATCAAGTTTGGCTTCCTTTGCTTCTTTTTAAAATTTTTTAATTTTTTAATTTTTTTAAATTTTAATTCGAGATGGAGTTTTGCTCTGTCGCGAAGGCTGGAGTGCAATGGTGGGATCTCGAGTCACTGCAACCTCTGCCTCCTGGGTTCAAGGGACTCTCCTGCCTCAGCCTCTGAGTAGTTGGACTGCAGGCGTGTGCCACCACGCCTGGCTAATTTTTGTATTTTTTTGTAGAGAGAGGGTTTTGCCATGTTGGTCAGGCTGGTCTCGAACTCATGACCTCAGGTGATCCACCCACCTTGGCTTCCCAAAGTGCTGGGATTCCAGGCATGAGCCACTGCGCCTGGCCTCTTTGCTCCTTCATTATTGTTGTTATTGTACCATAATTCCTTGCAGAATTATGATGGCCAGGCTGGTCTTTATTCCCTTTGGTCAAGGCCTTGAACTCGGAGCATCACCTTCAGAGCAGTTGTCTTCACCTGGCAGAAGAAAAAAAAGGTGTAAAGTGCTAGTTCCTAGACTTGCTCACACACTAAAATCCCTCGGGATTCAGCTTCCCAGATAGCTTTTTTGCTTGCTTATAGAAACATTTGAGAGAAAACTATTATTAACTATACATGGTCCACTGTTTTGCTTTGCTGTCATGAATGGGATTGTAAAAGGGACCCATGGGACCGGGTTTCGTTTTGGGACGATGAAGATGTTCTGGAACTGTAGAGTGGTGATGGTTGCACAGTTCTCCGAATGTATTAAATGCCATTGGTGGCACATTTTAGGTTATGTGTATTTTACCACAAGTTTGACAAAAAAATGGCCAGCGGTGGTTTTAAATACATGCAGATATTTGGATAATCTATAAGGAACAGTGATTGTGGAGAGTAAAATCGGAGAGACTTCTGTTAGTTGCCTGGGACCTGATAATGGTAGACACTTGTTTTGGTGGCAGCCCTGAGGTCACATGGGAAGTACATTGATGGGCCAGGGAGCAAGGCTGGTAGCCTGCCCGGGATCTCTGGTGTGTATATGTGTGTGTGTGTGTGTGTGTGTGTGTGTGTTTTGAGATGGAGTCTCTGTCACCCCGGCTGGAGGGCCTGCCTGTGTGTGTGTGTGTGTGTGTGTGTTTTGAGATGGAGTCTCTGTCACCCCGGCTGGAGGGCCTGCCTGTGTGTGTGTGTGTGTTTTGAGATGGAGTCTCACTCTGTCACCCCGGCTGGAGGGCAGTGGCACAATCTCGGCTCACTGCAACCTCCACCTCCTGGGTTCAAGCCATTCTCGTGCCTCAGTATCCCTAGCAGCTGGGATTACAGGCGTGCAACACCATGCCTGGCTAATTTTTTTCTGGTAGAAAGGGCGTTTCACCATGTTGGCCAGACTGCTCTCGAACTCCTAACCTCAAGTGATCCTCCCGACTTAGCCTCCCAAAGTGCTGGGATTATAGGCGTGAGCCACCACGCCTGGCCTTCTGTGTGTTACCTGAGCAAGCAGACACATCTGTGCTGATCCTTCGACCTTGCTTTTTTCTTCGTGGGTTCCAGAAATGAGAGACAAGAAAGTTCCCTCTGGTTTGAATCCCGGCTTGACCTTTCTGCCGGGGGAAGTGAATATGCTTGTTCTCACTCTGCGGGGTCCCCCTGGCCTGCCCAGCCCAGTGACTATGAACCAGGGTGATGCCAGGGTTGGCTCCCAAAGCTGGTGATCCAGACCCTTCCTGGGCCGCTGGAGACCCCAGTCCCTGTGATGTCTTTGCCCAAGTTCTAGGGCTGCAGAGGCCGCAGGTGACTGGCCCGGGCGCCCTCCCTTCGAGGGAGCCTTGTGAAAGGATACTGTAAGCACAGCCGCTGGGAGGTCACCACTGGCCCTACCACCTCTCGCTCAGTATTGAATGGCTAGCCCCAAGGCTGGCTGCCTGCCTACTGTCACACAGAGGCTTCCTCTCCAGGCTATTTTCAGCGGGAAGATATTATTAACTGCTGAGGCACAGTTCTCAATTTAGTGGTTAACACACCAAGAAAGCAACACTCACCTGATCCCGGCCACTCTACCTAAACCTGTTGGCTCACTTGGGGGACTCGGCTGCCCCCCAGCCTCTCTGTTTCTCTCTGTGGGTTCACCTTGGAGATCTGGGCTATTAACCCCACTCCCGTGGAAGGTGCCCCTGTGGATTCAGTATCTGGTATAGAGAGAACCAGGCTTCTTATGAAGCCAACTCTTAAAAGGTGTAGAAAATGATCATATTTATACCGTAAGATGGGGACATTTTTTGATCAGGATGGGCACTGGCTGGGAAAAAGGACTTTCAGTGGTGTTGAGGACAGTTATTTAAAACGGCGATAACTTTCACCTTGTAAGTTAACAGGAAATATTGGGACAAGACAGGAAATTGCGTCATCTCTTTTTTGAGAATAACTCCAGAATTAAGTGGTTCATGAAAGGTAGTGGCTGAGAAACAGCTAGCCTGTTTTCTGTTTTGTGTTTTTTTTTTTCTTCCCTTCCACTCCCACGAGAACGTGTAGGCCATTTTCTTTAAGAAAGAGGCTGTTTGAGAACTTTATGTTATTTTTATTATTTAAAAAAATATTTTACCAGAAGGGTCACCTTCAGTTGAAATGTTAACTGCCGCCTTATTTCCCATTTTACTAAAGAATCTTTCATGACTTTTTCAGCTTCCTTCCCCAAATGGTAAGGCCAAGCAGCTCTTGGCTGGAAGCTAATTTTGGTTTGGCTGCGGGAGTCCTCAACACTGAGCCCCACCCAGTGTCATTAGCTCAGTTTTAACTTGCAAAAAAAAGATTGTATTTTTTTTTTTTCTGATGGGGGGTAGGTAAGAATTTACTCAAGCCTTTAGCCTTTTTACCCACCCCCTGTACTGCCTTCCCCTAACAGAGGCACCTGGCACTTAGCCGCTGGGAACTCAGGGCTGCCTTTGTATTTTCAAGCCACCGTGTCCCCCTCATCCTGCAGGAGTTCTGTAACTTTCCTGAGACTATTTCTAGGGTGCTAGTGAGCAGTGGAGGGGAAATGGGTCTCGGAGCTCCCCTGGTACAGCTGTGTCCAGTAACGGTGCTGTGCTTTGGAGGAAGGGGTGATATGGGTCACCTAGAAGCATCTCCCAGAGAGGTGGCTTGCCACAGCCCTACAGTGGTGTAGATAAGGTCCAGTTCCATTTATTTGTCTCAGGGTTTCTAAATCCCCTCTTTGTTGATGTCATCGTTCTAATGACACAGGGCATGGGACAGTGCCCCGGCCTGTGCTGCCAAGGAGCCATCTTTAGGATAGAGACCAGAAAGAAAGAGACTTGTGTGTGTGGCCGGCCCGCTCTCCACTCACGCTCACCCCCACCCTCCCAGCTTTTTCCTTAGTGTGCTTTGTTTCGTTTTCATAACACAACAAGGGCCCTGGGGTGTGTAAAAGCATTGTTGAACACTTGGTGAGGGTAACTTGTCCAAACAGAGCAGGACGCCAAAGCAGAATGCTGTGGGCAGGTGGTGTGCCCACAGAGGTTGGCGGGCCAGCGCCTGCCTTGGAAACACCTCTCAGCGGCATGTGCCACGGCAGCTGAGTGTGACCTAGCGCAGAACAGGGCTTCTCTCTTGTGTCCTCCGTGGGGAGTCCTGGAGAGGGACTTGGTCCTTCTGGCTGATTCCCTGCTTGGAAGGTGTGCTCCCCTCTCAGGTGGGTTCACATGTGCCTCCCTCTGCCAGGTGTGAAGCTAGGTGGGCCTGCTGCTTTGGAAGAAACCAGTGTGTCCCTGTGATTCATTTATGGAGCAGATATGTATTGACACCTGTTATGTGCCAGGCTGTGTGCTGTGCAGAGGACCAGTTCCTGCGCTGGGATAGAATGAAGAATTGGCAGATGGAATGGCTTGTCCGAAGGTGATGTTTAATCCATGGGGATGGAGCCGGGGGTAGCGGGGATTGAATAGGAGTTGCCTCCACCTGGAGGCAGGCAGGGGCAGCTTCTGTAGGACAGAGGAGCCTGGTCCCTCCATGAAGCCAGGCCATAGGTGGGGGAGGTGCAGGGTGGGCCGAGCTCTTGAGTCATCCACTTCTGCTTCTGCTTTGGTTGTGTGGTCTGTTGAGAATTGAGATAAAGCAAAGCTTGTGGATAAACAGAGGTAGGTCTCCAGGGTTTTGGTTCCAGCCCGCCTCCCCACCCCGCTTCTTGCTGATTGTAAGATGACAGCAGGAAGAACAGGAGCTGTGGTTAGAATCCACCCTCCAGACCCTGGTAGTACCTGGGGCACAGCACAGAGTGGAAGTGACCAGCCTAGCGCCAGGCTCCTCAGTGGACCACAGCCAAGGGGTGGGGAAACATCTGGAAAGACAGTATCTAATGTCTTGACAGCCAGAGGGGAAGTGAGATGTTTTCAAAGCCCAGGAGTGACTTTCCCTTTGTAACTCCAGAGGACTTAATTCTCATGAAGACCATCTGGGGGATGAAAGAAACTCTTGCTTTTTAATTTTAAATCTGAGGGTTAAGTCCATTTCTGAGGTGTCAGCCCTGTGTGTGAGGCCCTGGCCTGTCTGGGGTTGGGTTTGGATGAAATAATCTAAGATGCATTTACCAGGGTGTTTCGTTTTCACGTTCATCCTTCCCTGTCTGTTCCCCTGGGGCCAACCGATGGCTTCCAAGCTCTGTGGAGTTCACTAATTGAATTACTCTTCTTGCTCTTCCGTGAAGCCCCACCAGGAAGAAAAGGCGGGGAGAGTTGCTTTTGCTGGGGGGTTTGATCAGAGCAGAAAGGGAAGATCTGGTCTCAACTCCAATTTCATCTTGCAAAGTTGGGACTTTCTTTCAGCCAGAAGACAACTCAGATAACCAGGCCAGCGACCGTGTGCTCATTTCAGTATTGCTTTCTTACGTTTTGATCTGCGACTGTCACTCAACGGGAACAAAAACAATAAGACGCCAAGATATGACTGTGCCGTTAGCAGATTAGCTGTCTGCATTTTCTGGGGTGGCTCACTCAGAGGTTAAATGATTGTCCCTGTCCCCTGTCCCCTGTCCCACCTTCCAGTCACCTCATGAAGCTGTTAAGTGTCTCCTTCCCCGGCAGGCTCATCAAGAGCTGGGCCTGGGGACCTTGTCAGCCCCACTGCAGCCTCTGAGCCAGCCCTGCCCCACCCCCTCATGAATCAGTAACCAAGAGGGAAAATTAAAAAGTTACTTCTCAGTGTGATCTGAGTGCACCATACCATTCTTACAGATAGATGGGCCCCATCTCCTGCTCAGTGGGGGCACAATCAAAACCCCGCTGGGGGGCTGTTTCCTGGGGAAGAGCCCTGGATCGTGGGGCCTGCAAAAACTCAGAAGCTCCCCCCTTCCCCCAGGGTGTCCAGGATGCCCTAGTCCCAGGAGGGGGCTGGGAGAGAATTACAGTGGCGGGGCCAGCATCCTCCACTTTTCTGTCACTAGAGGCTGGCCTGCTCTCCTGGGTTGAGGCCGAGTGTCTCAGTCCCTGGCTGGCCACATGGTCTTGCAGGAGCCATTTCTGTGTTCTGGGCCTCAGTTTTCTCATCTGCAAAATAAGGGCTTGGGCTTGGCTGCCAAGTCTCTTCAGTGATCTGTGATCTTTGTCTCTTGGATTTGAGGGGTGTGGGAATGACCCCCCTATTGATGAGATATCCCTATGGAAGCCAAAGACTGCTTCCATTTTAAAATAAAAAGGTTGTAGTTCTTCCTGTCTCTTGGCTTGCAAACTCTTCCAAGTATGGGTGAAAGCTGAGGACTCTGTCCAGAAAAATGCATGATATGCCACAATTTCTATACATCTGCAGGGGGCCGATATCTTTGCTGAAGCCCAGTCCCACCCGTGGAATCCCCAATTCAGGAACTCTATGCTTATGAGGACTAGTTGTGGGGGTGCAAAGGAGAGCATTAAGAGAGCTGAGGCCTTTTTCTTTTATTGTGGTAAAATATACATAAAATTCACCATATTAACAATTTTTAAGTATATAGTTCTGTGGCATTAAGTACATTCATATTGTGCTATTATCCCCACCGTCCACCTCCAGAACTTTCTCATCTTCCCTAGCTGAAACTTTGTTCCCAAGAAACACTAACTTCCCTTCTCCCCTCCCCCCAGCACTTGGCACCCACCATTCTTTCTGTCTATGAATTTGCCTCCTCCTCTAGGTACTTCATAGAATAGTGGAATCAGACAGTGTTTGTCCTTTTGTGATCGGCTTATTTCACTTAACATAATGGCCTCAGGGTTCATCCATGCTGTAGCGTATGTCAGAATTTCCTTCTTTTTTAAGGCGGAATAATATTTTATTGTATGAATATTCCATGTTTGGTTGATTTATTGCTTGATGGACACTTGGCTTGCTTCTACCTTTTGGCTACTGTGAATAATGCTGCTGTGAACGTGGATGTGCAAATACTGTTGGAGCCCCCGCTTTCAGTTCTTCTGGGTATATACCCAGAGGTGGAATTGCTAAATTACACTGTCATTCTGTGTTTCATTTTTTAAGGCATTGCCAACGGTAGGGCCTCCTTGACTTGTGTGTCGTGTGTCGGCACACACTGATCACATGGGGTGGGGGAGCCCTACCCACCGGGGGTGGGCTTGAGGGTGAATCCTGGGGCAGAGGGAGTGAGAATGGGGGGAGGGGACAGTCTGTCCCTGCGCGGTGGGGGAGGGGCAGTGCTGAGCTGCTGTAGTCACCAGCCAGATTGGAGCTCACATTTATGGGAGCCCATGTTTATGGGAGGCCTGGAGGCTCTGAAAGGTGGGGCACCCAGCAAAGAGCAGCTGGCCATGTATGTTGGACTCCAGGGCCTTGTGACAGCAGCTTCTGGGTGGGGGACCCTTTCATTCTTCTTTTATTCCCTTGACCTCCTAACTGGAGGTTAGGAGTGGGAGGGCCCGCCAGAGGGAGTGGGGGCTCGGGTCTGGGAGGTCCTGGGTGCTTTAGGGGTGAAAGGGCTGGGATGGCTGAACAGTGAGTGTGTCCAAGCGGGAGAGATTAGATTACGGAGGCAGACAGAAGTAATGATTAACTTTTCCAGTCTGCACGCTGTCTCCAGGCTGTCGTACTGTTGTTTTTCCCTCTAAGTACAGTGTGGCCCTGGCCTGGCCAGGCCCTGGTATTGGGTTGTAAAGTGAGAGATGGAATGAGGGCTGGGAGTGCAGGGGGAGGGGGCCAGGGAGGGAGCTCGCCGGAGAGGAGGGAGCTTTTCCATCGGATCCTGCGTTGGAATTTATTGGCCAGAATGCAGTAAATGTTCAAAATGCCATCCCATCCAACAGTTTTCATAATTGTTATGGAACAAGGGGAGCCGGGGGAGGGGAGGAATGAAAAGGACTTTTGTTTCTCACTGTATTTTTCCACGTCTTCAGACAGTTTTTCCTACCCTCTAGAAACTGGAGTGGAATTGGACCTGTGGGGGATAGGGTGGGAGAGGGTCTCCCTTTGGGTCCTGTGATGCCTTCCAAGGACTAGGGGTCCTGGTACCCTGGGGCTTTATTAAAACGAGGCCCACAGCAAAAGTAGCTTGGTTTCTTGCATGCACAGAGCCCCCCACCACCTGCAAAACCAGGGAAAAACTGTCCTGTCCTTCTAGGGGTTTTGTCCTTTTGGAAAATTGGCTTAATGATGCAGTGGTTTGTATTAAGATTTTCATGATGCTTTAACGTGTGTGTGTGTGTGTGTGTGTGTGTGTGTGTGTGTGTGTGTGTGTTAGAGAGAGAGAGAAAGAGATTGAGAGAGAGAGAGAGAGAGAATGAATCAGCATTCAGTGCCGGCTGCCCAGTTGGGAATCCAGATAGGGAATTTGGGGAATCTCCTACACTCTCAGGGTGGCAGGTGGGTAGGTGGGTGAGGTAAGAGACTTGACTTGATAGTCTCTCTTGGACACGACAGACTTTCTGTTCCATGCTTGTCTCGGCCCTTGTGTCTTCCTGGGGGTGCCAGGGTCATGCCCAGAGGGAAGGCAGCTGAGCAGACAGTGCCATGCAGGGCTAAGGGCTTCTGTGCCTGCTAATATGTGAACCCCCTTTCTGAAGAGAGCTACTCTGAGTTACTTGGGGGATAACAGTGGGAACCTGGTTGGTGCACCATGGAGGGGAAGTATCTGGAAATTCGAACTTGAGAAATGATTCGGCTGCATGCACACTAAACAGCAGCCAGAGAGGCCCTTTACTGTCAATATTATGAATGGAGTTGGCTGGGTCGGGAGTCCCCACCCTTCCTCTGAGGCCTCTCTCAGAGGAGCCTGGGCAGAGCGGGCCTCCTCAGACAGCAGTGGCTGCAGGCAGCTGGGTACACGCTGTAATTTGCATGGCTGAATGCTGGGGCACAGGAAGCCGCGTCAGCCTGACTGGCGAGACAGACAAGAGCTTTTGATTTGTGTGGCTTTCCTCCCCTGCCCTGTGCCACCCTCAATTACATTCTCCATGGTGAGATAAATGCTCTTAGGAGCATTTATCCCCAGGTTGGGGGCTTCAGACTCAAATGCTTGGGGGGTTTTGGGAGGTGGTGTGGGACCAGTTTGGGGAGCCAGGGAGTACATTTTAGTTCTAGGAATTGATTATTTAACGTAATTTGTAAGGACACAGTCACTAATTAGTGTTCTAGACCAGCAGGATCTGCAAAATATGTAGGCTTGGGAGAGGTGGCAAGGAGGGCGGTGATGGGAGGAGAAACTTCAGGGAACCAAGCCTGGGCAGACAGTGGACGGATGACAGTGATAAAAGAGATCCTCTCTTGGGTGCTCACCGTCTCTTGAGGGTGATGAATAGTAAGACAGAGTAAAAAGTCATTTCTGACTCTGAAATTAAAAAAAAAAGTTGGTTTAGAGATGGACACAGCAAAACCTGACTCAAACCTCCTTCTCTTTTGATTTTATTTTGTTTTATTGTTGCAAATTAAATGCAAAAATATACCCTGCTCCTCAAAGTGGTTTTCTTACTCTCTGGAAGGTAGTAAAAATAAATGGAACCAGTGTTGTTTAATACTGAGAATCAGAGTGCAGCCAGAGACCATGAAGGCCAGAAGGGGGCTCATGGGGCCATCTTCCCTTGTCCCCTTTACATTATTTATGGACAGGTCAAACTGAGACCCCAAGAGGGCAAGCCACTTGGCCAAGGTCACAGAGCAGCTTGCTGGCAAAAAAGCCATTTTGCCCCCCACTTCTTGCTGCAGGGGAGTTGCACCCCATGCACAGCTCTAAAAGCTGGTGCAGCATTTCCAAAGTGCGTTCTGAAGGACACTTGGGAGAACAGTGGGCTTGGTGGCTTTAGAGGCCTGTGTCCACAGCTCACACCAGCCAATATTCTAGGCTTGAATTGCAGCTCTGCACTTCAGCCAGTGACTTGTGCCTCACCCCCACTACTCCCTTTTTTAAGATAGGCTGGTGATAGTATGCAGCCTCAGAGGGTTGCCATGAGCCACTTAGAGAACACAGCCTATGCAAAGTAAATGCTTATTAAGTGTAGGCATTGGCCCAGAACTCTTCTACCATGGGGTGTGGGGATGTGGAGACAATTGGGAAGACTGGTGGGCATTTTCTGAGCAGCTGGAGAACCCAGGAGCCTCAGAGATGAGACCAACGCATGTGCAGCACTCTCCACAAGCTGGCCCCAATCACTTGCATCAAATTGGTACAGCAACCTTATGAGGCTGGCCTTGGGGGAACCCTGTTTTAGGGATGAGCTGAAGTTACCCCGAGGCTGCATGCGAGGTTGGTGTGAAATGCATATCTGGCTTTGTAGCTGGTCAGCTCACCTCTGGGGTTGGCACAGGAGTGGGGGTTCTGCCATGGCTAGAACACGCCAAGGGGTGGAAACGAAGCCTGCTGGGCCCGGGAACCAGAGAGCAGCCTGGCCTTTGAAGGAGACCCTGTGGCACCCCCTGCCCACCCCCAAGTCCAGCCATCTCACTTCACTAGAGATGTTGCAAAGCATGAAAAAAAAAAAATCGGCCGGGCGCGGTGGCTCACGCTTGTAATCCCAGCACTTTGGGAGGCCAAGGCGGGCGGATCACGAGGTCAGGAGATCGAGACCACGGTGAAACCCCGTCTCTACTAAAAATACAAAAAATTAGCCGGGCTTGGTGGCGGGTGCCTGTAGTCCCAGCTACTCGGAGAGGCTGAGGCAGGAGAATGGCATGAGCCCGGGAGGCGGAGCTTGCAGTGAGCCGAGATTGCGCCACTGCACTCCAGCCTGGGCGACAGAGCGAGACTCCGTCTCAAAAAAAAGAAAAAAAAAAAAAAATCCAGTGTTCTCAGGTCAGCCTTCCACCAGCCAGGATTCATCCTCTGATCTGTTTGGGGAGAGAGCATGGGGTGCTGGAGATGGGTTGGGCCCCAGTGTTTTCTGATTAACTCGCAGTTTACCTGAAACATTTTGGTTTGTTTCCTCCATGAGGAACTCACTCTAAACCCCAGCATTGTCAGTGTTTCCTGAGGAGTCTCAGGGAGCTCTGGGGTCCTATTTCCTCTTTTGGATGAGGCTGTGAGCATGGTGGATTAGAGGCGGCCCCTTAAAGTGAGCCCAGATATCTCAGCAAGTTTTACGCGTCTCTATTTGGGGGAGGGATTTGCCTATTGAAAACAAGAGACCAGCAAGGGTCCTTGTGAATTATGATGGTTTGGCGTGAGAATAGATGGGATGGATTGGCACTGGAGTCCCCTTTTATCTTAGGCTTGTCCCTGAAGAGGGCTTGTTGATACCAGAACAGCCAATTTCCTGACAGGGTTGGGAGCAGGGGATGGGTGCTGTTAACCTTTGAGATGTCTGATGTGGAGGGAGAGACAGGATGAGGCAACCGTTGGTGGCGCCTGGGTCCTGAGGAGGGAGGACCCTGGACCTGGCATTGGCGAGGCGTGGTGATGTTTGCGCTCCCAGGTTGCCAGGTGCAAGCTGTCTGTGTCCACATTTCTGCCCTTCGTTTGCCCCTGATTGGCACAGGGAGCCTGCAGGAGGCGGCCATGCCTGCCCAGGCGCCCTTCCTCCCCAACTTCTCCATCCTCAGCCTTCTGCTCTGCTGGACCGTGGAGGAGGGGGCTCATAGGCCCATGGCCCTGTTGGATTTTGGCAGAGGAATGTCACTTCATTATCTAAGTGCCTCACAGAGATGAGAGCTGGTGGAGACCCCTCCTCACCCACCTTTGACCCCAGCTCCCGGCACCCTGGCAATTGGGCACATTTAACCATGGGGCGTCAGCTGATGGAGCTCATGTTTCTACTGGCTTTTTTCCCCAAGCTTGGCCTTGTTCCTAAATGGAATCTTGGGGACCCCCTCCCCCCAAGTACCTCCTTTGTGTGTCTGGGCCCAGTCAGGCCCAGATAGCTTCTCTTCCATGCGTGCCCATGTTCTCAGAACCCCATGGCTGTTCTTGGAGCTGCTCTGCCTCTCTGCCCTTTGCCTTCAGGTGGAGAATGGTATTGTTGAGGCACTGAACAAGGCCTTTCCTCCCTCCTCCCATTTTTCTTCTTTCTCATCTCCTGACGCCTTCAAATTAAAAATTTAAGGAGGAGTCTGGGTGCAGTGGCTCATGCCTGTAATCCCAGCACTTTGGGAGGCTGAGGCGGGCGGATCACGAGGTCAGGAGATGAAGACCATCCTGGCTAACACGGTGAAACCCCATCTCTACTAAAAACACAAAAAATTAGCTGGGCGTGTAGTCCCAGCTACTCCAGCGGCTGAGGCAGGAGAATGGCGTGAACCCGGGAGGCGGAGCTTGCAGTGAGCCGAGATTGGGCCACTACACTCCAGCCTGGGCGACAGAGCGAGACTCCGTCTCAAAAAAAAAAGAAAAAAATTTAAGAAGGGGAAAATTCCTTGTTTAACCTAAAATGTGGCCTTGAGGCCTGGTCACCCTGTGCCATTGAGACCTGGGGTGTGAGGTTCATTCATGAGCCTCTGGTCTCCTGGAAGGGTCTGGTCTGTTCATTCATGAGCAGGGTAATTAAATAACTCTTTGTAAGAGTCAGGGAGCTCCTTGCTAAGTGTTCTTCCCCAGTTGGAGCGCAAACACAGCCTGAAGTCCTCTCCCCTCTCAACCCCCACCTCCCCCTTCCCTTTAAAGGGAGGATTTTATGCTTTAAGGGAAATGGGGAAGGGGGGGCGGGGGGGAACACCTTAAAGGAATTTTAGGCAGATTCAGCATTTTTCTGGTGTTGCTCCAAAAATTCCCCACACTGTAATAAAAGGAAAAAATTGTGAGCAGGCATCTGATTAGTGAGCTTTTTACAACACAGCTTTTCTTTTGGATGCTTTAAAATGAACACATACTGTTTTAAAACAAGCCCCTGTACAGTTTTCTGGGGAGGGGGAGAAGTTTGTGGAAAATACCGGAAAAGGTTATAAAGCTGAGGGAAATTAACAAAGCACTGTGAGTTTTGCCTTTGGAGGTTAACTATCAGCGAGAGGCCAAGGCTCTTCCTTAATCCTTGTGCAGATTCAATTTCCCAGCCCCTCGACACGTGGCCCGGGAAGTCCCTGGGAGCAAAGCGTCCACACAGACCTTTGTGGGGAGACTCGTGCGGGCTGTGGGCCCGATTCAGGGAACTGTGTTTCTGTGAAGATGAAGCTGAGCATTTCCCAGAAATGAGCCCAAATGGTGGGGAATTCAGGGCAAAGAGAGGAATCTCTGTACTGGCAATGGGGGATGTCGTGCAGGGTCCCCAGAAGGTGTGATATTAACACAAGGGTGTGTGTTCGAGGGACCTTTGCTGTTGCTGAATGGTTTCGCTGGAAAGCTGGTTTTTTGTGTGTGCTTAGAAATAGTCCCGGCAGGAGGAGACTGGGGCTGTCCTAACGGGAGGACAGTGGCTGCTGGTCGGGGAGCTGGAGGGGACAGCGAGGGAGGAGCAGGCAGGAGTCTCCCTGCGGTGGGTTAGGGCACCGAATGGACTTCAGGTGCCTTGTTCACACACAGCGGCATTCACGACATCCACGCACTGCCGACATCCACGCACTGCAGATTTTCTGGGCTGGGCCATTAACCTCAGCAGAAAAATGCTTTTTCCAGGGGGTGTCTGGCAGCACATTGCGGGCGGGCTGCACAGATGAAACAGAAACCCACCTGACACTTCCCCCTGCGGCTACAGGTCTCAGGCTCCAGTCCCCACCCAGTTTCCTCTGCCCCCAGAGGCCCCCACCCTTGGCAGACAAGGGTGTCTGCCACCCCTTGCCTAGGTGGCTAGCAGGCGTGGCATGGGGGCGCCTCGATCTCAGGTCCGTACTTCACTCACTCCCTTGCTCCTCCTCCTCCTCCTGTTGGCCGGTGCCAGGTTTCAGTAGGTCCGGCTGCATGAAACAAAGCATTATGAGGCTCTGCTGAGGGTCTCCCACCCTCCCTCCCTCCCGCCTCCTTCCCAGCGGCTCCCCGAGTTTCCTTTCCAGGCCAGGTTTGTTGTCCCGAATTGGGAAAATAAGCAAAAGCTTCTTGTGTTTCAGAACACCCTCCTCCCCATCAAAAGGGTGGATGTGCTGTGCCTCCCAGAAGAGGGCTTTCTTCCCGCTTCACACTTGATGCCAATGTGTCCTTCCTTCTATGGGCGTTCAGGTCTTTGGTGTAGCCTTCAGAGCTGAGTTCCCTCAGCAAGAAAGTTCAAAGATTGCCAGCGCTCACAAGCTTATTAGCAGTTGATGGATACTTTGCAGAAACAAGTGAATGCCTGATGAGTCACCTTCTCCCTGTCCCTGTCTTGTTTTCCATATGTTCCAGTATGTATGTGCACACAGAAACACACATAACACACACTCGTACACACTGACATCATGGACACAGTCTTGCACACGCACATGCACACGCACTGGACTTCCTAGCTACGTGGGGGCGGTGACCGGCCAGTTTTCTGGTGTTGATTTTCAGTGGGGTGGGGGTTGAGGGAAAGGATTGAGACCTCAGTGTCCCCTTTGTGTGGAGCTTTTGGGGCAGGCATTTGGGAAGGCCACCTTGGGGTGTCTGTAGGGAACCGCTGCTCAGGGTGTGTGTGTGTGTGGCTGCCTCAGCAGGCCGCAGTGTGCGCATTTGTATGGCCTTACTGACGGGCACCTCCATCCAACATTGGCTGCTACTTAAAAAAAAAAAAAAAACAACTGAGTGGAGCCAATGAGTTCCCAGGTCCTAACACGCCTGTAAAAGTTGGAGCCAGTTAGTGCCCTGGGCTGCCCCAGTTACCCAGCCTGCTGGGGCAGCAAGATGCGGCCCCATCCTCTGCCATCGACCCCCTGCAGGGTGCAACCCGTCATCATTGACTCTGAACCCAGTTACTCCAGAAACACAAAGGCCACAGCAAAACACATCTCACACTCAACCCCTGCTTTGTGCCCCCCAGGTCCCCGAGAGGAGGAGCTGGGGCTGCAGGGAGCGAGGGCAAGGCCCTGACCGACGTGGGGCCCTTCCCCTCTGCTTTCCCCCCTCTGCTGTCCCCATTTTTGTTAACAAATATAAGACTTCCGGTCTCCACCCTGCTGCCACAAACCACAGCGTTCCTGCAGTCTGGCTGGGCTGGGGAGATTTATGGTCCCAAGTCTGAGGCCTGCCCGCTGGCTCCTACTTAAGGAGGAGTCAGAATGCCCGCCGCCGGGGCTCCCTTTCCCTCCGTGTGACCCCCCTTTTAAAGTCCTCCAAGTGCCTGTGGAGGAAAATTACCTTACCAGAATCACCCCGGCCTCCAGGCTGCCTGTGGGAAGAGCCCTGTGTAGGGAAGCGGGGCGGGGCCTGCAGGGGAGGGATGAGGGCGGAGCAGGGTGCCCTGCAGGCTCCAGATGCTTCTGTGGAAGGAGGGGAAAGAGGGGGCACCCCTGGGGACGGGGGTGCCGGCAGAGAAGGGGAGAAGGGGGACGCATCTATTTGAGACACATAATCTTCTGTCTGGGCTGGAGGAAGCTTTGTTAAGGTAGCCCGGGTTAATACCGGTGTGCACGTTGTGATTTGGCATTTTGACATGAATTCACCCTTTGTGTACAGGGCTGCTGCTGACACACTGAGACTTGTTTTTCTATCAGGAATATAGATGTTTTTGTCCCAAGCCACCCTCATTTTTATTTTTACCAGATAGAGAGGTCCCTCATGACCACGGCACTGATCTGAGAGCTGGGTGGCAGGCACCCAGAGACCATCGCATAGGTGGTCCCAGAGTCTAGACACCTGGGTTCTAGCTCTGGCTGTTTCATCCCCTGGTACTCCAGCAGCAGGCTTTCTGGGTCCTGGTTTTCTCATCAGGATGACAAGGGGCTGGAGGAGCTGGCCTTCAAGGTCCCATCCAGTTGAAAGATCTGTAACTCCAGGACGTTGCTGAGGCTTTTTGCGGCCCTAAAAACCAGACCACCCAAGGGTCCCTTTGCATCTGTGCTCTGCAGAGAAGAGGCTTTGTTGGCCAGGTGGGCACAGGTGGTGGTGTACTAGACTCCTGATGGGCAGGGGCCTGGAGAGAAGCAGCATCCAGCGCTTCCTATGCTTAAAGAAAGGCAGAGTCCTGGTCAAAGGGCTGTAAGAGCCTGTGCAAGTCCAGGACTATCCTCACCGCCTCCTTCTTTTTGTCTGGTCCTGAGAGATGAGCTGGTGACTGGGTGCAGGGGGTGTCTTCATTCTAGGAGTCACCAATGCCTGTCCCCACTAACCCTCTCTGCCATTGTGTTTTCTAGATTCCCAACTTCTTCTGGAGCCTGGGGATCGGTCACACTGGTGCGTGGTGGCATACTGGGAGGAGAAGACGAGAGTGGGGAGGCTCTACTGTGTCCAGGAGCCCTCTCTGGATATCTTCTATGATCTACCTCAGGGGAATGGCTTTTGCCTCGGACAGCTCAATTCGGACAACAAGAGTCAGCTGGTGCAGAAGGTGCGGAGCAAAATCGGCTGCGGCATCCAGCTGACGCGGGAGGTGGATGGCGTGTGGGTGTACAACCGCAGCAGTTACCCCATCTTCATCAAGTCCGCCACACTGGACAACCCGGACTCCAGGACGCTGTTGGTACACAAAGTGTTCCCCGGTTTCTCCATCAAGGCTTTCGACTATGAGAAGGCGTACAGCCTGCAGCGGCCCAATGACCACGAGTTTATGCAGCAGCCGTGGACGGGCTTTACCGTGCAGATCAGCTTTGTGAAGGGCTGGGGCCAGTGCTACACCCGCCAGTTCATCAGCAGCTGCCCGTGCTGGCTAGAGGTCATCTTCAACAGCCGGTAGCCGCGTGCGGAGGGGACAGAGCGTGAGCTGAGCAGGCCACACTTCAAACTACTTTGCTGCTAATATTTTCCTCCTGAGTGCTTGCTTTTCATGCAAACTCTTTGGTCGTTTTGTTTGTTCGTTTGTTTGTTGGTTGGTTTTCTTCTTCTCGTCCTCGTTTGTGTTCTGTTTTGTTTCGCTCTTTGAGAAATAGCTTATGAAATGAATTGTTGGGGTTTTTTTTGGAAGAAGGGGCGGGTATGATCGGCAGGACACGCTGATAGGAAGAGGGGAAGCAGAAATCCAAGCACCACCAAACACAGTGTATGAAGGGGGGCGGTCATCATTTCACTTGTCAGGAGTGTGTGTGAGTGTGAGTGTGCGGGTGAGTGTGCACGTGTGTGCAGGAGCAGCAGATGGGGAGATGGCGTGCTCTTTGTTTTCTGTCTCTTACAGATGTCCCCAGCAGAGAGGTTTGCAGTCCTAAGCGGTGTCTGTCCTGCCCCTTGGACATGCTCAGTGGGGCAGAGGCAGTACCTGGGCAAGCTGGTGGCAGGGGTCCCAGCAGCTGCCAGGAGCACGGCTCTGTCTCCAGCCTGGGAAAGCCCCCGCCCCTCCTCTCCCTCATCAAGGACACAGGCCTGTCCACAGGCTTCTGAGCAGCGAACCTGCTAGTGGCTGAACCAGAACCAATTGTTTTCCTCCTTGTCTTACTCCCTTCCCGCCAGCCCCTGCCATTGTACTGTCTTTGTTTTTTGGCCATCTGCTCCTGGATCTCCCTGAGATGGGCTTCCCAAGGGCTGCCGGGGCAGCCCCCTCACAGTATTGCTCACCCCGTGCCCTCTCCCCTCAGCCTCTCCCCTGCCTGCCCTGGTGACATCAGGTTTTTCCCGGACTTAGAAAACCAGCTCAGCACTCCCTGCTCCCAGCCTGTGTGTTGAGCTCTGCTATTAGGCCAGCAAGCGGGGACGTCCCTGGGAGGGACATACATGCTTAGCGGTCCCCTTCCCTCCAAGAAGGATTTGGTCCGTCATAACCCAAGGTACCATCCTAGGCTGACACCTAACTCTTCTTTCATTTCTTCTACAACTCATACACTCGTATGATACTTTGACACTGTTCTTAGCTCAATGAGCATGTTTAGACTTTAACATAAGCTATTTTTCTAACTACAAAGGTTTAAATGAACAAGAGAAGCATTCTCATTGGAAATTTAGCATTGTAGTGCTTTGAGAGAGAAAGGACTCCTGAAAAAAAAACCTGAGATTTATTAAAGAAAAAAATGTATTTTATGTTATATATAAATATATTATTACTTGTAAATATAAAGACGTTTTATAAGCATCATTATTTATGTATTGTGCAATGTGTATAAACAAGAAAAATAAAGAAAAGATGCACTTTGCTTTAATATAAATGCAAATAACAAATGCCAAATTAAAAAAGATAAACACAAGATTGGTGTTTTTTTCTATGGGTGTTATCACCTAGCTGAATGTTTTTCTAAAGGAGTTTATGTTCCATTAAATGATTTTTAAAATGTACACTTGATTTCATGTTGTCCTCCAACTCCTTTTTCTTCTGCTGCTTGGAGGGAGTGGGGAGGAGTATTCATCCAAATTCAGTTGAGTTGGCGTCTTCCCAGTCCAGTGCTTGGAGGATGGGAGACGTGGGCCACAAAAGAGAGACATCTAGAACAGCCCTGGTCTTCAAGAGTGCGGGAAAGACCTGCAGCCACCCAGACATCCCTCCTTCTTGTGTCTTGAATTTGTAATGGGAGACAACCTACAGGAGCCCTGTGGGTGATAATTCAAAGCTTATAGAATTGAGGACAGGGAATTAGATCTAGGGTGATGGGAAGGAGACCGGATTAGGGGATGGATGGGAAAGTTCGGCCCCAAGAACCTGGGTCCATCTGGTTCTTGCCAACTCCTCACTTGGTATTAAATCCTGAGCCAGCTGTACCTCTGCTAGACTGGATTCCAGGAGAAGTTTCCTGGGGCTGAGACCCTGGAAGGGTGATGAAGGTGGGGGTTGAATGTCAGTGGTGGTCAGAGGGACTAGGCCACCTCCTGGCTCCCTCCCAAATACTGTCCTGGGCCACAAAAGTCACAGAGTCCAAGTTCCACTCTGCAATATCCTCCCTTGTCTGCTGGAACTTAAGCGACAGTTCACTAGTCCCCTTCCCCAGCCTAGCTCTTATGGCACTTGCAGTCAAAATGCCTCTTCAGTGCTGTCTTTGCATCAGCCTGCCTTGGTTCACTGCTGAACGTGATCTGAGCCATGTTTTAGATTCGGGAGATCTTGCACAAGAGATGGTCTAAATTGGGTACCAAACAAACGGCTGTGCAGGTGTCTACGTAAGGGATTTTGAATCTTATATCCAGGAAGGAGGTTCTTATGAAGTGGGGGTTAAGATTTGGATATCATAAGCCTGTATAATTTCATGAGAGCTTTTTGGAAGGCCAATGTAGAAAGCCAACTTTCTGTTTTGCCAAAAAATCACCAAAAGCGCTACAGCCTACTGGCGCCACTATTTCATTAAAGGGAATGACAATACAATTGTTTAGCAAGAAATATTAATACATGTTGATTGTTGATTTATGCTCCGGGGCATTAATGCCAAGTGCTCATCCTGGCCAACTTGTTTACATGTGATGGGGAGCTTACTACCTCTCAAAGTAGCTTTTGCTTTTTTTTGTTTTTTTTGAGATGGAGTCTCGCTCTGTTGCCCAGGCTGGAGTGCAGTGATCTCGGCTCACTGCAGCCTCTGCCTCCCGGGTTCAGGCGATTTTGCTGCCTCAGCCTCCCGAGTAGCTGGGATTACAGGAACACACCACCACACCCGGCTAATTTTTTGTATTTTTAGTAGAGATGGGGTTTTGTCACGTTGGCCAGGCTGGTCTTGAACTCCTGACCTTAGGTGATCCACCTGCCTCGGCCTTTCCCAAAGTGTTGGGATTACAGACAGGCTCACCACGCCTGGTCGCTTTTTGCTTTTTATCACTAAACTGAAACTTGCTTACATTGTAGTTCTGTAACCCAGAATAAGTGCAAAATCTCATCTCTAGAAAACACCCAAGGAGGGTTCTAATCAACTCCAGGGTGGTAGCGGCGGAGGACGGGTAGGGAGGGAAGGTGTTTCACTGGGGGCTGTCAAAGTCATTTTAGTTTGCTCTAAATTGAGTCGGCATGCCCGGAAGCTCTTTAATAATCGTAGCTACCATTTACTGAATGCTTCACTAGGTGCCAGGCATAATGTTTAGGCATTTGAGGGAATTCTCATTTCATCTTCATTAGGACATGCTGCAAAAATGGAGGCTTTGAGAGGTGAAATGACCTGCTCAAGGTCACACAGTGAGATAGTAAGTGGTTAGGGAGATCAGGATCTGACTCTGGGCTGAGTGGTTCTTCCTGCTTGGTCCACGCCCTGTTGAGATGTTTATTTGGTAGGATCCTGTGTGGCTCCAGTCCCACAACTCCCTGAAATGGAGAGGAGGTGGGAGGGTGGTCCACCACATTTCCTCCTGGCCCTGCCACTTGCGCAAGGCCTCTGGATTTGGGAGGCAGAAGCTGTGGCTTCTGGAGGAAGGAGAGGCTGGAACAGGGGTGGAGGTGTGTGGATTCTGCCAGCATGGCTGATTCCGGGTGGTGGGGAAAGAGTAGTGCTTACGAGGAGTCTGGCATTTGCTGGTTTCTGACACTTCCCTCTTTTTGCCGGTAAGCCTGTCACCCACAGTCATCTCCTGAGCACCTTCAATGTGCCCAGAACTGTGCCGCGGCGGTCACGGAGGTAACATGGACCTGGCCAGTGCCTGTGAGTGATGCTGGGGGACGAGACGCCACACCTAAGATGATCAGCAACAGAGCAGGCAGAAGAAAAGGCGAGGACCCAGGAGGAGGCCTGGTCTTGGGCCACAGGTGCTTGCAGAGGAGGTGGGACTTTCAGCTCAGATGGCATTGAGATTAGCAGAGTAGGGGGAGAAGGTACCCCATTGGAAGGAAGTTTTCCTGCCTCTTGGTACTCCTTCCTTTCAGTTCACCCCTTAAATTTCAGGGTATTTTATATAACTCGATCTCAGGCTCTGCTCAGGCTACACCCTCTCCCTGGAGGACAGCATCACTCTGGTGGTTCCGTCTCCGTCAGATCTGTAGATGCCTCAGCTGTCCGAACCAGAAACCTGGATTCCCCATCCTTGCCCCGTCCCCCATAATAAAAAAAACAAATTCCCTCCATCCTGTTTCACTCAATCAATAATTATAAAATGCAAATATCTCTCTCAGAGTTCTCTTTTCTCTACCCCCACTAGCATGACTTAATTCAGGGCCTGTAAGTTTTCCCTGGGTCTCCCTTACCTCTGGTGAAAGTAGCCCTTCAGCATCCACCTCTGCCAACCTCTCCCCTGAGTCCCCAGCCCTCCACACACAGAAACCTTTTATTCCAGGCATGCAGGGGGATGCACCGTGCTGCAGGCCCGCCGTGCTCATGTGCTTCTGCAGCAAGTGCTTTGCAGCCACTTCAATTAGCTATCTCCTCCTTATCCTTGGGATATGATGCAGGCAACACTTCCTCCAGGAAGCCTCCACCCTTTAAAAAATTTCCGTCTGGCCGGGTGCGGTGGCTCGTGTCTGTAATCCCAGCACTTTGGGAGGCTGAGGCGGGCGGATCACCTGAGGTCAGGAGTTCGAGACCATCCTGGCCAACATGGTGAAACCCCTGTGTCTACTAAAAATACAAAATTAGCCTGGTGTGGTGGTCAGCGCCTGTAATACCAGCTACTTGGGAGGCTGAGGCAGGAGAATCACTTGAACCCAGGAGGCAGAGGTTGTGGTGAGCCAAGATTACGCAATTGCCCTCCAGCCTGGGCGACAAGAGTGAAACTCTGTCTCAAAAAAAAAAAAAAAAATTTGTCCTGAAGAGTGATCAATAGTGTAAGATTCTCTCTCCTGCTGAACTATAAGCTCTTGGCACCCTGGAGTCTCAACTGGAGTCTCAGTTAGGATTCACTGCCCTGACAATTCCTGGTGTGGTGCTCAGACAGGACTTGTCTCATGAACAAGGCGTATCTGTGGGCTTAGCTTGGGCTGGGAATAATAGTCATCATCTTCATCATCAAGAAGCAACGCTGAGTATGTCCTGACTCCGTGCTAGGCAGTGTTCTAAGCACTTTACACTGGGATTGTCCCATATGATCCTGACAGCCACTCTGTGAGTGGATACCATGATCATCACTCCCATTCTACAGATAAATAGGTTCAAAGAATTGCCCACAGTCTCCCAGCTGTTAAGTGATAGCATCAGATTTCATCACTTCTGTGTTATCTAATCTCTCAGAGCAGGCCTGGCTCAAGGAGTTGGGTATATGTTTTTTCTAAAACAAGTTCTGGTTTGGAAGGACCAAGCTGATCTGACTGTTGAGCAACAGAAACAACACCTGCCATTTGTACGTGTCAGTGCACACCAAGGGTATGCTGCCTGTGCCCCCACGCCACAGAGGATGTGGGCAGGCCTTCCCTGATTCAGGAAGGCCCTGACCCTCCAATGGGTGAGTGATTTGCCTAGGACCACCTATGCACAGCCTGTGATGGAAGCTAGATTTGCACCCAAACCTACAGCAAGAGACGACTTCTCGCTGGGTCTATTAAGCTCCCAGCACTCAGCAGCCTGCAAAGGACCTGTTTGTCAGCTCAGCCGGTGTGCCCTCAATGAGCAACTCCTGATTATCCCTGAGGGTGTGCTGGGGGCAGGCAAGGTGGGGGCCTGATGTGAAATAGGATGTGGTTCACAGTCACCGGTTTGGGGGTCAGACAGATCTGGGTTTGAGCACTCACTTGGGCAAGTCACAACCTCTCTGAACCTCAATTTCCAAAGCATAAAGTGTGTATTATACTTTCATGAGGCTAAAATGGGGACTGGGGAGAAAATTCATGTGAAGAGCTGACCATATGCTAATTAGGTTGAACCAGGTGGGATTGCTAATATCTGATCATGTTGACCCACAATAATGGCAATTTCAGATACTTTATTAGATACTCAATCCAAGGCAGCTGGCCGTAATCAGGGGTTCCCCACCCTTCTTTTCATCCCGCAGCTGCAGTCAGAGGCTGGTGGTGCCCTCTGGGTGGTGGATTTTGCAGCGAGTGAGAGAAGACAGTCGGAAAGCCAGTCCACGGATAGTAGGGGGTGGCCAATATTGAGGCGATTACTTCCTGCTCAGAATGTCATCCAACTGCTGAGCCCAGGCCAGGGCAGGAAGCAAAGACCGCCAGCAGCCAGGGCTGCAGCGTTGGGGTGTCCTGGCCTCAGGAGGAGGGGTGCGTGGGCCCAGGCTGCCACCCTCGGAGCCAGGAGCAGCCTGCACAGTCCCCAGTTTCCTGGCGGCTCTCAAGCAGGAGGCCCGAGCTGCTAGCTCAGCAGTTTTCCCCCAGCCAGAAGAACCCCGCTCTCTTTCTGAAAGTAATGATTTTCTAAAAATGGATTCCCTCCCCTCCCCCAGCTGCAATTAATCTACCCAACACAAAGTGGCCGCTGGAGGAGGACTCTGGTGAGTTGGGACTAGTGCAAGTGCTTTGATTAATTCAGGGACAATTTCCTGGCTGGGCTGGAGGTGAGAGGCTGGGCAGGGACACGCTGCCTGGGTCGGGGGTGGCCCACTGCAGGGTTCATTTAAACCGCTGTGAGAGCCACGGACACCTGGGAGAGCTGGGAGCCTCTTCCTAGGGAGCCTGTGCCCACCTTCCTGGGGATTTGAGAGGCAGAGTCTGCCATGGACATGTGCCCAGGTGCCAGGGGAAGCTCTTGCTAAGCCTGGAGCTGCCTGGAGCTGCCATTTTAGTGGAATCTTAAGGGGAGTAGGAATACAATTGTTTCTACCATAAGCCCTTATATCTTACGTAGTAGAATGCAAACTTGACCTTAATTGTTGAGAAAAAACAAGACACTTCAAGGACACGTGGTTGCCCTTGATGTTGCTTTAAGTGGTAGCCCCAGGCCCTGGCAGTTTCTCTTCTGCTGTGGGCATTTTGGTGGAAAAGTGTAAGATCAGTGGGACACAGAAGCCCTGGGGACAGAAATAGAGTGTGTATATTAGGACTGCTTTGAACCTTAAAGAAAGCAGAGATGTGTCATAGACAACTATATTGAATCCATTCTCTGCAGTGTAGACAGCCCTTTCATACACGTTCCTCTAATGATTCTGGATGGGAGCTCTGACTACCCCCATTTTAGAAGAAACTGAGGCTAAAAGAGATGAGCAACTTACACGAGTCACCCAGCCAAGAGATGGCCAAGCAGTTTTCCTTAAGCCTAACCCAGGGCTCTTTTATCCAAAGCCTGGTGCTCATCACTCTGTCCCATGCCCATTTCAAACTCCAGGTCTTGCACTCAGCCTGCCCAGATCCCAGCAGTAATGAGTGACTTGGGGTCAAGACATTTCATTCCTAGGGAATACTTACGCACTTCCCTCATTTCCCAGCCTCCCTTGCAGTTTGTTTGGGACCATGTGACCAGTTCTGGCCAATGGGCTGTGAGAAGTACCATGTGTCACTTCCAAGCTAAAGCATTGAAAAATTGGTGCAGGGTGACCCAGCTCTCTCTCTTTCTCTCTCTCTCTCTCTGCCACAGGGACCTGGAAGATATGTTTTAGGATGAGGGAGACAGAAGATGGAAAAGCACTCGGATCCTGAATGGCTGCTCCGGAGAGCCCCTGGGCCCGCTGCAGACTTTGTTTGAATGTGGAACTTTTCCTTTGTGGCTGAGATTTGGAGGTTTCCCTATCCAGATGATTATGTGACCTGTGCCCCACACTCAGTCCCTTGCAGAATCTGGCTTGCTTCTTTCTTTTATGGAGCTGGGTCTTGTATCTCCAGCATCTGGCAGCTCCTCATGCTTACTTGAATCCTTTCATGATACAAAGCCCAGCACCGGGCTCATAGTAGGTGATGAGTAAATACCTGCTGTAATTGGCATGAAGTGCCTCTCCAGTGGTGCCCCATGAGGGACTGCCACCAGGTGTCCTCCAAGGGCACAGTCTCCCACCTGGTCCAGGGCTCCTCTCTGATGAAACCCTGCCCTTGCCTGCTCCTCAGCTACATAGTCTTTGAAACGGCTCTTCACCTTCTCCTCAACCTCATCTCTGCAGGATACAGCTCCAGCCAGGCCAGGGGCCACTTTAACCTGGCCAAAGCCAGTACCATCTGGGCAAGGAGAGAGAGGCTCAGAGCAGAGCTCCAGCTCCAGTGAACACATTGATTAGAGTCATCAGACCACGTTCCCAGCTCCTCTCACCTATCCTGCTTGATTTTTCTTCATATTGGTGGTTGACATTATACTTACTGTATTATATACACGTTTGCCTTTTTTTTTTTTTTTTGAGACTGAGTTTTTGCTCTTGTTGCCCAGGCTGGAGTGCAATGGCACGATTTCAGCTTACCGCAACCTCCACCTCCCAGGTTCAAGTGATTCTCCTGTCTCAGCCTCCTGAGTAGCTGGGACTACAGGCACACACCACCATGCCTAGCTAATTTTGTATTTTTAGTAGAGATGGGGTTTCACCAGGTTGGCCAGGCTGGTCTCGATCTCTTGACCTCATGATCTGCCTGCCTTGGCCTCCCAAAGTGCTGGGATTACAGGCATGAGCCACCGTGCCTGGCCTATGTTTGACATTTTATTATGTATCTGTTTGTTGGCTTGACTATTATCAGAGGCCCCTAGCAGAGTGTGAGCTCTGTGACAGCAGAGACTTTGCTCTGGTCACTGCCATAACCCCAGAATCTAGAATAATGCCCAGCACACAGAAGGGATAGAAGGCACTCAGCCGATATTGGATGGATCAATGTTGAATGACTAACTCTTCAACTAAAATATATGAATTTAAGTTCCAGGCGAATTCCTTTTTTTATCTTTTTTCTTTTTTTTTTTTTAGAGACAGGGTCTCTTGCTCGGGCTGTAGTGCAGTGGCATGATCATAGCCTTGAACTCCTGGGCTCAAATGATCCTCCTGCCCTCAGCCTCCCAAATAGCTGGAACTACAGGTGAGCACCACCCTGGCTAATTTTTTAATTTTTTTGTTGAGACGGAGACTCGCTATGTTGCCCAGGCTGGTTTCCAACTGCTGGTCTCTAGTGATCCTCCTGCCTTGCTGGGATTATAGGAATGAGCCACTGTGCCCAGCCAAATTCCCTTTTCCCCAAGAAAACTGGGTATGGGGCCAGGTGCAGTGGCTCACGCCTGTAATCCTAGCACTTTGTGAGGCCGAGGCGGGCGGATTGCCTGAGCTCAGGAGTTCAAAACCAGCCTAGGCAACACGGTGAAACCCCGCCTCTATAAAAAATTAGCTGGTGTGCACCTGTAGTCCCAAATACTCGGGAAGCTGAGGCAAGAGAATTGCTTGAACCCGGGAGGCGGAGGCTGCAGTGAGCAAGACTGCACCACTGCACTCTAGCTTAGGTGACAGAGCGAGACTCTGTCTCCAAAAAAAGAAAAGTGGGTATGTACTTACTCTATAACACTAGTGAAAATAAAAAGCACATTATTATATTCTTTTCTCCCAAAAGGTGAATGCAAAACTTTACCTCTTGGGGTGGTGGTAATAGCGACAACTACGCCCACAATAATAATAACAAAAACCTGCGTTTACTTAGGGCTAAGTATGTGCCAGGCACTCTCTGCAAGGTACGTTTTTGTTTGTTTTTGGTTTTTGTTTTTTTTTGAGACGGAGTTTCACTCTTGTCGCCCAGGCTGGAGTACAGTGGCATGATGGCATGATCTCTGCTCACTGCAACCTCCGCCTCCCAGACTCAAGCAATTCTCGTGCCTCAGCCTCCCGAGTAGCTGGGATTACAGGCGTGAGCCACCGCACCCGGCCTACGTTGTGTTTTCTTTAAGGTAAGTGCTCTCATTAGCTCATTTTACAGGTGAAGACTTGCAGGCCCAGAGAGACTCACAGCAAAAGCATGGGAGAACCGAAGCCGAGGTCTGCCTAACTCCACAGCCCTTGCTCTGAGCCCTGGGTCCCCAGGGGAGGCTAGAGACACCAGCAGCCTTGAAAGAGTAGTTTTCCCAGCTTCTGTTCCTTAAGGTCGAGACAGAAACACGCTAAGGCCTGATCCCACTGAGGCAGCTCGAGACTCAGGGTCTCTCTGCAGGAAGGGCTTGCTCCTTGGCCAAGCTGTCTTGTCTCAACCGGGGCTGTAATATTCACTGTGTATGGGCGTCGTGTCATCAGCACCAAATCTTCTAATGACACACTGCAGCCAGGGAAATTACAGTGCCCAGGAGACTTGTCCCAGAGGCCCTGCCCGAGGTAATTCCAGAGCAGGAGCGCATGCTGGGAAATAAGAAAGACAGAGTCTGGCTGCCAGCCTTAGGTAATGGAATGGTGAGTGATGGTAATGGGGGGTGGAGGGTGGAGGGTGGAAGATTTTATTTTACTTATACAGATCTTTTTCTTGAATTTTAAAAATATTGAAAAATGTTATCAAAAGTAAAAATTAGCCCTAACCTCATCATTTAAGTTATGCCCTCCAACTTCACTCCCCAGAGGTAAACATGCTGGAGACTCGGATATGTCCCCTTTCTGAATTGGCTTCTGCCTCTACCTATGCACATATACAATTCTCACCAATGGAGTCACATTCTACATACTGGCCTGCGCCCTGCTTATGTCACTTAATGATACATCACAGACATTTTTGGAGATTATTCATTTTCATGGTTGTCTAGTAGTGGAGCAGAATTTAAAAGATGCTAGTGTTCATTTAAAGATATGCCACTTAGTACTGAATGGGAGTGAGGGCGTGGTGCAACAGGAACTCTTGTGTGATGATGCTGGGGGTATAAACTGGTTAACTTTTTGGCAGTATCTACCAAAGCTAAAGAGAATCATACCTGCATCAGAAATGCACACATATATTCACTAAAAGACATGTACAAGAATATTCACAGCAGGCTGGGTACGGTGGCTCACACCTGTAATCCCAGCACTTACGGAGGCCGAGGCAGGCAGATCACTTGAGTTCAGGAGTTTGAGACGAGCCTGGCCAACATGGTGAAACCCCACCTCTACTAAAGAAAATGCAAACATTAGTCTGGCGTGTTGGCACACGCCTGTAATCCCAGCTATTTGGGAGACTGAGGCAGGAGAATCGCTTGAACCTGGGAGGTGAAAGTTGCAGTGAGATGAGATGGCACCACTGCACTCCAGCCTGGGTGACACAGCGAGACTGTGTCTCAAAATAAAAAAAAAAAAAGAATATTAATAGGAGCACTATTCATAATAGCTCCAAACTGAAACAACTCAAATATCTGTCAAAAGTAGGTGGTTATTTACACAGTGCACATCATGCAACAATGGGCATGAAAGAACTCCAACTCTACACGGCAGCAGGATGATCTGCACAGTTATAACGTTGGGCCAAAGAAGGCACACACAGAAAAGTCTACACTGTATGATTCCCTTTATATAAAGTTCAAAATCAGGCGAAACCAATTCGTGGTGTTAGATGTCAGGAAGTGGGCATGAGAAGAACTTCTAGGGGCTGATGATGTCCTGTTTCTTGATCTTAGGGCTGGTTACATGGGATGTACAGTTTGTGAAAATTGTGCACTTTTCTATATGTGTTATACATCAGTTAAAGTCTATATTTTTAAAGGAGGGTCAATGGCAGGCCATCCCTTCCAAAAATTCAGTCTTGTTTTCCCTAAGTTTGTCCCCTTCTTTTTATTCCAGCACCTAATGAGCTGCATATAGGACAGTGCCTTATGTATGATGTGACCCAGGGAGGCAATGGGAGTTGCATTTTTTGGTTTTGAAATCCCTGGGACCAGGTGGTCAGCCTCAGGTGATGACTGAGGCTGTGCTGTCCCCATGTATTTGCTCTCAGGTAGTCAGTGAACAATGGGGTAGAGAGAATGTCAGCGAGAGGGGGTGGGAGGAGGAGGAGAAAGAGGAGGAGAAAAAGGAGGAGGAAGAGGAGGAAGAAGAGGAGGAAGAGGAGAAAGAGGGAAAGGTCGCTGTTCTCAGGACTGCTGAGGGGACTGTCTTGCACATGGGCACTTGCATGAGTGGTGGAATTTCTGGGGTCCTAGCTACTATTACAGCAATGACAATAACAACAACTACTACTATTATTAATAGCATCCAACTTTTCTTGAGTGCTTACCTATTGCCAGACACAGTGCTGAGTGCTTTATATGCATCACTCATGTGGATCCTTTTAACACTGTGTAGTTTGTATCAGTACCCATTTGCGTGTTGAAGGCTCACGTGCATACAGTAAGCCCCTGACCACCACACCACACAAGCCCTTGCTTGTTCTGATTATTTAGTTGTTTATCTGGAGACCTATTATGTGCCTGATGCTGTTGAGGATTGAGGTATAAAAATGGATGTGTGCCAAGCATGGTGGCTCACACCTGTAATCCCACCACTTTGGGAGGCTGAGGCGGGTGGATCACCTGAGGTCGGGAGTTCGAGACCAGCCTGGTCAACATGGTGAAACCCCATCTCTACTAAAAATACAAAAAAATTTAGCTGGGCATGGTGGTGTTTGCCTGTAGCTCCTCAGGAGGCTGAGGCAAGAGAATCACTTGAACCCAGGAGGCGGAGGTTGCAGTAAGCCAAGATCACACCACTGCACTCCAGCCTGGGCAACAGAGTGGGACTTTGTCCCAAAAAAAAAAAAAAGTATGTGATACAGTCTCTATAGTGTCTGAGCAGGTTAATAATTGGGTGCTTATCCAAACCAATTGTCAGTGCTTTATTTCTTACTTTGGGAGTGCTCAAAATAGGTGATTCATTTCTTTTGCTATTTACTTTTATCTCCTTAGCAAGATATGTTCCCTCTTTAAATATTAGAGACTAAATTAACAAATACAAAGGAGGGCCAGACTCAGTGGCTCACGCTTGTAATCCCAGCACTTTGGGAGGCTGAGGCGGGTGGATCACTTGAGGTCGGGAGTTTGAGACCAGCCTGACCAACATGGAGAAACCCCATCTCTACTAAAAAATACAAAATTAGCCGGGCATGGTGGTACATGCCTGTAATCCCAGCCACTCGAGAGGCTGAGGCAGGAGAATCACTTGAACCCAGGAGGCAGAAGTTGTGGTGAGCCGAGATAGCGCCATTGCATTCCAGCCTGGGCAACAAGAGCAAAACTCTGTCTCAAAAAACAAAACAAAACAAAAACCACCAAGTACAAAGGGAGAAGAATTTTGTGAAAATCACCTCTTGTGATTTTTACAGAGAACTTCTTGACATCTGAACATAACTCATTTCAGACTTTAAAAAAATACATTTTTATGTGCTCACTATATAATCGGTGCTCACAGAAAATTTGCTGAATGAATGCTTAAATTGTTACAAAATGACACTATTGTATGATTTTGTAAACTGCTCATTCCAAAACACAAACACACGTAATGCTGTAATGAGAACGTATTTCCAGGTTCATGAACACACGGCTACTTCTGATGCTTTCATTCATCATTAGTAGGGATAATTTTTTTTTTCCATGTGTTTGGGAGACATTTCTGTTTCTTTTGTGGATTTCTTGTTTATGTCCTCTGCCTATTTTTTTCTCTGGGTTTGTTACTCTTTGTGGTCATTTGTCTTAAAATTTTTTTTCAAAGTAATTCATACACAAAATGTTAAAAGTCAAGAACTATTGAAAGGCTTATAATGAAAAATTGCAGTCCACTGTTCTTTCTCTCCCACCCTAGGTTTATTCCCCAGAAGTAACCCTTTCAACTTTTCAAGGTGTTTCTTTCAGTATTTATCACTATAACTTTTTAGGGATATATAAAAGATTTTATTCATTAAAAATGTAAAAATAGTATATATTCATCAAATATTCAAAAGACACAAGAATGCATTAAATAAAATGTTAAAGCCCTTCTTAATTTCTCCAATGCTACTTTTCAGGAGTAAATTTCATTAGAATGGATTACAATAGTCCCTCCTTATCTACGGTTTTGTTTTGTGCTGTTTCAGTTACCTGTGATCTATATCTATATATATATGTGTGTGTGTGTGTGTGTATATTTTTTATATATATTTATATATTATATATTATATATATTTATATATTATATATTTATATATTATATATATTATATATATTTATATATTATATATTTATATATTATATATATTATATATTTATATATTATATATATATTATATATATTCATATATATAATATATAATATATATTATATATATATTTTTTCGAGACAGCATCTTGCTCTGTCACCCAGGTTGGAGTGCAGTGGTGTGATCTTGGCTCACTGCAGCCTCGACCTCCTGGGCTCAATGGATCTTCCCACCTTAGCCTCCTGAGTAGCTAGAACTACAGGTGTGTGCCACCACACCCAACTAATTGTTGTATCTTTTGTAGAGATGTTTTTGTTTTTGTTTTCTTTTGAGACAGAGTCTTGTTCTGTCTTCCAGGCTGGAGTGCAGTGGCGCAATCTTGACTCACTGCAACCTCTGCCTCCTAGGCTGAAATGATTCTCCCACCTCAGCCTCCCAAGTAGCTAGGACTATAGGCATGCACCACCATTTCCTGCTAATTTTTTTGTATTTTTAGTAGGGATGGGATTTCACCTTGTTGAACTCCTGACTTCAAGTGATCCACCCACCTTGGCCTCCAAAAGTGCTGGGATTACAGGTGTGAGCCACTGCGCCCAGCCTAGAGATGGAGTTTTGCCATGTTGCCCAGGCTGGTCGCAAACTCCTGGGCTCAAGCCATCTGCCCACCTTGACCTCCCAAAGTGCTGGGATTACAGGCGTGAGCCGGTGTGCCCAGCCATGGTCTGAAAATATTAAGTGGGAAATTCCAGAAAGAAGCAATTTATAAGTTTTAAATTGTGTACCATTCTGAGTAGCGGATAAAATCTCGTGTTGTCCCGCTCTGTCTTATCCGGGAGGTGAATCATCCCTTTGTCCAGCGTGTCCATGCTGTAGGCACTTCCCACCCATTGGTCACTTAGTAGTGTCTCTTCGCAGAGCAACTGTCATAGTATTGCAGAGCTTGTGTTCAAGTAACCCTTATTTTGCTTAATGACAGCCTCGAAGCCCAAGAGTAGTGATGCTGACACGTTGTCTTAGGTGTTCTATTTTATTATTATTGTTGTTAATCTTTTACTACATCTAATCTATAAATTAAACTTCGTCATTGGTATATATGCACAGGAAAAAATATATAGGGTTCTGTACTATCTGTAGTTTCAGGCATCCTGGGTGTCCTGGAATATATCCCTCAAGGATAGTGGGGTACTACTGTATATCACCATATTCCAAAATAATATTCTTATTCTTATGTTTCTTGATACATCAATTTTAGATATCATCTAATAACTTCCTAGCTAGGGATTAGCTCTCTTGCAGCATCACATTGCTTCCCTTTTCAGTGGCCAACACTTACATTATTTTGACTATGCCCATATTGTACACCCTGAGTCATATAGTATACTATGATTGCATCTATGATTTTTACACAATGTGTTGGTATTTCTGAAGTTCAGTTGCCTAGGTTCTTTTCATTTGCTTAAAGTTCATTGTATTTTTTGCCATTGGTTTCCACACTCTTCAATTACTTCTCAATATAGTTTTTCTCAAGGTTAAACCTACCAGATAGTTTGTCAGTTCAAATTTTTCCCCTTCTGAAGTCTCCATCCTTCTGCCTTAATCTGGACAGGTTGCCTCATAGGCCTGATGCACAGCAGTCACCCTGAATCATCCCTCCACCTTCTATTGGGTGGGATCCCTCATTACCGTCATCCCATGACTTTACCTTTCTTGGTTTAGTCCCTTATTTTGGTGCCAATTGTCTTTAAGTAGCCTGCCTGCCTGCCTGCCTTCCTCCCTCCCTCCCTCCCTCCCTTCCTTCCCTCCCTCCCTCCTCCCTTCCTCCCTTCCTCCCTTCCTTCCTTCCTCCCTTCCTTCCTCCCTTCCTTCCTTCCTCCCTCCCTCCCTCCCTTCCTTCCTTCTTTCCTTCCCTCTTTCCTTCTTTCCTTCTCCCTTTCTCCTCCTTCTCTTTCTTCTTCTTCTAAGCATAACCAAGGGCTTCAGGGCAAGAGATAAGGGAAGAAGAAGGAGCCACTGGCAGCTTCAGCCTCTGCTCTGTTGTCTCAGCAATTCTACTCTGGCCCTGGACTTGCACCTAGCAAAACTAAAGTCCTGCAAATAACTACACCCACCCTGCTCACAAGAGAAGGGGTTTTTAGGAGCCATGAGGTGTTACCAGAGCTTGCCTGTTAGGGATTCACTCCCTGCCCATTCATGCCTCAAACTATACGGAGAACCCCCTGCAGGGGAATACTCTATCCTGTTGCTTTCTTGATTACTTTTGGTTCCATTGTGTAAAGGGACCCTGATGACTGAATACAGCACCTCAAAAGCCACCTGCCTAAAAAGGCAGTCACATTCTTTCCATTCCCTCTGCTCTTCCCTATGTGTTTGTCCTCTCTCCCTGGACTGGACATTTTTGGCTGTCAAGTCGTTTTTGTTTTGCTGGCACTGCCTCAGCTTAGGCACTGCTGGCCTCTGGCTTGAACAATTCAGGGGCCTCCTGGGTACTTTCTCGATTTGCATGCTGCCCCCTGCTGATCCATACTTCTAGTTAGGGCAGAGGGTGTGTTGTAACATCCAACATTGAGTTATTTTGTTTGTAAAAACCATGTACTTCCACATCTCCACATCTTCACACAGGCCTCTTGGCCTGAAATGTATTTCCCTGCTCTCTAGCTGATGAAACCCATCTCTTCTTTCCATGTCCAGCTCAAACATCTACTCCTTCAAGAAGGCTTCCAGTCTCTTCTGTTGGAATGAATCACATCCTGCAGCACTTTATATGACACTTTCTTCTATTCCCTGTCCTTGTCTGCCATGGGAAAGCAGAGAGAGGAGTCAAGTAACCTAGGACAGATCCTGTGGCCAACTAGCAGAGCCACAGGCCACCTCAGCTGGCCCATCTGTGGACTCCTCAGGGAGGAGAGCTTGACTTTGTCCAATACCTATTAAGTGCCATGTCCTAGGCGAAGAATTTCACTGACATAGTGCAATTACATGCTGAACCCCAAAGCTCTTTCAGCAACAAACTTCTCTGCATACGTTCACTTTGAGAGTCTGGGCAGATAATGAGATGGACAAAGAATTGGAGGCGGGGGAATGAAATAGAGAGGACATTTGTTTTTGTAGATTAGCCTACTGTCATCTGGCTCTCTATCTGGTTTAGGGAAATTCTTAGTTGAGTCTTTTTTTGTTTTGTTTTTGTTTGTTTTTTATTTTTATTTTTTAAATTTGAGATGGAGTCTCACTCTGTCGCCCAGGCTGGAGTGCAGTGGCGCAATCTTGGGCTCACTGCAACCTCTGCCTCCTGGGTTCAAGCCATTCTCCTGCCTCTGCTTCCCGAGTAACTGGGATTTCAGGCATGCGCACCATGCCCAGCTAATTTTTGTAGTTTTAGTAGAGACAGGGTTTCACCATGTTGATCTGGCTGGTCTCGAACTCCAGACCTCAGGTGGTCCACCGCCTCGGCTTCCCACAGTGCTGGGATTACAGGCATGAGCCACTATGCCCAGCCCTTACTTGAGTCTTATTGAGAGGATAATGAGCAAGATACTTGCTTTCCCAGCTTCCCTAGTGACCAAGTACAGTCATGTGACCTGGGATTGGCCAATCAGATGCCCCCATCCTGTTCTTGGGATGAGGGTCTGGGAAGAGAGAAGCAGGGATGTAGGAGAATCATTCTGGAGGTGGACAGTGGTCATATCCTGTTTCTAGGGGACAGCCGGGACGGCTAGGCCAACAGCAGCATCCAGAGTTTGGTGTCTAGTGCTGATGTCAGTGGAAAGAGAGGAACCTTCTGGGGCTCTGTGGCAGGGACAGTGCGGGTCTCAGGAGGCCAGCACTGTGGTGTGGTTTGGCAGCCACCCCTGCTGTGGAGAAGTTCTCTGGCATGTTGTTGATTCTGTGACCTACCCAGGATCCCCTCATGACTTTTCTTTTGTGCTTAACTCAGCCAGAATAATGTTCTGTATTTTGCAACTAGGAAGACTGACCATGGATAAAGGCCTGGAGAGGCATAGGGGCATTGTTGGCTGCAAAATCTCCCAGAGGGCTGGGAATTGCTGTGCCTCCAAAAGGTGTTGATGACCATGGTGTCTTCTCCACCCAGGTGGTCACTTAGGTCCTAAACAGAAAGATACCACTCACCAAGGGCAGAGTCGCAAAGTTACAGAAGCCCCGGGAATGCTCCAGGAGGATGCAACTGTAAAATAGAACCATTCTAGGCAGTGTCCCTTCATCATGACAGCCATGCAAGCTGAAGGAGAAGGCCACTGTTCAGAGCAGCAGGGCCTAGAGTCCCATGGACAGGAGGCATGGGCTCTTACTTTGCTGCAATTAACTTGCTGTGCAGTGTGGGCAAGTCCATCCTTTTCTCTGGGCTGCAGCGTCCTCATCAGGAGCCCTGAAATGTGGGCAGATAAGTAGGGAGGCCTCGTCCAGTGCCACAGCTTCCAGGACCAGCACTGAGAGCTTCCGAGCTGCCCATGCCCCATGGCCTGAACTCGTGTGCTCTCATGACAGCAAGTCCTTGCCTTTCAGAGACTGGGTGCTCAGAAAGTGTGGGTTAATGGACCAGGGACTGGCTGGCTCTGTTAGGGGTGCAGGGTAGGTGGCTGGGGTCCTGGCAAGATCCTTCTCCTTGGGTCCTGGGCCATGCCTAATGATCTTTTTCTGAGAGCTCAAGATCTGCCTTTCCTCGGTCTCTACAGAGGAGGAAGGGGAGAAAGGGGGATGGAGAAAGGAGAAGGAGGGTGGCTGGCCTGGCAGTGGCCCCAACGCAGCCTCGGCAGGCACTTTCTGGGAAGCCGCCCCCAGAACCTAGCCCCATGAAGGCCTAGGAGGCCCCGTCTCATCTCCAGCCCGTTTCCCTTGAACTGGAGCCAGGCGGTCCTCACGCATTACTCACTGGCGGGGCGGCCCTGGCCCAGGGCCAAGGCAAACAGGCCTCCAGCCTGCCTGGGGGCTGGTCGGGCTGGGCTGAGGAGGGGAGGGAGGCACCCGCACAGCCTCCTGCCTGCCTGCGTCCTCCTGCCAGCTCAGCCCAGCCCCAGCCTGGTTGAGGGTTGGGCTTGGGCCCAGCCTCCCCCAGGGTCCGCCCAGCAGTCCCTCTGAAGCTGGCATGGCTGAGATCTTCCTCCTGCCTGTGCCCCTAGCAAGGGCTTCACCCGGGTCCTCCTTCTCCATCAAGGGAGAGATTGTGACTCCTGCCTTGTAGCCAATGCAGTGGCTTTACCCCCTGCCTGTCACTAACCAGCCCCTAGGACAGCAGAGGAGGAGGGAGCCCTGCCCTTCCCAGGCTCCAGGTCTGCATCTCAGGAGCATCTATTCAGGATGACTGATGTGATGATATAGGTTGTCCATCAATATTGTGAATTAGGAGTGCAGAAGAGAAGCAGACCACATGAGCTAGGAAGGCTTCCTGGAGGAGTGGGGCCTGGCAAGGCCTTGAAGGATGATTTAGGCAGCCTTGGTGGAGGAAGACAGGAGGGGCTGTACAGTGGGTGTGTTTCTCAGGATGTGATGGGTCTGAAGATGGGGACCTGGATAGAGGCTGAGGTAGGAAGGGGCAGATAGCTAGGTGACGAGGATGACGCCAGGTACTGTGCCTGGGCAAGCCCAATCAGCCTTTTCCCAGAAGCTCCCTTTCCAGTTATGTTCCTACCCACTCAACCCACCCATCCGTTCATCTGTCCATCCACATACACATCCACCTATCCATCCATCTACCCATCCCCACATCATCCATCCATCCACTCATCCATCCATCCATTCATCCATCCATCCACTCATCCAATTATCTACCTATCCACACAGGCATCTGCCCATCCATTCATCCATTTACTTATCCATACACTCATCTACCCCTCCATCCTAGCTACAAATATCTGTTGAGCATCCACTTATGAGCCAAGCCCTATACTAGAATATTCTCACTGACCTTTGTGCATACAGGCCTGGCTCACAGTAGGCTCAATAAATATTTGTTTAAATATATGGAGAAGTGATGATCAGAGGTGACCTGTCTCTATCTTCAGTGAGCTTATCATCTTGCAGAACAAAACATGTAAAATTATCAATTGTGATAAGTGCTATGAAGGGAAAGAACAGGGTGCCAAGAGAAGCAAGGAGCAGGTAAAAACTAAGGGCTCTTAGGCTGCTGTGTGATCCTGGACAAGTAACTTTATCTTGTTGTGCCTCAGTTTCTGCATCTATATAATGGGAATAATGATGGTACCTTATAGGGATGTCCATTAAGTTTTTTGCAATTATCAAAATCAGAAAGTTTTAATATTAACACAACTTTCTAGTCCACCATGCACATTTAGTTTCAGTTGTCCCAATAATGTCTTTTTCTTACTAGCTTTATTGAGATATAGTTCACATACCATACAATTTGCTCACTTAAAGTATATAATTCAAGGGTTTTTTAGTACAACCATAGGTATGGGCAACCATCACCACTCACCACTCTCAACTTTAGAATATTTTCACCACTCCAAAAAGAAATCCTGCATGCTTCAGCTACCACCCACTTTCTTCTCTCCACCCTCTCCCCTGCACCAGCCCTAGAAAGCCACTAATATGCTTCTCATCTCTATAGATTGCCCTGTTCTGGATATTTTATATACACGAAATCCTACAATATGTGGTATTTTGTTACTGGCTTAAAATAATGTTTTCAAGGTTCACTTGTGTTATAGAATGTATAAATACTTCATTCCTTTTTTTTTAACTTTAAAAAAAGTTTTAAGATTTTTAGAACAATTTTAGGTTTGTAGCAAAATTGAGTGGAAAGTACAAAGGGTTTGTATATATCACTTCTTCTCCCTCCCAGCCTTTCCAGCCACCAACAATCCCATATCAATGTGGTACACTTATTACAATCAATGAACCAACATGGACCCATAATTATCAATCCGAGTTCATAGTTTACATTAGGGTTCACTCATTTTGGTTGAGTAAATATTCCATTGCATATGGATGTACATTGTGTTTACCTATTCATCAGTTGATAGGCATTTGGGTTGTCTCCATCTTTTGTCTATTATGAATAATGCTGATATAAACATTTGTGTACAAGTTTCTGTATGACCATGTGTTTTCATTTCTCTTGGGCATATAACTAGGAGTGGAATTGCTGGGTCATATGGTAACTCTATGTTTAATCTTTTGAAGAACTGCCAGACTATTTTCCAATGTGGTTGCACCATTTTACATCCCCACCAGCAGTGTATAAAAGTTCTGATTTTTCCACATCCTTGTCAATACTTGCTATTATCTGACTTTTTGAGTTTAGCCATCCTAGTGGATGTAAATTGGTTATCTCATTCATTGTAGCTTTGATTTGCATTTTACTGATGACTAATGATGTTAAGTTTCTCTTCATGTGCATGTGCCTATTGGCCATTTGTATATCTTCCTTGGGGAAATGTCTATTCATAGCCTTTGCCCATTTAAAAATTGGTCTATTTGTCTTTTAATTATTGAATTGTAAGAGGTCTGTTTTTTTTTTTTTTTGAGACTTGCTCTGTCACCAGGTTGGAGGACAGTGGTGTGATCTCCACTCATTGCAACCTCCGCCCTGCAAGGTTCAAGCGATTCTCCTGCCTCAGCCTCCTGAGTAGCTGGGACTACAGGTGCGTGCCACCATGCCCAGCTAATTTTTGTATTTTTAGTAGAGACAGGGTTTCACCATGTTGGCCAGGCTTGTCTTGATCTCTTGGCCTCGTGATCCACCTGCCTTGGACTCCCAAAGTGCTGGGATTACAGGCATGAGCCACCACTGCACCCGGCCCAAGAGTTCTTATGTATTATGAATATAACTGCAATTTTTTTCTCCCATTCTGTGAGTTATCTTTTCATTTTTTTGTGTCATTTGAAGCACAAAAGTTTTAAATTTTGATGAAACCTGATGTCCTATTTTTTTTCTTGTGTTGCTTATGTTTTTGGCATTATATCTAAGAATCCTTTGTCAAATCCAAGGTCATGAAGGTTTATTCCTATGTTTCTTCTAACACGTTTATAGTTTTTAACTCTTACATTTAAGTATTTGATTGATTTTAAGTTAATTTTTATATATGGTACATGATAGGGATCCAACTTTGTTCTTTTGTATGCAGAAATCCAGTCATCCCAACACCATCTGTTGAAAAGACTGTTCTTTCCCCATTGGATGGTCTTGACACCCTTGTTAAAAATCAGTAGATGCATGGATTTATCTCTGAACTCTCAATTCTATTCCATTGATCTGTATGTCTCTCCTTGTGCTGTTACCACATTGCCTTTACTACTGTTGCTTTCTGGTAAGTTTTGAAATTGGGAAGTGTGAGTCCTCCTACTTTGTTCTTCTTTTTCAGGATTGTTTTGCTTATTTTGGGTCCCTTGCAATTTCATCCAAATTTTAGAATCAGCTCATCATTTTCTACAAAGAAGTCAGCTGGGATTCTGATAGGGATTGCATTGAATCTGCAGATGAGCTTGGGGAGTACTGACATCTCGGTGATGTAAAGTCTTCCTCTCTATGAATAAAGGACTGTTTTTCCAGTTATTTAGACCTTCTTTAATTACTTTCAAGTCTTTTTAGTTTTCAGAGTATCAGTTTTACCCTTTTTTGTTGTATTTATTTCTAAGTTACTCATTCTTTTTGATGCTGTTGTAATGGAATTGTTCTCTAATCCCATTTAATTCTCCACAAATGCTTATTGTGCTCAGCACTGTTAGAGGTGCCAGGGATATCGCAATGAGTATGTTGTGAGGATGAATGAGATAATGTATGGAAAGGGTGATAATGTACTTTGTATTATTGTTCTTCCTGTCTTTCCCCTTTTCATCTTTTTTTTTTTTTTTTTCTGAGATGGAGTCTTGCTCTGTCACCCAGGCTGGAGTACAGTGGCGCGATCTCAGCTCACTGCAACCTCCGCCTCCCAGGTTCAAGCAATTCTCTTGCCTCAGCCTCCCGAATAGCTGAGATTACAGGCACCTGCCACCGTGCCCTGCTAATTTTTGTATTTTTAGTAGAGATGGCGTTTCACAATGTTGGCCAGGCTGGTCTCAAACTCCTGACCTCATGATCTGCCCGCCTTGGCCTCCCAAAGTGCTGGGATTACAGGTGTGAGCCACCGCGCCTGGCCTCCCCTTTTCTTTAAGCAAGTCCTAAGAAGGCATCCTGCAGAGGCAGGAGGGAGCTCTTTTCCTTCAGGAAGAGAAGACTTGCCAGTTGGCGATGGTTCCTGAAGCAGCGGGAGGAGCTGACTGTTTACCGGGGAAGCATACTTGCCTGCTTTGTGTGACTGTGAGGACAAGATCCCAGGAAGGCTGAGGGAGCTGCTCCCGGGAAATGGGCATCCTTCAGAAGCCTGGGAGGGCCAAGCTGAAGGAAGGGCCTAGTGGAGGCCCTGTGCCTCCTGCTAAGAGGTTCCTGGAGGGAGCAGCATTGCTCCCTAGCCCCAGGCTTGGCTACCTCCTCCACAGGCTTTCATCTTTCATCTGTGGCTTCTTCTCAATTTCACATCCCTTTGAGGATCTCCTCCTGCTATCCTTCTCTCCTTCCCCGCATGCCTCTCTAGCACCCAGGAGCTGGGCAGCAGGACATCTTGGGATCCTGGATTGTGCAAGACCCTGCCCATCAGATTAAGTGGGGAGAGGAAGCGGTGCCTCCTCCTTGCTACCACCCCCCTAGAAACACTGGGCCAGCAGGTGGGGAGATTTCTCACTGCAGCAGCTGGCTCTTTCCTGCATCTGGCTCCAGCCTGGACCCCTTACCCTCGCCACAAGGGGGAGAGTGTCTGTTGGCCTGGCCAAGCAGGGGCCTGGGGTCTGAGACGGCCAGTGCCAGTCCGGGCATCTCCCTCCCTCTACACAGGGCCTCTTCCTCCTCCCCACTGTCTGGAAGGCCCCAACAGGTTCCTCATTTCAACAGTGGCTTCCTCTCTAGCCCAGGCCCTGTGGCGCCTAGGGGCAGCCTGATGGCCCCAAACCTCACGTCTGTCCACAAGCCACCTCCATCTCTGTCTACACCAAAAACACCACACCCACTGCCCTCATGTCATAGGCCAAACCACAGAAGGCTGACTAAGGCTCAACTGTGTGTTCAGCACCCTGGGTCTGGAGGGGTGGGGACACAGGAGGAGGTGTGGCCCCTGTTCTGGCCCTTTTCTGTTCTCCATACAGGGCCTGGCACCACACATGGGGTGTGACCCAGGTCAGAGAAGGGAGGTGAGTGTGGGCAGCAGGGCTGTGGTAGGTTCGGGGCAGGACGTCTGGGTCCTTGGGGTCGAGCAGTGTGGCTAGGCACTCAGGGATCCTCATCAAGGCCCTGAGGGAGCCAGTCCTCCCTCTGCCTCTAAGCTGTGGGTAGGCCAACAGCTTCCCCAAGGAGGGGGGTCCCGGCCAATAGGATGAGGTAAGACTGCTACAAGGTGAGGCTGAAGAGTGGAGTGACCAGAGACTGTGGCCCAGAATTCTTGGGCTACAACAACCTGCTGCCTGTGTGACGCTGAAAAAGTGACTTCACTTCCCTGGGCCTCAGTTTTCTCAGCAGTAAAATGGGATGATGACCTTACCTTAGACTCTAAGGCTTAACACAGGGGTTTTCAGCCTAGACATTATTGACATTTGGGGCTGATGATTCTTTGTTATGGGGCTTGTCCGATGCATTGCAGACTGTTAAGCAGCATCTCTGGACTCTACTCATTAGATCCCAGTAGCAACTCTCTGTCCCCAGTTGTGACAACCAAAATGTCTCCAGACATTGCCAAGTGTCCCCTGGGGGCAAAATTGAGCCTGAATTGAGAACTACTGGGATTGTGTAGTACTTAAATGAGTTAATATATTCAATGCACTTAGAACAGTGCCTGATTCAGAGGAAACACTCAATAGTTCTTACTGTTATTGTTACAAGCAGGTGACAGAGGCAAAAACAAAACAAAAACATGAGACAAAGACAGAAGAACATGTCTAATGTTCTTGGTTACTAGAGAGTAGGGTCCGGGATGAAGAGGAGAAAAGACTGTGTTTTTAAAAATTCCATCGCTGGGGCCAGGTGTGGTGGCTCACTCCTGTAATCCTGGCACTTTGGGAGGCCTCGGTGGGCAAATCACCTGAGGTCAGGAGTTCGAGACCAGCCTGGCCAATATGGTGAAACCCTGTCTCTACTAAAAATGCAAAAATTAGCCAGGCGAACCCAGGAGGTGGAAGTTGCAGTGAGCCAAGACCGTGCCATTGCACTCCAGCCTGGGCGATAAGAGCAAAACTCCATTTGAAAAAAAAAAAAAAAGAAAAAGAAAAAAGAAAAATTCCATTTTTGAGGCTGAGCACAGTGGCTCATGTCTGTAATCTAAGCACTTCAGGTGGCCAGGATGGGAGGATCGCTTGAGCCCAAGAGTTCAAGACTAGCCTGGGAAAGATGGTGAGACCCTGTCGCTACAAAAATTAAAAAAATTAGCTGGGCATGGTGGTGCACACCTGTGGTCCTAGCTACACGGGAGGCTGAGGCAGGGTGATCGCTTGACCCCAGAAGGTCAAGGCAGCAGTGAGCCCTGATTGTGCCACTGCACTGCAGCCTGGGTGTCAGAGCTAGACTCTGTCTGAAAAAAAAAACAATTCCATCATTGGCTTGCCCAGTTCCTCCCTCCCCATGATTGGGTCTGTTAACCATAATGTGAACTGGGGCTCACAGTCAGTGCACTAGGGTGTGCTGGGGCCCCCAAAGACACAAAGGAAGGGGAGACCCAGCCACCCCTGGCTTCCAGGGTATTAATCTTGACTCAAAGAAAAGCTTATACACTTTACATTACTTCTCAAAAGGTCAGGGGACAGAGTGACCAGCTAAAGCCAGGGCCAATTGGCCAGGCACTCAGCCACTCATTCATTCATGCCTTGCTCATTGAGAGTCTGCTATGTGCCAGACGCGGTGCTGGTTGCATCATAAGAAGACGGAAGTTTGAGCAGTGATTTAATGGCTGGCCAAGCTTCAGCTAGATGGAGAGGAGGAGAAAGAATGGCATTGAGGGTGGGAGCTGGGGGTTGGCCGGAGGTGGGAGGAGGCAAAACTGATCAGGCCAAGGCCCTAAGAAGTGTGGTGTGATTGGAGGGGTAGATTGGGGTCAGCTTGGGGAGGGCCTTGAGTATTGGCTTAGAGACACAATGCCAGGGCCTTGCAGGCCTCCCCAGGAAGGGGCTCTGGGGTGGCCCTTTATTTGTTATTTTATTTTATTTTTTTGAGATGGAGTCTCGCTCTGTCACCCAGGCTGGAGTGCAGTGGCGTGATCTTGGTTCACTGCAACCTCTGTCTTCCAGGTTCAAGTGAGTCTCCTGTCTCAGCCTCCCAAGTAGCTGGGATTACAGGTGTGCGCCACCATGCCTGGCTAATTTTTGTATTTTTAGTAGTGACGGAGTTTCACCATGTTGGCCAGGCTGGTCTTGAACTTCTGACCTCGGGTGATTTGCCTGCCTCGGTCTCCCAAAATGCTGGGATTACAGGTGTGAGCCACCACACCCAGCCTGGTGGGCCCTTTAAGCAGGGCTTGGGCTTGGGTTCCTACTCCCGCCTTGCAGCCCCAGGGTAGGGGCCAAGCAGAGGGGCTGCTCAGAGCAAGCGCTGGTCCTGACTCATCCTCCATCTCTGAGGGATGCTCCGCCTCAGTCTCCCTAGCTGAGAAATGGGCCTGTTCTATTTGTTCTATCAGTGATGGTTCCCACCTGCATCCCAGGGACCTCCACCTGGGCGTAATTAGACGCTGCCTCCAATTGCTTTGAACTCTGCGGCGGTCAGGCAGCTCAACAGGAGGAAAGCATGGCGGCCCCTTTGCTAGTGAAGCAAACGCCAGGCCTGACTGTCCGATGCAAGGTAACTGGGACCCAAGACAGAGCCAGGGGCTCAATGGGGATGGGGCGGGGCTAGACAGCAGGAGGCCAGGCCTGTGTGAGCACCTCCTCCTGGCCTTCATCTTGGCCACTCGCCTCCTCTGGGGCCCTTTGCTCTTGCCCAGGGTGCCAGGCGGGCAGCCGGCATGGGCAGGACCACACCCACAGGGCTGTTAAAGCCACCAGCACCAGGCTTGGCCATGGGGAATGAGTTCACTGAGTCGCCGTCCTGTGAGGGAGCCAGGTCCTAGCTGCATGAGCATGACTGGTCTGCCTTGAAGCAGGGGTGCGGGGCCAGGCCTAGAGAGGCTGGCCCGAGGTTGGCCCGAGGTTGTGCAGCTCTCCGGAGTCCAGCCTGCAGAGCCACACTGTAATCCCACGGGCGCAGGCATCCTTTTGGCTTCAAAGGGAATTTGGAAAACATGAATTGGTCTTTTGAACCCTGCCTGCCCCTTGGCCTGGGGCCCAGGCAGCTATGGAGAGGGTGAAGGGTCAGGTGGAGCCCTGTAGGAGGCTGGAGCAAGGCTAGAACTCCAGACCAGCACACAGGGCGTCTGGGCTCTGAGCAAGGAGAGGTCTCTCACCCACTGTGCGTCCCCTTGAGCAGGTCCCCTCCTCTTGAGCCCCGGTTTCCACTGCGGCCAGTGGGAGTCAAGAGGCCTGCCCGCCCTCCCTTCAGGGAGGTACTGGGGATCAAAAGAGATCACAAAGATAAAAGAGAATAGAAGAAAAGAAAGCTCAGAACACGCGGACGCGGTTGTTATTGCCACTGTTGTTATTATTAGCTCCTCGCCAACCCCTCTCGGAACAGAGCCATGCGGGCAGGTTCTCAGCCCTACCTGGGAGCCCCAGAGGGAGCCGGGTTGTCCTGGTCCCTGCCAGGATCCCTGCTGCACCCCAAAGCTCTCTTCGGGAGTACCTCTGTCCCCCACCCCCATCTTCCAGCACAGTCCCCCTAAGGGTGAAGAAGGGAGAGGCGAGGGGCTTCGGCCTCTGTCAGGGGTGGGACCCTCCTGGCACTGCTAAAGACATGTGGAAACACACGCATACTTCCAAATATACACAATGCTCACACCCAGACATCTCAGACACACATCAGCGTGACTGAGCATTTGCACTTAGATCTTAACACAGGCACCTCTTACACACACACACACACACACACACCCCAGATACCATCTCTGAAGCAAACTCCATCATCACCTCTGTCCATCAGAAGGCCATGGATAGGAAACGGGCAGGCAGGGCTATGAAAGGTTATTATTACCTGGGTGGTTGTTGTTGTTATGATAGTCCTTAGAAAAGTCTCTACTCGGCAGAAAACATCAAACGGCGGCCAGCAGCCTCAGATAGCAGAGGCGACAGGCCCTTTGGGGCCCTTTCCAGTGCAGACCTGCCTCCTTGTTTGCAAAAATGACTTATTATTAATCTGCGATTGAAACTGTAATTATGCCATCACTGTGTCAACAAGCTGGAACACGGCGAGGGCTGGCAGTGCCGCCTGGAAGTGTGTTCTTACCCTCCACTGTGGCCGTGCTGGCACCCGCCCCAGCACGCATGTGTGGAGGGGGCCTCATGCACACCTGCCAAATCAGGGCCCACCTCCTCACGGGCGCCTAGCCCTGTGTGTGCACATGGCTTGGTGCCTCTCTCACCCGTAAGAGTCTGGCTGGAGGAGGTGAGGTGTGTTCCTGGAGGTGAGGTGTGTTCGTGGAGGAGGCATGTTCCTGATGGGAGAGCAGCCCTGAGAGAGCCCCAGGGAGCTCCAGAGCCTCAGTCGGTGGGTCCAGCGGGGATTGAACATCAGAGTGTGCACGAGGGAGTCAGGGCCCATGTGCAGGACGCTCCAAGCTGTGCCTTTCTGAGTGGTCATTGTCCCAGCCTGCCCTCCACAATGGGACCTTCCTCAGCACCCTTCATAGACACAGTGCCAGGGTCCTTCCAGCCCTGTCCCTGCTCTGCTGGGCCCTGATGGGTGGCTGCCCTGGGGCCCATTCCTCTGCTGTGTTTACCTACTGATGACCAACCTGTATTGACCACTCATGACATGCTAGGTCTGGGGAAAAATACTTTATGTTCATGATCTCATTAAAAATTTTAAAACCATTTATAATGAAATGAAGTAAAATATTAGTATTAGCTCTGCAAATGAGGATGCTGTAGCCCAGTGAGGTTAGGTGGACTCCCCAGGTTTCGCAGAGCCGGGGTTTGAAGCCAGGCGATCTGACTCCAGACTGCCGGCCTCCTGCCCTCTCCTCCCATGCAGGGAGCTCGGGAAGGCAGAGTCCTGGCTTTAGGTCCTCTGCCTTCCTGCCTGGAGTCTTGGGTATAGAAGATGCTCAGGAGATGGTCAATGAATGAAGGAATGAGGCGAAATTCAAAAGTTTAGAATTGGCTTGAGAGACATGAACTTTCCAGAATTCATGGTGACCTGGGGTCACTACCTGAGGGTGTGCTAGGCTGAGACTTCTGTGTTGGGAAGGGGTCCTTTGGTGCCCAGAGACCACTTTTTTTGGCCACATAATGGGGCTGAGTTTGCGTAGCTAAGAAAACGGCAACCCTAACTGGCCCAGAAGGAAAGTGTGTGTGTGTATGTGTGTGTGTGTGTGTGTGTGTGTGTCTTCTTTTACTTTATTTTATTTTTTTGAGATAGTTTGCTCTTGTCCCCCAGGCTGGAGTGCAGTGGTGTGATCTCGGCTCACTGCAACCTCTGCCTCCTAGGTTCAAGCAATTTTCCTGCCTCAGCCTCCCAAGTAGCTGGGATTATAGGCACCTGCTGCCATGCCCAGCTAATTTTTGTATTTTTAGTAGAGATAGGGTTTCACCATATTGGCCAGGCTGGCCTCGAACTCCTGACCTCAAGTGATCAGCCCACCTCAGCCTCCCAAAGTGCTGGGATTACAGGCATGAGCCACCACGCCTGGCCTTGTCTGTCTGTCTTCTGTCTGTACCTGCAAATGTGTTGTCATGGTTTCAAGAGACAGCAGAGCTGGAAGGGCTCAGAGCTAGCAGGCAGCCAAGCTGAGATGAGGACCTGGGCCTCCTGACTGCCAGCTGGGGATCTCCTATGCATCTGACTGGGAAGACCACAGGCCCCTGGGCTGGCCAAGGTGGAGACAGCTTCAGGGGGCTAGTCAGAGAGCTTGGCCTTTTAGATCTCCTCTGGAGGGTGACCACAGACTCGGTGGCCACATTCAGCCACTTCTCACTGCCCTCAGGGTCACTGGGAGAAGCCAGAAGTAGGAGGACTGTATTTGAGGCAGAGGGCAGTGAGGCTCAGGAGAAAGAGGAACGGCTTTGGAGTGAGGTGCGACCTGGGGTCCAAATCCTGACTCGACCACATTCTCACCGAGTGCTCCTGGGTAGAGTAACTTTTCTGAGCCTCAATTCTTTCATTTGTAAAATGGAGATATGGAGGTCTGCCTTACAGGGTTACTGGTGGGATAAAATGAAAACATGGTTCCTAGCCCCCTGTGAGGAGACGCATGCTGCCCCGATGGTTCCCAAGGCTACATTCTACGCAGACTCGGAACTTCTGCAGCACATACCCGATGCCTAACTACAAGTGGTTTTGGGTCTGGATACTAAATGTCTCAACTCTGTGGCATGCCCCCCACCCAGACCCAAGGCCACTGTTCACCACCCCACGCCCCACAAATGTCTCAGTGCCCTGCCAGTCCTGGTCCACCCAGTTCCCTGGTGTTTCATTACTTTGACTTGAGGCTTACTGCAGTCTCTTTCTATTAGGGCCTAGGCCTTGTGCCAAAACTGTTGAGATGCAAATGTCCCCCTTCATTGGTTTACTTATTCATGCACTCACTCACGCATTCATTCAACAAGCAATGAGTGGCAGACACTGGGGAAACTGAGACACAGCAGGGCCCCAGCAGGGCTTTCTGGGATCTGGAGCTGCTGGCAGGGCAGAGAGGGGGAGGCCGGCAGTTAGGGTGCCTGAGACCCTGCAGGAATAAGAAGTGGCCAGGGAAAGGGGGCAAGCAGGAGGGGTGGCTGCGCTGAAACCAGGCATAATTGGGCCTCATTGATTCTATGTTAATGCTGCTGGAGCAGCTCAGTGCATGGCAGAAGGACCTAGCCAGGCTGGGTGGATGCTTTGAGGCAAACAAAGTCCTCTTTGGGGACTTTGTTACTACAGGGAGAGCCAAGGAGGGTCCAGAAGAGCCAAACCACTGTGGCTGTTTGAGGCCCACATTCTCTGGGTGGAGTGGGGGGCAGTGGTCCAGGTGGTCCAGGAAATAGGCATGAGGGGTGACCCAACCTGTGGATGTCACAGTTTGGGGAGCCCTCTGGGACTGTTCCCAGGCTGGGCCTCATGTGGGGAGGCTCGGATAGAATTGGGGAGGTTGGGCCCCAGGAGGGCAGCAGGAGCAGGGTGCAGAGTGTGTGGCAGGTGGGTCGATGGGGAGCAGGGAGGCCATGGTGATGGATGGGCCCTGCCGACCCTGCCTGGGAACCAACGCCCCAGACGCCTCCCGTCAGCTGGAGAGAGCCAGGGGGTCAGATGGCAGCCCCTCCCCTGGGAGGCCGGCCCTGCTAAAGCAGGAGGGAGCTGGCAAGCCATGCTGTTCTCAGGCCAGGCCGCCCATCCTCCCCCTTCCCCACTGCCTCTGGTCCACACGGATCTTAGGGCTGAGATGGCTTGGAATGCAGGGGCCCCTAGGGCCTTGGAGAGGGCTCACACCCCCTCCCATGACAGAAGGAAGAAATTGGCTTTCAGAGACCTGGAAAGGCCCTCCCAACCCCCTCTAGGCCTCCCAAACCAAGCCCCCAGCTTTTGTTTACAGGGGCAGGGAGCTTGTGCACAGCACCCCTTGTGCCCAGAGAGGGGAAGTGATTTGCTCAAGGTCACACAGCCAGGGAGAGGCAGAGGGAGACTTAATTTTTCTTCAGGTCAGGCCTCCCTGAAAAACACACTTCTGTTTCCATAGAGGTGCACTTAGCCAATGGCTGCGGCCTTGGGAAAAGAGACCAAGCCCTTTGTACCTGGCTAGGTCAGAGAACCCAGGTTGCGGGGAAAGGTGAGGGGGCATGGCAGGGATCCTGGGGGCCTTGGGAGTGGAGCAGAGGCCCTGCTCGAGGGCACAGCAGGTCAATGGGTTGGTTGTTGCCATGGTTTGAATGTTTTTGCCGCCTCCAAAACTCATGTGTTATTAATGCTGCTATAAAAAGGGCTTGTGGGAGTGGGCTCCCCCTCTCTTCTGCTCTTCTGCCATGTGAGGACACGGCATCTCTCCCCTCCAGATGATGCAGTGTTCAAGGCACCGTCTTGGGAGCAGAGAAACTGGGCCCTAACCTGCCAGCACCTTGATCTTGGACTTCCCAGTCTCCAGAACTGTGAGGACACGTTTCTGTTCCTTATAAATCACCTACTCCCAGGTGTTCTGTGACAGCAGCACACAAGGGGCTAAGACAGCTGTGAACCTGATTCTCCCCAGAACATGGAACAAAGGGCTCAGCACACGTTCAATTGTGGGCCACACCTGTTCAGCAGCCTTGAATGCAGCTAGTGTGCTCACACACGCCCGTGTGTGCGCTGGGGGTTCCTAGCTGGGTGATGGGGTTGCTGGAAGAACAGCTCTACCTCCACCCTGCAGCCCAGGACCTGACCCCTTGCTGGGGGCTGGACAGGCTGAGGGGAGGACAGAGCTTCTCAGGAGAACTGGGGCGGAGAGAGGTCTTCTTACTGGGAAGGTGCGGATGTCCCTCTCTATGACAGCCCCCTCTGTGCCAGCCTCACAGCATGCCTGTAAGGTAGGTGCTGCCACCAGCATTTCACAGCTGAGGAAACAGGCCCAGAGGAAAGCCGTGCGTGCAGGGCTGCAGGGAGGGAAAGGGGTGCCGGCGAGCAGCCCCGTCCTGCGTCTCCCGGCAGGTGGCGGGCAGCAGAAGGAGCCTAGGATTCCAAGCTTGGCGCAAATCTCCTAGTAACTGTGCCTTTGGATTAAACACTTCCCCTCTCTGCGCTCCGGCTTCCTTTTCTGCACTGTGGGAACAATAGTATTGTCTCCTTCTCCCAGGAGTGTCTCAGGGCCTACGTGGTGACAGATGTGAAAAGGAACCAAAGCATGAGGTGCTGTCCCTGCGGCCCAGGCCTGAGGCTCCTTGTGGGGGAGGAAGGGCTCCCCTGGGGCCCTCTGCTCCAGGAGCACCGTGAGTGTGCCCTGGCCCTATTCCCACAGGCAGAGGATGGGAGAGGTGGGGTTCTCACCTCATCCTGAAAGTAAGGCCCGCTGTCCAGAAGCGTAACCCTCATCGCATTCTGGCAAGGGCAGGGGTTTTAGAGAGGCGGGGCCTGTCTCCCCAGGCCTCATGACCTCAGGTGGGAGAGTCGAGTCCCTGTGCCTGATGTCCCGGCCTGGAGATGCCGCTAGTTGGGTTAAGCGCCTGGCCCTCAGTTCACCTTCCAGTCCTGCTCACCTGCTGTGAGGTCATGTACGTACAAAGGGCAGACTGGAACACTTACACAGGCTCAGGAAGCAGACGAGGCAGGCAATGAACTTAATTAATAGAATCAGGGCCTATAAATAATCTCTCCCTGCCCCCACCGCAGCAGGCTGTGCCCAAGGGCTGGCTTGGCATTCCGAGGACTTGCCCATCAATCCAGGGACTTCTGTGTGCTCTGCCAGTGCTCAGGGAGGTAGAAGCCAGGACGGGCCTCTCAGGAGCTCAACGCTGAGCGAGGATGAGGCATTGAAACCACTAAGGTACCTTCCTGGGTGGTGGGATTCCAAGGAGGGAGAGGGCTGTGTGGCTGAAGGCCAGGAAGGCTTCCCAGAGGAGGTGGCTGCCAGTCTGGGAGATGCTGTGACAGGAAATGTTGAAGAGGGGTAGTAAGAAACGAGGCGAAGAGATGGGAGAAGGGGAGAGAGGTCTGTGTGTCCCCCTGCCAGCAGCAGCAGATGCGGGGGCTCATTTCTTTCCCTAGTTGAGAACTCCTGTGTGTGTCAGCCTCAGGAGTAAGGGGGACCACCCACGTGCGAACCTACTAACTAGGCCTTGCGAGTTGCTCTCTGCTAGTAGTGACAGACTCCTCACTCCTTCCCTCTGAGGCGGGCGCCTTGTTGCCAAGGAAAGGGAGGCACAGAGTGGCTGATCTTGCTGCCTGTGGCCCTGCAGGAAAAGGAGGAGGTCCAGGGTGGATGGGCATCTTCTGACTAAGCACAGGAAGAGAACTGATCGAGGGGCCCCCTGGCTGTGTGTCCTGCAGGCTGATCCCAGCCCACAGGCTGTTGTCCAGCCTGGCAGGGACACTGAGGCAGGCTGGTTGCTGGAAAACATGACTCCCAGGGGCTGGCTTTGGCTCAATGACTCTAGGTTGACTTGCCGACCTTCCTTAGATCTCACAGTGGTCTAGAATACTTTCACCTGGCCTTTCCTCCTTGGTCTTTCACTTTCTTCTTCTTTTTTTTTTTTTTGGAGACAGAGTCTTGCTCTGTCACCCTGGCTGGAGTACAGTGGCACAATCTCGACTCACTGCCACCTCCACCTCCTGGGTTCAAGCAATTCTCCTGCCTCAGCCTCTGGAGCAGCTGGGATTACAGGTGCATGCCATCACACCTGCTAATTTTTTGTATTTTAGTAGAGATGAGGTTTCACCATGTTGGCCAGGCTAGTCTTGAACTGCTGACCTCAAGTGATCTGCCCACCTCAGCCTCCCAAAGTTCTGAGATTACAGGTGTGAGCCACCGTGCCCAGCCCAGTCTTTAACTTTCAGGCCCCATGTGCCCCCAGCTGTAAGAGCTCACCCGGACTTTGCCATCTCCTTCCCCATGTTCTTTTACCTAGTTTCCCCTAACAAAATCCTTGCATGCATGATCCCGTCTTGTGGGGGCATCCGGGCACCCTGGCTAACACATAACACTCCTCTGAGCTCCCTCTGAGGCACTGGAATCCTAGGACTCTTGGGCTTCTCATGCTGAGCCCTGACTGGCCCTAGAATCAGGACTGAGCAAACCAAGGAGTGCCTGAGTCAGGAGGACACTCACCATGGACAAAAGAGCATCCTACCTACCCATGCTCCCCCGCGGCTGTCCCGGGGCCTGGGACTTCATCGGGTCCTCTTCTCCCTGCTCTGTTGGGAGCCTCAGCCCTGCTCTTGTCTGGTCTGCCCTTTAGGGTATGTGAAGGGGGTGAGCATTTCTTGAAGGCCTCACAACACCCTCTGAGCAAAGTATTCTTCCCCGAATTTTACCCGCTTCACAGATGAGACCCAGGGAGGAGCAGTGGGCTGTCCTCATGCGGTCTCACAGCTGGTGGGACCTGTTCTCCCTGCCAGCCCCTCTCCCTCATCCCATCCTGCCTTCACCTCTCACAGGGACGATGAGAGGTGGCCAGGGAAGGTGGTGGCAGGTAAGGAAAGTGGGGAGGTGCCAGGGCCAGGAGGCGTCTTCTCAGGCCCATCTTGGGAGGCTGGGGGTTGCCATGGCACCCCTGGCCCGCCTTAGCCTCCCTGACCAAGCCCGACTGCCTCTTCCCATAAAAGCTAAATTTACTCTTTTAACAAGTCCAGCACTGCATTAAAACACAATGGAATGTTTGGGAAAGGGAATGTTCTGTCATCCAGGGCCAGTGAGTCAGGAGGCCGTGCTCAGCCTTTGTGGGGTCCAGCAGTGCCTCTGGAGTCGGGTACTTCCAGCATCTCTCCTCCCTCTTTTTTTGGAACCCCCAGCTCTTTCTGAAGCTCACCCGCCACCCTGCCCCAGGCCACACACTCTCTCTGTCCCCTCCTTACTGTTACTTCCTAACTTCCCGGCCACTCTCCTCCATCCCTTGGGAGGCTGGCTCTGTCACTAGCATCTTGGGACTTTCCACATAGGGGACTACTGTCCATGTCTCAGTCCCTTGGCGACCTCACTTCTGGCCACCTCATCCTGTCACACAGTCCCAGGGTCATACCGTGCCCTCATCACCACCAGAAACTGTACCACCTCTGAACCCTGATCTCAAGCTTCTCTTTCTCTGACCACCCCTCCTTCCTTCCCAGGTCTCTAACTCTAGACACTGAGTTTCAGTCGTGACAGTTTTCCAACCTCACCATTTTTGGCTCCTCTTTCCTCTTTCTCCTGTGTCTATTTGGGGAATCTCAACCTTAGTTGAACTCAGCTATTTCCCCAAGAGCTGAACTTTGCTGGAGAAACCCCTGTGGCCGGGCTGATCCTGTCCCCTTCTGTGCATGATCACAACCTCGAAGTGGGGTCCTTGCTGCCTGGCAAGCCTGGTGTGCGTGGCAGGGATTTGCTGTCCCTCAAGGCTTCACACTTTCCTGAAACCTCTCACCCCCGGCCCACTCACTGTTGGCCAGGCCTCTGACTTCACGCAGGAAGGGGAAGCACAGCTTCCTTCTCTGGTCTGCAGAATACCCTCACACCTCCCTGGAGCCTCTGTCTTTCCACCATCCAAGTGGAAGCCTACAGACCTTCACCCCTTCCCCCAGGCCCATTCCTGGCACTTATCAAAGGATGAGAGTGGCTTAGTGGGTTTATTTACTTGTTCATTATCACTAGAAAATTATTATCCTGGCACCTGGCACCAAGTAGGCACTCAATACATACCTCTTCGTGCATAAATGAATATATATTAGGCATAGTTAGCTTTATTGAGTAATATTTTAAAATTACAACATTAACAAGGTATGCACTCAATACAAAAACTTCTGACAATGGAAAAGCATAAAGAAAGAAAAGGCAGAAATTAACCATAATTCTATCACTTGTTAATAACTGCTGTCAACTTTTGATGTGTATGCATTCAGAGTTTCCTACACATATATTTTTTTTCTTGAAATGATACTTGGATAGATATAGATTACTACCTAACAATTGGTGATGAACATTTTCCTACATCTTTAGATATTCTTCTAAATCTTTTTAATAATTGCACAGTGTTCCATTGTATGGATGACCTTAATTTACTTAACCACTTCCTTAATGTTGGACATTTGTATTCTTTCCATATTTTTTATCTTCCCTATTTAGTCAATATCCTTATACATAAATATATGTATACATTGTTTTCCCTGTGGCTGAATTCCTAAGTGGACTTGTAGGTCAAAGAGTACACATATTTTAAGGCTTTTGATTTATATTATTAAATCACAAGAGACAATTTGCTTTGGAAACCAAATCAACACAAACACAATCTCCTACTTTTCCAAGCATAACAAATCCCCTTCTGAAGCTCCAGAAGGCTCCTGCCTCAGAAATCCTCATGGCTAGGATCATCCTTTCCATCAACATTTTGCTTAAATGCCCCCTTATTGGCAAGGTCTTGGTGGCTCTTCCATACAAAGTGGCACCTCTCCTTCTTTTTCTTTTTTTGAGATGAAGTTTTGCTCTGTCACCCAGGCTGGAGTGCAGTGGCGTGATCTCGGCTCACCTGCAACCTCCGCCTCCTGGGTTCAAGCGATTCTTCTGCCTCAGCCTCCTGAGTAGCTGGGATTACAGGCGCCCGCCACCACATCTGGCTAATTTTTTGCATTTTTAGTAGATATGGGGTTTCACCATGTTGGCCAGGCTGGTCTCAAACTCCTGACTTCAGGTGATCCACCCACCTTGGCCTCCCAGAGTGCTGGGATTATAGGCATGAGCCACCACACCTGGCCTCTCCTTTTTCATCCTCTATGTCCTTTTTGCAGTTGCCTAGCTGCACTCAGCACCCCGTGACAAGTCTAATGTTTGTTTATGTCTGTGTCTTCCAGATCTATGAGAGTAGAATGTTTGTCTGTTTTGTTCCTTCTGTAGCCCCAGTGTCTTCACCTCGCTTGGCACAGAGTACGTGCTCAATAAGCATTTTGCGAGTGAATGACTGAGTGTTGGCACTTCTAGTCTCAAACTAATGGTGATGATAATATTTGGGGCTCTATAGGAGCTGTTTTAAGTAGCAGAGGCAATTCATAGAAGAGAGATAAGGAAACAAACAAACAAAATGACTGCTTAGTGTAGTCATTGTTGTGAAGGGGGGTACACTAAACACAGGGTGTGATATGTAAACTGAGACCTCAGGGCTGAGCAGAAGTAGGTGTGAGAAGGGCATGGACAAGCGCATCCAGGCACATGGAACAGTGTGTAAAAAGGCCTTGAAGTAGGAAAGAGATTAGCAGGTTAAGGAATGGAAAGAAGGCCAGGGCCCGATCATAGCAGTCAGTGGGGTGAGAGCCACAGCGGGGAATGGGAGATCACCCATGTGCTGTAGATCAAGGAGCATGAGGAAGAATCCCCTACTCAGAGCTCCTACTCACGATTCAGATCAGGGCAGTGGCCTCCAAAGCCCATTCTCTCCCTGAGTCTCATACACCATGGAGTCTCATCAAATTTACATTTAATGCACGAAACTTCCAGCTCCTTATTTTTAATGTAATAATGCCATAAGTAAATTTGCATATGTAGTCTTTATTACATACTGTCCATTATCCCATGTTATGCTCACATACAAACGCTATACTATATTGTACATATGAAACCTTTTACTTTATTTTCTATTTTATTTTATTTTATTTTATTTTATTTATTTTATTTTATTTTATTTTATTTATTTTATTTTATTTTTGGATAGGGTCTTACTCTGTTGCCCAGGCTGGAATGCAGTGGCACAGTCATGCTCACTGCAGCCTTGACCTCCTAGGCTCAGGTGATCCTTCCACCTTAGCCTCCCAAGTAGCTGGACTACAGGCACACACCACCATGCTTGGCTAATTTTTATGTTTTTTTTGTGGAGACAAGTGAGCCCAGACTAGTCTTGAACCCCTGGGCTCAAGTGATCAGCCTGCCTCAGCCTCCCAAAATGCTGGAATTACAGGTGTAAGCCATCACACCCACCCCATACAAAACCATTTATACTGTGTTTTATGGGGGTAAATTAAGGGATTTAAAAATGTGATTCTCTTTTTGTGCCCTGATTAAATTAATTAATTAACACAGAATTTTGCTTTGTCACCTAGGCTGTAGTGCAATGGCACGATCTCGGCTCACTGTAACCTTCACCTCCCAGGTTCAGGTGATTCTCCTGCCTCAACCTGCTGAGTAGTTGGGATTACAGGCACCTGCCTCCACACCTGGCTACATTTTGTATTTTTAGTAGAGATGGGGTTTCACCATGTTGGCCAGGCTGGTCTCGAGCTCTTGACTTCAGGTGATCCACCGACCTCGGCCTCCCAAAGTGTTGGGACCGCATGTGTGAGCCACCACGCCTGGCCCCTGATTTTATTTTTTATCAGATTTTCTCATTGTGCTTCATCACTCAATATTTTATACTGACCTGTTTTCCAGTTCACTAATCTTCTATTAGCGACATCTAATCTGCTGTGAAGCCCATTCATTGCTTGTTAATTATGATGATGATTCTTTTTTGTAGCGTTTTGTAATTGTCTAGAATTTCCATTTGATAACCTTTAGGAGTTTCCAGTTCTCCTTAAATTATTTATCTTTCCAATTTTTTGGAACATATCTATCACAATTATTTTAAAGTCTGCTATTTTAAATAATAACATCTGGATTTCCTTCAGGTTTATTCCTATTATCTGTGGTTTTTTTCCACCTCTTAGTTTCAGTCATATGATCTTATCTCCTGTCATGCCTGGTAAATGTTATTGACGTCCAGACATGGTAAATGGAAAGATTGTAGAGATAATTTGAGGCTCTGAATAATCCAGAGAGGATTTACTCTTGACTCTTGAAGGGAGTTAGAGTAGAGGCAGCGCACTTTAATCCTATGTGGGATTAAGTTTGTTTGAAGCTACGCTTCAACCTTTGTGAGGACTGACCTATTTCTGATTTGCGCTTCAAGGGTCCTAACTGACAGTTTTGTTTTTTTTTTTTAAACTAGCCATCTCTCCACTGGAGATACTTGAGTTCTCCCCTCTCCTCTTTCTCTAACTCCAGGAGGTTGCAAAAACCTCAGTCTCCACTTCCTGCTCACATTCTCAACTTCATGCTACTGCTTAGGGGAAAAGTAGGGCCAAATGTTGAGCTCATCTTTCTAGATTCAAATTTTAAAAATGTATTTTATCCCTTTTTTCAGTTGGTGGCAAAGTTGGTGTGATATATAAGCTACTCTACTGTAGCCAGAAGTAGAAATTGGCACAGATCTTAAAATCCACCCCTGCTGAGAGGTCATTCCGGTCCCCTGCTTCAACTTGGCCATTCAAAGGGTCAGCCTTGGCCTCCTCCTACCCTGAGCACCTGCTCCCCATTCATACAGGGCTTGGCTGCTGCCTAGTGATGTTCATGGCCTGGAGGCTGCCTCTAAAATGGCTACCCTTCCAGCCCTAGCATCCAGGCTGGTCAAGATGGTAGTGGCCTGGTTTTTGCCAAGGCTCTGCCATCACAGAGTGGCCAGGCTCACTTCTGTCTGCTGACCAGCCTCACTCACACGCCATGCCTTCTGTAGCTCCTTCTTGTGCAGGCTCCATGCTCAGTGCTTAACATAAGTGGTCTCCTTTCATCCTCATAGAAACACTAGCAAGTAACTAGTTATCTTCATTTTACAGATGAGGAAACTGAAGCCCTAGAGGTTTAGTCATAATCCCTGCCCACCTCATAAAAGCACATATATACTTAGGTGTTCAATTAATTTTCTCGTTCACCCTAGACTATAAGCAACATGAAGGCAGAAAACGTGTCTATACATCTATTTTATATCCTCATCATATGCCCATGCCTGGCAAAGTCTGTAGGCAATAACAACCATTGAAGCCAGGTGTGGTAGTGCAGCCTGTAATCCCAGCCACTCAGGAGGCTAAGCCGGGAGGATGGCTAAAGCCCAGGAGTTCGAGGCTGTAGTGTGCTATGGTCACATCTGTGAATAGCCACTGCACTCCAGCCTGGGCAACATCGTGAGATCCCCATCCCAGAAAAACAAAAAACAAAAACAAAAACAACCCAACCAAAACCAAAAAGAAGCATTGAGTGAATAAATAAAGCTTCAAGTCCCAAAGTTGTCTGTGGTGGAGGCCAGACTCCAGGGAGTCCTGCCTGCTCACCACTCACATCACAGCTGGTGGGGAATATGTTTATTCACCAGAGAGTTCCCAGTACCTTCTATGTGTTGAGATTCTAGTGGAGTTTCCTGCTACCAGGGGTATAATTTTGGCAATTTCAGCGCTTTGGTGTTGGGGGTTCCATTGCCCTTAACCAAGGTCTGGGTACCCATATGGAACTGAGGAATGGACTCAAAAGCTTCTGACATTACAGTAAAAATTTGTAGAGAATTTTTCTAGAGAGAAGATCTATTGTATTTCTTAGACTCTCAGAGAGGTCTGGGACCCCCCACAAAAGGTCAAGAATCTTGGGCATAGGGTTTGGTTGCCTTGTCGGTCTCCCAACATTACCTCCCCTGGCCAGGGAGGGGCTTCCTGAAGCCACCCACAGCTTGTTGGGGGCCGACTGGAGAAACCAGCCAGGGTGTGAAGGGCAAGCCTCTTCCAGCCTGAGCAGGGGACCCAGAGCCCTCCAGCCAGCATTCTCGAAAATCCCTCAAGGTTAGGGGGTGGGTATCACTCACCGAAGGACCGTGAATAATGGAGATCTGGCCCTCTCAGGGCAGCCGCTGACAGGAAAGCCGCCCCACCGGCTCAGTGGCATATTTGTGTGGCTTCTGGTTCTGAGGCAACCGCCAGGTGAGGCAGGGGTGGTGGGGGTGGGTGTGTGGGAATTCCCAGGCCCCAGCTCAGCACTTTGAAGTGAAGACCCTGAGTCCATGATGGAGGGGGCAGGAAGGCACCACCAGTCCCTCGAAAGGAGACAGGAGGCTGCCAGGGCACTTTCTCCCTGCTCAGGCTGCCCTGGGTGCCCCCAGCCTGAGGATGAGGAGATTCTTGTTTAGTTTCGGAATCAGCAAGTGCAGCTACAAGAACATCCTCTCAGAATCAGAAAGGTCTCTCCTTGTACATATTCTTCCTCACACACAAAATGCTTACAATTTTTTTTTCTTAGACACACACTCTTAAAAACACGAGCACTCTCTTCTCACACACACCAAATTCTCTCTCGTGTGTACATTTGTTTTCTCTTTCTCTCACACACAGGCTCACACCCGTTCATGACCAGGTTCGGGGGGCTCCTGCAGACCTGGAGTCTGACCTTGGCCTCTGCGTCCACCTCAGGGTTCATGAGGTGACCGGGTGGCTTCCTGGCTCTGCCTTTCTCGGTATTGTTCCCCATTGGTCAGCCCTGACAAGGTCACTTCATACACAGAGTGTGGCAGACCTTGCTGGCCTCGCCCACCCCGCTGCGCTGTGAGCCACTGTCCTGCCCCTTCATCCCACAGGTCCCCTGACCTAGCCTGGCCCTGGGCGCAGCCTTTGACAGGGAGTCAGGGGCCAGACCCCCCTTGTCCCCTGACCCCCAGTTCAGTTCAATAATTCTGTCTCAGAACTTCGAGCAGTTTAAGAAGGAGAAAATGTTTAAGAAAAGTCAAGAAAACCAAATTATAATTTTATGTCCAGCTGTGACATGACTCACTTAGTGCACATCCTCCAACCCCCAGACCAGAAGCCTCCCCTGAGCCCACCATGGCTCCCGGGGGAGGTAGGGGTGACAGGAGTGGGAGGGATTGTGTTCCTGGAAGGTCCTTGGCCAGGGTAGTCCCTGAGAGACTCTAATGTTCTCTGGGGCTGAGTGTTCCCTGCTGTGGCTGGGCTCAGGGAAAGCCATATTGCCGTGTGTCTGGACTTGGAGAAGGTCCTGACATGACGCTGCCGTGGTTGCCCCATCAGTGCAGCTGGGTCATGGGCAAAGGTGGCCTAAGACAGGATGATATTTAAAATATTTAGGTCTGGGCGCAGTGGCTCACACCCATAATGCCAGCGCTTTGGGAGGCTGAAGGGAGAGGACTGCTTGAGGCCAGGAGTCCAAGACAAGCCTGGGCAACATAGGGAGCCCCCGCCTCTCCAAAAAGCAAATAAACAAAAAATTAGCCCTCAGCACCAACTATGAGAACTGAGCTGGAACAGGACCCCAGAGGCCACCCCCGCCAAGCTGTGCCCGCCTTTAACCCTGTAGTTCCTAGATGTGGGCAGTTGTGGTGAGGTTGGTCCTGGGGGGTAAGAGGGGCAGGGATGGGACAGTGGCTATTTAGCAGTTGCTCCTGAAGAAGCAGCTGTGGGGGACATATGTTGAGATTCTAGCTGAGTTCCTGCCATCAGGGGTATAATTTCAGCAGTTTCCAGATTTTGATAACATGTACACACATGATTAGCAAGATGCAGAGTGGGCTGCCTTGAGCCCATACGAGCTTTTGAAACCCTGAGGGGCTAATGATGAAGAGGGCAGGGGTGGGGGTTGGTGGCAGGGGACATGAGAGAGTAACACCAGCATTTAATATTGATGTAGTTCTCACTGTGTGCCTGATGCCTACTCGGTGACTTCCACATATTACCTCACACGATAATTTAAACAGTGCTGTTGGCCTAGCACTTTGGGAGGCTGAGGTGGGCAGATCACTTGAGGTCAGGAATTCGAGACCAGCCTGGCCAACATGGCGAAACCCCGTCTCCACTAAAAATACAAAAATTAACTGGGCATGGTGGTGGACGACTGTAGTCCCAGCTGCTCCGGAGGCTGAGGCAGGAGAATCACTTGAACCCAGGGGGTGGAGGTTGCAATGAGCAGAGATCGCGCCATTGCACTCTAGTCTGGGCAACAGGGCAAGACTCCATCTCAAAATGAATAAGTAAATAAATAAACAGTGCTGTTGAGATATATTTAAAGCCAAAGTGTACCATGTGCTATGTTTTGATACATGTATGTACCCACGAAATTATCACTACAATTAAGATAACGAACAAACCCATTGCCCCTCAAAGTTTCCTCGGAACCCTTGGTAATTTCTCCATCCGGACCCTTCCTTCTGTCCTCAGGCAACCACTGACCTGCTTTCTGATGTTATAGATTCGTTTTCATTTTCTATAACTGTTTACAGAAGTAGCTCATTTAATATTTCCAGCGACCCTCTGAAGTGACTACTACTTTTCTTGCCATCATCCCCATTTTACAGATGAGAAAATAGAGGCACAGGGAGGTTAAATGACTTATCTGCAGTCACACCACATGGCCTGGGAGGGGTGGAGGCCAGGTGTGTGGCTTTGGAGCCTGGCCTACTGACCACAACACCGCAGTGCCCGTCACTCGGGTGGAGGGACCTGAGCACAGGAGGGTGTCAGAGGCCAGAGGGAAGCAAGGAGGTCCCCTGTTTCAGAGGCCAGAGGGAAGCAAGGAGGTTTTTGGGAGAGGGGTCAGAAAACCTCAGGATGTGAAGCTGATGAGAGGTGCGTTAGGGGTCACGGCCAGGCTGGGCTTGGCTGTGGTGAGCTGTGGGCAGTAGGCAGTGAACTGGCCCGCAGCCCGAGTCAGGGTCTGGTGATCTTAGCAGGCCTGTGGAGCTTGTTCCCGCCACAGGAAGGGCCAGTGAGGGTGGCTGTCTCCTGCAAGCTTTTCCCTGTCTGTCCCTGGAGGCACCTTTGGTCTGCAGTGGCTTTCTGTCCTGTTATGGAGAAAAGCCCTGATGGCCGGCTCTCCCCCTGCAGCCTGGCCTGGGGGCTGCAGCCAAACTGGGAAGGAGTTGCAGTCTGAGGATCCCTCTGGGTTCCCTCTGGCTGGGAAACCCTGGGCAGACCTCGAGCCCTGGACCGAGACACCGTGGTCATGTGGTGCCTCCAGAGCAGCTGGCCAGGGCTGGGCACAGGGCACGATGTCTCCAAGGCTGCCAAAACACCTGCGGAAGACCCCAGATGCTTTCCAAATGCCCCTGCCACAGCAGAGCTTGGATGAGCAAAAGAGGAGGTGGAGCGTCTGAACTTCTCTAGGGGCCACTCAAGGAAGGGGTTTCTGGAGAAGGCCAGTTTGGAGCAAGGCTTTGAGAGGGAGAACTTCAGGCACATGACCAGTGGTTTGGCCAGGATGACACTGGGCTGCCTCTCGCTAGCCTCTCTGTGATGACCACCAGTAGTAACTGATAAACCTGAAACAATGAATACTGACAAGAGGGCAGTAATCACCGTGATTTTACATTCGGCTAACTCGTTGCTGCAGAGATGGGGACTAGATGGTAAATAACGGGCAAAGACTGTAAATCACCCCGAAAACTGACCGATCCAGCAGCAGATTGACCCAACTTCCTGGCCCCGGTGCCTGGGTCTCGGGGGCCATCATGAGGGACAGCGCTGGGACTCCCAGGGTTGCTCTGGTGCAGGAGTAGAGGTATCCCCACCCTGGGAGACCGGGCCTGGGTTCCAGTCCAGCTCTGCCAACTGCTTGCTGTGCTACTCTGGGCTGGTTGCTCGCCCACTCTGGGCTCCTTTTCCTTCAGCTGTGAAATGGCAGGCTCCGACATTCTACCCTTCCAAGTTTCCTCTGCCTTACCCAGATACCTTGATTCCTGGACCCGTTTAGGAAGGGGCCAGCCCCGTCCAGACTCCTAGGAGGGCTCAGGCACGGGGAGGGAATAGAGTGGATGAGGGTCCTGCCAAGGCCCCTGCCTGGCCAGTGACAGGAAAGCAATGGATCATGGCACAGGGAGCGATTTTACTGGAAAGATGAAGGGAAATTGCATCTTTAATAATTCACCGGCCGGTTTGAAGGGAGGCAGGTTGGCGGGGCTGTGGAGCCGCCAGGAGATCCCAGCCTCTGTTCCTGGAAATCGTCCGGCTCCAGAGCTTGCCTGAGAGACCCGGGGCCCTCCATCTCCTCCTGGCCCAGGGACAGCGGGAGCCGACAGAGTCTAGACCAGGGTGAGAGGTTAAAACACAGCCATCCCGGGAACCCACTAAATTGATATCCCCAGCAAAAAGGGAGCCAAAATAATCAATACAGCAGCGGCCCAGGAAAGTGGCCAAGCTCGGGTCCCAGCCCAGCCCGGTGGAGTCGCTGCAGAAAAGGAGGGCTTTGGCTCTGGCCAACAGCATGGGGCTTTGGCGAGCATACTGGCTTCGGGGGCTCTGCCTGGGGTCACCAGGAATGGAAAGGGACCTGGAGGCAGGCAGGGGTCACCAATGCTGAGTAGCCTGTCCAGCTAGTGGGGTGGGTGCAGGGGCCACACTGCCTGGTGTCCTCCATGGGTCCTCGTTTTGTCCTTCCTTCCTGGTCTCTCTCAGGTGGGAATGTTTTGGCTCATGGTAAAGCATCAGGACCTTCAGCCTGGGAGCCCTGAGTGCCAGATAAAGAAGCAGCTGAAGCCAGGAAGAAGTGGCCCAGGATACAGATGGAAGTTGCCAAAGACAAAACTAGCCGAAGAGTCAAAAGTTCTGGAGTCCACACATTGTTGGTTTGACTCCAAGCCCAGTCCCTCGGGCAAATCACTCCTGGGCCTGCGGCCGGTCCCTATGAATGGGACCTCAAGGGACATGAAGAGGTGCAAGACCCTGTGCTCCCAGGAGGAGCTTTGCATCTGTAGGCTGTCGTCATTATTAGGCCTTTTCCTCAAAGGCTGTAGACTTGTGGTTGACTCCACTGAAATTTCAAAGCTCTCCTGGGTGGGTTAGCCTGGGTAGAAACTGGATTAGAGGGGAGTGAACTCCATAAAGGAGAACAGACTAGGGGATGGAGAGAATCTGGGGGCCAAAATGGGCTCACACAGAACAACTGTTAAAATCTGTCTCTCCCACGGCTCCCTCCCTTCTTTCCTCCCTCTCCTGCTAATTAACAAAGACAACTCAAGAATTACAGGGAAGGCCAGGCGTGGTGGCTCACACCTATAATCCCAGCACTTTGGGAGGCCAAGTCAGGCGGATCACATGAGGTCAAGAGTTTGAGACCAGCCTGGCTAACATGGTGAAACCCCGTCTCTACTGAAAATACAAAAATTACCCGAGTGTGGTGGCACGTGCCTGTAATCCCAGCTACTTGGGAGGCTGAGGCAGGAGAATCGCTTGAACCCGGGAGGTGGAGGTTGCAGTGAGCTGAGACCTCGCCATTGTACTCCAGCCTGGGCAACAAGAGCGAAACTCTGTCTCTAAATAAATAAATAAATAAATGAATCACAGATAACCCACCTTAAAATCTAACATACCCACCCTTCTTTTACAGATGGGGAAACTGAGGCCCAAAGAACATTTTCATGAGCACCTAGCTGGTTGGGGTGGAAGCAGGACTAGAATTCTCTGCCGACTCTCAATCCAGTGCCCTTTCCCTGAGTGCAGGGGCCTCCGGTTCCCTTCTGCCCAGCTCTGATGCTGGGAGGCATGGTGTGGCCTCGAGGCCGCGCAACTCACCCTGACTCACTGTCTGATCTTGGCCCATTCCAGTCCTCTGAGGCTCAGCCTTCCTCCCTGGAAAACTAGGATAAGTCCCATCACCAACCCCAGCCAACCTCAGGGGCCCCTCAGGAGGACCCCAGGGACTAGCACAACTTTAATTCTAGGTCATCAAAACATTTCTCATCTGGCAGGTCCCATACTTTTGAAAGTCACCGGGGATAAGAAAGCAGGCAAAGATGGTTTCTGAGCAGATCAATGGGTGGCTTCAAACCCCCATTCATGCAGCAAAGCTCATGCTTTTTGGTATAAAAATGCCCCTCAGGCCCTCACTCAGGGCTTATTTCCTCTTACTTGGCAAATAGTTTGGGTAAGTTTGGTGGTCTAGTTTCTCAGGCCACAACAGGTATACTGATAATAGTAGGAAGAATTTTATGATAACAGAGAAGGGAGAACAATTGTAAAATGCAGATCCAGTAATTAAAAAAGCAAGGCAGACGGGGCTACGTTGACAATCCCGAGGCTAACCCCGTGTTGCAGTCTGGTCTACTCATTAGCCTTGTCAGGACCTGAGTCACCAAGGAAGTCAACACACGCGAACTTCTGAGAAATTTGGGATGTGGAGGATCCCCCGTGGAAAGATTGCTACCAAAAAATGAAAATAAAAAGTTTTGCTGTTTAAAGAGGTAGATTACAGCTACAGAAAATGAAGGTCTGTGTCACGCCTCATTCTGCACCACACCAGGCGCCCGCGATGGAGACAGCTGGCCTTGGCTGAACATCAGAGCCCGCAGAACCCTCTTTAGCCTTCCTCCCCCATGGAGGTGCCTCCCACCCGGCCAATTAACTGGTTTTCCTGCTGTTCCTCACCATTCCTCTCCCGTTTAATCCATTCTGCATGCTGCAGGAAGAGGTCTTCCTTAATTATTCCTGTCTTCTTCTGCTAAGGAGCCTCTGACTTTGACCGTCATCTACCTGACCCTAGGCAGCACTTGTTTGCATGCTGGCAGCCCACCCTAAGGCCGACCTCATGTGCTGGGTCAGCTCCCCACCAGGAGACTGGGTCCCCAGGCCACTGCCTGCTGGTGGCCCCCTCTCCAGGGATTAACGACTCCATCACCAGAAGGTGCAGCTGTGTGTGGTCAGCAGAGCACCTCACTGTGGGCTTTTCTTTCCATGCCGCCCTCTCCACCGCCTGCCTTGCAGTGGGTGCACAAGGAGGGACTGTGGTATTGACCTGGACAGCGACTGGCCTTAAATCTTCAATTAGAGTGGCAACACTCGGCTTGAGGGTAGGGCGGGTGTGTCTTTCTTCTGTATCTCCCAGGGCAGGGCTCAGCTCTGTCTTGCACCCAGCAGGTGTTCAAGGTCAGCTGATGGGTGCTTGGTGGGGCGTTACGTGGGTGACTCTTTGGCTCACCTGTTAGTGCTTCACTGAGGATGGCGAGGCCAGCACCCTAAGTCTCAGCTTCAAAAGTGCTTAGAAGTTCAGCCAAACCCCACACCAACACCTGTCCCGCTGACCCCATTCCCAGCGGGTCCTAGCGGGAGAGCAGATAGGCTTTACTGCACACCCACTGCCTGAGAGAATCAGCAGCAGACAGACCCAGCAAGGCGGGTGAGTCTCGTGGTTAAGAGGGAAGAGAGCCGTCATTTGTGGAGGACTCAAAGCTCATGCACTGTTTCTCCAGACAGTCCAGCAAGATGCGATTGTGCATTCCCATTTTCAGCAGATGAACCGAGACTCGAAGAAGCCGAGTGAGCTGCCTGGCCTTGCTAAACTTATTCCTGCCTCTCTCTGTGGACGTATCTGATTCATCACTATGTGGGGGACACCGAATGTGAGCATCAGGGTCAGCAGCAGGGCCTTGGCAGCAGAGGGGACCCTGTGAGAATCCTGCCCTCTTTCTAGTGCTGTGACCTGGGCCATGTTCGCCTCTCTCAAACCCAGGCCAAGTCCTCCCCAGTGTAAGGTGGAAAAGGTCCCGCCTCGGGCGTGGTGTGAGGAGATGAGGGTGCTTAGGTGGGTGCCTGGTTTGAATCATGCCCATGGTGTTAGCTGTACCTCTGTGACCTTGGGCGAGTCCCTTCCCTGTAAGGGCCTCGGTGTCCTCATCTGTAAAATGAGAGGGTGGCTTTAAACTGCCTTCCACATCCTGGTATCCTGGAGTATTTGGAGGGGCCACTGGGGAAAAGCGATGGAGGAACTTCCAGGGAGGGGCAGCAGGTGCAATTACAGGAAGGAGGTGTCCCTGGCATCCCCATTGCTTCTGTAGAACCCAGGAGGGTGAGGGGTCTGTGGGGTCATGTTCTGACCCACACCCTGCACCATAAAGGGGAGATTCTTCCAACACCTTTGCTGAGGGGGCTGCAGCGTTGCTGGAACTCATCAAGGGCATAGGGTGTGGGGCTTTGCTCCCTTAGGAGGCAGCCTCCTCCACCGTTGGGCTGCTCCAGTTTCCAGAACATCGTCCTTGTGTGGACCCGGCCTGAACCCCAGATCTCTTCTTCTGAGCCTCCGAGCAGGCACCTCAAGCTGAGGGCATCCCTTGACCCCCCAGGAACATTTTCCTTGGCTCAGTCTGTCCAGACCTTTCCCTCCCTAACTAAGGGATAGGCCAGAGTTCTCGAAGGAAGGGCCTTCGTGAGCAGAGGCCAGCTGTGCCTGCCCACTGGGGACCACCAGCCCGTTCTCTGCCATTGCAGACCCCATGTCAGCCCCCACTCCCAGGGGCAGGTGAAGGCTTGTCCACTGAGACTGGCTCTAGGACGTGGCACCCTCACAGCTCGGCCTCCCAGCTCTCCCTGCACAGAGGCCACTCAGCCTGGGAGGCTTGCAAAGTGCAGCACAAATTCACACACCCCACATCACACACACCCACACACACACACACCCACACACACACCCACACACACACCACACTCACACCACACTAATCCTCCATTCTCACACCATGTACACACAACACAACCCTCTCCAACCACACATACCCCAGTCCCTGCACGTGTGCATATATACCACATCCCACACCCCCACACAACACACAACACAACCCTCTCCAACCACACATACCCCACTCCCTGCATGTGTGTGTATATACCACATCCCACACCCCCACACAACACAGTCACACTCCACACCCAGAGAGTCTCACACGCAGTGCCCAGGTTGTGGCCTACACAAGGGTGCCCAGCTGTGGGTCTGAGGCAGCTCCCAGGGTTCTGGGGCAGGGCTGGGCCCCTGGAGGGAGGAAAGGCACCTCCTAACTGGCATGAAAGTGCCCTCTGCACTGGCTGAGACTCTGGCACCCATGACCACAGAGCACTCCCCACCTACCTCCAGGCCTCTCTAGACAGTGAGACATCAGGCCCCTGAGGAACCCCAGCCCTCCCCACTGGAAGGGCCTGTCCGTGCCCCACCCCCTATTCCTCCCTGGCCCACCTCGAGTACGTGGCTCCAGGCAGAGCTGGCTCTTCCCTCTCCAAGCCCCTCAGTCTCTTAGTACCTGGACCATTCCCTTCATCCCCCGCATGCTTATGGGGCACCTGCTGGGGCCAGGCCCTGGCTCAGTGCTGGGGAGACAGAGGGGACGAAGTCACGCTCATCCTCAGCAGGCATCTGCCATCTACACACCAATGGCCATGGCCAGGGAGCAGGACTGTGGCAGAACATCCCTGGCAACTGCAGGAGCCCAGAGGGGTGATCTGTAACCCTGACTAGGGAGCAGTCAGGGAGAGCTTCCTGAAAGAGGTGGCAGTAGACAAAGGCACACGCTTTCTAACTGCTGTGACTCACTGCATGCTGAGCTCTGCCCCCTCTCACCAGAAAGGGAGGCCATGGTGTGGACCAGAGACAGCCCATCTGCAGACCTGTGATCAGGAACAGTGAACCTCTGTGTTGCAGTTCCTGAGATTTGGGGCTTGTTAGTCACACAGTGACATGGCAGAAGCTAGGCGACATGGACCCTGAGCCCCCTTTCCAATCTGGTGACACACCTCATGAGTTACTGTCCCTCCCCACCTGCTCAGCCTCAGCACTTCTCCTTTTCGTCTAAACTGCACTCGGCTGAGCCTGGCCCTGGCTGAACGGGACTGCACTGATGACGCGCCTGGGCCATGAGCCTGCCTCCCACCCATTTTGTTTGCCTTTGAGATGCCTTTGTGTCCTTGTATGTTCTGCTGGGTCAGCAGGAGATTCAAGAGCCCTGACCTGAGCTCCCTGCACATTTCTGGGAACTGGAGGTGACGGAGTGGGCCAGGTGCCTTGTGTCTGATGTGTAGGTGGCATGATGTCAGGAATGGGGCAGAAAAAGTCTTTCAGACTCCCGAGACACACTGAGTACCATTGAGCATAGATGGCTATTAAGGACCTGTCTCTAGCACAGGGAGAAGGAGGCTGTGGCCCCTCCGAGAGGCCTCCTTTCAGTTCAGCTCCTAAGGATGATCTTCCAGAAGCTCTCTTCACAATCTTTCACTTACCCAAGAAACATCAACATTTGCCCCCGAATGACACAGAATCACACTGGTGGTTACTCAGGTTGACACAGCGTTTACACAGATTTGAAACTCTGTAGGTGTGACTGCTGGTTGCAGAACTCTCCACTGAGTGCTGAAACATTCTAAGCCACAAAAAGTAAGATTTTAGAGTGTGCAGAATTGCAAGGGTCTGTGTATGCATACAAGTATTTTTAAAATTGGCTTCTCACCTCTTGTTATTTGGGGGAAATGCTATAGAATAAGTCTCTTTTCACCTTGCTAGCCTGTCTCGGTTCCCACTGGAAGTTTTCCTCTTTAGGCCTCAGTGGGTATTTGAGTTTCACCTGATTTGTTCTGGGAAGGGAGGGGAATGGTGGTCCTTCCTCTCTGGGGCTGGAAAGTGAGGCTTTGTCAAGCCCTGAATGGTCCGCATTGGAAGGCCTGGGCCAGGTGTTGGCTCTCTGTAGCACAGCAGATGCCACAGGCAGGGACCCTGCACCAGGACCCACCCAGAGTTGGGCTAGGCCTATGAGAGGTTGTCTGTTGTCTGGGAATTCCAGCTCCCAGGAGACTGACCATGCCAAGGTGGTTAAGGCATTGTCTCCTTTGCTTATTTCCTTATAGCACCCCCAGCACAAGGTGGGACCCAAGTGGGGGTTCACTTGAAAGACCCGGGCACAGGTGATGAGACTAGGAGACGGAGCATCACCCTTGAACCATCTCTGCTTCAGGTCAGCTGTGGCATCCTGGCCATATTATTATTATTATTATTATTTTTCGAGATTAAGTCTTGCCCTGTCACCCAGGCTGGAGTGCAATGGCACGGTCTTGGCTTACTGCAATCTCTGCCTCCTGGGTTCAAGTGATTCTCCTGTCTCAGCCTCTCGAGTAGCTGGGATTATAGGCTGCGCCACCATGCCCGGCTAATTTTTTTGTATTTTTATAGAGATGGGGTTTCACCATGTTGGCCAGGCTGGTCTTGAACTCCTGACCTGAAGTGATCCACCCACCTTGGCCTCCCAAAGTGTTGGGATTACAGGCATTAGCCACCATGCCTGGCCTCCTGGCCATATTGTTTATTATATTTTTTTAGAGTCAGGTCTTGCTTTGTCACCCAGCCTGGAGTGCAGTGGTGCGACCACAGCTCATGCAGCCTTGATTTCCTGGGCTCGAGTTATCCTCCTGCCTCAGCCCCCTGAGTAGCTGGGACTACAGGTGCGTGCCATTATGACCAGCTAGTTAAAAAAATATATATTTTTTTGTAGAGATGGGGTCTTGTCATGTTGCTCAGGCTGGTCTCAAACTCCTGGGCTCAAGTGATCCTCCTGCCTTAGCTTCATGACGTGCTGGGATTACAGGTTTGAGCCACCATGCCTGGCGTGGCCATATTGTAAGGCTTCATCTGTCACGTGGGACTGATTCCACCTATGGAATGGATGCCCCCATGGGTTGCAGGAGACTCAGGACTCTGCCTGGGAGCCAGGGGATGCCCAGTGAATGGGGACGCTGAAGATGGAGACCAGTTAGAATTATGGGACACTGAGCAGGAAGCACAGACCTGCATTCCACAGGCCTGGATCAGGGGACTCAGGCACAAAGGTGGCCTGGGTCCTCAGCCTGGTCCCCATACCTACCCACCAGTCCCATCTTAGGACTAAGAAGGCAGCAATTCAAGGCCTGGTCTTTGTGCCTACAGGTCCCATGACATGGGATTGTTACTCTGCTTCTGTGAGCCTGTCTCCCTTCTTTACAATGGTGTCAAAAACATGTCACCTGGCAGCGCTGTCGTAAGGATCAAACATAGTCATATATTTAAAGACTATAAAGCCCCATTCAAACCTATGGGATGGCTCTGTAAGCCTCAGTTTCTCCAGATTTGAAATGGATATAAGAATTGTATTTACTTCCTTCACGGGGCTCTGGTGAGACCATAACCAGATAATGTGTGCTAAAGGGCTGCAGAGGGGAGAAAGTGCTGTGTGATGAATCGGGCTCTCAGAGGCCGGCCTCCTTAGCGCGGCAAACACAGCTGCTCTGGCTGGTGCTCGGAGCTGTCTGGCTGGCAGCCAGTCCAGGGCAGAGGCAGCTACTGCATCTGCTTTCAGCACGGGCCAACTGCTTCCTTGGAAGACTGCTTTTGAACCACTCCCCCTCCCCAGCCCTGAGTCACCCAGAGATCAGGCGGGCAACAGAGAAAGGTGGGACTCCCAGCTCAGACGACACTCAGGTAGGGCCAATACACCTGTTAGGCATATACAAAGGGTGCTGCTATGGACGGAATGTTTTTGTGTCCCCCTAAATGCATATGTTGAAATCTCAATCCCCAATATGATGGTATTAGGAGGTGCCTTTGGGAGGTGAGGAGGTCAGAGGGATGGAGCCCTTATCAATGGAGTTAGTGCCCTTATAAGAGAGACCCCAGCAAACTCTCTTACTGTCTATCTGCCATGAACATCCAATAAGTTAGCAGTCTGCCACTGGTTAGTAGGCCCTCACCAGACCCTGACTATGCTGGCACCCTGATTTGGGACATCTAACTTCTAGTACTTTGAGAAATAAATATCTGTTGTTCATAAGCCACCAAGTCTATGGTACTTTGTTACAGAGGCCTGAATGGACTAAGACAGGAGCCCACAAAATGTTTTTTAGGGGCCCACAAAATGTTTTAATTTCTTTTAAAATCAGAGGTAAAAAAATGAACTTCTAGGTGGGAGAAAATGTTTTAATAAAAATAATATATTTGTCTCTATTACCAATGTAGTCATAATATTTCCATTTTTTTTTTAAATGGAAGAAGGGGCCTATGAAGGCAAAAGTACCTAAGGCCCATAGGAGTGAGAATGCAGCCCGAGTCCATGGTATGGATTCTGTTCCACATTCAAGCAACTTGCCAGAGCCCCTGCCCCATGTTGCAGATGTGCCAGCCAGCGTTGTTTCAGCCAAGATGGCAGACCCCAAGATTGCAAAAGAGCACAGCAGCATGGCCTGCTGTCCCCAGACAATAATTCTGCACTACTTATGACAGCTCTTCATGACCATCATCGTACTGTGTTCCAGGAGCGGTGGATGGTGGCTGTCAACCATCTTTTCTCTTGCACCCATCCAAGGCACAGCACACAGGTACCAGTAAGAAGAGGGGATCCCTAAGGCCCGAATTCTGAAACTATTGGTGTGTATGTGTGTCCTGTTTTAGTATGTAGTTTGAAAATGTTCCCAGGCAATTTGGGTATTGACCCTGATGCTTGATATGTCCCCCTCTCAGGGTCCCCCTCACTGGCCTGAGGGAAACTGGGATCCAACAACACACACTGCACATATGATAATGGGTCCTTTTATAGAACAGCACCAAATTCTGCACCATCGCTCCTTCTACCCACTCCACTGAAATCTCCTGATCTGAGGTATTTCATCATGGTCCTGGTTTCCACCGATGAAGTGGGAAGCCCATGTGGCCTGCCCGCAGCCTGCCAAGTCCCAGGGGCAGCTGGCTGCTCCTTTTGTCTGGCTGGTGTGACTAGCTGGCTCCCTGGGGCGCTGCAGGGATGAGGAGTCTGAAGGACCTGCTCACTTTCTGGACTCACCCTCGCCTTGGCTCTTCTGGTGATCAGCCTTTGGCTCATCTGTAAAATGGGAATCGAAAACACTCATCTGCCTACTTCACATGACCAGCTGAGACCGTGTAAGGAAGCTGCTGCGGAACTGCAGGAATGAGGGAGACCGGTAACGGTAAGGCAGGACCACTTCTTTCCCATTTCAACTACTCAACCCTTTATTTTTCTGCTATCTTTGCCTTGGTCCTTAAAAGCCCTTGTAAGTTGTGCTGTGAGCATCCCGGTACGAATGTAAACCACTGTAAAATGACAAGAGAATGCCTACCAGCAGAAAGAGAGTGGTGAAATCAGGATTGAAACGTATTATTTCGATGCTGTGTCTCGTAGTATTCAGTAACTTAGGGCCTTCTGGAAGCAGGACTAAACCATCCAGGAAAATCTCCTTTCTCTTTTGCAGGGTTTGATAAGGCTCTCTGTTCCTCATCGTCACCCTACCTTTCATCTTGACCTCCAATGTCTGCTTCTACTGCTTTGCATTTTTATAAAAATAAATTTGGGCCTGGCACAGTGGCTCACGCCTGTAATCCCAACACCCTGGGAGGCCGAGGTGGGTGGATCACTTGAGGTCAGGAGTTTGAGACCAGCCTGGCCAACATGGCGAAAACTTGTCTCTACTAAAAATACAAAAATTAGGGCTGGGAGTGGTGGCTCATGCCTGTAATCCCAGCACTTTCGGAGGCCAAGGCAGGCAGATTGCCTGAGCTCAGGAGTTCAAGACTGGCCTGGGCAACATGGTGGAATCCCCGCCTCTACTAAAATACAAAAAAATTAGCCAGGCATGGTGGTGTGTGCCTATAATCCCAGCTACTAGGGAGGCTGAGGCAGGAGAATTGCTTGAACCCGGGAAGCAGAGGTTGCAATGAGCTGAGATCGTGCCATTGCACTCCAGGCTGGGTGACAGAGCGAGAGTCCATCTCAAAAAAAAAAAAAAATTGGCCCGCCACAGCCTCAATTGTTTGATTAAGATGTTATCTCTCTCAACCCAGTCTGTGGACTTCTGGCTGTCCCTGTCAGTGTCATGGTGGGTGTGTGACTCAGTGAAGGGCAATGCCCGAGTCTCAACATGCCCTCACCTGGCTCCTGGGAGGCCCTGGCCGCCATTGTAGCCAGGCCAGGGAAGGATGAAGGGAGTTGGTGCTCTGGTGCGACCCCTGCAAGGAGCTAAAGGACCTGCAAGTTCTAGCCAGAAAGAATCCCCAAGGAGAGGGGAGCGTTACCAGGAAGCAGTGTCCCCAGTGCCTTGCCATGGCCAGGATTGTGCAAAACAAGAGACATGTCATCACAGGAAAAGAAATCACTGGGCCCTTTGGGGACTCTTTGATGAAAGACTCATTTGACCAACTGGGACTGGACAGCTACTCGCTGTTGACTTTTGGAAGCCACTGGGCCCAAATCTCAGCCCTCTTGAAATGACTCATTGCCAGATGCCACAGTGACATTTCCAGGGAAGGGGTAGGTTTTTGGGGGGTGGTTAAACCAAACCTTTAGTGCAAAAGTCATTTTGTCCAGGGCTGGCTTAATCGTACCACTTTGGATAGGTCATAGTTCCCAGTTTTGGGGGACGTAAGTCTCCTTCACCCATGGTCTCCTGGACCAACTTCTTGCTAAGCCGCCAGATCCTGCCCCTGCTCCCCACAGCAGCTACACTGTGGGGAATCTTCCCCTCAGCTCATCTCCTGGGCCAGCTCCTGGAGGCCCTGCTAGTATAGCTGAGGCACATGAGCCTGGGGAAAAGGTTTCTTCTGCTGAACACACAAAGAGCACAGACTCTGGGCATTTTGTTTTTGGTGGTGTTTATTTTTTTAAACCCACTTGTAATTTGGGTTCAGCTGGAAAGCAGGACATACCGACGGAGGGAGGGTGGTCGCGCTAGCGGGGTTCCGCGGCAGCTTTGGCGGGAAGCCCCAGGCCCCTGCTCCAGGGAGGTAGGTCCTGTCGCCCGCTCCCAGCCAGCTCAGGGAGGCGGCCAGCCCTTCCGTGCGAGTGTTCCGAGCAGAGGAAAGTTGTCTTTCTCCTGATCTGTGTCCTCAAAGGCCCAGCCAATGGTTTCCCAACACAGTGCCCTGCAGCTGAGGGACATGAGTGCCCGGGCAGGCCTGAAAGTCTGTCTGACAAGGAACACGGGCCGGTGTCTGATGCCAGAAAACAGACTGGGACTTGGCTTCTTGGAGGCCCGCGTCTGGGGCACCCCATGGGGCTGCTCTGGTGGCGGCCTGGCTGTCTGGGCCCCCGCCCCTACAGCTGCCCAGGCCTGATCTGTGGTACAGTTCCCACACCCCCCACCCTCATCCCTCGGAGAAAATAAAATAGAATAAAATAACAATCAGAATAAATACCGACTCAGCCAACATTTACATTTACATGGATGGACAGGACGATCCCCAAACGGTGAAGGTTTACAGACTGGTCAAGGAAGGACGAACAGACAGAACGGGGTCTGAGGATGCACACTCCCGTGGAGGGTGGCGGGGCTCCTGGCCTCGTCCGGGTGAGGTTGGGAGCCTCGCTGGGGCTGTGGTCCCAGAGCTTCGGCAAAGCCACCAGGCCTTGGGGAGCAGGGCTGTGGCAAGCAGGCCGCCTTGGAGAAAAACAATGACTAACTCATCCTGACAGGCAGTGGGGAGACTGAGACAGGATCAACATCAGATGGCTGGACCGCCTCTTTCATGCGCCAAGAACCGCGGGCGAGGGGAAAGCAACGCAAGCCTTAGAAATGCAATATCCAGCTCTGCCTCTCATCACATACATTCAGAGGTCAACTCGGACGCGGCCTTCCTCACGCCGCAGAGAGGGGATGGGACTTGGGGAGGGGGCCAGGGGTCTGTGGGGCGTCCACTTCTGCCCTGCAGTTCCTGTCTGAGTAGTCTCCCCTTGGGAAGCTGCCTCAGGGTCTCAAATTTTAGGCTTGACTGTTGTTTCTTTAAAAAAAAAAATAGTCTTAACGTTTTCCTTCTATATCTGAAAAAGGAGCAGCAACCTGCATTTAGAAAAACAGCTTAAAGTGTTCAGATTGGCTAGGAAGCGCTTTCAAGCAGTGGAATAAACTAGGCAAACAGTACGTCTGGAGCCACTGTGACACGACATGTAATTAAAAATATATTTATATATGTATACATATTTATATTTCACTTCTTCACACTCTGGTCCTAACAGCCAAGGGGGAGCTGCCCCTGTGGCCAGACCACCAAGGAGCCCGTTCGGAGGAAGGAGTATCAGGCCCCAAGGTGCCCACAACACAGCCCCCTCCACACAGTGTTCTGGAGCGTCCTGCATGAAGCTTGCTCTGAGCTCACCGTTGGGTCTAGGAGAGCCCACTCCCCTGCCTCCTCCCTGACCTGAGCCCCCCCTCCCAGGTCTCTCCTGTCTTTGGGGGCCTTGCCTCCTTCTAGCGGACGCACCCCACACGCTTCAGGGAGGCAGGGGCCGCTGAAGCACAGGTGGAGGCTGCCTGGCCACGACGGCAAGCTCGCCCTGGGGCCTGCCCTGAGCAGCCCCTCATCAGCCTGGCTCCTCCCTCAAGGCCTCCTACCTGCGGGGCATCTGTGTCCCCAGGCTGGGCTGGGGAGGAAGGGCAGTGAGGAGGAGCTTGAGAAAGTCTGGGAAGAAACCGTGGAGGGAGGAAGAAGGCAGGGTTCAGGGCCAGGGACCAGAGGTGGTGTGCGCTTCTTGGGAGAGACCACTGACCTGTTTCCGGTAAACTTGTGCCCCCCACACCTTGTCGCCAACAGGCTCTTTTTGGAGACAGGCACAGGCTCCACACCTGGGACCAGAGGGCAGGTTGCAGCTGCAAGGAAAGCTGGAGAGAACTGGGGAAGCCTCTCCCCACTCACCACTCTCAGACTCAGAATCAGTCACGAGAACCTTCCCCGCCCATCACCTCCTGGCCAGTCCAATGTGGACCAAGAGGGGCCTCCAACATGACCCAGGGCCTGCCCGGCCTCAATAAAAGATCAAATAAGGAAGTGGCTAGGCTCTGACATCATTTCCGGGGGGCTCATCAAAGTGTGTGCTCCAGCCCCCAGAGATGGAGCTATGTGGACACCTGTTCCACCCCACACCTTCCTCTCCAGCCAACAACAGGGCCTGCTCCCTAGGACCAGGGCCTGCCAAGAAACCCCAGTCTTGTTTCCCGGCTAGGAAGCTCCATCTGGCGACCCCGCTGGTCACCTGACTGTCCCTTTCATGACTCAGTGAATTCACCCCTTTCCCAAGAGCTGGGGGAGGGCTGGGCTTCTAGGTCCGAGCTGGGGCGGTGACACAGCGCATTAGCTAAAATCGAGTCCTGGGGAGCCCCCACTCCCGTCCTTTTCCCCAGTAAGACCTGCGTGTGGAGCGCGAGACACCATCTAGAATTTTGGTTTTAATTTGCCAGTCTCGTTCTGTGCCCTGTTTGCCACAAGGCCCCTGGGGCCAGGACCAGGTTTAACTTGGTCCCAGTGGTGACAGTATCAGCCCTTTGAGAAAACAGAGGCGCTGGAAGCCAGTGGCGAGGAACACAGGATTCCAGCAGGGACCCCCGCCGGGGCAGAAGTTTCCAATTACCCTAATTGGCTACTGGCAAGCTGTCTGTGGCTAGAATCCTTCTAGAGGGGGGCTGGGTTTGATCTCCCACTAATCCAGGGGTCCTCAACAGTGCTGACAGTGTGATCACATCACGGGCATTTTCATTGACCAAAGAGACTTCAAAGTAACCGACTTTTGAAAAATAAAACACAATAAACAAAAGAGTGCAAGTGGAACTGCAAACTCCATCTCCCCCCCTGCGCCTGACCCCCTAGGCCTGAGGCTGGGGGGCTGCAGTGAGGAGGACTTGGAGGTGGGAGGTGGAGCGCCAACTCTGCCATGGCTGACAAAGGCCGTCAATTACGGGCGGCTGGTGGGGACCGTGCCTGCCTTTGTCCTCCCGGACATCTGCTACACGTCGCCTGCTGCCAGTTGGCGACTGTGGCTGACAGCATGCGGGAACAATGCGAGCCCGTCTCCGACCCACTTTTTCAGCCTTCCGAGGTCCTTTCTGACCCAAGCGGTGCCCCGGCGTGCGAGGCTGCCAAGGTCTCCGAGGAGTCACAGCGATGAGATCCCTCACACAAAGCTCCGTGGGGGATGGGTCTGATGGGGAGGGGAGAGGCGGGAGTGAGGAAGGGGAGGGCCAGGGCCACCAGGAAAAAGAAACATGCTTCCCTTATTGGTGTGAGCTTGCATGCTCGGGCTGGGGGGCTTGTGCGGGGGCACTCCTCTCAGGGATTTGCTCCCTTCCCCGTCTGGCTCCAGACTGGCCACCGACTCTGCCTGCCCTCCTCCCCATTTCTTTCTCCCGCCAGGGCCACCCCTGTCCTCCCGCCTGTCCATCTGGCCCTGTGCACCAGGGCCCCAGCTGCCCGCGGGCCGCCCGCCAGGCCCCCTGGCTGTCAGGCTGTCAGTTTCTGGATGGTTCTGTTGTAGTACTGCGTGATGGGGGGCGTCAGAGGGTTCCAGCTGTTAGCGTGGAGCTCGATGACCTCTAAGAGCAGCGACCGGGTCAGCATGGACTCCGAGGGGCACAGCATCTTGTCCCGCGCGCTGGCCAGGAGCTCTGTCATCATCTCAGGCAGCTGTTCCTCCAGCAGCCGGCCTGTACTCTGCAGCTGCGGACAGAGATGTGGGGTTAGGATGCAATCAGGCCCCGCAATGGCCCACTGGCCACCCCGATTAGGTGGGCAGGGATAGGAAATAGCTGGGTTGTCTTAAGGACACACAGGCCCAGGCCCCTGTGCCAGGGCTGGAATGAGGACAGGGAGAGTAGAAGGTGGAGTAGCCAAGGGTGAGAGCTCACATTTACCAACCAATCTGCCAGCAGGATCCAGAGGGATAAGAATATTGCCTACTGCCCAGGGCTGAAAGAGCTGTCATCAGGAACATGCCTCTTGTCCCTTTTACCCAAGAGCCTCCCTCTTCCAGGAAGCCTTCCCTGACTACATCCGCACCCTCAAATGGCTCCATGATCTGTGCCCCTTGGTGATCAGAGGGCCCTGTGGTCATTTTCACTTGCTGGGGCGTCTCTCTGGCAATGAGCTTAGTCATTATTACATGTGTCCATTGGAACTTGAGAGCAGGGGTGATGCCTCCTGTTTCTCTTGCTCTCCTTTTCTCCTGATCCTGATCCCACCTCCCAGCCCCCAGAAGTGACCTCTGCTTACGCTTGTGACAGGAAGTGGGGGAGAGAAATACAAAGTGGAGAAGAAGGCCAGCCAGAGGCCGTCAGGAGAGCCCTAGATAATCTTGAAAAGCCCACTGGGAAGAAGGAGCCCCTCTTCCTGGACCAGCACACCCTTGGCCAGTGCCCCCCAGGCCCTCTCTATAGAATCTCTGTCCCCATCTCTGTCCCCAGCCTTGCCCCATCCATTTTTCTAGGCTCTGCCTTCTTCACAAAGCCTCCCTTGACCCCCTGAGCCCTCCCTGACCTCTCTTCCCTGACTTTTCAGGGATGTCTCTGTACTTACACTTACTCTATCTACTCTCTGTGTGACAGCTATTCCTAACCAGACTGGAAGCTGCCTGAGGGCAAGGACCAGGCTTTCTCCTTCTCCCTAATCCCTCCCAATCCCAAGCCCCCTATAGGGTGCCCAGCTGGAGCCCAACAAACAAACTGAGTCCCACAGACCCAAGGCTGCCATCCGGCTCCCAGTGCTTCTGGCCTCTGAGCTCCTCGGTGAGGCCTTTGCAGCCAGGCAGAAGCCACCTGAGTATGCTCATGACAGCTGCCAGACCCAGGTCCTCGTCTGGAAGCCCCTCTCCTGCCTGCATCCCACTCTAACTGACTCTGGACCATCTGCAGAGGGCAAAGATCTGCCCAGGGACTGGGCCAAAGCCAGGATCTGAAGGGAGAGCCCAGAGGAAGAGTTTCCATGAGCAGGGGCCACAGCTTAGGGACAGGAGTGGCACCTCCCAAGAGGGATGCTTTCGGGTGGGCTGTGCCAGCACTGGATTGCCAAGCATTAGCAAAGCAAAGGGAGATATTTGAGGGCAGAGGTCATCAGGAGATTCTTAAGTCATTTGTGTGGCATGCCTGAGCTGGGGCGCAGGGGGCCTTGGGGGGATGGGGAAGTAGGCAATGCCACCCCTCTGTCTAGGGAATCACTTCTCTCTCCCTTTAGTCAGGGGTGAGCTGCTCTCACCATCAGTGTTCACTCTGGCTTGGGTTGGATAATTCTGGATGCAGAAGTCCATGCCCACTCCCGAAGCCATTCCCCTACCTTCCCCTGGACTTGTAAACGCCTGCAACAACCTTTGTGCCCCTAGAACTGTTAAGGCATGAGAGATGCACCAGCTCTGAGGTTGGGAATGTCGAAGCCCCAATGCTTACCTCCATAGAGCAGCAAAGGACAGCATCTTCCTTCACATCCTGAGATTGCAAGAGCTGTGGAAGAGAGGGGCAGAGAGCACCACTGAAGGAGACATGCCAGCTACTAGCCCCTGTAGCTCCCTGCAGCCCCCGTCGACCTGCAGCCCCAGCCCTGATGCAGCCTGTAACAAACATCTCCAAGGTTCAGGCTAGAGTGAGAGCCCACGAAAGTCAGAGAGCAGAAAGTCATTTGCGCCAGGTGGCCGTGATTTCTCCGACAGGGTTTGAGCAGCTGGAGGTCAGTGTGATGGTGCAATGTGGAGCCCCTGGGCCAGGTCTGAACACCGTGATTCAAGAGGCCATCGAAGAGAAAGCCTGCAGAAGTGAGTGTGCTGGGATCATCCACTGTTAACAACTGGTCAGCAGAAGTCCTCAGGGAAATGAAATTAGCTTAGAGACGTATAATTGGTAACTCCTCTATGGTTGAGGAGGTTCAGCCATTGACTCAGGCGCCCCTGGACCCTGGCCACAGGAGGAAGTCCAGGAGTCAAAGCCCTCTTCTCCACTGACCCAGCGCTGTAGACTTTCAAACCCACAAATCTGTGGACTTACTCAGGGCTGGAACTGTTTCCTAACTAAGGCCATGGCTGGGCTGCTCAGCGCCCAGTCCAGCCATGCTACAGTCCACGCTTCCCCCGACCTGCCTGGCTCATTCTCTCAACCTCTCTGTCTCTTTTAAATTGAGATATCATTCACATAACACAAAATCCACCATTTTAAAGTATATAATGCAGTGCTTTTTAGGATATCCCCAGAATTGTGCAACCATCACCACTATTTAAGTTCTGAACATTTTCATCACTCCCCAGACAAACCCATACCCATTAGCAGCCATTCCCTGTTCCTCCTCACTGCAGCCCCTGGCAACTACCCCCGATTCTATGTCTCTATGGAGTCACCCATGCTGGACATTTTACAGAAATGGAATCACAAAATATATGGCCTTTTGTGATTGACTTCTTTCACTTAATGTTTTCAGGGTTCATTCATGTTGTAGCATATACCAGTACCTCATTCCTTTTTGTGGCTAAGATTCCATTGTAAGGATATGTCACATTTTGTTTATCCATTCGTCTGTTAATGGACATTTGCGTTGTTTCCACCTTTTAGCTATTACGAATGGTGCTGCTATGAACCTTCATGTGCCAGGCTTCACCTGGATGCATGTTTTCAATTCTCCTGGATATTACATAGGAGTAGAAGTTCTGGGTCATGTGGTAACTCTATGTTCAGCTTTTTGAGTAGCTGCAAGACTGTTTTCCACAATGGCTCCATCATTTTACACTCTCACTAGCAATGCATGAGGGTTCTGGTTTCTCTACAGCCTCACCAATGCTTGCTATGTCCCAGTTTTCTGATTCACTCTCTCTTGAACCCCCAGCAGCACTGGTGTGCTGACACCAAGTGCTTGAAACCCTCTCTGGGCATGGCTTCTGAGAAGCTCACCAAGCGCCACGGACCACTCCTACCACAGCCCCCTTTGCTGGCTAATGCTTTTCCTCTCAGTTCCTAAAACAGGCATTCCTCCAATATTTTCCTCCCCAAATAGTTACCGTCAAGCTTCTGCTCTTCTCAATGCCGTCCCCTCCTGCCATGTTGATCGTCACGACTCTCAGGGACCCCACATCTAGCTCGTCTGCACGAACCTCCCCACACTCATTGGGCTTCACTTTCTGGATGACACTATGGCTTTATCATCTTTGCCTCAAGGCAGCTCCCTGTTGCCTCCAGCTCAAAACCTCAGTCATTTTGCTCTCCCCTCACCATCCATAGCCAAGAAGGTACCAGGTTCTGGTAGTTTTCCTCTAAAATGTCTCCAGGACATTTGAGTCCCACTTTTCCAGGTCCCTGGCCTTACTCAAACGTGAGGTTTTGTTGCTTCCCTCATGGGGGATTGTCTTGCTTCCTGACGCATCATCCTGGTCCCCACTTCCTTCCCCTGCAATTTATCTTGTACACAACTGGCCAGAGTGATCTTCCTAGCATGCCACAGCCCACACTACTGTCTCGCTTAGGAAATGTTGGATACAGAGATGGTTCTGTTGCTGGCAAACTCGAGAGCATCACCTAGTCACGGGGATCCAGGTCAGGCCGCAGTTAACTCCTAACCCACAACTCAAGGGAGCCCAGTAACCAACATCTAACTCAATTCACGCAAAGGTGATTCACTGCTTTTATGGAGAAGCATTTTGGCACATTTCATCTATAGAAATCCTTGAACTATGTCTAGTAGGTACTCAAATATTGAGTGGAATGTGGAATGAATGAAAACATACTACATGCTGTATAAACCATAAGAACAACCTTTCTACAACTTCCATAACCTCAAAGTCAGTAGAGATCAATCAGACTACAGACTGGGTCTCTCTGATCTCAACACAGTCCTGTTCCAGATGCCAGAGCTCCTTGATCACACTGTAGAGAGATGCCGAGGTGGCACTTTGAAAGCAGCAGATCTACCAGAACAAAAGAGACAAAGTCACAAGTATCTGCCGAGCGCCTGTGCCAGGCCAGCACCATTCACTGCAGAGAACAAGACAGACCAGGCCCTGCTCCAGGGCAGTGGAAATGCAGCTCCCGGGTGGTGGAAATGCAGAAAACAAACCAATAAACATCTCTATCAGATGGCAGTAAGCGCTGTGATGCAAAGCAGCACTTGTGAGGTGATGAATATGTCAATGAGTGTGGTTGAATCACTCCACATTGTATACATATATCAAAACATCACATCGTACTGCAATAATGTATACAATTATGACCTATCGATCAAAAATATTATTAATGATAACTTTTTTTTAAAAGTGGGCTGGGTGTGGTGGCTCACGACTGTAGTCCCAGAACTGTGGGAGGCTGAGGTGGGCGGATCACAAGGTCGGGGGGCGGATCATGTGGTCAGGAGTTTGAGACCAGCCTGGCCAACATGGTGAAACCCTATCTCTACTAAAAATACAAAAATTAGCCAGGCGTAGTGGTGGGCGCCTGTAGTTCCTGCTGCTCGGAGGCTCAGGCAGGAGAATTGTTTGATCCCAGGGCAGGAGGTGGAGGTTGTCATGAGCCAAGATCGTGCCATTGCATTCCAGCCTGGACGACAGAGCAAGACTCTGTCTCAAAAAAAAAAAAAAAAAAAAAAAGTGATGTTGGATAAGGGTGTCAGGAATACTGGTGTAGTGGCCAGGGGTGTCAGGAAGCCAGGCCATGACGCCCAGTTAGCATGGTCTGGGCAGAGGGCTTGGGGTGGGTGGGCCCATGGCCCATGGAGGAGGCCAGTGTCGGAGTGAGGAGCATGTGGGAGAGACTTAGGAGAAGAGGTCAGGGAGGCAGCAAGCCCAGGGCCCATTAGGCAAGACTCCGGGTTTTACTCTGAGCAATGTGAGGGGCCCTGTGAGGGGTCTCATGTTGTTATTTTAGAGACAGAGTCTTGCTCTGTTGCCAAGGTTGAAGTGTAGTGGCTTGATCACAGCTCACTGTGACCTCAAACTCTTAGGCTCATGCAATCCTCTGTCCTCAGCCTCCTGTGTAGATGGGACCACAGGTGCAGGCCATCATGCCCTGCTAATTTTTTTTATTTTTTGTAGAGACGGGGTCTCTCTATGTTGCCCAGGCTGATCTTGAACTCCTGGCCTCAAGTGATCCTCCTGCCTTGGCCTCCCAAAGCACTGAGGTTATAGGTGTGAGCCACCATGTTTGGCCTGGTTTATGTCTTAAGGGGACCATTCTGCCTGCTGTAGGAGGGAAGGGCAGACATTGAGGGACCTGGCCAGGCATGGTGGCAGTGTGGCCTAGGGCAGCAGCAGGGGCAGAGAGCAAGAGGGGTCAGGCCTGCATACATTTGCCTCCAGAGTGGATGGGGAAGGTAAGAGCTTGGGGCCAGGGAGAAATCATTTCTACTTCAGGCCCCTCTTTGGCTAAAACCATGCGTTTCCATGACTTCTTCCCACGCAGGTTAAAGGGCCACACTCCATAGCTGGTGTTTAGACTCCAAATGACTTTGTATCTTTGGGGCTTTCCATCCTCTCTCCATCCTTCAAGGCTGGGTCACTTCCCAGCTGTTCCTGGGACCCTTCCTGACCACCCCAGTCCCTGCCCTCCCTGCTTCTCACTCCCAGGCACTCCTGCTTTCCCCCCCATGCACATTCCACACAAGTTAAGGCATTTTCCAGGGTGAACTGTCGGCTTCTTGAAGTCAGGGACAGGGCCAAATTCATCTCTGCTGCCCTTTAACCCCAAGCAAAGCCCCTGGCAACAGTGGGGATTTGTGAACTGTTGGTCAACATGATTTATGCATTTCTTTTTTGCATTTTTAAAAGGAAGGGTAGAGGGTGAGAAGAGGGTAAAAGATGGCATTTTGAGGGCACATTCTCATTTACTCATTGAGAGCTGGAGCCAAAGTTTTAATCTGGGCATGATATAGTCAAGAAGGAGAGGCAAAATCATGCCCAGCCAGCCCTAGGGACTGGTCATGTTGCTGGCTCAAAATCTGCATTCTGCACATCCTTAATTCTTCCTGTCTCCTGTCATGTTGCATCCATCCACCCAGCCTAGCGGCCCCGAAGCAGGAGCTACAGCATTCACCACAGGAGCTGAGGACCCACGGCACGCTTGGCTGCAGGTCAAACTAGGGTGCAGGCTCCAGGGCCGCAGGAGTGCTTGATTGGCCAGAGCCACTTTTAGGGAACAGACCTCATTCTCCTTGGTAACTTGGTCAGAACTGGCCTGAGAACTGGGTTTGCAGCAGACACATAGAAAAGAAATCATTTTGGGATGAGTGACCAGAGGTGGGCCTTAAACTGCTCAAATGATGAGCAGGTGGAGAGCAACGGTCAACCCAGGGGAGGGAACAGTATGGGCTGCACACGTGACAGGCACTGAGGACCCTCGGGGTCTCGCATCCCAACCACACATTTCCAACTCTGGGCCTCTGCATACTTGTCGCTGGAAATTCTTGGCCACCGCAGATCCACAGACCTCACTCCCTCATCCTATGCAGGGCTCTGCCCAAACATCCCCAGGGCAGACAGGCCTTCCCTGAGCAGCCACCATCCCTCACCTACCTCCCAGCTCACCCCTTTCTGCGGCCCCTGACATATTATGTACTTGTTTGTCTATTGCCCATCTCCCCGCTCTAGAAGGCAAGCTCCACGAGGGTAGGGCGATGTCAGTCCACTGCCCTCCCCAACATCTGGCACACATTGGAAAATATTTGCTAAGAAACATGCTTTGGGAGGCAGGGAGAAACCTCGCCCAGCTGAGAGTCTGCGACAGGAAAGGAAAGTGCTCACCCAGAGAGACTGCTTGCAAGGCCCTCTGATGCACATACCTTTGAAAAGATAAGAGTGAGGGGGATGTGGATGCCTACCCCCTCCCCATACCCCTGTCACCAGAAGGGACATGGCACAGAATTTTTATCGACGTGTCTGCAAACATAGAGTGCTTGTAGAAATACAAGCTGGTATCACTCTATAGATGGCAATTTGGTGATAATCATCAACAATAGAAGTGTCCACACCCTCTGACCCAGCAATATTACTTCTAGGAATTTATCCCACACATATAACCACACACATGCCATACAACACGTGTACACTAGTTGCTATACTATTTTTAGAGCAAAAGATTGAAAGTAACCTGGACCTCTCCCAACAAGGGGACTGGTTAAGTAGTTACAGTATGCCCACGTGGGCTACTCTGGGGCAGTGACCCCTCTCCGGCACTGGGGTCTGCGGATCCCCAAGGAGAGCCAAGGGAGGCTTCCACTAGTCTGTGCCTGGGGGACTTTCTTGGGCCACAGGCAAGGGTCTCCCTCATCTAGAGGACCCAAGAGGCCAGGATACAGACTAGTAAACAGGTTCTGGAAAGTCGGAGGTGGGGGGTGTGACTCATCCTGCAACAAGCCTACCTGAGTCATGGGGTCCAACATCCAACTGCGAGGGGCTGATTCAGGGCCTGGGAGGGTCCTGTGACGGTCTGGGACCGGGATCGGAGGGAAAGGTGGGCCTAGCCGCACTTACTCAGCAGGGAAAATGGGGACTAGCATCAGGAGAATTCTGTGTGGCCTTGCTGGAACTTTTTTTTTTTTTTTTTAAGACAGGGTTTCACTCTGTCCCCCAGGGTAGAGTGCAGTGGTACAATCATAGCTCACTGTAGCCTCAACCTGCTGGGCTTAAGCAATCTTCTGGCCTCAGCCTCCCAAGTAACTGGGAGTACCACCATGTCTGGCTAATTTTTAAAAAAACTTTTGCTAGAGGCGAGGTCTCACTATGTTGCCCAGGCTGGTTTTGAACTCCTGAGCTCAAGTGATCCTCCCACCTTGGCCTTCCAAAGTGCTGGGTAAATTATACGCATGAACCACCCCACCTAGTCTGGAACTTCTTTCTTTTTTTTTTTTTTTTTTGAGCCGGAGTCTCGCTCTGTCGCCCAGGCTGGAGTGCAGTGGCATAATCTCGGCTCACTGCAAGCCCCGCCTCCTGGGTTCACGCCATTCTCCTGCCTCAGCCTCCCGAGTAGCTGGGACTACAGGCGCCCACCACCACGCCCAGCTAATTTTTTGTATTTTTAGTAGAGACGGGGTTTCACCATGTTGGCCAGGATGGTCTCGATCTCCTGACCTTGTGATCCGCCCGTCTCTGCCTCCCAAAGTGCTGGGATTACAGGCGTGAGCCACCGCACCCGGCAGGAACTTCTTTCTTATAGTAAGTTTTCCTCATATGCTACCCCAGGGTGCTTAGCAGGAAAAAAAATCCTTAAAATAAAAATCGCTGGTAGAAATCACAGGAAAGGGGGAAGGTAAGTATCTGGTGGGAATGAAACTCCAGACAGAGTGGGTGGTGCCCCTGGGTGGGGAAGAGGCAAACCTGGGAGCTGATGGGGAGGGAGGGAGGGCGGCTGGGGACGCAGCTGCAGGCGGGTGTCACTGGCTGACACAGTGGGGCTGCTCAGTCAATGCTTCTCCCGGGGATGGAAGTGCACCTGGGGCCATGGTGTGTCCTTAGACCAGCTTCTCAGGGGGCTCTCCTCCCTTGCCTGGGCCTGCCAGGTTCTGAGGTTTAGGGACAAGCGAAGTAATAATATGAGAAATTTCTAGAAGAGCCAGGGCCTGCCAGGCACTAGAGGCTCTCAATGTGGCAGTGTCCCCCTCTGAGGAGAGAGGGAGACGCTGACAGGGCTGCGTGGAAGCCTCCCGGAGTCCCAAGGGTGTTGACAGTGATCGCTTTGCCCTGACGATCAAGGGTCTCCTCCTCATCACTTCTGCAGCCCACGGCCTGCGTGCCTTCCACTTTCCGTGATGGGGCTGCTTGGGCCTACAGAGCGGTTCCACAGTCTCCCTGCTCTTTCTTCCCTTCTCGTATCTTTATGACTTCCCCTTCCCATGCCTTCTTCCCTGGGCACGCCCAAAACTCCCCACAGGCAGGCTCCTGGGGCCACTGCCCCTGCTCCCCCTACTCCCCCAGCTCCTGTCAGGGCAGAGGACAGACTGCCCAGGGCCCGAAGGCAGAGCTGGGGGCAGGTTCTCAACCCCAGAGCCCCCCTTCCAACCTTATCTTTCTCTGGGTTATTTGGGAAAGTCTGCATGAAGCCAAAAACCACACTGTGCGAGAGGCCCTCTTGCAAACGGCCTGCTGGGTTTTCTCAAGGAAGTCAGGGAAGGAGTTTCTCATCTTACTTGTCCCTCCCAGTTGCTGGAACCAGAGAGCACAGGAAGGGCCTTGGTGGCTGCAGACCATGTCCTGTCCTCCCCGCACACACCTGCTTGGTTGCTGGCTTTTGAGAGTGGATTCTTAGACCCTTCGGGGTGAAGGGATGGTGGAAGATGCTCCCTCAGCCTCCCTTGGATGGGGCACACAGCTGAAGGCCCCACCTGCTGCTCTGTGGCAGAACAAGAGTCTGGCCTGCCTCTTCCAGGGGGCCCTTGGCATAACTCCACAGGCTTCCTCCCTGGGGCCCCGTCAGTGCCATTGCCCTCCCGGGCTCTCCATGCTTCAGGGTGACCAATGGCTGCCCAGAAATCCCTACTGAACTTGCCCTTAGTGGGTATCATCCCAAGGGAAGAACCTTTCCAGTCGTTTCCATCTTGGCCTAAATGACCTGTCCTATGTCCCGTTTCTTCAGGGCTCTGATTTCCTAACAGACAGCTCATTTTGGGGATAAACGAATCCCTGACAGTATGGAGAGGGCTGACTAGCTCTCTCATTTATGGATGTTCTATTTGGGATCACCAGGAGACAACAGCTTCACTTAGCTCGAAGACAGGTCTCAAAAATTAGTGGCATCTTGAACAGTGACTTGTACACTCATGTTCACAGCAGCACTATTGACAATAGCCAAGAGGCGGAACAACCCAAGTGTTCATTGAAAGATGAATAAATAAACAAGTGGTAAATCCATACAAGGGGAATATCACCCAGCCTTAAAAAGGAAGGCCGTTGAGACACATGCCACAACACGGACAAGCCCCGAAGACATTATGCTAAGTGAAATAAGTCAGGCACAGAAGAACAAACACTGTATGATTCCACTTCTATGAGGTCCCTAGAGGAGTCAAATTCATACAGACAGGGAGCAGAATGGTGGGTGCCAGGAACTGGGAGGAGGGAGGATGGGGAGTGTTTCATGGGGACAGAGTTTCAACTGGGGAAGGTGAAACAGTTCTGGAGATGGACGGTGGGGATGGTTGCCCAACAATGTGAATGTGCTTAATGCCAAAGAAGTGCACACTTAAAAACGGTTAAAATGGGCCGGGCGCGGTGGCTCACGCCTGTAATCCCAGCACTTTGGAAGGTCGAGACGGGCGGATCATGAGGTCAAGAGAGCAAGATCATCGTAGCCAACATGGTGAAACCCTGTCTCTATTAAACATACAAAAATTAGCTGGGTATGGTGGTGCGGGCCTGTAGTCCCAGCTACTCGGGAGGCTGAGACAGGAGAATTGCTTGAACCCAGGAGGCAGAGGTTGCAGTGAGCTGAGATCGTGCCACTGCACTCCAGCCTGGCGACAGAGTGAAACTCTGTCTCAAAAAAAAAAAAACAAACTTTAAAATGGCAAGCTTTACTTAATGTTATATGTATATGTATATATTTATTAACCAATAAAAAATGGTTTAAAAAAAAAAAAGGGCAGGCTGAGCAGGGTGGCCCACGCCTGTAATCCTAGCACTTTGGGAGGCCGAGGTGGGTGGATCACTTGAGGCCAGGAGTTTAAGACCAGCCTGGACAACATGGCAAAACCCCATCTCTACTAAAAATACAAAAATTTGCCAGGCATGGTGGCAGATGCCTGTAATTCTAGCTACTTGGGATGCTGAGGCAGGAGAATCGCTTGAACCCAGGAGGCAGAGGTTGCAGTGAGCCGAGATCTCACTACTGCACTCCTGCCTGAGTGACGAAGTAAGACTCCGTCTCAAAAAAAAAAAAAAAAAAAAAAGGCATCGGTAGGAGCAGGCACCCTCTGTGTGGGCAGGACTGTTCCTCTCCTCTGCTGTCACCTCTGGAAGATGAGCTGCATCCATGAAGGAGACCAGGCTGCTCTACCTGGGGGTCAGAGGCCCTGGGGTTGGGAGGAGGAGCAGCCCACTCATCAGAGTCTCTGGCACTGACGGGGATGTGGGCGGGCTGGGGCAGGCAAGCCTCCCGTGCCCTCGAACAGCGAAATGTGTTTCTTGGACAAGAATCCAAGGCAATTGTGCGAGCCCACACAGTGTTTGTTCGGAAGCGAATGCATTCCTGTCCTATTGTCTCTGCCGGAGACTTGTTGTGGGCACACCCATCATATCCTCCCTCAGGGAGAAGCCAAGGTGCTCCAGTCGGGCTGTGGCTGTGGGAGGCCCCACAGCAGCCAGGGAGAAAGGCGGCCTGGTGGGAGTCTCCTGGAGTCCCTGGGGGAAGGGCCATGGGCACAGGCAGGCTGCCTAAGGCATGCCCAGGATGTAACCAGGCTGGTAGCTTGGGATGCCACCCTGCAGGGAGGGAAAGGGGGTGCTGAGAACTCATGGGGCAGCCTCGCTGTGAGGGCAGGGATGAGCACTGGCAATCCCAACATCTTGCCTTGCTAGTGAGGGGTGCAGTGTCCATCCGAGGCGGGCTGGCCAGCCCACCTTGACCACCTCAGCTCACCCATAGCACAGCCTTCTACTGTGGGAGAGCAAACCCAAGCCACCTAATGCAGCTGCAGAAAAAGCTCAGCCCAGCCCCTGCCTGGAGAAGCCTCCTTCCTTTGGTAGCGACTGGAGGTGGCCACAGGGGCAGCCATAAGGGAGCCAAAGTGGGAGGTTTGCAGAGGGCTGTGATTGGCTGGAGAATAAAGCCAGCCCGGGAGCTGAGGTTGGCTGGCTGGGCCAGTGGATGAGCAGGGCTGTGGCAGGACAAGCCGAAGGTGTGGAAAGAATTGTAGGGCAGGAGAACGGGAAACAAAGAAGAAAAGATAGTGACATGTAAAGGCCATGGTGGTGGAGGAAGCCACAGAAATGGGCACACATGCTGACAGTGGAGAGAAAGGGGATGGGGGAAGAATGAGGCAGAGTCAGAAGAACCACACCTGCAGGGGTCTAGGATGGTTGCCACCTACATGTCAGGAGTACCCTCCAGGGCAGTTGGCCCATCCACCCTGTGCCTCTGCGGGACCTGGACCTGCACCTACAGCCAAACCTGGAGGACAGCCCAGGGACTGTGCCAATGGTAATGACGAGTCATCAAGAAAACGGCCAATTATGTCTAGGTCTCTGTTCAGGGAGGCAGGGAAGTAGATAATCCATCCAAGAAAGGCTATCATCAAAAATGTGCATCAGGCTTGGAGTCAGAAGACCTGCTACACACTAAGACTAGCCCCTGGCATGCCACTTAATCACTCTGCATCTCAGCTTTCTCACCTGAGAACAGGGATAGTATCTGCCTAGGATTGTTTGGAGAGTCAATTGAAATAATGTACGTGAAAGAGCTTTGATAAGTGCAAAGCTTGATTCAAATGTAAGATGTTATTATTGTTATTATGTTTATATCTTTTTTTTTTTTTTTTTTTTTTTTGAGACGGAGTCTCGCTCTGTCATCCAGGCTGGAGTGCAGTGGCGCAATCTCGGCTCACTGCAAGCTCCGCCTCCCGGGTTCACGCCATTCTCCTGCCTCAGCCTCTCCGAGTAGCTGGGACTACAGGCGCCCGCCACCACGCCCGGCTAATTTTTTGTATTTTTAGTAGAGACGGGGTTTCACCGTGGTCTCGATCTCCTGACCTTGTGATCCGCCCGCCTCGGCCTCCCAAAGTGCTGGGATTACAAGCGTGAGCCACCGCGCCCGGCCCTATATCTTTATAAACATATATCTTCCCTGAAGATCTCAACATGCTTTGTATGCACCATTCCTTTTACCCTTATGACACTCTGTGGAGACAGGGAAAGGCCACAGGTATTATCATATCTGTTTAATTGGTAGAGAAACTGAGGCTCAGTAGTTAAGTGGCTTGCACAACTCAGACAGACAGCAGGTCTAAGTGGAAATGGAAGGTGCTGGAGAGTCCTGGATCTGTGCTCTCTCCTTTACAGAATGATATTAATTTCCCACATTAGCTAATTCTTATTTTGCTGGTTGGAGCTCATAAATTTTTTTTTTTTTTTTTTTTTTTTTTTTAAGACGGAGTCTTGCTGTGTCACCAGGCTGGAGTACAGTAGCGTGATCTCGGCTCACTGCAACCTCCACTTCCCGGGTTCAAGCGATTCTCCTGCCTCAGCCTCCTGAGGAGCTGGGACTACAGGCGTGCACCACCACAACGAGCTAATTTTTGTATTTTTAGTAGAGATGGGGTTTCACTATGTTGGCTGGGATGGTCTCCATCTCTTGACCTTGTGATTTGCCTGCCTCAACCTCCCAAAGTGCTAGATTACAGGTGTGAGCCACCACGTCCAGCTGGATCTCATAATTTTTAATTGTGTTGACTGGTGACAAGTCAACCTGAGCCTTCACAAAATTGAACTGATTTTATCTATTCTTTGTCTGTATTGGCCACCACCTATGCCTCCATCCACTCATCCACTCTTTTATCCATCTGTCTACTTGCCTACTCATCCATCCATCCATCCATCCATCCATCCACTCATCCATCTTTTCATACATCTATCCATCCATCCACTCATCCATTCTTTCATTCATCTATCTATCCATCCATCCATCCTTTCATCCATCTATCCATCCATCCATCCATCCATCCTTTCATCCATCTACTCATCTATTCATCCATCCATCCATCCATCCATCCTTTCATCCATCTATCTACTCACCTATTCATCCATCCATCCACCCACCCACCCATCCATTCTTTCATCCATCTATCTACTCACCTACTCATCCATCCATCCATCCATCCACCCACCTACCCCATCCATCCTTTCATTCATCTATCTACTCACCTACCCATTTATCCATCCATCCATCCATCCATCCATCCATCCATCCATGCATCCACCCACCTACCCATCCATCCTTTCATTCATCTATCTATTCACCTACCCATCCATCCATCCATCCATCCATCCATCCATCCATCCATCTACCCATCTACTCATCTATCCATCCATCCATCCACTCAGCAACATTTATGAAATATCTACTATGTGTTAAATGTTATGTAAGTACAGGGATAACAAGAGGAATAATAAGACTTATAATTTATGGTCTAGTAGGGGGAAAGCAAGAGACTTGCTAGGTATATGGCATTGCAGCATAAGAAGGAATAGCGGTGGTGGAGAACTCCAGGCATATCGCATGAGAAAGATGTAAAAAAGCAGAAAATGTGCACTAGCAGAGTACACTGATGAACAAATATTTCAAGATGCCTAAAATATATGGTGCTGGGGGTGGAATGTGCTGATAAAGAAGGCAAAGGCCACATATTAAAGGGCTCTAGATGCCATGGTACTGAGTTTGGATTTTATCCCAAGGTACTGGAGAGCCACTGAAAGATTTTAAACTGGAGAGTAGCATAGTAATACCTGTATTTTAGGAAGATCCTATCTTGCTTAGCACGGAGATGTAGGTAGGGTGGTGTTTGGACTGGTGGCAGGCGGACCGTTAGAAGGTTGCTGTGCAAAATTGGGGTGGCTTGAATTAAGGCTGGCAGGAAGGGAGGAGGATGTTTAAGAGGCAGAATACGTTAAGAGGCAGAAGTGAGAGTGAGGAAAAGGATGAGGTAGAAGATGGCCAGCCCCCAGGTTTGGGGTTTGGTCAACTGCATAAGTGATGATGCCATCAACAATATTGGGAAGGCAGGTAGAGGTGGTTTTAGGGAAAGTAAATGAGTTCAATGTTAGAAATACTGAGTCCAGGGTCCTTGGGGATGACCAGGGAAGATGACTAATGGGAGAATGGTAATCTGGGATCATCAGCACCCAGAGATTAGTCAAGCCATCGGTGTGAGTGAGGTGACCTGGAGAACACATGGAATGAGAAGAGAAGATGGCAGGGGCTCCCAACCTGAACACAGCAATGCCTAAAGGGTGAGAGAGAAGGAGGAATCCCCAAAGAAGGAAGAAAAGGGTGGTCAGAGAGTTAAGCAGAACAGGAGGAAATGGCGTCATGAGGGCCAAGAGTTCCAAGAAATACAAGGTCACCAGTGTCAAAGCTCAGAGAGGTCAAGTAAGACGAACAATGACCAAGGTCCCCTGGATTTGGTGATTAGAAGAGCATGGGTGACCTTTGCCATGATGACTTCAGTGCTGCTACTGGGGCAGTGGAAGCCTGGGCTGGGCCCTGCAGGGTTGGAGAGTGTGAAGGAGGTCCAGAAGTGCAGACAGAAAGAGCACACCATTTCTTTCTTTTTCTTTGGAATGAATTTCTGTACTTTCTTCCCTCTCTCTCTCTCCCCCACCCCCAACCCCAACCCCAACCCCAACCCCCTTCTTCTCTTCCTTCTTTTCTTTGTTTTTGGAACTTGCCTATGGAAGAAGAAAAGGGGAGGATGCTGGGGGAAAGACACTGGCACAGGGTCACACAGAATGGTCTGGGAATCTGGTGTGGTTAAAGTAGCAGAGTCTTGAGCCAGTTTAAAGGTAGAGGTGAGGTGCCGGAGTGCAGGAGAAGAGGATAATCAGAAAGGAGGAAAGGATCAAGTACATAGATCTGCCTTAAAGAAGAGTAGTATCACCCCTCTGAAGTGGGAGGAAGGGCTGGTGTGGCCATGGATATAGGTGCCTGAGTAGATGCTAATGTTGCCTAGCCTGGCACCAAAGCTACAAAATTAGTGCTGTTTTATGTTAATCACTCTTGCCTGCCTGCAATGCAGACACCTTCAGCAGAGGGGAATGGGCCCTCATGCCACTTTTCCACCAGTCTAACATGGAGCCTTGGTATGGTGGTTATGGTCAGATGTCAGGAAATTTGTGGTTCTGACCTGGCCTTCAGTCCAAGCTTGTGCCCTGTGGTCTGGCTGCCAGCCCTCCTAACTAAGGCGGGCGGGCACCCTAGCTGCGGATCAGGCGCCCCAGAGGGAATAATTAGCCTCCTTCCTGCCGGGCTTGCAAACCACCCCGTACAAAGTGGCGACAGTGGATGTCACATGGGGGATGCTTCATCCCACAGCTGGCCTGGGGGCTGGAAATATAATTTGGGGCTCAGGGTAGACACCAAATTCTTCTGGAGACATTGGATCCAGAAGGCAGGGCCACAACTCCAGTGGCTCCTCCTGTGGACCAAGCCCCAGCTAGTGGCCTAGACAGGGGCTAGTTCTGTTCACAGTCCCTGCAGCCAGGAATCTCCAGGACCCTGGGGTGGGTTTGAGACTCCAGGGAAGCAGCTGTGCCTGAAGCCAGTGCCTCCCAGCTTCCCCTTTAGGCCCTCCTCATCCCTTCTGGAAGCTTCTTCTGTGCTCACTGCCCCCAGTCCAAGATCCCTCCTGAGGGGTGAACAGGAAATGCCTAAGGCAGCTCTGAGGTTCCCCTTTTGAGAGGGGGCCTCTGAGGGTGAACAGCACCTTTGGAATCCTCATGCTCACCTGGCTTACATATTTTGAGTGGTTGTTCTATGTGCTCTGTGTGTTTTTAAAGATCTATTTGATCTTTCTACCAGATGATCTGATTTAGGCACCACTGCAATGCTCTTCATGTCACAGCTGCAGAAACTGAGGCACAGGGAAGGAAATGATTTCTCCAAGAGCACCCAAGTAGGTAGAAAATTGGCTTCACTCCTGCTCCCCAGTGAGTGCCCACATAAATAGGCTGATAGGGAGAGGTCGGCCAAAGGTGGGGTGACGGCACATCTTGTTTGCCTGGAATGGTTCTAGTTTTCACCTGTCATCTCAAAGTCATTAGTAAAAGCATCCTTTCCACTCTCCAAACTGCCCTGATTTGGATAATATACGGTCACCTAGATAAGCGAGGGGTGGTGGGGGGTTAGGAGTTTTTCCCAGGCCTCCCAGATCCCCTGAGTAGTCCATAGCCCTCTGGCCCATTCCATTTCCCCTCCCCGTGCCTCGGGGCCCCCATTATAAAGTGCAGTAGTGCAGCTGGCCATCTAGGGGCTGGGTAGCTGGGGTGGGGAGGAGGGCTCAGGAGGCTACCAAGTGTCCCAAGGCCTAGTGATGGGTGGTTATCATCGCAGGAGATCAGAACTCCTGGCTGGCAGGCGGCACCTGAGCCTGCAAGCCCTCCCCACTCCCCGGGGAACAGGATGGATTTATGGTCACTGGGAACACTGGGCACAGCTCCCCGCTGGAGCACAGGGCCCTGGGGAGAGCAGCTGGAGGAGAGAAGGGTGGAAGAGTGGTTACGCGCAGCCCCGCACTGGGCAGCCCAGTCAGCAGTGCCCGGCCTAGGGGGAAATCTCTGACCCTCCCCACTCAGGCCACCCTCTCCAGGAAGGACTGCACTGTATGTCTGACTCTGCACAACAGAGCTCCTTGAGATAGGGGACAGTCTGGGCAGCCAGGGGCCAGTCCTGGAGCTTGGGGGTGGGTGGGAGGCTCCCCTCAAAGGCCCACAGGTCTCTGAACTCACAGGTCCCTCCACAACCCCGACATCCACCAAGCTGGGACCCTGGGCAAGCAGAAGGGTAGGGCAGGGGGCTCAGGCTGCCATCTGCTCCTGGCTGAGCCTCCTCCCTGCCCCCAGCTCCAGCCCCTTCCCCCAGTCCCTGCCCCTGCTTCTGGCCCCTACCTCCACCCACCTGAGGCCTGGACTTGACCTTGCTGGCTGTGGGGGCAGGGTGTGATAAGCGTCTCCGTGGAGGGAGCTAGCTGCCTGCAAAGGCATTTTCCGCTCTCTAAAGTAAACAATCAAACAGGAAATTAATCGAGAAACCCACATCAACGGAAGGTTCAGGTTGTGATTTTCACAGCCCCAGAGCCAGGAAATTCAAAGTTATAGTTCCCATAGTAACTTGCCTGTAGAATCAGCGACTGCTGGGCTGGAACAAGGCCCTGAGGGGTCACCTAGGCCAGCCCTGGCCTCCGGAAAGCATTGCCCAGCAGTAAGTCTGAGAGTCGTGGGGTAGGCTGCTCTTCTGAGGCGGAACATTAATCCTGGGAACGCTGTGAGGCCAGGGCTCTCCCTTCCACGCTAACAGGAATGGGTGCTCGGCTGACCTCTCAAGGATTCCATTGTCCCATCTTCTATAATATATTCCCGTATTCCCTCTAGCCCTCCCATCCACAGGCCTGCGTTCTATGAAATGGGAATAATACTCACCAGGCCTCCTGCATCACAGGCCAAGTGCGGGGCTGAGCAAGGCCTGGTTTTTCACACTCGGGCCCCACCACCCTCATTCTACTCAGTCCCATGAGGCCGACCTCGCCATCCCCACAGCCCCTGAATCTTGTAATTGGCATTGGCCCATTCCCTGGTTGTTTCTCTTCCAAGAGACATTTCAGTTGACTGACAAGTCCAGGAGCTTCGAAAACAGCCACCAAGGCAGCTCCATTACTTGAACATCCTTGTCTCTCCAACCCTCCCACCCCCTGGCAGGACCAAATACATTGATATTAGCTTAGTGCACACTTACTGCCCCTGACTGAGAACCAGGTAGATTTAATGAAACCGGAGGCAAAGCCTCCACCTTCCAGTAGGTAGGGGCTGTGCGTCTTGGGTGGAGTTCTCTTTTGTGTGTGAGCACTGAGGAGTCCCTGCCTGGCAGGAAAGGAGATAAGGGCGTTGGAGCTCAGCCCCAGAAGGAAACAGTCTGGAATCCTTCCCTGAGAGCCACCCTGCCCTCCCACCCGAGATGGCCACTGATAGCTGCCTGGCCTTATCAGCCAGGCACGGGACCCCTGGGATAACACCGGCTGAGGAGACAGCGAGTGCTTCCCAGGCACCGGGCTGGTGGGAGAGGGGCCTGCCTGCCTGCCTGCCTGCCAGCCTGGCCCCCGAGCCAGTGTCTCAAATTGAGCAAAGCAGTGGCAAGACAGAAGTGGCGCCTGCTGGAAAGAGACAGAGCGTCTCCTTGATTTCCTAACAGGCCCAGCCACATGCCAGGGGCAGACAGGCCAGCTCAGAACGCCTGGCCTGGCTTACGAAACAGTCCTTTCCTCCTCTGGGTAAGCTTCCCTGGGGCGACTAAACCGCAGTCCAGCCACCCAATTCCCTGGAGGAGCTGGGCTGAGCCGGGGCCACGGGGCGCTGCCCTAGGCAGAGAGGTTGAGTTCTCTGCTGTCCCAGAGGGAAGCTCAGGGAAGGCACGGCTGCAGAGGTCACCCACCAGCTCAGAAGGAGGGCCTCCCCATGCCCAGAGCCCAGGGGCCACCCCAGCCACAGGTCCCCTGCCTGCTCACCGACTGGGCACAAGATTATCTGCAAGGCTATGCCAACCTACAGTTCCCTGAGCCTGGGAAGAAGCTTCTTAGAAGATTGTTTATGGGATGCCTACGTTAACCAGGTGCCCTCCTAAATGTAGGGGGTTTTTACCAACCTCAGACTTTACAGAGCATGAGTCGAGGAGGGCATAAATAACGAGCAAGGGTCATTGGAGGACTTAGAAAAGGGACACACTGGCCCACTCCTCTGCCACCAAGCACAGAATTTTGAAGAAACCTTTGCTTAAACCATATCCTTTTTTGCATGATAATCTTGGCATGCTGTATTTAAGAAGGATCAACACTTGTAGTAGCCTGGTTCCCAGACAGAGGTGCCCATCTTCTGGGGTGGGAGTGGGGTGGAGTGAAGCCGTGTGGCAGGAGCTGGGTTGGAGAGCTATCCTTCGGGTGAGGGAGTGCAGCTGGTTCTGCAGTGGGTTTGGGCAGAATGCAGTAACCAAGGACCAACTGGGTAGGGACAGCTGGGCCGGAGACAATTAAGCTCTGTTAATGTTCAGAGAAGAATCGGGCTGTGCTAAGGGCATAATTAGCATTGTGCTCAGAGGAGCAGCCACCCATTGGAGGAGCAGACAGGCCCGGGCTGAGAAAAGGGCCTGGGGCTGCCCGGGGTGTCAGCAGGGATTTGGTAAGTACTCTTTGCCAAGTCTAAGAGACTCGGAGATAAGAGAAGTTAATTGGCACCTGGAAGTTTGTTTGGCTTTAGAGCCTTACCCTTAGCAGAATATAAATTTTAATAATGGGGCAACTCTTTTTCTAAGTCAAGATGATCTTTTTGGATGAATGAGCATGTGAGTCAATATTTTGTTATCACCTGTGCATTCTCACCGTGTTCAACTGACCAGGCTGCATGGGAATGAGGGCTTAGCCTGGCATTCAGGCGGCTCACTGGGCCACTTCTGCTCTGGGCCCTACAGCCTTCCCACCTCGCCCCCTTCACAGACCTCCAATCCACCCAAACTCGTCTGTTCACAGGTCTAACGATGCATCCTGCCCTTATCTGCCTCTGGGTTTTGCTGACAATTCTCTTGGCTGAGCTTGCCTTTTCTGATCTTGGCTCCATTGGCCAGATCCCTTAGGAACAACTGTAAGAGCCTCCTCCAGGAAGCCTTCCCTGATCTTCTCTGACCTCTGTAGCCAGAAGACTCACCACTCCCAGCCTGGGAGCAACTGTTGCTTCTATCTAGTTCTAGGTCTGGTCTAGCATCTACCTAGACTAGCTTTTCTTCACACTGCTCACAGAGGCACCTGAGTCCACCTGGGCCTCTCGGAAGACCTGAAGATTGGATTTGAAAGAAAGCATGGCTTTCTGCTGGCTGGGGTGAGGCCGCTCGGAAGGGCCTCTGTTCCCTGGGATGCAGCCCCCCAGCGACATAAAGCCTTGGAGCACAGCAAGTCCAACTTCTTCAGGCAGTCTGAAAGGGGTAGTAACAACTTTTCATTCATTCACTCATTCAACAAGGAGGCACAGATCCTGGCCTTACAGATTTATGAGTCTAGGAGGGAAGACAGATGTTGCATAAGCAGATCAGCATTTGGAACTAAGGCTGTAAAGTGAGACTGCCTGGATTCTAATCCTGATTCAGCCGCCCCACTAGTCATGTTGTGCAATTCACGCAACCCCTCTGTGTCTCAGTTTCCTTACCTGTAAAGTGGAGATACTAATATTACCTCCTGCCAAGGGTAGCTGCAAGGATTAAAGAAGAGGATGTGGGGTGTTTAGGATAGTATCTGGCACACAGTGAGCTCAGTCAGTGGTGGCTCTTAGTACTGAGTGGGCTGCAAGTGGCACAGTGTAGAGTGTGCTGTGGGGTCAGTGACGGGAAGAACTGTTCTCACCTGGGTCAGGAGAGGAGGCTCAGGGACAGCTTCCTGGGAAGAAACCTTTGAAGCTACAGCCAGGAGAGTGGGGTGAGGAGAGGAAGAGAGGGAAGGACACCACAGGCAGGGAGAAAAGTGAGTCAGGAGTGCTCAGAGAGAGCGTGGCAGGGTGAGACTGAGAACAGGAGGGGTGAGCCAGTGAGAGGGCTGGTGGGGTAATTCAGGGGAAAGGAAACAGTGGCCTAGCCGAGCCATGGAGAGGGAGAAAAGTGGTGGCCAGACTCAAGAAAATCTGCAAGAGCTGCTGCTCACAGACCCTGGGGACCGGCAGCAGGGTGGGGGTTGGTGGTGAGTCAGGGATGGCCTCGGGGCTGTAGCCGGCACAGCCTGGCGGTCCTCAGCTGGGAGGAGGTGCGTACTTGGGGAGCAGAAGATGGGTTCCACTAGGACACTTAGAGTTTGAGGGGCTGGTGGGCAGGCCCGGGAAGGTGTCAGGGACATGTGCCTGGGCCTGAGATGCAGATCTAGAGTTTGGGGGCTGCTGCTGCCCTTGAATCTGCCTGTGACCAACACAGGCTTCGGGGCCTGCCCTGGCAAATCACTATTGCTGCCTGTCCCTTGGCAAATCCCTTGACTTCTCCATATGCTTCTGGTTAAGGGGCCACCAAATAAATGAAGTGTCAGAGAAGGCTGTAAAGGTGAACACAGTGCCTAAGTGAAGGCTCCTACACTAAACTGCGTTGGCCTCGAGGGAGACAAAGGTTGTGCGGTAGTGCATATACTTTGAGCCCACCCAAGTGTGCGTAGCCACAGCCTCAAGCACAGACATGCTGTCTGTGTTGTGCTTTCTGTGAAGTGTGACTATAAAGGGGACTCGTTTCAGGGGGGCAGACAAAAATCAATCTATATATTTCCTCAGATTTTCTCCAGTATCTGCCTGTGCAAGGACCCAGGTGAGACATCTCCCAGGCAGCCAGTGCACCGAAAGGCTCACGTGAGGTGTGGGCAGCCCAGCATGCTCAACTCTAGGAGGGCACTGGCTTGGGAAGGTGGTGCACCTGCCTTCCGATAGGCATTTCGCCTGGGATGAAAGTTCAGTGTAGGCTCCAGCTCCTATGTGAGTCTACCTGCAAGCCGATGGGCTGTTGACGTGCTGGGATGTTGGGAGAAAAGCAGGAAGAACAAGCAGGTGCTTTGTTGCTGTTGTTTCTGGATTTTAATTAATGCCAAGACTACACACTTGGAGAAGTGAGAACTCTTCCTACCTTAGGGACATTGATAGGGAGCAAGTTTGGGGGAAAGTAGAAAAAAATCAGTTCTTCTATTTTCCAATGTAAAATAAAACCCCAGGGAAGACGGACTTTGTTTTTAAGAGTCTCTCTTCCTCAGTGTGCCCCCTTTCTGGCACTGGACAGTAAAACCAAATCAGAGTTCCAGAGCCAGCCCCACTCCCTTCCCACCAGGGAGGGTGTGGATGTGGGGGATTCTTAGCCTCGCAGTCACCCAGCTGCCCAGGGCTGCTGGGACAGGCTGGTGGGGGGCAGGGGCTCAGGGCACCTGCGAGCAGCGAGAGGGATGCATCCAGTGGGTAGTTCCCAGCCCTGTGTTTGTACTGGATCCACCTAGGAGAGAAACAGATCCAGCCCTCACTCTTTGATTTTAGGGCTATGTAGGGCTGTGGGGGCCTAGGAATCTGTATAGTAAGATCTCTGGGTGTTTCTGGTGCAGTCAGAGTGGGCACCACTGAGAAAAATGTCTCTTCAGGTGGATGGGAGTGGCAGAGGCTCCATAAATGACTGAGACCCTCTTCTTAGCTCAAATCGCCTTTGTTCAGTTTGGGCTGGGCTCACCCAGGCTCAGGTGCCCCTAGGCCCACAGCTTCCACCCCTGCCTTCAGGTGCTTCCCCCAGCCCAGACCTCAGCCCTCCCCAGCTCCCAGGCCACTCCTCCTCCTCTGAGTTCCTGCAGCACTGAGAATTTAAACCCCGGATGTGAAATGAACAGTGGTCTCGGTGTCCTCTGAGTGGGAACCAGGCCCCTGCTAAATGCTTGATGGGCCTTAGACAGCCCCCTTCTCACCCCACCCTGTGAGGCAGGCACCAGTGCTCCCTTGCTCTAGGGAGGGGCTGTGGTGAGCACAGAGATGAGGCTGTTGTTCCTCCCGTTACCAGTGTGTGTATGGGAGGCCCAGGGAAAGGAGACCCCCCAGCACCTGGGCATTGGATGGGAGCTTGGATGGGAGCCAGGAGGAGCAAGACGAGATCCCCAGTCCTTGGCAGCTCGTAACCTCTGGGCCTCACTCCTTTGCCCCCAGGCCAGGCAGTGCAGGCTTCACTGTCAAACCCTGGCTGCCTCAGTTTCCTGCCCTTCCCCTCTCCTTATGCGATGGGAAGGGACAAACAGCCCAAATGTGGGCAGGGATGCAGGACTAGTAGCTGACAATTTCCCAGGGTGTCCCAGTGGGCACCGGCGCCCTCTCAGCAGGCTGATGGCAGGTGATGTGGACTAAGCAGGGGACACACTCACAGATGGCATCTATGTGCGGTGCCCAGGAGGAAACCAGAGGCACAGCTTGGGTGGCAAGAGGGCCAGCACCAGAACTCAGATTTCCTGACTCCTAGCTGGTTGTTCCTGCACCAGGCAAAGAGGAGAGGAGTGGAGGAGGAAGGCCTGGCTAATCCTTACCTAGGCATGACCAACGGCAGTCTCCTGGGGCTTCCCACCCTGCTTCCTTGCCCCTCTAGAGGAATGACAGGTGCTGGCAGTCCAGGGGGACCTGGTGGGATGTTGGGACCTGGAGGGCTGAAGTGATGGGGTTGGCTGGGGATCTCACTCACTGGTGCCTCATAATCGCCCAGGCCTTTAGAGTTGAGGTGTGAGAAGCTGGAGGGCCTGCCCCATACACATTTAGGGGGCAGCAGGGTGGTGGAAGGGTCCCCTAGAGGCCAGTGGTGACCCCACTGTCCTCCAGGCAGAGCAAGCAGGGCCCACACAGCACTTAGAATCAGGCCTTGAAAAAGACCAGGCTGAGCATGGGGACCCTGAGGGGCAGCCCAGGGCCTCTCTGGGGGCTGCTGGCTGTGCTCAAGAGGGAGCACCTGACGGGACCACGTCAGCTCCAGCAGAAGCACAGAACATACTTTTTAACTCTGACTTTTTTGCTGGGATCTTGAATGCTCCAGAGCACAGTGGGAGCTGCCTCTTTAGAGAAGTGGCTGCTGGGGGAGGAGGGAGGTGGGGCCTGGAGGTGGGTGGGCTCCAAGGCAGTGGCTCCTAGGGCGGGGGTATGCATTTGTGCCTTCCTGCAGCAAATGTTCATGGGCTAGAGGGCCTGGGGCCATAGGGACGAAACAGCCCGGTGCCTGTCCCCAGGCCACCTACAGTGGGGGGCAGAGGGGTGGAACGACAAATGCAAACAGGGAGCTGGGAGGGAGCCCCCTTTGGATGGATGAGGTGATCAGGGCAGGCTTCTCTGCAGAGGAAACCCAAAGATTGAGTGGGGGGCAGCCAAGTCAGGGGTGAGGGCAGGTGGGGGGGGGGTTGGTGGGAAGGGACAATGACAGACAGCTCCCATACAGTCCCCTCTCCACACCTGGCCCGACATGTCCTACTTGATCCTCACATAGCCCCATCACTGCTTTATGGACCACGCCGGAGGGTGGAGATCAGATGATCTCCAGTGTGCCCAAGGCCACTCATGGGGGTCAGGGAGCTGATTCTCAAATCCAGGAATATGCCTCAAGAGTCTGGGCCTCCCTTCTGCACTGTGCTTATAGATGTGGGATCCTTAGCTTTCTTGGGAGCATGGATCCCTTTGAGGATCTCGATGAAAAATCTGCACCTCTCCCAGAAAAATGCACCTCTACACAGGTTCACAGATGTCTGCATACAATTTCAGGGTTCTCACACCCTGAAGGCCACCAAGGGCCCCAAGTACATGAGCCTTACACAGCACAACCTAAATCGTCAATGGCAATGTCTCAGGAGTGTAGGACAGTGACTGCCTCTGTAAGACCATCAGCACAGCCATGGCTACACATGTTGTCTGGAGGATCAGGTGGCCTTTTTCTGTGGCTTTTGAGGTTGAGGCTGGGTACCCTTGTGGCTAATGCATAATGCCAGGATGGCCAATAAGGACACCATAAAAATTCCCTACCGTGTGCCTGACACTGGACAGATTTAATCTCCAGGTCTTCTGGGAACCCCACAGAGGCAGGGGCTGTTTTCTCATTTTGCTGATGGAAACTGAGGCTCAAGGAAGTGAAGGAATTTGTTTCAAGTCCCAGACAGTACCATGAACATGGGATTTGAAATCATGCAAGTCTGACAGGCAAACCTTGGTTCTTTCCATTTTCTCTTCTCACAGAGGGGGCTTTTCGCTTCCCGGAAGCTGGCAGGGAGTTTCTCTAAAGCGCAGGTTAGAGTGGTCAGAAGGGAGTGAACTGACAGCACGAGGAAGGCTCAGCGCATGCCAGCTCCACTCACGGGAAATGACTCACTGCAGCCCTGCTGCTCTCGGGCTCCGGGGGACACATACACATTTCCTGTGTCTTGGCTAGAGCCTTGGGCAGTGTGAGCTGGCAGGGCAGATCGCTGAAGGCGGCTAGAGATAGAAAACCACCCAGCTCTGCATCCTGAGACAAAGAAGCCTTTCCCTGGGCTCATATGATAGAGGTATGTTGCCTCTGGGCCTCAGTTTTGCCATCTGTAAAATGGGGTGAAGGTCAGACTAGATTGGGCATATTCAGTGTGGGATCCCCCTAATGACAGCATCAGCATCACCTGGGAAATTGCAAATTCTCCTTTATGACAGTGGCTCTCAAACTTTCATGTGCATTGAAATCATCTGGAGGAGAGTTTCCCACTTGAGAACCACACAGTGAGATCGGGGATTGGCGAAGTATAGTCCACCAGCCAAATCTGGCCACGGCCTGCTTTTTATGGCCCATGAGCTAAGAATAGTTTTTTCCATTTTTCAGTAGTTGGGGAAAAAAATCAGAGAATACTTTGTGACATATACAAATTATATGAAATTCAAATCTCAGTGTCCATAAATAAGGTTTCGTTGGCACACAGTCACTCTCAGTCATTTGCATATCGTCTACGGCTGCTTTTTCCGCTATGAAGACAGAGTGGAGGCGCTTGCTCTCCTGGTTTCACGCTGCTGCTCGCGCCCTACACCTCGCCTGGATGTGGTTAAACTCGGCTTTGCCTCTTGGCCTGCAGAGCCTAAAATATTTACTATCTGGCCCTTCATACAAGACATTTGCCGACCCTCATCTACAGAGAGAAGGGAAAGGAAGAGAACGGGAGGGGAGGGGAAGGGAGGGAGAAGGGGAGAGAAGGGGTTTGTGCAAGAGCTGGGGTCCCTTCTGGGGAAAAAATGAGCTGTCAGGGGCTTTTGGAATCTGAGAGAGTCCTGCTCTGCGCTGGGCCAGCATTTGAAATCTTTTGCACAGTTGCTTTGAGGGTTATCTGGAAGGCCCCTCTGACCAATAAAGACCTTCCCTCTTGCCTGTATGAAAACCTAACATTCCACTTCTAGAGCAGGGGCTCTTACCTGGGAAGCCCCCCATCCAGAGGCCAGGCTTCAGCGGTTCTAGGTAAGCTTTTAAGCATGCAGGTGTTTTCTGGGGAGAGTTTGGTGGCGCCAGTGACCTTCCCTACCCCTCCCAAATCCCAAGCACCCTTTTTGTTTCTTTGGGGCACATATTTTTCTCTCCCCACCCCTCGTTTCAAAATGTGAAAGTCCCCAGAAGGGGGACACTGTGCACATACATCCTCCTACCTAGGAAAGGGGTGAGGTGATCTGATGGGACTAGGCAGGCTTTAGGAACGTCCAAGGAGTCTGAGGAGAGGTGGAGGGTGGCGGAGTCAGGGGGGCATTTAGAGAGAGGAAATGGCGATCAAGGAAGAGGGCCTCTTTCCCAGAGGGCTGCAGGACCCCCGAGCCTACACAGTCTGTACTCATCCACTTCTCTGCATCAGCAAGAGGCATCCAAGACTCGCAGCCCACACGGCTACCCTCCCACCCTCACTGGTGGGCACTTCCACTCCCCAGGCCCCACGAGGCCTCCCGGCTGCAGCGTTAGCCAAGCAAGTCTCAACTCTGGCCCTGGGATTCCAGGTATTTTCCCAGCCAGCCGCACCTCATCTAATTGCTTTCCAGTCAGCTAATCCCTGGCCCACGCCCTCCACTCCAGCCAGGCAAGCCACCTCTGTGTGGCCAGCAGGAGCTTCTGAGACTTCCCATGGCATGCATCCAAGCCTGGGGCAGCCTCTCGCCTCCCCTTGCCCAAACCACATCCTCTTTGCCCTTCCCCACACCTCAAACTCTCCTCTGACTAACATTTCCAAAAAAAGTAGAACTTGGTCCAGTCCAGACCAAAAGCAGCAGACTAATTCATTCCCTACCACCCCCGCCCCCCAGACGCATCACTTCCTGGCTATCAGGGAAGAACAATTAGCAAAAAGTGGAGCTGTACCTACTGTTCAATTTCCAGAGCTAATTGTTTTCAGTAGGGTTTTGGCCTTAATTAAAGGATAATTAGTTACTGAATGTGTGTTTGCATTTCCACAAGTGTGTTTGCGTTTCCTAAGTCTGGCTTTTAACCCTGGGAAACCAGATTCAGCAAATACTTTCATGTTTCAATACTTCTGAGTAAGGGAGAAGGTCTTAATTACAGAAATGGTAGTCCTGTGTAATCAAAGGGCAATGCAAGAATGAGCTAATTGTGCCTTCCACACACTCGGCCATGATTTCTGTCGAGCTGCTGTGAGGAGAGGGTGGCAGCTGCCCAGCCCTGCTCAGCACTGTGTCCCTATCTGTGGATTCTGTTCTTATCCCTGTCATGCAACTGGCCACCCCTGCCACAGCCTTTCTCTTCCCTTTCTATGTGTTTCTTCTTTCTTACCTTTTCCCCCTCTTTAGCACTTTGGGAGGTTGAGGCAGGATTGCTTGAGCCCTGGAGTTTCAGACCAGCCTGGGCCACAGAGCAAACCCCGTCTCTACTAAAAATACAAAAAATTAGCCGGGGGTGATGGTGCACATCTGGAGTCCCAACTACTTGGGGGGCTGAGGTGGGATGATTGTTTGAGCCTGGGAGGTTGAGGCTGCAGTGAGCCCTGATTGTGCCACTGCATTCCAGCCTAGGTGACAAAGGGAGACCCTGTCTCAAAAAAAAAAAAAAAAAAAAAGAATGACCACGTTTTCCAGACCCTGCAGGGAGCTCTCCAGCCGGGCAGCCCCACACGCACACTGGCTGTGAGCTTGAGGTTTTAGTATTCATGGTGCCCCTTTGCTGCCTGGTGCTGTGAAAGGCTATGAAAAGTACTTTTGAGACTTTGGGAATCCAGTTACTTTAGGGATCCAGAACTGCTCCAAAAGCCTGAGGATTCCAGAAGCTGCCTCCAGACCGCCTGGTCGAGCGTAATAGCTACCGGCCACATGTGGTCTTGGGCACTTCAAATGTGCCTGAGTCCAAATTGAGAGCTGCTTTCAGTGTAAAATACAGACTGGATTTCAAAGACTTCGTACCAAAAGAGAAGAACGTAAAAAATATCTCATTGGTACTTTTTAATATTGATTACACGTTAAAATGGTGATTATTTGGATATATTAGACGACATAAATTTTTTTTTTTTTTGAGACGGAGTCTCGCTCTGTCACCCAGGCTGGAGTGCAGTGGTGTGATCTCGGCTCACTGCAAGCTCCGCCTCCCGGGTTCACGCCATTCTCCTGCCTCAGCCTCTCCGAGTAGCTGGGACTACAGGCGCCCGCCACCATGCCCGGCTAATTTTTTTTTTTTGTATTTTTAGTAGAGACGGGGTTTCACCATGGTCTCGATCTCCTGACCTCGTGATCCGCCCGCCTCGGCCTCCCAAAGTGCTGGGATTACAAGCGTGAGCCACCGCGCCTGGCCTAGACGACATAAAATTAATTTCACCTGTTCCCTTTTCAGTTTCTTAAAATGTGGCTACTAGACCATGTAAAATTACACATGTGGCTCATGTTATATTGTTACTGGACATGTTGCTCCATAGGTGAATTCTGCTGTAATTGTCAAGGGCTAAAGGGTTTCCATCATCCTCAAGGTCTGTGACTGTGGGTGTCCTTTCCCACCTACTCCATTCTCCCACCCTTTATGCCCCCTGCACATACTCCTAACTTCCTCTGTTCCTCATGGGAGAGGCAGTGAGGAGGGCCCTGCTGAGTGCTGTCACAGTGCATAGCAGGTGCCCAGGCCCCCGCAATAATCCCTTCCCTATGGGCTCTTGGTCCAGGGAGCTTTGCTAGAAGCTCCTCCTGACTTCTCCTAAAGATTGTGGTTTGTGGGATTCTGACTTTGGACAGACTGAATCTCATATGAAGCTCGGTGGAGGGTTGTTGAGAAAAGGCCACTTAACCAAAGGCAGGGACAGAACAGAGGCAGCTTCACGGGCTGAGAGCACTGTTTGCACTGGTTTACTCACAGTGTGGGCACAAATGCCCCTTTTGGGCTTGCTTGGTGGGGTGATGGGGGGTGTTTCTCTTCCCTTTCCCATTCTGAGCTCATCTTCAGGGACCACTACCAGCCAGCCCCACTCTGCTCACTCACATTGCCCCTTCAAGGGTCCTGGATTTATCTCCTCTGCGAAATCACTCCAGATGAATTCTAGAAGGGCTGACTATTGTCTCTGGCTTTGCTCAGTCTAGGCACTCTACTTCCTTAATTCAGTCAATAAGTATCTACTGAGGACCTGCTACATACCAGGCACTATTCTAGGCACAGGGATACAGCTGTGAATAGACACGTTCCCTGCCTTGAGAGAGTTTCCATGCTAGTTGAGAGACAGAAAATAAGCGATTAACAAAGAAAACTCCAAGCCAGGCACTAGTAGGGCAATGAAGAGAAGGCAGTCAGGCTGGGGACAGCGGTGGGGGGACAGGCTGGGGTGTGGTCAGGGGGGGTCTGAGAAACTGATGTCTGAGCAGAGCCCTAGACGGGCACCTAGAAGAAGGGCCTTCTCCCAGAGAGTGCACCGAGGCCCTGAGCCTTATTCTACTGTGTTCCTCCACGTTTTTTCCTAGTAAGCAGCACTTCACTTTATATAATATAAATTATGCTGTGAACCCATCCTTTTATTTCATGCCTTTGTTTTTCGGGGGTGGTGTGTCTCTCAGACAGTCAGCTACAGGGAAGGGAGGAAGTCAATTTACAATTAACAAATCTGGCCGGGCGCGGGGTGGCTCACGCCTGTAATCCCAGCACCTTGGGAGGCCGAGGTGGGCGGATAACCTGAGGTCAGGAGTTCGAGATCAGCCTGGCCAACATGGTGAAACCCCGTCTCTACTAAAAATACAAAAATTAGCTGGGCGTGGTGGCACACGCCTGTAATCCCAGCTACTCAGGAGGCTGAGGCAGGAGAATCCTTGACTCTGGGAGGCAGAGGTTGTAGTGAGCCAAGATCACGTCACTGCACTCCAGCCTGGGTGACAGAGTGAGCCTCTGTCTCAAAACACAAACAAACAAACAAACAAAAATAATTAACACATCTGCCTGAGGGTCAGAGAGGGTAAGCTGCAGGAGACTGTCTGCCTCCGAAACCCACTTCTTCCCCCAGCATTCCCCTCCTCTTCTTGACTACAAGAGAAGGCTGATCCTGGAGGTTCTTTCTCAAAAGGCCTGGCCCAGCCCACACTCTGACCAGTTCAGTGCTGGCGGCAATGAGAGCAGAGCCATCAAGAAGGAACTGGAGCCTGGCTCGGTCTTGAGATGGATAGAAGGGAGGAGAAAAGTTAGTTCCCTAAACATCATTCACATCTGAAGGCAAGAATGGCAGCAGGTGGATATCATCAATGCTAATTTGAGCTACAGGTCCTGAGAGCTGGTGCGGGTTGGAGAAAGATCCGCGTGGAGAGCTGTGTGTGCTTTATTCACCCTCGGCTCCTAGTGCAGGGCACTCTTTGCTCCTCCCCTCCCCAGGAGACAGCAGCTCTGTGAGGACAGGGACCCCAGCGTGTTTATGCCCAGGGCCTAGCAGCGGTTCCAGCACTCGGCACCCCAAATGCTAGAGGGAGGGCACCTGTGCTGGAGCACGGAGGCTGGGCGAGGTGGGGGGCCACTCTGGGAGGCACGGAGATGGGGGGCACTGCAGACGTCTGCAGAGTTGCCTGCATCCTCCCTTAAGGGGGGAAACAGGCAGGCTTATATTTTGACTTCTGAGTTATCTGGAGTAACTGATGGCCATTTTTTGCACCCCCAGTGCCTGGTTTATGATCTCTGAAATGTGTAAGTCACTCTCTCTCCCTCCCAACCAGTCCTCCTAACCAGACCTGCACTCAGAAAGTCCCCCAGCCTGGCTCCCCTAGTGTTTGCTGCCATCCTCCTGCTGGGAAACTGCTAAGGGAGGGTGAGGGTGTGTAGGGAGCAGGAGGGCATCCTACTGTGTGATTTTAACCCCAAAGGATTACCCCAAAGGATTTAAAAATCTAGACGGATGCTCGTGCCTGTGTACATATATATCTTGTACCCACAACACTGGCAAGGTATGATTCTATCCTCCACAGTCCCGTCCATTCAACAGCTTAGAAAAAAAAATCTGCACCCCCTCCCTCCTCCAAGCCTTCAGCAGCTGCCGGTCCCCTCCCACCTTCAGTTCAGCTCTGCAGATAGCAGGGGCCTCTTGAAGTTCAGACATTAATTACCGAGTCAGAAGATTTTTCAAAATTACAAGGCATGGCCCCAGGAGATAAGAGGAAGGCGGAGGGAGCAGGCGGGGGAAGGAGATGGGAGGGCAAGCCGCCCAGGGCTTCGAAGGCGGGGCTGGGGGCTGGGTAGGTGTCCCTCCCCTGGGGAGAGTCCCCCTACTGCCCTCACTGCTCCCACTCGCCAGGCTTGTGCCCTCTGCAGGGAACGCAGAGACCAGGGATTTATAGCTCGTGCTGGGCCCATGCCCCGAGGGTGCGTCCGTGGGGAGAGAAAGGGCTGGGGACAGGGATGTAGGGCTTTTCTTGTTGGTCCTGAGCAGAAAAGTTTTGACATCACCATCTCTTACCTCCCTACCTAAGCCTTAAAGTAGAATTCTGGCTGGAAAATGGTTTGTGAATTTAAATTGTTTTCAAGCAAGGGGAGATAGGCGAAATCATTCTCTCTCCCTAATTAGGAGTATGAATGGAGCTGAGGACTCCCCGGGAGGGAACTGGAAGGAAGATTTCACTGGGGGTCAGCAGGGCAGCTCAATCTATGAAAAAATGCCAAATAGTTGATGTTTATTAGGAAAAACTGCTCCCTGCTATGTACCCTTCATAAGGCTAGTTAATTCTTCCGTGAGCACATGCATTCTGAATCTCTGTATTTTAGAGAAAATACTCAAAGCTTGCACCCACACCACCTTCCAAAACAGGATTAAAGAGATGTCCTCCTGAGCCACGCTGAGATCGGTTTAGAAATCTCTTGAGTTTTAAGACTGTTTAAAAACGGTTCTGGCTTGGAGACTGGTTTCCCTTTGGAAACCAGTGTCTGGTGGAAGCTGGTATTTTTATAACTCTAGGCTCTCTATCAGATCCTGTGTTACCATGGTTGCTAAGGGGAACACTGGCTTCAAATTTCACATTTCAGTTTGCAGAGTCTGGCTAAGGAAGCAGAACAGTCAAAGGGTGGGGGCTGGGGAGAGGGTCGGGAGTGGAGGTGGGGTGGGTGGGAGACTCCAGTTCTATCTTGAGGAGGTCAAGGATCCAGGCAGCTTCAGATGGGGCTGCTTCCGTGTGTTTATGTGTGTATGTTTGGGGCATGGGGGTCTGGGTAGGTCGGCGTCACCCCGCTGAATTAACTTCACTGTGTGTGCTGAGCAGAAGAGGGGAACGAAAGCTCTGGAGGGGACAAAGCGGGTGGGAAGTTATTTCGGCGGAGGTTACAGGAATGGTCGCTTAAGCTGGGGTATTCATAGCAGCAGCTGCTGGCCCTGCAGGGACTCCGATGCTAAGCCAGTGCCCAGGGGCTGGGTACCTGCCCTAGGAAGGCTACATTCTCAGAGGAACATTCCAGGCGGGGTCTGTGCCTAAGATTAGGGCTGGAATAAACTGTTCATGGAGAAAGGTTCTCCTGATTTTTCAAGCTGCATTCTAGCCCTTCACTTCCTGCTAAGTCTTTTTGTTTGACCGTTACAGTCAGGACAAATTTAAAGGCAATCAGGAGCTGGGGAGTTGCTCTCTGCCAGGATGCCCCTTGAGGTGTCTCTCCGGCCTCCTCGCCTCCTCCTCTATCTGGGCTCCCACCTTCCCTCCCCTGCCCACGCTTTATTTGGAGCACTGCACTCCTCTGGGCACTGAGTTACCCGTGGGCTACTCTGGCTAGAGACTGCTCCAGATTTAGTTGACTTTGTTATCTCAGCACATTTCTAGCAAGCAATGTGTCCAGGAGACTTTCCAGTTTAATAAGGAAGTAGCATTTTTCTCATTGTTTGTTGAATGAATAAAGAAATGCTCCTTTGTTCCTTCTATGGTGTTGCTTTGTGGCTTAAAACCTTTCAGAGGTTCTTGGAGTCATCCTGCATTCACTAGAACACCTCTGGTGAGAGCTGGAGCTGGCCATGGCTCGCTCATTGGGCCCTCTCTTTACCACCCAGATGGGCCATGCTTATTCTGGCCCCCATGCCTTGGCTCAAAGGCTCCTTCCTGGAGGCTTTCCCCATTTCCCCTATGCCTGTCCACAATCCACTTTCCCTTAAGCCCCAGCTCCCCTGCCCTTTGTCCCCGGCAGCTCCCCACCCCCTTCCCCATTCCATTTCCCCACATTCATCCAGCTCACAATCCATCATAAGTGTTCATGGCTGCTTAATTTCAGGAGGATTGCAAGCTCTTTGCTGAAGGATCGCAACTTATATCCCTCCTTCTGGTACTACTAGGAAGGAAACTTCGCAGTTCAATAAGAAGCATTGTCTCAAACTAAATCATTGCTTGTTGAATGAGCACAGACTCCAGGGCAACATGCAGCTGGGGTTCCATGACAGATGAGACATAGCCTGTCCCCAAGTAGCAACGAAAGACTGAAATGATTTAAAAGCAACCAAGAAAGGGTCACAAGGCATTAATACAGCCACCTGGCAAAGAGCATATCTGGAGACAGACGTTGACAGCCCCGTGTGGACATTAGTTCTATAGGATGTTGTAAGAGGACCGAATCCAGGCAGGGTGGGGAGGAGGTGGGAAGGGAGCCCGGCCCTGAAGGTGGGCAAGAGCCAGGCAAGAAGAGGAGAAAGATTGTTCTCATGGTGGGAGGAATGCAAGGCCACCTATGGAAATACAAGTGGAGCAGTTTGGCTGGAGAGAGGGGTTGTGTTTGCTTATGGAGGCCTTGGATGCCCAGTTGGGAGAATGGACCTCACTTTCTGGGGCTGACTGTGTTGCGATTTTTCTCTTGAGCCATGCCTGGAACACGGTTTGTATTCAACAGCAACACACAAACTGACAGTTCCCTGCAAGGCTGTCATATGCCACTTGCTTTACAGAAACACCTCGCTTATTTTAAGCCTGAAAACAAAGCCACAGGGTGAGTATTATTCTCATTCCTATGCTACAGATAAGAAAATTGAGGTTTCAAAAGATGGAAGAATGAGGTTAAAGTCCCACAGCTAGTAATCGGCACAGCTGGGATTCAAACTCAGGTCTCTCTGGCTCCTAAGGCTGTGCCCCTCACCCAAGGGTTTTTGGCTGGTCAGTGGATGCTCACTGAATGCACCTAGGATGCTGAGACTATGGCCTTAACCTTGGCCGGACATTAGAATCATTTGGAAAGCTTACATATCCCTGCCCAGCAAACCCCATTTTCAGGAAGTTTGGTTTAATTGGTTGAAGAAGGGGTCTGAGAGTTTGTAATGCAGTAAAAGCTTCTCAAGGTGCAGGGTTGAAGGTAATTCCTCATGGATCCAGCCAGCAAATCTCTGCTCCCCATCAGGGTTCATTGTTACCCCTGGGGAAGAGACTATCTTGATCACCTTCTGGCCAAAGTGGGTCCTGCCCTGGCCTCTGCTGGGCAGCCGAATGCCCTGCTCTTGGGAAAGGGGGAATGGTCCGCCTGGAAAGGTGCCTCTGAAGAATGTGTTACTTGACTCTGTGAAATAGCAGAGGCTCTCCACCCACACCCGCTTCATCTCAGCCTTTTCCGAGGTCAGATTTCCCCTGGAGCCAAAACAATGTGAGCAATTGAATGCACACTCACGCAAAAAGTTTAAAAAGTGGCTCTCTCATTGTTGCACAGAGCAATTTCATTTCCTGAGAAGCCTGACTTGCTGGCCTCTGTGTTCTCCTCCCTGGCCTGTGCCTGCCCACCTCCTCTAGGAGCCCAGCCAGTTGTGTCCCTTGGGGGCGCCCCTCAGAGACACCCCTCAGAGGCATCTGCCCTCTCCCTGCCCTTCCTTTGGAAAGGGCAGGGAGGGGCAGATGGGATTTCTGGGGCCTGGAGGGGCAGATGGGATTTCTGGGGCCTGGAGGGGAGGAGAGCCAGGGGGCAACCAGAGGGAGAGGTTGGTGGGGGTCAGGAGGTGGGTACAGGGAGATGGGAGATTCCCGGCAGAAAGCACCCTGCCTTCCTCCTTTACTCCACCCCTGACCTCTGGCTATGGCTGCTGGACTCCAAAGAGACAGGAGGGTTGGAATTATGGGTAGGGATGAGCTGGGGGGGATTGGATGGAGAGAAGAAAGGTGGGATGTTCAGGAGAGAGAGAGGATGAGAGGAAGTGGAGGAAAACAGGCACATGGAACTTTGTTGAAAAATTCCTCTGCTTGGCCGGGTGCAGTGGCTCATGCCTGTAATCTCTGCACTTTGGGAGGCTGAGGTGGCCGGATCACCTGAGGTCAGGAGTTCGAGACCAGCCTGGCCAACATGGCAAAACCCCATCTCTACCAAAAATACAAAAAATTAGCTGGGCATGGTGGCAGACGTCTGTAATCCCAGCTCCCTGAGAGGCTGAGGCAGAAGAATCGCTTGAACCCGGGAGGTGAAGGTTGCAGTGGGCAGAGATTGCACCACTGCACTCCAGCCTGGGCGACAAGAGTGAAACTCTGTCTCAGAAAAAAACAAAAAACAAAACAAAACAAAAAAAAAAGGAGAGAAAAGAAAATTCCCCTGCCAGAAAAATTTTCAACAAAGGACTTTAAGTAAGGGGCTCAGAGAGAGGCATTCAGTGATAACCTACAAGAGCCTCACAACAACACCACGGGATCACAGAGGCATGGAGAGGAGGAGGTGGAGAGCATTGTAGGGTCAGGGAATGAAGGCTCTAGACAAGCCAGACCCACAACCTGGCAGGTTGGCTCAGAGATACCAGCTGATGAGGAGATGACACCCTTTGCTCAGGCCATAAACAATAATTGCACCCCTCCTGTGTGTGCAGCCCTCATAGTCAGTTAGGTTGAGGACCTGGGCAGGAGAAAGACGTCCTTAGAATGCTATTATAAAATGCTCATGGGATGTTTTTCCATTTGTTTGTGTCTTTTTTCATGTCTTAAAATAATATGGTTTTCAGTGTACAAGTTTTTTACTTCTTTGGTTGAGTCTATTCCTAAGTATTTCTTTTGGATGCAATTGTAAGATTGTTTTCCTAATTTCCTCTTCAGATAGTGTACAGAAATAGAAAGGATTTTTGTACGTTGATTATGTTTTTTGCAAATTTACTGAATTCACTTATTAGTTCTAACAGTTGTGTGTGTGTGTGTGTGTGTGTGTGTGTGTGTGTGTGGAGTCTTTAGGATTTTCTATATACAAGATCATGTCATCTACAAACAGAGACAATTTTATGTCATCCTTTCAGATTTGGATGCTTTTTATTTCCTTTTCTTGTCTAATTGGTCTGGCTAGGATTTCCAGTACTATGTTGAATAGAAGTGGTAAGACTGGGGATCCTCATGTTGTTCCTGATCTTTGATTGGAAGATTTAATATTGTGAAAATGTTCACACTATTCAAAGCCATCTGCAGATTCAATGCAATCCCTATCAAAATCCCAGGGGCATTTTAAAAACAGAAATATAGAAAACAATTCTGAGATTCACTTGGAAATATAAAAGAGCCCAAATAGCCAAAGCAATCCTGAGTGAAGAAGAACGAAGCTTGAGGCAATCACACTTCCTAATTTCAAAACGTATCCCAAAGCTACAGCAATCAAAACAGTATGGTACTGGTATGAAAACAGGCATATAGACCAATGAAACAAAATAGAGAGTCGAAAAATAAATCCACACATTTACAGTCAACTGCTCTTCAACAAAGGTGCCAAGAACACACAATGGGGAAAAGACAGTCCCTTCAATAAACGGTGTTGGGAAGACTGGATATCCACACGAAGAAGAAATTATACTCTTATTTCATACCATATACAAAAATCAACTCAAAATGGATTGAAGACTTAAATATAAGACCTGAAACTGTAAAACTACTAGAAGAAAACATAAAGAAAAAGCATCTTGATGTTGGTCTGGACACTTTTTTTTTTTTTTTTGGATATGACTCCAAAAGCACAGGCAACAAAAGCAAAAATAGACAAGTTTGATTGCATCAAACTAAAAAGCTTCTGCACAGCAAAGGAAATAATCAGCAGAGAGAGAGACAAAGAATGGAACAGGAGAAAATATTTGCAAACCACACATCTGATAAAGAGTTAATGTCCAAAATATATAAGGAACTCCTGAAACTCAATGGCAAAAAACCCAATAACTCAATTTAAAACTAGGCTAAGAATTGGAATAGACCTTTCTCCAAAGAAGACATAGAAAATGGCCAGCAGGTATATGAAAAGATGCTCAATGTCATTAATCATCAGGGAAATGCAAATTAATTAAAGCCACAATGAGATATCACCTCATACTTGTTAGAATGGCTGTGAGCAAAAAAACAAAAGACAAACTGGTAAGGATGCAGAGAAATTAGAACCCTTGTACATTGTTGGTAGAAATGCAAAATGGTGCATCTGCTGTGGAAAACAACATGGAGGTTCCTCAAAAACTTAAAAATAGAGCTGCCATATGATCCAGCAATCCCGCTTCTGAGTATTTATCCAAAAGAGCTGAAATCAGGATTTTGAAGAGATATTAGCACTCTGATGTTCATTGCAGCTCTACTCACAATAAGCCAAGACATGGAAACAACCCAAATGTCCATCAGCAGATAAATGGATAAAACAATGTGTGTGTGTGTGTTGGGGGTGGGGGTGGGGAGATGAAGAGCGGTTGGTTAATGGCTACAAACATACAGTTAGATGGAATCAGATCTAATGTTTGATAGCAGAGTAGGGTGACTATGGTTAACAACAATGCATTGTATATTTCAAAATAGCTAGAAGAGAGGACTTGAAATGTCCCTAAGACATAGAAATGATAAATACTCGAGGTGATGGATATCCTAAATTCCCTGACCTGATTGATCATTACACATTCTATGCATGTAATAAAATATCACATGTACCCTATAAATATGTACAAATATTAACCATGAAGAAAAAAATTTTAAAGTGGTATATACATACAATGGAATACTATTCAGCCTTTACAAAGAAGGAAACTGCAATATACAACAACATGGATGAGCTCTGATGACATTACTAAATGAAATAAGCCAGTCACAGAAGAACAAATACTGCATAATTCCATTTACATGAGGTATCTAAAATAGTCAAATTCAAAGAAGCAACGAATAGTGGTTGCCAGAGGCTAGGGGGAGGTGCAGATAGGGAATCACCAATCAATGGGTGAAAGTTTCAGTTATGCAAGACGCATATGTTCTAGAGATCTGCACAACATTATGGCTATGGATACAATACCGTATTGTACCCTTAGAAACCTGTGAAAAGGGTAGATCCATGTTCAGTATCCTTACCACAGTAAAACTAAAAATAGAAATTTAAAAATATTTAAACAATAAAAAAGAGCTTGCTAAGCAAATATGAGTTGTAAATAGCAGAGCAAGGAGACTCCTGCAGCTACAGATGACCAATAATCTTCTTTAATCACTTTGAAAACCACCTTGGCAGAAACTATTTGTTCTTAAACAAGAAAAGCACACATTGAAAATTCTTCTTCCTCATCTCTGGAAGAAGGATCTCTGATGGGCATGTTAGATGGGGCAAAAATGGAATCAATTCCACCAAGATCTACTGGGATCCTACCATATAGGTGCTGAGTTATGCATCAAGAAAACAAACAGAGTAGCCCCTGCTCTGCCTGCAAGGCAGTGAAATGGGGTGGTCAGACCTGGATTCCAGGATTGATTCTACCACTTGGTGGCTGTGTGGCCCTGAGCAAGTTGCCTGACCTCTCTGCTCTCCTCTGAAAAATGGGGATGATAATCTTCACAGTGCTGTCTGAGTTAAAAGAGAAAAGAACACACAAGGCACTCGATTTAGATGGAGGCATCCATGCAGTGAGATGTGCTGTTACCGTCACTGAACACTACTACGAGGCAACATGAAGAGGCTGGGGTAAGGATGGAGCAGTAAGGACGGAGGGCACTTCCAGGTCCCTCAGGAGGAAGCTGTTGGTGTGGTGACGGGGGCGCTACACAGAAAAGGTGACTTTAAGCTGGGCCTGGGAAGAAGTGTCAGGGACAGGAAGACAGAGAGGCAGAGATGACTCCAAAGTTTCAAGCTTGAGTAACTTAAAGAATGGTTAATTTGATGAGGTCAGGGTGTGAAAGGATGTCCCCAGGGACTCCCAGAGAGCTGAGTGTCCTCCAGGCTGAGGCGCCTGGGGACTAAGCACATGCTTGATCTAAAGGAGCGTGGGGACCGAGTGAGCTTGGACCTCAGAATGAAGGGGGCCTCTGTGAGCACAAGGACCCCCAGATGGGCTGGATGGTGAGGACTTTGCATCTCTCCCTTAGGTTTGTCCCCACCCTCAGCAAGACCCTTCACTCAGAGATGGCCTGTGGGTTTGTGTTTTACTCAGAAACAGCAAGGAAAGCACTGCAGGAGAGCCCTGGGGGTGCCGATGCAGGGGATGGAGTGAGTGACTGGACTGAGGAAAGGCCATGGCGTGGGTTCTGGGGCTGCTGCCTGGCTGCAGCGAGGCAGGCAGCACGGGTGGGGGCCTGCATGAGAGCTGCACTGAGCAGGAGGTCTTGGGGTGCAGTTCTGGCCAAATCCTGTTGGAGGGGCCTGTGGTATGACCTGGGACAGGTGTAGTGGGCAGCTGGAAATGTGGGCCTGGGGGTGGTTCTGGGAGTTGGGGGGATCTCAGGGCAAAGTGGGTGCTGTGGATTTGGGGTCAGACATCTACATGGCCCCAGGGGGAAAGCCTAAGCTTTTCCAGCACGGAGGGGGCTGCAGCAGTGAGTGCCTTTGGCTCTGGAAACTTCCATAAGCCGGCTCAACCTGCTTTAGGGATGTAGGTCAAGCCTGGTTATGAGGCAGCAAATGACTTGAAGAATTCAGGGGTCCCTACGGAGCTGCAAAAGGCAACAGGCTGTTCACAAGGATTGATAAGATCCATAGGGCACCCCTTTAAGTCCCCATCTTTTCTTACGGCCCAGTTTTAGGGAAGCCAAGATTTCTCCTGGAAAGAGCCCTACCTGGAGTTCAGGAGCTCCAGACCAGCTCTGGCATGGACCAGCTGTGTGTCCCTGGGCAGGACACTCAGCCCAAGTAGCCCTTTAAGATCAGGCATGTGCTCAGCCCCTAGGCCCCATCAGCCTAGATGACAACTAGCTCTCTGCCAGCTGCCATGCCCCGGGCACTTCCTTCCATCCTCCAGCCTCATTGTCCCTAGTGCACTTAGCTGTCTCTCCATGCCTCGCCACCCTCCCTGCACCTTGCAGAGAAAGCAGCATGAGCACCATTTGCAGATGAGGAAGCCAAAGCTCAGAGCAGATAAATACTCCCCAATGTGGTGCAGTTGACGAACAACAGAGCCAGGATCTGAACCCTGCTGCATCCCGGCCCTAGCTAGCTTGCTACATGGGGCTCTGCCCTCTTCTTTTACAAATTGGAGAAGGCCATAGGTGATTTATTTATTCTTCAAGTTTACCATGAGGATTGGATGGGTTTGTGTCTGTCAAACTGGCCCGAAAAGTTGAATGCATCCAACAAGTGTGCGTTAGGTGTGGCTCTTTGTTCTTGTCTGCACACATCTCCTGGCACCTCTGGATCTCACACCGGAACGTTTGCACTACCTCAGGCGGTGTTAAAAGTGTCCCAGCAGCCAGGGCCAGCGCTCGGCTACAGCCTTGCCTCCCTCTCAGAGGAGCAGGTGACGACAGCACCAGGAGGTGTCCAGATCACGCAGAGGGAACGTGTTGGGGCAATTCAGGTCACCGCCCTAGAACAGTGCTGCTCCCTGTCTCAAGGTGGGTTGTCCAGGGCACAGGGCGATGCAGGCAAGGATGGGAAGACCGAAGAGACCATGCAGGCCCGCTCCTAGCCTCCATGAGGCTGCCTTCAAGCCATTCCAAAGGGTGCAAAAAGCAGAGCTGCCAGCCCTCGCGGAGCTGCATTCTGAGCTCAAGGCACTTTGAGAGTGAAATAAAGTCAGGAGAGGCCATTGTCTGAATCTGCGAAACAAATCTGATTTCAAGTGCATTTGTTAAGAAATGTGGTTTGGGTAGATGGAGTGGCAGAGGCTCAAGGGTTTACAAAACACCCGAGAGAGAACTGTGTGCTCTGTGCTAGTCTGGAATGAGCATGCTATTATTCTATAAACGGATGCTTCAAAAACACTTATAAATACACTCCCTCCCTTCTCTTAAATTGTTCTATTATTGTCTTTCTTTCAAAAACACAAAGATGCCCCTTGACCCCACAGCTCCCTTTCCCTGCTGCCATTCACAGAAAAACTTCTCAAAAGACTTGTCCACACTCCTGTCCTCACCTCCACTGACACCCAGGGCCCGTGACCTGCTTGTTGCCAAACCCAGGACACTTTTCTGTCCTGGTCCTTTGATTCTCAGGAGGCTGTTCCTCCTTGTGTCCTGGTAGCCCCTGCAGAGGCCTGCCGGTGGTGGGAGGGTACAACACGGGGGAGGTGTCCAGGTCACAGTAAAGGGCTGCTGTGAGGTTTCTTACACACCCCTTTCCTTTCCCTCTCCACCTATACTCTCTTCCTGCGTGGTTCCATCCGGTCCCCAGCTTTGAGCACCAGGTGCATATCGATACTTCACAGAACCCTCCATCCCCTACCTCCACGTGTGACCTCTTCAGGATCTCTAGAGCCTTCCACCCGGCCAACCTCCGGGCAGTTCCCTAGGGACAGCTAACAGGCGACTCAAACATAACTGACTCTTGCTTTTCATCCCCATTCTATTTCTCATCCAGTATCCTGCATCTCAGAAAATGGGAACACCAAGCTGGTAAACGGGGAGCCCATGTCCCCTCCTCCCTTCCCTCCATCTCACATTACCGAGTCCTGCTGGCTGTAACTCAGAAATACAACTAGAGCCTAAACGTGCTCTTCGCCCTTACTCCGAGGCTGTCTTCCAAGCCACCAACCTCTTGCTGGGCAGCCTAAGCAGCCCCACTCAGCTTCCAGCTTCCACTTTTGCCACCTTTCAATTCTGTCCCCTGACAGCAGCCAGAGGGGTGTAGAAAGTGAGTTACAATATCTGGCAGCACAAGCACCTGCTGAATTCCTGCTTCTCAAAAGTTCCTTGGTCATTCTTGTTTCTTTCTTTTTCAGACGAAATTTAGAAGAAAATATGTTTTCATAGAATAAATAATCCAGTGGCAAACCAATCCAATCCAATTCCAAGACCGCTCATTGAGACAACACTTACCATAGGCCTCCCCTCTGCAGCCAGTGCTCCGGATTGGGAAGGACTGAAGCCTCAGATCACAACACCCCACCGGGGAAGGGGGTGCTGGTTCCCTTTATATAAACCCAACAAAGAAAGACCTGGCTTTGGGGAGCAGAAGTGCCTGCTGTTGCACATCTCTTTGCTGAAGGATGGGCCCCTTTCTTTTTTTTTTTTTTTGGAGACTGAGTCTCGCTCTGTTGCCCAGGCTGGAGTGTAGTGGCGTGATCTCGGCTCACTGCAGCCTCCGCCTCCCAGATTCAAGCAATTCTCCTGCCTCAGCCTCCCGAGTAGCTGGGATTATAGGCACCCACCACCACGCCCGGCTAATTTTTGTATTTTTAGTAGAGATGGGGTTTCATCGTGTTAGCCAGAATGGTCTCGATCTCCTGACCTCAGGTGATCCACCTGCCTCGGCCTCCCAAAGTGCCGGGATTACAGGTGTGAGCCACCGTGCCTGGCCCGGATGGGTCCCTTTCTAAGTGAGCCTACCCTCACAGCTTTGTCCTGGTTATCTGAGATGCATTCCAGCCCTGGCGCTGTCTGGCTGTGCAGGGGGCACAGGCGGCAGGTCTCTTACCTCCCTGAGGCAGGTGTAGATGGGGCACACGAGCACGCGGAAGGGCTCGCCCGTGCTGCTGCGCATGGTGCCGAAGACCTCACACAGGAAGGTGATGAAGCCCAGCCAGCGCTCCACGTCCTGCTGCTGCAGCTCCTCGCGCACCGTGAAGTCCTTCTGTGGAGGCATGAGAGACCGTGTCAGCCTCCCGGGGCTGGGGAGGGGCCTGGGTGCCACCCTGCTGTGCAGAGCATCTGTTGTCTTGGGGCTGTTCCTGGGCAGCAGGCAAACCCCATGTCTTAAATGAGGATGGGGGTGCGTGATTGCACTCTCTATGTCTAGGACCGCCCTGACCTGTGGCCATAACACCTCTTCTTCAGGTATCCCCAGGTTGGGGACACCGCTTCCTTACCTCTAGGCATTGCCCAGACCTGCTGGTCACCCTACTTCACTGACAGCAATGCTGATGTGGGAGGATGAGGTAGAACGTGAGGTGACACCCTCCTCAGACTCAGCACTTTTCCACTTAACTCCCTGTGGCTAAACCATCTCCCTTTGCTAACCCCGAAGTCATGCCCTCTGCGTGGTGGGCTGGGGGTGACCAGAACACTGCCCACCCACACATCATTAGCAATGGCAACAGAGGGCCATGTGGGCTAGCGCCCCAGCACTGGGCTACACAGCTATAGCCCCTCCCTCGAGGGGCCTAGGCATTAATTAATTAATTAATTCATTCATTCATCCTCCTTAAAAATATTATTGCCCCATTGTGTGACAGGCTCTGCACTAGGAGCTAAGATAAGACATATTCACTCATCACTGTGATACAAGAGAAGAAGGTATAAAAAGCCAAGGAGCTGGGTTCCATGGGATGGTCGCTAGGGAAGGTTTTGTGGATGGGGCCATGAAATACCACAGTCATATCAGTGCTCAACGGAAAGGTTAATACAGCTAAGGTGTGGAGACCACAAAGGAGGCCACTGCAAGCATCCAGGTAGGATGAAATTAAAACCTCCATGCTCTGAGAGCTGAAAGATAAGAATCTGGGCTAGCTTAAATAATATTCAGAAAGATATTTCCCCTACCTCTTGTCTCTGGTTTTGGCCATATGTCTTGCTTTGGCAAATAAAATGAGGCACGAGTGATGGTGTGCCAATTCTGATGTGAGGCCTTAAATATTTATGTTGACTTTCATGTTTCTTCTGTCATACTAAGAAGACTCTCTCTGGGCTGGCCTGATGGTCCCAGGGAGAAGATGGGCAACATATGCGACAGGGCCTCGCCTAAGTCTAGCCTAGGTCAGGGGACCCCCAACCAACCTGCACACACATCATCTAAATGCACACTTACTGCTGCGTGCCACTGAGATTTTTATGGTTGTTTGTTCAGCCTCAATGGCTGACCAATACAGGAGTGACACAAGAGACATTGTGAAGGTCAATAGTACTTGCTAAGTGGTGGGTTGTAAGGGGTGATGGAAAGGGGAGACTCCAAGATGATGCCAAGATTCTTGGTCTGGGTGACTGTGTCACCACCAAAATAGAACATGGGAAGACAGGTTGTAGAATGTGACTCAGACCATTCCCACAGCCCAGTCCCCCACACCACTGCTGACTTCAGCCAAGCATCCTTGGCACCAGAATCTCAGCACCTCCAGAGATGGAAGGCCCTCAGAGATGACTTGGTTAACATCTGTCCCTTGCGAGTGATGAAGGTGCCATCTAGAGGGTGGGCCTTGGTCTCCTCAGGTGGCAGGTCAGGGGCTGGCTGAGAAGCCCTGCAGTGCCAGCTTTGGATGAGCCTAGGCCATAGCTTATAATGACCTGAGTTTCATCAGTTACAAAAAAGTATACACTTGTGTGTGTATCTATAACTATTTTGATATCTATATTTATATGCAAAACAGTAACAGCAGCAGCTGCTATTTGTGAGCCAGACACTGAGCCAAGTATATTAATTGTGGTATTTTACATAGTTATCACGATGGTCCTATAAGGCAGGTCCTATTACTGCCCCATTTTATAGATGGAGAATCTGAGGATAGAGAAGTTGTGTAACTTGCCCGTGACTATGAGCCAATGGCAGGGCCGGGATTCAAACTGACGTCAGCCTGCTCTGGAGACCAAACATTTTTTCTCCTTATGGTGTTTTTTATTTTTCAAAAAATGTTTTTGTGTATATTTAAGGTATACAACATGATGCAATGGGATACATATAGGCAGTAAAAAGGTTACTATAGTGAAGCAAACAACATATCCATCATCTCACAGTTACCCATTTTTGTTTTGTTTGTTTTTGTGGCAAGAGCAGCTCTTATGGTGTTTTTAAATCGGAAAGTAGTGCATCAGAGCCCACGCTTAGTCACTCTCCAAGTCTGTACTTTCCACAAAGCCATTTGTCCACACTGTCCCTTGTAAGTCCAGCCATGCCTGCAGACCTCATGGACCTCGTACTGACCCCTCAGGCCTCCTGCCTCCCCACTCCTTTCTCACTGAAGTGTCCACCTGGGGATGATTGTAGAGTTCTGCTGTTTGTCTTTCATCCAGGGTGAAAAGGGACCACAAGAGACTCCAGGGACCCCGCAAGTAGTGGGTGCCCAGCATTTTTGACACCTTTATCTCTTCTCCCTAGTCCAGAGCCTGGAGCAAGCAGTGTTCACAGGGGGTCCCAGCTGTTCAGGGTCTTTGTGAATGAATGAATTACATTGCCTGCCATCCCAGGGCCTGCCAAGGGCTCTGCACTACTGGGCTTGAAGTCATACGTCTTTTGGTGGTTTCATTCTCGTGAACCTTTGTTTATCCCACAATATTCTTATGTGATCTGAGCAAGAGTGGGCATTACCATTCTCATTTTAAAATGGGGAAAAACTGAGGCACAAAGATGTTAAAAGACATGACTAAGGCCACACAGTACTAGAACTTGAATGAAAACTTAAGCCCCTTCTCTGCTCTGGGTTAAATGCTCTTGCCCTGGTTGTACATTGGAGTCACCTGGAGGAACTCTGAGGCTGCTGATGCTGGGACTCCACCCGGGAAAGTCTTGTGTAACTGGTCAGGGTGGGGCTGAGACACTGGTAATTTCTGACAGCTCCCCAGCTGATTCCAATGTGCAACCATGGCTGCGAACCACAACTCTAGGCCTTTATCAAGTGCTAAGTCGGGTGTTAAAATGGTGCCCCTCTATCAACCCCCAGCTTGTCATTTCCTTATATTCCCTAAAAATACCCATGAAGACACACATCAAAGAACAAAGTCCCACAGCAACACTGAGAAGGAAGATAACAGTTCCCCAGCAGACTCCTCCCAGACTCAGGAGGTGACATCATTAACCAAAGTGCTATCACCAACAAACTCTAGTTGCCCAGGGGACCCAGAAGACCAAAGGCAGGGGGTAGCTTGAGGCTTCAGCCCCTTCCTCTATCTGTCTCTGGCTGGTAGACAGGATCTGTCAGTACTAGCAAAGCCCTATGCCCGTGTATTAAGGCAGCTCCCATCCGCACCGCCCTTATTCCAGGCCTTGGAGATTCAGGGGAGTGCAGGGGCAGGAGGAGACTGGGTGAAATGCTGTGTCCTTTATGGGATGGTGCTCTCAGGCAAAGCCCTCTGGGGCAGGAAAAAACTTGGAGGCAGTGTGTACGAGGAACTGAAGTTTTAAAAAATAGATTGCATCTGATCAAAGAACTAGCTCTTGACTCAGTTTCTTCCTGATCATCCATGGCATCAAGAGAGCATTCTGTTTTGGGCTAGCAAAGGTTACCAGGAGATTGAATGCCTGCTAAATATTTGAAATTGGATTTGAGATGAGCTCATGAAGCCACCCTCCAGCTTTAGGTCTGAGAGGGAGACTCTGCCTAAGCAGACGCCGAGCTAGTCCAAGGCTGATGCGCAAAGCAAACACAAAAGACCAGACAGGGGTGACCTCCTTCAGGATTGAGGGAGGCGCAGAGCAATACGGCATCTACACAAAAATCCTGCCTGGCAGAATAAAGGAGCAGTATCGTGAAAACTTAATGCAAATGTGTAACTCTGAACATGTTAATGACAATCAACCAGATATAAATAAAATGAAAAAAGTGCAAAACATGTGGGCTTGTATGTAAGGAGACTGACAAAATAGATTCTATGACATGTGAATAGGCATTCGAAGGAAGGGATTGTGATTAGCTAAGCAACTCTCAGGCTGAAATGAAGTGTGAGACAGGAACTGGGATTAGGAGAGAGCCAATGGAAACTAGAAATCCAACAGCAAAATCAAAATGAATTGGAGGCAGTAAAGGATAGAATGGATAATGCAGAAAAAGTAATGCAGAAGATAAACTTGGAAACCACCTAGAGAGCAGAATAGATAAATAGACCAGAAAGCTGAATACAAAGATAAATAGACTAGAAACAAAAACGATAGAGAAGATAGAGAGCGGACATCTAATCTGTGAATTAGAGAAGTTTTCAAAAAGGATACCAGAATACACAGAACAAAGAGAGCAGAGAAATAAACTTTCTCACTGAAAATAAATAATAAAAAAAATGAGTTGACTCTTTGGGTAAAAAGTGTTCACAGTGTTCCGGAAGTCCCTTGCCCTGCCCCAGTTTTACTTAGCGGAAGAATTTTCTTTTTTCTTCTTCTCTTTTTTTTTTTTTTTTGTGAGACAGGGTCTCACTTTGTTGCCCAGGCTGCAGTGCAGTGGCGCGATTAAGGCTCACTGCAGCCTTGACCTCTTAGGCTCAAGTGATCCTTCCACCTCAGCTTCCTGAGTAGCTGGGACTACAGGCATATAACACTATGCCTGGCTAACTTTAAATTTTTTTTGTAGAGACAAGGTCTCACTATGCTGCCCCCGCTGGATTTTCTTTTTTAGTTTCACAGAAAAAGAAAAATTTAAAAACAGCTACGAAGGAACAAAAGACACAGTCTTCTTACAAAGGAACAAAAATCTGGTTGGCCTTATACTTCTTTATTTGAGGTTAAAAATTCAGAGACATGAAGGCAATGTCTTCACGAGTTTGAAGGGAAAAGAACAAACCTGCCTATGAGTGAAGGCAAGATAAAGATCTTACATAAGCAAGTTCTAAAACAAATCACTCCTACATGCTTATTTTAAAAAAATTCAATGCCGCAGTTGCTATGAAAAATAGTATGGCCAGCCGGGTGCGGTGGCTCACACCTATAATCCCAGCACTTTGGGAGGCTGAGGCAAGTTGATCACTTGAGGTCAGGAGTTCGAGACCAGTCCGAGCAACACGGCGAAACCCTGTCTCTACTAAACATATAAAAAATTAGCCAGGTGTGGTGGTGGGCGCCTGTAATCCATGCTACTCGGGAGGCTGAGGCAGGAGAATTGCTTGATCCCGGGAGGCGGAGGTGGCAGTGAGCTGAGATCACGCCACTGCACCCCAGCCCGGGGGACAGAGTGAGACTCCATCTCAAAAAACAAAATAGTATGGTGATTCTTCAAAAAATTAAAAATAGAATTACTATATGATCCAGCAATTCCACTTCTGGGTACATATCCAAAGGAATTAAAATCAGGATTTCAAAAAGATGTCAGTATGTAGCATTATTGACAAGAGGTGGGAGCAACCCAGGCATCCACCCACAGATGAATGGATCAACAATACATGATATATACATACAGAGGAATATCATTCAGCCTTAAAAACAGAAAGAAATTCTGACATATGCTGAAACGTAAATGAACTCTCAGCACATTATGCAAAGTGAAATAAGCCAGTCACAAAAAGACAATACTGCATGATTTCACTTATGCAGGTATCTAAAGTAGCCAAACCCATACACAGAAACGACAGTAGAATGGTGGTTGCAAGGGGCTGGGGAGAGGCGGATATGGGGAGTTGTTTAATAGGTAGAGAGTTTCAGTTTTGCAAGATAAAGAAGTTTTGGAGACTGGTTACACAAGAGTGTGACTATACACTATTGAACTGTACACTTAGAAATAATTGAAATAGTACATTTTATGTTATTTTTAAGCTACAATTAAAAATAATAAAAAATAAAAATAACTTTCCGAATGCATGTTATGGCCAAGAAAATTTATGATTTAACTCTGAGGAAATCATGATATAGAAGAAACAGAAGGGAAAACTGAAACTACAACCAGGTAGACTTATGAAGTTAAGTTGAAATAAGTCATTATAATTTTGGTTATACAGTGGAATGAAAAGCCAGAAATATTGGAAAAGATATTTAATTTTAAAATGTAATTTAAATAAGAATTTTATTGCAGTAGTGACTTAATAATTCAAGATTAAATTACTAGAGATTGGTAAATACTGGTGGGAAGGGGATAGAAGTCTGTGAAGCACATAATATTTCCTAATTTAGGCCATAAGGATTCACAGGTTATTGCATCTTTCTTAAGCTTGGGAATCAGAGAAAAAAAATGAAAGTATGCCTTTAAAATGCTAAAAGTAAACATTAGTAACCACTAGCAGAACCGAAAACAGGATATAAAAAATAAATGGGTGGGTAAAAATAAGAGTGAGCAAATGAAAATAAAGTAGTATAAAAGGGAAGTATTTTTAAGATAACAATTATTAAATAAAATTATAAGGTTTTATATATAAAAATACAATCCATAATAAAGAGATAACACAAAATGTTATCAACTTTATAGTATAGATTTGAATATACCTGAAGCTATTGAAACATAAGAAAAAAAAAAGAAACACAGGAAAAAAAACAGAAAGGAAGAATTATATCAGGAAATAAAACCACTAACATTCTATGGCCAATTAAATGAATAAAAAACAAATGACTTAGGTGACTTAAATAATATAGTTAATAAGATTAAATTGAAACAAGCCTCATAGTAAGCTGTGATCTCAGTATAAATTTCAAAACATAGAAATTGTACAGGTTAAAAAAAAAAAGAAATTGTACAGGTTACATACTGAGACTATGAATTAACAACAATTAAAAAATAGCCAACTGCTTGAATACTTAAAAGGTATTCTTCTAAAGAAAAATGAAACAAAGACATAATCAAATATACAATACTTGTATTAGATTATCTAGGAAATAACTATAAAAACTTGTGGGATGTGGTCAAAACTATAATGAAAGGTCAATTTATAGTCTTAACTATTTTGGCCATTAAATAATGGAAGAAAATATATCATCTAAACCAATGTTATCCAATATGGTAGCCACTATCCACATGTGACAATATATTGAGTGCTTGAAGTGTGGCTATCCCGATTGATATGGGCTGTAAGTGTAAAATAGATATTACTTTTCAAAGGCTTAGTATAAAAACTAGAATGTAAAATGTCTCATATTTTAAAAATATTACCTACCTATGAAATTCTGAATACAATGGGTTAAGTAACACATGTTATTAAATTCAAAATTACATATGTAGATCACATTATATTTCTACCAGACAATGTTGATCTAAACATCTAACTAAAACAATTAGAAAACCAACAATAGCTAAGGAAATATAAGGACATAATACAGATAAAACCCCCAAATTAATTACTTAGGAAATACAGAAAGGAAATCACATATAAAATCAAGAAAGAAGAAACAGAAATAAAATTAGATATGAAAACAGATATGAGGTAGATAAAAAGTATAATAAAAACTATTTATAACTATGTTGATAATTTTGAAAAAATGATGAAATAGGTGATTCTTAAAAAAAATCAACATTTGCTAAAAAAGAAATGAGCCAGAATAAACTAAAAAATCATAAGCTAAAATGAAGGTTATGAAAGAATTACTTTTATAAGGAAATCTCTAAACTTATGATTTTTATAGGTAAGTTCATTCAAACTTTCAAAAAATTAGGTAACTGGTTTCCTTTGCAAACTGACTCAGAACATAGAAAAGGAGAAGCTTTCCAACCAGTTCCCTATAAACGAAATCTCATGATAGTAAGTTACAAATAAGGAAGTCTACAAGTTAATCTTGCTAATGTGAATAGATATAAAAGTCCCAAGTGAAATACTAACAAACAGATCCATTATAACCAAGTGGATTTTTATCCTACGAAGGCATGGATGACTTAGTATCAGGAAATCTATAAATGTAATGTATTACTTCAATAGCCTTGATTAAAAAACAGCAGCAACACCTATGACCCTTAGGATGGAATAGATAAAATGATTTGATTAAATATATGGAAAATCTGAGAGAAGCCTTTAATAAAGAGTATCATTAACAAGAGAGTTTAGTGACTAATTAATAAGAATATTTAGATACAAAATTAATACACAAAATCAACAACTTTCTTTTATGACAGAATTAACTAGTGAGATTTTAATGTACAAAGCTCATTTAATAAAGCAATAAAATACTTAAGTGACATTATTAAGAAATATGCAAGAATTCTATAAAGAAAATTGCCTAACAAAACTGAAAGATTTAAGAGAATGTCTTCAACAAGCGAAGAAACATACACAATTCCTTATTGAGAAGACAGCATTGTGAAGATGGTAATTCTCTTTGAAATAATTCACAGGTTTAATATCAATCTGTACTCCATATCCCAATGTGAACTTTTTTGAGAGAAAGGGAAATGAAGACTTGAAAAAATAATCCTGAAAGTAATTTGAAAGAATAGCAAGGGAAATAACTAAAAACAAAACACTGGAAAGAGTTATATTACTCTTAACTTATCCTTAATAAAGCTTTATTCATTAAGAGGCTGTAGAGCTGACATCTGAATGGAGAGCTAGATCAGATAGCCTAGAAACAAATTTGGCATCCACAAAGGTTTATCACATGCTCCCTCGAGGACCACAAATCAGTGGCAAAGGAAGCATTATTCACTCAAGCAACAGTGCAGGGACAGCTGTCTAAGTATCAGGAGGAAAATAATTTAGAGTCTTACTTCACATTGGGCTGTAAAATAAATTCCAGATGGAATAAAGAGGCAAATGTTAAAAAAAAAAAAAGGACCAAAAATTTGAAGAAAATGAAAGAGTATTTCTCACATTTCTGGAAGGAGAGGGGCTTTCTTCACTAAGACAAAAGAAGAATGCATCAAAATATTAAAAGACAATTGATATGCTCAGGAAAATACATGCAATAAATGTGACAAAGGCCAATGGTCTTATTATATAAATAGTGTGTTCAAATTTGTAATAAAAGTATGAAATCTCTCATGAACAAATGGGGAAAGGGCATTAAGAGGTAAATCCTATGTCAAAATGTAAATTACTAATACATATATGAAAACAACTTAATTCAATATCAGTAGTAATTGAATGAATGAAAACGTCTTTTTCCCATCTATATTAAGACAACTTAGAATGGTAATTGTCAATGCTGGTAAGGATGCAGTGAGACAGGCACTTATATGTGGGCATTGGTATGACTTTTCTGAAAACCCTTAAAATAAGTCTTAAGAGTTCTTATCGTTTGATCTGGTAGTTGCATTTCTGGTAATTATCATAAGGAAATAATTTAAAATATTAGAAAAAATAAGCTTAATGCACATAAAAATCTAAAAACCTAAGCACCCAACAATACAGGAACGATTAAGTAAATGATGATTCATGCATCCATTAAAAATTATGTTTATGTGGCCAGGTGCAGTAGCTCACATCTGTAATCCCATCACTTTGGGAGGCTGAGATGGGCAGATCATCTGAGGCCAGGAGCTCATGACCAATCTGGCCAACATGGTGAAACCCCATCTCTACTAAAAATACAAAAAAATTAGCTGGGCATAGCGGCACATACCTATAATCCCAGCTACTCAGGAGGCTGAGGTAGGAGAATCACTTGAACCTGGAGGTGGAAGTTGCAGTGAGCTGAGATCGCACCACTGCACTCCAGCCTGGGCAACAGAGCGAGACTCCGTCTCAAAAAAAAAAAAAAAAAAAGTTTATGAAAAGTTTATAATGAGGAAAATGTTTATATAATGTTAAATGAAAAAAGCAAAACTGAAATTGCATTTACCATATAATCTCATCCATGAATACAGTTTTTTTTTAAAAAAGAAAGAGGAGAAATAGTGTTTCACAGGAGTTGTCTTTCAATAGTGGAATTATGGATGATCTTTATTCTTTACATTTATTACTTTCTGAATTTCTGATTTTCTGTGAATGTTTCTCTTTATAATCAGAAAAACAGCTATTTTAAAAGAAACTGGCAGGTTGTGACCCTTTTCCTTGATTTTTTGCATTAGGACAGTGGAATTCTTCTGGTAATCTGCCAGTCAGCAGTGATTCTCACGAGAAGGGTGGGGAACTGGGGTGTGAACATGCCCCGCCCAGAGGCCACCAAAACCCAGCCTGTGTGTCTCCTCTTGACACATGTTATAGGTTGCCAGCTTTTCCTCTGGAACAAGGAGCCCTTTCTGCCAACTGAAACAAGCCATTCCTCTAGCTCTGCCCCTAACCTCAGCCTCTTGTATCCAAAAGCAGCAAGGGGCCTCAGATTGGTGGCAGCCATTTCAAAGCCTAGTATTTGGCTCTAGGTTCTCATCTGACTGGCAGGCTACCTCCCAGCAACCCCTAGTGCCTTTCCCCAAACTTTAAGGCTACCATTTAAGCCCCGTTTCCTGCCTAAAACTATTTATTGACGTACTGCTATTTCCTGCACTGGCCACATCAATAAGCCCTGAAAGCCATTCAGTGTCTCAGGTTTCTCAAGGCATTCTGGGAAATTCTTCCCACTCGGGATAACCACATGAGCTCTGGCATGGTGGAGCGCAGTGGCCAAGCCAAAAACAGCTGTATACAGGCAAAGGGGAAAAAACACCCCCACCCCACCCAGCAGCGCAAACCGCCACAGGGAGATGCTGCTGGAGGGTGGGGTTGGGGGTAGTCGAGGCACAAGGACCATGGTGCATATATTTTTACACTTCCTGAGGGAGATGGGCAGCCCCTACCAATCCCTGCAAACTCACCCTCATTTCGGGCTTCCTCTTGGAAAATGAATGCCCTAGGGAAATTTGCCCATTCAAACACTATGTCCCCAGTGATCCTGGTTTGTTTCTGTCCAGAGAGGTGGCTGCTGTTGCCATCTCTCCAGTGGGGAGGAGAAAGTGCACTTTTATTTACTGCTAGCAGGAAGTTTCTTTTCCTTGAGAAGCTGGATGCCATGTGGGAGGGACAGACCATGGGGAGCTGTGGGAGCCCAGCAGCCGGGAGTCAATCCCAGGCATTCTTCTCCCGGGCAATTCGTTGAAGGGCTTAAAAAACATATTTGACAGAATTCTGTATACTGAAAAGAGGAAACTAATTTTCAAATAAAAGGTGCTTTATTTTTTATTTGGCCCCAACTTTCCTTCTTTCATGTTCCTGCTCCCACATTCCCTCTTTAGGGAGGTCTCCCTGGCTGTCCCCTCCACTGCAGCCCCTGGGACTCCTCATTCCGACTCTGCTATGCTTCCTTCCCAGCCCTGATCACCTCCACTAGGTCCGATGTGTGTTGATGACCTGACTTTTTGCTAGAAGGGTTTCCTGAAGGCAGGAATCCTGTTTTCTGAGCCATCTTCATGTCCCCTGGAATGGGACTTGGCTCGTTGTAGGTGTTCAATGAATGTGTGTGGACCAGATGCATAAATATCCCACGGTACGTGGTCAGATAGCTCTTCTCTAAGAGGACAACCTGTCCAAAAGGTAGGGGGCTGTTAATCTAAGACATAAGAGTACAGAGTCACCATGTATGCCTGTCTCATCTTTTCTTTCATTTGTGGCTCACAGTTCACTCCTGATATTTTCTTCCCACCTTCTCTGGACCAGTCCTGGTCCCTGCTCCAAGGCCGCCGTCTCATGACATTTGCTTCACTTTTGTGGGTAACATTTTTGCCATACAGTGATTTTCTTGGCTTATTGGATTTTTTTCCCCCTTCCCAGAGTTGCTTCAAGTAAGGCCATGACATTCCGCAGAGCCGCCCTTTGGTGGTGTGGTGGGGTCACAGGTGACATCAGTGTAGCTCTGCCCCAGCCCCAAGTCTCCCCTCAGGGCTTTGCTGAGGCTAGTTGCAATCCCCCTGGCAGGCTTTCCTCCTTGGTCCCCGCACCAGTGAAGCCCCCTCACTCCTTTGTCCCTATCACACAGCCCATGGCCTGCGGCCTGGCCCCCATGGCTAGACCTGGCCTTGGGTAGTTCCTGGAAGGCTCCCTTCTCACCCCAGTCATCATCATTTGGGAGGAGCCCAGGACAGGAGCCTCCAGCTCAGAGAGACAGTGCAGTCCTTCCTTGGCACCTGTTTCTATCAACAGTGAAGCAGAGGGCTGGGAATTCCCAAGCATACGGCTAGCCTGCAGCATGGAACTCACAGACACTGTGACACATCAGGTTACTCTGGCCTGAGAGAGGACCCTGAATGTTCCCTTCTGTCCTTTTCTGGGACTTCTGGGCTCCATGAAACCTCAGAATCCTTACAGAAAAGGATTTAGCAATGTTAAGCCACCTCAAGTTGGTTCCTGTGACTTGGGACAAAAAGAACTCATCAGTACAACAGGCTTCTCCTAGGTGACAAAATAATGGATTCCCAGGCCCTGGGGATGAGGATGGGACTGGGGCCTGGATGCTGGGGACTGGACGGTGAGGGGCAGAGTCAGAGAAGTGGGCACTGAGGCTGGGTGGGCAGTGCTTCTAGCAGAGCTGGAGTCAGGATAGGAGGAGAAGCAGGGAAGGGGTGATCTGGTTATTGCCTGGGTCCTGGGTGGCAGCCCATGGGCCCTGCCTCTCACACACCCACTCAGGGCAGCATCATGGAAGGTCTTGGCGTCAGTCTGATTGGGTCAGGCAAACCTCCTTGGCTTAAATGAGTAACATGTGCAACGTATCTGGTGCAAAGTAGGTGCTGAATAAGTGGCAGAGACCTGGTAGCTGTATCCTGAGTCACTCCATCCACCAAAGCCTGTCTCGGACCTGGCTGCCCCTGACCCCTGGCAGTCTGCACGTGCAGCCCAGCCAAGAGGCATGTCCGCTGGGCTGTACTCACAGCTGGCCATCATGCCACGTCCTGGCCACAGCTGCCAGTCTTGGCTCAGTCCTGCTGAGCCCTGAGGCCTGGCCCTGGGGACTCAGCCACACCTAGACCCTGGAGCAGTCAGAATCTGACCTGCATGTCACTCTGCACTCTGGCAACAGTCTGTGGTGGCTGCACATCTTGTCTGGAGGGAGACAGGGACCATGTGGGCACTGGGCTGCAGCCTCCACCCTGGGACAAGTTTGCTTGCTTTGAGTTCTGATGCCAGCTGGGCCCTGAACTACTCCTTGGGTTTGGGGGTGTCCCTTTTTAGGTGGACTTGAACCTTTCCCCAAGTATCCCTCACCTCCCTGGCCAACGACCCCTGGCCATCCCACTGCTTCACTCTGCTCTGCCCCTAAACACTGAGGATTCTTGGATGCCAGTGACAGAAACCATCTCAGACTAGCTAAAGAGGCACACAGGCCTGGGCTGTCTTACATGGGAGGTGGGCCCTAGGACACAGCCTTTCCCCAGGGCTCAAACAGCAACCCCAGGGCTGGTCCTCCCTTCTCTCCCCTCTCTCCCTTGTCTAGGCTTTGACTTGCATGTTGACTGCTTTTTCTGTTGCCACAGACAGGGTGTCCCTTTGCCATGGCTAAGATGGCGGTCAGCAGCACCTGGTGTCTCTCATAATGGTTCCTGAGCCAAAAGGAAGACAGAGCACCCCCCTCCCCAAATGTCAAACCCTCAAATCTCAGGGAAGGATTCTGACTGGCCCTGCTCATCACATGACCATCTCTCAGCCCAATCACTGTGGCTGTGGTGATGGGGTTCCCTGATTGGACAGAACTAGGTCATGTGGTCATTCTGCGGCTGGGGCAGGTGGGCTCAGTGACAGATTCCTGGACCACAAGCAGAAATAACAGCTGCCCCCTGCAATCACAGGCCTTACCTAGGACCATCGGGTGGCTGTCACAGGTGCCTGACACTCTCCTGAGCATCATGTCAAATTCCCGATGTGCTGGGTGATTGCTGCCCTTTCTGTCCCATCCAAAAGAATGAAGAGAGAGTGATATGATGAGGACTATCTTGAATCTGCTCTAATCAATGGACATGAAAATCAAGCCCCAAATGCCAATCCTTTAACTATTATTAATAAAAAATTACCAGATACATTCTCTGTGACTGATGGTTCATGACACTGTGGCTGGAAATGCTTTCTCCCCAGCAGTTGGCTCTAGACAAAGGGCACACACTGTGGCTGGGAACAGCCATCAGCCACTTCCAGCTAAATCTGGATCACTCTGGAGACATTTCCAAGTTTCCCAGGCTGTGAGCACCCAGCATATTTCTATTGGCAAAATCAGGTCAGGTAGGCTCAGCTCTGCTGATCCGTAGGAGGGGACAGGGAGGCGGGGGGATGGCGCTGGGTTGCAGCAGAGAGAAGCTGAGAAGTCAGGCTGATCCAGCGGGAATTCTGTCTCACACTTATGCAGGCGCGAAGCCTTATTCTCAGGCAAGGGAGCCAGCACCTGCTGTGGCTGTGGCCTTGAAAAGCCCTCAGAAGAGGCTGGAAATTTTCCTTTCTGCCTGAGCAGAAAGAGAAGGCTGGATTGTCTGACAGATGAAGAATACCAGTGGGACAAGCAGGAATTCCTCAAAGCAAGGTGTCACTGGACTCAGCCTCAGGGAGGACGTTAGTACCACTTGTCAGGTCAAGGGGCGTGAGGGGGCTGAAGTTCCCAGGTTCAAGGGCAGCCCTCAGTGATTACACACTTAGTAGCTGGTGCCCGTGCTGGCGCCCCGATCTCCTCTGCCGCCTGCCTGATCTTCATGTCACCATCTCGCCATACCTCTACATAGCACTCTGCCTTTCTAGGCACTTCCCGCAGCTTTCCTGGCTCTGCCCCACACAGCAGCTCACTGGAGGATGAGGCTCCTTGATCTGCCTACCTTCTGAGGTTGACAGAGCTGGAACCCAGGTCTCTGATCCTGGGCCTGGTGCTCTTTGGACCCCGCCAAGCCATCATGTTTGAAAAGGTCATCATGCAGACATGACAGCCACCCACTCCTGCCTTACATTTCCCTCCAGGTCCTCAGAGGAGAGGGCTGAGCTGTTGTCTCTGCAAAATTCGGATATTCCCTGCCTGGCTGCCATCCTGCCCAGGAGAGAGGCCGAGGGCTTGGAGACAGGTGTTTGCCAGGCCTAGGCCCGGGCACAGGTGGTAGGTCTTATCCATGACATGAAGCTCTCTGTGGAAACAGGGTGGGGCCGTGCTCACTGCAGCCTCAGCCTGAGGAGCAGGCCAACCGCAAAATAAAAGGACAGCAAGACTGGCCAACTGCTGTGACTCTGTGTCCCCATCTATAAAATGGAAGGTCACCATGTGACTGTCAGGCCAGTCACCGTGCCTCTGCATCCTTATCTGTAAAATGAAAGAGACCTTTGACCTGCACCCAGGTGACAGAGTGATGCAAACAGGTATAATAACCCTTCCCAATCAGCAAAGGATTACTGTGCCCATATTCTGCTATGTGAGAAACTGAAGCATAAGGTGGATGAATGTTGTATCCGAGGTTTCCTGTGGGAGGAACTGGGAGCTGGGGCCAGAATTCAGCTTATCCAGCTTTTTGGAGATTCCTAGAGTCTTCTCCAAGGTTTCTGCCTGGACCAGGTTCTAATAAAAAGGTTGGGTCCCCAACCCTAGGCAGAAATGACATCTGGGATCCCTCTGCTCTGGAAGCAGCTGGAAGCTGAAGAAATGACTTTTGAAACCCTACTTTCAATGAGTGGCCCAATTACTTCTGAAGTTGTCCGGAAGACTGGCTTTAAAAATAGATGAATACACAGGCGTTACTAAGCTATTTATAGAATTTGAGAAAACCCCTTGAAATGCTCACAAAAAGATTTGACCTATAATGGGGATTCCAGAATGACTCGGCCTGAAGCGCACATCCACCCACAACTTTGAACTTTGCCACAGATGGTCTTTAAAAGTCATGTTAACATTTATGTGGCATTATCCCTCAAGGAAGCTGCAATGGGAGTGCACACATCCTTTACCAAGCTGTATCCCAAAATGTCTACTGGACAACAGTTGAGGAACAGCCGGGGGTGGGGGAAGCCAGGATAGAGAAGGGCACAAAGTCTAGGGAGCTTGGGGGAGACCAACATTTGCATCTGTGAAACGGTGATCCTGGCCTGTGCCTGCCTCCGGAGACCATATGGGGATATAGACCTGGAAGTGACTGTTGTGCCTGCCATTTCTGCAGATGTGGATGGCAGCTGTTTGCACCAGGCTCTTTCTGAATGGGCCCCTCTCTCACAGTGTGCCATTCTGTGTGGTTCTGCCCCATTCGACTCAGTGAGGTCTGTTCTGAGCAGTGCCGGGTGTGGGGGTGGCCCTGAAGGAAGTGCTCAGACCTTCTTCATGCGTTCTGAGATCCGGTCTGAAGACTAGATGGGCTCCTTGTGTTGTTCCCAAGGAGGTCTGGGCCACCTGTGGGGATGGGTGAAGGGCAGTTGAGTGGGCAGACTCAAAGCTCCTGGATCCCAGGCAGAGGCCCTCTGCCAGGTCTGTTTCATGTGGTTGAGGACACGCCTGAGATTGAGTTTGGAAAAACAACTCTTCTGCTAAAAATACATGAAAATCACTAGTGTGTCAAGATATACACAATGGGTTTGAACGCCAGACAGGCCTGGGTGAGGCACTCTGGTCCGACTCCCACTCAGCCCTTGGACCTGGGCAAGCCCCAGGCCTTCTACCGTCTCATGTTCCCCACCCAGAAAAGGGAAACACGGCTAAATACCGTGATGATGAAAATGCCTGGCCAGGGGAGCACCTCCACAAATGCCTGCTCCTCTTGCTTCTTTGGTCTTCCCAAGGACATGGGTATGTGTGGGGGTTATCCATGCCAGGTGTGATGGGGTAGCCTGGCTGACCTCCCACACCTTGGCCAGTGTATGGCGGGTGTTGGAGCCAGCAAGAGGGAAGGTGTCTCTGCAGACAGGAGGGAGAACAGTAGGTGGCTACCGACATCAGGGGACTGAGGGTGGGGAAAGTGATGGGCTGGCTGGAGATGGGGGCTGGTGTTCCGGCTGGCCCTAGTTTTGCCTGCATGTTTTATTTCCTTGGCTAGACTGTAAGCCTGTTGGGTATCTTATTCCTCTTTTCCTCTCTTGAGTATGTGGCAGAGAGTACAAAACAGTACAAAACTGCCAGGTATAAAACAGCAGTATGGGGACTCACGTTAACTTGATGTGTGAATGGAGGCCATCAAGATATTTCTGATGATGGGGATGCTGACTGTGAAATACTGGTAGAGTGGGGAAGAAAAATCCATCCTGTCACCATGCATACCAAGGTGCCCCACCTTCATCCCACGGTGCTTCTCTAACCAGAGCTGGGGACTCTCTTCCTCCGGCTGCTGAAAAGCTGGTGCACATGCACCTCCTTCAAGTCTGGGTCTACTTGTCTTCTCCTCCCAGAGGCCCCCTGCCTTCTCTAAGTAGGCCCTCCACTCTTGTGACATCCCTCACTGTGTTGTGTTGGCTCTTCTGTGTGGCCCCATCATACTGGAAATGACACACCTGTAAGCTTATGTGTTCAGTGATTGCCTCTCCCACTCGGATTGCAAGTTCTGCAAGGGCAGAGAAACTCTGTCTGCTTTATTCAGCAATGTACCTGCTGCGTCTAGGCCACTGGAGGCCCTCAGTGTGTATCTGTTAACTGAATAAATGGATGGGGGGCTCCAAGGCAGTGGCAACCCCAGGGAGGAAATAATTTGGGGGCACAGAGAGAGGTGGGCTTCTGGCCCCTATACTAATGGGGAAGTCCCTGGCTAGATCTGAGCTTGGCCAGAGAAGTCATGAAAATGAAATTACTCTGGCTTTGGGCTATTATAGAAGTTCCCCAGGAGAAAGGGTGGCATCTAGGATGGGAAGTTCATTCTGTCCTTATTCAGGTGTCCACTCACGATATTAACAAATACATCCCACGCCAGTGTCCCCAGATAAAAATATAACAAAGGACTGATTCCTCACCAACATGGGATCCAATAGGACCCAAGAGGGAAGAGGAGCACAGAGATCCAAATGCTCTAGTGAAAGACCAGAAATCCATCATCTGGGGCTGCTTTTTGACCTTGGGCAAGTTATTTACCGCACTGGGCCTCAGTTTGGTCATCCACAAAATAGGGCTGATTCTACTTGTCCCATCAAGCCCATAAGTTGTTGTGAAGATTGAACGAGGCAAGAGATATACAATCTCCTTGTGAACTGAGAGTATTCTACAAAACTGCATGGTTTGTCTTTATGGCCAGAGACCACACCTTGCTTATCATCCCCTTAAAATCTGACTTGATCCTGGCCTTGCAGAGCTCAGTAAGACTTTCTGAACTGCTCCGCGTGACCCGAGGCTGCTGGCTGGCACCATTCACCTTCTCCACTCACAGCCCTGCTGACCCTGCCACCTCCTGTCAAGTCACGTGCTGGCGGCAATGAGAGGAGGCTCCATCTGCCTCAAGATTAGAGCAGCCTTGCCTCATTCTTGGCACTACTGACATTTTCGGTCTGCTCATTGGTTCTTGGGGGGTGCTGTCCTGTGCACCATAGGCCTCTACCCACTCAATGCCACTAGAAGCCCCTATCCTCACCCCCAGTTGTGAAAGCTCCAAATAAAATATCTTCAGATGTTGCCAAGTGTCTGCCGGAGGCAAAATCACTCCTGGTTGAGAACCACTGCTGAGAGTGACAATGGTGCCCACTGCTCCCACCCATGGGACAACTTCTCAGGACACAGCAAGATCCAGAGGCACTTGAGAAATACTGGGAAGCGCATTAAGAGAGGGGGCTATAATGTAAGGCCTGCGGGTGGGGGTGTACCCCGAAACTGCCTTTAGAAAGCTGCAGGCTGCACAGGACACACACCGGTATGCCACACGGCTACTTCATGGGACTCGGAACTCAGTACTGTGCTAACTTAGCACACATTCAGTAGCAAGTGCAGACAATCTGTCCCTGCATTGAACCCAGAGACTGCAAGCACTTTCCCACTTGTAGAGAACAGATAGGGAAGCATGGTTTTCAAAAAAGCATGAGCCCTTATGTGTGATGAACCCCAAACCGAAGAGGGTTAAATAAAGCCCGGGCTCTGGAACTGACAGCTTTGGGCTTCAGTTGTGATGGCAGCACCATAAGCAAATTATCTCCCAGGAGTCTAACTGTATCTTTAAATGTGAGCGGCTTAGCATGCTTAACACTACTTATTTGAGGGTTCCTTGGACAACAGATAATTCAACTGCGTTTACCAGATGACGTTAACAAATACCTCCCATGCCAGTGTCCCCAGATAAAAATAACACCAGCTCCCTCACAGGTCTGCAGAAGGAAAAGACAGGAAGCTGGAACTATCAATCCTGTCTGGCACCTCCTCACCCGTCTGCTTGCCCCTGGTGGCACTGGCTCTGCTGCAGGCAGAGGAAGTGCTACCCAGGTGATAAGAGACACTCTGACTGTGGTCAGAGGAGCAGAGAGGCCTGGCAGGGTCTCTCTCCACCTGCTACTGGCTTTGCCCACCACCCAGGGCTCTGCTTCCTGGGCAAACATCCAAGGAGAGTGCAGAGTACCAGGAGAGCTTGGGCAAGTCACTCGGCCTTGCTGAGCTGCATCTGGAGAATGGGTTAGTAAGATGCTCCCTGTTACCTCACACAGGTACTGTGAGATCTAACTGCCTGATTCCTGTTTTACAGGGGAGAAACGCAGGGAGGCCTAAAAGTGCAGGCCTCATTGGATGAATCTGAGGAACACGTGGAAGGGCACTTTCTGCCTCAGAGCATCCCCCCACCCCAGAATACCACAGTGCCTGAGGTCAGCCCATTAACACCACACCATCAGGATAAGGCTCTGTCTCCCCAGCAAATCCTCAGTCAACTCACAAGGTAAAATATCAACTACAATTCATGCCAGCACAGTTCAAGGGATCAGAACTCAGAAACTTGCCTTTTTTTTTTTTTTTTTTTTTTTTGAGTTGGAGTCTTGCTCTGTCACCCAGGCTGGAATGCAGTGGCGCGATCTTGGCTCACTGCAACATCCGCCCACTGGGTTCAAGTGATTCTCGTGCCTCAGCCTCCCAAGGAGCTGGCATTACAGGCACGCACCACCGCCCCCAGCTAATTTTTGTATTTTTAGTAGAGACAGGGTTTTACCATGTTGGCCAGGCTGGTCTTGAACTCCTGGCCTCAAGTGACCTGCCTACCTTGCCTCCCAAAGTGTTGGGACCACAGGTATGAGCCATCGTGCCCAGCCAGAAAGTTGCCCTTTTATGAGAAAAACAGGACTGAGACAAGTTGGATTTGAAGGGAGAAAAATTAGGGATAGTTTGGATATTCCTTATAGGGTAGTGCTCTGGGAAATCATCTACCGGGTGGCTGATCACAGGAGGCCTTGGAGTCCACAGGGGACTCTGACAAGTACATTGGAGACCTGGGCAGAGGGAGGCCACTGCTATAGATAGCTGACGTGGCCTTTTTGCTCTGGGGTGAGCACCTCTGATTCCAGCTGTCAGAAAAAAGACCTGAGCTCTATAAAGGATGGTCTTAAGGAAACTGCAGGTCTCCAACCCAGACTCACTAAGCAGTGTGGATAGGGGAAACAATTCTCGTCACACAAGTCCCTCGGATCAGTTACCCAAGCGATTTCAGTAGGAGTGCACTTACAAATATTCCAGAAGCTATGAGTATGTAAAAGAGGCAAGAGTGTTCTAAGTCCTTCTTCCCTGGGCAGCTGTGGGCTGGCTTTGCCTGTTCTAAGTCCTTCTGCCCTTGGATGGCTGTGGGGTTCAGTGTGGGGGCAGGTGTCATGGGATGGCAGAGGTTCGGATGGCCACTTCCTTGTCATCATGTCCATGTTGATAAGCTGCTTTCTGTTCTCACCATCTCCAGCTTGCTCCCTTTGTCTGCACACAGGCCCTCACTGATCCATAAACATGCAGAATGATGGACGTGTTAGCCAAATTCAAAACTGGGCATTCAGGCCAGGTGTGGTGGCTCATGCCTGTAATCCCAGCACTTTGGGAGGCCAAGGAGGGCAGATCGCGATGTCAGGATATTGAGACCATCCTGGCTAACATGGTGAAACCCCGTTTCTACTAAAAATACAAAAAAAAAAAAAAAAAAAATTAGCTGGATGTGGTGACGGTCGCCTGTAGTCCCAGCTACTTGGCAGGCTGAAGCAGGAGAATGGCGTGAACCCGGGAGGTGGAGCTTGTAGTGAGTCGAGATCGCACCACTGCACTCCAGCCTGGGCGACAGAGTGAGACTCCATCTCAAATAAAATAAAATAGAATAAAATAAAATAAAAAAATAAAAAAATTAGCCGGGCATGGTGGCACATGCCTGTAGTCCCAGCTATTTGGGAGGCTGAGGCAGGAGAATCACTTGAACCTGGGAAGCAGAGGTTACAGTGAGCTGAGATCATGCCATTGCACTCCAGCCTGGGTGGCAGACAAGACTCCATCTCAACAAACAAACAACAAACAAACAAACAAACAAACAACCTGGGCATTCGGGGATTGCTTCTCTTCCCTGTCCTGACCTGTAGTTCTACTAACTTCCAGCACAGGAAAGATGGTACCTGGCTGAGTGCTGTGGGTGCCAGGTGGCTCGGCTTTCCCAGGGTGTGGATGGCGAAGACTTGTGTTGGGGGGAAAGAAGCTGTTTTCTATAAACATTAAATTCTTACACTAAACTCTCCCTCAAGAGAGACAGCTTCCCCTAATAGTCTGAAATTCTTCTCAACACAGAATTCTTAGTAATCAGGCTGATGACAACAGAGAAAATATACCCAAGTGTTGAACTTGATTCTGGGGAACCAGAGGAAGGAGGACTAGTTCTATTTTCCAGGTTAAAAAGCTCCTAGGAAAATAGGACTACCCATCTGAAAGAGCCTGGGGATGCAGGTGCCTCTTTGCAAGCCATTTTAAGAAACCCAAATAAGATAAAACTAAGAAGTGACTTTTTTCCCCAGTGGGCATCTTCATTAAATGGAAGAGCTCACTACAGGCTTCCTTTTATCTGGGACTCCCTTAAAATACTCCTGGTTAGATGAGAAGGTGAAGTACAGGCTTGCATCTGTGGTAGCCCATGAGATGGCCCATTTTTCAAGAACTGCATTATCAGAAACTCAAGAAATTGTGACCTTGGAGAAATCACGTTGGCGGAGAGGCTAAGGCCCACCAGCAGGGTGCAGGGCACTCTGAAGGGGTCTAGGGAGCGAGAGGAGAATGGCAGTTATGGGGGCTGTTGAAATGACAGCCTCTATGCTCTGATGAGCCTCTCTCTGGCAACTAAGTCCATGGTTTGACATAGTATCCTTCAAGTAAAAGGTAAGCTTGCCAGCCAAGGATCAAAAAAAGCCAGGAGGCCGGGTGCGGTGGCTCACTCCTGTAATCCCAGCACTTTGGGAGGCCGAGGCGGGCGGATCACGAGGTCAGGAGATCGAGACCATCCTGGCTAACACAGTGAAACCCCGTCTCTACTAAAAATACAAAAAATCAGCCAGGCGAGATGGCGGGTGCCTGTAGTCCCAGCTACTCGGGAGGATGAGGCAGGAGAATGGCGTGAACCCCAGGGGGCGGAGCCTGCAGTGAGCCAAGATCACGCCACTGCACTCCAGACTGGGCGACAGCGAGACTCTGTCTCAAAAAAAAAAAAAAAAAAAAAAAAGCCAAGAATAATGCCACCTGTTTCCAAAATATAGCTTCTTCCTAAAGTGAAGGTGACATCTATTTAACAGGAAGCTACAGCAAAACTAACCACTTAGGATTACCGTGTTCTGCATGAATCCTCACACAGGACTCTCGCCAGGTAATTTGGAGTCTATAGTCATCCATCTATCCATCTACTCACGCACCCATGACCCATCTATCCATGCAACCCCCTACCGATCACCTGTGCATCTACACACACATCCCTCCCTCCACAGATGCTTGTGGGCCTCCTCTCTGCCATGTGCTGACTCGAATGCGATACACACAAAGGGCCTAAAATGCAATACACACAAAGGGCCTGGGGGAAGGAAGATCCGAGGCTGCCTTCTGAAATCTGCTAAACAATCAGGAAAACCTCCAGAGTTCCCACACGTTCCAGTCTGACAGGCATCTCCAGAGGGCATCTCCAGAGGGCATCTGCTTCGATCCCACCTGCCTTCAATCATCCTGGGTGGTTTGTAAAGCTGTCCTATTTTTAAAGCTATTCTGGGAAGAATGTTCCCAAACTTCCCTCTGCTTCCAAGTTTCCCTTCAACCCCCCACCTCAGGCAGTTGGCTACTGAAATGTCAATCCCCCCTACTCAGCCAGCGCCATCCCATCTGTGGGAGAACCAGCCGTGGCCCAGCAACCCTTCCCCCCGGCCCCAAGACCCTTCGCCCACCCTGGGGAGGCCAGGTTTGCTGTTTGGGAGTTTAGCTGAGGCCCTTAGCTTTTGAGTTGCAGACAGGCCTTAGATCTGGCTTTCCCCGACCCTGTCTTTCCAGCACTGCTGTGCCAAACCCTCACTGATTCTGTGCCTAATGTGACTTAACACTGTTCAAAGGCTCACCCATGCCTTCAGCTTGGAACTGAGCTGGGAGGAATACATCTGTCAAAGGAGCAGCAAAAGATGTGAGTGGTATTGACTGCATATCTCTAGGAGGAACGGGCAGAGAGCAGGAACCAAGCTGGGGGCTAGAATGGGGAAAGTGAGGTAGAATGGCCCTGGGGCATTGCCTTGGGGGGCTGAGAGCCACCCTTTGGGCTACTAGTCAGAAAACCCAAAGGATCCCAAAGTGGTACAGATTACCCCGCCTCCCCTGGGGAGATGGGGATGGGCATGAAATCTGTAGAGCAGAAGAGAAGGTAACAGGTGCTTAATTTTTAGTATCCCACTGCCAGCACTGTGCGGGCATGGGTGGCTGGGAGACTCAAGATCTCATCTGCAAGGCTGGGCTATGTGATACAGTCCTGTGGTCTGTGTATTGGCTGTCTGGAAATCAGGCTCTTCCCCCAAAACCTTCCCACTTTCCTGGGAAGTCGGATAAAACTAGGGTGGGCTGCCATTTTTGAACTCATCTATTTTCCTGCTTGGGCATTGGTATGGCAGCCTCAAAGAAGTATTTGGGAGCAATTTTAGGGAAAAGTCGGTAAATGAAGATAAACTTGAGCTGGGCTAATTGTTAAGAAAAGAGAGGAGGAGAAGGGGGCACACAAGAAGCCCCCTGGAGCCTGTGGCCACCCAGCATGTCACTTGCGCCAAGGGATTCTGTTTACTGAGCTATCATCATGAGGGAGGAAACATTTTGTCAGAAATACAGAGCACAAAATATAGTGGGCACTAAAAACTTAATCCTGCTGGCACCACGTTACAGAAGCCAGAGTTGTAAATGGCTGTGGGGAAAGGTCTGAGTTATATAAAGCCACAGGGAGCAAAGCTGGCCCCAGGCACCTATCCTATCCTCTCTATCAGTTTCCCGAAGCTGAAATTTAAGCCTTACCAAGGAATAAAATGATAAAATGACACCATTTTCCCAGGAAATGTCAAGAGACTTAGAGCGGGTGGGGCTTCAGCCTGCCCCTGCCTGCTTCTCCCTGGCAGGAGCTTCCTGATTTATAAGGATAATTACTTGTCTCTCCTGAGCCCTCCCTTGTGCTAGCCTGCAAGGGGATCCCAGGGAGGGGACAGAGGCTGTAGCCTCTCTCCTGCAGTTGGCCTGTTGTGACAAAGGTGGAGGCAGAGCCCCGTCATCAGCCACCCATTCATAACTCTAGACAACTGGAGACACAGCTTCTGCTCTACAGCAAGTGGCTTTTGTACCATAGATCCTCACCCTCTGGAGATGGCATCCTGTCTCATGGCTTTAAATACCACCTAATGGTTCCCTGAGGCTTATTTCTATCCAGATCACCCCTCTGAATGCCGGGCTCCAACTGTCCACTCAACCTGGCCACTTTCTATTGCACAATTCAAACACGACATGTCCAATAGTGAGCTCCTGGTCCACCCTCCAAAGGCTACTCCTCCTGAATCACCTTCCCCACCTCAGTTAGTGGTAAGCCCCTCTTCCAGTTGTCCAAGCCCCAAATCTTAGGTTATCCTTAACCCCAACATTCTCTTGCACCTACGTCCAGTCCTTCAGAGGATCCTCTCAGCTCTTCCATGAAACTGGACCTAGACTCTGACCTGTCCCTTTCACCCTAATCACTTCTCCCCCGCCCCTTACTTAGACTCTCCCTTATTTACTGTCCCACATTTACTCAACAGATTTGTGGATCCATTGCTTTTATGCTCATTGTCCCCCTAAAGGCTTCAGGCTGGTATCCCTGCGTCTACTCCACCCTTTCAGAGTCCTCTCAACCCAGCAGCCTGAGTGACCCTATTAAAACTCAGGTCAGACCTTGCCTTCCCTGCTGGAAACCCTCTGATGCATCCCACCCCTCTCAGAGCTAATCTCGTCCTTGTGAGCCTGTAGATCCTGGCATCCCGCTCACCTGATGCCTTCCCATGGCTCCCCCTACCCCACCCACCCCCCTGACCTGGACTTCTTGCAGTTCTCCCATGGGCAGGCACACTCCTGCCTCTGGGCCTTTCACTGCTCTTTCTCTTTGACCACGATGCTCCCCAGGTCTGCATGGCTCACTCCTTCAAGCCTATCCAAGGGTCACCTGGGTGAGCTCTTTTCCAATCACCTATTTAAAATTGTCCCCCAGCATGCCCTGCTTCCTTCTCCACAGCCTTTTGGAAATTTACTTATTTGCAGACCTGTCACTTTGATGCTTATCATCCCCTCCTTGCTAGAATGTAAGCTCCATGAGGGCAGGTTGCTGAGTCTGTCTGTTTGCTGCTGAATCCCACCATAGCCCAGGGCCTGGCACGTGGTAGGCCTTTAATTCCTGGAGTGCTGAATGAACAAAGTTGCCTAAAGTTTGGTTAGAGAGACAGGAACAGACCCAAGAGATGACACTAAGAACACCAGGTGGCAAGAGCTGAGTGCCCAGTGAGGGCACAGACAGACTCCAGCAGCCTGGGTGATCAGGGAAGGCTACAGAGAGAGAGATTAATCTGGGAGAAGGGATGACTATGAACAGGTTCTGCTGACTCAGGGAAGACACTCACTAGAGAGGCATGGAGGAAGGTGATAAAAGCTATAGTTGAGATGGGGCAGGCTGCTTGGGGCAAGGAGATGCTGTGATTGAGGTGCTGGCCCTCAGGGTCTCTGGGCAAGCCACAGGTACATTCCTGTGTCCACAAACTGGTAGCTCCCACTAAGGGAGCCCCAGGGCCAGGCTGAGGCTGGGTGGGAGGGAGGGGCTTCCACTCAGTTTGGGGGCTGGGGGTAGAGGCTGCCCAACCCTGGGCCACTCTCTTCTTTCCTCTGAGTTTCTGGTAGCCCTGCCTGTGTCCCCGCCTGTCTATCCAGAGCCTGCCTTTCTCTTAAAGAAGGAAGGAAATGAAAAAAGAAAATGAAGTAAAACCACGAAAATGACTTAAAAGAGCTTGGGGCTCAGGGCTTGGGAGCCTTAGGTCTTCCATTCTGCTTTGCCTCTATCTTACTGTAGGGCCGTGGGCAAATCACATTTCCTCTTGGGCCTCAGTTTCCTCACCTGTCTAGTGTGGCTCTCACGGTCTGATCAGCCAGCATGCAGGAGGCCTGGGAGCTATCTGTGGACGTGTGTCCCTGCTTTGGTCTGGTGTCAACCCCTCTCTGGGCCTGAGCCACAGTGTAGGGCTTGTACAGGGCCTCCCCTTCCTGCCCCAGGTCTGCTCATGACCTCAAAGACAGAGACATGACATTCCTAGGAGGTCTGTTCTGGGTGCCAGGACTCTCCTGAGAAGATGGAGTGAGAAGGTAGACAGGTTTGGGGGCTGAGGGAGAGCAGGGATTGGGGGAAGCTGGCTAGAGGAGGGTCCATGGCCCAGCAGAAGGAGAAGGGCTATCTGGGAACCCCAGCAGGTGGGCCAGCTGACAGAGGCCCCAGGGGGACGTGTTCCCTAGCACAAGGCGGCCTATGACGTGCCTCTCTGATTTCCAGGGTGGCGACTACAGGCGCCCGTGGCTCCAGCCGGGCGGGGTCTGAAGTGGGAACTTCAGAGCTAGACTTGGCCGCATTCCTCTGAAATCCCAGGCCTGTGAGAATGAAGGCTGCCGGTCACGTCCTCCCTTCGTCTGCTCCTCCGTGAGAGACCTGGCCTCAAGCCTCTGGCTGTTGAGGCCGCCCCTCCAGCTCTCAGTGCTTTCTTAGTCTTTCAGGAAATGTCTCCAGGCCTGGTGGGGTACGTGTGTCCGGGGGATGGGGAGGGGGCTGCTGAGCTGGGCCCAGGCCAAAGGGCTCCGTGGGGCGTCCTGTTGGACTTGGCAGCCTGCCCCTTGGTGACTCATGCCTGCTGGTTGTCCCTTACCCCCACGCCCCCTCGAACTCGGCACTCCAGAAACAGCCTTCTCCCATGGCCCAAGAAGCACCACTGTAACTCCTTGCCATGGACCTTTGCTCACACTCCCTGCCTGTTGGACACTTCCTCTGTATTTAACCTTCAGCCAAGCGACCCTGGATGAGCTATTTCCCCAGTCTGGGTCTTAGAAAAGGAGGTGGCTGTACTCACAGAGCCTGAGATCCTTATTCCAGAATTTCCCTTTTTGGAAAGGTGGTTCAGCTTCTAGGCTTTCCTTCTCCAAAGGACATACAGTCCTGGGGGCGGAACCTCTGTCCTCATTCTACTTCCCTCCCTTCCCCGACACCTAGTAGGCAGCCTTAGGCTAACATAGGTTAGCTCATTTCATCTTCACAATGGCCCCATGGCAATGATGCTGTGATCATCCCATCTTATAGATGAGACACCTGGGACATAGAGAGGGGAAAAGTACCCTACCCAATATCATGAGGTGGCAGGTGGCAAAGCCAGCATTCAAATCCAAGGGACAGGCTCTAGCATCTATACTCTTCACCAGTACCCTACATTCCTAGGAATCAGCATGGGGTCTCTCATTAGTCTTCCCAACTAGTCTTAAGGTTCCCGAGAGCAAAAAAACAAAGCTCTTAATTTATACTTCTAATTTTGTTCTTTTTTCCAGACTCCTTTGGATATTGTAGGTTTGAGTTTCCACATATATTTTAGAATCAGCTTGCCAATTTCTGCCCAAAAGGCTTAATGGCATCTTGATTTGAGACTGTTGACTCTAGAGATCAATTTAGGAAGAAGTGACATCGTACCAATATTGAGTATTCTAGTCCATGAACATGGTATGTCACTGATCTACACTTGACTGTATCTCCCTAGAGTTTCAGACAGGGCTAGACCTATAATATTAGTGCACACCTGATGAATCAAACTGAAGTTAAAATTCCTTTCACTATTATCCCAAGCAAAGTCCAACTGAACCATTGCCAACGTTATGAGCACTTAATGAGGGCCAGGGTTGTATTAAAGCCCTTTACTACATTATCTCATTTAATCCACAGCAAACCAACCCAATCATTATTACCATCCTCATTTTACCAGTGAGGAAACTGAGGCTTGGAGAGAGTAAGAAACCCATTCAAGGTTACACAACTAGTCTGTGACAAAGCCGGGATGTGAACCCAGCCCTTATTGTCATCGTGTTATAGGAAAATGAAAATCAGTGACTTTCCCTAAACCCAAAGAAAATGATTTGAGGCTTCTCTGTGATTTGGTACTTCCTGCCAAGGAAGCAATGGTTCAGAGGCTTAGAGTGACTGTACTAAAGGAAGATGAGGCTTGCAGTCCAGGAACATGTCCCATGGGTGCTGAGGGACCTACCTGCACACACCTGCTCTTTGCCACCTTCTTCAGGCTCAGCACAGCACATGTCCTCCTGAGTCTGCCCAGGGTCTCCCAGGCCTAAGAGGTGTGCTATTGGATGGTGGGAATGGGACAGTTTTGGCCATTGTTAACCAGACTCAGTCATGCTCACTCTGATGTCATAGTGCCTTTCTAGCATCCGCGTCCACTGTTGGCCTACCTACACCTCCGGGCTGGTGATGAGTTCACACCCACCCTGTACAGAAGTACAAGTGCTTCTTTTCATTTTTTCTGTAGTGACCTCCCCAAGGGAGACACTTGAGTTTCCCTGTGATGGTGAGAGGGTCTGTGTCCTGTTCCTATTGCAGCCACACCTCTGTATTTCCCAGACTTAGGAATCTTATCTTCAAAGGCTGCCACTGTGCCTCTGGCTGTTCCCATTGCTCCCCTGACCTCCTCCAGCTCCATGAGCCCTTCTTGGTAACAAGGCCTCCGGGAGCAGGTACGTGGCCAGGCAGGGGAAAAATGCTCCAAGTGTGGCCCTGGGATACAGGGAGATAGGAGGAACACAGTCACAGGATTCACTGCTGGCACTAAAAGGCCCTCAGTGGCTTCAAGCCACTTATTTACAAGTGAGGAAACCAAGGCTAAGGAGGAAGAGATAGCTTACCCAAAGCTCTGCTAGGAGTCAAGTGCCTGGAATTCTGGCCTGAAATGTTGGTGTCTGCCCCTCCTTGGGGCGCCCCGATTGTGTTTTATGTGGGAGGTGCTCAGAATGAAGCTCTGTACTCAAAGCTGGGACATGCTGGCCCCTGAGCATATTTCCAGCTCAGGCTACTGCTGTTAGCGATTCTTTCCTACCGCTCTTCTGGGAAAGGGACAAAAACCCAAAATTCAGGTTTCTCCTCCCCCCAGCCTAAAGGCTAGAGAGGGTCAGCCATCCAATTGTCCCCATGGGGGTTATCACTGGGAGACTCTGAAAGGGGGGGTCCCAGCTCAAGGTCAGCAAAGCTGCTCTCCCTGAGCAGTGTTTTACAGGGAGGAGAAGTGCATGGCCCCAGTCTCACCTCCCACTGAGATCCTGCCCATGTCACCCTCAGGAGAGACAATCAGGACAGACACCAAAGGCAGAGGACTGCCAGGCCTCCAACCCTCGGCACTATGGACAGAGCCAGCAGGCTTTCTGTGTGGCCAGGCCCCTCGGGGCACTGGGGAACTGGGTGAGGAGCAGGAGAATTGGGCAGAAGTTGGCGCGGGGGCAGAGGGAATACTGTTTCTAGCTGGGAGCCATGAATCTGCACTGCAAACCACCCTTTGGAAGAGAGGCAGACTGCACAGGCAGACAGAGGCAGCCGTCTGGGAGATGGAATGCGTGATGAGGCTGCACAGCCATGCTTGCATGTGCACATACACACAAACACACACACCCTGCCTCTTCTTCCTTCTCAGGAGGGGGCAGACTAAACCATGAGAGGACACTCAGGAGGCCTGGAGCTGGGGCCCGTCACGGTCCCTGGTTGGAATGCCTGGTTTGGGGGCAATTGTATCCAAGGCCCTCAGAATGGAGGCGGCCGAGACCTAGAGTTGGGCTGCACAGCCCTGAGTGTAAAGCAACCTGCAGGCAGATGATTGCCTAAGGAAAGCTCCTGGTGCTTTTTCTCTTCTGAGATGTGAGTCTCCTCTCTCCATCCCTTCCTCCTTCTCTCCCTTCCTCCTGCCCCCTTCCTTCCCTTCTCCCTATTTCCCTCCCTCTCTTTCTCTCTTTCTTTCTCCCTTCCCTTTTCCCACCTCCCCTTCCCTTCTTTCTTTTCCTTTCATACTCAACATGTGAACCAATGTGACCACAGCCATCCTGGGCTGGGCCCCTCCTCTGCCCTATCCCTCGCAAATAGTAAGGACTGTGGGTGGATGTCGGTCATCCTTCTGGGCCGGTGCCCCCACACAGCTGCTCCCAGAGAGCCAGTGAAAGGCACTGCTGTTGTCCTGACCACAGCCCCACCCCTGCCTCAATGGTCTGGAGGCTTCAAACAAACTCCCAGCCACAGGGCCTCTCCCAGGCTGCTGATGAGCCGTATGGATGGGCTGTGGGCTCCAGCAGGGCACAGGCTGAGTGGTGGGGTAGAGGAAGGGAGATTTACTGCCATGGTGGGGTGAGGAGCTCCAGAGGTCATCCAGGCCACCCCCTGCCCCATGCAGAAGGTGCTTCCAGAGTCAGTATTTGACTGGGGGTGGGTGGGGGGAAGGGTGGTAATGACCATGGTGGGAGAGGACGAAGGACCCCTGGGCTGGGGTGAGGCCAAGGAGGGAAAACAGGTCCCTCCTTTCCCTTCGGAGTTCCAGGTGTGGACTCTGTACCCCAGGGGTTCTGATCTAGCTAGGAACAGGCAAAGCCAAAGGGCAAACATTGACTTAAACTTATCACCTTGACTGATTCAGGCCCATGTTCCATCAAGTTGCGCTCAGCAATGAACTGCACATTCACAATCATAATCTTTAGAGTGCCTGGGATTTTCTTGTTTTCTATGTTCCAGGAACCGCTTTCAATCCTTATACGCACTGTCTCATTTAATATTCCTAACAACTCTATCATCACCCTATCATGCGGGTGAAGAAACTGACACACAGAAAGATCACTCACTTTGCAAAGTCACACAGCTTGTAAGTGGTGGAGCTGGGATTTGAACCTAGGCAGGAATGCGGCTCCTGAGTCCAGGCTCTTGACAGTGCCCACCACTGGGCTCAGACACTAAGAGCATCTGCTGAGTGAGGCTCAGGTTTAAACTGACCCAGACAGCCTGGATCCCCCGGACTAGGGACCAATCATGCCTTGGGAGGGAGGCTGAAAAACAGGCCTGAGGCTTGCACCCCCTCCCAAACGCCAGGAACAGGCAGACTGCTCCGCCAGCACCTCCCCTGTCTCCCTGCAGTGTCTCTGAGCTCCTTCGGCTGGCTGGCTGGATCACTCACTGATGCTGTGCGGGGTCTGTACGGGTATATCCAGCCCTGCAAAGGAGGAAGAATGATGGGCTTTGGGATGAGGGAGAACCTCGAGGGTCTTGGACGAGTGATTCAAACTCGCCTAGCCTCAGCTTCCTCATTCATAAACCCTGGCGGGGTTGCTGTGAGGATGAACCTATGTAAGTCCCCAGCCAAATGGGTGGGGGCAGTGGTTCTCAGCCGTGGCTACGTGTTGGGCTCACTCGGGAAGCTTTAAACAATGTTGATGCGGGGGTCCTACCCATAAGATGGTGACACAATTTGCTTGGGGCATAGCCTGGGCATTGGCATTTTCCAAAGCTCCCCAGGTGCAGCCAAGCAAGGTACCCCGTAGAAATTTGGTAAACGGCAGCTGTTGATAATGTTTACCAAAGGCACGGAGGTCAGAGCTAGTTCATGGCAAAGCCAAGCTCACAGCCTGGTTTGGACTCCCAGGGAGTCTCTTAAGAATCCCCAAATCCCTTCCCCTGGGTTTGGTCTCTGGGGAGCCTCACTTTTGAAAGCCTTTTGCTTTCCTTGATGGTCTTGTGGCTGGGTCCAGCTCTTCTGCCCATTTTAGAGGAAACTGTGAACTGTCTTCAGGTAGGCGGGGGCAGGTTTCTGCAGGATGCCTGACTGCAGGGGTGGAAATGCTCCGCAGCCTGAGATGTGAGGAGTTCCTCCAGCAGTGCAGGCGGCAGTGGTGGGGGCCTCATGACACATCAAGGCCATCTAGCCTATTTTGTGAAATGGCATCCCAAGTCAGGTTTCATTTCTGCAAATTATTTTTCTAATTTTGTAGCCACTTAGAGCAACCACAGCTGAGTTTCGGTTTGGAGCCTCTAAGAGTCAGAAATGTCAATAGACTGTGGTTCCTTCTGCCTTTCTGTGAGCTTTTCTTCATGAAAGAAAGAGAGGGAAGGAAGGAGGAAAAGGAGAGAGGAAGGAAGAAAGGGAGGAAGGAAGGAAGGAAGGACAAAAGAGAAGGAAGATGGGATGGTAGGAAAAGAGAAAAGAAATTCACCCTAGTGCCTGTTTTTTTCCAGAAGCAAAGAACTAGAGGCAAAACTGGCCAGAGTTTTCACTGGGCTCTCCGGGGTTGGCTTCTCAGGAACTAGGGGGAAGATGTCTAACGTGGCCATTCCTGGGAGTGTGGATGACAGCGAGGGTTTCCTCCAGCATGTATGCGAGGAGTTACTCACATGTACACGTGCATGAATGTGCATCCATGTTTCTCTGACCAGGGGCCCTCCTGCTTATGGTGCTGATGCATGCTAGCTGCTCTACAGGTAGTCCCTCCACCTCACTCTCTCTCTCTCTCTCTTTTGCTGACCACTCATGGATCATCCCCCGACCCATAGGCCCCACTGCCACAGAGTTGAGGCTGCCCACACCTCTCCTGGCTCTCCCAGGAGGCTCCAATAGGACACCCCCAGTGGGGTGCTTTGCTCCTCCCAGGGTCCTTATCCTGCCCTCCTCCACCCTGCTGCAGAGGGAGAGTCAAAGATGCCAACCAGGAGACATCACCTCCCTCCTTAGAAACCTTTGATGGTGCCCCAGAGACCAAAGGGTATGGTCCCTCCGACCAGGTAGGGCAAACAGTGCCCCTCCCAAGCTGGTTCTGGCCCACACTCTCTTCTCCCACCTCAGCCCCTAGTGCACACTACACTCGGGAACAACCCCTTCTTTTGCTGTACATGATTCTTGCCTGCTTCTTGCCTCTGCTCGTGCTCCTGTATTCGCCTAGACAATGCCCTTCTGCACACTTCTTCGTTTGGCACCCCCAGCCCAGGTGCTGGGACTCAGGCCTGTGTCCCTCTCTCTGTGAGACACCCTCATGTGAGTTCTCTCTCCTCTCGATGCTCAGGGCCACCTGGGTGTGCCGTGATGACAGCACCTAGCATGCTGGTTTGGAGTTACTGGGTACTGTCTGCATTCCCCACCAGATTAGGAGATGCCCAACGGCGGAAGAAGGGACCTCCTTTTCCGTTTTTCTACCATTTCACTGCCTGGAACACAGCACGTGCTCAGCTGATAAATCAATGAATCTTGGTGTGGAAAGGCCGTCCCCACTAGAGTGCACATGGAGCAATGTAAAGATGTGTGCGAGAAAGGGCGGGGGACTGGGGGTTTGGTGGCCCGTGTGGGTAACAGCATATGTGTGGATGCTATGTAAGGCTGGAGGGAGTGAGTGCTGACTGGGTGCCTCTGGGGCTCGGTGGGCTGGGGTCAGAGGGCGGTGGTCAGCAGGCAGTGCTTGCCTGGAGGCAGCCTCCGCAGGTTTCCCCCGGCCTATGGGATGGCAGCAGCCTGCGGCAGGCAGCAAAGCACTGAATTCCCAGCCACGTGGGAGGAAGTGTCTCCAGCTGAGAGGATAGAGGAGGTGGGGTGGGGTGGAAATCCCAGCTGTAAAGATGAACTGGCAGTTCAAGCTGCAAGTTACTGTCAGGGTGAGGCATGCAGCCCCAGGGTCGGAGGCCTCCCCAGGCTGTACCCCACACACTCAACAGTTCCTCTTATCTCCGGGCTCCTCAGTGCCAGGAGAGCTGGGTATCCAGGTGAACTGTGCTGTTCTGGAACCAGAGTCCTGAGCTCCAAGATTTATTGGACTGGTAAATTTGAGTGTTGTCAACATTTTATTTTGATAAGCATATTTTTTTTTTTAAAGCTTCATCCATCATATCATAAAAGAAAGGACAACTTAATGCCAATATGGTAAGAAGGATGCAATCTCAGAGTAATAGCCAGGCCTTCCCAGAAAGGGCAGTGGACGACTGTTCAAGTCATTCCATACATAAGCTGTGCTGGTGCAATGTAGACCAGCTGTGGTTGGTTGACCGGCCCCTGCGAGCCCCCCAGCTAAGGTCTCCCAGCAGGTCCAGACCTGTGGTGGCCTACATGGGACCCTGTGTCTAACAGGCCTGGATCCCAGTTGCTCTTCCCAGCTAAGACATCAGCCTTTCCCAGATAGGAAGGGAGGGATAGTACACCCTGTCATTCACTGAAGGTTAGGACCCAAGACAGGTAAATGTTAATTGGAGATGAAGGAGAAAAACATCTGTAATCTGGGGTGTTCTGAGAAGCCAGGCCTGGGCAGGGGAGAAGGGTCTACAGGCAAAGCTCCCCACTTCCCACTCCTGCCCCATGGGTTCTCTGAGTCTGGTGGCTTGGTGGCCAGTGGAGTGGGGGTGGGTGGTGGCAGCTGTCCCGGGCCACAGGCGCGGGCATTCCTCTTCTAAGCTCCACACTCATACTCAGCCCTGTTTATAAGGCACAGGAGCCAAGGAGTCTGTGTGGCCCCGCCAACTCAGCCCCGAGGCCCAGAGGAGGGAACCCAAGCTGAGGTTGGACTGAACCATGTCTCATGCCAGCCCCAGGACCTGTCCGCCTGCAGCTTCCCAGAGCCTCGGGCACCTGACCTGTGGCCCTCTGGGTGCACTGAGGGCCTGGGATCTGGGCCAAGGAGGGGAAAGCGAACGCTGAGAAGGCCTTGTGGGTGGGTGGCATTCATGTCCCCTGGGCGCTGCACGCTTTAAATAGCTCAGCTTCTCTCCAGCTCACAGTCTTGTCACCCCTGCCAGCTCCTGCCTGAGTTTCCACATCAGAGAGGGCTGATTTCCAGGTCAGGATGGGGAGCGGGTGGGGGGACAGGGGGACCTGGCTTCCTTGGGTGGCAGAGGCTCAGGAGAGGAAAACAGAGTGCTGCCCCCATCCCTCTGCAATCAGTGGGACTTTATTCTCCAGGCCAGGCAGAGGCCCTGGAGCTCGATGGGCGAGGGGCTTTATACGGCTTCCCCTGTCTCCCTGGAGAAGTCCATGCCCAACCCAGGCCACCTTCTACTTGAATCTGCAAGCCCGTGACCAAACACCCCCACCCAGAGAGCTCTTGGACTTCACCCTCCATGCCTGCCCTGGGTCCTGGTTCTGGCAGGGCTCACTTGGCTGGGCCCGTGATCCACCCCTGCCTCCATGGAACCTTCTGGGTCCCTAAGTCTTGATCCTACCCACCCCACCCTCCTGCCCACCATTCAGCGCCTAGTTCATCTAAGGCAGGTCTTTAATCAGCAGCCCCAGCCCCTGCTTCAAAGCAGTTTGAATCAGTACAACTCTTTACATTTACGCGGCACTTTACAGTTTACAAACTATTTTCACGTCCTTATTTCATAAGATCTTTCCAACCCCCATGCGTGCTATGCAGAGCAGTTATAAATAATCCCCATTTTACAGCCAATGAGACGGAGACAGCCAGAAATATTAGGGGAAGTATCCAAGTTCATATGTCAAATTAGTGGTACAATCCAGACCGAAACCCAGGCCTTTTACCGCACTAAGAAGGCTTCCTCTCCTGCCCCCATGCCCCCTCCCTTTTCTACTGTTTGACAAAGGGGAGAGGAGGGGAGACTAACACAAGACAAGGGGAGAAGAGGGGAGGGCCACGTGTCTTCTCTCCCAGGCCCTGAACCCTGCTGCTGGCTCCATAGGTCACTTTCACAACCCAGAACAAAAATCTCACTAGATATGGCCTCAGACCGCCCGGCTCCAGCCACCCTCGCCGGCAGACGCACGCAGATACACAGAGAACGGGCTGTTATCTCTCCTCTCCAGCCCGTTTCCTCCACTTCTCAAACAGCAGATTTCTTCTAGCCTGGCTGCCTCCCCTGGTCACCACCCACAGCCACTGGCCCCTGGGGCCCGGCCAAGTCCCCCGCACCCTCTTTGCCCTAGACTGTGACGCCGAGTCTCTGCTAATCAGACAGTCGCCTCTGCCCTCCCAGCCGCCGCCCCCAGAGTTCCCTGGAAATGTCCCTTCTGCAGGCCCGGCCCCCGCTGCGGCGCATGGCTTTGTCTGCACACACAGCTGACTTGTGTTTGCAGGGACAGACAGGGGCTGGCGCTGGGGCAGGAGCCAGGAGGCACTAGGAGGGTAGAGCAGATGGGGAAAAACACAAAGTCCAGAGGACAAACTTTTGCAAGCAAACCCTTTGGGGTCGTTTGGGAGCCTGACAAGAAGAAGAGGGGGGCTCACAAAGCCAGAAGCTCCGTGAAGGCAGGGATGGGGGGGTCTTCGCCTTCTTTGACTCCCCCAGCAAACATATTGGCTGGCTAGTCTTTTGCGATCTGAGTACAGGAAAAGTCATGCCAGCTAGGAGGGGATGGGATGACAGAGGAGTCCAGGGAGAGGCGGAGGGACAGATGGGCCTCCTGAGGCTATCAGCACGCCCCCCTTCTCAAGCCCTACCCCTGCACTCTGCCCTGCTAGGTACACAGAAGGAGATCCATAAATGTTGGTCATGCTGAAATGGCCTCTGGCCATCTTGCCCCTGTGGGGCCCATTCCACTGGCTCCCAAGCACGCTGCCTCTTCTGTGTGGACTGGCAGGAGGGAAGCCTGGGAGAGTGGCTGAGACAGCCCAGCATGCCATGCATGCATCTTGATGTGTACTACGTGAAAGGATCTCCCTTTATCAGGCAGAGAACCCAGTGTCCACAGTGCCCCAAGCTCGCAGGGAGGGACACGCACAAACCGATGCGGCAGAGGTGCATGTACCACGTGCTGGATAAAGTGTCCCTCACCCTCCCACAGTCTCCCTCCAGCCTTTGCAGTTTTGAGCCTGATTTTGAACTAACACCGGGACACCGAGATGACGGGGTCATGATAAATCAAGTTGTATGGGGGTGGGAGGAGTTTTTAGCTTTTGTTTTAAAAGGCATAGCAGCACGGTGAAGAAAGCTATTTACAAGGTGGCTCTTTCTCCGGGTAGCACTCTGGGCTGTGTGCTGGGGAAAGCTTAGAAGGGTTTCTAGAGCACTGAGCAACCCAGGCTGCCTTGGTTCACACCCCAGGGTCCTCATTTCTTAATCTTTTAGTGTTAGAAATGACATAGCACACAGGCTCTCATTTTTTTTCCCTCCCTCTCTCTCCCCTTTTTTCTTTGCAGGCTTGGCCTCTTACACTTAGTGATCTGTGAGGAAGGGACCAGTTAAAGGTGCCATCGCCCTTCCTCCAGCCTAGACAGGCAACGGAGGTATACAGCCTCATCCGAGACACAAGCTGCTTCCTTAGGGCTTCTGCTGCTGGAACCTGTCACAGCAGACTCTGCCACCTGACCTCCGGGGCTGCGTGCAGATGGTGCTCACAGATGCCCATACCCCACAGACCAGGGCCCACCCTCACCCAGGGCTGCAGCCTCCAGCACCTAAGGCTGCCAAGTGGAAGCAAAACATACCGATCTAAGTGGTCTTCTCTTTGCATTCACGAATCATGAACGTGGTGGGTTGGAAACCAGCCCAGTGGAAAGGAAGGACGTGGAGAAATCTTGTCCCCCTTGGGAGGACAAGGAACCATTCTTCTGTCTGTCTGCAGCTTGGTAGAGACTCTCCCCCACCCCCATCAAGACAGGAAAGGAGGCAGCAGACCCAAGCCCGCTGCTAAGCGCTGGCCAGGAAACTGTCTCTCAATTCTTTCGGTCATAAGATGGCAGTGGGGAGAGCCCAAGGCCTGGCCTGTGGGGAGGAGGCTCTGAAATCATGGCCATCTAAATGGCATGTTTCTTATCTCGTTTCCCTGTCACCTCTCCTTAGCCTTATAACTGACCCCCTCCAGATGCACTCCTGACCAATCAGGGCACCCAGGTGGCAGCGTGTTCTGAGGAGACAGAGTGTGGGGTACCAGGGACTTGGCTCCAGTTCTGTCTGTCACTGACCAGCTGCGTGACTTGACATATACCTCCTAAGCTCTCTGGAACTTTCTTTCCCCATGTATAAAATGGGGCTGTTAACCCCCACCCACAAAGGGATACTTATGGCCCAAAGTGTCTGCATACAGCTGGTATCCAGCCAGTGACTGCAGAGAGCTGGCCCAACGGCAAAGGAGGAGTAACTGGTGTTCCTGAGGACCCCTGACAGGAACCCCCAGACATAAGCAACACCAGTCAATGTTGTGTTTATACTAACACCATCGTCCCCACCATTCAAGCCTCATCCACCCAAAGGAGGCAGGTATTATCTATTACCCCAGTTTATAAACGGAAAACTGGGGCCCCAAGAGGGAAAACCACTTGCCCAGGCCACACAGCTATGAAGTATTAAACTTAGGATTCAAATCGGGGCTGTCCAGATCCTGTACTTTCAGTCAGGGCTGAAACAGCTTTGTGGCATCATTGTCAGACAGAGCAAAAAGAAACTGTCATTCTGGGCTCCCCAGGGACCAGTGCGACCTGCTGGGCTGATGTGTCCCGATGCGGTGCTAGTGAGAATGCCCCTAGAACGCCTCCAGTTCTGGGGTTCAGGGAGAACTCCCAACCCCGGGTGCTCACCTCCTGGCCGCTGGCATTTCAGTGAAGTGTAGTACTCCATGCCCATCCTCACCGCCACCTCAGGCCCACCTGGACACCCCCACCTCTGCCTGTTTCCTGCTTCACAGTCCCACGGTGGTTGATGGGAGAGGCCTTCTTGGCTCAGGGGTAGAAATCAGAAATGGGGTGCCCAGGGCGCACCATGAACTATCCCTTCTCCTAACGTGCCCAGAGGCTGAACGGCCATCCCCTGGCCAGGTTCCCCTAGTACAAACCCCAGATGAGAGTCCCATCGATGAAGATAGACCAGGGACCTTTTCTACCAAAAGGGAATGCCTGTGGCTTTCCCCGGTGCATTTTCTGGGGGATTGAACACTTGTTCTAAGTTAGCTTGTGACTGACCTGCTCACATCCTCCCCTGCACTCCCGCAGACCTGGGGCTCCCACCTCCCGATTGATAAATGACGTACCCTTTGAACAGCTAACATTTCTGAATGAATAGCTAAAATAAAGAAGTAACTACAAAAGAATCGACCCCATTTTTCTACCTGGCTCCTTAGAAGATGGCTGAGAATGCCCTCCTGGCTCAGGCTCCCATGCTGTGCACAGACATTTTTTCTAGAATTCTGAGCCCTGTGGGCTGTTTGTCTTCTACTTTAGGAACATCCTAACAAGGGTGGCTGCTAAAAAACCCCAAGAGGAATCCTCGCAGAATGTTCCATAAAACATACTATAATGACCACAGGGGCCCCAGGCGTGGGACCAACAAATTGGCGGTGTTGAAGCAGTGACTCTATGGCTGCCCACTGCTGGTGACTCAAGGCACGCCCGTTTCCGGGTCCAGGCAGGTGTGGAAGGAGCTAACACCCCACACGGAAGCCCCTTTGCCTCTGTACAAGGCTACTGAGGCCAGATGAGGCCGCAGCCTGCTCTCTGTCCCACCGCCCCATGGCCTGCCCTTGACCCTGGCTGCAGTCCCTCTGTCCACCCCTACTGCATGGGAGAAGCCTGTTGACAGCCAGGGCTCTCCCCACAACCTCTTCCTGCTGTTTGAGAAAGAACATAAACAACACTAGACAAACCAATGCATTTTAAGAAAATGCAGCCTCAGCTGGTTGATACTCATTCGTTCCTAAGGTGCAGCTGGGTTTCTGGGCAGGCACTATTCCCAGGGAATCCAGGACCCACGCTCTGTCCTCCTTCCAAACTACCTGAGACCTCGGTGGCCCTCCTGTGGCCTCCAGGAGCCCTGGTTGTCTTGGGTATAAAATGGGAACGAGTACTACACTGGCCCGTTTTGGAGGTCTGGAGGGGACCCTTGCTGTGGGTTCTAGTCCAACTCTCAGCCTGAGGTTTCTGGACTCAGGGCTGGGACCCCAGGGGGGCTGAAAATTGCACATAGGAGGGTGGCTTGGTGGCAGTCACCATCATCTAGTTTAAATCTTCCCTGTAGGACAGCCCCCAGGATGCCAAGATGCTGGGAGGCGGCCGCAGGCAGGGAGGACTGGCCTTGCACACTGGTGCCCCCTGCAGGCCGCCCTGCCCACCCAGCAGGTGCTGCCACCAGCACACACAAGCCAAGCAGGCCCCAGACTGTGCAGATGGGGCCAGGGGGGTGGGAAGGAGCCGGCCAGGACCTCAGACCCGCCGGGTGGGGAGAGTTGGGGATGGGTCCTGCTCTGCACTGGTCAACCCGCTAACCAATCAGTCAGCAACAGGCATTTAGCAGGCACCGTCTGTTTGCCTAGCGCATCTGCTTTGGGATAACAAAGCTGGAAGGAATGCCTGAAATGACTTCTTCTAACCCCCCCATGTTTTCTGGGTGAGGAAGCCACCACCAGGGTAGAAGGCCTGGCCTGAGGTCGCCCAGCCAGAGAATGGCAGGGCTGGGGCTCCCCACCGGATCTCCTGCAGCCCAGAGCACCTCCTCCCACGCTGAGCCTTTAAATCCTCAGCTTCTGGTTCCCTGTTTGGGATAAACATCTGCCAGATTGCAGACAGAGCAGCTCCCATCTTCTCTTCCCACCCCCAGTGGGTTCCAGACTCTCCCCAGTCCTAGATCTCCTTGCAACCTTCACAGGCTCAAGGCTGTGCGAGGCAGACAGAGGTGCCACAGGCTCTGCTGGAGAGGGCCTGGTGCCCGGCTGGGGAGACCTGACCCGCAGACCACACCCCACCCAGTGCCCTCATTTCCCCTATGGGGATGCTGAGGCTCAGACGGTGACATTAGTTGAGGGTCTGGCTTCAGACTTTCTGCCTCCTGCTCCACCACTTGGGGGAGGGGAGGAAAAGGGGCTTCTGCAGAGGGGAGCGAGGTGAAAGCAGCAAGCATTGCTATGTGGACCCGCCCCATGGCAGCCTTCTGCACAGCCCTGCTCCAGCTCCTGCAGGGATCCTGGGGGTGGCATCAGGTCCCCCCTCCCCCACAGCGGGCACTGCACCTCTGTGCCTGGTTGGGCGGTGGGCACCCATCTCCATATAGCTCTTGGAAGCAGCTGGTGCACAAAGAGGGGCTGGTCGGGGCACATGGGGGCATATGGAGGTGGGCATCCCTGCCCTCTCCTACAAGGCAGTAACCTCACCAGGGAGGGGTGGCGGGTGTCTCCTGGCCTCAGATGCCAGGCCCTTGGTGCCACACCACCTGCTTCAGCGAAACCCCAGGGTTCAGAGGCCCTGGAGGCTGGCCAGGGTCCCAGATGCAGCAGCCCACTCTGCCTCCTGCCGAAGACAGCCCAAGGCTGGCAGGAAACTCACGACTCTTGAGGTAGAAGTTTTAGTTTTGGATGAAAATATGGTCTTGGCCTGAAATGGCAAGAAGCAGGCGCCAGCAAAATGAACGGGCCAGTGTGGTTACGGTGACCTGGGGTCACGGCCTGGCTGGGCAGCCTCAGCCCTGGGTTTGCTGACTGACACCCTCCGCCAGTCTGGCGGTGCCTCCTTCCCCAACCCTCCTCTGCAACCGCCAGTCCCCCAAAGGGTCCTGCCACTTACAGATCCTCTTGTTGTCTTCCGTCCACCCAGATCCTGCCTCTTCCTTCATGCTTCCTCCTCCAGGAAGCCTTCCTCAACCTACTCCACTTACAGGGCTTGCTCCTTCCTCTGACATTCCTAAACTGCCCTCTGGCTGAGCTAGCCCTGCCCCCACTTTATGTGTCAGGCAGAGGCCAGTGCCTGTTTCACTGGGGTTTCACAGTACTGAGCTCAGGGCACCCTGTGGGGCCTCCAGGCCAGTCCCAGGGCCCCTTGGAGAGCTTTCCTTGTGGCTGGATCCTGGGCTGTCTACAGTGCTGCACCCAAACCTCAAGTCCTACTGTGCCGGGGGCCCCTGGACTTGTGGAAGAGTCTCTGCGTGGGCATCGCAGGGCGCTTTCCCTGCCTGGGACCTCCCCTAAGAACCTTGAATGAATGGATTCATCAAAAGGAAAAGGAAAAACATGCTGCTATGAAATTCACAAGTTTCTCCTGGAGGAGGAGTCTTAAGGGAACACAGGTAAAAGGCATTTCAGTGGATTTTAACAATGATAATGTCAGTGCTGTAGGCAGCGGGAGGAGGTGGGTATTACGACCCCATTTAACAGAAGAGTAAGTGGAGGGCTGCCACGCTGTGAGATCCACCCAGAATCAACCAGCTGCATGGAGCCACAACTAGAGCCAGAGGGAGGTGGCTGGCTCTTGGCTGCTTATTTCTTATGCCACAGGTGGTAAGGCATTAAAGGAAGTGTCTATGGCAGGGAAGGCTGATTCCAGGTGCCTGTGCTTCGAACCCCACTTTAGAGCTATTACTCCCCTTGCCACATTTTTTTAACACTCAGAATAATGCAGTGACGGTTGCCTAATGGGGTCCATGCTAAGTATGGGTCCAATATGTGGTGCTCCAATACGCAGCTGCTCAAGAATGCATTTATTCCGATTATAGCTATTCACAAGCTTTAGCTGGAGTCTGGCTATCCCCAAATACTTCCTAAGCTACCCCCTTCTTTGGCATGGCCTTTGCTGTGTGGAAAACTGGGAGGCAGGGGCATGACATGGTGACGTGCTGGTTCCCACGCCCTCTCTGCTTAATGGGTCTGGGTGTGAATGACCTGGTGCATACAGACTGCTCTAGAATACACTTGGTCTCAGACTGGGCACTGTCAAGGGGGTGCTGGGGGTGGGGGACGATTTTGAGCATGCGTGTCCTCATACTTCAAAGTGGCTTGAAGCTTCTTTCACTCTGGGACCTGGGATCTGTCCTGAAAGGGCCAGCAAAGGGTTAAGGGAGGGTCGTTCCCTGCAGGTTCCTCCCCATTCCCCCCAAAGAGGCCGCTGTTTTTCCCTGAAGACTCAGAGCTCTGCGCCCTGATACCGAGTGAAGGCCTTTAAACCTGAGCTCTAGGTGGGAGGCAGTGAGGGACAGGCACTCTGGCGGTGTGGAGGGACCCCTTATTCTAGGCTCTGGGTTTCAAGGGCAGAGCTATGCTGAGCCAGCACGATGAAGACTCCCTGTGCCCATGGTTCTGCTACTGGTCGAATGTTTCCACCTGTCCTGGACAGAGGGGCCAGACACAGAAGACCTAAAAGTAGGAAAAGCTGGCCTTTGGGCACAACATGGGTTTAAATTGCTCATGTGATGCCGATTGGCCTCAGACTAACCCAGGCACCTATGGCTGCCCCTGCCACAGCACCTCCCTTCCGTGCTCTGCACTGCGCTGTGCACTCTGTGTGCTCCTGACCTCTTGGTGGCTGTCTGGAGGGGAGCTGGGGAGACCTCTGTCTCTGTAAGGGGGCCTGCTCTTTATCTAGAGGAGATGGAACCTGGCCACCCTGAACACTGTGGGTATAAATACTCTCAGAGCAGGGGGTTCAAGGCAAGTGTGGCATTCCTGCTGGCTGTTGAAAGAGTTGTCCTGTCATCTCCTCTTCCCGTTCCTCCCCCCCTCCATCCCCTTAACACCCTTCTGGTTCATTGTAGGCATCAGAAACACAGCTCATGCAGGTTGGTATGGGTGAACGGCAACAAGGAGATAAGCCCACAGCAGCGTCGGGAGGGGCACCAGGGCCGGGAGTGGGGCACCCTGTGCGGAGTCCCTATCCCTTCTTCCCATCAGCGGCCCACAGGCTGATGTTAGGGGCCCTCTCTGGAATACAGGCTATGCACCCCTGGGGAAGCCTGCTCACCCAGGGGCTCTGGTTCGAAGATGCCCACTGACTTGTCCCAGAAGCTCTTGGAGCCCACCATGGCACTTACTGAAGGAAGGGGACCAGAGCTAGGGGGGCGCAGTTCCTACACTGCCCCCATGGCAGGCAACCCCAGCTTCTGGCTCTGGCTAGTGGGGGTGGTGGTGGAAATGCCACAGTTCCATGCACCAGGGGCTGGAGAGCAGGCTCCTGCGAGTAGGGCAGGAAAATGAGGCCTGCCATCACAGCTCAGGTCTTTGAGGGGCAGGCTCAAGCCTGGGTATGCTCCCTCTCCACAAGAGATCACCACGGCTACCTAGACCCCCTGGTTCTCTAATGTAAAACATCTTTAAGTCCATCATCCTATGACCTATCAACATGTCTTCATGGCCTCTTTCAACCTCCCCAGGCCTCAAGTCTCTCATCTATAATATGAGGGAGTTGGACTGGATGATCTATAGATCCTTCCTGCAAGTCTACACTGGTCTATGATTTTTAATTGATCCTGGAACTCTACATCTCAAGAACCCACAATGGCTCCCTGAGTCCCACTTTATAAAGTCCAGATCCTTCTGCCTCTTAGTCGGTCCACCTTATAGACTTCCTCCACCTCTCAGCTGAATTTCAGTAAGGCAGTGTCCTTATTGTCCCTCAGTTGTATCATTTCTTTGGCTCTTGGTTCATGATATTTCCCCCATCAAAAACACCCTTCCTGGAAACAGTTTGGCAGATACTCAAAAAGCTAAAGATAAAATTTCCATATGATCCAGCAATTCCACTTCTAGGTATATACCCCAAAGAATCAAAAGCGGGGACTCAAACAGATACTTGTGCATGCACGCTCCTATCAGCAAGAATCACAATAGCCAAAAGGTGGAAGAAAACCAAGTGCCCATTGACAGATAAATGGATAAACAAAATGTGGTATAGACATAAAATGGAATATTAGTCAGCCATGAAAAAGAAGGGAATTCTGACACATGAATAAACCTTGAAACCATGATGCAAAGTGAAATAAGCCAGACACAAAAAGAAAAATATTGTATGATATCCCGTGTGTGCTATTTGTAGAGTGGGTGAATTCATGGAGATGGAAGATGGAGGGGAGGCATTGCTGTAGGGGAGTTATGGTGGGTACAGGGCTTTTGTTTGGGGTGATGAGAGGGTTTGGTGGGGCGACGGGGGATGGTCATGGGCATTGTCCAACATTGTAGGTATGCAGGGTACTGCTGAACTGTGCACTTAAAACTAGTCAAGATGGTGAATTTTATGGTGTATTTTACTGCAATAATAATTTGCCAAAAAGAAAATAAAAGAAAAACAGTGACAAAGCTGTCCTGCCCTCTTCCTCCTCTGTGGCCACTCCCTCCCGCTAGGTTTAGCTCTTTCCTTGCTATACTACTGGGGCAGGCCTCTGAGCTCCTTAAGCATTTTCAGGAAACACCTTGGCGCCATGCACAGGCTGGTTCCAGAGGAGGACCTCAGATAACTCAACACTATTTTCTTCCTTTTGAAAGAGTGACCCTCTGCGGTCCCCTTCCTGCCCAGGGGCCACCGCTCCCCCTTGGTAGTGGCTGGGAGCCTCCCTGGGGAGCCAGGGACAGGGCGGTGAGCAGTTACATAACCCGCAGGGAGATTTTTTCCATCGGCCCAGGCGGTGCCAGCTTTCCAGCGGCAGCCACGGCAGGTAGAGGCGCCCTGTCTGGGCCGGCCGTGCCTGGGCAGGGCAGAGATGCTGCGATCTGGAGCAGCTTAGCATAGCTCAGATTCCCCGCGGCGGCTGGGGGCCGGCCGCTCACAGAGCTGTGGGGAAGGATCTGCTGTCTCCTGCCTGCCTGGCTCCAGGGAAGGAGGAGGAGGTGCTGGGGGTGAGCTGCCAGCCAGCCAGGGGTGACCCTCTGGGGCCTGGGACACCCGAGCTGGCCTTCTCCGGTAACCCATTTATCTGCAGGGCCTGCTTCGGCGTGGCAGCCTCAGACAGGGCAGTGCCCGGCCAAGTTCTATCAGGGGATTTAGCAGGGAAAATGAACCCTGGGTGGGGGGTGAGGGCATGTAGGGAAGAGGACACGGTCTGGCAAGGGACACGGGTGATGGTGAAATAATTCCTGACCTGGGTAAAGCTCTCCTGGCCCAGAAGCGAGAGGGAGAAAACCCCAGGCCATTCCCTTTTGTGGCTGTGGCCTGTGCTATTCCCACGCCTGCCTATCCATGCTCCTTCCTCCCCAGTGAAGGAAGCTCCTGCAGCCAGCCAGCTGATGCCTACTGAATACCTTGTGTGTACTAGCATGGTGGTGGGACACAAAGATGACCCAGACGCATTCTTTGCCCCAAGACATCCATTGACACAAGTCTCAGATAAGAAAAACTTAAACAGGGGAGCCCAGAAGACTCCATGAAAGGGACACATGGTAAATGTTCAAGAGTCAGAGGAAGGTGAGGCCCTGGGCTGGGAGATCAGGGAAGGTTTCCTGGAGGAGGCAGATTTGACTAGGAGGAAGAGTACACCTGTTAATCCTGGGCCCACCTCCCAGGAAGACGATAGTCTAAAAGCACTCATTGCCTGCCCTCGTTGTTCCACACTTAATCAGCGTAGGAGGGAGAAATGGAAATGCTGCCCAAGACTGAGGCATGGGGTGGTCTTTGGGAATCTAGGATGGGATAAAGTTAGAAGGGCCTCCCAGTTCATCCCCCCAGGGCAGGGCACCCTCACTGATGGAGACATCTGAGTGGTGTGGCTCAGAGTTGGGGTCCGTGCATGCATTACCTCATTTAAGCTCTACCACAACCCAATCATCCCTTCCAGGACAGAAACATGGGTGCAGAGACATGTTTTAAATGCTCAAGAGCAGCATCGAGGCAGCAATCGATGCTACTGCACAGGTTTGCTGCTCCTCAGGCCTCAGCACTGCTGCCTCAGGGCAAGAAATCCTGTCTAGAGAAATGAGATTCAGGGGCACGACCCACACCTGTCTGCTCCAGATGGCCCAGCTGACCTGATTCATGAAGCTGCAGGCTGGTCTTGCTCTCCCTTCCTGAGCCACCCACACTCCTAACAACACAGGGCAATGGCCATTTTTCAAGGGGAAGGAGTGACTTTTGTCCAAGGCTCCCTCAGCCTCTGCACATCTAGAGTCTCTGACAAGGCCTGCAGTAGACTGCCCATGAGACTTGTAAAAGCCCATGCCGTGCACAGAAAGGCACTTTGGGCTTTCTCAGGAGTGCGGCTTTCTGTGATTTTGAAGAACATAGCAGTGGCGCAGTGGTGCAGTGGCAGAGGCAGGAAGCTGGACACTTGGTTTTGCAGGAAGCTCACTGGTCCCTGGGGGCCTGGGGCAGTAGTTGGCACAGCAGCAGCACCCAAGGCCCCTCTGATGATATGATGACTGGACACCTGGCATGCTGCTGTTCTGGGCACTTTCCAGGACTGGCTGAGGATCAGTGGTCATTTTCTTTCCTCTGCTTATTTTCGGATTCAAAAATCAAAATGCTTGTTTATGATCCGGTCATTGGCTGCTCTGTCTCATTGAGCACTTCAAAGCTCCAGAGAGAACCACAGGCTTAGCACTCCTGGAAGCTACATGTTCCCCCGCCCCACCCAAACTGAACAGTCAGGGCGATCTGGTCTAAGCACTGATGTTGAGGTATCCCACCTGGGTCCTTGAATGCAATGCTTAAGATTTGCACAAACAGATTGAAAGACCACAGGGGAGGGCAAATGAACAGAGACATACAGGAACTGCCACAGTGCATGGTATATAGCAGGTGCTCAATAAGCGTTGAGAAGAAATAAAGATTGGAGAAAAGCAGGTCATATTTACTCATCCCAAAGCAAGTGCAGACAACAAGTTTGGCAACGAGGCACACGGCTCCTACCCACTGTGGCTCTGGCAGCGGGGGCAAAGAACATGGATAGGAGTCAGGCATTGGCTCTTCCTGTTGGGGGAGCCCAGGGCTGTCACAGAATTCTGGGCAGGGGTCAAGCTCCTGTGACTGCTGGCCTCCTGTGATGCCAGGCCAGCCTGCCAAGGCCTGTTGGTGCCCACCTTCAGGGAAATGTGTGTGCCAACTCTGCATGTCCCTTGCAGGGCACAGCCTTCAGCATGGGGACAGATGACCTGCGGGGGGCAAGGCGAGAGCTCAGATGCCAGCCATTTTTAGAATAACAGCCCTTTTCTGGGCTTTTGCAAGCTTCTGCGCAGCCTGCCCACGGGGAAAGTGGCTCGCACTGCCTCTGGCCCTTTGCTTCAGCCTTTCTGATTTCTAGCAACTGGTGGAGGGGAGCTCGATGTGGGTATGGCCAGGGATTTTGCTCAAGCTTTGGAATGCACAGGACAATGTGCTTCTATCCCTGGGTGTGCCTGGCTTGGGCCAACATTAAAATTAGTTTATATGCCTGGAGTGCACATCGGCTCAGTGGTAGGTGTGCAGAAATGAAGGAGGGGGTCTGAGAAGAGGGAGAGCATGCAAGGAGGAGATGGGAACCGGGGCCAGCAGCCTGTGTGGTTTCATAGGGACTAGGGCGAATGGAGAGTGCAGGGGTTTCTTCAGGTACCCTTGGCCTCCAGAGGCCCAGAAAGCTCAGAGACTCAGCGACCTCTAGAAACACAGTGGGATTATTCCACAGGGTGGATTTTGAAATCCCAATTGATGACTTCCTGAGATCGATTCTTTTTTGTTTTTTAGAGTCTCACTCTGTCGCTCACACTGGAGCGCAACAGCACGGTCCTAGCTCTCTGCAGCTTTGACTCCTGGCCTGAATGGATCCTCCTGCTTCAGCCTCTGGAGTAGCTGGGGTTTCAGTAGCAATGCCGCCACACCTGCCTATTTTTTTTTTTTTTTCAGAGATGGGGTCTTTTTATGTTGCCCAGGCTGTTCTCAAACTCCTGGCCTCAAGCAATCCTCCTGCCTTGGCCTTGCAAAGTGCTGGGATTACAGGCATGAGCCATTGTTCCCAAACATGATACAGATTCTTGATTTTCCCAAGCTTTTGAGCCTTACACCCTATTTAGGATGTGGCATGGGAGCCAGAAGCTCCAGCTAGCCTCGTGATGTTGGGTGAAACTTGCAGCCTTACTGAGCCACTTTCCCCATGTATAAGCCTGGGGAGGGATCCCTGTCCTGGAACCTACCTCCGCTTCACACACAGGAAAGTGCTCAGAGGAGTTTCAAAGCCCCTCATGCCCCAGAGAGCATTGGTACCCATGACTGATGGCTCCATGCCTCCCTTCCACAGCCATTTCCTGAGCATCTACTATGAACCATGATGCCAGGAGCTGGGGACAGCCAATAACTCGGCCAGGATTCTGGCCATCTAGGAGTTTACAACCTAGACTCCAGGAATCGATATCAGCTCCCTTCTCCCTTCCTATGTAAAAGACAAGAGTTAGGAACTTCAAACTTCTGACAAAAGGGAATGACTTGATTTTCCAGAGACCTTGAGAGAATCACAAGAGAAGGAGGTTTTCCCCTTAGGAAGAGAGTTAGAGGAACGGCCCAGGTTTTCTTCCCAAGCCTGAAAACATGGGACAAGGAGAGGGGCAGGAGGATGGGAGAAACAGGGGTAGAAGTGGGGGCAACACACCCATCCAGGATGAGGTGAGGGTAAGATACATCTTCAGGCTTGTCTCACACTTGAGAGATTCACTGATAAGGAAAGCTAAGTCAGAAAATCTTGAGTGCCCCTTCTGGGCTAAAGTCATTCCCAGAGACCCCCCAGAGTCACCACTCAACTGAGTTTCTATGTATGAAAAGCCCAAAACACAATGCTTGATGATGACCCAGCCAGAAACTCTGAAGAGTTTCTCCGCTCTTTAGCTCAAGGTCAGCTTTTTAACGGGCTGTCTTCTAGAAGGTGCTAGAGAAGAGCAATTTATTTTGAAATCTGGTCACACACCAGATTCTGATTTTGTGTTGTCTTTTCACAACAGGCCTGCTGTGTTTATGACTTGGTTGAGACGAATTTTTTTTTTTTCAAAAAAAGGTATCGCATCCTTCTGTTAGATGTGTTGTTGGCAACGGTTGCTAGGGAGAGCTGGGTTCAGTTACAGACACACTGATGCCGGCTCTAATAATACTTTGCTCTGCATAGCTCGGATGCAGACACCTCTTGGCTAAACAGAGCACACACATTTCAACAGAGAAGGGCTTGAACTTGTACTACCCAAGCCTGTCTCAGCAAAGGAGCATTCCCAGAGCCCACGTGGACGTCCCGGGGCAGTGACAGGGCAGTGCTGGGTGGAGGGGGCTCAGGCTTCCATTCCTGTCATTCCAAAGGTCCCATAAAAAGAGGCACACTCGTTCTTCACTTCTCTGTGAAACTGGAGCCCCTTCACCGCCCTGTATCACGCCACAATTTCCTGATGAGGATCCAGGGAAACTTTCAGTTCCTTCTCTAACCCAGGCACCCTGGGCAGCCCACATTCTCCTGAAAGTTGGAAACAATCAATGCACATCATCTAGTTAGTCAGTCTAGTCTGCAGTCAGGACCCTGCAAAGCCGGAGAAATTGGGAGCCTTGGTGGGAAGGGGTACGGGGAGACAGGCTGAACTGCAAAGTGCTGCCCAGCCTCTGGTACAGCCTTGGCACCGTGGGTGAGAAGGAGGCCCTTTTCCTAAAACATGTGATAGCTGTTCCAACACGTATCCCAGGCCAAGGAAAAGGAAAATGGGAAAAGGAGCTGAGGACAGAGAGAAATGGAGGCAGTGGGAGAGAAGAGGTGGCTTTCATCTCATCAACGAGGAGGTTCAGGGTGACGACGAGAAGAGCCTGAGGCTGGGGGAGTGGAAGGCATGTTCTCAGCAGCTGAGGCCTCCTGTGTAACGGGGTTCTCCTGCCAGCTCAGGCTCAGAGTTTTCCCCCATGGCTCAGCAGAGAGCCCAGCACCTGGCAGGTATTTCTTGACTGGTTCGTGGCATGACAGGCAGAGCCAGCTGATTCATAAGTGGCCGCGATGAAACAGTTCAGTGTCTCTGGGGTGTCTCCTCAATGGTGGTGTTCCACCCTGGCTAACGAATGCCCAGGTTGTGTCCTTGGAGAATCTAATTCAACTGATTAGGGGTAGGTCCCCTGCCTGCTGTGTTCTCATGATTCTCATGCACAGCGAGGCTGAGAACCACTGACCTAAAGAAGAGCCAGTATCTGAAATGCAATATTCCCAGGACAGACCTCCACTCTGACAATCACACTGATGACAGACTGTGCCTTAGTTTGCCCATCTATGAAACAGAGCCGCCACCTACAAACCATCAGTCATTCAATGCCTTGTGACTTCCCACTGTGGTCCCTGGACTAGAGGACTAGCATCTACCAGGAGCATGTTTGAAACGCAGAATCTCAAGCCCATCCCAGGCCTCCTGCATCAGAATCTGCATTTAAACAAAATCCCATGTGATTCATATGCACATTCCGGTTTGAGAGCCCTTGACCTAATAAAGACCACATGCTTGGCACATTAAGAAATGTCTGTTTAATAAATAGAATTTTACTTACAAGGACACTACTAATAAAAGGGCCACATTTCAGGCAAAAAGGAATTGGCTTGGATGTAAAAATTGAAGACGATTTTGGAGCTGTGGGATTGGTGACGGGGTCCTCTGAGACCCCAGGGTCTCTATCACTGTCATGGCTCATTGAGAATGGTGCTTCTGGGTTCCTTGAGATAGCAGTGCTGAGTCTGGCTGGGAAGGGTTAAAGGACCTTAGACCTTCTCCCTTCTCCCACCCTGCACTTCCCACTCCATGGGGGCTGCACCCCAGCTTGGCAAGAGCCCTCAGACCTCTGCTGCAGAATGTTTACCACATCTGTGGTTGCCCCTCTCCCTCCATGCTGCCGACTCCCATCACTGAAGCCCTGGCAGCAAGAGAAGTCAGCCAGGGAGAACCAAGGGTAAAGACTGCTGCTGGGAGCTGTGTTAAGGAGGCACTTCATACCCTGGCCCCTTTGGAGCCTGTATTGCTAAGCCAGGTCCCAGAACTTGTGTGTGGAAGTGGTAGCTGAACCTGATCCTATGGGGGCATCTCAGAGGCTGCCAAACTGAACCAGGTGCTGGTTGGGGACCTACAGCCAGATGGGCCTTGAGTGGATGGAGCTGAGTGCAAACCTCAAGGAGGAAGCAGAGGGGAGGACTGTGCACGCCGGGTCTAGAACTGCCTGCCAGGAAGGGATGCAAACATAGTTTGCCAGAAAATGAAGTCAGGTGGAAAAAGACATCCCTGGAGGTGTTAAGAGGGAAAGCAGGTTTGGCTGAGCCCAGCCCATCGCTTTCTTTTCTTGCACCTCTCGGGTTTGGGTGGTGAGGGGCCATGAATTATGCTGTCCAGAAAGGCCCGCTCCACCTCTGTCTCCTTGGCTGCAGAGAGAAGGCACAGGGCCTGAAGAGGCTCAGCCAGATGTGGTTCAGGTGTCCTCTGGGCCTTGGAGTCAGGGGACCACTGTGGGGTCAGGGCAGCTCTGCACCAGCATAGTCCACCCGCCTTCCCGTGGCAGCTGAAAGGGCCCTGTCTAGCCACCCAGGAGGCCTGTGTACGCAGATCAAGCCTCTGGTTATACTCTCAAGGGGCTCCCTCCTTGGCTCACATGAAAGCTGGGACTGCAGGTGGTAAACAGGGGTGAGTGGTGGCCTATGTGGACATTTAGATTTCTAAAGACCTGACCCGCAGATACTCCAGCCAGGCAAATGACTGGCTTCCTCCACTGTGGGGGAGGGGAGGAGGAGCTGCTCTGAAACCTCAGAATGTGAGCCGTGACTGCCTTGGATAGGGGGTTCCCTTCTTGCCCTGAACTTCAGCTGTCCCTGCAGGCCCCTAGCCCGGGAGAAGGGAGGCTTCCAAAGCCTTCCTTTTCAGACATCCATTTCTCCATGATGACCGAGGGCCCTCCAGCACCAGGCACTGTGCAGCCCCTGGGATATAGAGGTGCAGAAAGTAGAGGGGTTCCCACCTCCCAGAGCCCAAGATAGAGGGGCAGTAACAGCACACACCCCAGTTTGTCACTGTGGATTCATGTGGCCATTGGTTTAAGTTCAACTCCTTCTTCACTGCAAACCTTTTAAGGACAAAGCTGTGCCCATTGACTGACTGCTGTATCCTCAGTCCCCAGGCTGGTGCCTGGCACACTAGAAATACTCAGTGAATACCGGGAGGGTGACTGAACATTGTGGCTACAGGATGAGAGGTGCTGGGACAGGAGAAGGGCCAGTGCTTCCTGGAAAGTGGGGTCCCATCACCACCTGAAATAGGAGTGTGAGATGCTTCAGGGGGAGGTGCATGCTCAGAGTGGGACAGAGAAGCGAATTCTGGGCTGGGGGAGAGTCCGTCCATGCAGGGTGTAGTGGGAGGTTCAGCCTGGCTGGTGGGGGGTGGGAATGATGTGGAGTGCCAGTTCTCTGCCCCAGAGACAAGGTGGCACCCGCAGGACTAGGTCTCTTAGGCTGGTCCCAAAGCCTGCATCACTCATGGCAGACCCACCATTGAGCCACTATATGGGGTGAGTGGGTTTGTGAGGACTTAGGGGGACCCAGGACAGTTTCCCACTAGTGGCAAGGCCTCGGGAGCATGAGAAAGGGAAAGGCTCACACAGGGTCCCTCGTGCCCCTTCCCGAGGCCCAGGCTCATCTCCAGCAGCGCAAAATCGAGGGTACACTGACGAAGGCTGTTGTTTGCACTTTCCCAATGGGAACTACAGAGGCCAAGCTCCAACTGATGACAAACGAATCAGGTCTGGAATCCTTGCTTCCCAGCTTTCAATTTTGTGTTTTCTTCCCTGCTGTAGTGTTTGCCAAACTGTCTCTCAGCACACTAATCCCACAAGAAGTTCTTAGCTGGGGAATGCAGAGGACTTTGTTGAGTTAAACGCAGCCAAACAGGTTCCCTTCCTGCTGGGACATCTGGAGCCTGTCCTAAGCCAGTGCACTTTGTGGTTGATTGAGAGGTGAGTGCAGGGGCCGTAGGGCCCCCTTTGTGGCTGACTGTTCCCCAGGATGGATGGTCCGCTGGACACTTGTGGGTGAGGCCACCCTTACCATGGCAGGTTGGAAGAAATGCCCAATCTGAGGTGGCCCCTGCAGCCAGCTGCCCTCCCCAAGTGCCCCATGCCCTGGGTGCCTGTCTGCCACTGGGTCTGGCTGGGTTACTTGGAGCTGGCAACCACTGTCTAGAACTCTTGCCCCATCCTGGCCCTTTTTTGAAAAACAAAACCCAAAGCTGAGACCACAGGCTGATGCTGTCCCTGACTCCCCTGTGCTGGGTGCTCTGTGGCAGACAGGCTTCTCTGCCCGCCACTCTGCACATGCTCCCAGGACATTCCGGCCCGCGAGGAACATGCCCCATGTGCAAATCCCTCAGGTAATGCGGGAATTCGTCACCAGGGGAGTGCGGGCGATCCAGGAATGGGAACCTGATCAGGGCCTGGAGCAGGAGAGAAGCAGCCCAGGCTGGCCAGGGAGGGCTCATGTTGCAGTGAGTGCAACTCACATGCAGAGGAGAGGGTGGGTGGGGATGGAGCCCTGCCGGCTGCATGTGGAGGTGGCCTTAGCGGCAACTTCCTCCCAGCTTTTAGGGAAGACAGCAGACTGTGAACCACATGGTTAAGGTGACGGTGGCCATATGCCCTTGTTTACACCTGTTGTCTAGGCATAATTATGAACTTAACCCCCTTTGACTTTCACAGGTGTTGCAGTTTGGATGATCTATTGTGTGGTCACCCTAGTTGAGGTGGCCCTATAGCCTGCCATTCTACTTCATTACTTGGAAATTACCATTTTATCTCACCTGGACGGGCAACTCACTTTGTTAAGACGGCCCTGTAGCCTGCCATTCTACTTCATTACTTGGAAACTACCATTTTATCTCATCTGGACCAGCAACTCACTTTTAATCTCAACTAGTCTCTAAAATACAAAATAGGAGGAAAGGAGAAACGGCTCTCCCCCAGCCAAGAGTCTCCAAGGACAGTCCCAGGACCTGGTGTGGCCACCATCCCATGACCCTGCTATCTCTCCCTGATGTCACCAGTTTTGGGGCCACCAGCTCGTCTGCTACTGCCCATACAGACAAGCAGGTACTTGTGAGATGAAACATTGCTAAGCTCCGTCCAAGTGCACACGCCCACTCCCACGACACACTCATGCTGATAGAACCACTGGACGCGGGTCTCCATGGAGGAAGCAATGATCAGGGGTGGGGTTACACTCTCAGAGTTGAAGGGATATTAAGAGGGAAAGAGCAAGGATGAAGACAGTCTTGCATCACCGTGCCTTTCCTCTGCCCAGGAGCCATAGTGTGAAGGTAAACAGACTATCCCTTTTCTGCTTATGTGTGGCTTTGCTCAAACCCATCTCACTACCAGCGATGACCAACTGCATATCTGCAAAGGTCTAAGGACTTAGCCCTGGGTGGAAGGAGGAGGAAAAGAGAAGTCCACAGCAAGTTCACGTCTGCTTGGATGTGGAGAGGTCAAAGCACAGAGCCAGGTTGAGACCAAGCGCCAGCCTCTTATGAAAATAGAAATTGGGAAAGGCTGGTTAAACATAAAGCACCTATAAAATTATATTGGTCCATCGTAACCAGGGAGCTCACACATAAACACACACAAATCCAGCCACTCATTCCTGGCCCCTTGACTGCCTTTGTGTTTTCTATAATTAATCGGGCAAGGGCGGAACTTGGGAAAAGTCCAACTGTGGCCAGAACTCACAGCCTTCTCGCTAATAACTCACCAAACACAGAGGGGCAGGGGGCGTGGGGCGGTGGCGGCCCGCGTCCAGTTACCTGCAGCATGTTGAGGAGCAGGCTCCGGAACTTGGTCCCCTCCACCATAAAGAGCGCCATCTTGTCGCAGAGCTTGGCAGCGGTGAAGGCGAAGCTGCGGTCAGACACAGCCTTCTGGTAGATGGTGCGCACGATCTCGCCCAGCATCTCCTCGGAGTTGGTGGAGTTCTGGGCCTCCTCCATGAAGGTGGTGAGCTTGGCATCCACGTCGCTGCTGTTGTTCCGCATGCTGTTCAGGATCTCGATCAGCTTGTCCATCTTGTTCTGCTGGGGAGTGGTCGTCTCCACGGCCACTTCATCCTGGGGGTGTCAGAGACAAATGAATGTGCCTGAGTGAAGCCGAGGTCTCTGTGCAGGGGTGTCCTGGTGGAAAGAGGGTGGCCACCCCCAGAAAGCAGGACCAGGCCTACTTTCCTGGATCTGAGGGCTGGTCCCTCTGGGAACCTCTGCCAAAGACCCGTCATGCACCAAAAGCTCCTTGTTGCCTTTTTTCTTGGCCCCTATGACATCCAGGACTGATACTGCTTTTGGGTTCTAGCTCCTAACCAGGATTCTCACATACATTGGCTTTTTTTTGTTTATTTGTCCATCAAATGTCTTAATCTAGAAATGATTTAATGGAACTTATGAAAGAGGAAATAAGATAACAAATATGAAATCGGGCCAAAGAGAAAATGAGGGTAGGAAGACTTGGTCAGGAAGGCAGGTCAGATCCAAAATGCCTGCAGTGGTGGTTAAAAGTGGCCCAGGCAGTGGCCACCTTGTCCCCCATACCCTCAGCTCCGAATGCCCAAAAATGACTTGTTCTCTGGGCATAGGGCCCCCTGTGGGCACAGCCCTGGCTTTTTGTCCTGTGGAGACTGTGCTGGTCTTCTGTAGACATATGCCACACACCAAGGAATCCTCCCATGTGCCACTAAAACGGTTGGTGCTTCTAGGAGGGATATTACAAGTAAAAAGCCCTACAGCCTTATGAGGTTTCACTGCAACTAGGACCAGACCAGGGGCTTGAAGAAGAAAAAAATGTCATCTTATTGTATTGACTCATTCTTGGTGGCCAAGAATGGGAACAACTTAACTGCAAGGGAGTGAGATCTGGCTGGAAGGGCAGGGTCAGGGTCATGAAATGAGATCCAAGCTTGTTCTTCTGTCCCCGACAATAGAAGCTCTGGGCTAGAAGGCACAGACCAAGGCTCTAGATCCCACTCTCTGCCTCTAGCTGTGTGGCTTTGTGTAAGTAATTTCACTCTCTGGGCCTCAGTTCCCTAACCTCACCTAACACGGTGAGGTTAGACGAGAAAAGCTATAGCTTTCCTTGAGCCCTTCCATGGTGGGATCGAGTTCCAAGGGCAGCTAGTCTCTGGCTTGAGAACCAAATACTCAGGAGGCTGAGGCAGGAGAATGGCATGAACCTGGGAGGCGGAGCTTGCAGTGAGCCGAGATCGCGCCACTGCACTCCAGCCTGGGCGACAGAGCGAGACTCCGTCTCAAAAAAAAAAAAAAAAAAAAAAAAGAAAGGGCTGAATCCTGGGTGAAGGAATAGGGTGTCCTAGTTCTTCTCCTCAAACCCAACCACCTCTTCAGAGAAGGCTACTCTGAGTCCCTGGGTAAAGTTAGCAGGACACAACTCCCCACCCCAAGAGACATCTCATGCTTTACCTGTCTCTTGAAAGGGAGAAGGAAAGTGTTGCTCTCCCTGATGAAAATGTTTAGGATGTGGCTGGTTGGCCACCTAGGATTTACCCTTTTTTAAAGTGAGCAACTAACAGAGTGGGGAGTGACCCAGCCTGAGCCTGAGCCCATGTCTTCTTGATCCAGGAGTTCAGGAGGCCTCACCTGAGTGGAGTCCTTGAAACTGATCTATAGGTGCTATAGATCTACCTTCTCTGTTCCATTCCCCCATGTACCCCTCTCTTCAGACCATCTGGGCCCCAGGGCAGGAACAGTGGTCTGCACACAGAATAGGAACTACCCACAAGAACATATCTGTACACGTTATTTCATTTAACCTTCACAGTCTCTCAGCAAGGTGTGTAGTATTAACACCCATTTTACAGATGAGTAACTGGGGCTCAGGGAGGTTAGGTGACTTGCCCAAGACCACCCAGCCAGTCAAAGGCAAAGTGAGTCTGAGCCTGCTCAGCTGCTCTCTAAAGCCCGTGCTGTTTCCACTCTGCTGCCCTGCAGTTACATTTAGCAGAACGCTAGAGGACTTGGTGGGGAGGATACTGGGAGCAGCATCTCATCTTCAAGAGTGGATCCAAGAAGAGGTCTGACCTGCCTTATCCTGCCTGAGTGTGGACCTTGGGCCTGGCCTCTGGGGCAAGAGCTTGAGGAGAGATGGCAGTAGGGGAGGATGGAGGAGAAGCCCAGAACATGGAGCTCTGCAGAAGCCCCAGGAGGAAGCCTCTGTAGGCCCTGCTGCTGTGTGGCGATGGCTGTAGACAAGCTGGCCTTTCCTGGGGCAGTTCCTCTCCAGGGTGACCTTACCTGTGTCCTTGCTGGGCAGTGGGGTTGGGGGTGGTGGCACTGGGGTGAGCACAATGGACTTTATGCTGCAAGTACAAATCCCCATCCCTCTTCTGGAGGTTTAGGGTCATCTCCTGAAGCTATGGGCCAGGCCAGGACTAGGGTGCAGAAAGAGGCTCCTGGGAGCAAACGTAAGGAGGCCTCACTCTCGGGTTCACACTAGCACAGGCGGGCACCTGCGTGATGCTGAGAATGGAGCCGCCTTACGGTTTGCACTGTAGAGCACTCCCTGGCTGCTGGGTGATGAAGGCGGGAAACAGGAAGGCTGGAATCAGTCTGCCCCCACTCTGAACAACTCACCTCTGCTCCCCATTCTGGCAGAGACCACTGCCTGGATGGTACTCACCTGTAGAAAAGCTTCAGTCCTTATTTCATAAGCTCCACGTTTCCCCAAGCGCCCTTCAGCACAAACAATATCTAACCCTAGAATATGCTCTCCGCACCTCCCCCATCACTCCCAGGCATGAATCTCTTCCCCCGACTCCCTTGGGCTGGGGGCTGGTGCCAAGTGCCTACCCTGGGCCTCTTGCAGGTTGGAAGGTGAAAAGCCCAAGTGTGCTGGAGGGGTTCATGATGGCCCTACCTGCTGGCAGTGGTGGACCAGTGTGGTGGGTCCCCACAGTGACCAAAGCCCCTGCTTCCCTGTACACGGCTCCCCAGACCCTCAAACCCACAAGGCTCTGCACTGTGCCCACCTACCAAAGTGCCTACCTCTTGCTGTCCTCCCTGGTGCAAGAGAAGAACAAAAACTCAATTACCGGTACCTTTTCCTTTAGCCTTCGCCGCAGTCTGTCTTTGGAAGACTGGAGCAGGGTAATTTTGGGCCGCTCCCCGATGCGGTCGGGAAGAATACTGTCTTTACGTTTTGTCTCAACCTCTGGCCCCCCTGGCTGCTGTGGGGGCAGCCGCTCAGAAGCCACCGGGGCCAGGGTGTCAGGGCTGCGGGGGGCTTCGAGGCTGCCGTGCCCGGTGTCCCCTGCAGTGTCCTCTAGTTTTGGGCTCTCGATGGTCACGGTCTCTTTGGCATTGCGGTGTGCACCTGCCTCCCCCTTGTCGCCTGGTGGGTGCTTCATGTTGCCATGGTGCCAGCGCCGGTTCTGGCTGTAGCCGTGGTGAGTGGGCCTCCCTGAGGGGTGGGGTGCTGAGCCCCCCTGGTAGGATTTCTGGTGGTCCCTGTTGTGTTTGGCACTGCCTGGCTGGTGGTCACCATGCTGTTGGGGCTTGTTCCCCCCAGGAGGTCTCTGCTGCCGCCTGCAAATGGAAGAGGAAAGACAGAGAAGGCGATCACTGGGCGGGCCGGTCAGAGTCCCTGTGCCCAGCCACCACAACAGGAAGTCATTGCCTTGTCCATATACTCATTCTTCCAACAAACACTTCCTGAGCACCTTCTACGTGCCAGAGTCTGTGACAGCGCCTGGGGATACAGCAGAGAACAGGCAGACAGGTCCTTGTTACTGCAGAGGACCAAAGCCAATTCTTTCCTTAAAACTGGTACTTTATTCACTTACTAGAATATGTGTGAATGCAAGCATGTGGAACAAAATTAAAAAGATCCAGTAGCAGATAACAGTGAACCCTCCTGCCTCTGACTCTGTCATCATGTATGGCCTTTGGAAGCAGCCGCTCCACGTGTGTGAATCTTCCAGACATATTCTATGCATGTACCAGCAAAGATGCATACACAGACCTGCTACTCACAAGCACCTTCCTATGAATGACTGTTCACCATAATGCTTCTTGAAAAGTTATATCCCTTTCAAACAACTTTTTTTTTTTTGGAACATTGTCATTGTCACCCCCAAACCCACAAACTAAATATGCTATAAGAAGTTTTTACGGCTAAATTGTGTCCCCTATCCACCCCCCAAAACTTCATATGTTGAAGCCTCAACCCCCAACACTTCAGAATGTGACTGTATTTGGAGATAAGATATGACGGATCACCTTTAAAGAGGTGATTAAATTAAACAAAGCTGTTAGGGTAGGCCCTAATCTGAACTGACTAGTGGCCTTATAACAAGAGGAACTTTTGACACACAGAGACACCAGGGAGGCTGCATGCCCAGAAGAAAGACCACATGGAGACACAGCAAGAAGGCGACCATCTGCAAACCAAGGAGAGAAGCCTCAGAAGAAACCAACCCCACCGACACCTTCATCTTGGACTTCCAGACTCTAGAAGTGTCAGAAAATAAAATGCCTCTTGTTTATGTAGCCCAGTTAGTGGTACTCTGTTATAGCAACCTAGCAAACAGATACAGAAGGAATATTTAACATGATGGGTGTAGGTCAAGACAGGCTCATCTGACAACACTTTCTAAGCACAGAGAACAGGTATGAGTTGTGCAGCAGGAACAAACCCCAAACTTTTGAGTTGTGGCCGAAAGGCAAGTGAAGGGGTGGTGAGGACATTCTCATGACCCTTCTGGCTGGCTGAAAGGCTGCTTCCTGCCACTCAAAGCATTACTATGTTCAAACTCCATCTTACCCTCAGGGGGTTTTCCATGCCACAACTTTACTGGAAGTGCAGTTGGAGCACAAGATAAGCATGAATTCCTCAAAGGTTGTAAAATAGTGGAAAGATTTTGCAGAAAGATAATGTTAGCTTCTAAAGAATAAGCTCTGCACCTCCTCCGTGACCTATATTGAGTACCACAGACCTTCATTGCATTGCCTGTTATGAACAAATTATATTTATTTACTTACAACTTATTGCCTATTACTTATATAAATTCAGTTTTAATATTTACTTGCTACATTTTTATTTGTGAAAAATTGAGGGTATCCTGGGTTGGGGTTAAATGCATTATTTTTTTCCCACTAAAATTAATAAAAATTTTTTTTTTCACTGAAAAGCTGCCATTGAAAAGCTTAGTAGCTCATTATCCCCAATGGGGATGACAGTCCCTTTGACACCACCCTGTTGGGGTGCTGGGTACCTTGTCACAATCTAGGCCCTTCATTGGGCCTCTGCTGGAGCGGTGGGTGGGGGTGGGGCTACAGTTCCTGCAGGGGTGTTTGGCTGGAGGAAAGTAGCTACTGTCTTGAGTTTTCTGTCTTGCTAGGCTGTCCCTTCCCTGGTCCTCTGGCTAGAAAGAGTGGGCTTTTGTTGGGGCTCCATTTATCTGCTCAGGCCTCATAGTGTTTCTGGGCCTCCAGTTTCTTTAGCTCCAAGTCTGGGATATCTGAGCCAAGAAGAATACCCCAGGAACTCAGCAGTGTGTCATTCTTCAGTTCCCAAGGTCCCTGGCCTGTCCGTCTTCTTTCTACCTTTTGGAGTCTTCTTAGGTTTCTTTTTATATACAGTGTCCAAGGTTTGGGGTTGTCTGTATTTATTTCAATAATTTAAGAGTCATTATTAAAATATCTGTAAAAATCTGGTACCCTGAACTGAATCCTGCTGACTAGGCGTACCCTGGGCCCTTCTCAGGAGGCCTGCGTGACATTTTTCATCCTTGGTGTCCAAGTTCAATCTTGTTGGGTTCTGATATACATTCCTGGGCAAGAGCACTATTGCCTTGACACTTGGGTGGGAGAGGCAGCCCCTCCATTCCCAAACACACCCCCCTCCTCACTGGCATTGCTGAAATACTCAGTTTCACTCCCCATGGCAGGGTAGGAGCTATCAGCACCAGCACCTGGAGAAGAGTTGGGCCCCATGAGAAAAGTGGGGCCCTTGAGTCAGGTTCCTACCAACGATTCTACCACCAACTGGCCTTCCGATTACCTAGCCCAGCCCAGCCCCGAATGCCTGAGTCAGCGGGGAGGGCTGCAGCCCTCATTCTGCAGAGTGTGAGGCAACCCCCATTGGAAAGCCCAGAAGAAGCTGTGGCCCACAGACCACTCTCCAGGGTGCCTCGTGCCTGTGACTTTTTGTGAATTCTCCCTCCTTTAACTTCTCAGTTACTTTCAACTAATTGCTCCTTCATTCTCTTTGTTCTTTCAATGTGAGTTATTTTTAAGCCCAGAGAGGAACCTTGGAAATTCCCTGGCAGATAATAATTGATTCTCACAACTTTTGTCATCCTTATTTAGAATTTTTGTGGCGCCTGCAGCGATGGCCCAAGAAATGTCCCCAAAGGATGGTTGACCAAGCCCTTCCTAACATCCGTCTTGAAACTGCCTGGTTTCCCACTTGCCATATCAGGGATTTCCCTCTGTCTACCCAGTGCACTCCTCCACCCCCAGAAAAGAAAACAACTTCTGTCTACCTGGAGGGGGAAGGAAGTAATTGCTACATGGCTGGTGGTCAGGGGCTCCATAAAGAAATCAGCTGGCTCCTGCAGGGCTTCTGCTGTTCATTCCTGGAAATCTGGAGGGACCTGGAATTCCATGTCTTCCTGGTTCGAAAGAGCTTGGCGCCAGCCAGCCCTGACAATATAGCAATGGACAAGAATGCCCCAGGCCACTTGGCATTAGTGGGAGTTCTCAGACTCACCCTTGCTGGGTGGCGGCTCCTTTGCACATGTGGAAAGCCATCCGTAGGTAGGAGGGAAACCACGGAGTCCACCTCAAGTGTTCCCTCCTAATTGGGTAGGCAAGACTAACAGGTTCAAAAGAAGGAGATCTCGATATGGAGCTAAACGGCAGATGGAATCAGCTGGGTGAGCCCTGGGAGGGCAGGGAAGAACCCAGATGCCACTGGAGGAAGAGGCACTGAGACTGGCCCTCTGTCCTCCCTTTTCCTTCTTCTTGCACAAGGCTTTGCTTAGTTCTCAGGGCATGTGATTGCTGGGGCTGGCCTCTGTGTGCAGACAGGCCAAAAACCTTTCTTCCCATTCGACAGATAAGACAACTGAGGCTCCGTGAGGTGCACTCCTACAGCAGAGGGTCTGCCAGGGACTCCAGGAGTGGGCTAAGCCTGTCAACTACTCACAGCACCTTGCAGCCACCTCCCATCTGTCTCCCATTTGCTTTTACATACAGCCTCCTTGGCTGATGAACACTCAGGGAAAAGGACTGCAGTGACCTGTAGTAATGGAGAGAAAGGGCTGAATGGCCACTGAGACCTCAGTGGTGATAACTGCATGAGGTCCAAGTTCTTTGCCTGAGAAGGAGCCAAGAGGGCCGCTAAGGGCACTGGAACAGACTTGGGGTTGGGCCTCGTTCCCCAACAATGGACACCCAGGCTTCCCTGCTCTGGCCATTCACAAATATCTGTCAGCGGTCGTTGGCTGGGCCAGCCAAAACCAGCTCCCCTCTCTTCTGTATTTGCTGGCGCTGGGTTTCGTCGATACCTTCATTCAGGGGCCAGCTGGCTGCTCCCCACGAAACCTGTGGGTTTGGGGTTTGGCTGGGCCAGGGATGAGCCGATTTTGCTCCCAGCAACCCAGCAAGGAGACTGCACTTGGTCTCAGACACATGGACATGTAGATCCTGGGTTGGGAAACATACTGGACACCCAGTTTTGCAGCCCTGCAAGCAAGAAGGGCAAAAACCCACCTCTCTGCCTCTTTATTTCTGGGGAAGTCTTCTTCGGGTGAGGATGAATGGCCCAGGAGATAAGATTAATATTCCATTTGTGCTATGGGCAACACCTGCTGTTAGGAAAATAATGCTTTTTTTTTTTGGAGAATGGAAATTGTCAGTTTATGCTTTTTCCATCATTCATTTAGTTTATTCTTTCTTCGTTGGGTTCTGAAATCAGATGTCTTGTTTTACTCTAAGATTCCACTCTTTTTTTTTTTTTTTTTTTTTTTTGAGACGGAGTCTCGCTCTCTCACCCAGGCTGGAGTGCAGTGGCGCGATCTCGGCTCACTGCAAGCTCCGCCTCCCGGGTTCACGCCATTCTCCTGCCTCAGCCTCTCCGAGTAGCTGGGACTACAGGCGCCCGCCACCACGCCCGGCTAATTTTTTGTATTTTTAGTAGAGACGGGGTTTCACCGTGGTCTCGATCTCCTGACCTCATGATCCGCCCGCCTCGGCCTCCCAAAGTGCTGGGATTACAAGCGTGAGCCACCGCGCCCGGCAGATTCCACTCTTTTATACAAAAAAACAAAAATGTTCTCGGAACACCACAGCTGCATTTTGGGAGGTGGGTGTAGGGAGAATAACTTCAAATTTTGTTTTTTAAAAAAATGGTTTTAACAGCAGTCCAAATGGAGACAAATGTCCCTCTGTTCGTTTTTTATTTCATAATCATTCCCAACTAGATATTCTGAGTGCCACTGACTTATTATGGTTCTCTCCATGTCGGACACTTTACCACATAATTTGTAGGTCTGCTTAAAAATTTCTGAAAGCAAAATTCCTAGGGCAAGTGGTTTTAAAACTATGCATGGGCTCATATTTCTTGCCTTCAGGAAAAGTGATGACTGCTTATTACCAGCGTAGGCACCTCCACTCCTGCCCACCTACACATGCCCTGAGTGAGCTCTGCCTGCCCTGGCCCAGTCACCTGGGACAACGCAAGGGTTGTGGTGAGGCTCAGAGGCACAGGCACCGGCAATTTCTCTGCAGCTCGGGGGCTGCTCAGCTGAGCGATGGCATATAGGACCCAGGAACAAAAGTTGCCACACACACCCACACCAGTTTGCAGAATGATGGGGAAGCTTAAACAGGAAAAGTATAAGGGAGGGGAGGTTTTCTTCCCTCATGAGGGAGTCAACCAAGGGACATCATGGTATTGGCTGATGAACACTCAGAGACAAGGATCACAGTGACCTGTACTAACGGAGCACCCATGGTGTGCGCAGGGCTGAATTGGATGATGGGTGTCCCTGCAGGACACTCCTTGCCAGGTCTGTCTGGGGGATGGCAGCCTGCACAGAGCCTGGCACTGTGCCACTCATAGTTGCGTGGGCTGGGTGATCTCACCTCTCTGTGTCTCTGTTTCCAGCTGTGCCGGTCCCCACCTGAGGGGCAGTTGTGAGGATTGCATGAGTTTCAGCATGATGGATGAGAAAACCAAGGTCCAGAGAGCTTGCTTTGTTCTTCTAGGGTTGCCCAGCTAGTTAGTGGCAAAGCCCTCACTGGAACTCAGATCTGTGTTTCTGCTGTAACATGCCAAATGACTGGATTTAACAATTACTTATTGGAGATCTCAGTGCTCTTTGGAGAACTGGGGGCATCGCTACAAAGCTTAGGCAACTCACGGGCCCTGTAATTGCCAGGGCCATCATTATCATGATGTTGGCAACAGCAGCACTGGACCAGCTACTTCCTGAGCACTCCCTCCACTCTGAGAGGAGAGGGCCAGCATGCATCAGAAACACTCCTGCCACCGTGGGCGGCCAGCCAAGCTGCAGACTCTCCCACTCCAGCAGATTTTGTGGCTCTCTTGCTCAGAGTTGGGTAGAAAACAATTCAAGATTGAGGTCTTTGCCAGCCTAAGCAAAAGTTCATGTAAGAAGTGTGGTAGCTCACTGCATGGACTAAAAGCTTTAGAAATCAGACGTTTACCTCGCCATACGATGCTCTGGAATAGATGAAAGGTCTGATTGGTACCTCTGTACCCTACAGGCAAAGACTTTTCTCACCAACTGTAGAATAAATGAATGAATGAACAATAAATGATGCAGAGAAAGGCTCGTTCATTATTGTTTCATTAATTAAACACATGCTGAGACTCTGTTCTGCCCAGAGGTTAATCAGAGATGTCAGTGGGTTTGCCCAAGGCCACAAAGCTCCTGCAGCCCTCTGAGAGAAGTTGGGATGGAGGCAGGGTGTGTGTGTGACAAAGCCGTTCAGCTGTCCCTACGGAGTCCTTCAGCACTCCCCTAATCCTATCCAGGTCTTAAGGTCCAGACCTGAGCAGGAGCCTTCCTCAGCTCCCAGGGTCCCACCCGAGCCCTCCAGACTCCTGATATGATTACAGTCTGGAATGCCCTACATCACACCCACGTCTCTGCCACCAGTGTCTTGTGCATGCCTCTGAACTGCTCCCAAAGCATCCACTTCCTTCAGATGAAGCAGAACCTTCTCTCTATCTTCCTTGTGGTCTGGAGAGGGGAGGTAGCAATGACTCCAGCGCACAGGGCTGCTGCCTTCATGAAGCTGAGGGTCCATTTGGAGAGACAGATGTGAATCTATTAGTTACAGAAACAGGTCTCTAGCTTCATCCCAGGACAAGAATCATGAAGGAAAGGAAGTGGAGAGCGCCACAGGCCTATGTTCTACTCTGGCCTGGAGGCAGGACTGGCCACATAATGAGTGGAACCTGGTGCAAGATGAAAATGTGGGCCCCTGGTTCAAAAGCTATTGAGAAAGTCAAGACAGCCACATTGGAGCATAAACCAAGTGCAGGCTCTGGACTAGGGCAGTTCACACATTATCAGGGTGGTCCTGAGGCCACAAGACTCAAACTCACATCACAGGGATGCAGAAGAATGGTTCATAGCTAACATGTAGGAAGCAGTTACAGTGAGCCAGGCATGGCTTTCGTTTAACCCCAAGAGAGGCACTATTGTTCACTCCATTTTACAGAGAGGTCTTCAAGACACAGAAAGGGTAAGAAACTTGCCCAAGGACACACAGCTTGCACCAAGCAGAGCCTGGGTTTGAACTTAGGTAGTTTAGCCCCCGAATGTGTACCCTCAGCCAGCACACTGAGTGTTCTGAGAGTGTAGGGCAGCTTGCACACCATGGCTGAGACACTAAACCCAAATTCAGAGGACCACAGTCCTCAGCCAAAGTCAGCAAGGAGGGAGCTGTGGGCTGTCCCATGGCAGCGTGTGGTGCAGAAGCAAAGGCGGAGGGCTGAGCCAGGGCCCGCTGGGAATGGGGAGGCCAGGGCTGGTGAGGGGAGAGCCTGGGAGGGCTCTGGATGGGAGGGTTGGAGATCCGGCCAGCCAGCCTTGGCTCCACTGCGTCTGGGGAAAACCACAGAAGCCGCTGCAGCCCTTGGTTTCCATCTGTGCTGGGAACAGCCCTTTCCCACTACAGTCTGCTGGTTCCTGTGGCTGGGGCCTGTGGGGCAGGGCTCGGGGGTTGTTTTTCGGGTGGCCCCTCTGGCTTCATTGCTGCCTCGTGGGGAAGGGAGGAAAGCGCGCAGACTCCTGCCACCTTCCTCCATCTTGAGGCTGCACAGAAGGCCAAGGGAAAAAGGCTTTCTTGGGGATACTCTAAGGGGTTCTGAGCTTCACTCAACCGCGGACCCATTTCTGAGGCCTCCTCTCAACCCCACTGGAAATCCAGGGCTCTTGGCCCACATTGCCCAGAACCAGTTTGCTGGGCAGCTTTGACCAACCACTCAACTCCCCGTGGCTCAGTATTCCCACCTGCAGAATGGGGAGACCAACCCTGACTCAGGTTCTTAGGGTGGCCTCCCACCTACAGGACTCCTGCCTGGATCACAAGGCTAGTCTGAGGCTACAATGAAATGAAGCCCGGGAAAGCCTGTGGGGAACAAAAGCACGTTATAAATACGATGTATTATTTTTGTTCCAGGGTGAATCCGGCATTCCAAGAATCCTCAGCCTCAAAAGTTCTGAGGCAGTGTGATGTCATGGGAAGAGCACGCGGCTGCCCTGGGGAGTCGCCAGGCTCCGCGTGAACCTGGTGGAGTGTTTCCAGGGGAAGGCCCTCGCCCTTCCGCTCAGCCTGCCAAGCCCTGCAGTCTCCCAGGTCTGGCCCGTGGACCCTCACTACAGCCTGCTGGTGGCTCTGGGCATCCCCCGAGCTTCACAGTAGTTCGTGGTAGTTTGAAGTGTGGACTTTGGAGCCAGATCCCCAGAGTTCAAATCCTGACACTGCACTTTTAGTTGTGCAACTTTGGGCAAGTGCCTTAACTGCTCTGCGCCTTAGCTTCTTCCCCTATAAAATGGGAACAAATAGAAAACCCATCTCATAGGGTTCTTGTGAGTTTTAAAGGACTCGATATAAATGCTATATTAGTGTTTGTTTGTAATATTATTATGCCGGGGGTTTTCCAAGCAATAGAGCATGAGTCCTCCGGCTATGCAGAGGGAAGGATCACACTGTGCATCCACAGTACAGATGGGAAGACAGGGGCTGTTTCAAATGTTAGGTCAAGGAAGCGATCCCAGGATGTCTGGCTTCTGTTCTGGTTTTGGGCTCTAAGGGCTGAGCTTTGGGCGTAGTTTCCCACCATGAAACTCTTCATCACCCAACATTCACTACCATCATCCTGAGGGAAATACTGTGACAGGGTCCTTGCAGCTTGAGGTCCACCTTCAGTGACTTCCTTTATCCCCAGCCCAAAGCCTGGCCATTCGAATCCACCACAGCTGGCCTCGGCACCCTGGCTGATGGGCCTTAGCTGGCCCTCTGCTGTCTCACTCACCCCACAAGTTGATTGACCTGGAAGTTGCTCTCCCGGAAGTCACCCTTTCCTTGCCTGCTTTAATCTTACCACCTTGGTGTGGTGGAACAGCCCTTAAACTAGAAAAGCTAGGACCAAGAGGAAGGCACATGGAGAGAAAGTCACCTAAAAGTTATTTAAAATCCCAGGTGCGACCAATCATGGAGCCTGTCTAATAAAATAGGGCTGGGGAGAAGGGGCCAGTGGAGGGAAGGCTCAGAGATGCAGCCTGGGCTCACTTAACAAAGTAACTTTCTGATGGAGAGGGCTGCCCTGCAACAGAGGGGTCTGTCTGGGGACATGGTGAGCTTCCTGTCATGGGAGGTGTCTGATCACTGACCAACAGTTAGAAACTGCAGTGCCCTATACCTCACTAGTTAGCTATTGCCCATTCTGCAACCAGCACCTCATCCAGGAAGCCCTCCTGGACCTCAGCAGCCCTCTAAGGAGTTCTCATCTGGACAGACAGCCTGATGTGGTGAAAACTTGAAAGCTGGACACCCTTGGGTTCATATGCTGGTTTTGCCTTGGTCTAGCTGGGTGGTCTTGGACAAGTCACTTAACTTCTCTGCACCTCTGTTATCTTATCAATCAAATGGACCTCACAACAGCTATGCACATGGTAGCTGTGAGGATGGGGTGCGCTGATCTCCGGGAGGTGCCTTCCCAGGGAATGGGCCTGCCTCCATTGTCCCACACTGTCCCACACCTCTGGGCTTCTGGCTTTCCTTCCACTCTCAGGGCCGGAGTGAAGGTGGAGTAAAGGTATAGTGATACTCAATTTAGCACCATCATTATCCCTCCCTCCTTCCCTCCCTCCCTTCATCCCAAGTCACCATGGTACTCAGATTTAACAAACACTGAGTGGCCCCCACCTGCTGGGGACACACATGCTCCCCCTTGATCCTCACAGCAACCCTAGGGGAGCCTTTCCCCCTTGGGAGAGGTTGAGCAGCAAGCCCATCCAGGACCAGGGCCTGAACCCCTATCTCACGCCTGTGGTCTTCACTCCAAGAGACTGACCCATCTGCGCTCTTCTAGAAAAACTTCCTCACTGCTATTTAAAATAATCTAGTAGGAATAACTGAGAAAATGCAAAGGATTGGGCATTTTAATTCGTCAAAGTCCATCTTGGAACTGGTGGAAAGGGCTGCTTTCTCCATTACTTCGGCTGTCGATGGGGGTGACTTGCAGCTGATGACAAAAACCTCCTTTTTTGTTAAATTATTATTATTATTATTTCTTAGAGTCAGGGTTTTGGGTTTTGCTCTGTTACCCAGGCTGGAGTGCAGTGTCATGATCACAGTTCATGCAACCTTGACCTCCAGGGCTCAAGAAATCCTCCCACCTCAGCCTCCCAAGTAGCTAGGACTACAGGCTCGTGACATCATGACTGGCTAATTTTTTTTTCTTAATTTTTGTAGAGACAAGAGTTTTGCTATGTTGCCCATGCTGGTCTTGAACTCCTGGGCTGAAACGATCCTTCTACCTTGGCCTCTCAGAGCGCCGGGATTACAAGCGTGAGCCGCAGCCCCTGGTCGCAAAATCCTCTTGAACAAGCCAATTTCTCTTCTCCTAAACTTTCTGAATGAAGTGTTTCACTTCAAGGCCTGGGCATGAAACTGAGTAGTGACCCCAGGACTCCGAGGTGTCAGGAGCTTCCCTAGGACAATGAACATGCCTCAGTGGTCTGAGCTGTGGGTGGGCCGCCACCCTGTTGGCTCCAGTGCAGGTCCTTCCCCTGCCCAGCGTACTTCTCTACTTCTGGCTAGAGGCCCTCCATGCAAGCCTGCCTACTGGGGTTTCCCAAGTTTCTTAGCCAGGAACCCACTGGGGAGCTTGCTGGGGTAGGAGATGGGGCGCTGGAGGCTCAGCGCCAGTTGGCAAGCTGGCCGATGGTAGCTTCCTCATCCATCATAGTTTATTCTTGATTCATTGAAAACCACATTTGAGCTAACGAATGAAGAATATTGCTTCTCAGGCTGGCCTCTCCCCTGAGATCTGGGTAGAGCCACATACCAGCTTTGGAGTCTTCCTTTGCAATCCTAAAATCTGATCAAACTCTGGTGTATTTGTTATGTGTCGGGGCTCAGGTAGCCACAAAGCAACATAACATATGGTTTCTGCCCTTGGGGATCTTAAAATCTAGCGGCAAAATTGCTATGTCTACTCAAAGAACCATCTACCACAGCATGGGGTAGGTGAGTTCTTGGGGTGAGGTTAGGGAGGGCTTCCTGGAGGAGGTGAGGTAACGGAAGGACCCACATAACTGAGAGGAATACCCCTAAAAAGGAGAAGAGTAGAGACACCAGCAGTGGTTGGGGGTGGGATGGAGACAGAGAAGTAGTGTGGATGGGAGGATCCCCCTAAGACTGCAGGGGAACTCAGCTCCACCCTGGGTCAGGGGTCAGGGGGGCTGGACTTGGCATTTTTGACCCAGACCTTCAAAGTCTCTGTTTCTGGATAAAGAGACCATGCCACACTGAGGCCTCTCTCCTCTGTCCATCCTGCTATGTGGCCGTGACTATCATCTTGCCATGCTCTGACCTGAAATCTTTGGTGACAATGCTCCCTCTTACCTAATTCCTGACTCCTCCTGGCCAGCCTGGACCTCCTGTCTACCAGGCAAGAGCTAGAGAGGTGGTGCCACCATCACAGTGCTGCATCTGGTTGTCCCTGCGCCTGATCTTCCCCACCCATCAAGACCCTCCCGACACGTTCTCACTTCAATCAGTATGCATGGAGTACTTCATCAGGCCAGCAAGCTGTGACCCTGGTGTCCCAAACATAAGCATCCCAGAGGAGTGCAGCACAAGAGAGACACTTTTCAAGAGGGAAAGTGTGGAGCCTGGGGCACCTCTGAGAGCAGGCAGGTGTCGTGGGCGTGCCTGGGGGCTGGAAAACAGGTAACAGCCCGAGCTAAAAGTGCTGACCACAGGGTGATGATTAAACCTTGTCCACATTCCCTCTGCCTTGGGCTGGCCCTGGGAGGGGATGCCAGAGCTTCTTGGGGAAAGGCCCCTACGTGAAGCAAAGATGGCCCCACAGATGGGACACAGAGGAGCTGGTTGGGCTTCCTGGGCTGTGGAGCCTCCAGGCTCTTGGTGGACAATGCCGCCAGCCACCTCACTCCATTAGGCCTCACAGCCCAGCCACCCTTCTGGGACTGCCTCCTCCACTCACGAATTCATTACTGACAGGTTTGCTTGTCCCTGAAGGGCTGTTTTTCCATCCTGGGAAGGAGGGGAAATATGAAATGGAGTTAGCTGGAGTAGGGCCTCCCCTGGGCCACGTTTTTCAGCCAGGGCTGGTGGAACTAATGGGGCCATGGTGAGACGTTATCACAGAGAGGACTCCTCAAGGCTTCATGCATAGTGGAACCCCCAGCCCAGCCATCTTGGGACATGGCTTCCCAGCAGATAGTTTCTTTGTCTAGAACCTTCCAAAATACAAGGGACTTGTAGCAGGGTGCTGATAACCTTCACATTAAACACCACTCAGCTAGGAGTCAGCCCGTGTATTCTGGGACAAGGACCTGCTCTCCTAGTTCCCAAATGCTGAGGTCCTGAGGCTTAGAGCAGTGAGTTAAAAATCAATGAAAGGCTTTCCCTTATGATAAAAGACAACTAGTACATTTAGAAGGAATGATGGAATTAGAAAATCATTTGGCAATCACCATAAGAATAATTGTTTTAAGCAAGAATCATCAATGGAAGTCAGTGGGTGAAAGTTTGAAGAAAAACAGAACATTGGCATAGCCTCTAAATATCTCCCCAAAGATATTTCTTAATTACAAAGGGAAAACTTGTAGCTTTACAGTGGAGAAACTTGGCAGTCACCACCTTAGCCAGGTAATCATAGTTAACATCACCAGGCAGGGGATTAAAGAACAGCACGTACCTCCTGACATGGTGCACTGGGAAGGTCACATCACTAGAGTGCCTATAACCCAAGTCCAATCATGAAGAAATGCCAGAGAAACTGACGTTGAGGGACCTTCTACAAAAATAACTCGTCACTCTTTAAAAAAAAGGCCAATGTCATGAAATACAGAGACTTAAGAACTGCCCCAGGTTGGCCGGGCACAGTGGCTCACGCCTGTAATCCCAGCACTTTGGGAGGCCGAGGCAGGCAGATGGAGACCATCCTGGCTAACACGGTGAAACCCCATCTCTACTAAAAATACAAAAAATTAGCCAGGCGTGGTGGCGTGCGCCTATAGTCCCAGCTGCTGGGAAGGCTGAGGAAGGAGAATGGCGTGAACCCGGGAGGCAGAGCTTGCAGTGAGCCAAGATTGTGCCACTGCACTCCAGCCTGGGCGACAGAGTGAGACTCCATCTCAAAAGAAAAAAAAAAAAAAAAAAGAACTGCCCCAGGTTAAAAGATACTAACAAGTCATGGCAAATGAATGCAGCCCATGGTCTAGGATCGATCGCTGGAGAAATATGAGTAAGATCTATAGACTCAATTACAGTATCGTATCTATATCAGTTTCCTGATTTTGAGAATTGTATTGTGGTTATGAAAAAAATGTCTTTGTTTTAAAGAAACACACTGTGAAATATTTCGCAGTAAAAGGGCATCATTTTGGCAACTTACTCTCAGACGGGTCAGAAAAATATATACACGAGAGAGAGAAGGATACAATGTTAACATCACAGGAAACTGGGTGATGGATATATAAGAATTCTTTGTACCATTCCTGCAACTTTTCTGAGAGTCTGAAATTTTGTCAGAATCAAAAGTTTTTAAAAATAAGCAGGATTTAGTTAAAAGGGAGGAGGGAAGAGGCCATTCTAGAAGAAATGCCAAGCTCAACAAAGGCTTGGTGGCAATTTTTCTTAAGTCAATTTCTTACGCACCGGGCAAACCAAATGAAATACAATAAAATTGACACAAGGGGGTCCTGCTGCACCTAGCAGGAGGTGAAACTGCAGAGACTCCTCACCGTAGGATGGCACTACCAGGGTTGAACACAGACCTCATTGTGCATCTGTGTACTTGGAACCAATAGAATCCTTAATGGAACTTGAGTGTCTGGGCACAGTCTGAAGGGCGGCCAAACCCTCCCACATCTTGGGGAACTTGGGAGGGCCTGTGTACCAGCACTCACCATAAGCAAGTCAGTTTGACCTTCTGGAAAGCACTTGTGGTCAAATTTCTCAAAGTAAGCCCCTCCTCTCGGGTGTAGGCCTATAAGGCACTTACCAGGAGACTTAGCCCCTCAATGGGAGGGAAAAGGATGAATTCTCATTATTCTTATTTTTACCTTCGTGAAAACTGGGGCAGTTTAGAGGGCTGCCGCAGTTGAATCTTGCTTGACTCTTTGGGACTTGAGAATTCCTCTCACCGTAATATTTTCTCTTGGAAACACTCTTAAGTGTTAAAAAAAAAAATTGTTATTTTTGGTAGTACCAGATAAAGAAGTTATTTTATGTCAAATACAGTTTTTAGATTGATATGTTATTGGAAGTGAATTACAAGGTTCGTGTTTAACCCGATCTTTAATAACATTTACGAATACAGGCAAAATTTAGCCTTCTGCCAATTATCAAGTGATGCATTCTTCTTCATTTATTGTAAACGAGTTGTAAAAGCCAAAGCATGATTTTCTACAAAGAAATTTCAAAATGACATATTACCATTACATTGTGGCTTTGGCATCAGTACGCACTAAACTGTAGGCTAAAGTTTGACTATATAAGGCATAAAAAGAAACAAAAAGCAAAAACTGATTTCATGGCCCGCTGTTTAGAATTCTTGAATTTTATGTTTTTCTAAAAAAATAAAAGTCAACTGGTTTGATTTTGTAATATTCTTGCTTTGCTTCTAAATGCTGAGACCCGAGAGTTTTTAGGAAGTGCTTCTGTCCAAATTGCACGACGTGAGTGAGGAGGGCCTTGGCTCCGTGTGGACACAGAGTCAGATGGGTGTTGGGCTCTGTCTGCCTCTGGCCCAGGGTTGTGAAGCTCTGCAAGCTGCAGGAGCTGCCACATGAGAACTCTGACCAGATGAATGAGGCTTGCAGATCCGGCCAGAGCACCCTGAGGCATATGTGCAGAATTATTACCACTTACGTGTTCCTCATGAACCAGCCTTTTAATATCAGTGTTCTTTAATGCTTCCTGCCTTTAACCAACTGTCCATTATGGGTAAAAAATTAAATATTTGACTAAGAATAAAAATAATTTAAAATGTGTAATGGTCAAAACCACCAGACTGGCTCTCTGGGCTGCTGAGTGATAAACTGGTGGAGGAGCCAAATCCTGGGTGTGCTGCTCCCATCTCCATGAAGCCCCGATGCTCACCCCATGCCCACAGGCAAGGACTCACACTACACTGTTTAAAGATGAAAAAGCACCCCAATACCCCTGGCAGAAGCAGGGAGAGCCAGACACTGGACCCAGACAGACTCTGGACCCAGTCACTTTCTAGCATGGGCCCCTGGGCAAGGCACTTACTGTCCATGCCTCAGTTTCTCCATTTGTGAAATAATGATGATAAAGGCTATTGCATTGGCTTCTGAGGGTGAAATGAGCTGCAGCTTGGCTCTGACATAGAGCAAGGCTCAATAAGTTGATCCTGCTGCTGCTGTCATCACTCACTTGGGAAATGGCAGCAGCGACAAGTCAGGACTCTGGGCATGGTGCTCTCACTGTCTGCGCGTGAACCAAGGAGGCCCAAATGCAGAAGGTGCCTCCTCTGGCATCTCTACAATTCCTGTGGCAGGTTCAGCCTCTTACAGGTGACCTCGGGTCTGCAGCCCCTTTGGGGAGCATTCACAAGGGTTCGGATTCCTCTGCTTGCCCTCTGGGGAGCCTCAAGGCTTGAGAAGAATCCCGGGGCACCTTGGACACTGCTGTAACCTGCCCTGCTCCTTTCTTTCTCCCTATGAGCACCCACGCCATTCCCCTGCAGGAACTCCCACCCCACTCATCTTTGCCTCAACACATCTTCTCTTGGTTCTTGAGGAGCTCGTGTGTTGTCTCCTTCGGGAAACGGTCCTGGTCACCCTGGCCCATAAGAAAAGCCCTGTCTGTCCCAGGACCTTTTCCTAGTGTGGAGAGTAAATGTCTCCATGTTTATGGCCTATGTCCACAGCTCATCCCTGGAGGCAGGCAGGGACCACATCCTGTTCTTCTGCCCCTGCCTGGCTTTCTGCAGATGGTATTGGGCTCCATTGGAAATGAATGTTTAGATTTTTGCTGTGGGTCGGGAGCCCTGGTAAGTGGTTTCTGAGCTAGGGGACCAGGAGGCAGGTGTCAGGCCCTTGGTCCCAGCGGCACTCGCTGGCTCTCTGTTCCCCAGGAGGTGCCCTGTGCTCCCTTCTTGTGTTGAGCGTGGCCCGAGGGAAGATGAAGATGAGGAGAGGACAGCAGAGTGGGAGGCTCTCAGCCCCATGAGTCCACTTCTTTTGGCTGGGAAACTGAGCCAGGCCTATTAAAGATGGCCTTGGTCAGCTGGGCATGGTGGTTCATGCCTGTAATCCCAGCAGGTTGGGAGGCCAAGGCAGGAGGATCACCTGAGGTCAGGAGTTTGAGACCAGCCTGGCCAACATGGCAAAATCTTGTCCCTACTAAAAATACAAAATAATTAGCCAGGCATGGTGGTGTATGCCTGTAATCCCAGCTCTTCGGGAGGCTGAGGCAGAAGAATGCTTGAACCCGGGGGGGCGGAGGTTGCAGTGAGCCGAGATCGCATCACTGCACTCCAGCCTGGACGACAGAACAAGACTCCGTCTCAAAAAAAAAAAAAAAAAAAAGATAACCCTGGTCATGTGGCTGATGGAGTGGGCTGGGCCAGTGCTGGCAGAGCTGGCAGGACACAGGGTGGGGTAGGGTAGCACCTGGGTATTTTAAGCTCACGGAGTGCCCACTGCCTGGCAACACGTACCAAGGAGAGGGAGGGGCAGAGTAAAGAGCAGACCCTGGCTAGAGAGGCAGGCTACCGGCTCCACTCCAACCTGTGGCTGTTAGCTGTGTGACACTGGCTTAGAGGAAACACCTCTCTGGGCCCCAGTTCTCTTTTCTAACAATAATATAACAACCACCATGATAATGAATGACGCGTATGGTGCTTTCTCTGTCCAAGGCACTATTCTAAGAACACAAATATGCTTATTCAGTCATCACCACAATTCTATGGGGTAGACAGTGGCATTATTGTCCTCATTTTATAGCTGATGAAACAGGCATAAAGAAGTGAAGTAACTTGCCCCAGGTCACACAGCTAGAAAGTTGGAAGCTGAGGACAGCCCACATTCTTAACCACGATGCTATATTTCTGGACTTGGCGGGGTCGGGGCATGCGGGGCTAGATAAATATTACAAATAAAACACTGTAATATTTCTAGAACCCATGAGGAATTTGTTAATGGTCTGGTTTCAGCTACTCCAGGCTTCCAATGAGTTGACCATGGGTAGGGAGAGGTCCCGGGAGCTGGAGTCCACTCCTTCCAAAGCCAGAGCATCTCTGCTCCCTGGGGACAAAAAGGAACAAGGTGCGCAGTGGGGGAAGAGGTGACAGTCAAGGCAGGCCAAGGGCAAAGACTGAGTAGCCCAGGACGTCCTGATTGATTGATATAAAATACTTCTTGCTCCTGGTCCTCAGGCATAAAAGTGCCAGAGTAAACTGAGAAACACCAGTCTGACCCTGACCATTCTGCTAAGAGCAGATCTGGGACTTGCAGCCCAGGTGGGGTTTCTGGAGAAAGGACAGTCCAGCAGGGAAGGCCCAGGCGTGGTCAGAGAGTATGGAGGCCCAGCCAATGGAGACACCAGGTGCACGGCCAGTGAGGGTGGGGTTGCAGGAAGAGGTTTTGGAAAGTTAGGTTGGGCCAGGTTTTAGAAGACTCTGGAGGCCGATGGTAGGGGGAAGGGCAGGAACCTGGCTACAGGGGGCCATCTCTAAGTTTCGAAGCTGAATGGTCAGAACTGGGCTTTAGGGGCAGGGCTACGGCTGGGTCACAGGCTGCCAAGAGAGGTCCTAAGGGGCTGAGCAGAGAGAGAAAGAAGGGGAATTGCCCGAGCCTGGACTCTACGGCAGCCTGCCTGCATCCAGGCCCTGGCTTTGCCTCTGACTTGCTGTATAACCCTGGGCAACTTATAGAACTGCTCTCTGCCTCAGTTCCCTCACCTATAAGATGTGAACATAATAGCACCTACCTTAAAGGGTGGTTGTACTGACAATGTGCATTGATATTTGTAGAGTCCTTCAAACACAGTACACATGCTCTAAGAGTTTATTAAATGCAATAGCCTGGTAGACCCCATAGCACATCAGCAGGAGGTCACCTGGGCCGCTGCAGATGGCCAGGCAGACATCCGGGGAAAGGGAGGAAGACGGGAGGGAGAGGAGCCGACGGGTGAATATTCCAACTACCAGCACAACTCCCTCCTATGATTCCTGAACAGAGGAATTACCTAAAGGCATTTGTGAACTTTGAAACCACAATGTATGATAGAGCTGTGCCCCACAGGCCTGTCGGCTCCCAGTGGCCCCTGGGAAGGGCCCCGCCAAGGGCCAATCTGCCGGGCCGCCATTTTGAAATGCTAACCACACCCAGTATGGGTGCAGCACCCTCAGCACAGGCTCACTCAGTCTCCACTGCTGCCCTGTGAGTGGCGGTGATGACAGTCTCTTTAAAGATGAAGTGACTGGGAAGAGGCAGAGAGGTTCATCCACAGGCCAGAGTGTGAGCAAGGGCAGAGCCAGGGCCAGAGCAGGGTTTATACTGTGGCCCTTCCCACCACACCCCGCCAGGTGAGTGAAGGGCCGTCAAGTCCAGCTGAAAACCTCCCTGCAGTGGCCCATCAGGCAGGGGTTCTGTCCTTCACAAAGGCATTATGGGCCACGATACAGAAGCGCACTTGCCTGACGTCCAGCTTGGGGGTTAGGTCTGTTCTTCTGACACCCTAGTTTCTCTCAATAACCCACTGTGGCCTGTGCTAACTCTGCCCCACAACTCCCTCTGCTCTGGCCTGAAGGCTCCTATGCCAGGAGGAATCTTGGCTGTCCCACTGGTGATGGGGAGTATGAAGAGCAATGACTCCCACCCAGATGAGGACACTCACATCTCTGCAATGTCACAGGCCCTGGGAGGTAGGAGAAGACTTAGAGACAGGGGGACCACCTGTCCAGGGTGGACGGTGGGAGCTGACCTTTCCTTCTGCTTCAAATCTGGACACTTCCTGGGGTATCTTATGTCTGGTCTCAGGAGGGGAACTGCAGGAGGGGAGGTAGCCAAGGAGCTGGGCAGGTCCCTAAGCGAGGTGCTGAAAGGCCCTGAGAGGATAAAGTAAGTGACTTTGAGCAGGGCTGGCTTCCTTCTTTTCCATTCATTCACTTACTCAACAGCGGTTTAGTGAGCATTCACTCATGCCAGGCTCAGCTCATCACCCAGTGGGGAGATGCAGAAGATAAACAGAACAAATGCACCATGGAGAATGCCAGAGCGTGGGAAGGCCTATGGAAGTGGGAAGCTGGAAGGACTGGGAATGCTGGTGTATGGTGGGGGCACCCCTGGTGGAGACTGCCTTTTTAGGTGGAGTGGTTAAGACAGGCCTCCCTGAGAAGGTGACATGGAGCAGCCAAGACTTGAGGGAGGGGAGGGAGGAGCCATGCAAATACCCAGGAGAGGAGAAATCCAGGGAGGGGGAACACGCAGTGCAAAGTCCCCGAGGTGGAACTTCTGGCACCCAGGAAGGCAGGGTGGCGGGACTGCAGAGTGTGAAGGGAGAGGGCAGATGGTGAGGTCAGGAAGGTGGTGAGAGCTGGATCATCTGGGGCCTTGCAGACCATTGAAAGGACTTTGGCCCTTATTCTGGATGAAATTGGGAACCATTGGAGGGTTCCGGGCTAAGAAATGACATTGAAAAAGGTGAGATCAAAGACACTAATGTTATAGGAGTAATCCCGGTGAGAGCCGATGCTGTCTTGGCCCAGCGGGCAGGAGTAGAGGGAGTAAGAGGTAGAGATCCTGGATCTGCTTTGAAGGTGGAACCCGCAGGAACTGCTGATGGTCCACTGTGGGTGGAGAGAAGGGCTGGGGTCAAGAATGTCTGCAAGGTGTCTGGCCTTAGCAACTGCAAGGAGGATGGAGCTGTGTTGTCTGAGATGGGGAAGACGGAGGGAGTAGGGCAGGCTTGGGGCAGATGGAAGCTTGGTTTTGGAAATGCAACTTTGAGAAGGGTATTAGACACCCTACCGTGGGATGTTGAGAAGGCTGGGGGACCCTCTGCTACCCAAGGAGCCGGTCTGGATGCCTTAGCTCGTGCAGGTGCCTGCTCTCTCAGGCATAGTTATATCAATCTAACTTTTACTTACAATTATGTGAAACATTTAACATGGTTGTAAGGTCAGATCTGCAAAACAGGGTGTTCAGAGAAATCTAGTGCTACCGACTCCGCTGTGTCCCATAAATAACCATTGTATTGGTTTTATGGTTTATCCATCCATTCATTATCTTTAATATAAGCAGGAATATATACATCTGTCTTTTCGGAGAGAAACAGTACATACTACATATACTTTTTCTTACTTTGCTTTTTTTTTTTTTAGTTAACATTAGTAAGGTTCGTGTATTTCCTTCTGCTTTTGATTTTTAGGGATGACCTTTTTTAATAATTGATCCATCTGATTGATTTCTAAAAATTGTCTGTTCCAAGGTCTTTGAATTGAATTGTCTGTTCAATTCTGCTTCCTAGGTAGCAAGGCCTACCCCTCCGGGTAAGGGGCAAAGAGCCCCTAGAATTCCATGTGCAGCAGCTTACAAGAGAATAGGCTATTTTGTGGTTTCTTCCTCTTCTGAACATCAAGACCTCACTGCTTCTTGGTGACAGAGTGGGGTCTTGTGAGATGCTGGGAGCAGCACCAGGGCAGGAGCTGGAGACTTAAGAGTCTGGCTCTACTAATGGCAAGGGTCCCACCTTGGGGAGCCCATCTCTTGCTGCAAAATGAGGACCTTGGACAAGATGTTGCCCACTGGTCTTGAAATGGACTCTATGGACCCTGTGCAGAGGCTGACCCAAACCCACTCCTGGCCAAGCCACAGAACTAGCCAACTTCTCCTTGGAGGAAGGATGTAGACACAGGAGTCTCTCATCATGCAGGGGCCATCACTGGCTTCTCTGCACAGCGGTGGGGCACAGGGCTGCTGGGTGACACGGAGCCATGTGGAGAATCAGGGAGACTGAATTGTGAGCAGGAGGCAGAAGAAAGCATGCAAAGCAGGGGTCGAGCAGCAGTTTGAGCAGATGCAGTTCTAGGGAGTTCACGGTTGCGTGAACGTGAGCGCAGCAGCAAGTGACTGGGCAACTGGTCAGGTGACAGAGGGGTGACTGCTCTCCTAGGAAAAAGGAGGCCATGCCCCTGTGCCTGGCCTGCCCTGACAGGAGGCTCCTTATGCTCTGCCTGCCTGAGGCCGGGCCAATGTCAGCTTCCCCAGGAGGGCCATCTGGGGCCTAGGGGCTCACTAGCCATGGCACGCAGGTCCAGAAACTTCCTGATCCACAAGAGTTGCTTTTATTCTCTCTTCCACTGTGAAAATTTCAAGTCTGGAGCCACCCATTCTATATGTTTTTCCTTCTCCCCCCAACCCCCATCACGACTCACACATGCAAAGGCAAGAGGCCAGGAAATATATGTGCCCAGAAGGAAAATCATCAGAGGAACAGGATAGAGCTAAACTCTGGGCATCCCAAGGCGGCAGTCTGGGTGGAGCATTCCATGAAGCCCTGCATTGCACATTCCTGCTTGGGTCCTCTCCCAGCTTCTATGCACAGCTCTGGCTTCCACTCAGTGCAGCTGGAGGAAGAAGGGGAACCCAAACCTCAGAGACATTGTGGTATCTGCTGAGTGGTCCCAGAGCGTGCCGAGTGCAGAAGGCAGCTTGCTCCAGAACTTGGAGAGGCACAGGCATTCACTCAAGCCCTTCACCTTCCTCATCCCAGACATGAAATACATAATCACCAAGCTCATCAACCACAGCCCCATGGGTTGTGGGACGGAATGTGGGAGAGGAACCCACTTTCTGCACTGACCGGGTCTTGACTCAGTGCATCTTGGAAGAAAGAAGAGGAGGTCTGAATGCTCGCACCCAGAGGCGGCTTGGTAATTGCAGGTTTTCATAACACTCCGGGAAGGAACAGTCGCTGCTATGGAGAAGCCAGGGAAAATGCTTCGTGGCAACCATTCCCAGGAACAGGGCCATCCTAACCACTAGACCACCCGGGTGTGCCCTTTCCAACTCCTCCGCTTCCCATGACATACAGGATCACAACCAGCCCAGCCCTCCCCAAGAGGCCATCCGCAAACATTTACGGAGTGTTTACTATCTCTGCCCCAGATTGATGGCTGCAGCTCCCGGGGAGGACTGGAGATGGAATGGGAGCGCCTCCTCCTTCTCACCAGACCCAGGCACCTTTGGGTAAGGGAATCTCAAGTCTCCATCATAGCCTATTTTGATGGAGGAAACTTAATCACTGGCAAGAATCCTCAAGACTCCAACTAAATGGGTAGGAACTGGGCTCTGGTACTCAAGACAAAAATCCAAGGCTCCACTGGACACTTGGAGATACAGAATCTGTTCAAACACCCTGTCCTCACCTCCTTCCCTCTTTCCCCTTTTAGCTTCCAGTCTTCCAGTCTCCTTCTCTCAAGCATGCACTTGCTTCCTCCGCATCCTCCACCTGCCACATGCTTCCCGCCACGTGCCTGTGTGCCGGCTGTCCCTCCAGCAACACGCTCTCTTGGACTTGCTGCCTGTACATCTGCATGCAAGACATCCACAGATGCAGCCACAGATGCAGTGAAGAGTTGGCGCACTGGCTCTAACTCTTCACTGGCTTCTCACACCTTCCTCCCTGGCTTGGCCTCTTTCCTAACATTGTTCTCTGCTCCTGAACACCACACCAGGCATGTCTCACGTCTGGGCCTTTGTCTCTGCTCAGTCACTTACCAGGAATGCTCTCCCCTTGCCCTCTGCTGGCCCGATTGCAGAGACGGATCAGGTTCCACCTCCTCCAGGAAGGCTTCTTGGCTACTCTAAACTGCAAAGCGTTTCCTTTCTCTGAAGTTACAGGGCCTTACGGGCTGCACTGTGCCATCACACACACACACACACACACACACGCACGCGCGCGCACATGCACACAAACTGGACACACATGCACATATGCATAGGCACATAACACATGCATATACACACTCGTACACATATCACACACATGCATATGCATGCATACATGTGTGCATATAGATGCACATAAACACACTTGTGCATATATACCATATATGTATATGTACACAGGAGTACACACACAGCAATATGATATTAAGTGTAAATTGTTCAGTATATCTTAATCACCTCACTCCAACTAGACGGGATGCTCTTCTAATGCCTGGCTCAGTCTAGGCTTGTGAGAAGCATTCACAGAGCCTCCCTTCCTGACCAAAACCCCCTCTCCAGCCCCTGCTTCCTATCCATACAGTGGCTGGTGAAAGGCATTGCTCCCACCACCCTGGGGTCATGAGGTGGGTGAGGTCAACACTGCAAAGTGATTCAGCCTCTTGGAAGTCTTCCCTTTCTCTCCCAGAATGTTGCCGTGATGATGAACAGGATGCAAATGAACCCCAATGAATCCTGGGATTCAAATAATTTTATTTTTTGAGACAGAGTCTCACTCACTCTGTCACCCAGGCTAGAGTGCAGTGGTGCAGTCTTGGCTCACTGCAACCTCTGCCTCCCGCGTTCTAGCGATTCTCCTGCCTCAGCCTCCCGAGTAGCAGAGACTACAGGCGTGTGCCACCAAACCCAGCTAATTTTTGTATTTTTAGTAGAGACAGGGTTTTACCATGTTGGCCAGGCCTGTCTTGAACTCCTGGCCTCAAGTGATCCACCTGCCTCGGCCTCCCAAAGTGCTAGGATTACAGGCGTGAGCCACTGAGCCCAGCCCAAATAATTTTAATGTAGCTAACCTGGTATTATCTCTGACCACAGCAATGCCGGGAATGGGGGACAGAAGGTGTGGCCGAGGGTCTCCCCACTCCTTGTCCCAGGGGAAGTGGGTGGGGACTCGAGGTCTCTTTTCCAAACAGCCTGGCCTCTTCCCCTATAGGAAGTTCCCATGCTGGGTTTGAGCCACTGCTCACAGTGCAGGCTTAGCAGAGTTAGAAGAACACAGCGTCCCTCATGGCGTTGCCAACTGGCTTTGCTGGGTGGATGCCCAGCTTTATTTTCAAATATCCCTTTTATTGAGCCCCATATTGTACCCGCCTCCTTGAGAATGAAGACCCCTGCTGAAATGCTCTGAGCATTCTTGGGCTGGAAAGCTTAGCTCTGAGACAGCCCTGAGAGACTGGGGGAAGGGAGGGCTTAGTTATGATTTCCAGGGGGAAGGGCCGCAAGGGTGAGTTGGGAGCAAGCACTCTGGGGTGGGCTGGTGGGAGCTGAGTGTGCAGAGCCAGGAGGGTCCCCACAGGCGTGGCCTGAAGCTGACCTCTTGGCCAGCTGACTTCATCATGGGCTGCAAATGAAAACCCTAGGTGGGCTCAGATAATTTTCCTCCTTCTCCTCAATAATCCTAGTTGCTCTGTGGTGGATGTGCCAGCTCAGCACCCACACTGTCTCCAGATGCTGGTGTGCCCTCGACTGCCAGGGAGGGGGGCCAGAGACCTTTGCCCGACAATCTGTTTCCCTGTAACTCCTCCCCAGCCACAGGATGTTCCCTGGGTCTTGGGCCTGGCTCCATCAGTGTCTGAGAGCACCCCACTCCTGACCCTGCACTCAGTGGTTTCCACAGGAGACAGTGGCCAGCAAAGAGCTCAGCTAGCCCTATTCAACACTCAGGCTGCGGCTGGATCTGCAGGGTTAATGCACATGGAGGCAGTGACTCCCAGAAGAGACAGGCAGGACCCCAGCACCATCATTAGAGGACTCAACTTGCTCTTCACTTCCACTCCGAGCACCCACCCTCTCCCACACAGCTTCCCACTTCCCTCTCGGCCCCTCCTCACCTCCTCCCTTATCTATAATCCACAAACTTGATAAAGTTAGTGACAGAGGTGTCCGAGTGCCTTGGGATATTGCCTCCCCAGGGCAGCTTCGCTTTGGAAGGGACCACAGGGATTATGAATTTTTAACCCAAATAAGCATGCACTAATGACGAAAGTCCAGGCAACCAGGCCCCTGATGCCTCTCAAAATAACGCTCCTCCTCCTTCTTCTGATGATGATGGTGATGTTGTCTACAGCCATACCACCCTGAACATGCCCAATCATGTCTGATTATGGTGATGTAGATCAAATATCTGGAAGGCACGCCACGGCCTCTATTGAAAACGCGAATGAATGAAACCCTGAGACAGCTCTCACATCAGTATTGTACAAATTGGAGACCCTGGCTGGGATCTGGACAGCTCTGTCCCTCCGTGGCATGGCTGGGGAGGGCTGGAGGGCACACAGGAGCAGGTCACACTGGCCAGGCCATATTGTCTGGAGGAGAGGCAATGCTGCGAGCCAAAGGAACTTGAAGAGGGTAACAAGAAACCTCATGTCCAGAGGAGGTGGGGAAGGATGGGTTGCCGAGAACAAGAAAGAAAGAGACCTCTTCTTATGCCTGAAGATGCTTTGGGCTCTTGTTTTAGCTTCAGGCTGTGGCTCCCATAGAAGGGGACGGCTTTGCAGCAGCTTCTCCATGGGGGATGCTGGAGGCAGTGGTTGCCCTGTGGTGGGCATAAAAAAGGTCCACGCAGGGCAGTGTCCAGCTGGTCAGCCCCATTATCAAGGTAAGACCTGTCTCCTGGGTGTGCACTGCCCTGCTGGTCCCGTCCCCTTCCACCTTCTTGGGGTTGCCTTACAACCTCAGTGAAGCAGGGGAAACAGGCTTCTAATTTTCCTACAGCCTTCCAGAACCTGTTACCCGTGAGGCATCAGTAGCTACTCCCGGGTACCCCGAATCCTGAGGTCTCCCATGGCAGCCTCTGGCAGGGCCTTCTGCAGTTTTACGTCAAAACGTACCCCAGGGAATGGGAGTCCTGCTTGGATAGGCCTGGGTCTGCCTCAAAAGGCATGTGAGCCTGGCAGCCAGGTGAATGCACTGCTGCAGTGTGGTCCCCTCGGCTGTGAGGTAGGAAGGGAAATTCCATTCTCTTTGGGGTGTTGGAAGATTCATGATAACCTACATCAAGAATTGGCCAATGGTGTCCTGTGGGCCGAATGGAGCTGCTACCTGGTTATGGAAATAGAGTTTTATTCGCAAGCAGTCACTTTCATTCATTTATATATTTCTATAACTGCTTCTGTGCTACAATGGCAGAGCTGAGGAGTTATGACAGAGACCCTATGGCCTGCAAAACCTGAAAGATTTATTCTCTAGTCCTTTGTAGAAAACTTTGCTGACCCCTAATCCAGATAGAATGCACAGCCTAGGAGGTGTCCTATAAAAAGCAGCTTCAATAATTGCTGTTACAATAAGTGGGAATGAAGTCACTGCAGTGGTAGGGACCATTGGGTTTCTGGTCCCAACCCATTAAAAACTAAACAGGTCTTCTTTATTCAGTGGTTTATATGGATAATTTCCATACAAGACTTTGAAGAAATCCCATCCATCCACACACCTTTCACTTACCACAGACAAACCAAGCCCTTACTAGGTCCTTGAGCTGAGTTAGGTGGCCACTGGGAAGACATTGTTGAGATGTGGTTTGTGCAGTTCTCCAGGAATGAGAGGGTTAATGGAGTTCCACTCAGGTGTACAGGGTAGGGAATATGGTGACAAAGGACCAATGGTGGGTTAGGAAATGGGGACCTCTCCATTCTCCAGAAGCTTCCAGGCATCTCTCCCTATTCCAAAGGATTTGTCCTGAATTGACCATCATAATGAGCATTCTCTACCCCCTCCCAGTGACGCCCATCAGCTGCTGGCAAGGTTGCACAGCTCTTGGGGGTCCTGGTGGTCTGCAGAGTGGTCCTGGAGCTTTTGAGAGAAGGTGCTGCAGGAGGTGGTCCTCCCTTGTGGGTTTTAAACCCCAACAGGGTAGGCACTGTCTCCCTCTCCGAGCCCCAGATCAAAGAGGAATGATCATTTCCTGAGTGCCCAAAGGGGCCACACGCTGCTCCACGAGCAACCCTTCTCTTTCTCAGCTTCATCTTTCTCATCCTCATGCCTTCTCCCTGGCCCCCAGACCCTTCCAAATGGTTCTCCACTTTTCTCTTCTCCCCCAACTGCCCCATGCCTGCCTCTCTGGGCTGGGAGAGTTTCCCCAGAGCAAGGTCATCTGACAGAACTTTTTGGCATGATGAAAAACGTCCTACAGCAGCATGGTCCATTGTGGAAGCCCCTCACACTGCCGGAGGCCCGTCATGCTGCAGGGGGCCCTCACACCGCAGGAGCCCCTCACACCGCGGAAGCCCCTCACACCTCAGGGGCTCCTCACACCGCGGAAGCCCCTCACACCACGGAAGCCCCTCACACCGCAGGAGCCCCTCACACCGCAGAGGCCCCTCACACCGCAGAGGCCCCTCACACCGCGGAGGCCCCTCACACCGCGGAAGCCCCTCACACCGCGGGGGCCCCTCACACCGCAGAAGCCCCTCACACCTTGGGGGCCCCTCACATCGCAGAAGCCCCTCACACCGTGGAAGCCCCTCACACCACAGAGGCCCCTCACACCACGGAAGCCCCTCACACCCCAGGAGCCCCTCACACCGCGGGGGCCCCTCACACCGCGGAAGCCCCTCACACCGCAGAGGCCCCTCACACTTTGGGGGCTCCTCACGCCACAGAAGCCCCTCACACCTTGGGGGCCCCTCACACTGTGGAGGCCCTTCACCACATGTGGCTAGCCCTGAATGTGGCCAGTATGACTGCAGAACTGAAATTGTGGCTTTATTTAATTGTAATGGGTGTAAATCACCACAGGCAGCTCGTGGTGGCTGCGCTGGGCAGCACAGCTGTGGACAAAGCCGGCTACTATTACGTCATCCCGAGACTCCACCTGGAGGTGAAGCCTCCTGAGGCAGTCTTCCCAGGGATTCCTCAAAATGCAGGGAAGGGCATCTGGGTGGATTGGAAAGAGCAGATTAACAGGAGTCCTCTTCTGTCCATCTCCACTGTCCCACCACTGGGTGCTCCCTCACAATCTTTCCTCATGCCTGCCAAAATATTTCCGTTTCTGAGGGACTTCTGTCCCCACCATATCTGATCCTCTACCCGAGGCAGGACCACCCTCCCCAGACAGGAAGACAACTCCAGATCACTCATGGATCCCCAAGTGGGTGAAAAAGAAGCACATGCTCTCCACCACAGGACCAACGTTCCGGAACCCTGTGGAAAAGAATCCAGACGTCTGGATGTCTGGGACCAGCCTCAGCCCTGCAAGGCCTGGAGTAAATCGCATCACCTTTCTGAGTCTTGCTGACCTCACTCTTCTCATGGGGACACCAGCACTCATCCTACTGCCTCCCAGACCACGGCGGGGCTGCTGTGAGAAAGGCTGGGGGAGCCATCTTTATTTGTGTTACTAATATTTGGATTATTTTCCCACCTAAGCAAGGAAGACTTCTCTGTCAGTGTCTGACAGATGCAAGTATTTCAATATGCTTCCAATTAAAGCCCAAACTTTTTATAATCATTGAGATTATAGAGTTTAAGGGAAAATAATTACATGTGTGAGTGTGTGTCTGTGTGTGTGGTAGTGGTGGTGGGGGGAAGGTGGGTGTGTATCTTGGAAAGTTTCCTTTTCCCAGAACTATCTGCTGGACCCCCTGGGTAAGAGGGGTGTTCCAAAGTTCTGGCAACAGCATCCCCTGGCTTCAAGTCTTCCCCAGGGAGGAAGCATCTTCACTGATGCCCCACCATGGAGAGGGGCCATGGGCAGGAAGGATGGAAGCGCAGAGGGGAGGACAGGATGAGGAGGGCATTTGTAGAGAGGTTTGAAGTTGAATCAGAACACACAAAAACCCTCAACCCATTCAAAGCTGTCGGTGAGTTTCACTAGATCATTTAAAGTGGGGGCAAAAAGCAATGGTACAGGAAGGAACTCAAAACAGATAAACGTGGCTCCCAGTGGTCCCCACCTCCTGACACTCAAACTCTTGTTTAGTCCCTTGCCACATCACGGTTAGTCTGTGACCAATGGAATATGGCAGAAGGGATGGTATGTTGCTTTGAGACCAGGTTACAAAAGATCCAACAGCTTCTCTCTCTCTCTCTCTCTGTCTCTCTCTCTCACTCTCCCCCTCCCTCCTTCACAGGCCACTCACTCTGTCATGAGCACCCTACGGAGAGGCCCACATTGCAAGGAAATGAAGCCTCCAGCCAACAGCCAGTGAGGAACCAAGGCCTGCCAGCAACCACATCCGTGAGCTGGGAAGTGGCTCTTCCAGTCCCATCTGAGTCAAGTCTCAGATGACTGCAATCCTGGCCAACAGCCTGACCACAATCTCACGAGAGACCCTGAGCCAGAACTCCCCAGGTATATAGCTTCTGGATGCTTGACCGTCATAAACTGTGTGAGATCATAAGTGCTTATTTTAAGCTGCTAAATTTGGGGAGTAATTTGTTACACAGCAAGAGATAACTAATACAGCTTTGGCTATTTGTAAGTGGGGTGCTGCCATAGTGAAACTCTGCAATGTGAGAGTGGCTTTGGTACTGGGCAGTGGGCCGGAGCCAGAAGGATTCTGGGGTGATTCTTAGTGAAAACTTCAAATGCCATGAAGAGACCGCTGGTAGAAATATGGACTTTGAGGAGACTGGTGATGGGGGCTTTAAGGGAGGTGAAAAATATATTGTTGGGAATTAGAGGAAGGAGGATTTTTATTATGTAGCCCCAAAATGTTTAGCAACATTGTCTCCTACAGATATGTGAAAAGCAGAAAATGTACTTAATGACTTGCATTATCCAAGGAAGAAGTTTTTAGCCAGGGTCCTGCAGGGGCTGCCTGGTTTCTTCTTGCTAGGTAAAATGTGAGAAGAAAGAGACAAGTTAAAAGAAGGGCTGTCACAATAAAAAAAAATCCAGGACTTGCTAGTTTTGAAGAGTCCCAGACTGTCCAGATGGCAAATGATGCTAAAATTAGGAAATGACTTCTGCGTAAAGATCAAATCCAGGCACTCTCAGGAAAGCATAGTCCAAAGATGAGGTGGAGGGTGTGGCTATGAAGTCTTTGTCAAGATCTTAGAAAGTTCAGAGGTGCTGCCTCCGAGTACTATTCAGTCAGACCAAAAGCTCTGTAAAGATTTTAAGAGATGTTAAAGATCTTCTCAATCAAACAACAGAGCTTCTAAGAAGCTTAAGGGCATTGTCCCTCAGCAGAAGCCCAGTGGAGAGAAGGGATGGTCTTGAAGAGATGTGTGGGTGGGCTTTTATTTGGTGGAATAGACTCAATAGGATCACAGAAGACTCATAAAGTTTTTCAAAGGATTATTTCAGTGGAAACACAACAACTTGGGCTGGAAGGGAGAGAGACAGTACAAAATATAAAGAAGCTCTTGGACCTCCCAAATTCTAGGAGCAGGAAGCCATCTGAGCAACAAATCAGCTGCAAAGACATGCTACCTTTCATAGAAAAGGAAGGATGACTCAGAGGCAGAACCAAGAGCCCAGAGTATTCACTGGGCCCATGACTTGCTGCAATCTCATGAAAGACCCAGAATGCAGAGGGCGGAGACAGCCTTGTAGAATAATTCCTGGGTAGAAACAGAACTGAGAAACTTCCAATATCTGCCTGGCTGGATTTCAGAACTGCTATGGACCAACAATGTCTATGTGCTTCTTGTTTCCCCACTTCTTGAATAAGTGTATCTAAGGCTGTTACCCTATTCCTGTCCCACAATTGTATGTTGGCTACGTGTGTGTGTGTGTGTGTGTGTGTGTGTGTGTGTGTGTGCAGCTAACTTGCCTCCTTAAATCTCAGGCCTACAGATCAAGAGCGAACTATACTTGAGGTGCTGTACTGAAGGAGATACACCCAAAGAGCATCATCTGCATCTGAACATGATCTAGATGATGAGACTTTGGACTTGGAACTGATGCTATAATCAAATGAGACATTGGGAGGGGTGAGAGTATTTTGCATGTGAGTCACTGGGAATGAGAGGGTGGGTTGTGGTAGTCAGCCTCTAAGATTGTCCCCAGTGATCCCTACTTTATGGAATTTATATCCCTGTAAAGTCCCCTCCCACACTGTACCAAGGTTAGTCTATGTGACCAACAGAATATGGTAGAATATGGCGTGTCACTTCCAAGATTAGGTTACAAAGCGTGCTGCAGCTTCGATCTTGGTGTCTGTCTGTCTGCTTGTCTTCCTGTCTGTCTCTCTTGGATCATACTCTGGGACAAGTCAGCTGCTATGTCATGAACAGCCCTATGAAGAGGTCCACCTTGTGACCAACAGCTAATGAGAAACTGAGAACTGCCAACCACCTTGTGAAGGAGGCAGTTCTCCAACTGCTTGGGCTTTCTCCAGCCCCAGTCATGCCTTCAGATGCCTACACCCCTGGCTGACAGCTTGACTACACTCTCAAGGGTGACTTTGAGCTAGGACCACCCTGTTAAACTGCTCCTGGATTCCTGACCCTTGGAAACTGGGTGACATAATAAATATTTGTTGTTTTAAACTCTATGTTTTGGAGAAATTTGTTACACAGCAATAGATAACCAACACAAACATCCAAGCCAAACTCCATTTCCAGCAAATTATCATTGGAAATGATGATTAGCGAGTCCTAAAGCAATCACATGCACATGTACATATCCACAATTATAAACATAAACCGAACATGTGTGATTCAAACACAAATATAGGCAATAAGTCCTCAGGTTTGTGTTGCCCTTGGCATTTTACCTCCTTTCTGAGCATCACCTCATTTGAACTGCAGAACACTCTTACAAGGTGGATATCGTATTTTATAGTTGAGCAACATGCCTCAAAGAGGTGAAGGGATGTCTTGAGGCTACCTATCTAGTGACGAGACTCGAATGAAGTCTAGGCAACTCAGCACTCTCAAAGGACCACCTACACATTAGGCTGGAATAAGGGCCCTGGTGTGGCTCCTGTGATATGATCTCCAGGCAACAAAGTCAGAGGCAAAATGTGGGTTTGCCTCAAGTGGGATGGTTTTAGGCTCTTAGGAGCAAAAAAATCTGCCTTGAAATAACATGACATATACCCACCCTCACCTACCTCCCACACACGGGAGCTTCTCAGTGTGCCAGAAACTAGATCATTCTCTTAACTCTGGGTAATCACTGAAGGCTCAAGTGAAAATGCAAAGTAACCTGCCCTGGGTTACCCATTAAGGTCAGATCAACCACTGACACCCCAGTTCACAAAACGGGATGCAGGAGCAGTAAATCTGGGGTCAAAAGGGGCCGCATGAGAGTAGAGGGAGGTGGGAGCTCCTCCTCATTCTCACCCTAAGGGGGTGGGTGGGAAGGCAGAAGGTGGTTGTCCTTGACTGCTTGTAGAGTAAGGAAGCACAGTCAAAATACACCGGGGCTTTCTCCCAGAAAGGGCGCTGAGGCTCTCCTGCCATCCTAGGAGGGGCGGTGGGACAGGAATTGGGATGGCGGAGACTCGGGAGGGAACTGGCCTTTGTGTGCTCTGCCTAAAGAGGCCCTGATGATCACCGTTCCTACCCTACCCCTGACTGAGCACCACCAGCCCTCCTGAATATCAGGGCACAGTCAGAATCCTGCCCTCTAAGTGTCTCACCCCAGCCTCCGCCCAGCCTCTTTGCACCGTGGCTGCAGCTCACAACTCAAAGGCACCAGGCTTCCTGCTCAGGGTGACCAGGCCAAGCCATCTGCTCCCTGACATGCAGAGCCAATCTGGAACATGTGTTTGCTGTGGCCACACAGGCCACCAGACCAAACATGCACACCACCCCAGATCATATTTTCTCTTTCTAAAAACATTTCTCATCTTTGTTTCAAGTTCACACATGTCTTTTCTTGAGTTCAATGTCAGTCCTGACAAGTAATAAGCCTGAAATTAGATCTTTTGTCCACCAAATCCTCCCCTTGAAGCTGAAAGACAGAGTTCAAAGCCAACACAAGGGCAGTCGTATGCCTGCAGGTGGGTGTCAATGCAAATAATGTGGGCTCCAGGCAGCAGCTTCTGTTTTGGGCTCCTCTATCCACCTGGTGAGGTGACTCAGGATCCCGGGGCTTGCCCTCCAGACATGAATGAATGTGTGTGCTGGATGCTGTCCGGCCCTCTGCCCTTCCCTAAGTCCCTCAGTGGCCGCACCTGCTTCAGGTGAGCCCAGGAGCTCACACACAGCAGGGAAAGCTCTCAGTCTGTGCCAGGCTGGATCCCGCCCAGCAGCTGTAGGGAAGGTCAGGGAAGAGGATCAAGGGAGGATGAATGAGGCCTTGAATAGTAAGGGGTGGAGGAGTAGGAAGGAGTTGAGCAGAACCTGCAGAATCAGAGGAAGCCAGCAGGAACAAGAGGCAAGGGAGAGGGACTGAGGTACAGGGGCTGGTCAGTGTTGGGGGCAGGACAGAGACAGGTCTGTTCAAAGAATAGCGAGAAGACTGGGGTCTGGAGAGCACAGTGAGTGAAGACAGTGGGTGGGAGGGGAGGTGGGGACAGAGCCGAGGGCAGGTGGAGCAGGCCATGTCTACAAGCAGCAGGGGATCAGGGAGCATGAACCAGTTGAGGATTCCAAAGTCCTGTTTGAAAGGTTAGAAGCTGTTTGATAATGCCATCCCACAAGTTGTTGGTGAGTCTGTGTCCACCTACAAGGGGGACCTAAATCCTGGTGCCCAGGCTGTTCATCTGTCCAGGCCTACTTGGAAAGAATGGGCAACCCCATCCAGCCCACAATTTGAAGGGCATTGAAATCCCTGCAGGTGCCTAGAGACATGGAGAAGGTGGCATATGCTGCTGCTACAGAGATGACTACACCAGGCACCCAGGGGACACCTTCATCTTAACTTCCTCCGTGGGTGCTGAGTACAGGCATCGCCTCTGGGAACCTGAGGGCCTATCTTCTCGGGCTATTTTATTTCTGTTTGCTGGTGTCTTGGCTAATTGAGTCCCTGCATCACTTCTGGAAACCAAGGCCTCCCAAAATATTGCAAACTGTAATAGAGGCCACCTTGGCTTCCCCAAAACACACACATTGGAATAAATGGCTATAATTAAATTACTGGGAAGACTCAGAAATAACTCTTGGAGTTCAGGGTAAATGCTGACCCAGGAGGAAGGCTCCTTGGTATTTTTAAAACCTGTGCCCCCATCTCTCCTGGGGAGCCCCGAGGAGTGAAAGGCACCCTCATGCTCTGGGTTTGTCCTCATGGGAGTCGGGGGAGCCAACAGCTGGAGGAAGCTCTCCTCTGGCCACTCTGCCTCCTCACCCCCCGAGCTGTCCACCACTCCTGAACTCACGGAACCTTCCCTCTGGGTGCTTATCAAGTGGGGTCCCCACAATCTGGGAAATCCCTGGTCAGTTTTGAGGGCTTCCTAAATATGTCTATTCATGAATCATCCAGACAAGGAAAGTAATCTATGGGCAGGACTGACCTAGTGCAGGTGGGGAGAAGGTGGGAGGGTGGGCGGCCCTGTCTGAGGTCTCATCTGAAATCTCATCATTCATTCATTCATTCATCCCTTTGAATTAGGCAGCAGCCCTCCCCTAGTCCATTTGACATGACAGCCCTCTCACCCCAAAGAGGACCATGCTGTCTTTAGCTCCCCGTGCATGTGAGTTGATCAGGTGGTTAACAGGGGGAGTATGTAGGAGGCAGCGAGGGAGGGGCCCAGCAGAGGGAAGCTGAGTCTGCAGACGGGGAAGGAGGAGGTCCCAGAGCAGCGGGTTGTTAGCAGCACAGGCCTGGAAGCCAGGCTGCTTGTGTCACTTCACTTTTCTGGACAAGTGACTTTCCTCATCTGTAAATTGGAAATAAAAATAGCATCTCCTTCCTAAGGTCATTGGGAAGATTATATGAGCTAAAGGGTGCCCTGAACACAGTGAGTGCTCTGGAAGTGCGTGTGAATTGCTGAGTGACATCCAGGCTTGGCAGAGGGTGGGCCAGGCTTGCCTGGGAGTCTAGCAAAAAAGACCCTCAGAACCAGTGGGATGCACAGCCTGCTACATCAATGAGTACAGCCAAGTGCTTACACCTATGAGCGCTGATGGGTACGGCCGCGTGCTTACATCTGTGAGCACCGATGGGTACGGCCGCGTGCTTACACCTGTGAGCGCCGATGGGTACGGCCGGGTGCTTACACCTGTGAGCGCCGATGGGTACGGCCGCGTGCTTACACCTTTGAGCGCCGATGGGTACGGCCGGGTGCTTACACCTGTGAGTGCCGATGGGTACCGCCGGGTGCTTACACCTGTGAGTGCCGATGGGTACGGCTGGGTGCTTACACCTGTGAGTGCCGATGGGTACGGCTGGGTGCTTACACCTGTGAGCACCGATCGGTATGGCTGGGTACTTGACACCTGTGAGTCTTGTTGTCCTGGGCAGCATACCATCTCAAGAGGACAGAGAGGCTGGGTGCAATGGCTCATGCCCTTAATCCTAGCACTGTGGGAGGCTGAGGTGAGAGGATTGCTTGAGGCCAGGGGTTCAAGACCAGCTTGGGCAACATGGCAAAACCCTGTCTCTATAAAATAAAAAATAAAAAATTTAGCCAAGTGTGGTGGCACGTGCCTGTGGTCCCAGCTACTTGGGAGGCTGAGGTGGGAGGATCACTCGAGCCCAGCAGGTCAAGGCTGTCGTGAGCTATAATTGTGCCACTACACTCCAGCCTGGACAACAGTGAGATCCTGTCTCTCTCTCTCTCACACACACACACACACACACACACACAAAAGGCACAGGGGCCAGGAGTATGAGGCGTGCCGGATCTGGGGAAGGAAAAATATACACAGGGGCAGCAGGCATGGCTGCCTTTCTAGAACCTTCTGGACAGGGCACATAGGCTGAGCTGAAGATACACGAGACACTGGTTATTTGCACTGAAAGCCCTGGCCAGCTTCCAACATGTCTTTCAGAACTGTCTTTCCTATCCCATGGTTAAGGAATGGAATATCCATGAGAAGTGTCCCTTTTCATCTTCACCCTTGCACTCTCTCTAATACATTTTAGAGCTGAAATCAGAGCCCTATTTTATAGCTGAGAAACTGTGTGCCCTCAAAGTGTAAGAGAATTGCTCTGAACCACACCACAAGTATGAAAATCCAGATTCCATGACTTCTGGTCCAGTATTCTTTCCTTCCTGCACAGGAGTGAGTGTCAGGACAGAGAGGGGATGCACGTTCTCTGAGGTTAGACTCAGAGCCGGACACAGAGTCAGGACTTCCCTTGTATCACATGGCATCTAATGGCATCCCTGTAGGCTGCACAACGGTGTCCTTGGGGACATAAGAAGAATGGTTTGTCCAGGCCCCAAGATCCCCTGGCTGGTGAGAGATGAGCTGGTCTTGAAGCCAGTGAGCCTCGCCCCGGGCCTGGGCTGCCCACCAGACACGGTGTCCCCAGGGAGGGCTGAGCTGGCTTGGTGCCAGAGGCCAGGTTGCTTGGGGCTCCAGAGAGGAATGAAGGGTTGGGCGTTAGTGTTTGTGAGCCAATCCTCAAATGCCTAGCATTTCAGAAGAGACTAGACCTCTGAGGAGGAGTAATGAAACCAGCTTGGGTGGCTGGTTTCCAAGGCGTCCATTCTACGTCCCATCCTAGACGCAGACCCTGGGGAAATGGCATTTATCTGTCCAGGGCCAGTTTCTCAGGGAGCAGCCCTCCTGCCCTGCAGGTAACTAGACATGTGCCCCTACGTCCTCTTCAGTCACCTTTCTTGTCATTGGGTCTCCCTTTGCTATTTAGGGCTTAAGGGGTCTGAAGGAATTCTAATTGCTGGGGAAAAGAGGATTATTGTGATCGAGAAAGAGTAGTACTCTGCTCTCCAACTGTGGGCACAGAACTAGGGGATGCCCGCTGCCTGGTGGGCACAGGGGGTTCCAGGGCTCTGCCAAAATGAGCTGTAGGCCACCTCTTTTCTTACCCATTTGGCCCCCGCATGGATGTGGGTCCCGATGGGAGAGGGCCCCCAGAGCCTTGTATTCCCATGAAGTGTGATGCTGGGAGGAAGTTCTGAGCATGGGGATCGGGGGAAGCTATATCCCTCATGGATGAGTTGTGGGCCAGCCTCGACAGGCCATTCTCTGCAGCTTGTTCTGCCCAGGAGTGCGGCCTGAGGCAGCTGCAAAATTGCTGGGGAAAAGAGGATTATTGTGATCGAGAAAGAGTAGTACTCTGCTCTCCAACTGTGGGCACAGAACTAGGGGATGCCCGCTGCCTGGTGGGCACAGGGGGTTCCAGGGCTCTGCCAAAATGAGCTGTAGGCCACCTCTTTTCTTACCCATTTGGCCCCCGCATGGATGTGGGTCCCGATGGGAGAGGGCCCCCAGAGCCTTGTATTCCCATGAAGTGTGATGCTGGGAGGAAGTTCTGAGCATGGGGATCGGGGGAAGCTATATCCCTCATGGATGAGTTGTGGGCCAGCCTCGACAGGCCATTCTCTGCAGCTTGTTCTGCCCAGGAGTGCGGCCTGAGGCAGCTGCATTGTGCAAAGGATTATTGGGACCATCATAATTTGTACAAAGCGTGGGGTTTTCTCTGGGTGTATCAGGGGCTCCATTTCAATCAAACATGGACCTGGACATCTGGCTTGAAGAAATGAGCTGCTCTTCTTTTCAAGAGAGAGCCTGCTTGGGGGTGGGCGTGAGGGAGGAGGAGAAGGATCCTAAAAATAATTCTTATCTGACTCATTTTGCTTAGAATCTGACAGGGCTGCCTGCCAGGTGGGGGTTTGCCTGTCCCATTTTCTTATCTATCTTTAGCAGGGACTTAATGAGGGCAATTTCCTTGCTGGGATGGAAAGACAAACCGTGGGCAAAGTGAGCATAGATCTGTCTCGCGGTCCCTGGGCTCTGGATGACAGGATGGCAATGACAGTCACTGTAGGGCTGAGCTGTCTGCAAGGGCCTCAGTGACAGTGGCATCCCAGGATGGTGCAAATGAAGCAGTGATCGGCTCAGTCAAACCATGCAGGACAATGACCACTGGAAGAAGCCTCCCCCCGTCCCCATCTCATCCCCTAGTGATGCTACCGCCACACACGAACAAGATAAATCACTCAGACCTAAGATCCTGTTGCCTACAACACACTTCTTTATCTTCAGCATCTCTCTACTCTGTTTTAAAGAGCAAGTACAGTCACTTCTCATTATTTATGGTAGTTGCATTCCATAAAGTTGCTGCAAATACTGAATTATGAATACTGAACTATTACTCCTAGGGGAAACGCGGGGTTAGGTTCGTGCAAGCCTCTGGTCACAACATTTTCACCACTGGATCAATACATAACCTCGTTTTGTGTGTGTTTCTGTTTAAAGACACCTTATTTAATACATATTGTTGATTTATTAACATTGAACTCATGGCCAACAGCACTATAACTCATGCCTGAGTGATGCTTATCTAACACACACATTTTCTCCGGAAGGCACATCACAGCCTCCTTGCGCTTAAGAACAGTAGACGGCACTTCAGTACTATGTTTAGGAGCCATTTAAAATAGCAAATTCACCAAGGAAAAGCACAAAAATGTGAAAAACACGGCAGTAAACAGAACCATAAGAAGGGTGCTTGCTTATAGTATGAGAGCTGAAACAAGGAGGCAGAGTGTTACTTTGGCCTCAACTGGGATCTTGTAGGTCAGGCAACTCAAATTTTTCACTGCTTTGTGTGTGTGTCAATGACTGACTGCAAAAACACCATGAATATTGAGTGTGGTGTTACAAATAAGTTTTACAAGTAGGCGAATGTGCAAATATGAATCAATGAGTAATAAGGATGGACGGCACTTCCAAAAGAGCTAACTTAACAACTCATGTGAATGAGCTGATGGATAGATACAGGACTCTGACTAGGTTAATTCCTCATCAGTTCCTGGTGGGCAAGATCTGGGGAACCTGGTCATTTTTGTAGGATGCGGGACTCTATGACTGGTAGAGTGTTCTGAGGTGCTAAAAGGAGCAGCAAGTTCCAGATAGCAGCTGTGACTTAAAGAGAGGGATGTCAAGAGGCACTTGGTATTCCCCAGAGCCCTTGCCCATAAGCCCACATGTGAAAAGGAATGTGGGGCCTCCTGTAGTCATGGATGACCATCAAAGCCTGGGATAGAGAAGCCACAGCAGTGTCAAGGAACGAGGCTTAAAAATATTAAAGACAATTCTAGAAGCATATTTTCGTATTGAGAGTGAGAAGTCAGAGGGACACATGAGGCTACTGATGGGGCAGACAGCATAGAATTAAGAGGTGGCAAAAAGAAAGTAGACCTCTCCAACTCCAAGTTTGCCTTCCGCAAGAGAACAGGTACCAGCCCAGAAAAAGCAGCTGCAGTTGCCGCATCTGTCAGACGCTAAGGGCCTGGAAGACTCCACAGAGAGCAGTGGGTGCTCTGAGTGCTCACCTTCATGCCCCGGGAATGGGGCAATATTGATACTGATTGGAGTAAAAGAAATCTTTACATGAGATCATAAACGGCCCCTGACCATGTCTGAGGAATCCTGGAGAACAGATATAAGGGTTAATTTCATGTCAACCTGACTGGGCTAGGGCGTGCCCAGTTAGCTGGTAAGACGTTATTTCTAGGTGTGTCTATCAGGACTTTTTGAGTCAGTAGACTGAGTAAAGACCTCTCTCCCAGTGTGGATGGGCACCATCCAATCTGCCAAGGGCCCAAACAGAACAAAAGGCAGAGGAGGGGTGATTTCACTCCCTCTTCTTGAGTGGTGACATCCATCTTCTCCTGCCCTTGGACATCCCACGCTGTAACACATGGTATGCTTACGGTCATGCTGCAAACCTCATAGCACATGCTCCTGCTTCTTGGCCTTCGGACTTGGGTTGATTACACCACTGGCTTTCCTGGTTCTCTAGCTTGCAGCAGACGGCAGACTGTGGGACTTCTTGGCCTCCATGATCTCATGAGCCAATTCCCATGATAAATCTCTCTCTCTTCCTCTCAATATATCCTATCGGTTCTGTTTCTCTGGAAAACTCTGACTAATGCAACAAAAGTGTTAGAGACTGTAGCTAGGTATACACAGTCTAATTTTCAAAAATTGGAAAAATATAGATATCATTTCTCCAAGAGAGATTCCCAAACAGATGGTTTGGAAGAAAAAAGGTGACCACTAATAGCTAGTACAAGTTCACACAGACCAAGTCATGGCCAGACCAAATCTATGTCCTTTTTTGAAACAGTTACTAGCCTGACACATTTAGGGAACCCTGAAAACATCAAGGTTGAAGAGGTAGCTGGGTATGGTGGCTTGTGTCTATAATCCCAGCTACTTGGGAGGTTGACGTGAGAGGATCGCTTGAGGCCAGGAGTTTGAGACCAGTCTGGGCAACATAGCAAGACTCCATCGCTACCAATCAATCAAGCAATAAAAATTATCCAGGTGTGGTGGCGGGTGCCTATAGTCCCTAGAGCTACTCAGGAGGCTGAGGCAGGAGGATTGCTTGAGGCCAGGAGTTCAAGGCTGCAATGAGCAATTATTGCATTACTGTACTCCAGCCTGGGTGACAGAGCAAGACCCTGTTGCTAAAAAAAAAAAGTTTGAAGGGGTGTTTCAAGAGGCCTGCCACATCACTTCATCCTGGGACCTGCCTTATTCTTTAAATTTTTTTAAATTGAGATATAATTCACACAGTACAAAATTCACTCCCTTAAAGTATATAATTGAGTGCTTCTTAGTCTATTCACAAAGTTCCATATGTCCTGTTTGTTTTTATCAGTGACTTAGATGATGTTACAGAGAGCTTGCAAAATCCAATGTGATGACTGACACTTAGGGTCTGGGTTCACGGTGGCAGAGGAAGAGAGGGAGGGACAAAATTCTTATTTTTTATTTTTATTTATTTATTTATTTATTTATTTTTTAGACAGATTTTCCCTCTTGTTGCCCAGGCTGGAGTGCAATGGAGTGATCTCGGCTCACTGCAACCTCCGCCTCCCAGGTTCAAGCAATTCTCCTGCCTCAGCCCCCCGAGTAACTGGGATTATAGACTGCACCACCACGCTTGGCTAATTTTGTATTTTTAGTAGAGACGGGGTTTCTCCATGTTGATCAGGTTAGTCTCGAACTCCTGACCTCAGGTGATCTGCCCATCTCAGCCTCCCAAAGTGCTGGGATTACAGGCATGAGCCACCACGCCCGGCCCCAAAATTCTTAATTGGTTCTACATTTAGAAGACACCAATCCACAGTCACGGTCAATCGCAGGACAGAGGCAGCAAGCACTGCAGTAGGCTGCAGCCACCCTGCAACGTCCAGCATGTGGCCCACTCCGCACGACAGGTGGATGGCTTGCTCCCCTGCCTCTAGTCCTGCAGAGCCATCTGACACTAGCTGGTCTGGCTAAGGTGTTTTTTTCTTCTTCCTTTCAATCTGCTTTGCACATGGAGTAAATTAACCGTTCTCAGACCTCACTTAATGAAACGAATTAATTTGGAGAACGGCTCTCTTGTCTCCCTGGCCGCACAGGCACGGTGCGATGGACCGTGCCTCCATTAGCCACCTCTTCTGATGGTTAAGAGGCTGGGCTTTGGAGCCTGCAGGCTCTACTGACATTGCTGACAGTCGGGCAGGATCATCTGGAGCCGGCAGGCTCCAACGGCGTTTTCCTTCTATGTAGTTCAGTTGGGGGTGGTGGCCGCTGTGAGCACTACCCACCTGGCTCTGTTTCTAGGGAGCCATGTGGGGACGACTTCTGGGGATGTGGGGAATCCCTGGTTCCAGAGCCTGCTTAGCTGCAGAGGAGCATTTAGAGGACACCAAGCCACAGTCACGGTCAATAGCAGGACAGAGGCAGCAAGCACCGCTCCTCTCATCCCAACACCCTCCCATCTCCCAAATCCTCCTGGAAGTCTCACTAGTAGTTCAAGCCCCACCTCCTCCAGGAAGCATTCTGGAGCATCTCCCAGGATGGCTGCTTTCTCTAAGCCTCCTCCCTGTTAACAGGTGGATGCCTGATAGTCATGCACAGCATTCTGGTTGCTTCTGGAGTCAAGGCGCCATTGTGCAAGCTACAGCTCAGGCCCTCGAGAGCAGGGGCCACACCCTGTACTTCCCATGTTCTCAGGCACAGCTTATGGCACAGGGTACAGCCCAACCAATCCCAGTAGGAGAACTGAACAGTGCTTCACTGCGGTGTCTGCCGTGATACACATTCAGGAGCGGGGCACTGCTTCCCGGCTGCTGGAAGTGCTGTGCAGACAGCCCTCAGCTGCCAACCCCTAGGGCAACTGCTCTGGGCGAAGAGCGCAGCCCCACCCAAGGTCACGCCCCCTTCCTTGGGCAGTCCCCGCCTGATGACCAACAGACATGGGGGTATCAAGGCCTGCCCCTTTACCCCATCTTGGGACAGCTCTTAAAGAGTCACCCCAACTTCAGAACCTTCCCTACAGGCTCAGAACTCTCTAAGATTGCACTGCAGCCCAACCTCGCTTTGCTGATACCGCTTCCTCTTTTGATCTTCTACCACTATCGATACCAAGGGCATTCCTTTAAAAGCAGCTGCTGATAATCACTGTGCCAGAGCCTGCTTCCCAGGGAGCTCAGGCTACAACATCCATTCATTGCCTTAATGTGTTCATCTCTTAAATGTAGCCAGGGTGCGGTGGGGAGAGAAAATATCCTCCCCAGCAGTGAGGGATCTCACTCAGGGTCAACTTGGGCAGTGCGCCAGGTCTCCAGCCCTCTAGTGAGTTTGCTCTTCTGGTCTATGTGCTCTGGGCAGAAAGCTTTGAGGGGAGGGGGGAAACGAGCCTTAGCAGCCCCCGTTCCAAGCAACAGGTCTCCAACTCGCGTGGGGCCAGGGCATCGGAAGGCATGCTGCTCTTTGAGGAACGCATGGAACACTCATTTAGCACATTTATGTCACAAAATGCATAATTTTGTCTGAAATCAGCAAATGTCTTTTCTTAGCTTCCAAAAACAAACAAGTGGTTACTAGTTGTTCAAATGTCAAGAACATTCTTGAGGAAACCTTTGAACTGTCCATGAGCTTAATTTGTTTTTCAAAATGGAAAAAAGACATCCACAATTCACTAGATGCAGCCCATGGCACCAGGAGCAGAGTCTGCAGGTGACCACTCTGAAGGGGCCTCCTTCCCTGCCAACCCAGGCTCTGCCCCCTCTGACAGTGTGGGTAGGGCTTTAAAAGTGGATCCAGGGGAAGGAACAATTGATCCTAGCGGCCCGCCCCTGGAGGGAATGCAGGGCAAGGCTTTCCGGGTTTGCCGCCACAATCACAGGACAAAAGCTCCCCCGCTCACTGCAGACACCTGTGCTCCACACTTACCTTGAAAGCCTTCCTGAGCACCTAGGACCCCCTCTGACCTGTAGAGTGGGCCAACACTAAGACCGTGTTTCTAGGTGCTTTATTAGAATCAGCTCCTTTCAGCTCCCTGACTAGTGAACCCATTTTGTAGAAGGGACAGGGCTTTCAAAAGTGACATAATTGGCAAGATCATACTGTGAGTAGAGGAGGTGGGATTCCCATCCAGCTCCTAATTCCAGGGCATGTCCCTAAACTGTTATATTATTCAGCTTACTAACAGCCTCAGACTTAAACAAGTGGAAAATAAAAGCAGTAAGGCACACAAAAACCCCTGAGAGTGCAGCTGGAACTGGGATGGGACACAGACTTTGACGAAGACTAGAACTCTAGGTCCCAGTCTGAAAATCCCTGCTCCAGGCTGTGGGAAATTGCATGCTCCTAGCTTCAGCAACATGCTCATGCTGCCTGGAGTTTGCAGCTATCAGACACCAACTCCAGCCACTTTGCAGGAAGACGGAAAGCCACAGACTCCTCTCCATCCCAAGGAGAGCCACCAAGCCACCAGGGGGATACAGCTGGCCCCTTCCCTTCATATGTCGGGGGGAGATCAGAGGCATGGTACAGATGCTGGCTGTGCCCTTTGGCCACCAAATCTGATTCTGGTCACTTCTCCCTTTGCCGCCATGCACGCCCAGGAAATGCAAGCCCCTCCCAATGTAGTTTAAGCCCAGAATATTAGGAAGGTGAACCTGCTGCACACAAGTATGCACTTCCAAGGTCAAATATGCAGGTTTGACACATAGCAAGGCTACTACTATGGGTCATTATCTGGGAAGGTTAGGGGTCAACCTGATAATGTTCTGCAGCTGCTCTTTGAATGTCAGAATCCCACGATTTCCCAAAACGGACTCAGGAGACCCCTGCTTTTAGGCAAAAAGGTCCTTAAACTATATGGCTGCCTGCTCTCCTCCTGAAAGTCCCTGTCACCTGGGGACTCCACGACAGCTCCAGGCTGTGAGTGAGTGACAGATTCTACCGCATCTAGAAGGGGAATTAGAGCAGGGCTCCCCGACAAGCACATGCTCCGTGTTCAGGCATGGCTGCTGCTCTGACTTGCACAGTCTTGCCCCAAACGGTCAAGATGTTTGCTCCATTAGTCTGTCTTCGGTCCAGCTGAAAACTCTGTTCTTCCATCCAAGCTGACTTCCTCTAGTCTGGGTCCCTGTGGACATGGAGGCAGCGGCCCCTCATCTCTCTGTATAAATCTTTCATGAGTTTCACGGCACGATGTTCCTTCCCTCTGGCCTCCTCTTCCCTGGCCCCAGCCCTCCAGCACTCCTCACAGGACATACTTTCCACCCCTTTAATCATCTTTATTGCCTCACTTTGGACCCTGGCCCGTCCACATCCTTCGGGAGGTGTGCTGACCTAACCCGGGCATTGGTGAATGTGAGCTCGGCTCAGCGGAAGCCCGGCTTCCCAGCCGTTGCATGCCACGCTCCTCTTCCTACAACCCTGGGTCACGCTGCTGCTTTCCGGAGGCCTGCCACTGTCCAGGGTCTTCCTGCTGAGTGAGGTGACCTGGCCCAGAAATGGACATGCAGGCTGACCTGGATGCCGGGCGGCAGCCTGCCATTGCCTGGGCGCGGAGAGGTGGGGCAGAGGGTGACTTCTCATCAGGAAGCTCGGGGACTCTCCACACCTCCCAGACACACACTCTGGGTTTTCCCTGCCATCAGAGACTACAGGGCCAGGGGCAGAGGACATAAAGCCTTTGCTCTCCCTGACACCTCCCAGGCCCCTGTGAACCCTATTCCTCCTTGAGGGGTGCTGCCCCTTTCTTCCCACCACCAGGAACCCAGAAACCAGGAATTTGCCTGTGTGATGCTGCACAGCAAAAAGGCAGCACACATGATGCAATAAACTGTACTCTGGTCAAGGCAGGAACAGGCCTGGGTCCACCTCTTCCTGCTCAGTGATCCTTTTTGATGCCTGGTGCTTCTGATTTCTAAGCCAGGACACTGCCTTCTTTCCAAACTACTTATACATTTGCCATCGTCTGTGAATGTGTTCAGAGCCACTTAATCCACCAGTGGATGACAAGGCAGTCTGGGCACCCAGGCCTACATCCACCCGAGAGTTGCAGTCACCACCTAATAATCCCTACTCAGGGCATGCATGTGTAGGGAAGGATCAGAGACCCCGGTCTCAGCCTAAGGAGGTGGCTAGGCAGCCTGAGCACAGGCGCTGCTAGGGTTCTGAGCAAAGCATCTCCACCGGCTGTTTCTTGGCCCTCGGAGAACATTCTCTGTTCATTAAAGGTAGAACCAAAAGCCATCACCTTTTTCTAAGAATACATTCCCTATAGAGGAACACCTCATTTTAATTCCTCAGGCATAAGCCTTTTTGTTCGTTCTTTTTTTGGTATTTCCATCCAGAAATAATTTATGCATGTTCAAGCAAAAAATATACTCTAACTCCCTCCTTTGCATAAATGGCCACACATAAGAAACATTGCTCTGCACCTGAATTTTTTCCACTTAAAATACATCTTGAAGCTCTCCCCATATAAGAAAGCCTTTTTGAAAATAAATGCACACATTCCCAGGATGCTCAATTTCAGCTGCATGTTCTTATCCAGGGCTACCTCATTGCCCCCTTCCTGGCCCCATTGTCACCAAGGACTCTGAGCTCCACAGGAGATCTCGGTTTCTGCCTTAGTTTAAGTGGGTTCCCCCAGGAATTTGGGAGCAGTAGCATGTGCCATTGCTGATCTGTGTGCTGCCTGTGACAGCAGAGCCAGCATGCATGAGGGACAACTCCCAATGACCAGGGAGGAAGAAAACAGATACTCTTGCACTTGTGAGCTCCAGGAGCCTCCTGGAGGCCATGTCTCAAAACACACAGCCAGCTAGTCCTATTTTTTGATGACCACTATTGTTGCTTTGAGGTCAGTGGAAACAGCATTTTTCCTCCTGAACTGCAAAGCCTGGTCACTGCCTGACCCCCAGGAAGAGGCAGTGGTGACGGTGGGCTCTCAGCCAAACGCCTGAAGGGAGCCAACCCCTAGGCCAACAAGAGAAGTGGAGCCGCCACTCTGGCCGTGGGGGAATCCCCAGCCAGTAACCAACCTACGATGCCACCAACCCCATCTCATCAGGATCAGCTGGTGACTGGGAAAAGCGAAATGCAGGCCAAAGCTGACGTCACTACAGATGGCAGAAGCAGGAAAGGAAAACCCAAGGATCACGACGAAGTCTCTCCTACCTTCGATCATTTCTCCTCCTGCGGAACAGCTTCTTGGTGTGTGCGATCTCCACTTCATGGGGCATCGGGTGGTAGCCCTGTGTCATGGCGGGAGGAAGGGGGATCATTAGTAACTCCTGAAAGAGAGCAAAGCACCTCTGGGACTGCACTAAGTACACCAGCATCTAAGACGGAAAGATATCAAGAGTTTGGAGAGACTAGACTCTAACCACCAAATCCAGACTGAAAAAGGAAAAACAGTAGAGTCAATGAACCTCCTACCAGGCAATGATGCTGGAATTACAGAATCAAAGAACAGTAGGGACAATGAGGACCTTAGAATCCATTATGTCCAAGTCCTTGAATTACAGATGAGACATTCAAATCTGGAAAGATGAACAAGCTGGTTCAAGGTTTTGCAGAGAATGAGCAACAGAGCTGGGGCCAGGTTCTGCAGCTCACTGGCTGTGCATCCCAGGGCAGCTTACTTCTCTAAGCACAAGTTCCATAACAAAATGGGAATGTTACCCTTCTTCTCTGGGCTGCTAGAGGACCAAGGAGGTGAAGCCTGAAAACCCTAAGCCCTGTGAAGAGGAAATTTGTCTCCTAAACCTAGTCCAGGCACCCCCAGTGAAATTTTTACCCAAGATCTTCTTTCCCTATATTGTCTAGGGAGTATTTAGGAAAACATGGAAATAGCTAAATTACTTTTTCAACATTACTATCATTATTATTATTATTATTTGAGACAGGGTCTTGCTTTGTCACCCAGGCTGGAGAGCTGTGGTACAAACATGGCTCACTGCAGCCTTGACCTCCCGAGCTCAAGCAATCCTCCTTCCTCAGCCTCCCATGTAGCCAGTATCATAGGCATGCATCACCATGCCTGGCTCATTTTTTGATTTTTTGCAGAGATGGGGTCTCACTTTGTTGCCCAGTCTCCTTTTTCAACTTTAAAGGAGGAACTGGGGAAAATTCTAAGGATAGTCTTTTGTGTATTGTCATCATGACAGCAACTATTTATACATCCACATCAAGGTTGGAGAGAGACCCTCTACTTGCAACCCAGGGCCGATCCTGCAAATGCAGGATCACAGGCAGTGCTATTTGCACAAGCTGGGCTGATGGCCAGCTCTGCTCTTACCACCTCTTCCCATCCCTCCTCCAACAGAAAAGTGTGTTCTGGTGTGGACATGGCGGAGAGCACCACCATGCACTACCATTCCATTATGAGCGGCCTGGGGTGGAGTAGGGGATACCTAGGCTTGGAGTCAAGTGGGAGGGAGTGGTCTGGCTCGGACCTGGGACACCTGGGTACAGGCCTGGATGCAGAGGCCATAGCCTGAGTGTGACCCCCACCCACCTGTGGGGACCTGGGCATGCGCTGGATGAGGGGGAGCCACGGGGTCCAGGCTGCTGGAGAGCGGTCAAAGGGGGTCTATTTTGGCCCACTCCCCACCTTACAGGCAGGGAGCCCAAGGCCCAGAGTGACCACACAGTGAGTTAGAGATTGCAGTCCTGTGGGTAGCACCCTGTGGTGGGGCACATGCAGCCCTCTGGATTCAGGCTCCATAAAGGAGGGTCCCACTGTTTTGCCTTCACAGGGCTCAGCCCCCAAGCTCATGGGGGAAACTGACCACCCTGGCTGTGCTGGGACTGGCCAGTTTTGGGGAACTTCCCAGAGAGGTAATGGGAGAACAACAGACTCAGGAGCACACAGGGACCTTGGAGTTATGGCCACTTGGCCTGGACTGGATTGAGTGCAGGGAGGGAGCAACACATTTCAAAATACATTTTAATAACAATCCTTTCCTCTCACCCCGTCTTTCTTGCCTCCAACAATCTAGCCAAGAAAGCATGAATGAATTCCGGGCTCCAGGCAGCCACAATAGGCCTCCGGGGCCTTAGGATGTGCTTTGTTTAATGGTTTTCTCAAAGGATATTATTTGTTTTCTTTAATACACAACACAAATAAGGAAAACACCAAGTCTTCCCCTCTCGTTTCCCCTCTCCCACCCAGACTAGGCTCTGGGCTGGCCCCCTTCCCTCTTTCCCTCCCTCCCTGCCTCTCCAGGTCACTTCAGGAACACACTGGGTGTGCCCCAAGGAGACAATGGACAGGAAGCTGAGGCTCCCCACCGGCGGCGGCGGGGACTAGGAGCTCGGCTCTGAGGCCAGGCAGAGGCAACAGGCCATAGCCCCCAGTGTAACACGAGCCCAGGGGGTGCCAGTCTCCTCGGTCTGGGCCTCCAGCCCTGGGCTCTAACCCACCTCCTGGCCTCCTTACCTGCACACAGGTAGCAGCCACGGGGAGCTAACCCTGTCCCATGACTCAGTGTGGCTCAATGGGGCACAATGGGCCACTCAGGGCTTCTCATGAAGCCACTGTTATGTCCCCTGTGTCCACCCATCCATCCATCCCAGAACAACTCACATACATGTAGTGTATGTGTATAAACCATGACAGTGGTTAGAGGCCTGTGCTCTAGAGTTAGACTGTGAATGTCAGATCCTGGCTCTTCCTCTTGATGGCTGTGTGACTTTGAGTAGATGACCTAACCTCTATGTGCCTCAGTTTCCATATCTGTAAAACGGAGATAATAGCATCAGGCTGCTAGAATCCTTGTGAGGATTAAATGAGTTCAGAAACATGTAAAGAACATAGGATAATGCTTGGTACATAGTAAGCCTCATTGTCATCATCACTGTCATCGATGCCATCATCGTCATCATCATCATCGTTATCTTTCCTGTGATCCTGACACTCTGCTCAGGGCTGAGTGTGCCAGGACAAACAAGGCAGCACAGGCACCTGTCCTCATGCAGCCCCCAGCCTTGGAAAAGAGTCCAGCAGAAGGTGATTTGCAGGGAGGAAGGGCATGGGCAGCTCAGGCCACGGAAGGAAGAGAGAATCTGCACAGTGCCTGGTGGTCCAGGGTGGTGTGCCGGGGGAGGATGGAGAAGCTCTATTTTACACTCTTTTTGGCCTGAGGCTGGCAGACTATAGTAAGGCAAAAAATGAGTGGAACAAAGTGACAGAGGTGACAGAACAAAGCCTTGCACTCTCTGAGGTCCTCCCTCTCCAGGAACAATCCAGGCCAAGGCTATAGAGGGCTAGTCCTACGTATAAGGCCACCTGGGGCCTCAGCCTCAATGTGGCATCTAGGTGAATAAATGAATGGACCTTACTGCCTTCCCTGGGGCCTTTTACATAGAACTTCCGGCACTGGGAAACTCCTCCTGCATGCAATGGGGGGCACTGTGTTGACACAAGCTCCATTGAGAACCCCTCAAAATCAGCCATCTTGTTCTTCAAACTCAAGATGGTAGCTGGTACCAAGAGACACATACAATTCAGGGTGCTGCCTACACTCCTCCCAAAACAAGAACACTTGGGTGTTAACAGGGGGCAAGTGTGAGGCCAGCAGAAGAAAGGAGAAAGTCTGTACTGAGTCACAAACCTGTCACCAGATGTGCAGCTCACGCAGGTTGGCAGAGCTTCTTTAAAGTCATTGGTGAGAGGTAAGGTAATATGTGAGTGGTCTGGGCAGCATTGTTCATAAGAGCCAAAACATGGCAACAACCTAGTGCCCATCCACTGATGACTGGATAAATAAATTATGGTACATATATACAATGGAATATTATATGGCCATAAAGAGGAAGGAAGTTCTGAGCCACACTACAACATGAATGAACCTTGAAAACATCATGTTCAGGGAAAGAAGCTAGTTACAAAGGACCACAGAGTGTATGATTTCAGTTTTTAAGAAACGTCCATAATAGGCATATCTGCAGAGATGGAAAGTAGATTAGTGGTTGCCAGGGGCTGGGAAGGGGGAGAATGAAGAATGACTGCTAATGGATGCTGCGTTTCTTTTGTGGTGATAACAACGTTCCAGAATTAGTAGTGATGGTTGCACAACCTTGTGAATACACTAAAAACCACTGAGTTGTATACTATGAAAGGGTGAATATCATGGTATGTAAATTATATCTCAATTAAAAAGGTAAAAAATATCTGGGGGCGGTATATTCCAGGTAGAGGGAATGGCATGTGTTCAGAGGAACAAAAAAGGAGAGTGAGGAAGAGGAGAAGGAGGAGGAGGAAGAAAGGACAAAGAAGAGGAGGAGAAGGGAAAGAAGAAGAAGAAGAGGAGGAGGACAAGGAAAAGAAGGAGGAGGAGAAGAGAAGATCAATCAAAATGAAAAGTGCCCCCCACAAGTTAATCTCAAGGAAACAGCTGCCCTAGAATGTTATCTGTTAAGATAGGGCTGGAAAAGGTGGCATGTCCAAGACAAGTGGCACCCAATGACAGGAAGGACCAGTAGGTTCCTGAAATCTGGAAAAAGTATAAGTTGTTGCTTCTGGTGGCCTGGTCAGGGGAGATAGTATTCTGGCTTTAGACCAAAGACCCCCTCCTTGCTTTTGAGAAAGGATAGATCCCTTGAGTGGCAAATGGGAAATGTATCCTTTAAAATCACATACAGTGGACTTTGCTTTAATTCTTTGCTCAACAAATCCTTCCACTATGTGCTTTGAAAGGGCCCCATGTAGACATCAGTCCAGGTACGAGTATCCCCCCTCCACCTCCTGCATTCCCCACATGAGAGAACCAGCCTTTGGGTCTCCCAGCTAGCTTTTTGGCTGTCTGGTCTACCTGAGTCGGATGTGCCTCTGTAGCACACTGGGACTACCCACCAGGCCCTGCTTGCTTTTCCCCAACCTCTCTGCATGAGAACCATTCTCCCCAGAGCTCTGAGACCTGGCTGCAGTTCCCCATCTGTCTAACATCTGACCACTTCCGGTAACTAAATGGGCCTGAGAGACAAGTAGATTACATAAACAAAGCCTCTCCAGGGATGGAGGGAAGCTAATACTCCTTCCACATGCAGCGCCGGCAGAGTACACGTGGAACACACACGTGCACACACACTCCTGTCCTGAGGTCAGTGCTTGTGGAGGACATGACACTGAGGGGCGGCATGTTACTGCTCTGGTTGCAAAAACATGTTATGTAAAATCAGCCCATTCCAGGGCAGGCTGAGGCTGGTATCTCACAACCCAGTGTGGTGGGTATTTCCAAGGGATTAAGGGCAGGCCCAGCAGAGCTCTGGCCCCAGAACATGACCCCAGATAGTTAATAATCCTAGGCTGGGAGTGCAAGGCCTTGCCCTGTGATGACAGCCATAAAAAAATAATAATTCTTGAATCTAGAGGTGAGGGGATGGGGAGGGAGGGCAAAACAAACAGTGAGCAGAAAGCATGTGTGCCGGGTGGCTCTGTGACCAGCTGACACTGTGATAGGAGTGACACGCCTCCCCTAGGCAACAGGCTCCCAGCCACCCACCCATCTATGCCTCCATCCCCCCATCCCTCCATGCACCTGCAATCTCATAAATATTGTTGTTTCAGGCACTGTGGGTACAATACTGAAATAGAAAGGCAATATGCTTGTTCTTACAGAGCACACATTCTAATGAAAGGAGAGAGGCAACAAAGTATATCATATGATAAAGGACTATATTTTGCTATGGAGCAAAACACAACAGGGCAAGGGGATGAGAGAGGGAGGGGTGGAGGGGTCAGGGAGGACCTCTCTGTTCAGGTAACACTTGACATCCATCTACCTACCCATGCCTCCATCCATCCACCCTTGGCTCTCTCTCACTCGACAAATGCAGGAGGCCCGCCATGCAACAGTGCACCGGATGGAGAATATCAGGAGAGTAAGACCCTGTCTCAGGGCTAGGGGAGCTCAAGGGAACACAAACGAAGAAGCTGATACGTGCCATGTGCGATAGTTGAAGTTGAACGGGCGCCTCTGGCATCCCAGAGGAAGGACCGAGGACTTCTTCTTGGGAGAAGGGTCAGGGAAGGTTCTGTCAGGTGGGTGACAGTTGAGCGGAGCTCTAAGGCATTTGACAAGGCACAAGAGAGGAGAAGAGGGCATGCCACAACCTCAGCCCGGCAGGCCAATGACGGCAGCATCATGGGCTGAGTGCTGGGAGTTGGGCTGGGCCCCTGGGCAGAGGTGAAGCCCTGGTGTTCCAAGGGCTGTTGCTGGTGCTCCTGACCACAGTGCCTGGTGTGACCCCATCTGTAAAGTCCTCCTCACCCTCCGCAGGAGGTAGAATTGTGTTCCGCAGAAAGACTGGTTGGAGTCCTAACCCCGTGTACCTGTGAATGTGACTTTATTTGAAAATAGGATCTTTGCAGATATAATCAAGTTATGATGAAGTAAGTCTTAAATCCAATGATGGGTGGGCCCTAAATCCAATGATGGGTATCCTTATAGGAAGAAGTAAATTTGAACACAGAGAGATGGAGGAGACACAGAGGGAAGAAGGCCATGTGAAGATGGAGGCAGTGTTTGGAGTGAGGCAGACACAAGCCCAGGAGGGCCAAGGGTTGCTGGCAGCCACGGGAAGCTGGGAAGAAGTGCAGAAGGCTCCTCCCCTAAAGCCTCAGAAGAAGGGGCGCGGCCTGGCCAATGCCTCCAGACTATGAGATGATGCACTGCTGTTGCCATCAGCAATGGGTCGGGCTGTGCCCATGGACATCCCCATTACCCCACCCTCCCTGAAGGATGAACCTGCTTCCCTGGAGACCACAGTGGAGTTACCAGTTGTCCAGCATAGCCCGATTCCTTCAGAGGCTGGAAAACGCTCTTGTCTCCACCACTGCCTGCTGGGCGAGGTGGTCGGCACGCACTTAGGGGCCTCTGGTGTAAAAATTGTTGTCTCTAGCCAGTCCTCACATGGGGCCGAGATGTGCCCACCCTGAGGGGCCTGTGCCTCCCTCCCATGCTTCCTCCTTCCCCAGCCAAGGGTCCTCTGGGTGATGTCATGGGTTGAAGTGTGATCTCCAAATTCTTATGCTGAAGTCTACAGCCCTGGTTCCTCTGAATGGCCTGATTGGGAAAGAGGGCTACTGCAGGTTTAATTAAGTTAGGATGAGGACACACTGGAGTGTGCATGTGTGGGGCCCTGGGCCGATATGACTGATGTCCTTGTAAAAACAAGGCCGCGTGAGGACTGGGGGGACACTGCAAGAAGCTGAGGGGCTACTAGAAGCTGGAAGGGAGCGATGGTCCTTCCCTAGCATCTTAGGGCGGGTGTGGCCCTGCCGACACCTTGATGTTGGAATTCTGCTTTCAGAACAGTGAGGCAAGAAGTTTCCATTCTAAGTCACCCAGTTTGTGGTCCTTTGTTATGGCGGCCCCGGGAAATTAACCCAGGTGGAGTGGTGGGCAAAATCACCCAGGCTGGGAAGAGATATTTTTCTGAGTATGTTTCCTTTGCCAAATTTTGCATTTGAATTTGAGATTTGAATTTGTATATGTTGAATGCTCACCAGGTAATTCCACTGTATATCCAGCCCATTTTTATGGAAGAGGAAGAGAAGGCTTAGTGAGGTCAAAGAAGTTGCCCACAGAGGCCCAACCAGTTAGCAGGAAGCCTGTGTCTTCCATCTCTGAGGCACATGGTCCCAATGGTGATGTGACATGGCCTACAGTACCAGGGCAGAGATGGGAGGCCAACCCCCCGGGGAGAATCAGAGAGCTCTCTCCCGTCCTACCATAGACCCCGTGGTGCTCCGCCATGCTCCCCAGGCCTCTAGAAGCGAGAGGGAGTGGACAAGAGCAAGTCCCTCCCTGTCCAGCCTCATTTCTGTACTCAGAGACAGGCAGTCCCTCCCAGTGACCACTACGCTTCCCCCCAGGCCCAGAGGTGGAAGAACTGGTGTCTGGCAGGCACTGGTTCAGACAGCCTCCTGTGTCTGCCTGGCATGTCCTTGCTGTAACCCCAGAGATGACCCTGGCCACAGCCCTTTTGGCAGGCTCACCTGCTAGCCTCCCTTCTCCTCTCCAGAAAGGGGTATTCCTGGCCACCAAGCCCACCCTGCCCTTCACTCCACAGGCTGGGGAGTGGTGGTGGTGGTGGAGGGGGAGTCCCCTGGCTGCTGCCCCTGCCTCAGTGAGGTTTTGAAGTGGCCTGCAGAGCTCAATTCCATGGCCTTCACTTTCATAGAATCCAATGCTCACTTAACCTTCAAGGAAAATCTTCCTGACAGTCTCATGATCTTTGACCTCTGACCCCTGACCACAAACCTAGGTCCGATAGAAATCATCCAAGCCTAACTATCTCTAGGTCTATTATCTTTCTGTCTCCCACACAGCAGCTTTTTGAAAAGGAAGAAAGCATTATACAGACACAAGAAAGTCTTCCTCCTGCTTTGTTAAAAACAACTACACTAAACGCTTGTCTTTGCAAGGAAGTGGTGCGGCCGTGCAGTGGTGGGGATCCTAGCCCAGGCCAGGGAAGGGGTGGGAAGTCCCAGGCAGGAGGTGGGCACACCAGGCTCTTCACCAGGCACACCCTGCAGCTCCAACCCTGCTCCCTCCCAGCTGATCACCTGTCTGCCCCCACAGTGCCTGGATATCTACTCTGCCTTGGCCTCTTGGAAGCTACAGCCCCCCTCCTCTTCTTCACAAGCTTCTATATTGATTACATCAGGTTTCTGTCACTCCCTGGGCACACCCAGAGAGCATGAGCCCCATGGAGGTAAGGCAGATCCTCAGGCCAAATCCAGACCCTGCTAGCTCAGGACTTTGCAGACTCCCATCGTCTCTAGCCCCAACCTGGGGAGACATCCCAAGGGTGAACAATACAAAGGAACCACAGCACTTGATTAAAGGACCATAAAAATCCCAAGCACAGCTCCTCTGACAATAAGCTTGTCTTAACAGCAGAGGCTTCCTCCTGCTGGGGGTCATGGTTTTTCATGTGTTTTTTTTTTTTTTCTAAGAAGTTATCCTACCAAGGTCTCTCTCCACGTGGGCAGGATGTGTGGGTCACGTCCAAGTAGAAATAAATAGGTAATGTTTCTAAAATTCCTGGAATCTCTAGGCTGCACAGCTATTCAGAGAAGTTGACCTGTTTCAGAAAGGAAAGTCGGGGGTGGGCAGGCTCACCCATGCTTAAATTTGTGGTTTTCTAACTTTTCTTTTAATTTATTATTTTTTAATCAGCAGAGAGCCTTTTAAAAACAATACCTTAGCTGAAGTTCTAATATAAAATCATAGACAATAAAAGTAAACATGGAATTTCTGGAAGCTGCTGCTGAGCCCTGGCACCCCACACGTCCTGCCTCCACCTGCCACACGTCGGTGCCCTGGGGCGTGAACCTAAAACTCTACCCATTCTGAAAAGCTCTGCTCTCAATACTATCCAGAGGCTAGCTACACAATGAGCTAGACATTTCTCTAGAAGAAGGGCTTCACTCAGGAACCCCAGACAGGTTTCAGTGGATTCCACGACCCCCAAAAGTGCACGTGAATATTTTGCCCAGGGTAGCCTTGTGGTTGAGAGCCTATGACATGCACCCTATATCCAGGTGATTTTCATCTGTACAGCAGTGCGGTTCCAGAGGCTGTGTCGCTGGAATGGGCAAGACTTCCTTGAATGCTCCAAGGCAATAACCACCCCTCTCCCCCTTTTCCTTCCAACGGGGTTTCTTATTGTAACAGTCTAAAGAGTCCTGAGTAATAAACTGCACACAACCTTTGGGTGACCCGGGTCCTGGCTGTCGCTAAGCCTGGATCACCATGGACCATTCTTTTAATATCCCATTCTGCCCTCTCCTCTCTCTTGTGTAAAATGAGGATGAAAATATTTGCTCTTCCTACCTCCTTTGCCACACTATTAAGACTTTCTTTGATTTCATGAGCCAATACATTCTTTTTACGTTTAAAATACTTTGAGTTGGGTTTCTGTCACTTGCAACCAAGAAAGTCCTAAATAATTTAACATGATACAACTTTAGGTATCAGTGGGCTGATATAAGAAGTTATATCCAGGAAGTCATGGAAAGCAGAAATGGCCCCTCCCTTATTGCCCTCCACGGGTGGCCATGTCAGGAGGAATCTACCAGGCAATGTCAAATACAAATGACATTTACTTATTAATTTCTGAATAAACAGATAAAATAGGTGAGGACACTGATACAAAGAACAGGGACTCGGGACCAACAGGAAAGTGTTAGAAGATTGTTTCCACATTATAGAGGGTAAAATGTACAGGAAACAATTAGTAAAATGCCACTTCTTCAACTACCATTGTCAGGCTTCCATTCTGCAGCCAGCACAGTGCAGTGAAGGGAGGCCGTGTCTCCATGTGTGGTTGGGGGACGGAGGCACTGGAGGATGACTGTGACTCTCTGTGTCGAAGACCAAATGGGACCAAAAGGCTACGGGCCTTCTCCAGGTCATGAACCCAGGAAAGACTTGAACACAGACCACTTAGGCTCACGGCGTTCATGCTGCTCATTGACACGGGATGGTCACAAGTGAATGGAACTGGAGTGGACTGACGTGCTCCACTCCCTGGATAATGGATATCCATTAAGGGTCCCAGACACACTTCTGAACTGAAAATGGCAACGCCTTCAAGCTGCTGCAGACCAGGGGCAGAAAGAGGCCCAAGAAATGTGAGAGGTACGAAGGGCCCTGAGGAATGAGAGTTTCTGTTCTGCAGACCCTGAAAAAACCACCTGGGCATGATGAGACACATATGGCCTGTGTCCTGGCCCCTCACGAAGTGGTGTGTCTATGGCACAGATAAGACCCAGAGCCTCAAAAACTCTATAGAGCAAGCTCAAGAGAAGGCAAAGCAATGTTCGCGTTCTGGCCTCCAAGGGAGAAATGACAACTGTTGAGAAGTGGGCAACATTGTGAAGAATTTTATGTGCTCGAGGAGGTTCAAAGACCATCATAGAACTGAAGCATCAACCAACTGTAGAACAGGAGTGATGCTCAACAAACCCTCAGAGGATGCCCACGGTGCCCTGTGAGCATGCTGTATGCACAGACACAGGAAAACAAGACTCCACCTCTGTCTCCAAGAGGGGCATAGGCCCCTGGGGAAGCTGGACACACAAATTGAGTGGAGTCACAATGGAAGAACATCCAAGGTCCAAGGAACTGTGGAGGAAGGGATGCCCGGGGCCACCCTTCGAAGTGAACAGAGGCTCTGAGGTTAGAGCGAGAGAGGCACGGTCCACGCTTGAGCGGCTCTGCTCTGCTTCTTCTGAGCACACTCTGCTGCAGCTCATTATACAAACTAGCAGTAGTCACGTTCGCACAGGGCAGGGGCATCTGTGGGCAGCAGGGAGGGAGCCCCTGCCTAAACCACCCGCGCAGCCGTGCTAAGATTCTGAGGTGTACCCTGCTGTGCCGAGGGAAAGCCTCCAAGGCCTCACGTGAATGAACAGGTTCATCACTGTCCCGCCGTCTGCTCTGGTAGGTCAGAGCTGGCTGGAGAGGCCACAGGCATGTGTATTAGCCTATTCTCATGCTGCTAATAGAGACATAGTTGAGACTGGGTAATTTATAAACAAAAGAGGTTTAATGGACTCACAGTTCCACATGGCTGGGGAGGCCTCATAATTATGGCAGAAGGCAAAGGAGGAACAAAGTCAAATCTTACATGGTGGCAGGAAAGAGAGCATGTACAGGGGAACTCCCCTTTATAAAACCATCACATCTCATGAAACTTACTCACTACCATGAGAACAGCATGGAGGAAACCATCTTAAACCATCTCCCTTCAATTATCTCCACCTGGCCCAGCCCTTGACACATGGCAATTATTATAATTCAAAGTGAAATCTGGGTGGGGACACAGCCAAGTCATATCAGCATGGATAAGGAGGCCACAGTGAAGGCGAGAGCAGCAGGACCTGCTTCTCGGTATCTGCCGAGCCAGCGTGGAGTGTGCTCACGTGGAATGTGATAGCTGGGGGTTTTCAGCAATGCAGATCCAGGTGGCCTGAGCAGAGATCAGGCATCAAACGGTTTGGCTAGATGCTGTCACTGCCACTTACCACAGGAGCTGGCAGCAATGCCTACCTTATTTATGTTTCTAGTTTTCTCACCTAAAAAATGGCGGTAATAAAGAAGCACATGCACATCAGAGGACCGTTACGAGGGTTAAATGAGATGACTGGGCATGTATGGCATGTCGACAGCCCAGCTCAAGAATGCCCCGCTGCATGTGGAGCCCCCCGGGCTAGGAAGGCCTCCAACCTGAGGCTTCCTAAGCACTTGCATCTGTGGTCTTTGTGCACCTGCTGGGAAGCAGCTGCCCAAACCCCAAAACCATCCTAGAATGTGGTCATACCTGTGCCAATCAACTAACCACCTGCTGAGCTCCCAGGCCGTGTCCAGGACACTCTCGGGCCAAAGCAGTCCCTGCAACCTCAGCTTCCTCCACACAGACATGCACCACCCAGCTCCAGCCCCAGCCCCAGCCCCAGTCCCAGCCCCACACTGGCACTTCCCAATCCCTCCCCTCATCTCATCACAGGACTCCAGGCAAGTCAGAGAGCTAGAAGAGGGGAAGCTGCAAGGAGGCTCTGAAGAGCCAGGGAGGGGCCTGTCTCCCAGAGGACCAGCCAGTCTGTGAACCTGCTTAAGGGCAGAACGTTACTCAAAGGCCCTGAAGATTTCGGTCTCGGCAGCCAAGAAACTCGACTGAGACACAGAGTCTGACGAGCCTGCTGGGGCCGTCGGGCACCAGGAGGCTTGGGGGTATCTAAGAAGCTAGCCACAGCACAAATAAGAAGAGTGGGGAAGAGAGGACCTCTCTCCTCAGGTCTGACCCAGAACCAGCGGGGGCAGCTCAGCCTTGGTGCTGGAGGGACAGTGGGTTGAAACGTGGGTCCTCCTCCAGGAAGCCAATCCGTGCTTTCATTCGTTCAGGCAACACATTTCTGCTGAGGTTTATGTGCTGCCAGGGGCTGTACTGGGTGCTGGGGATGCCACAGTGACCTAGACCACAGAGAAGAACTTCCACTCTACCAGGGGGAAATGACAGTCCCCAGCCTGCAGCTAAAAACACCAAGGTCATTCAAACAGAAACAAGTGTGCTCAAAACCAAACCAAACCAAACCATAGGAAGGGGATAACGCTTTAGATTAGGCATTCAGAAGAGTCCTCCCTAAGAAAGGGACATGTGAGCCAGACCAGAATGACCAGGTTGAAAAGACTGGGAAAGATTCAAGGCTGAGAGAAAACAAATAGGGTATTCCTATTCTGTTTAGTCTTCAATATGTGAAGCTTAGAGTTTCTTTAAATAAAGTAGTAGACCTAAATCAGTAGTGCCCAACATTTCAAATTTCATAAACCAGTAAATTTAAAAATAGAGAATTAGGCTGTACACAGTGGCTCATGCCTGTAATCCCAGCACTTTGGGAGGCCGAGGTAGGAGAATCACTGGAACCCAGGAGTTCAAGACCAGCCGGGGCAACATAAGGAGACTCAGTCTCTAAAAATAAGATAAATACATAGTTGCCTCCCCAGGACGGAAGCGAGTCCCATGCCAGCTGCTGGGCCCTCCTAGCTTGGCATGCAGCTGGGGCGTCTCCTGCGACAGGTTCCAGGAGGGCAGCCCCTGCAGCTGAATCACCCAGCTGCCCAGCAGCAGAGGCCAGGAAAGCAGCATTTTGTCATTTTCCCCTTCTGTACTTGGTGTTCCCTTCAAGTGCTCCCTTTGTCCATAGGGTTTTCAGAGGGGAGTTTGCTTTTTTTTTTTTTTTTTAATGATGGCTACGTTTTCCACCGAGTTGACTTTCAGGAGGCAGGAGTAGAGAGTTGCCCTGCAGGGCCACATGGTTCCTGGCTCTGGTCATACCCCACGCTTGACCTGGAAGGCCAGAGTGCACGAGCCAGGCTCAGGGGATCAGATCCTGTGCTTCAGGACTGCAGGACTGCAGGGCTGGGGTGATGGACTCAAGGGCTAGGAAGCAATGGCATGATCACTATTTCCGGCTGCATCACAGCCTCCCAACAGGGGAGGTGCTTTCTGGCTTATCAGGAAGAGGTGATCCCTTAGGTTCTCACTACCCCCTCACATGTCATCTCTCAGGAGCAGCCCATCCAGAGGAAAAGCTTCAGCCACTGCCCCCCAATCCCCTCTGGCCTTGAGAACCACTTTAAACTTCTATTTACAGCAATGCAGCAGAAGGAGCACTGGGCTGGGGGCCAGGATACCCGGGTTCCTGCCCTGGCATTTGGAGTTAGACTGGAGAATGGTCAGCCGCTGATCTTTAAGGACCATCTGGGCCTCCCTTTCCCTGTGCACCTGCCATCTCATCCCTGAACACACACTCCTCCTTCCAGGCTTTGTCTCCAGCCTGGAACGTCTTCCCACTTCTGTTTATCCCTAAAATGCTGTCCAGCCTTTGCCATTAGCACAAATGCCCCTGCCATGCAAAGCTGATCCCAGTTCCCATAAGAAGGAATCCATCTGCTCACACAGCACACTGGACAAACTTCCTAGTACTCCATCCCGCTGTCTGAATGGTCTAGATAGTTACTTAAATGCTTGCCTCCCCAAACAAGCTACAAACTTTCAGGAGCTCAGGAGCCATGCTTCCTTCACTTCTGTAGGCCCCACAGTGTCTGGCACAGTGCCTTAGATACCGTGGGCCTCCATAATTGCTTGTTGTATAAAAAGTTAAGATGACCACTGTCCTGACAGGCCAGAGTTGGGCCATTCTTACTGGATCCACTGTGGACCAAGAGCATTCACGGGTGACCCAGAGGCCCAGGGGTCTGTGGCCTTTAACCAGGCAATATCTCTTGCTCTGCAAGAGGCCAGGATCCTTGATGTCCTCTAACCATAAGGCTCAGTGCTTAGTGATTGCTAGCTCTCCTTCAGTTAAAAGGAAAAGTTAACAAAGACCTGGGTCCCCCAGGATTCAGTGAAACTGTAAGCTCTCCAAGGACCAAGGTGGCCATTCACTGGCTGCACGGTGACAACACACCACAAATGCTTAGGCCCACTATTTAGCTCCACAGGTCCCCTGTGTGTAACAAGTATCTCACTTCTGGGACAGCAAGGCAGCAGGTACATTGGCCAGGCACCCATACTGCTCATTTATCCTCTCTAAGCCTCAGTTTCCTCTGCCTGAAAATGGAGAGACTAATACCTACCTTTCATTGTAGGAATTAAATGAGATGCTGAAAACCAAAGGAGATGACAGATAGAAACACACCTGGCCAGTTCTGGATTACATGTTTGCTGAACCCAAATGGGAAATGTTCAAGCCAGACCAGCTTGCAAAGAGAAGGGTCCAAGTGGATTCTAGGTCCTGAGAGCTCAAGCCAGACAGACTAGGAGGGTAGTTGGTACCCAAAAAGAGAGCAATACGTCTGGCAGGGGTCACACAAAGTAACACAGGCCGGGATGGTGAGACCAGGAGTTCCACCCTGCGATGGATGGGCAGCAGGGTCCAAGGAGGTAGGCCAGCCCAAACTGTGACCCCAGTCAGCACCAACAGGGGGGTCCCACCCAATGGCCTCTACTGGGTTATAGAAGACACAGGCTCGCTGCCCTAGATTTGTGCTGTCTACTGATGTGAAAGGGCTGGAGGTGAAAGTAAACTCTGGATCACAGCTGGGCCCATAGCCTAGGCAAAGACTAGGGGACTCCAGGGACTCCTAAGTGCCCTGCCCCACGTCAGAGCCCTAAGCTTCACCTCTAGAATTGCATCTTACACGTTGCAGATGCTGATGAGACTGACAGCTGGGGAAGAAGTGAAGAGGGGGAATATCTGGTGGGAGGTGGCTTGGGCCCTTGCACGAAACCTGCCAGATCTGTGACACTCCTTGGCTCTTTTCAAAAGGTTCTACTAGTTCCTCCTAGGATACCTCAGAGTGGCAAGAAGATAAAAAGGAGACAGCAGGACCTGGCTTGGGCATCCTTGAGCCGAGTCATATGCGGAGGAGCCAGCCCAACAATGGCAGGAAGTTCCCTGCGAACTCTTTCCTTCCCCTCCAGTCCTGCCCAATAAATATGCTCCCTTCTCCTGAGTGAGCAATGCCAGTTTCCTGGAAGGTGTTCAGAAAGTCTCCTCGCCATGGAAGGAGCCAAATGATGTCTACATGGATTATGAGCTATCATAATGACAGCAACGGGCTATAATGTATGGAGGCAGGCACTGAGTGAAAAGTTTCTGATACAGTAACTAATCGAAACCTCAGAATAGCCCTGAGATGTAGGTACTACGATTATCCATTCTCTACAAATGAGGAAAAGGAGGGTTGGATAGACTAAACAGCATGTCTAAAGAAATGCAGCAAGTAAGCAATGGAACTAGGGTGGCATCTCAGTTCTCTAACATCAAAGCCTATTCCCATGAGGCTCAGGATCGAACCATAACGGAATGCTCATAAGAGCATCAGTCATGAGACCCAGCACTGACGGCAGCAAGTACCCATCCAGAAGTGTGTGCGTGAGTTCCCTTTCTCTGGCAATAGACCCCCAGATCCCATTATAATGACTCTGCACAGCAATGTCACATAGCAGGTACTCAACAAATGCTGATTGATGGAGTGAACAAATGAATGAATGAATGATGAATGTGGCTTTAAACAAGCTACAGAAAGGGTTAGCCCCACTTGTGGTGGGCACTCACTCTGTAAACAATTCCAGCATTGAATGCATACACTTACAGGGTTGCTGTAACCGGGTTGTGCCAGAGCACCTCACTTCTTCCCTCTCCCTTCTTCCAAATTCAGACACTAATAGCTGTGCTGCTTCATGTCAATCTGATCAGTACCAGAAGAAGATAATAGATCTCCCTGACAAGTGTGTGGTCAAAAATTAAAAAGCATGAGGAACTTGCGGAAATGACAAAGGATAAGGTCTTATAGAGGTTCCCAATTAGTAAGAAAGATTAGATGGACAAAGATGAGTTCCTAAAAAGCTGCTTGCATGCAGAAAAATCTCTGTATGGAACTGTATTTTAAGCATACTAGGAAATTATAAGTCCTGTTCCAAATATCTTTAGTAAATTAGACAATCGACTCCAACTTGTTAATTTTATAAGAGAATCCAGATACTTTAAGGATACCGGTTGTACCATTCTCTCTGACTAGTGAAATTTATCATTTCAGAAATTCAATTACTTGTTCCATTCCCAGAAAGCAGCGCTAAGCTTTTGTTGTGTGGATGCAGGGCATTAAAGAGTCTGCACCACATAAAAAGGTCTTTACGGGTTGTCTTAAATTGGGCAGCTATTGGTTCTGGCCAGCAGGCTCACTAAGCAATAGTGGCCCTGCTGACGCAGTTGGTGTCTCATTCCCACCATGGCTCTGTAGCAGACAGTGATCTGACCTACTTTCAGGGGCACAGCGGTGGCTCAAGAAGGAATGGGGGAGAATTTGAGAACCTGGACTCAGGATATTGAAGCTCAGTCTTTAGGTGCTTCCTGGCCATCCTCCACTGCCAGGGTTCCTGTGGCTCTGACTGAGGGCAGCTCTCATCCCCTGCCTGCTCTCTGTCTCCAGAGCCTCTGCCTCCTGCAGCCCTCCTCACCTGAATCCATTGTCCTTGGGCAGGAATGGCATCCATTCCTAGCCAGAGTGTCTAACTTCTTACATCTATTAGGTTTTGATGTGGGGCTTCCCAAGCCCTCACCTCACAGCCCGCACAGAAAACAGTAACATCTGCCGGGCACCCTGGGGCAACCAAAGAGAGTGCTTGGGACCAGAGGGTGGGTGCAGCAGCACCTGCCACCCCAACAGCTGAGTGAGGGGAGCCAACCAGAACTTATTGTCAGCACAGCCACCAGGACACTGCTCTGTTTTAAGAGCAACTAAAAATTTACACAAAGTCCAAAATGTAGTTTTAAAAATTCCCCGCATAGGCACCAACGCATAAACTGCAGTTAGGGAGTCTATGCAGGGTCAACCCTCTAGAGCAGGGGTCAGCAGATTTCCTGTAAAGAGTCAAATACTAAATATTTTAGGCTTTGCAGGCCATAAGGTCTTTGTCACAATGACTCAGCTCTGCAGTTGTATGGCAAAAACAGCTATAGAAGTGTGGCTGTGTTCCAATAAAGCTTTACTTATAAAAACCAATGGAGGGCTGCACTTCACGTGTGGATCATGGCCGACAGACCCTTGCACTGGAGACGTGTTGGAGACGTGGTGCATTTGGCAGCAGTGTCTTTCCCCCTGGGCCCTTCCCTCTACTCAGTGCTGGTTTTCTGCCTTGGATAGGTACCCAGCTTCCTCACACTCTCTCCCCAGTCCTTCATAGAAGGACTTGACAAATTCAGTCCACCTGAGATGAGGATAAAGGGGTTATATTTACCTGAGGTTGGTGGCTCTCAGCCCTGGCTGCTCAGTGACAGCCCCTGGGGACATTTAAAACATCTCGATGCCCAGGTCCCACTCCAGAGACTCTCATGCATTTGGTCTGGGTGCAGCCTGGGCATCAAAGATGTTAAAAGCTCCCCAGGTGAGTCTACAATGTGGTCAAGAACCACTGCCTCAGACCAAAAGGAGAAAAAGTGAGTATTTTTAGAATAAGCAAGCCAGAGAGGTAGAATTTCTTTTTCCTCTTGCGGGTGGGAAAGGGCCAAAAACATGCCCAGAGCCCTTGGAGCCTGCCACACAGGACAGCCTGGGCCACCCTCCGCTGATGCTGACACCGGGTAGATTTCACCATGGTCTGCCAAGATCCATTTTTATTTCCCTCTTGATATCTAGTACATTTCTCTATGGCAACACATATATGCTCATTAACACCGATTCATCATCAGCAAAGCACGTAAGGGCCTAATATCCAATCAGTTGGTTCATCTATCAATGCTCAAAACAAAATGTTGACCAAGTCCTGCCTTAGAGAGGACTGTAGTCTATCACGGGAGACAAGGTAAGCACAGATGAAATAATAATAGGCTTAGCCATATTCACTTTATGCAATAAGGCAGTGGTTCCCACACTGCATGGTATAATGACCTGGGGAGATTTTAAAATCCCAATGCCTGGGTCAAGCTCCATGCTAAAAACATCAGAGTCTCTAGGGATGGAAGACTAGCACCAGTCTCTTTCAACCCACCCCCCCACATGAGCCCATTGTGCAGCAAAATGTGGGAACCACTGTTGTAGGGTTCCGCTACTCAAAGTGTGGTCTGTGGACCAGCAGCGTTGGCATCACCTGGGAGCTGGCTGGAGATGCAGAAGTTCAGGCCTACCCCAGTCCTCCTGAATCAGAAGCTGCACGTTCGCCAGATCCGCATGCTATTCATATGCACATTAAAGTCTGAGAAGTGATGAGGCAGGGTACCATGTTCTGAGAAAGGAAAGATTCTAGAATGTCCCAGCAGAATGGTTAGGAAACACTTCTTACAAAAAGGGGGAAGTGAGAGAGATTTTGAGGGATGGGAGAATTAGAGGCAGAGAGGTGGGGAGGACAAGATCCAGGCAAGAAGGAAACTGATCTTCATGTATGGTGAGCCAGAAATAGGAGTAAGGGTGTTTTTTGTTTTTTTTTTGTGGGCCATGAACACCCAGAGTGGCCCTTGGGCACAATCCCTTTGTTTCCAGACCTCTAGAAGTCAAGTAGATTCCCAGTTGAGTCGAGCAAGGGTTTTTTGTTTTGTTTTACAAAGATAAAAACTCAAGTCTCATTTAGTGAGACAATTAACAAGCTCAAGTTTTTGAAAAGGATAAAATCTGAGGTCAGAAGTTTGAGATCAGCCTGGCCAACATGGCAAAACCCTGTCTCTACCAAAAGATATAAAAATTAGCTGGGCGTGGTGGCACACACCTGTAATCTAGCTACTCGGGAGGCTGAAGCACGAGTATTGCCTGAACCCGGGAGACAGACGTTGCCATGAGCCAAAATCACACCACTGTGCTCTAGCCTGGGTGACAGAGCAAGACTCTGTCTCAAAAAGAAGAAAAGGATAAAATGCCAGGTAAATAGGATTGTTCTGGAATACGGGCAGCAAGTGAGGGGCAGTGGAGGATAAGAATAGATGAGGGAGTGAAGAAACATTCCAGGGCTTCAGACTCTGTCTAAGGCCAGGGGAGAGCTGGTGTGACCACTTGGGTCTGGGAGGGAGAGGGAAAGGGGAGATGGGAGACAGGAGTGAGCAAAGATGCTTGGACAATTTCTTTGAGGAGGACAGACTCACAAGAGATGCAGTGGGGAGACAGGAAGACCAGACAAGGCTTGGGGACATGAGCACCTGTTCCCAGGTAGAGAAAGGAAGAAGGAAAGACCTTTCAGCAGAGGACTGATTCTATCTGGTGCAGGTGGCAAAGAGTCACTGAGCATTGGGAGGCCTCGAATCTGGGACACTGGGCTGTGTGACTGACCGGAGGGAAATCTAAAATCTCAAGTGTATTCTAACAAACTATTTTGGTAACGACCCCTACAAAGTTATCTATGGGAAAATACAAAGCCCTTCAGCAAATATGTCTCCCAAAGGGAGGGAGAGAGGAAGAGTAAGCTATACACAGGCCCTGGAATTGTCTTCGGCACCAGAGGGCCACGAACACCCAGAGTGGCCCTTGGGCACAATCCCTTTGTTTCTAGACCTCTGGAAGTCAAGTGGATTCCCAGTTGAGTTGGAAATGCCGGGAGACTTTTCCCATACTACAGTGGACTGAAACAATGCCGGCAGAGTGGACGTTACCACAATTGTTTCCACTGAAGTTATTTTGGGGGAGTTTAGGAAGATTGTCTATTCCAAGACATTTCCTTCGCTCAATTCCCTTTATAAAAATACCGAAGGAAGAAGCCCGTGTTGCAGCCACTCCGTCTGCCCTGCTCGCAGGCACGTGCACCACGCTCGTGGTGAGTGGCTCCCAGTGGGCCCCAGGAGCTGCCGTGTACAATACCTATTTACTGCTGCCCTCTCAGAAGCCCTTAGATTTGACTGGTGCTTCACTGTTTTCAGAGAAGTTTCTCCATTATTGTCTTGCTTGATTCTCACTACAGCCTTCTGAGATGGTGGTTTGCAGGGAGGAGGTTTTATTATCTCCATCCTAGATAGGAGAAAACGGGGAAGTAAAGGTGCTTGGTCAAGTCCATGCAGCTTGGAAGAGGTGGAGTGGGGCAGACTCCTGTGTTCCGGCTCTGGGAGGATGCCTTCCGGGTCCTGTGCATGTTGCAGGGTGTGCCAGGGCTGCTGTGAGAGTGTTCCTTAAGTGTTTGTGGACTACTTTCCACAGCCAACCCCCGAGCCAGGTCACGATGGATCAGCCAGGAGAAGACAGACCTGGCCCTTCTGTACTCAGGGCTCCACAGCTAGTCCAGTGTGCTGCTGTTACATGGGGTGCAAGATAGGGAAAATGTGGGATGCAGGGTTGGAAGGAAATGCAGGGGCTGGCTTGGGATGACCGTGCATGACAGGAGCTTGTCTTCCATGTGATGGAAGGCAAGGACAGGCTTGAGCAAATCAGGAAACTAGCTAGATGTGTGCACTTTGTAGGTCATGCTAGAGGTGATTGGATTTAGGGGATTTAAACCAAACTCAGGGCAGACTGGTAAGGGGCTGTCACAACAGCTAAGGGGCAAGGAGGACTAGCAGAGGAGTTAGGGAAGCCATAGGGGATGGAAGGAGAGTCTGTAAACTCCCAAATAAAATAAGATTTAGAATGAAATTGATGAGTTTTGGTGAAGGATGGGGCGGGGTGGAGATGGGGGATAGAGCGTCACCTGTAAGAAACACAATGGCAAAGAAGACATGAACCCTGCTCTGAGGAACCCTACATTCTTATAGGACAGGGAGAAAATAAGGCTGGGAGTGATTAATTTCAAGATGACAGAAGCTACTGAACTAATGTTTTATAAGTTAGGATCAAGTCCTGGCTAACTGCTTATTTTTCTATGATGTAAGTATCTCACAGATTGGGGAAATGGAATAAATCTTTAATACCTTAGGGCAGAGGGGCTCAGCCATGACTGCAAGCCAGATTCACTCAAGGAGCTTTAAAAGTGCCTCATGCCCAGGACCCACTGCCCAGAGAGTTAACTGTGGCAGGGGAAGGTAGTGACCTTTTCTTTCCTGAAAGTCACCTTTGCACTTAGCCCCTCCTGGACAGCAGGAATCTCTCTCCTGTGCATAGTGACCTCTGACTCACAACAACCTTGAGATTTCAGCTCATCCGCGCTGGCCTGGGGCTTGAGTTTGGCTCAGTGCAGACTGAAAGGGCCTGTGTTATATGGACAACCATGAAGGCTCCTTTCAGGTCGGCCCTCCTATGACCTTGTGACTCCATCCTCCTGAAGAAATAGAATGGAGGAAACCTGCCTTCTTGGCTGTAAGACATTACCCTTCAGCCGAGGGTTCTCTGTAGCTGAAAGGTTCTCAACTCAAAAGTTTGGCCTTCTAGAAAATGACTTAGTGACCCAGGCATTCAATTCAAGCTGCTGCATGTGAAATCCGCTTGAAATGAGGCCAGGCTGCTGCTTCTACATGCTTTGAGCAACCCCAGGAGGTGACTCGGCCGCACTGTCCTCATAGATTTGACTCATTTTTATGACAATATCAGACAGAGGCTGTGCTGAGGAAGGGGCACCTCTTTCTAATTTGCAAAAAGTTGCCATGTGGCTAGTGGCCTTCTTCAAGGACAAAAAAGGAAGCCACAGGCCTGACACACAGCCCAGTATGCAGAACAGAGACCAATGAGGACAGGGCACAACTGCCAGTGCGGGGTGCCCAGATGCTGTGGCAGTCCTCCTCCTCCAGGGTGTGTCTGAAGGCCCCCAAACACCACCGCGTCTTTCAGGAGAGCCCTCACCTCTCTGTGCTCTGGCACGGCGGGGCTGAGGAGTGGGGCCCCGGGAGCCTCTGGCCATTAGCAGCTTATGTGGCCTTGCAGTTCTCACTTGGATGGGAGAGGGGAGTGTGCGCAGAGACAGAGAGGCAGCTCTGATTGTCATTCCTTTCTTTTTCTCCCCCTCTTTCCTCTCTACGGAACATTTTCTATGCAGATGCTTTAGTGATGAAGCCTTTTCAAAGACACCTACTTGATGCTGATCTCTAGGAAATTCTAGAATACATTATTAAACAGATGTCCTGTGAGCCTTGTACAAGGACCAATCATTCAGATTCATTATAAAAGAAACTGCAGGATGTGTGGGAAGAGCAGCGACCAAGGGACCCTGGGCCCCAAATCAGTGGCTGAGTGAGCTGTGTGGCCTCCGGCCCAGCACTTCCCCACTGGGAGCCTTGCCTTCCTCGTTTAGAAGGACATGTTTAGGATGGTTTAGAATGGCGACTAGGTGCTTTTCAAGATACATGCACGAAGGACATTTCATCTCTTTGTTCCTCCATCCAATGCTGGCTGCTCCTTACCCTGGGCACCATGGTGAGACAGCTAAGTCTCCTATGTTCTCTCTGGCTGGTCTAGGTACCCATCCTTGGCACCCCTATACCTGAGCCTGCCCTCATCTGACCCTCTCTTCTTCACCAGCCCCATCGCAAGTATACCCAGCTTTATCCTCCACATCAGGGGCTGAGGTGACAGCGTGTCGGTAGGAGGAATCCTTGCAGGTGATCTGCTGGAAAAGGAGCACTTGCAGATAATAAGGATGCACACAGAGCCCTTGCCCTTCAGGCCTTAGTGTTCTTGAGAGCAGGAGCAGCTGACAAAACCGTGCACAGACTGGCCTTGCCTCAACCAGACTAAGCTCTTAGGTTTCTACCTCTTTATCACTAGGATGCAATGTATTATGCTGGAAAAGCTGTCTTGACTTTCCTTAAGGGTAGACTTGCTTATTTAAACATTTCCAGAAATGAGCAGGAACTCCCAAGTAAGGAGATTAAAGCTACCAGAAGTTCTACACAAGCGGTTTTCAGGAACTGCAGAATGCGTGGATTGTTGAAATGTGAATTGGCAAAAGGCAAGGACAGCTTGTACTTTACATGAGACCTTCTGGGACTGGGCTACCACTGGGGGTGGGGGCCACATTTCTTAGTAATGGCAAAGGACAGCGGGACTCAGGCGGCTGCAGAGACAGAGCTGCCAGCAACGACCTGGTGCCTTACAAGTTCTTAAGGGCAATTTGAAGAGGCTGCTTTCAGGCTCACCTTTGCACACAGTCGGCTTCACATTTGTTCTGGCAATTTCAGCAACGATTCTCTGGTTCTGTGATTGACGGACCTCCAACCGTGTACCAGTGCTGTCTCAGAGGTGGTGTCGGACAAGAGCCCTGCTCCCAGGGCTCTGGAGGCTTGCTGAGGAAGAGTCTTTCCCACCAGGAAGGGGCAAATACAAAACTAGGCAGGGTGTGGCTGGAATCCTAAGCGGGGGAGGACAATAGAGCCTTATCCTTGAGTCCCAGAGCACTTTTGCCCTGGTGGCTCTTGTGTAGGGTCTGAATCTTTGTAAGGTCTGAATCCAAGCAGAGATTTTCCCAGGCCCCTCAGACGACTGGCTGGGGGCTTATACTCTGCTCACTCTGCCTATCTCCTGGTTGGTAAGCTTGGTGTGTGTGTGTGTGTGTCTGTGTGTGTGTGTGTGTGTGTGTGTCTCCTCCTAGAGTTCTTTGAACAACAGCAAAGAAAAAAATCTATGTACTGGCATTCAGGTACATCCTGCACCCGCTTTATCCTCTCTACACAACCTGTCCAGGGCCTCAGCCGCACGCCAGTTCTCCTGCCTGAACTCTGAGGACAGATCGCTTTATCCCCGACTCCCACACGACACCATCTGCTCCCGTTGCTCCTCTTGACAAGCACACAGAGCTCAGTCTTCCAACCTTCTTCCTGTTTCCCTATTTAAATCCAACCAATTAGACTTCTGACTCGACAGGATTGACCACATGCATTTAATTCAACTCCTGCTCTCTCATGAATGCAACAACTTGTAAACCCCCATAAGCGCAGAGATCAAGAAAAGAGATTTCAACAAACTTTGCAAAGACAGAAAGTAAATGAAGGAGGAGTGGGCAACTTGGCAGCATGGGGACAGGTGCAACCTAAGTTATATGCGGAGAGGAATACTGATGAGAAATGCATGGATGGAGGCTGCAAATCTCCGAGGACTCAAAGCTTGCAGGTCCCAGGTACCAGGAGAGGCAAGGCTCAGGTGTTGGCAGGAAACAGCAGAACCAGATCGAAGTCTGAATATGAGACTCCCCAAGTCCCCTTCCCACTCCACATAGCCAGGAAACTACACTTCAGTCCCTGCCACCAGGCAAAAGATTCAAGGTTTATTTCTGGAGAAGCAGAATAATAGAAGCTGTGACCTGAGAACCCAGGCACTCAGGGAATGAGGGAGGAGAGAGTCAAAAACGTGAGAACTGAGCAGCAATGAGCACACCTAGGTCCCAATCTTGGCTTCTAAGAACCATTCATTAAAAGGTACCAGGGCTCCTTAGATAACACTAGATTTCAGGGCTGGGGCAGAGAAAATACCAGATAAGCCCAGAACAACTTCTCATGCCAGAAAGTCAAGACGTGCTCAAAGAATAATGGGGACATTTTAGAAATACACAGAAGCCAGTTTGCAAGGGCTCCCACTGGGACGATTTGAGCATCAAAATAAATAATAGTAGTGGATTATAACCCTTAGAATAAAATAAAAATCTATGAGCCAACACATATATAAATAAACAGATAAAAGAAAAATAGAGAAGGAAAGATCTTTATAGCAGAAAGCCAACTAATAAATGTAGATGGAATTTTTTAAAACCACTATTTGCAGATCAGCATGATGACATTTCAGGCACAAATCATTAAGGAATGCTAAAATTTGTGAGTGAAAGTATTAGCAGAAACAGTATATTTACATAGTCTCAACTATCTCCTTGCAAGATACTTATTAATTACAAAGAGAAAAATAGTAACTTGGGGCCGGGGCGCGGTGGCTCACGCCTGTAATCCCAGCACTTTGGGAGGCTGAGATGGGTGTATCACCTGAGGTCAGGAGCTTGAGATCAGCCCGGCCAACAAAGTGAAACCCCATCTCTACTAAAAATACAAAAATTAGCCAGGCGTGGTGGCAGGCACCTGTAATCCCAGCTACTTGGGAGGCTGAGGCAGGAGAATCACTTGAACCCACGCGGCAGAGGTTGCAGTGAGCTGAGATTGCACCACTGCACTTCAGCCTGGGCAACACAGCATGACTCTGTCTCAAAAAAATTAAAAAAAGAAAAATAGTAACTTTATAGCGGTGAGGCCTGGAAGCTACTACCTTAACCAGCTGGTCAATGTCAACATCACGAAATCCCTGTGCCTCTTCATGAGCTGCACAAAGAGGGACACAGCGCCATTTCTGTGGTATTCCCTTAAAAAGTGCACATACTCAGCTGAGCGTGGTGGCTCATGCCTGTAATGCCAGCACTTTGGGAGGTCGAGGCAGGCGGATCATCTGAGGTCAGGAATTCAAGACCAGCCTGGCTAACGTGGTGAAACCCCATCTGTACCAAAAATACAAAAATTAACCAGGCGTGGTGGCACATGCCTGTAATCCCAGCTACTCAGGAGGCTGAGGCATGAGAATCACTTGAACCCGGGGGGCGGAGGTTGCAGTGAGCTGAGGTTGCGCCATTGCACTCCAGCCGGGTGACAAGAGCAAAACTCCGTCTCAAAAAGAAAAAAAAAAGTACACAAACTCAATTACAAAGAGACATCAAACAAAATCAAATTGACAGACATTCTACACAATAATTGGCCTGCTTGTACTATTCAAAATGTCAAGGTCATAAAAGACAAAGAAAGATTGAGGAGATAAAGAGATACGACAACTAAAAGCAAAGTCTGATCTTGTATAGGTTCTAAACCAAAAAAAAAAAAAAGCAAACAAACAAAAAAAACAAAAACTTTTTCTTTAGCTATCAAGAACATCAGTGGGACAATTAACAAAATTTAAAATGTCTACAGGTTATGTAATAGTATTCTATCAATGTTAATTTCCTGATTTGATAATTAGATTGCATTTATGGAAAAGAATGGACCTGCTTTTAGGAAAATATGCTGAAGTATCTAGGTGTAAAGTGGCACTGTGTCTGCAACTTACTCTTCAAAGCATTAAGAAAATAATAAAATTACATAGGGAGAATGATAAAGCAAGTATGGTGAAAGGTGAACACTTGGGGAATCCGGGTGAAGGCTATACAGGAATTCTTTGTGTTATTTTTGCAACTTTCCTGTGAGTCTGAATTTTTGCAAAATAAAGAAAAGGAAATCAGGATTCATTAATGAAGTAATCATCTGATTAAACATTTAAAATTCGGTATAACTATATTGAGAGGATGGGGTATAGGAGAACAAAATTCTTCTCTATCATAATAAGAAAATCAGCAGGAAATCGCTAAAATTGATATACTTAAAAAGAATAGTATAATAACAGTATACTAGATATTAGAAATATTAGAGATTAGATAGCTGTATTCGAAATAGGGTGGTACCACCAGAAAAAAATAGTAAAAAAAAGTGAAGGTATGTAGTTGCTTTGAGGAATGGAACTGGTCGATTGAGGATGAAGGGGGTGGAAAGCGGCTATTTTCTGTCATAGGCCTTTCAGTATCATTTAATTTTTGTAAGCTGCAGACAGGTACTATTTTGATAAAAAATGAGTAGACAGTTCAAGTGTTTGGGGCCCACCTTCCCACGGAGGCATGAGGTCACCCCAGCCTACCTTTTCCCTTTTCTGAATCCCACCTGCACCTGCGGCCCCACATTATACTATGTTGGAGATGAATGATCTAATCAGAGCCACAAAGCATGCGAGGTGCAAGTGGCTACTGAGGTCATTTGCTCCAATAGTCACCTTAGCAATGAGGACACCACGCCACAGCAGTGTCCATCCCACCTGACACTTTAGCACCTCACACGTAGGAGAACCCCAGCCCAGACCATGGTGGCCACTCAACATAGAAATAGTGGCCAACAGCCCTGGGCCTCATGATGCAACTGGGCCCCCATGAGAGCTTGGGAGCCTGGGCCCCAAATTTTCAGGGCTGGTGGCCACAGCGGTGCCACGCTTGTCTCAGCAGACAAGGAGCCACCATTTACCTTCCCTGGATCCCGGCCAGGCTGGCAGACCTCTGGGATCCAAAAGAGACACACTCCAGGAAACCCACAGCGAAAAGCAACCCCAAAGTCCCCAGGAGTAACAAAAACACTCCTCGAGGTTCTCACTCTGGAGAGAGAGCAGGGCCTAGACCGCTAGAGGCAGAGATTCCTCCTGAACCCTTTGGGAGTGGGGTGCCAAAAGGAACAAAGAGGGTCTTTGGAGAACACAAGACTACATCTAATGCTTTAATAATCAGAGCTCTTTCCTCCAGGAGCACCCCAAAAGTGGGCAAGGGGGGTGAAGGCTTGGATCCAGAAGGAGGGCAAGGCCAGCACTCCTGTTTCACAGGAGGAGGGTGAGGCTCGGGGGCAGGAAATGATGGCCTGTCCCTTGTGCCTCCTGCTCGAAGTGAGACCACTGATGCTCGGAGGGACAGTGGTCTCACTGCAAGCAAGGGTCCAAGGGACAGGCCGTCATTTCCTGTGGGGTTCCTGGAGTCCAAAATTGTTTTCTGGACACAACCACAGTATGTAGCCTTTCCAGGATGTGTTTAGCCAGGCCTCCTACTCCCTTGTTGTTCTTACTTATGGTCGATGTAATATCAACTTTGGATTATTCTCCTTGTAGACAGAAGTTTGTGTTTGTTGCTTTATTCCCAGGGAGGCTTCCTCCTGCCACCCAGTGTGCTTCGGTGTCAGCACCCGCCGCTGCAGAGGCTCTGCACACAGGGGACAAACTCCTCTCCCTGTCGGCCTCTGCCCAGCACACTGTGGATGGTTCACCTGCCACACACACAAAGCAGTGCGCTGGAAGGAAAGATCTGGAATGCTGAGCCCAGGGCTTCACCCATCTAGGTGGGTTGTCCCCACATCTCCACCCCAGGTGTTGGCTTTGACCACCTGGAAATACGCAGCATCACTGAGGACTCTGCTGAGGTTTCTCTCTTTGGTGCAAAGGGAATGAGCCTTCCAGAAACCCTAATCCCCACTGGCTTGCCCAGGGCTGTCGGGACCCAGGGGTCCTCTGAGGCATGACCAGTGACAGGAGCAGGTGCTGGAGTCTGGGGGACCATGCTGTCCTTGAATCACCCAACCTTTTGCAAATCCATGTCCTGGGTTGTCAAACAGGGTACAATTCTTCGTCCTTCATGTGAGCAAAATAACGGTAAAAAACAACCAACCAAAAATCTCAGCAGCAGATAGAAGGGGATAGGGGAAAGTGACGTCAGTGACTCCCTGAACTATCCAGAAGTAGTGAAAAGCCAGTGGCCTGCAAGTAGGTCCTAAGGCAGTGGTTCTCAAATTGTTGCATGCATCAGTATCACAGATGGCTTGTTAAAACGCAGACCACTGGGCCCCTCTCCCAGAGTTTCTGGTTCACTGGGGTGAAGATAGAATGTAAGACTTTGCAGTTCTAGCAAGTCCCCAGGTGATACTACTGCTGCTGATCAGGGGCCACACTTTCAGGACCTGTGCAAAGAGCTGCAGAGGTGAATAAGATACACTTTCGGCTCCTGGGGTCATGTGTGTTTCAGGGAAACATGCATGTGTGGGAGAGGCATGCATGTGTACCAGTGATGTGGGGGGGCAGCTGTGCTCTAGGAATATATTAAGTGCTGGAGGAGCCAGGTGAATCAATAAACTAAGGCATGGGAAAAGTCCCTTATCAGGGAGGGCTTCACAGAGGAGGTGACCTCTAAGCAGAGTCTTTGAAGAACAGGTGTGGGGCTGGGCACGGTGGCTCACACCTGTAATCCCAGCACTTTGGGAGGCCGAGGCAGGTGGATCTCCTGAGGTCAGGAGTTCAAGACCAGCCTGGCCAACATGGTGAAACCTTATCTCTACTAAAGACCCAAAAATTAGCCGGGTGTGGTGGCACGCGCCTATAATCCTACCTACTTGGGAGGCTGAGGTAGGAGAATCGCTTGAACCCGGGAGGCGGAGGTTGCAGTGAGCTGAGATCGAGCCATTGTACTCCAGCCTGGGTGACAAACACCATCTCAAAAAACAAACAAACAAACAAACAAAAACCACGTGTGGGGCAGGCAGGCAGGTAGATGAGGTGGGAAGGACACTGAAGGCAACTGGTGCTGCTGGATCAGGGGCTTGGCAATCAGTCACCAAGTTGAGAGCACGGACAGACTCGGAGTCACAGGAAAGAAGCCGGGGGTGCCAGCAGGCCCTGGGCTAAAGGAAAGTCCAGGATTTTCCATAGGCCCTGAGAATCAGTGAAGGATTTTTAAGCAGGGCAATGAGAAGTTTGGTAAATCTTTTGCCTTTCTGGGTCTCTCAGTTTCCTCGTCTGTGTAATGGGGTTGTCGGTGGAAGTTCTGGGTCTTTTCCAGCCCTGGCAGGCAATGAGTCAACAGGGAAAGGAGGGAAAGAGTGGTAGCATCCAGCTGGGGGCCCCACTCTGGAGGTAGCCCCTTGCAAAGGACAGGGACCCAGTGGCCACTCAGTCACTTGGTCTGTTTGGCCATTGGCTGCCTCCAGATCCCTGGCCCAGCCTGGGAAGTGGAGGCAAGCAACTGACGGTGTCACACACACTGTGACTCTCCTGGGCCTGACCCCCCAGCCTCCCTGGCTGTGCAGAGCAGAGGGGCCTCGGATTGTGCAGCAGCTCACAATGGAAGGAAGAGGGTGTAGGAGGGAGGTCCCTGGGCTGACCCTGGTATTGTTCTTGGGCCAGAAAAAAGCTTCCTCCTGCCTGGCTGCTGCAATGCTGGAAAAATGCCGTCCAGCCAGTGAGAGTCAGTGTGTCCTGGGGGGGCCGCCTGCCGGCGGGTCAGCCTGGGAGCCGAGGCCCATTCACAAATGCCTGCTGGAGAGCACGTAGCCCTGTCCGTCCCCGCCCCCTCCGCCACCACTGCTCCCAGTGACAGAAGCTGGGGTAAACTAAAATAACTGGGCTTCTCCGCCCCTAAACTCAAGGCTGCCAGGAAGGAGAATGAGACCAGAAATGGCACATTGGCTAATAAAGGAATAATGGATGCTTCACACCCTTGGCGACACCTTCCTCTTCCCCCCAGCCCTGGCGGCTCCTTCCACAAAGGACAGAGGAGGGAAGATGCTGGACCGGCAAGCAATCTCAATCAACCAGGCCTGGCCCAAGTCATCAAGGGCATCGCCAAATTGGCTCAGGGAGTGGGAGGATTAAACCAGCCCCTGGAAACTGCTGAAGGACAGGGACGGCAAGGCTGCAGGCCGTGTGGCCCCATTCATCAAAGCAGGTGGACGTGTGCAGGGTGGGTCTGCCTCTGGGCATCCGTCGACAGGGCCACTCAGGCCAGCCTGGGGCCTGCTCACTGTGTACTGGGCACCCCTGCTGGCCTCTTCTCAACCCTGAGCTCATTCCTCCAGCAGGGCTGGGCCAGCAGCTCTTTGTCTGTGTGACAGCCTTGGCCCAGCTGAGACCTTGAGGAAGGCTGTCCTCAATCTGCCTTCTTTGAGCCCACTGTCCCAGCTCCCTGTCCCATGCTGGCCTCAAGGCCCTACCCCCTGAATGATTAAGCCCTCTGATACTCAGCAAGGGATTCTGGATATGGTCTGGCCCAAAGTAGGGCATGGACAGATGACCTCTCCACTGGGGACAAGTCCTACTTTTAAAGGGCTCTAGCCTTTGTCCCTAACAAATAACAAAACTTCTTCCCTGGCCCCTGCGGGGAGATCCTGGGAACTCCCTCTTGGTCTCCAGGAGGAGGGCATAGGCTCGGTCAGTCCCTGTCCCTCGGCTTCTGAATCCTTCTTCCATCCTGCATTTCATTGCTGGAGAGCATTCGGCTGAGTCCCTATTTGGTCAGGTCCCAAGGCCTCTAGGGCCACCCCCAACTGCTCTCCCTACAGTTTCCCCTCTCGAGGATTCCTGGACTCCCCCACTCTCAACAGCCTCCTTTTCTCCTGACCATAATTCTCTTTCTCTCCATAGGTCCCCCTCTCCTCCCAGGCCATACCCCAAGGCCCAGTTCCAGGTCTACCTCCTCCAGGAGGCACAAATGCATGGAGGGGCATAAAAAAGGGGGAAAACCTCAAAACTGGCCTAGAATCCAGACCCCCAAAAAACCAAGAAACCTCTGTGGGCTGTTGTGGTCTGATTTATCCAGAATAGTTTCATGCAGGAGGTGAAACTGGAACAGGGCCATGAAAGAGGGGGAAGATTTGAGCAAGAAAGAGGGAAGGACAGAAGAGGAAAGAGATATGGGTGAGTAGAAGACTCCCCCAACAGTCTTTTCTGTCTAAGGTCAAGGGCAGGAAGACAGTCACCCTTTAGGTCTCAGTCTCAGGAGGAGCTGGGGAAAGCCAACAGTCCCTGCCCTCCATCTCCCACCTGCCAAGAAACCCACAGAAGGAAGCTGTTGGACCATCTCCAAGCGCAGTTCTTATCTGCCAAGCCTGCCAGTTCTCTGCCTGCTTCCAGATGTGACTACCACTTCATGAGGCCACGTCACATCTGCAGTTTTTCAAGTTCAAAAATTCCTGTCATTATATGAACTGGTTTATTATATTTTGACTCTTAGCACAGCTTTGCAACGTAAGTTGAACAAGTATATGACCCCCAACTTTACAGTGGAAGAAATGGAAGCTGGAAGAGAATTATTTTGGGTGAATTACACAATGTTCTGTGTGTGAAGCAGAAGGGCTCTTGGATGACTAGTGAGTGAGCTTTAGGATTTCTGCCACCTGTTTTAACTCTCAGGGGTTTCTTTTCTTTTTCTGTTTATATTCTAGATCAGTGTTTGGCAAACTTTTTCTGTAAAAAGCTAGATAGTAAATATTTTAGGCTTTGCCGGCGATAGGGTCCATGCTGCAAGTGGCTGCAGCACAAATGCAGCCACAGACAGGAAGCCAGTGAATGGGTGTGGCTGCGTTCTGATAAAACTTTATTTGCAAAAACAGGCTGGAGGGCTGGACTTGGTCTGTGGACCAGTTTGCCAATCCCTAAAATCCTAGCCATGGCCTGGATCATTGAGGTGGTCCTATAGGGTGGGCAGACTTGCCCAGGCCCCTTGAAGCCTGCCCCACCCAGCCCTGAAAGTACTCGCTGCCCACAGTCCTGGCTCCCTGCCTTCCGCCCCGCATGGAGTGAGCAGGAGGAGGCCCGCGTGGAAACACCATCTAGACGTGGCCAGTGGCCCCTTCCCGAGGACCTTTCCCAGTTGTCACCAACAAAAGTCTTCACCTCCAGAATAATCAGTTCTTTAAAAAAAAAAAAAAGACTCACAACTAACAAAAAATAAAAATAGGCTCGCCTCACAGAGCACACTGCCCCTTCCCAGTGGACCTGCTACCTGGAGGCCTCAGACAGGAAACCACGGATTGGAGAACTTCTGGCCCCATTTATTGTATGGGCGCCTATTTTTGTCCTGAGGGAGGAAGCACTTGGAGGTGGGGAGGTGGCTGGGGAGGGAAAGGGGCTCTCGTTTGTAAGCCCCCCTCCTTGATGGATGCTACAGCGTCTTGGGCCAGCAGGGATGGGGGAGGCCACTACAAACCTGTCTGATTAAAAAGGAAGAAAAAAATATTTCTTTCAAAGCTGTCAGTAGAGGCTTTTCTCTTTTTTTCTTTCCATTTTTATTGCCTTCAGCAGTAGAGAGAAAAACAGAGATATCCACCTTCTTGTTCTTGCTTATTAAGGAAATGACATTCACCCCTAACTTGCTGTACGTGACTACCGTCTCCTGGAATTAGAAAATGTTTTTCCAGCACCTCTTCCTCCTCATCGTCCCTCCTTAGAAAGAGGTACCAGAGGAGTCAGGCTGCCTGGATTCCAATCCCCGCTCTCCCAGCTGTGTGATTTGAGGCAAGGTATTTGAGCTCAGTTCTCCAATCTGTGAAATAATAATAGAATAAACATTTCCCAGGGTACTTGTGAGACTTCAGAGATGGTATATGCAGCCCGCAGCTCAGACAGCGCTCAAGGCATGGTAGCCTCTGTGGTGGAGGCACAAGTTCTGGACCAAAGTGATGGGTGGGAGTCCCTCTGGGGCAGGAGCAAGTCACTCAACCCATATTTAATGAGCCCCTAGATGTGCCCCAGGGGAACGTACACTCCACTGGGAGAATACAGACGCAAAAGAAATAAAGCGAACATGCGACAGGCACTGCAGGGAAGAATCGAGTCACGATTCTCGAGTGATGAGGGGGCATAGGGAGTGTTCACAAGCCCTTACTGAGAAGGTTATATCTAACCAAAGACATCGGTCTGTAAAGTGAGGTCAGTAACAGTACGTGCTCCATGGGACAAAGTGAGGGTAAGATTAGAAAAAGCAAGGACCTTCTTAGTTCCTGGAACATGGAAAGCACTCTGTGAATGTTCACTAGTGTTACTGTTGGTGCGTTACGCTCCTTGTTGAATTCTCACTAAGGGAACATTAGGAGAATACCATGTCCCCGTCTATGGGACAGGTACCAGCCCCTGCACTTAAACTCAGTCCATAATGGCTATAAGACAATGCCCGGGACACAGAGAGATGCCTGATCCGTAGTGGTGGCCTGGGTGAATAAGGTCAGACCTCACCTCCGTGGGACCACGGGTGACATGGAGCAACACTCGCCGGTGCACAGGCCCTGGGGAGGCGAGGTGGGGCATGGTTTTCAGGACTGTGTTCCTGGGTGTCTCGGGGCACTTTACTAATCCTCACGCCTGTGAGTTAGCATGTCCTAGAAGTTTCCAGAAGACCTGGCAACAGCTAACACAGCCCTAGGGAACAATAAAGTTACTCCTTCCCATCTGGAAGGCTGGGAACCCGGCTACAGCGGCTTCAACCCCAGCGTGGGGCAGCCCCAGCCTCAGCCCCGGCCTCCCGCCCAGGACCCCCATTACTAAATAGCAGCAGCGCCACCTGCTGGGGCTGCCAGGCCATTCCTTATAGGCCACCATTTTCACTGCTCCAGGAGTGAGGGACACCTGGCTGTCATTTCATGGGACCGTGATTTTCATTTTGAAAGCTCATTTGTCCCTCGGATTCTTTAGAGAATTGCCGGCGGGGGGCGGGGGGGGGGGGGCGGGGATCTCTCTGTTATCATCTGGGGCCAAGCAGAAGAACGAGGTATTAATCCTTTTGACCCCAACTCTCACCGTCCCTTCCTTTAGCCGTCTCCCGTGGGAAGGCTGGACTTGGACACAGGCTCAGGAGGCCAGAAAGCCACTTGCATTCCCCTGGGCCTTCTGGGGACCCTCAGTGGGGAATGCTTTGGGCACATCCCTAAGGCCAGGAATCCCACTTGACCAGGTGGCGTCCACTGTTGTGTGGGCACTAAGCCCCTTTCACAGCAAAGGGCTCCCGAGTCACACGCTCTGGACAAGGCCAGCAATGTGGGGGCAGGGGAGCTGGCCCTGCTAGGTTGGAGCCATCTAATGATTAACGGCCAACAGACACAGAATTTGGTTTCAAAATTTCCTAACAGAAAGGCAAAACGAGAAGTCAGTGGGTTATGTAGTTCCTATTGTCAGACCAAAGACAGCAGACATAATGTTTGTCTGGGAGAATTCAAGGATAATGACCAAAATATGTCCTGATAGAAAGCCCTGGGCAGGACACTGGATAATTCAACAAACAATGTCTTTCAATGGGGTATTGCGTATGACACAAAAGCACCAGGCCAGTGTGTGGGATAAGGAGGTGGCATTTCCGCAGGATGCTGAGGGCCCTGTGCCCGGGAACCTGAGGAAATCTAATGCTCACCTAGGGGCCATCTAGAGCACAGGGACAACACGCCCGTTAGACCGTCTTTCTCACACTGGTCGCGCCGAGTTCACACACGTGGAGAAATTGCTCCCCAAGTCACACCTCAGGGTAAAGGGGTCCTGGGGGAGGGGGTGCCAGGGGGTGGTCTCAGACCAGAGATGAGGTGAAGGATATGCAATTCGGATTTCATCCCTTGCCTTCACATGGAACTTGGTCAAGTTAACTCGGAACTTAGTCAAGTTAATTCAGAACTTAAATTAACTCGGTTTAGACTATGGATTACAGATTATGCAGCTCAATCTCCCCACTTAGCCAGCCCCCATCCTTCCAAGGGTGGAAGCCAACACTTTGTAACTCCCCCAGCCCCACCCCAGTGAGTATCCCCCTGCAGCCCCGTGCTGCTGCCCTCCTGGAAGCAGTGTGTTCCCAGGGGTCCAAGGGGAGGGGCGGGCCCTCTGGAGGAATGTCATGCCTTGGCCTAGCAGAGGACACGTGGCCCAACAGGAGCTTCCCTACACCTTAGTGTGGCTGCCTCTTGCACCTCCCCATCTTCCCCCTTGCTGCAGGGAGGAAGGGCCTGGGCATTGAGTGGGGTCATTTTCAGGACAGTGTGCATGTGCAGCGCTGACCAGGGGGCATGGCCGGTGAAGACGCCTTTGGTTGCTGGCGCTGGGACCAGGGGACTTCCCACAGCAAGCGCCAGGCTGGAGCCTGCAGAGCGGTGCGCTGGTACCCCCTAGTGGGAGCACACCACCATACAGCCACCGATCCTGTCGAGGCCTCAACTCCAGCGGTCCTCAACACTGGGGCCACACTCAGAGCAGGACTGTCAATGATGGGCCTGGGCTGCCCATATCACTGACAGAGTGGTAGCCTGGCCAACCCCTCCACTCCTGTGATAGAGACTAAGCCCCTTTCACAGCAAAGGGCTCCCAAGTCACACACTCTGGACAAGGCCGGCCAGCCACCAGGACACCAGCCTTGTGGATGGAATTTGGGGGCCCCCTAGAACTGCAGTCTGAGCTCAAGTGTGTGTCTCAGTGTCTGCCCTGCCCTATGGCTTCAACACTCAGAACCATGATTGAACCCTGAATCCCTGGCCCTATACTCAGAGCCTTCTGCTGTCCCCCATCTCCCACCCCCTCCATCCCCACCGACCCCCCGCCACCCCATCAATGTTCTTAGAGAGCAATGTCAGTCTCAACTGGCCTGAGGCTGCCATGGTATGGCATGTCATGCCTTGGTGTGGATACCGTAAAACCTGGCTATTGGCTAGCTCCTATCCCAGCGTACCCACTCCTTTCCCTCCAGCCACCAGTGTGGGAAGGAAGACCTTGGGGACAGTTACCACCACCAATAGACCCCTTACTTAACTAGCTCACTAAATGCCTTTTCAGAGTGCAGAACTATTTCTGGCAGCAGGGGTTCACAGAGCTATAGGGTGAGCCCTGGACACAGACACCTACTGTCTACCCTGTTGCCCCACATCCTTGTGGGGGCTTCAAGGGCCTGAGTCCAGCAGCCCCAGAGATGAAGTTCCCTGAGGTCAGCACTGCAGTGAGACTCACCCCTGGATTCATTGCCAGTTGTGGAAACACAGCCAGATGGGGTCACCAGGAATAGGGGCCTTGGCTTTGGCTGGAGAGGAGCTTGGCCAGACGCCTAGGTGTCAGCATCTGACCCCCAGCAGAGGCATCACCTCCTAAGACCACTCATTGTGGCATGCGCTCTGTGTGTGACCCACTGAGAGATAAGCTAGGGCTCCCAGGAGATCAACAGGCATTCAGTGTGGGGGCCCATGGGGCCCTCTGCTTTGTACTCAGCCACACATTCACGCCCCAGACTGCAGGAGCTGCAGCAGCACAGGGGAGGAAGGTGAGGTGTGCTGGGAGAGGACCCAGACTTTGCCCTTCAGGGACTGTGACCTGGGCAAGGCACCAGCACTTGCTCAGGCATTTGCAGCTTTGAATGCATGTGGTAATCTGTGCATGTCTCATTTCCTCTACTAGGCTGTGCCTCTCCTGGGGAACTGTATCTCATGTGATCAATTCTCTCTCTCTAAAAGGCTAGGGCAAAGCACTTGTCCATGAAGATGAGTTAAGTGAGCAAGTGAAGGAAAGAGGAAGATTTGGCAGAGGAACTTGTGGCTTACAGAACAGCCATGTGCTCCCCTTCTTCCCGCTCCCCTGCAGAAGTGTCAGCCCTTGCAGTTGGGGCGGGGGCATGTGACTAGTTCTGTACAATGGGCTCTGAGTGGAGCTGATATTTCTGGGCCAAAGCATTTAAGACCTAGAGCAGGGGTGTCCAATCTTTTGGCTTCCCTGGGCCACACCAAAAGAATTGTCTTGGGCCACACATAAAATACGCTAATGATAGCTGATGAGCTAAAACAAAAAATTGTAAAATACCTCATATGTTTTAAGAAAGTTTACAAATTTGTTTTGGGCCATATTCAAAGCCATCCTGGGCCACAGGTTGGCCAAGCTTGACCTAGAACACGACCCTCCAGCTCTCTTTGCCCCTGCCAGGGCCACCTGGATACCATGGATTGAGATGGCAGGGCCACAGAACACAATCCACCCGGACCCTGGAGTCCCCAAGGAGCTGCCCTGGAGACCAGCTGGACCCTCAGCAGAATTTCAGAAAGTTAGAAATAAAATTCTGTGTGTGATGCCACTGAGATGTGGGGTTTGTTTAGGATTATGACATGGCCTATAGTGTCCTAATACAGGAGACGATGCAAAAATCCTGTTTTCTTTAACAACAACGACAAAAATGTGTCTCAGAAATCACACCAAGAAGAGCATAACCAAGTTCATGCTGAATTTCTGCTGGGAAGTGGCGGGAGAAACTCAGAGGCAGAGGGACGACTGAGTGTCAAGACAGACACAAATCCTGCCTTTCTTGTACACTCTAGACAATACAACGGCACATCTAGAAACGAGGTTCTTCAGCAGCATTCACTCTAGAGCACCTGATGCTGGGGTTATGAGGCTGAAGGAAATGGCCCAGCCCTCAGGCAGCCCAGAGTCCAGGAAGGGAGTCTGGCAGTTACATAAGCAGGTGTGACGTGGTGGGAGCCACGCCACAGAGATGGGGGCAGGGGCTCTGGGGAAATGGCAGATGGATGCTGGACTCCATCCTGTGCATCTGAGAGGGCATCAGGAGAGGTGTCCTGAGCCAGAAAAAGGACGGCAGAGAATGGGTGAGTGAGATTTTAGGCAGAGGGAGCCGCCTGCCAGTGAGAAAGCAAGGAGAGATGGAAGATCAGAATAGATTGGGGGAGGAACTGACAGGGCCACAGGATGGCAGGGGGAGCCCAGGACAGAGGCTGGGCAAGGGTGCTGAGAACATCACAAAGCCTCCTGCCTGCTAAAGAGTCCAAACAGGGACAGAAGGGGCTGGAGATGGGAGTCTGGGACTCTGTGGGTAGAGAAGATGCTGGGGACACAGCTGGTAGGATCTTTATGCCCCTCTTCTTCTAGGGTGCAGAAGTGGAGGGCAGGTAGGCAGTGGGCTTCAGGCCAACCTCCCTTTGTCACCTTCTTTCCTTCTTGCCTCCAGGTAGGGAGGGGAGGCCAGCCCTGATTTTTGTCTAATAAAGTCTCTAGGAAGCCCACCTATCTCTGTACAGGCTCAAGACTCCCATAGGAGGGCTGGAGGTCCTCAGGCTAGAGGTGGGCTTTCCCTCCCATTTGGGGGTCTTCAGCTGGATGCACAATATCTCCTAGGTGAATCTGGAAGTAGGAGGATGTTTTTGGTGGTCACTATGCCTGCCCCTCTCCAGTGACTGCCATTCAGTGGTAGAGGCCAGGAGTCCTAAATATCCCACATTGCATTGGACACATCCATACTATTAAGAGTTGTCCCCACCACATATGCTAATAGCTAGGCCAGCTGACCCTCAGGACCCAAGGCCAGAAGAGTGAACCAGCCAGCCCTATTTATGAGGGGCTTTGAACAACACTAGGAAAACTCAGATAAGTCATCCCATTGTGTTCTCATGGGACCGCAAATTCCTCAAACACCAGAAGTCTGTGTTTGAGGATCAAGAAGCCTGTCTACCTTGTCCTAAGGGTACTCATGTGAATTGTAGATACTCCAAGGAGCAGTCAAGCCAGGAGCATTATCAGCCAGGACTTTAAGTTTTCAACTCTTGCTGATAATCAGAATTTCCTACAATGCTTTAAAAATGTAAATTCTAGCTGGACACAGTGGCTCATGCCTGTAATCCCAACACTTTGGGAGGCCGAGGTGGGCAGATCACTTGAGGTCAGGAGTTCGAGACCAGCCTGGCCAAGATGGTGAAACCCCACCTCTACTAAAAATACAAAAATTAGCTGGGCGTGGTGGTGGGCACCTGTGGCCCAGCTACTTGGGAGGCTAAGGCATGAGAATCGCTTGTACCTGGGGGGCGGAGGTTGCAATGATCCAAGATTGTGCCACTGCACTCCAGCCTGGATGCCAGAGGGAGGCTCTGACAAAAAAAAAAAAAAGAAAGAAAGAAAGAAAGAAAGAAAGAAAGAAAGAAAGAAAGAAAGAAAAGAAAAGAAGAAAGAAGGAAAGAAAGAAGGAAAGAAGGAAAGAAAGAAAGAAAAGAAAGAAAGAAAAGAAAGAAAGAAAGAAAGAAAGAAAGAAAGAAAGAAAGAAAGAAAGAAAGGCAAAGAAAGAAGGAAAGAAATGGATTCCTGGGTGTGATTCAGTGAGGGTGTTCTCCAGCCTCCAGGAGCCCCCCGTGATTCCTGCCTTCGGGGATCCACACCTCTGTGTAGGCCCTTCCCATATTGTACCAGGGTTGGTCTGTGCAAATGACATACAGCAAATGGCAGCATGAAGCTCTGTCACTTCTGAGATCAGGCTATAAACGAGTGTGACTTCTGCGATGGAGTCTTCTCTCTCTCTCCCTCCGTCGCCACTTGCTTTGGGGAAAGACAGCTGCCATATTCTGAGGGCACTTAAGCAGCTTATGCAGATCTCATGGCAAGGAAGCCAGGCAGGAACCCAGGCCTCCTGCCCCCAGCCAGGGAGGAACTGAAGCCTTCTGCCCTCAGACACAGGAGGGGGGTCTTCCAGCCCAGGTGTGCCTTCTGATGGTGGCATCCCTGGTCATCAGCTTGACTGCAAACTCATGAGAGACCTTGAGCCTGAACCACCAGCTAAGCTGCTCCCAGAAAGTGTGTGGATCATAACTCTTTGTTGTTTTAAGCTACTAAGTTTTGAGCAATTTGTTACACAACAGTAAATGAGGAACACAGTGGGCAGACAGTGTAGATTTCAGCGCTTCCCAGGCAGTTCCGACATGCAGCTGAGCTCCAGCACCGTGGCCTCAGATTCATCTGCTGATAGTTCACTGAGGGCAAAGCACATCCAAAGTGTGTGTCATGGAAACGTGTGAGGTGTGTGTGTGTGTGTGTGTGCTGTGTGTACATGGGTGTATATGTGTGTGATGTATGTGTGTGCATACGTGTAGTGTATGTATGTGTGAGTAGGGTGAGAAGGGATGTGTGTGATGTGTATATGTGTGTGTATGTACATGTGTGGGGTGTGGTATGTGCAGTGTGTATGTGTATGTGTGTGGTATGTAATGTGTATGTTTGATGTGTGTGGTGTACGTGTGTGTTTACATGTGTGTGATTGATGGTGTGTAGTGAATGTGTGTGTGCACACACAAATACGCAAGCCCTTCTGCTCCAGCCTGACGGTGGAGATGGGGGGTGAAGGCCTCCGCTGCCAGCCGCCCCTAAGAGCTTAACACCACATGTGGGCCCTGGAGAGCCCAGAATTCTCACTGATTTACCATCCCTCGAGAAAAAAAAGAAAACTCTAGAATGTGAAACCTCAGAGGACCTTGGTCTGATGATGTTCAAAATTTGTTTAATAGTAGAATTGTTTCTCCCCATGAAACCATGTTAGAATCCTGATTTAGAGGCACTGGCCAAACAGTTCTGGGCGGGCCCAAGTGGGGGCCCCTGGAGCTGGCTGCTTTCGCCTCCCCACTCCCCCCAGCAGCACCCAGGGGGCACCCCAGGAGAACCCTGAGGGCTTCACAGTTTGCAAACCTCTGATCTAATACAACTGTGTCATTATGCTAATGAGTAAACTGAGGCCCACAGAGGAGAGGTCACACACACAGCTCTGGAAGACGTCCAGAAGTGGATTCTTCTGACCTCTAGTCCAATGTGTCTCCACTGCCTGGCAGGTTGCATAGGAGAAGAATCAACCAGGGCCTTGGTAACCTATGAGCCAAGGTTCATCATCTGAGCTTTTGCCTAGCAGAAATGCCCTCTTCACCAAGAAACAACTCACCTGGGGGTAGGAGCAGGAAATCACCCCCTCCTCCCTCTTCTTAACAGACAGGGCCCCCCATTGCCTGGTCCACCCTCAGAAGGTGGGGCTTGACTGGCAGTGTTGAGTCCGGGGAATAATTACAGCAGAGACCAACACAGCACCCACTGTGCACTGGGCATCACCCTCAGCGCCTCAAGTGAATGAATGTGCTTGACCTTCTCAAACGCCCCATAAAGTAGATATGGTTATTTCCCTCATCTTACAGAGGAGGAAACTGAGGCAGAGTGAGAGTAAGTAACTAGCCCAAGACTCCTGCGCTAGTCAGTGGCAGGGCTGGGATTCCATGGGGACTATGCCTGGGTCCAGACACCAAGCCCTTGACCGCCAACCTCCCACCCAGCCAGTAGCCCAGCTCTCCTTTCTCTTCTGAGCAGGAACCAAAGGTCCTCCATTTTGTACCCTAGAGGAGTGAGGAAACAGTCACCAAACAACACAAAGTGTCAGATCTGTTACTTTTCCAGCCATGACTCCCAAGCTTCTGGCTCAAAGGGTACCGATTGGTCAACACCCCACCTAGTGCAGGGGGCATCTGGTTTCTCACCTAGATCGGGGTCTCTCAAATGTACTTCTTCTATCAATGATGAATGCTCTTGGCATTTAGAAATGGAGTGATAAGGTGGTCACTTTGAGTACCTTACCCTTTTTTCTCTTGCGTCAAGGCTGGTTTTCCATTAGCAGTGATAAATTAATATAGATCCAGCCCAAAGGGTGTTTCATGAGCTGATACTCTGCCTGTGACTTATACCTCACAGCCTCGGCCCTACTGATTGATTCTTTTTCCTGTCAAATTTATAGGAAAGTGCAAGAACTGTACAAAGAACATCCACGTCCTCCTCACTCAGATTCCCCAACTGTTAACACCTCCGCATGTTTGCCCTTTCTCTCCCTTTGTGCCTACATACCAGTATCATCAATCTCTTTCTAAACCATTTGAGGAGACACTGCAGACACCAGGCCCATATCCCTCAAACATCATAGTGTGTATTTCTCAAAGTCAAGCACACTCGCCCACATGACCATCACACCGCCTCCAAGTCAGGAAACTGACATCGAAGCAACACTACTGTCCCACCCACAGACCTAATCACATTCTCCAACTGTCCCAGCAAGGTCAGGATTTCCTTCTGGTCCAGGATTTCAGCAAGGAACACAAGTTGTATTTAGTCATTTGCCTCTTCAGTCTCCTACAATCTGGAAGACTTCCTCGGTCTTTCCCTGCCTTTTGTGTCTAGCCAGTTATAGACAGCGGTCCTTATACTGATTTCCAAAACCAGACTCAGGCTGTGCTTTCTTGGAAGAAAAACCCTAGAAATGATGTTGGGTTTTCTGTGTGGCACATCAGGGGGACATAGTGTCCACCCATCCCATCACTAATGATGTTCCCTTGATCATCTGGTCACGTTGGGGCCTGCCAGGTTTTTCCACAATAAAGTCATCATATGTCTCTTTGTAATGAGGTGACCTCTATGTGTGCCCCAGTTCATTGCCTGGAAAGTTTCCAGTCTGCAACACAGGGAGGGCAGTCCAGGGCCCGGTGGTCTCAATGAGCTAAGATGACAGGGTTCAAAATCCACGGAGTCCAAGACAATTTGGTTTGCAAGGCAGAGTACTAGAGAGGAGAGACCAACATACAGAGAGAAATCCAGAAATCTTGCCTCTCAAGTCTCTGGCTGAGTATTAATTTGTCCATGTGTAAGGAAACTTCTGAGGCAAGGAATAGATAGAACAATCCACTGAGATCACATAGGGCTGAAAATAGTTTGTGTTTCTCCAGCCAGGGGGGAAACACCTCCTAATACACAGAGCATTGGGTGGCAATCTCAGAAGGGTATTGATTCAGCAGTGGAGCAAAATTTGCCCTACACTAAAGTCTTCCCACCCTAACAAAGCCTAAAAGCAAGTCTTGAAAGGATCAAACTGTTTTTATGTAACTTATCTGTGATCCAGAACAAAACCCAAAATATTTAAAGGGATACAAAAAAAAATAGCACCCAATAATGTAAAGGTTCTAACATATGACATTTAACATCAAATTACCAAGCATGTAAAGAAAGGTATGGCCCATAACCAAGAGAAAAATCAATGAATAGAAATAGACTGAGAGATTATATGGATGACAGAATTAGTAGAGAAAGACTTGAAACAGCTATTGGGAATAGGTTCTATATACTCCAGAAAAGAAAGCATGAGGAAGGGAAGATATATAATATATATTTGTTAAAAAAGCCCACAATGACCTTCGAGAGGTAAAAACTACAATATCTGAAATGAAAAATATACTGAATGGGATTAACAGTAGATTTGACACTGGAATAAAAGATTAGTGAACTCGAAGACATAGCAATAAAAACTATCCAAAATGAAACACAGAGAATAAAGAAAGACTTTAAAAAACCAGGCAGCGCTTTGGTGAGCCATGGGAAAAGATGAAGAAGCATAGAATACATATAATTGGAACCTCAGGGTTGAAGGAAAGTGGGAGGAATAGTGGCTGGAAATTTTCCAAATTTGATGAAACTATAAACCTACAGATCCAAGAAACTCAATAAATCCCAAGTGGGAGAAACATGAAGAAAACCACCACACCAGGGCACATCATAATCAAATAGATGAGGTCTTAACTGTATGCTCTATTGTCTCTCATTGATAGGCCCAAGGCATGAACAGAGAAGAAACAAAATGGCAAAGGCACCAGGAAGAGATTAATGGATGTAGGTAAAATAGCAAGACAAGAATCAGGAGAGAAGCGAAGGGTGGCACAGTGGAGTGTGGTGGTAAGTCATGGTCATTGGCAGTGGCAGGCTCAGTCACTGTGGAAGGTCCACTGCTTTTACACCCCTGCAGCAGGCCCAGTCTCATTCCTGAGAGCAGCTAGACTCCTGCTGTTTCCACCAAAAGTCCAGCACTATAAGTATCTAGAGACCTGGATTCACTGAGTGAATCCTCTTTGTCCTGGAACCTGGTCCGATTCCAGCAAAGAGGCCCAATCAATAAAAATAAGAGCAAGCATAGCAGAAACCTGGAGGCCAGCAGGGCAGTCCACTGTTCAAAAGCCTAAAGACAGCCCCAGCCACATTAGAATCTCTTCCAGGCCTGCCAGTCCCACCTGAACACACCACAGGACACTTCACCTACAGAGAGGTTTCAGGCCAAGGGACAAAAACTTCCGAGTTCACTGAGTTGCCAGGGCATGGTCTATTTCAACTCTAGGGCACATCAGGCCTGCCAGCAGGGCCTGCAGCATCACCGAGTAGGCTGTCACACACACAATCACAATGGGACACCCTGGAGAATGGCAGGTAGCCAGCCCTGCCTACCTATTACTACCATACAGGCGGTTACACCCCTTGCTGGAACAAGGGGCCAGAAGAAGTGCTTCGGTTAGGTCCTGCCCAGGAAGAGGATCAGGACTCCAGGGGTGGGGGGTAAGCTGTTAGAGAACCTGCCCTGCACCTACCTGCCAGGCTGGAAGGACCTTCTCGATGTCATTCAGGTTGATGCCATCCCCATCTTCTAGCTTCCCTTTGCCACACCTGGACCAGAAAAGACAGAAAGGCATTGGAAAGATGGCTCATTCATGCCTCCTGTCCCATCCGGCCAGCAGGAGAGGAGGGACAGTCAGCAGATACCTGGTGCTGCCCACCCTCAAACCCTGCAGAATCAGCTGTCCCACCTAGAGGAAACAGCCCTAGAGATGCTGTGTTTTTGGTGGGTGGGTGGGGGGGTTCCTCCCCTAATGCAACAGCCAACTTGGAGGGAGGTGGGAAAGGAACCAGAGTTCCCCCTGATCCTTCCAGGCAGAGAAGCTAAGCTCCTTACTCATCACAACTCCTGTCAAAGCCCATCCACCTTGCCCCATTACACTGAACAGAAGATCAGCGGACAGAGACACCAAGCAACTTTCTCAAGGTCACACAGGCTGGCAGGGGCTAGCAGAAAACCCAATAGGGCGTCCTTCCTTCTTGGCTTGACCCTGGGTCAGTCCAGCAAGCCCACTCAGATAGTCTATGCTTTGTCTTCATGTCCTCTGTGAGTGGGCGTGCCCTCGGGCCAGAGAGGCTGGCCCCAACTCCCTGGCCAGAGGTCTGAATATTTAAGGGCGCAGATTCCAAAACCAGACTCCCAGGGTTTGAATCCCCGCTGCGTCCCTTACCAACTGGGGGCCCTGTACAATTTGTTTAACCTCTCTGTACTCATTTCATCAAATGAGTTTCCTCATTTGTTAAATGAGGATAATAGTGTCTAACATCTTAAGGTGGCTGGAGGATTAAATTAATTAATGTATCTGGAGTGCTTAGATGCTTAGAACTGTGACAGCACACAGTAAATAGTACAAATATACACGCATATATAGTCTAGCATATATATATATATAAATGTTTAGCTTGTTTGTTTATATATGTGTGTGTATATTTCTTGTGTATGTATTATTATCTGTATTTATCATTAAATATATCTTAAACATACACACATATGTTTAGTGGTAAATACTGGTAATAATAACAAACTTATAATAAAATAAATAATGAAGTAAATATATTACTACTACTATGACTACTTTCATTACTGCTAATATTGTTGCTGTTATTTGGGCAAAGAGGCAGGAAGGTGATTAATTAAGGACATAGATTCTGGAGCCAACCCGGCCTCATGCAAATTACTCAATTTCTGGGTCTCCTAGTTGCTTCATCTATTAAAGTGAAGATGATAACAGTTCCTCCCTCTCTGGGTGGTGGCGAGTTTTAAATAAATGAGGCAAACACTTAGAACAGGGGCTGGAGCATGGCCGGTGCATAGTAAGTATTGTCAGTTACTATTATTACTGGTATTGACTGAGGAGTGGTGAGAGATGTCCCATGAGTTGGGTCATTTTCCAGCTGCAGAGTTCATGCGAATCTCACATTTCAGAGTAACTAGTTCATTGTTTAAATATTTACCAAGCATCTCTTCTGTTTTGGGCCTTGTGAACAAAAAAAAATCAGTTTTGGTTCCTGCCCTCAGACAGTGGACGGCTCTTAGAACAAACCCTAAACTCCTCTAACAGGGCTGGGTGCCTCAGCACCATTAGGGGGCAGCACGAGATCAGTGTCATAAAAGTCCTATGGCCAGAGGCGCCCTGAAACCCAGAGGAGGAGAAACTAGCTGCAAACACCAGCAAAGGCCTGGGTGGAAGAGAACAGGGGGCTAACCCAAGCCCCATTTGATGGCTCATTTCTCCATTCACCAAACGCTTCTGTGCCAGGCTCCGGACAGGGGCTGGGACCCAGGTGTAAACAGTGCACACAACTGGCCCTCTCGGTGTCTGGCGGGATAATCACCCCCCACAGTATGGCAGCCAGTGCCCTGTCGGGGACAAGGGATTGTTGCAGAAACCCCAAGGAGCAGCGTCTAGAACTGTCTTGGGCGAGGGGCGGGAGGAAGGTGAGAGGTGAGCTGGCCAAGCACAGGGAATTTGGGAGGATGTTCCAGGCGGACACGGCGCAGGCAAAGGCCTGGAGTTAGGAGCATGTGTGGTGCCAGTTTGCTGTGGCTAGAGCATGTTGGGGGTCAGGGTGCAAGGGGTAGGCAAGGGGCGTGGTGGAGCTGGGGTGGGGAATGGTGTGCAAGGTATAACAGGCATGAAGGAAAAGAGAAAAAGTTTCCCCCGGACCCCGGCTGTCCCCACAACTGTGATGTGCTGGGGCTACAGGTGAGCAGGTGGAGAAAGGCCTGGAACACCCAAACATCTCTTAACTCATCAATCTGCCTGGTGCAGACAGGCTGGCCTGTGAAAGCACCAACTGTGTGTAGTCTTCTGTGTTCTGCACTCGCCTGGGCCATAGGGGAGGATGGCACTGGGGACTTGGCTCGACTAGAATGGCTGACACCACCTCCCCAGTATCTCCTGTGGGTAAAACACATCTCAGGACTCTCCCGCGTGCGCTGAGCTCCAAGCACACGCTGGGCACCAGCCTAGCATACTCCAAACACAGCCTTCTGTTCTCACCTCAGCGCCCCTGGGGGTGGGCAGGTGGAGGCTTGCAGGGAGGGCTGCTGTCCCACAAAGCCTGCCCTCGTCAGGGCTCAGATCTCCCCAGAGGCCTGCAGGTTTGGAGGGCTGAAGGTGGCTACAGACCAGCTGAGTCACTGCTGCCAACAGGGTTTCCAAGGCAACAGCCTTCTCTGATTTCTGTCCCTCCATGGAAACACAGGCTGCAGGGAGCCTTGGCAACTGAGTGGTACCTGCATCCCAGGGAGGCTGCAGTGGCTGGTGCATGGAGTGTGTCTCCACTACAGCAGGACTCTAATGGGGACACAGTTCCTGGTCTGGTGATGAGGTGGCCACAGACACTGCACTCAGACTCCCTGGGAACCTGGGAGTGACAGGCTTTGGCTAGTGAGCCAAAGTCACGGGAGACCCCAGGTGACTCTCAGCAAATCTGGAGGCTCCTGGTGAGAAAGTGAGACTGGCCGAGGAATTCAGGCCCACAGCTGGTGACACGGGTGTGGCTGGTTACTCTGGCTTCAGAAGGGACAAAGTCCCTCGGCATAAGGGGAATTCCTCTCCTTCATAGTTATTCACCGCTTTTTTGCTAGGAAGTTCGTTCATCTCTGGGGACTGGTGAGACACTTTGGCAAGCTTGCCTTCAACAGGCAGGCCCCATTGGGCACCTGTAGTCAATAAGGCAGCACCATCGCTTTGATCACCCCCAGGCCTCAGCGTCCCCTCTGACTTCACCAGCTATGTGCTCCCGGGGCACACAGGAGAGACTGGAGCTGCCCAGGGAAGTCTCCCTCCTGAAGCCTTTCCCAGATGGTTCAACCTGTAAAGTGCTCTCCTTTCTAACCCCTTTTGCACTGACTTTAACCCTGCACCAGGCATCACACTTTATACCTGTCTATATATGTCTTTATAGTGTCTATATGTCTATGCTGCATAGTCTAGTCTGTATGTCTACACTGCATAGTCTAGTCTTTCTTCCCCTACGCAGTCTCCATCATGAAGAGGTTCATATTTCCTTTTCCCAGTAGAATAAACAGTCCTTCTGGGCAGGGACTATATTGTATACTCTTGTGTGTGTGTGTGTGTGTGTGTGTGTGTATGTGTGTGTGTGTATGTGTGTGTGTGTGTGTGTGTGTGTGTGTATGTGTCTACTTTCCTGGCACCCAGCACCATGCAGGGACCCAGCAGGTCTAGTGACAGACTGGCTACACTGAACTTGAGAAAAGCAAAATCCTGCTCCTGTTCCTGTGGCATACCCAAGCTCCGCTGCACTGCTACAACAGGACACAGGGCAAGCATCACCTTTGCTCACAACCCCTTCCTGAAGCTGACCCACTGAGTAAGGTAGGTAAGGCCATCCTTCCTAAGCACAGAAGTGTGGAGGCCCAGCCCTGTGCAGCTCAGCAGCCTGGAAGGAGCATGGCCTCCCTGCAACTGAATGAGTGGGCTGAGCAGGCGCTGAGCAGGCACTGAGCAGGGTGGATGGGGTAAGGCAGGGTCGGCAGCCTTGTGGCTGTGTCTCTCCTATGCTCCATCTTAACCAGGGCCTCCACGCGCAAAGCCATCTCTCCCTCTTCACCCAAAGAGAAATGGAACCCACAACAGGCAGGGCAATGAAAAAGAGGCATGTGAGAGGCCAGTGTCTCCTGGGAGAGTCTGATGCAAGTGATGGGCCTCTCCCCAGCAACACACACGTGTGCATGCACACATACAAATTTGCAGAAAATTTTAAGGAGGTTAAGAATACCCCGATGTGATGAACTAGGGGTTGGATGGTGTCAGAAGGCCTGGCCTTAAATGATGGCTCTGTTATTCAGGCAAGTTACTTTGCTTCTCCGAGTGTTATTTTCCTCATCTTTAAAGTAGGAATGAGCCCATTTCTTTCCACGGGTTGTTGCTCATTACATTACGGTGGGACCAATGCTGCCAAGAGGAGAGGTTGGGTGGGACAAATATAGCAGCAGGAAGACATGTGAGATGTAGGATAGTGTCCAGTAAAGTCACTAATACTTAGATCTGAAGTGAAAGGGAGACAAGAGTGAGCAGGGGAGGGCTGGAAGGAAAAGTAAGGGTCATCAGTATCATAATAAAACACAAACAAACAAAAACCAAGAAATAAAAAAAAAGCGCAAGTGCTAGTGGGGATGTGGAGAAATTGGAATCTTATACATTGCTGGTGTGAATGGAGAATATTCAGCTGCTATGGAACACAGTTTGACAGTTCCTCAGAGTTCAACAGAATTACCATACGACCCAGAAATTCCACCCCTAGGTATACACCCAAGTAATTACAAGCAAGGACTCAAATAGATACAGCAGTATTTTTGACAATGGCCAAAAGGTGGAAATGACCCAAGTAAGGATTGACAGATGCATGGGTAAACAAATTGTGGTATAGCCATACAGTGGAATAGTATTCAGCCATGAAAAGGAATAAAGTTCTGATACATGCTACAATGAATAAACCTCAAAAACATTATGCCAAGGGAAAGAAGCCAGGCCCAAGAGGTCACATATGACTCTGTTTCTGTAAATATGCAAAATAGATCAATTCATAGAAACAGAAAGCAGACTGGTGGTTGCCAGGAGCTGGGGGTGGTGATGGGATGGGGAATGATTGCCTAGTGGGTATGGGGTTTTATATTGGGATGATGAGAAAGTTTCAGAACTAGATAGACATGGTAGTTGCACAACAGGGCGAGCATACTAAATGCCAGTGGATTGAACACTTTATAATGGTTAATTTTATAGTATGGGAATTCTGCCTCAATAAAAATTATATAAGACTATAAAAGAAGCAGCCGTGTCTGGCTGGAGTCACATTCCTGTCCTGAGGTCTGCCCAGGCCCTGACACCACCTTCGAAAAGGGAAGGCAATCCTGACACACAAAGTCATAGAGGATGAGAAAAGCCAGCGTAAAATCAGGCACGACACCAGCGGATCCCCAAGTGTGGTCCCTGGACCAGCTTCAGCACCCACTGGGGAACTTGTTAGAAACACACATCCTCAGTCCACACCTATGGAATCACAGACTCTGGGGTGGGCCTGTCTTCTGTGCCACCGCCCAGGTGATTCTGCTGCGCTGGCCTGGATTATTGACAAGCAGGGCCACTATGGGTCATCAGGAGCAGACAGGGATGGCTTGGCTAGAGGGGGCTGGGCAGAGAGGAACGGAGGGATTCTGGGAGAAGCCAGTGAGCCTGCAGCTCTGGGCCGCACAGGAAGAGCATCCCGGGGCATCAGCCACCTGAGTCCCCTGTGCAGCAGAGCAGCCTCACTGTGGAGGCAAAGGCCACTCCCATCCCCTGCCCCACCCCACCCTGGGTAAGAGCCCCGGCACCCCTTACCCTTCGCGATCAATGTGTGGCAGCGGCTGCTTGGGCGTGTGTCGTACTTTGCGGTGGAACTGGGTGAAGTCCAGCTTTTCCGGCTGCAGGTCCCAGGTGGCACCACTAGAGGGCGAGGGAGGGTGAGAAATGGAGGCAAGAGGGCAACAGCTCAGTTACGGATGGAACCAGGGGGCCAGGCTGAACCTGGCAGAGCAGATCCACAGAAAGGGGCCGCCAGGGGCCAGGCAGGGGGCCTCACTCAGAATGGAGACCCAGATGCCACCCCTCACCTTCCTCACCCTGCCGTGGGAAAGTGCATGCTTATGAAACAAGTGTGGGCCTGATGCCCATTACACAGCGGCCTCTGCAACACCTGAGTTTGTTTTCGTGCCCACATTTGAGGAAGGCTGGGGAGAGCAAGGGGCCAAATACTGGTCTCCAGCCTCTGACAAGCAGCTCAAAGTGACGACCCGGCCACCCTGAGGTAGATGAGGCAGGCTAGTGGGGCAGTCTCTGCAGCCCCATCCCGGGGACCCTCCCCATGCCTCCACTGTCTCCCTCTGACACTCACCGCCTCCTCTCTCCGGCCTTCTTTCCACCCCATCCTTCCTACATCCCCTACTCTGCTTCTCTCTGTCTCTTACTCATGAACCATCAGCGTTCACTTGGCCCCCAAGGAAGCTAGTTTCCCTGGCTGGACCTCACACCACAGGGAAGGGGGAGGAGGAGGTTACCTGAAGGAATCAAAGGTGTTGGCTGCCCAGATGTCTGTGCCCAGCATGTCCAGAGAGTTGTCTTTGCTGCCATTCTGGAAGAGATGGGGGTGAAAGGGCAGACATTAATTGCTCGGCCATGATGCTGAGAACATGGGGCCTGGGCCTGAGAGGGCAGCAGAGGCTTCCTTGTCTCCCTGGGTGGCTGGGGGGCTGGAGTGAGCCCCCAAGTGAGTATGGCGGCTGGTGCACCCAGTCAGAGTCGGGGGATTGCCTGGGGGTCTCCTGGCCTCCCCCCAGGCATGGGCCCTGGTTTCACTGAGGTTTTACAGATGTATACAGAAGGGTCCAGGCCCCTGCTGCCCCCAGCCCATGGCTCTCTCCTCAAAGCCTCCACACCCAGCAGGGGCTCTGTACCACCTGGAGCCACTATCACCACTGCTAGCCCGATGGCTGAGGCTCCTCCCCAGGGAGGGGCTCTGCAGAGCCAGGCCCACTGGGGAGCCCATGGAGGCTGCCTTCCTTCACAGTTCAGTCCTACTCCCCAGAAGCCCCCACCAACCAAGGCTACACCAGCGACTGGATTTCTCTGAGTCAAGCTGATCCTCCAGTGTTCCCTATGTGACCCACCCCAGAGACAGAAACCTCTTTACTCAACGCAGCTTCTATGATTTGGTTTCTCTGCTCTCTGGCTGGTGAGCTCCCTGGCAAATTCTCCAACCCCCTGACCGCACCTGATGCCCTGCAGCCCTTCTTACCCCTGCAATCTGGTTTCCACCGTCACACTCTTTAAAACAATACTTCCATATCCAACTGAGCTGAACGTGTGCATGCCGTATGACCCAGAAATTCACTCCCAGGTATAAACACACAGAAATGTGCCCGATGCTCACCAAAAGACATGTACACAAAGCGTATACAGCAGCATCAGCCATTACAGCTCCGAACTGGAGACCACCCACATGCTTGTCATCAGCTGATTCGATAAATAAACCGTGGTATGTTCACATATTGGAGTATTATACCGCAGTGAGCACAAACAAAGTAAAATAATATGCAACAGTATGAATAAATATCCCAAGCATACAGGGAACAAAAGAACCCAGATGCAAAAGAGAACCAATTATGTTCAGGAACAGGCAAACTAATGAATGTATAGTGAAAGAACTCAGATAGTAACTGGAAGGGGAAACCAATCTACTTTCCAGAGAGAGAGAGCGACAGAGAGTGAGCAGCTTTGATTAACTAGAAGGAGAGGGCACAAAAACTGGAAAGGCTGGACAGTCCAGCCTCCAAGCAGAAGGGGCCAGGCACTCCAGCCCCCACAGACAGGAGGCAGGAGGTAATGAGAGCCTGGAGGAGAGGTGGAGGGCTTATGGAGTCAAAGGGACAAGGGGACTGTCTGGGGAGAACCACCTGGGCTGTCTGACTCTGGGCAAGTCCCTCAGCCTTCCTGGATCTCATTGATAACATGAAGACTGGTCCCTCTCTCTGGGCACCAACAGCCTGCAGCCTGCAGTTCTAAGTAACTTGAAACTTCCTCATTCCAGGATGCCCTGAGAGCTTGCACAATCCTTTCTAGCAGATCAGCCACATTTATTTAGGGCCGCCATGGCCCTGGGTGCTTCCTCCCCATGCCTTTCCTGTCCCAACCCCGTAATCCCCTTTGCTTCTGACCATGGCCTGTCAACTGGGCCTTGCTCCCCTCTTGCCCTCTCCAAATGTGCCCCATCTGTCAAAGACTGGCTCAGCCAGGAAGCGCCTCTGGCCTCCCAAATTGCAGTCACCTCGCTCTGCCCTGAACTTGCCATCTGTGCGGGTGACTTACAGTAGCAGAGCCGGCCTCTTGCAGTTCTCACTTCTATGTCCTGTAGTGACCTCTCTCCCACGGGAGATAGCGGGCCCTTGATGGCAGGGATCCCCTGGGTCCCCCAGAGCTGGAAGCTCAGTGCTCCTGACATATACTGCAAGAGATTTTCACCATCTTCTTTAAACATGTGTTTTCTTTTTGCCTCAATAAACTTTTGACCTTGGCAAAGTCACTTCACCAGTCTGGACTTCAGATTCTTCATATTTAAATAAAGAGATACCAGAGTGAAATACCATGCCCTGTAGATGGGCTCCTTCTGACTGGCACGTGTGCTGCTACCATCCCCTCTCCTGCCAGCGGCAGACATCACTAATCAATTACAGCATGATTGCCAGTCCTCCAAGCAGGTGGCCCCTAATGTTCTAGGATCATCCTCTCTCCCTTTTCTTCGAGTTGTCTCACATCCTCCCCATTCCAACTCCTGGGGCCCTGCTTGCTCCAAGTGCAACTCTGGACCTCCAGGTCAGCTAGAAAGACTCACCTTCTATCACACGACCCCCAAGGGGACAGCCCCTGCCTCCCAAGATGTTGACCGGCTTGTTCACAACCGCCTCCTGGGCCTCGAATGTAATTATCATTGGGGATAGCAGCCAAAATTAACATCGAAAGCAAAGATAAAAAAAAAATACATGCAAACCAAACTCTTCCTTCCAAAGCACCTATTGCAGACCTCACTCAGCATGCAGTTCATTTTCCTCCTTCAGCCCAGTGACCTGAAGTCTCTCCTCCACACGTGTCTTCCCTAATCCCTGATCTGTTAAATACCCAACGTTCTCTGGCGCCTACAAATTCAGCTTCATTGGATCACCTCTTGGTCACTGCTCTCTTACATGAATGTTAGACCTTCCCCAAGTAGACTGTAATCTTCTCCACTGGACTGCCTCTTTCTCTTTGTGCCCTCACAGTGGCCAAGCCAGGCACCCAGGAGGGCCAGCTTGGATTCCTCCCAACTGATTGAGGAGATGCCACTTTGTAACAGGAGGAAGCACGCCCCTACTGCCTCTGTGGCTGAAAGACTGAATCAAGATTAGGATGTCAAGAATGATTTACCATCCTAGGATCCGAGGCCCTTAAGGCCCCAAGAGAGTAAGAAACATGGATGGAGAGAGAGAGAGAGAGAGAGCAACTATGTAGAGAAGGTCATGGCCAAACCTAGAAGTGCAAAGCCTCTTCCAGGAAAACGGTGATTCACCTTGAAGGCAGTTGAAGGGCAGTACAGATGGGCACGTAAATCTCCCTCCTGGCCTGCAGGTTGGCATCTTGGCTACTACTCTTCAACTGGCAGGGAGGGAGGACAGGTCACAGTAACAGTCACTGGCAGCAGCTGTGAGGCGGCCAATGCCCCTGTGCAGAGAGCTGGCAGAACCTCTCTGCCTGGAGGAGGCGGCACTACCCTTGGGCTAAGGGAGGTGACTGGGCAGGGCAAACTTGGGCATTTCCAAAGCAGTATCCCTGGTGGGGGACCCACCAATCTCTGGACTTCCAGATTCTTGGGGTCAGGGAAATGTGCTCCCGGCTGATGGGAGGGAAAGAGCCAGGGCAGAAGCTGTGCCTGCATGTGTGTGTTTATTCTTTACAGAGGAAGCCCACCCTTCCGTGCATCTGCAGAACAGCCCTGTGATCAGCTGCTGCCATCTCCGTGTTGGGGGTGAGAAACAGGAGCCTCGGGAGAGGGGCCATGGCCCAGCTGGGGAGCAGGTGGTGGAGTCACAGTGGCAACCAGCGCTCCTCCAAGAGCCATGGCAGTCACGCAACCAACACACGTCACAGGTGACAGACTCACACATTTTCCTCATTGAATCCCCACAACTCCTTACAAAACTCAGGGAACATACCCCTGAATGATATCAAGAGCCTAAATCCATATTTAAATGCCAAGAAACCCAGCGATATCCCTGCCATTCCCAGCACACACTGTACTCCTTGAGCCATCCCCACCCTGTGGCTCAGCCTCCTGACTCCTGTGTGAGCCACGGGCCGTCTCCCTCCCCAGGCTGGAAAGCTCGGCACCAGGCTGCTTCTCCTTCCTCTCTCACTCTGCCCCGCAGGTCTCTGCCCCACAGCCCACCTTGGGCCTTTGGCCCGGGTCTCACCTCTCCTTTGCCACAAGGCTTGAGTCTTGTTAACTCTCACACTGACTGGCCTCCTGCCTCATTCCCTCCCCCGTGATGACTGCAACTCTGATTCTCAGAGCTGAAGAACAAAAGCGCCAGCATGGTGAGCTCTTTACAAACCAAGGAGCCGGACCCCATCTTTGCACAGCTCCAGGGAGCCCTGGGGGTGCAGCTCCAGGAAAGAATATCATATGGACAGCACCCCCAGAGCTGTGAAGCTCAGCAGCCCTGGAGGAGGCAGCAGGTGGCGGTGACAGCACTGAGAAGAATGAGGACCCCAGCCGCTGAGCTGGACACATGGAGAAGAGCAGTGGGCAAGGCATCGGACCACTCTGTCTGAATATCAGGAAGGAGATCGCCATGAAGACTCGGGGCCTGGGAGACAAGAAGCTGAGTCTCTGGAGAAGTAGGTATAGGGCGACATCTTGGGCACAGGGGTCAGGCTTCTTATTGCCACGCTATTTGATACAAGAACTGCAGTGCATATCAAGAATCTGGACACCTCCTTGGGGTTTGTTTCAATGGCACGAGACAGGCATATGACCACTGAGGGCAAACTTTCATCAACAGGGGCTGGAGAAATAGCCTGGCACGTGGAGAAGACATCCATCTCCTTCCAGCCTCAGCCCAGAGCAGGAAGAGTCTCACCTGCAGAGCTTTCCTTTGCTGTCCCTTGATGCTGAGGTGGTGGCCCAGGCAGTGCCCAGGGGGCCAGGCTTCACGCAACAGAATTATTAACTGCCAAGCTAAACTGGACAACCAGGAGCCCAACGGCTTCACATGCCCATCCCCAGGGCCCAGTTGCCCTGGGCTGAGCACCCAAGTGGCCACTCTGTCACCCAGCCCTGCCATGTGGCTCCGGAGCCAGACAGATGCTTACAGCCATACAAGTGCCACATATGCATACACGTACACATGCCACAGACACATATACACACACATACTACACACATGCATATACATACTAGACAGACACATCCACACAATACATGCCACACATGCATATACACATGTACACACCACACATGCATATACATACCAGACACACATACATACACACACATGCATGATATGCATACATACATCCACACAATATGTGCCACACATACAGATACACACATACACACCACACACATACATGTATATACCACACACATACATGCATATATATACACCACACTTACACAATATACACATCCATCCACACATATCCACACCACACCCATATACACACCACACACCAAACACACACACATGCACACACCACATATATACATGTGGTATACATGTATACTACCACTATATGTGCACATCACATACTACATGCATATTATATACACCACACACAGGCACACACCACACACAACATGCATGTAGGCCACACACATATACACACTACAAGACACATATACACACCATGCACACAGGCATATACACACGCATATCCACACCCACATACACACCATGCACACATGCACACACATATACACCTCACACATACACACACATCACACACAAACATACATGTACAACACACACATACACATACATGTGTCACCTGTTCTACAAACCCTCGAATGTCCAAAGAAGCCAGAGAAGTCAGAGAAGCAGGAAGGCAGGTGCCTGCAGGCAGACCCCTCACAGGCAGACTGTACCTGAGTTCTGGAACTTCTCACCAGGAAACAGACCCACCCCTCTCTCCCACCACCCTCACCTCTGGCTCACACTGAGGACCCACACAGAGAGATGGCTGTCAAGCTGAGGACAGAGAAGAAGGGGACCCAAGCTCGGCTCATCCCAGGCAAGCATTGGACTTGCCTCTCAAGGGCACACGAAGCTGCAGCATGTATGGAGTTATATTTCACTTTGGGCTACCATACTCTTCCTGGACTCAGTGAAAACAAAAGAATGTTCTCTCCACACCCTCCCACCCCCATGAGTCTTCCTTCCTGCTAGGATCTAGTTGGGGACTCTTCCTCTCTGCAGCTCTGCAGCCTCCTCAGCAGCCCACATCCCATGAACCTCATAGCACACGCTGTTCACAGCATGTACCCTGCACACTCCCGTGCAGAGCTGATTCCTCTCGTCATTGTTCTACTGCAGAGCTCCCCGGGGTGCTCTGGAAGCACCAATCCCCTGGCTCTAAATGTCAGTGTGCATCAGAATCACTGAGAGAAGGGAGGGTTGGTGGTTTAAATTTAGTGTAGCTGGGATGGTTCACAGACGATGCTTTCAGAAAGCCTCATTCCTCTAAATGGTCCTCATTCCTCAAAATGTTCAAGTTTTAACGGAGAAAAAATTCAAAAAGATTATATAGTCAAATGTTTGGTATATACTGAATGATAAGACTGTTAATACATTATTAAAATTTAGAAAATTGTTACGATGTTGAAATTTTTATTGCAGAACTTCTTCAGCGGATGTTAACTCTCCATATATGTGGAAGTGGAGTATGCAATATTTCTTTCCCAAGGTTTTTGGCTAGAAATCTACCCCACTCTTCCTTTTCATTCCACAGAGAATTTTGCAGGACTAGGGTTCCATGGAACCCCCTCTGGGAAATACTCAGCTGACACACTTTCTGTTAACTCTCTCCCCTTTCGATGGTGGGAACCGTGGCTCCACTTCCTTGTATCTTCCTGCCCATTCACCCCTCATCCTAGCCTTGGGACACAGAGTCATTCATTAAATATTTCTTCGCACAGACTCAGTGGCCAGGCACTGTCAGCTATCCATCAAAACCTCAGTGGCCTCTTGAAGAACATTCTCCAGTTGGCAATTCCGTGGTTGACCCTGGTAACCACAGCTTCCCTCTGAGCACAGCATCCTCTCCAGCCCTGAGAGCACCCAGGCCCTGCCCCCAGGTTGCTGAAATGCCAAGGTTCTGAGAAGCCTTATCAAAAACAATCATCCTTTTCAGTGGGTTGTTCTTAGCACTTAAACACTGCTGAGACAGCCCCTTTTACTGGCAATTAGGGGGCCCCATACCAGGGTGCACCATACTGCTGGCAGAACAGATCACAGAGGGCTAATGAGCACTTTAAGCCATGTGGAAAATAAAATGGAAACAGCTTGCTTGTGGGAAGGGAAACTGAAGTTGTCTCTGGGAAGGCCTCAGAGACATCCCCAGCTCAGGGGAGGTCAGACTCCTGAAAGGGCCAAGAATAAAGATGAAGACAATAGGAGATATTGACCCAGCATACAGTATGTGCCAGCACCGCCCAAGCATGGCACTGTTACTACAACCCTAAGAAGCAGATGGTGTGATCACCATCCCCATTTCCCTGATGGGAAGACTGAGGCACAGAGCACCTGCCCATGTTCATGGAGCCAGTTACCAGGATGGGAGCACAGACAGTGTGGCCCAGAGGCCACGCTCTAACCACTGTACACTGTGCATGCAGTTATTCTATTCAGTCAGGTAAACTGACCCCACTGCAGAGATTTCCATAAAGCAGGTACGTATCCTTCCCCTGCAAGAATCTGGATTCTCCGCACCTATCTTTGTCAATGATTGGGCAGGCAGTGCTGGTGGAGGAAGTGCATCATCTGCAGTGAAGAGAGAGGGATTATGGAATGTGAGTGGGTATGCGATGAGGCCGCGGCCTCCACGCATGCATGAATGCAACAAGGTGAGAGTGAGTTGCTGTGTGGTAGAAAAACATACAAAGTCAGATGCAGTGAAAACAAATCTTCTAGCTACTGGCTTTTCTTTATGAATACACAACTGCACAGTGATTTTTGCTGTGCAAGTGCATATGTGGGGGCATGTGTGTAATGACAATTCCAGGCTGTGAGTGTTTAGAAACTAGGCTGAATGGGACAGGACAGCAGGAGGACGCTCTCTATTGTTGGGACAGTCATGGGGTAAATTTCCCCTAGAGAATTCTAGGACAGGCTGGTGTGGATTTCCCTAGCAGGCCTGCTACATCAGGTGACACTGGGGCAGAGGTGGCCAGCCCTCAGCCCCGGCCTCCTGAATGGAAACCCCCGGATACAGTGCACCCTCAGTCACTGAGCAGCTGGGCTGTGCAGGACCCAGCTCTGGGCATGAGAGAGATAAAGGTGGTGCAGTCCCCGCTCCTCAAAGGACTCCCAGTCCCAGTCCACACCCTTCTCAGTGCAGGATGTCCTTCCAGATTCCATGAGGGCCAAGAGGCAAGCCCGACCCTAATACGGTTCTCTCACTTCACGGACACGGCGTTCCCAGGGGAGCTAGCTGTGGGACAGGGTGTCTGGTTTGAGCTGAGAGTGGAGAAAACAGGATTCTCGGCCTGCAACCTGCTTTCTGCTTCCTGCGGCCTCATTCAGTCACTCTGGCTATTTTTTTTTTTTTCTTTAGTGTTGCTCTATGGCCCAGGCTGGAGTGCAGTGGTGTGATCTCAGCTCACTGCAACCTCGGCCTCCCAGGTTCAAGCGATTCTCTTGCCTCAGCCTCCCGAGTTGCTGGGACTACAGGTGCAAGCCACCATACCCAGCAAATTTTTGTATTTTTATTATTATTATTATTTTTAAATTATACTTTAAGTTCTAGGGTACATGTGCATAATGCGCAGGTTTGTTATGTAGGTATATATGTGCCATGTTGGTTTGTTGCACCCATTTACTCATCATTTACATTAGGTATTTATCCCAATGCTATCCCTCCCCCTGCCCCCCACCCCACAACAGGCCCTGGGGTGTGATGTTCCCCGCCTTGTGTCCAAGTGTTCTCACTGTTCAGTTCCCACCTATGAGTGAGAACATGTGGTGTTTGGTTTTCTGTCCTTGTGATAGTTTGCTCAGAATGATGGTTTCCAGCTGAATCCATGTCCCTGCAAAGGACATAACTCATTCTTTGTTATGGTTGCAGAGTATTATATGGTGTATATGTGCCACATTTTCTTAATCCAGTCTATCACTGATGGACATTTGGGTTGGTTCCAAGTCTTTGCTATTGTGAACAGTGCTGCAATAAACATACGTGTGCATGTGTCTTTATAGTAGCATGATTTATAATCCTTTGGGTATATACCCAGTAATGGGATCACTGGGTCAAATGGTATTTCTAGTTCTAGATCCTTGAGGAATCGCCACACTGTCTTCCACAATGGTTGAACTAGTTTACACTCCCACCAACAGTGTAAAAGCGTTCCTATTTCTCCATATCCTCTCCAGCATCTGTTGTTTCCTGACTTTTTAATGATCACCATGCTAACTGGTGTGAGATGGTATCTCATTGTGGTTTTGATCTGCATTTCTCTGATGACCAGTGATGATGAGCATTTTTTCATGTGTCTGTTGGCTGCATAAATGTCTTTTTTGGAGAAGTGTCTGTTCATATCCTTTGCCCATTTTTTGATGGGGTTGTTTGTTTTTATCTTGTAAATTTGTTTAAGTTCTTTGTAGATTCTGAATATTAGCCCTTTGTCAGATGGGTAGATTGCAAAAAATTTCTCCCATTCTGTAGGTTGCCTATTCACTCTGATGGTAGTTTCTTTTGCTGTGCAGAAGCTCTTTAGTTTAGTTAGATCTCATTTGTCTATTTTGGCTTTTGTTGCCATTGCTTTTGGTGTTTTAGTCATGCAGTCCTTGCCCATGCCTATGTCCTGAAGGGTATTGCCTAGGTTTTCTTCTAGGGTTTTTATGGTTTTAGGTCTAACATTTAAGTCTTTAATCCATCTTGAATTAATTTTTGTATAACGTGTAAGGAAGGGATCCAGTTTCAGCTTTCTACATATGGCTAGCTAGTTTTCCCAACACCATTTATTAAATAGGGAATCCTTTCCCCATTTCTTGTTTGTCAGGTTTGTCAAAGATCAGATGGTTGTAGATGTGTGGTGTTATTTCTGAGGCCTCTGTTATGTTCCATTGGTCTATCTCTCTGTTTTGGTACCAGTACCATGCTGTTTTGGTTACCGTAGCCTTGTAGTATAGTTTGAAGTCAGGTAGTGTGATGCCTCCAGCTTTGTTCTTTTTGCTTAGGATTGTCTTGGCAATGCAGGCTCTTTTTTGTTTCCCTATGAACTTTAAAGTAGTTTTTTCCAATTCTGTGAAGAAAGTCATTGGTAGCTTGATGGGATGGCATTGAATCTATAAATTACCTTGAGCAGTATGGCCATTTTCATGATATTAATTCTTCCTATCTATGAATATGGAATGTTCTTCCATTTGTTTGTATCCTCTTTTATTTCGTTGAGCAGTGGTTTTTGTTCTCCTTGAAGAGGTCCTTCACATCCCTTGTAAGTTGGATTCCTAGGTATTTTATTCTCTTTGTAGCAATTGTGAATGGGAGTTCACTCACGATTTGGTTCTCTGTCTGTTATTGGTGTATAGGAACGCTTGGGATTTTTGCATATTGATTTTGTATCCTGAGACTTTGCTAAAGTTCCTTATCAGCTTAAGGAGATTTTGGGCTGAGATGATGGGGTTTTCTAAATATACAATCATGTCATCTACAAACAGGGATAATTTGATTTCCTCTTTTCCTAATTGAATATCCTTTATTTCTTTCTCTTGCCTGATTGCCCTGGCCAGAACTTCCAATACTATGTTGAATAGGAGTGGTGAGAGAGGGCATCCCTGTCTTGTGCCAGTTTTCAAAGGGAATGCTTCCAGTTTTTGCCCATTCAGTATATTGGTGGTGGGTTTGTCATAAATAGCTCTTATTATTTTGAGATATGTTCCATCAATACCTAGTTTATTGAGAGTTTTTAGCATGAAGTGCTGTTGAATTTTGTCGAAGGCCTTTTCTGCATCTATTGAGATAATCATGTGGTTTTTGTCGTTGGTTCTGTTTATGTGATGGATTATGTTTATTGATTTGCATATGTTGAACCAGCCTTGCATCCCAGGGATGAAGCCCACTTGATCATGGTGGATAAGCTTTTTGATATGCTGCTGGATTCAGTTTGCCAGTATTTTATTGAGGATTTTTGCATTGATGTTCATCAGGGATATTGGTCTAAAATTCTTTTTTGTTGTGTCTCTGCCAGGCTTTGGTATCAGGATGATGCTGCCTCATAAAATGAGTTAGGGAGGATTCCCTGTTTTTCAATTGATTGGAATAGTTTCAGAAGGAATGGTACCAGCTCCTCTTTGTACCTCTCGTAGAATTCGGCTGTGAATCTGTCTGGCCCTGGACTCTTTTGGTTGGTAGGCTATTAATTATTGCCTCAATTTGAGAGCCTGTTATTGGTCTATTCAGAGATTCAACTTCTTCCTGGTTTAGTCTTGGGAGGGTGTATGTGTCCAGGAATTTATCCATTTCTTCTAGATTTTCTAGTTTATTTGTGTAGAGGTGTTTATAGTATTCTCTGATGGTAGTTTGTATTTTTGTGGGATCAGTGGTGATATCCCCTTTACCATTTTTTATTGAGTCGATTTGATTCTTCTCTCTTTTCTTCTTTATTAGTCTTGCTAGCAGTCTATCAATTTTGTTGATCTTTTCAAAAAACCAGCTCCTGGATTCATTAATTTTTTGAAGGGTTTTTTGTGTCTCTATCTCCTTCAGTTCTGCTCTGATCTTAGATATTTCTTGCCTTCTGCTAGCTTTTGAATGTGTTCGCTCTTGCTTCTCTAGTTCTTTTAATTGTGATGTTAGGGTGTCGATTTTAGATATTTCCTGCTTTCTCTTGTGGGCATTTAGTGCTATAAATTTCCCTCTACATACTGCTTTAAATGTGTCCGAGGGATTCTGGTACGTTGTGTCTTTGCTCTGATTGGTTTCAAAAAACATTTTTATTTCTGCCTTCATTTCGTTATTTACCCAGTAGTCATTCAGGAGCAGGTTGTTCAGTTTCGATGTACTTGTGTGGTTTTGAGTGAGTTTCTTAATCCTGAGTGCTAATTTGATTGCACTGTGGTCTGAGAGACAGTTTGTTGTGATTTCCGTTCTTTTACATTTGCTGAGGAGAGCTTTACTTCCAACTATGTGGTCAATTTTGGAATAAGTGTGATGTGGTGCTGAGAAGAATGTATACTCTGTTGATTTAGAGTGGAGAGTTCTGTAGATGTCTATTAGGTCTGCTTGGTGCAGAGCTAAGTTCAAGTCCTGGATATCCTTGTTAACATTCTGTCTCATTGATCTGTCTAATATTGACAGTGCGGTGTTAAAGTCTCCCATTATTATTGTGTGGGAGTCTAAGTGGGAGTCTATTGTGTGCTCGTGTATTAGGGGCATATATAATTAGGATAGTTAGCTCTTCTTGAATTGATCTCTTTACCATTATGTAATGGCCTTCTTTGTCTCTTTTGATCTTTGTTGATCTGAAGTCTGTTTTATCAGAGACTAGGATTGCAACCCCTGCTTTTTTTTGCTTTCAATTTGCTTGATAGATCTTCCTCCATCCCTTTATTTTGAGTGTATGTGTGTCTCTGCAGGTGTGGTGGGTCTCCTGAATACAGCACACCAATGGGTCTTGACTCTTTATCCAATTTGCCAGTCTGTGTCTTTTAATTGGGGCATTTAGCTTATTTACATTCAAGGTTAATATTGTTATGTGTGAATTTGATCCTGTCATTATGATGTTAGCTGGTTATTTTGCCCGTTAGTTGATGCAGTTTCTTCCTAGCATCGATGGTGTTTACAATTTGGCATGTTTTTGCAGTGGCTGGTACCGGTTGTTCCTTTCCATGTTTAGTGTGTCCTTCAGGAGCTCCTGTAAGGCAGGCCTGGTGGTGACAAAATCTCTCAGCATTTGCTTGTCTGTGAAGGGTTTTATTTATCCTTCACTTGTGAAGCTTAGTTTGGCTGGATATGAAATTCTTGGTTGAATATTCTTTTCTTTTTTTTTGGAAAATTCTTTTCTTTAAGAATGTTGAATATTGGCCTCCACTCTCTTCTGGCTTGTAGAGTTTCTGCCAAGAGATCTGCTGTTAGTCTGATGGGCTTCCCTTTGTGGGTAACCCAACCTTTCTCTACGGCTGCCCTTAACATTTTTTCCTTCATTTCAACCTTGATGAATCTGACAATTATGTGTCTTAGGGTTGCTCTTCTCGAGGAGTATCTTTGTGGTGTTCTCTGTATTTCCTGAATTTGAATGCTGGCCTGCCTTGCTAGGTTGGGGAAGTTCTCCTGGATAATATCCTGAAGAGTGTTTTCCAACTTAGTTCCATTCTCCCTTTCACTTTCAGGTACACCAATCAAATGTAGATTTGGTCTTTTCACATAGTCCTATATTTCTTGGAGGTTTTGTTTGTTTCTTTTTACTCTTTTTTCTCTAAACTTCTCACTTTATTTCGTTAATTTGATCTTCAATCACTGATATCCTTTCTTCCACTTGATCAAATTGGCTATTAAAGCTTGTGCATGCATCACGAGTTCTCATGCCATGGTTTTCAGCTCCATCAGGTCATTTAAGGTCTTCTCCATACTCTTTATTCTGCCATTTGTCTAATCTTTTTTCAAGGCTTTTAGCTTCCTTATGATGGGTTCGAACATCCTCCTTTAGCTAGAAGAAATTTGTTATTACCAACCTTCTGAAGCCTACTTCTGTCAGCTCATCAAAGTCATTCTCCATCCAGCTTCGTTCCGTTGCTGGCGAGGAGCTGCAATCCTTTGGAGGAGAAGAGGTGCTCTTGTTTTTAGAATTTTCAGCTTTTCTGCTCTGGTTTCTCCCCATCTTTGTGGTTTTATCTAACTTTGGTCTTTGATGTTGGTGACCTACAGACGGGTCTTTCGTGTGGATGTCCTTTTTGTTGATGTTGATGCTATTCCTTTCTGTGTGTTAGTTTTCCTTCTAACAATCAGGTCCCTCAGGTGCAGGTCTGTTGGAGTTTGCTGGACGTGCACTCCAGACCCTGTTTGCCTGGGTATCACTAGTGGATGCTGCAGAACAGCAAATATTGCAGAACAGCAAATACTGCTGCCTGATCCTTCCTCTGGAAGCTTCGTCCCAGAGGCGCACCTGCCTGTATGAGGTGTCAGTCGGCCCCTACTGGGAGGTGTCTCCCAGTTAGGCTACACAAGGGTCAGGGACCCACTTGAGGAGGCAGTCTGTCCATTCTCTGAGCTCAAACGCCATGCTGAGAGAACGACTGCTCTCTTCAGAGCTGTCAGACAGGGATGTTTAAGTCTGCAGAAGTTTCTGCTGCCTTTTGTTCAGCTATGCCCTGCCCCCAGAGGTGGAGTCTACAGAGGCAACAGGCCTTGCTGAGCTGTGGTTGGCTCTGCCCAGTTTGAGCTTCCCCATCTGCTCTGTTTACCTACTCAAGCCTCAGCAATGGCAGACGCCCCTCCCCCTCCAGGCTGCTGCCTCACAGGTCAATGTTAGACTGCTGTGCTAGCAGTGAGTAAGGCTCTGTGAGCATGAGACCCGCTGAGCCAGGCGCGGGATATAATTTCCTGGTGTGCCATTTGCTAAGACTGTTGGAAAAGTGTGGTATTTGGGTGGGAGTGTCCCATTTTTCCAGGTACCATCTGTCACGGCTTCCCTTGGCTAGGAAAGGGAAATCCCCTGACCCCTTGTGCTTCTCAGGTGACGTGATGCCCCGTCCAGCTTTGGCTTGCCTTCTGTGAGCTGCATCCACTGTCCAACTAGTCCCAGTGAGATGAACCAGGTACCTCAGTTGGAAATGCAGAAGTCACCCATCTTCTGCGTCAATCACGCTGGGAGCTGCAGACCAGAACTGTCCCTATTCGGCCATCTTGGAATGGGTCCACGAGCAATTTTTGTATTTTTAGTAGAGACAGGGTTTCACCATGTTGGCCAGGCTGGTCTTGAACTCCTGACCTCAGGTGATCCACCCACCTCAGCCTCCCAAAGTGCTGGGATCACAGTCATGAGCCACCACACCCGGCCTCGCTCTGGCTTTTTGGACCTGTGTTTCGTCACTGGTCCCACGACTACATGGACTACACTGGTGACTCTACATTGGAATATATGAGAGACACCATGAGGGCTTTTACATTACGTGAAATATTCCCAGACCAGAGAACCCCAGACTCATCTCCTGAGCCAAAACAGAGGCTTCCTGTGGGCCAGATCTGAAACTCCTCTCAGGCCCAAACTAAAGCAGACTTTGAGAATGGTTGGATCTTCTCAGAGAGAAACTAAGGGGGAAAGCACAGGTGGAGGTGGCTGGGGGCAGAACCCAAAGAGAAACAGGCCTATCTGGCAACACCGTGTGTGTGTGTGTGTGTGTGTGTGTGTGTGTGTGTGTGTGTATGTGTGTGTGTGTTCAGAACCAAAGACAGCACCCCAGACGCAGCTGGGAAAGGGGGAAATAGACCCTCAAGGGGCCTTTGGAGCAGGAGAACAGCAGGGCAGAGCCCAGCAGAGAAAGCTTTCTGGGTGGCACTAAAGCTGAGTCTGGGAGAGGGAAAGGCCATTCCTTTCATGCTGGGACATCTGTGTCTGTCTGTCCATCCTGTCTTTTCCCCCGTGCTCCCTTTGTCTTTGAATTAAGACCCAAAGGCCAGAGAGAGATAGGAGACAATGATAATACCTCAAGTATATTTCTCCTAGGCCAACCCTCTGCCCACTCTCAGCTAATTAGGGTTGTGATTTAGGTTTTAAATGGACCATGCTATTTGAGCCTGTCCTGGACAAGGCCACACCAGGGGCCATTTCTGGCTGGCTGCCTGTCCAACACCCGCTGAAATAATGGGATCCTCCTCAACGGTCCCCAGCTCCTGCCAGGGAAAGGCTTCCAGGAGACGGGGAAAATCAACACTCCCCATTCCAACACCATCCCATCCTCCAAGGCTGCCTCAAAAGGAGGCCTTCTTTGAACTCCCCAGGCCCCAAAGATCTGTCCTTTTCTGCCAGTACCAGACTCAGATCTACAGAAGGTCATGACAGGAGAGGGCTGAGAGCTCATCTGGTCTGGGGGGTGACCTAGGAGTCCTGCAGAGATGTTCTAAGAGCCATGAGGTGGGAGGGTGGGGGAGAAAGCAGGCAGGGCTCCTCTCCTTGCCCCCCAGAAACAGTTCTATCCCTTTCCTGTTTCTGTGTGGAATATCCACGTAAGGTTCTGAGGGGACAGAAATACTTTTTACAAATTACTTCTTGTATTTTGTAAATTACACTTCTTATACTTTTTACAAATTACACTTTTTATTTTTAGATGGTTGTAGATTCATACATACTTGTAAAAAATAATACAAAGAGACCCCTTGTGCCCTATACGCAGTTTTCCTCCATGGGGAAAGTATAGTTCAATGCCACAAGGTAACTTGTCTCTTCATCTTCTTAATAGGACCCTTCCCTGAGCAAAAGTTTAATTATGATGAAGTCCAACTTAGCATCTCCGGGTATCAACACTGATACAGTGGAGACACAGAACACTCCCACCATCACAAGGCCGCCCCTTATAGCCACGTCCACTTTCCTCCTGCCCCTACCCCTTCCCTCATCCTGACAACCACAAACCTCTTCCCCGTTTCTATTACTCTGCCCTCTCAAGAATGTTATATAAATGGAATTGCAGAGTATGCGACTTTGGAGGACACGCTTTTTGAAAATCACTCAGCATGATTTCCACAGACTCCTCCAGGCTGCTGCATCATCACACATTCATTCCTTCTCATTGCTGAGTGTTTAACCATTCACCTGCTGAAGATCACCTGAGCTGCTTCCAGGTTTCTGTCTATTGTGAACAAAGCTGCTACAAACAGTTGAGTACAAGTTTTTGTGTGAACATAAGTTTTCATTTCTCTGGGATAAACACCCAGGAGTGCAATTGCTCAATCAAATCATATGGTACTTGCAGGTTTCGGGTTTTTTGGAAACTGTTTTCCCGAATGGCTATACCATTCTACATCCCCACTACTACTGTAGGAGTGATCCAGTTTCTCTGCATTCTCACCAGCATTGGACGCTGTCATTTAGTTTTTCATTTCTTTTATTCTTTTCTTTTCTTTCTTTTTTTTTTTTTTTTTTGAGATAGGGTCTCGCTCTGTTACCCAGGCTGGAGTACAGTGGTGTGATCACAGCTCACCACAACCTCCACCTCCCGGGCTCAAGTGATCCTCCTACCTCAGCCTTCTGAGTAGCTGGAACCACAGGTGTGTGCCACTATGCCCAGCTAATGCTTGTATTTTTTGTTGAGATGGTGTTTCACCATGTTGCCCAGGCTGGTCTTGAACTCCTGGCCTTAGGTAATCCACCCGCCTCGGCCTCCCAAAGTGTTGAGATTACAGGCATGAGCCACTGCTCTTGGCCGTCACTTTTTTTTTTTTTATGCTGCCAAGTTGAAGTGGACATTGTCACTTTAAAACAAAAATTATTTTCACCATTCTGATTGGAGTGTAGTGATGTCTTGTTGGGGTTTTAATTTGTGTCTCCGTCATGGCTAATGATGTTGCATATCTTTTTGTGTGCTTATCTGCCATCTGTACATCACCTTCAGGGAAAAATGTCTTCAGTGAAAAATGTCACTTTATTTTGTCCATTTTCTAATTGGATTGTTTTTTAATGATGAGCTTTGAGAGTTCTTTATATGTTCTAAATACGAGCCCTTTGTCAGATATGTTTTGCAAATATCTTCTCCCTCTCTGTAACTTGTCTCTTCATCCTCTTAATAGGGTCCTTCCCAGAGCAAAAATTTAATGATGATAAAGTCCAATTTAGCATCTCAGTGTTAACATCCATTGATTATTTCAGTCAGTTTGTTTGTGGTATGACAAACGATTTTTGATTGAAACCAGGACATTTTCATATTAGCTCATGAGACAGTCATATTTAAACCTCCTGCTTTAACTAATGTTTCGTGGTACCATCCTGGCAGGAGAAAAGGACAGGGGACAGCCTCATTATTGCCAGGCGGAAGTGGAAGTCCAGGTTGCCCACTCAACCTCCTCTAACGCCCCAGGGGTGCTTGCTGTCACTGCTGGGTGGAGGTGGGAGTTCTGGACCCCCATGTGGTCCCCTCTGACACTGCAGTGGGGCTGGCCTCATCATCCCTGGGTGTCTATGAAGTCCGACTCACTATTTCTGACACCACCCCAGCAGGAAGGAGAGGGACACCTCGATACTGCCCATTGGGGGTGCAAGTCAGGTTCCTGCTGTCTCCAGTGACACCATGGGGCATGGGTAGGAGCCTTCTCACCAGTTGGCGGGGGCAAAAGTCGCAGCTCCTCACTGGCCTTCTCTGACACTACTCTGGTAGGGGGTTGGAGCCCCTCTGATAGCCCAGTAGGGGTGGGATCTGAGCTCCCACTCGGTCTTGGCTGGGATGGATGGGGGTGGGGATGTGTTCTGTGGTGTTTGGCTGGGGTAGAGCAGTTACTGTCGAAAAGTTTTTTGTTTTGCTAGATCTTTTCCTATCATTTTCCTTCTTATCTATCCTATCTTTTTCTCTTTTCTTAGTCCATTTCCTGTAGAAAGCAGCTTTTTATTGGGATTTTTTTTTTTTTTTTTTTTTTTTTTTTTTTTTTTTTTTTTTGCCTGTGTCCATTAGCATTTCCTAGTGCCAAGTATGGGACACATGAGGCATAAAGAAAACAAGCTCCTCACTGTGTCATTCCTCAAGTCCTGGGCACCCTAGCAGGTCTGCCTTCTTCCCTCCACCTCTCCGAGTCTTCTTATGTTCATTTTATACAGAATGTCTTGGGGTTTTAGTTGTATTTAGCAGGAGAAATATAGACAAGAACATCTATTGCATTTTCCAGAAGCAGAAGCTTAGGTCTATATTTTCAACAAGACATTTTGATGGCCTTACATCTAGTTCACCTCCTCATTTTATAGAGCAGAAACTGAGGCTGCAGTGAGATAACGTATCTTATCCATGATCCAATAGTAAGTGTGGATCCAATAGTAAGTTGGAAGCACAGCCCAGGCTGAAAGCACATCTCCTAAACCCAGGTGCAGTGCTGCTTCCGCAACATCATGGCGGCTCCCACTTTGCCTGTATGTCTCACCTCTCCTGCTAGAATGCAAGGCCCTGTACAGACACCAGCCTACTCCTCCCCATATTCACATGCTGCCATCTCCTCCAGAATAGCTTATTTCCCTAAGCAGATTCTAGCTTCCCTGAGTGCAGAGACCAGGCCATGTGGCTCAGAATGTATACAGCAAGCACCCAATGCATGGCTGCTGATGGTTCTCCCTATAGGAGCTAGTTGTCATCATTGTTTAGTAAGTGTGGCATCCTGTTCCTCCAAGTGAGCTGGAGCCAGAAGGCACTTCGAGGATAAGGACAGATGGCATTTTCTGAAAGACAGACACACATGCTGGTGAGCACAGAGGTTGCGCCATGTTTGGTTCTGGGAGGAATGTTAAGGGGAATCACAGCGCACACTTCTAGTGCTCCTGGGCATGTGACCCAGGCCTGAAGGACTATTGTGTCATGTCCCAGACATCTCACTGCAGCTTGAGCGTCTGTTCTCTCCACTCTATCCTCCATGCAAACAGTCACCATGGCTATGTTCCTCACCATCCCAGTGCCCAGCCTGGAGTACAGCAGCCCTCAGTGATGACTGGCTGATTGGAGCCGATCAATAGGTGAAAGAACAAATAAATAAACAAAGGAATGACCCAACCACAGCAAAGGCAATTCCTCATGCAGGATGAGGATATTTAGCTTAAAAAGACTTGCCATGCTCGGCTGCTAAGGAAAGTAAGTAGGCAAAAGGCACAAGCAAAAGAGTTAAATAAAAACCGTCAGCTAGAGCAATGAGAAGGGGGCTTGCGGCTGAACCGAAGAAACAATTTTTTAATCAATGGAGCTGCCTAACAATATGCTGAGATGCCTTCTGAAGCAGTGAGCTCCTTGCTGCTGGAAATGCTCCCTGCTACTGGAAATCAACCTTTGCTAACACGGTGCGGAGTTGGATCAGGTGACCTCTGAGCTTCCTGCCATCTGAGAGCCCATGATGTCTTCAGAATTCACTGGAGGCCTCAAACTCCAGTGCATGGGAGTTTGTTGGGGCTCAGAAAACAATATCCCAAAATGAAGGCCTCAGCAGCAGCCTCAGAAGCAAAAGTCTTTCTCTGACTTTCTGCCCTCCTGCCTGTCAGTCTCACTCTCCCCTGAAGCTAGCCATAGAAGTTAGACTCCCTCTTCCCCACCACAAGAAACCACAGCCTCTTTCTCCCAAAGCCAGCCGTGAAACCTAAAGATAGAGCTCTAATTATCTCTCTGCCTTTCTTTGTAAAAACTGGCCATAAATAAATGATCTGATCTGCTTTGTTTGATTATAGGTCATGATACCCCCATTCCAGAGAGGGTCCTGCCCCAACGCAGAAGGAAGGAGTGCTGCACACAGAGGCAGGAAGAGTCTAGAGACAGGCCTTGCTGTGTTTCCCCATTTTGTCTATTAGCATTAGATCATGCCCTTTTGGTCCAATCCCATTTCTACAACTGTCCATACTTTGTTGAACTTAACCATAAAAATAGACAATTTCCCTGTATCTTTGGGTCTTCATCCTGCAGCCTCCCATGTATACATGTTAAATAAATGTGTATGCCTTTTCTCTTATTAATCTGCCTTTTGCAAGTTGATTTTTCAGCAAATCTTCAGAGAGCTAAGGGTTACCCTAGGCCCCCACAAGTTTAATCCTTGAGTTCCATCAAGGATTTGAGGTGGTGAAGAAGAAGAGGGAAAGAAAAGTTCAGCCCCAGCCTCCGGGAAGCTTCTACTAGAGATAGGGCAGGTGACAGTCATTCTAGCCAGTCACCAAATACTTCTGGTTCCCCCCATTCCAGGCACAGAGTAGCGTTGTACTTCTTAATGTGCTTATGGTTGGATGAGGCCACATGACCCGTTCTGGGTAACAAGCTCAGAGTGGAAGTGACAAGTGTTGTATCTAGGCTGGAGCACTGAACTGCCAATGCATGATACTCCAGAGCTCCTTTTTCTCTGTCATGGCAACTGGTTAAAATGGAACTGCTCCACCAAGCTGTGCCCTGGTTGTTTAACGTTACTGAGATTTGGATTGTTTGGTCATTGGTTGTTTAATGTTAATGTTACTGATATTTGGGGTTGTTTGTTACTGCAGCATTACCTAGGCTATTCTGACTGATACAGGGGAACAGACTTTGCCTGTATGGAACACCAGAGAAAGATACAAGAAAAAAGTTAAAGGCACACAACAGGGGCTGGGTTGGACAGAGGTTCCAACATCTGAGCCCACACACAGACCCCTCTGCATTCACCATTCTCAGCCCCCCACTTGAGTAACACCCAATATGATCCATCTCCTCTAGCTATACTGCCTCCTAACTATTACCCTAACATCCCAACACTGTGCCCTACTCAACCTTTGCCAACATCATATCTTCTCTCTTCATCTTCTTCTCTCTTGCCTTCCATCTAGTCAAACATCCTACCCATTCCCAAAGGCATAGGTCAGGCCTCACGTCCTGCGAGACACCTCCCTACCCACAGAGACCAACTGAACCGCTCTTTAGAATCACTGCAGCTCTTGTGGCCAGGATGACATCTCTTTGGGGATCTTACGTGTATGTTGTCATCTTGTTCTGTGTAAACTAGTTTTTACCCTACAAACTGGCAGTGATCCAGAAGCTCCCACTCATACGCATCTGCTGGGCTCACAGCAGGGGCTCAATAAATCCGAACTAAGCAGAAAGCAGCACTATGAACATATACCTGGTATTTCTTACATATCCAAGGAAGTGCTAAAAAATGTAGGCACTTTTACTAAGATATCATTTGCACTAATTATTTTTTAAATTAGCACAGAACCAAATCCTATAATTACTGAAGGGTAGCAAGTTGACTGGCAGAAAACTCCTTCCACATTTTTCTGGGGCCAGAGGTAATTAGTGTATTTGAGGGTCTCCTCCACCTACCATCTGTTATCCCCTGGGTCGGAGTCAATGTTGGTGCCCATATAGCTGGCCTGAAGGTTGGCACAGGTATCAGGGGATGGGGAACAGTGGAGAAATTAGGAAGACCCAGACCTGCTGTGGCAGTGATTTGGATCCAGTTGGGTGTTTCATGGAGTTACAGAATGCAAACAGAGATTTCTGGAGAGACTCTAAGGAGTCTGTGTAGTTGTTTTGCCGAATAGGTACTCAGAGCCAGTGTCACTCCTGGGTCAATATCTGGTTCTCCTGGCCCTTGGGACAAGGCTCTTTGACTCTTTATGCTTCAGTTTGCTACAGGGCATCAGGATGAAACAAGAGAGCACCCTTCACTTATTCCAGGAAATGTTGGGATCGTAGGCCCTCAGCCAAAACTCAAAGTCATCATTTATGACACACCGCCATCTTTCCCAGGGCTTCATGTGAACCTGCCTGATAAGCAGTCATGCTCATCAGGTTCCTAGCAAAGATTTGATCACCTTGCTTAACAGCCAACACAGTGGGCCAACAAGTCCTTCCGTCAAGAGAAGTCCTTCCCAAGGTCTAATCAGAGGCTGTGCTGTTGTGGTGCATATTAATTTCCTGTCCTTGGCACACCTGTGCAGATGGAAAACAGCTGCTCACTCCTGACCCCATACAACCTTTCCCATGCCTTTGGTTTCTTTCCTGAATTCTAAATCCCATGCCAGCACCTTGAAAAGCTTTCTGAATGTACTGCTGCTGCAGTCTGTCATTTCAACAATCCCTAAACATTTCCCCTATTACAATGAAAAGGTGGAAACTTCTGACATCCTAACTAAATGACTAGGTGATGGGTGAATCTTGGGAAGAGGATGCCAGGATGTCAGGCAATCCCAAATACAGCTGAATCCCAGTTGCCGGCAGCTGGTCGGCCTCTTCTGAACTATCTGTAGCCCTTTTTATGCTGTACACTCTCTGGGCTCTCTTCCTCCTCTCTCGTGGGACCCAATCTCTTCTAGGTTGCCCCCACTTTCTGCTTCTGAAAGGGTTCAGAAAAAGCAAGGTTTTCTTTTTGACATTAGCTAAAATAACAAATAGGATGAGCCTGGAAGCCTGCTAGGGATGAATCAATCATCCCAGTGTATGACTAATCTGCAAATGGGGACACATCTGGGCCCTGGGCCCTGGTGCAGGGCAGGGTCTGTGACTCACCACCCAGAGGTTGCTTGGCAGAATGCAGGACCTCTGCATCTTCCTGCCAACCCTACTTTCCTGGACATGTGCAGCCAACGTGGGCAGTCAAGAGGAGCACCAGAGCAGCCAGCCAGCCCATCTCCATGTAGCCTCAGTTTCTCCCTGAAACTAATTGTCCCCACGGGTAAAAATGGGTTAGCAGTGCTCTCCCATCATCCTGATGGCCCCAGAAAGCTCATCAAAGTTGGTGTGGCAGGAGGAAAAGGGCCCACTAGGGAATGACTGCACGGACTGAGCCTGCCAACTCAGTGCAGTCTCAGGCATCACTATTGAGTGCCTACTGAGTACAAGGCCCTAGGCCAGAAGTGGTTGAGGAAATAGAGCCGGCCCTAACTCCCGTCTTAGGGTTGACCAGCTGGCTGAGGCACAGGCAGGTGTGCATGGAACAGCTTGGCAACAGCATGAGTCAGTGTGAGGGTGTCTGCCTGGGCGCATGGGTGCAGTGAGGAGCCAGCCGGGGTGCTCACGAGTGGTGTCCCCGAGAGCTGGTCCTGTGCTCCTGCCTCTGGTGGGCCAGGCTGAAGGGAGCCTTGAAGGACGAAGGGAACAGCAGCATCCCATCAGAGCGGCACTCAGCAAAAGCACCCTTCAGTGGGCAGCCGCCTCGGTCCTCCTCCATCAGAGAGCCCCTACGCGACAGGGGTGACAAGGACACTGCCACAGGCCAGATACGTGGGGCTTTCCTTGGGGTACCGTTACTCAAAGGACGCCGCCCAGCTTTGATCCCTCCAGCAGGGGGCATCAGGAGATGGCTGCTTTGTGGGCAGAAATCAGAGGTTCCCGGGGAAGGAAACCCAGGTGGGTGTCCCCACAGGCAGATGCATGGATGTGGGTATGAGCCACCATGGGCCACGTGGCCGAGGGCAATACTCTAGAGATGGCAGAACAGTGAGAAGCAAGGAGCCGGCCCCTACACTGTTGGGCTACCACGCCAGCCCCGAACGCCCATCCAGGCTGGTGGCAAGAGAAAAACAAAGGTTCCTCTTGTTTATGCCACCTTGTTGTTTGAACCTAATAAATTCAGTCTCTGATGTCTAAAAATAAAGCCTGTCATCACTGAACCAAGGTGCTGCCGACCGCGGGAGACCTCATGTAAATTCAGGCCCACAGATTCTCCTGCCTCCCCCTGCAGCACCCAGGTCTGAACCTTGGCCATCCATCCAGGAGGTGCAGCTCCCCCTCACCTCCTCTGTGCACCTGCCCAGGTTTCTGAACTCCAGGCTGCCCCCTGGGCCCCATCTCGTGCCGTGCAGGGGGCATTTTTTTACACCTGTGTCTTGTCCTTCTCACTTAGCAGTGATGCCCTTGAAGGCAGGTCCCTGGCTTCAAGCCCACCCGGAGCTTAGCACCAGGCCTCTGCAAACACTCCTGGTTGACAAATCTCTAAGAAATCGCTCCTGAAAGACCCTCTCCAACCTTCAGAGGTTTTCTTGGCTGTAAGCAACTTCATACAGCACAGGTGGTGCGTCCCACGCCAGACTCAGGCAAACCCAGCATTCTGACTGAGCCTTCCCTTCTGTCCCAGCCGGCTCTCCAGGCATGGACATCACGGACTCTGCACTCAAGACCAACACAGCACCAGGCACACATGGCTGCGGCAGGGGGTGTCCCTCAGTGGCCCAGCCCCTCTTCCACTTTTCAGAAGTAGACATCTCTCCCGCTTCCCTCTGATATGATCAGGCGGCCACCGCAGGTCAGGGGTGATGGGAATGCCAGTGCCCCTATGGCCTGTAGGAGGTCCCTCCCACAAAACCTTGCCTCTGGGCATGTCAGGTGATTAGGTGGGGTTCTATGCAGAGACCCTGCCCTCCACCCTCCTTGGGCTCCTCCCCCATAATGAACCTATGTCTCAGTTCCACCTGCCAAGAAAAGATTTAAGATGAGCTTTTCACAACTTCACTTTTAAGTTGAGTTATATTTCATTTTGTCAAACACTGCGTACCCCAAGTCAACTGCTCAGCTGCTTCTTGAAGGTAGGATTGGGGTGAGCTGCTCCTTTTGGTGTCAGAGTACCTGGAGCAGGGACAAGCCCATACCTAACCCCACTCCACAAGCCCCCAGCCCTGCTCCACGGGCCCGTATTATCTGGCAAACCCCTACACAACCTCCTGCAGGTGGGGAAGGCAGACCCGAGAGGACAGCTGGGTGTGGGAGGTGAGGCAGATGAGGGGAGAAAGTCAGTGTGAGGGTGTCAGGCCAGCTACGTGGGGCTTTCCTTGGGGTACCGTTACTCAAAGGACGCCGCCCAGCTTTGATCCCTCCAGCAGGGGGCATCAGGAGATGGCTGCTTTGTGGGCAGAAATCAGAGGTTCCCGGGGAAGGAAACCCAGGTGGGTGTCCCCACAGGCAGATGCATGGATGTGGGTATGAGCCACCATGGGCCACGTGGCCGAGGGCAATACTCTAGAGATGGCAGAACAGTGAGAAGCAAGGAGCCGGCCCCTACACTGTTGGGCTACCACGCCAGCCCCGAACGCCCATCCAGGCTGGTGGCAAGAGAAAAACAAAGGTTCCTCTTGTTTATGCCACCTTGTTGTTTCCTTGCCCCCCGGAGACCCTATCAGGAGTGATGTGGAGAAGGGGACCAGAGGGGAAAGGCAGCAGACAAGCCCCCAAAAAGATGGTAAAGGGAGAGGAAAAAGGACTCTTCATTGGAAGATTCCGGAACCAGACACCTGCTGACCAAATAACAGAGAGCTCTCAGTGACAAACCTCTTATTCCCCATCCAAGAGCTTCAAGCCCTCCCTGAAAGCCTCTCTCTGGTGCTTGAGTTCCCAAATCCAAGTTCACCATTGCTGCTGAAGAGTGAGGGGAATCTCCATTTAGGAGACCCCAGAATAACTGGCAGGAGCTAGAGACAGTGCCCCTGAGGAGCAGGGCCTAGACCAAAAGCTAGAGGGTCAGGGAGCATAACATGGGGTCCCAGGCAGGGAGGCAGCAGAGACAAAGGCATCCCCTAGAAGGCCACCTCCTGCAGTTGGGCAAGGTAGCAGTGCCGTATGGGGAGGAGGGCAGACAAGTGGCACCTCCGTGGGACTTAGTTTCCTCATCTGCAAATGGCATGGAGATGTTAGAAGGACCCTCAGAGGCCGTCGAGGCTCCTTCTGGGTTTTATGTGAGGAAGCTGAGACCCAAGGGGGAAGAGTTTGTCACCAAGTTTGTGGCAGAACAAAAATGAGACTCCAGGTCTTCCATCACCCCCCACCCCTGGGGCTGTTTTTATGGCCTCCTTCTTATGAAACAATTGAACATACAAGAACATCTTGTCACGTGAAAGAACCATCCTGGGCAGCCGTCCCCCTACACCATGGGGCAGCCACGCCCTACAGCCTAAGAAAGATCTAGAACCGAGGCCACCAACCAGCTTCTCTCAGGACAGAATAGAGGAGTTGGGTGAATCTGCCAGGAGACCAAAGCTGAACATGATTAAGTGGACTGAAGCCGAACATGAGCAGGTAGGCCTGGGGCAAACCATGACTGCAGAGGCTCTGAAACCAGGCATGGCCTCTCGCAGGAGCCTGCAGGGGCTCCCTCCGCTTTCCAGACAGGCATAGTCTGAGGCTGGACTCGGGATGGGGACACATGTTTTTTTCAGCCTCTAATCCCACAGGCTCCTGCAGGCAGGGATGAGGTATCAGTGAGAACAGCTGGACCACCGTAGGGTATGCAGGAGGGCCAGGGGGTCACCAGGGCAGCTCCCAAAGAGCAGCTGCCTCCCTTCCCTCCCAGCCACGCAAGCCATCCACGAGCCTCTCAGGACCTCACAGCAAGCAGCAGGGAGAAAGGTGGCAGGCTCTGGCGGGGTCCCAGGACTGTCGGTTGGCTGGGGGGATGGACAGGTCTCTGACGGCTCCCCCACAGGCTGCCCCTCCCAGGCCTTCTGCAGATCTGGAGCAGAAGTGATATCCAAAGCACCCACCAGCATCAAAGTGCTGAGTCCCATTGTTTGTGGGGCTACAATGTCGGTGCCTGAACTCTCAGTGCAGTCATTTCACAGCCATGTAATACTCTACTATAAGGACGGATCCCAAGGCACCTCTCCATTCCCCTCAGTGGATGTGTGTTAGTATATAGAATGCAGCCACTAAAAAGAAATCTCATCAATCGATGAGTTTGGGGGAGTGGGAGCTTCCCTGTGGGCAGGGAGTTAGGGAGGGCTTTCCAGGGGACAGATGCACCCTCCCCTCTCCCATCTCTCTGCACTCTCCATGTCACCACCCCTCAGGAGCCATTGTGGGCCGGCCCAGGAACCCAGGCAGACAAGACATAGGACACCCCCAGACAGAGCGCAGAGCTGGTTCCCTACCTGCTGTGGGGGAGCTCGCCCTCGGGAGAAGGAACAGCTGCTGTCCAGCGGTTCACTGCAGTCCGCTGTCCACTGCAGAGCAGAAAGGAGTGATCAGTGATGGCAGGAAAGGGTTCTCCCCCCCTTTCTCCCCTCATGTTCACTCTGCCAGGCTGCAGGAGTTGTGCCCTGGCCTTCCCCATTAGCATGACTGTGGAATCCTACCTGGCCATTTCAAAGCAAATCTTTCTCAACCACCAGACCCAGTTTGGCATCATCAAGCTCCACATCAAGATGAAGCTTTGGTGTCTGCTTGGGAAAGGCAAACTCACTTCCCTTCACCTGAGCCCAGCACAGTGACAAAGACTGGCTACATCCCAAAGTCAGCCAGATATGACGAAACTTATTCTGAGTTTGGTACAACCAACACCATGTTTGACCGCCTGACCTGGCTTCAGCCACACTAACCCTCTATTACATCAAGGGTGTGGCCGGAGATGGCAGTGAGGCAGATATGTATTGGTCTTCCTAGAAGCCTAGCTCCAAAAGATGATGGGTTTGGCACCAGGAGAGAGCCCAACCTGGCTATTAGAAGCGTGGCTCAGACAAGCCCTGCCACTCACATCCCCTGAGAACTCAGAGGGCTGCTGTGTCCCAAAGTGCGGTCTGACAACCATCTGCATGAGAGTCCCCAGAGTCTGCAATTTGGAGGTCCCTGGGCCCCAGTCTTTACCCACTGAATTAGACTCTGGGAGGCCAGGGCCAGAGGATCAGCATTTTGACGAGCTCCCCAAGGGACGCACTGGGAGTCTGGGAGCCACAGAAATCCATGTGATCTCTCAGGCTTCATTCCGTCATCTACAAAACGAGGAGAGCCATGCTGGGTGACTGGCTGGGAGGCTGGGATGAAAGACCTTTGTGAGCTATAAAAACACTGTATAGATACAATGCAGTAGCAGTCTTATAGCCCTTCCTGTCAAATGCTATCCAGGTATATGGTAGTGTTTTTACTATTGTATTAAACATTAGCTAGCCTCTGGAGCTGAAGTTGTTGAATATTGACCTTAACCTACACCCTGCATGATACATAAAGAGCAGAAGAGGGCCAGGCAGCTCACGCCTATAATTCAGCACTTTGGGAGGCCAAGACAGGAGATCACTTGAACCCAGGAGTTTGAGACCAGCCTGGGCAACATAGAGACACCTTGTCTCTACTAAAACAAAAACAAAAGCTAGCCAGCTATGGTGGCATGCACCTGCTGTCCTAGCTACTTGGGAGGCTGAGGCTGGAGGATTGCTTAAGCCCAGGAATTTAAGGTTGCAGTGAGCTGTGATCGTGCCAATGCATGATGCTCTTGGGTGACAGAGCGAGCCTCAAAAAAAAAAAAAAAAAAGAAAAAAAGAAAAAAGGAAAGAGCAGAGGGAAGCCCAGTCTCTGTATGTTTGATGACATGGTCAGAGCTGTGAGTGTGTGCCAGTGCAGTCCTGGCTTTCTAAAACCTTGGCTGGACATGCCCTCCTGAGCATGGCTCAAGGGTATGACCTTTGTCCAGAATGGATGTTATTCTTACAATATTGTTGACATAGGCTGGGTAGAAGTGTACCCTAGAGCAGTACTATCCAACTGAAACAAAATGAGAGCCACACATAGAAACCACAGGAGGAATTTTAAATTTTCTAGTAGCCAAATTTTTAAAAGAAACAGGTAAAATTAAATGAAATAATATATTTTATTTAATCTAATACATCAAAATATTATCACTTCAACAGGTAATCAATATAAAAAGTTGTTAATGAGATATTTTACATTCTTCTTTCCATACCATATTAGAAATCCACTTAGAGCACATCTCAGTTTGGATGAACCACATTTCAAGGGCTCAACAGCCACATGTGGCCTGTGGCTACCATAAGGGACAGTGCAGCCCTAGAGAAGTGGCAACGGTGTCAGAGGCACTCCTTGCCCATCCCCAAGCTATACTGCAGAGGGGCTGACCCCTGCGGACCACAATTCCCAGGCTCCCACGTCAGCTGGCTTCTGACTGGGCTTGGCCAATGGGAGACAGGAAAAGGGCATTTCTCCCATCTCTCTATGCCTCAGGCAGCATTACCAGCAGTGCTGGGTCTCCTTCCTGGCTCCAGCCTCACCAGACAGGCTTCTGTGCATGACCGGGAACCCTGGACTCTGGCAACAACTTCTTTCTTTGAGCCTCAGGTCAAGAGTTGGTACTAGCTACCTGAGGTTGCCATTTTCTGGGCTGTGGAGCTTCTCAGGTAGGAGTAATCAATTCTTTGTATTAAATTCCCTCTGCTTGGATCATTGCAGTCTCAAAGTATTTCCCCCAAGATATTTATTAATTATGGCTGGCGTTGGGGAGAGAAAAATGAGAAACCATCAGATGCCACTTTAGCCAAGTGATCAAGGTCAATATCACCAGTACAAAACATATCTGCATCATGGACTCCCCAGTGTGGTGCATCGAGACGGGCACATCACTTCTGGGGTATTCTTGACAAAAATGCACCCTCTCGACACTATCATGAGAAAACATCACACCACCCAAATTAATGAGCTTTCTATAGAAGCATTGACCAGAACTCTTCAAAAGTGTCAAGGTTGTAAAAGAAAAGAAAAGACAAAGTATCAGATTGGAAGGGAAAGAGGAGATGTGGCAATTACACGCAAATCTGGATCCTGGAACAGAAAAAGGATGTTCGTGGAACAACTGGTGAAATCTGAATAAAGCCTCTAGTTAAGAGCATTGTATCAATGTTAATTTCTTGCTTCTGATAATGGTTCTATAGTTATGCAAGGTGTTCATATTACGGCAAGGTGAGCAACAAGTGTTTGGGAACACCCTGTTCCATTCTGCACCTTGGATATAAGTCTAAAATAATTCCAAAACAAAAACTAATATGTATGTATTCATACATACGTAAAATACATGCATACATAACTATAAGCATATACGTACATTTATTTATTTATTTATTTATTTATTGAAATGGAGGCTCATTCTGTCGCCCAGGCTGGAGTGCAGTGGCGCAATCTTGGTTCACTGCAATGTCCACCTCCCGGGTTCAAGCGATTCTCCTGCCTCAGCCTCCTGAGTAGCTGGGATTACAGGTGCCCGCCACCATGCCCAACTAATTGTTGTATTTTTAGTAGAGACAGGGTTTCACCATGTTGGCCAGGCTGGTTTCAAACTCCTGACCTCAGGTGATCCACCTACCTTGGCCTCCCACAGTGCTGGGATTACAGGCATGAGCCACCATGCCCGGTCCACATTTTTAGAATAATGTATACAGATACATATAAACATATATGTATATATGTATGTATGTATAATGTTTAAAGTACTGTAACTATAATCCCTCTGCTTTATATATTGGAGTAGTTTCTGCTTCCCTGCTTGGAGCCCGGCTGACAGGTGGGAGACATCCAAGGCACACAGTGCCCACTGGCTGGAGGGAACACGAGGCCATGCTTGCAACTCCTCATCCCGTGCTAGGTGACCTCTCAGAAAAACGCTTCTCCCCTTCCAGGCATCCTGAATATTTCAACCCTAGCTGCGTAGTGCTGGTGTGATATTCCACAGCACAGTGACTCACGGGGGACACACCTTCTCCGGGGTCAGCACAGGCCCTGGCAGGATGAGGCCTCCTGATGGGCACGCGCAGAGCAGACCCTGAGGCTTTGTGCACATCTGTATGCAACCTCACCGTCCTTGGTGAGCTTTCCAAGCTCCAACGAGACTGCTCTGCCTTGTCCAAGGCCATCTGTAACTGTACATTTGCCAACCAAAAGCCACTTCCTGAGTGCCTTCTGTGTGGGACCCTCAACAAAGAGTGTCTCCACACAGGAGAGGTCAGATGACATGTCACATAACAGCAACGAGAGGGGAGTGGGGACGGCACGGCTGAGATGAAGAAGAGTGTGCTCTCGGCAGGGGCTGTAAGGGAGGAAAAGCAGGCAACCCAGGGTTCCCAGAGAAGAGTGAGGTGCCCAAGAGGGGCAACAGGCTCAGTAGAACGTGGCCAGCTTAGGGCAGATGGCAGATGTCAGGCTAAGGAACTCAGAGACACTTCCTCTATATGCAGGGGTTGAAGGATTCTGTTAGGGGAGGCTGAACTGGCCCGGGGGGAAGTGGTGAAGGGGGGGTCCCACATTGGGGTTCATTAGCAGCGGTGGTAGAGATGGAAATGAAGCAGTGGATCTCAGAGTGCAGAACAGATGAGCAGCAGGCAAAGTGGGTGATCTGTGCACCGGAAAGCCAGCAAGATGGTGGAGTCCACAGATCCTCATTCCAGAGACCTGGCAAAGCCGGAGGCGGGCACAACCCCCAGCAGGAGGAGGGACTGTGGCCCTGTGTGTGACTGTGTAAATGGGGAGGAGTGAAGTGTGAATGATCACACTTAGCACAGTAAGCTCTACCCACTGGGCTTGTGGGGCTCCATCTCAAACCCCAGCCCAGCAGTAGCCCCAGGGGCAACCTGTCCAGGGCTGCTGCCTGAATCCCCTCCATCAGACACACGCTTCTTCCCTGGCCCTAAAGGCCCTCTGGTAGCCCTCCCTTCCCTATTCCGAAGTTCCTCCCCATCCCTGCTGGGATTCTGCTCTCAACACCGGCTTCTTGTGTCACAGGCACCACCACCTCCTGCCTCCCGTTTGCCTTCTCTGAGACACCGCCTAGAAAATCTCCAGAAATGGACCTTCCCAGAACCTGTCCTGATCTATAGGAGATGAGTCAAGAATGAAGAAGGGTCCACCTCTCCAGATCCACTCCTCAGTCCGGGCCAGGGCTTGAAATCCCACACATTTCCCCTTCAAGGCAAACAGCCTTACAGCTTTGAGCCTCCTGAACCTGCAAGTTCTCTTGGGGGTAAAAGTGGTGTCTTACTTGAAAAGGTCATCAAACAGAAAGGCGGGAAATGTGGGAAGTTTGTTAGATATGGGAACGATGAGCATCAAATTCACAAGAGTGGTTTAAAGGCCTCAACCACAGCTATTATAATTCATGTCTTAATTTAAAAACCTGGAACAAACATGACACAGGGTTAAGATTTAATAAACATGAGAGTACAGATGTTTGTTCTCCACTCAAAATAGATGTGTATTTTATTATTCTGTGTTATATCAGTCCATCTTAAGTATTCCACAATAAAAAAACAATTAAAATAAGCTATTTGTCTTTACATCCCAGGATGAACAGTGTTTTATTATTTGTTTGTCTTGTTTTTGAGACGGAGTCTCACTCTGGCCCAAGCTGGAGTGCAGTGGTGCAATCTTGGCTCACTGCAACCTTCGCCTCTGGGGCTCAAGCAATTCTCCTGCCTCAGCCTCCCAAGTAGCTGGTACTACAGGCGTTCACCACCACACCCTGTTAATTTTTTTGTATTTTTAGTAGAGACGGGGTTTCACCATGTTGCCCTGGATGGTCTCAAATTCCTGACCTCAGGTGATCCACCTGCCTTGGCCTCCCAGGTGCTAGAATTACAGGTGGGAGCCACCACACCTGGCCAGTGTTTTATGAGCAGAGATTGGGAAAGACTGGGGAGACCCCAGGGTACTGAGAATTGGAAGAGGAGGAGAGAGAAGCAGAGAAGCAAGAAGCTCAGAGTGTGGGAGGCTGGAGGTGCTAAAGCTAAACCAGGCCCCCTTTTCAGTGGTGCCTAAAAGTCCCCCAAGAGACCAGCCCTACCAGACGTCAAAGTATTTCATAAAGCTAGAGCCAGGGCTGGGCGCGGTGGCTCACGCCTGTAATCCCAGCACTTTGGGAGGCTGAGGCAGGGGGATCACCAGGTCAGGAGATGGAGACCATCCTGGCTAACACGGTGAAACCCCGTCTCTACTAAAAATACAAAAAAATTAGCTGGGCCTGGTTGCAGGCACCTGTAGTCCCACCTACTCGGGAGGCTGAGGCAGGAGAATGGCGTGAACCCGGGAGGCAGAGCTTGCAGTAAGCAGAGGTCGCGTCACTCTACTCCAGCCTGGGCAACAGAGCGAGACTCCGTCTCAAAATAAATAAATAAATTAAAAAAAAAAAAAAAAAAAAGCTAGAGCCAAACAAGCTGTTGAACCAGTACAGGAATAAAAAAGCAGATCAACTGATAAAACTGCACCCACAAGCAAATTAATGTACAAACGGGAACCTCACATAGGATAAAGATTGTGTTTTGAATTGAGGGAGAGACCCATCAATAAATACATGGTATTAAGACAACCACCCAGCCATTGAAAAAATGACCTTAGATATCTGCCTTGCACTATTCATGGAAAACACATTCCAAGGCGATTAAAATCTGAGATGCAAATTTTAAATTACATCAAAATTTCAAACTTCTAAGCGACAAAAGAAATCATGAACAAATAAAGACAAGTGAGAAGCTACTTGCAACATGCACAGTCGCCCCCCACTTATCCTTGAGGGATCTATTCCAAGATCCCCTAGTGGATGCCTGAAACCGTGGGTGGTAAAAAGCCCTACATCTGTTTGTGATCCTGTAACAGAGATGACTGCTCAGTGACTCTGGGCTGGGCAGTGACACGCAGGTAGAGGATACAGCCTGGAAATGCTGGACAAAGGGATGATTCATGTCCCAGGAGAGACAGCATGAGATTTCATCATACTGCTTGGAATGCCATACAATTTAAAATGTATAAATTGTTTATTTCTGGAATTTTTCATTTAACATTTTTGGACTGCAGCTGACCGTGGGTAACTAAAACCATGGAAAGCAAAACAGTGGATAAGGGGAGCCTGCTGTGTAGCAAATAATTAATCACCAGACTATATAAAGACTTCACTTAGGCCGGGCGCGGTGACTCACGCCTGTAATCCCAGCACTTTGGGAAGCCGAGGCGGGCGGATCACGAGGTCAGGAGATCGAGACCATCCTGGCTAACACAGTGAAACCCCGTCTCTACTAAAAATATAAAAAATTAGCCGGGCGAGGTGGCGGGCGCCTGTAGTCCCAGCTACTCCGGAGGCTGAGGCAGGAGAATGGCGTGAACCCCAGGGGGCGGAGCCTGCAGTGAGCCGAGATTGCGCCACTGCACTCCAGCCTGGGCAACAGAGCGAGACTCTATCTCAAAAAAAAAAAAAAGACTTCACTTAAATCTAGGCACTGTTCTAAGTCCATTGCACATTTACTCTTCATGGCTACCGAGGCACTCTTATCTTCTCCAATTAGCAAACATGGAGACTGAAGCACAGTGTGGTTAAGTAACTCACCCAGGAATATACAGCCAAAAAGTGGCAGAATGAGCAAAAGACAGAAATAGGTATCATTCAAAGAGCCAGGAAAAATGACTGATGTTAAACACAATATGTAATCTTGGATTAGACAAAGATCACAGCCAATTTTTTTTTTTTGCTCTAAACAATATTACTGGGAAAATTGCTGAAAGATCTGTAGGTTTAATCACAGCATTCTATCAATGTTCATTTCCTATATTGTATCATGTCCTTGTTCTGAGGAAATACACACTGAAGTGTCAAGGGATACAGGGGCATCATGTCTGGAACTAACTCTCAAATGATTTAGAAAGAAGTTTTACATACAATTATATGTATAAATTATATATATCATAAGATATATTTAGAGAGAGAGTGTGGGTACAAATGTAGTAAGATGTTAATTGGATATGCAAGAATTGTTTGCACTATTATTGTAATTTCTATGTATATTTGAAATTATTTCAAAATGCAAAATTATTTTAAAGGTCATCTTACCCAGGGCTTCTTAACCAAGGGTGATGTCAGACTACCCAGGGGGGATTTTGGGGGTCCACAGGCCAGGTCTTCCCCGGTGTCTGAATGCATGGGTGGTGGTGGAATGTGACCTCTGTGTGTAAAACCTGCGCCGGGTGGGGTCTGCACAATGCAACCAGGGCTCTCACCAATGCCTTCATTTCCCTGAAGGGGGACTTGAGGCTGAAGGGAAATGGCTTCCTCCCAGTCTCACAGACCCCAGTCAGAATCCTGCCAGCCTGAAGACCCAACTTCTCAAAGACAAGAGTGTGCATGACATCTTCCTTTATCCTGGGCACATGGGCTTACTGACACAGGGAGGAGAACCAAGACCCCGAGGTGGGACCCGAGGCTGGCTGGCAGCTCATTCTCGATCCAGTGATATTCTAGAAAAGACCTGTGCTAAGAGGGACAGATGCTGCTGATGGCCGAGATTTGTGAGAGAGAGAGAGAGGCTTTTGCTCCCATCTTTTCAGAAATGAACAACTTTCCTGTTGTAGAGAATGCTTGCGTGATTAGGAACTTGAGCTCTTGAAGCAGAGAGTCCTGAGTTCAGATCCCAGCTCTGCCACTTACTGTATGACCTTGGGCAAATCGCTTCATCCCCAGGACTGTTTCCCCCATCTGTAATAATAATAGATCCACCAATAGCAGACAGGGTAAGTGGATGGCACTTGGAGACAGGCTGCCTGTTTTAAACCCCAGTCTTGCCATGTACTTGCTATGTGGCCTCAGGAAGCTTATGTCAACCTCTCTGTGCTTCAATTTCCTCCCTTATAAAATGGTAATAATGACAGCATCTTCACAGAATCATCAAAACTAAATGAGTCAAAATGTGAGAAACAATGCAAACAGTCTCCTTTGTTACTTCCTCCTCATCTCCCCAACTTCTTAAGTCAAGGCTCAATCTTTGATCCTCTCCTGTAAACTTCCTCACTCCCTGGGCTTAAAGCAGCATCCAGCTCATTCTCCTCCTCTGAACACCACCAATGTGCATCGAACTGGTGGACCAACATCTCCTCTAAGGTGACTAATACTATCTTAAACCTTTCATGCCCAAACGGGACTCTTGACCTTTGCCCCACAAAGCTGCTCTTCCAGGGTCTTGCATAGCTCATTTCTGCAAAGTCTATCCTATTTGCTCAGGCTAAAATCTTCAGGGTCAATCACAGTGTCATCACTTTCCAAGCATACCTAGACTCTGAAGGCATCTCATCACCCCCAGTGACCACATGGCCCCAGTCTCCATTGCCTCTCCCCTGCAGCAAGGAGACGGCTTCCTGGTCTCTGCTTCCTCTCTTGCTGACCCCCCACCATAGCCTATTCTCTACACAGCATTCAGAGGGATCCCATTCGACTGTGTGGCATGCCCCACACCAGAGCTTTGTCCTGGCCATTCCCTCTGCCTGGATACCCCTTCCCAGGTGGCCTCACTCTCACCTCCTTCAAATCCTCCCTCCCTCCCTCCCTCCCTTCCTTCCTCCTCACCCTGCCCCCTGCCCTGTCTTCTTTTTCTTTCTTTCTGTTTTTTGTTTGTTTGTTTTGAGACAGGGTCTCACTCTGTTGCCCAAGCTGGAGTGAAGTGGTGTGATCTCAGCTCACTGCAACCTCTGGGTCCCGGGCTCGGGTGATCCTCCCACCTCAGCCTCCCCAGTAGCTGGGACCACAGGCATGCACCATCATGCCCAGCTAATTTTTGTATTTATAGTAGAGACTGAGTTTCACCATGTTGCCCAGGCTGGCCTCGAACTCCTGGGCTCAAGTGATCCACCTGTCTCAGATTTCTAAAGTGCTGGGATTACACGCGTGAGCCACTGTGCCCAAATCCTCATTCCTAAGTGAGCCCTCCCCACTCACTTCCTGCCTCCCTCATGCATTCATCACCTTCTAATATCCCATTTCCTTCTCCCTCTATTGTCTGTCTTTCCCTGTGAGAAATTGAGACAGAGATCATGGTTGTTCTGTTCTTGACTTTGCCCCCTGAGCCTACAAGAGAGCCTGAATGAATAAACGTTAGCTTTCATTCTATTATATTTTACTACCTAGCAGAAAAAGAGCAAATTTAAATAGTTACACTTTATGCTAAAAACCACCACCAAACAATGTCTAGGAGATCATTAAAACCTACAGATCATAAAACTTACATGTATGCTAGAAGTACAACTTTGTAAAAGATGTTTTAAAAAATGATGCACAAAAATTATATTAGTTGCCATAAAATGATTTTTTTTCCATTTTTCACTTGCCTCTGTTTTTCCAATTGTTACTTTAAGAAAATAAAATTTTATCCTATTAAAAAATAATTGGTGGCCAGGCGCAGTGGCTCACGCCTGTAATCCCAACACTTTGGGAGGCCGAGAGGGGTAGATCACCTGAGGTCAGGAGTTCAAGACCAGTCTGGCCAAAATGGTGAAACCCTGTCTTTACTAAAAATACAAAAAATTAGCTGGGCATGGTGGCAGGCACCTGTAATCACAGCTACTCAGGAGGCTGAGGCAGGAGAATCGCTTGAACTTGGGAGGCAGAAGTTGAAGTGAGTCAAGATCACACCATTGCACTCCAGCCTCAGCAACAAGAGCAAAACTTTGTCTCAAAAAAAAAAAAAAAAAAGGGCCAGGTGTGGTGGCTCATGACTGTAATCCCAACACTTTGGGAAGCCAAGGCAAGTGGATCACGCGTCAGGCATTCAACACCAGCCTGGCCAACATAGTGAAACTCCGTCTGTACTAAAAATACAAAAAATTAGCCGGGCGTGGTGGCATGCGCCTATAATCCCAGCTATTCAGGAGGCTGAGGCAGGACAATCACTTGAACCTGGGAGGCAGAGGTTGCAGTGAGCCGAGAGCGCGCCATTGCAATCCAGCCCGGGCGACAGTGCGAGACTCATCTCAAAAAAAAGAAAAAAATAAAATAGAAAGATTGGTAATTCAATTTCATTAGAAATAAAGACAACGTGGCCAGGTGCAGTGGCTCACGCCTGTAATCCCAGCACTTTAGGAGCCCCAGGTAGGTGGATCACCTGAGGTCAGGAGTTCAAGACCAGCCTGATCAATATGGTGAAACCCTGTCTTTACTAAAAATACAAAAATTAGCTGGGTGTGGTGACATGTTACGCTACAGCTTTGGTGACAGAGTGAGACTCCGTCTCAAAAAAAAAAAAAAAAAAAGAAAAAGAAATAAGACAATGTGAATTAAAATGACAAGATATCCCAATACACTGGTGGCAGTATGGATAATGGAAGATCTTTGGAGAGCAATTTAACAACAGCTATTAAAATTAATTTTACTTCTCAGCATCTAACTAAAGAAACACCGTTATTTGTGCAGAAGGAGGCATGTTCAACAGTATGTGTTGAAGTATCACGTATTTCCAGGGGAAAATTTAGAAGTAACCTGAGTGCCTACCATTAAGCAAATGGTTAAATAAATCCATGCTATGGACAACTGGGCAGCCACTAAACAGAGCACAGCAGATGTGCAAGCCCCGAAGAATCTCTGGGGCATGTGGGCAGGTGAAAAATGCAAGTTATTGAACAATATATCCACTGGCTATGATATATGATTTGACAATATTGTATTTCTTCAAGTCATACATATGTCAGGAAAGGCACTAAAAAAGGCAAGGAAATGAACTCACTCATCTGATGGGAGGTAGCAGCAAAGGAGCAGAATGAGGTGGTAGCACAGAAGATTTTATTGTTAATATTTGAATTCTTATGTACCATGATAATATATGCATAAAGGACCTGTATAATTTAAAATAATTTTAGCTCAGGAGAATTTAATTATTAATATTTGAATTCTTGTGCACTATGGGAATGTATGCATAAAGTACTTGTATAATTTAGAATACATTTTTTAAATAAGGGGAAAATATATAATAAATCCTGCATGCTGAACCACCCCGCAGCCCTCCTGTAAACTCACTTCTTCTGTTAAGCCTTTAGTGGGTGGTCCACCATTGAGTGCTTCCTCCTGTGAGCAAAGACATCAGGGAAAATGAATTTAAGGGCAGAAGGAAAAGAAGAGATGGGATTTTAGAAAAAGGGTGAGGGAACAGTGAACAGGGAAGGCAGAATGAAAGGAGAGACGTAAAGAGAAAGAGGAGAAACTTGTTAGGAAAAGCCACTGAGCCGATCTGAACACTCTCACCCCTATCCTATTCATTGCCACTGCTGCACCCCTTTGTAAAGATCACTGCATTTTAGACGAAACCCAGGACTTCCAAGTGCCTGAAAGCATCAAAACAGGGCTATAGGAAGTGATTTTCACTCTCACTGGCTCTTAATTTGACCTCTTAACAAGAATTTACTGGAAACTATGCCATCATTAAATGTATCTTCATAGGGTCCCTACATGTTATCTTTCCAAGAGACTGGAGCAGGGGCAGCAGGCCATGGAGCGGGAGAAAGGAGACAGCCCTGCTCCCACTGTGGCAATCAGAGTCACACACAGGCTTATGAATACTCCAGGCCCAGGCCCCTCACCTTTGCCTGCATCTCTAGCAGTGAGGCCTGTACATCAGTATTTCTCACAGCTCCCTAAGTGAGTTCATGCTCACCCAGAGTTGTACACTGCTTCCAAGCTTTCTGGCAATCCACTAGATCATCCACATGTGCCAAAATCACATGTGCCAAAATTTTCCCATCCATCCATCCATCCATCCATCCATCCTTCATTTCTTTCCAGTGTTACTGGGAAGGATGAGAAGAACACAAGTGTACAAACATCATGAGATATTTTCTCCCTGAGTGTCAACTGTCATTCCTCAGATCCTAATCTCTTCCCCATAAGGTTAGTGGTCAATGAGATTTGGAGTCCTAATTTTCTTTCTACAGGAAAGAAATCTATATTAACCACCCAACACCCAATCAGTCACGGCCTGTACGGAGCAGGAAACCAGAAGTAGGTGGGGTGGGGATGGGGCTCCAGGGCCCAGCTCAGCCACCACCCAGCAGTGGGGTTTGGCCATGCTCCATCTCTGTGCCTCAGTTTCCCTCCTTTAGAATAGGGCTATAATCCCTCCTCCTCCCAAGGATAGAGTGACTGTGGGGACTTCCAATCAATTGGACAGCAGGTGCTCCTGAAACATGGGGGAGTGGTACGATGTAAAATACAGGGGAGAGGTATGATGTTAAACATGAGGACAGGTGTGATGTTAAACATGAGGAGGAGTGTGATGTAAAATATGGGGGAGGGGTGTGATGTTAAGCATGGGGAGGGGTGTGGTGTTAAACATGGGGAGGGGTGTGGTGTTAAACATGGGGAGGGGTGCGATGTTAAACATGAGGAGGAGTGTGATGTAAAATATGGGGGAGGGGTGTGATGTTAAGCATGGGGAGGGGTGTGGTGTTAAACATGCGGAGGGGTGTGGTGTTAAATATGGCATCCAGAAAACGTTGGCAAACTTAAAACACACATTGTCTTGGTTATTCATCTAAGGGACAGGAAAACTGGTCTATCTATCTATCTTATCTATCTATTATCTATGTATCATCTATCTGTCTGTCTGTCCATCCATCCATCCATCCATCCATCCTTCATTTCTTTCCAGTGTTACTGGGAAGGACGAGAAGAACACAAGTGTACAAACATCAAGAGATATTTTCTCCCTGAGTGTCAACTGTCATTTCTCAGATCCTAAAAAATGACCTCACCAGCTGAAGAGCAACATTCCTCTCCGCTCCCTCAGGTCTTCTCAAGGTTTCCAAGATTCTTAACAAATTTCCTCCCTAGAAACATCAAAACACCACACAGACAGACAGGAACATTCCCTGAGTGTTTGTTGTTTTTTTTTCCTTTTTGGCTTCCATTTAAACTAGTCATCAGATTAAAAAAAAAAAAAAAAACAAGCCAAAGTGCTTTAGCAGAAATATTTCCCATAAAGCTGTGTTAATAGAGAATTTTTTTAAAAAGTATCTTATGTAGACACAGCTAACCCTGGCCTTCCTGAGAGTTGGCCACAGCTGTCCCTCTTCCAGAGTCAGTACCCCAGGTGTGTGTGTGACTGTGGGGAGCGGGGAGGCAGGGGCGCGGTGGGGGCAGGATTGAAACATCCTCCCTTTCCGGCAGCAGCAGGCAGGCCCGCAGGCCCGCAGGCCCGCAGGCCCCGGAATCCTGCCAGGTGTCTGCGTTCTTCGAGGGAATTCCAGAACATGAAGAAAGTTTAGAGAATGCATCCAAATGTCACACCACACAGGTGTTCTCCACACCACACTTCACAGCAGACGTCAATCTGAAAGCCCCTCCACAGCCTTGCCTTGCCCGCCACACAGATGGGGGCATCCAAGCGTGACTCAGGCCTCACTCAGCCCAGGAGCTGGTGCCAGAAGCACAGGGCCCAGACTGAAAGCTCTGGGAGCGCGCCTCCTTTCAAAACTATGTCCCCGCTGGCTGCTCTGGGAACAGAAATTCTACCATCAGCCATGCATTCCTCTGGGGTAAAGCTTCGAGGCTTCCCTGGCTCCTCCAGGTAGAGCAAATTTCAGCTGGAGGAACCTTTGGAGGATGCCCTGCTGCAGGCCCGGATGCCACACAGCTGAAGAGGCAGGCAGCCCACGACAGGGGGGTACCCAGCCAGCCCATATGCCTGTCCACAGGCCCTGCTCCTGGGGAAGTCAGCTCTAGGGGCTTCCAGGGGACTGCAAAAGTTAGTTCACTTACTTCTTGCCCTAGACAATCTAAAGAGGTTAATTTCCCTTATAATTTTCCAATCTATCCTAATCCTCCTCCTCCTTCCACTTCACATCATGGTACTATTAGCTGTGCAATAAGCATAGTTTATACATAAAAAAAAAAAAGGATTACGCAAGTAAGTTAATGCACCACCAGACAACACCCTCCATGCAGTCAGCTGTAGACCGCCAGGCCATCCAGCCACCACCTTGCTCCGGCATTCCTCAAGGACTTTTCTCCTGTATCACAGCCACCCTCTCCCACATCCTTTTGTCCTTTCTTGGTGATTTCAAGATCCATGAAGATAGATCTGAGTTTCACGACCCGCTCTCCTCCTGGCCTCTCCCTCTCCCCCACACACTCCCATGCTCACACCCAGCCCTCTCCTGACCCATGACTGCATTCCTCCACCTCTGATTTCAAACACCCCACTCCTGGACACACGCCACATCCCCACCATCTTTCTAGCTCAGTCTCTTTGCTACCAGGGTTACAATTCTTCGGGTGGCCTCCAATCCACTGACCCTACCACCCGTCAGCCTCCGCAACCACCTCGGGTACCCACTCCCGTCCTGGCCTGGCTCAGCATCCAGGTGACTCACCATTATCACTCCTGTGCCTCCCTCACCCCTCTTTCCTCCACTGTATTCCCTGTAGAAACCTCCATCCTGGTTAAAGTCATCTTTGTAACTCTGCCTCTGCACCTTCGTGGCTGCGAGTAGCTGGAGAGAAACCACAGCTGTGCTGCAGGAGTCATTTTAGTTGCACGGTCGCACACCTGCAACTCCCTCCTGTTATTGTGGATGAACCGCTGGGGGCTGGGGATAGGCCAGGGTTCCAGCAACCCCTGACTTGCACCTGGATCGAACACACAGGTCAATGCTCCTATTTTGACCTTATTTCCCCAAATACCACCACATGTCTCTCCCCTTTACAGCTAAACTCCTCAAAACAGTTGTACTATTCTCCTAGTCTCCAGGCCATTTCCTTCTGTTCCTTGAGCTGGCCACAGGCAGGCTTCTGCCTTCACCACTCAGCGGAAACTCCCCCATCACGGCCCCCCTGCTCAGCCAGCCATTCTCAGCCCCTCTTACCTGGCCTGGCAGCAGCCCACAAGGCAGTCTCCCCGTATCCCACTCCCTCGACGCCCCTCCTGGGCTCCAGCACTCCACGCAGCCTGGTTCCCTCCTGCCTCACTGGTCTCTTGGCTCACTTCTCTTCACATTCTTTCTTCCTCATGTGGGGCCACTCCAGGGCTCAGGCCTCGCACCTCCTGACGACACAGTCCCCATCATCCCTCTGACTCATCTCCGCAGCTCTCCCTCCCTCACCCTCTGCTCCAGCACCCTGGCCTCCTGGCTGGGCCTGGACTCTTCTTCCAGCCCAGCCCTGGCACAGGCTACTCCTTCTGCCCAGATGTTCCTCTCCGGATATCTCCACTACCCACCCCTCCCTCCCCTCCATGCCAGCTTCCCTGACTACGCTACTTAAAACTGCAAGCTCCTCCTGCTCCTCCTCACTCCCCATTCCATTTTCCAGCTTTACTTTTCTCCATTGTAATGATCACCCACAAGTAGAATACACAGTCCATGAGGGCAGGGCTTTTTTGCTCAATCCTAGATACAAGTCCTAGAATAGTGCCCAGCACAGAACAGAAGCTTGTTAAACACTCGTGGATTGAATAACAAACAAATTATAAGCTTGCATTACTTGTGATTTTAGAACCTCAAGGACACTAAAGAAAGCATCACATCTATTTTTTTTTCTCCCTCAGGGCTATTTTCTGTCCCCTGCTTCCCAGTGGGGACAGGGCATGGGATTACTGTGGCTTCTGCATTTCCTAGAGTGACTCCTGGTCTGAGTTCCAGGAAAGCCAAAAGTTTGTTCTGGCTTCTAAAAAGCTAGGGGTCCCACCCAAAAAGTGAGCCAGGTGGTTTGACTCAGCCTTTTCCAAAGCAGAGTGCACCCAGGTAGCTCACCTTCTGATTGTCCCAGGAGTCCCAGGCTTGGAGATGGGATAACATGCACGAGAGGTGGATCCCCAGAACCCTGACTCCAGATGAGACAGGGGACTCTCCTGTACATGCTTGTGCAGGCAGCACTGATTCTCTGCAGCTTTTGTACTTCTTACCGTCTTTGACCTTCCAACATTCCCGAGGCAACAGCATAATCCCCATTTGCCAGATAAGAAAACTCAGCCAGCCCCACAGACATTGAAGGTTCTGCCCAAGGTCACACTGGCAGCTAGAAGCCAATCTGGAAGCAGCTCTTGAACAAAAATCTGCTGAGGATTTGTGGTGTTAGGCAAAGATATGCTTGATAGGGTCCCTATCCTTAATGCATTCATACTTCATTAGGGAGAAGCCAAGACTTTCAAATCTCAGCCCACAATCTTTCAGATGAGTCCATCTCCCCTCCAAGGTCAGGGATGCCACAGACTGAGGCAGGAGGGGGCAGGACCAACCCACGACGCTGGTTGGATTGTCTCATATGTCTAAGTATGTCTGACATACAGAGCCCTGGGTGAGAATCCCACGAGACTCATTCCTTTGGCTACCAACAACTACTTGTAATTGAAATCAGAGAATATTCACAAGTTATAGTTCTTTGATGGTATGCATTATGGAGAAGCAAAATCTCCAGCTCTCTTCTAGAACATAAGCTTATTGAGAACAGGGAACAGTGTTCAGCACATAGTCAGTACTCAAGAGACGTATGTTCAAAGACTTGTGGGCCTGGCTGGGCCCCAAAGCCTCATTGGACAGGGAGGAGTGGAGGTGGGTCAGAGCGACTGGGTGCACAGCCAGGGCACCTCCTGCCTGGATCCCAAAGCCCACCTGCCAGATTCTGGGTTCTCTGCTGGGTGGGACCATTCATGCCTTAGCAGTCTAGTGTCAGGCAACTGGATGCTGCCCAGAATTAGGGGCCCCTGCATCACCCCCTCTGAATTTGCCAAGCTCCCCCAACCCTGGGCCAGTGCTCACCTGGGAGATGTGGGACTGGGTCCTCTCACTCTCGCCATCACCCTCCGTCTTGTCAGCCAGCAGCCCCTGCACCTGGTACTCCAGCACGTAGCTGTCGATGAAGCGCTCCAGCTCCTCGATCTCCTGGGAGCGGCTGCTCCCCGCCTCCGAGGAGGCCGATGCTGCAGAGGAGTTTTCCATCCCTCCAGCTCAGGGGCCTGGGCCGGGACTGGTGGGAAAGAGGACAGAGAACTCCGTGAGACGCTGCTGGAGGAGACGACGATGCCCACACCTGGGAAACACTCTCCGCTCCTGGAAATATCTTCGTATCCATCATGGCGTTCTGTTCTTCCAACAACCCTGAGAAGTCAGTGGGGGGCTGGCTTACCCTTGGCATAAACTATGTGCTGTAATTCCCACTGTGTGGGGCGGGAGACTGAGGCCCAGGGAATGCAGGCCACTTGTCTGATTGGCCAGCACAGGCACTGTGCAGTGTCAGAGATAGCGTCTACCTAGGCCTTAATCGCTGGGAAAGGCAGAAGATGAACTCAGCCTACAGGCCAAGCCTCACTTCCTGACTCAGATTTAACAGAATCTACCACAAAGCAGGATGAAATAAACCACAGAACCAAGACTGAGGGTGCACAATGGGGCACGAGACACAAACCTCTGAGGGGCTCAGGTCCTCCAAGAAAATGACTACTTATGAGGAGACTTTTTCTTTTTGGTCACGAGACTGTCCCCTAAATTAGTTGAAGCCTATGGGCTGTAAATTATAAGCAAGATTTTGCAGCCTTGCTCTGGTGCAGCTACTGGAACACACCTATGATGAGTCTGCAGGAACGTGACTGGTTTTCACTGGCAGAACGAGAAAGGCTTGCTGCATTGTCTATGCTGACATGCCCTAGCCACAGACACTGCCTGGTCACCTTTACAGGGGCATGACTAACCCATTAGCCCTCCGGCCCTCTCTCTGGGACAGTGTGGCATAGATGACCAGCTATGGCTGGAAAACTAGCTAAAGTCCACCAACAAAACTGCAATCTCTGGAGCTGACATGCTCAACCCAGCCCTGCAGGGGCCCAGGTCTGCTGGGATCTCCCCACCACTGCCCTCTCTGCTCTCCCCTCCCTTGCTTATCCCCCGAAGCTCCCACCTGACCCACCCGGGAGTGAGGAAAGCTAGAACCTTTCTCACCTCCAGGCCAGGGGCCCTCCCCTTCCTCTGATGTGCTCCAGGCTAGATGGGAAGGGGCTTTAAAGCTTGTCTTGTGCCTCTTTTATTATCGGGAGACCTGTGATCTCCATGGAAGATCCTGATCTGCCAGAGAAAACAGAGTCTGCACACGCTTTTATTATTACAACTAGTAGAACAGCCTTCTACCAAACCACTACCACAAGAAAGCAGAGAGAAGACCTGAATCCTTCACACAAAGGGCTCTGGAGCCACATAGAGCTGCATGAATGCTGCTGCCAGTAATAAAGGCGAGGTCCTAGCAGGTTTAATGGAGCGTTTGAATTTCAAAACCTTGAACCTGAGAACCTTAACCTTGAGAACTTCTTTGGAACACAGTTATTTGCCAATAATCTAGGGTTTGTTGAGTGTTTTAACTGCAGCAAGTCCAAAGCAGGGCAAGGAATGGTGTGCTGGGTTCCAGAAATGCTGCTGAGAGCATGAATGTTGACTCCCCCACACCCTCACTGCCTTCTCTGAGGGCGAGGGAACAGGGAGGAAGAACTGCCCCGGGAAAGGAGAACCGCCCTGCTGCGCATACATCTTCCGCTGCTTTCCCAGCTCGTTTTTAGGCTTTTGGCTGCTGCAAGGGGCCCAGCCTCCCTTGGACCCCAGGCCTGCTGCAGGGAGCTCTGAGGTGCTGCAGGGCCTTGCTCTGGGCCCCTGAGGTCAGCGACCTTGGAGCTGTGGGTCTGTTCATCCATCCTAGAGGGAGGAATCAGAGGACTGGAGGTTTCAGGCCAAGGTGGTGCCCTTTTCAGAATGAGGGAACCAGATGAGGAGGCAGGGGTGGCGGCAGGTCTGCAGGGAGTCAGCTGGGATTGGACTATGCACATCTGGTGGCAAGGGCCACAGGCAGGGGCATGGGAGGTACTGTCCATTGCCTCTTCCTCCACCTGCCACTCAAAGCCTACAGGACCTTATACCTCCCCACACCACCAGCACCCACCTTACTCCTCCTGCTCCACAGTTGCCCACACCTAAGTCATCCCCTGCTCCAGCCCCTGGCTACTCTGCTCCTCATCCTGGGCACATGCTAGGTATAGTAGACAGAATTCTAAGACAGTCTTGGGTATACACCCTCTCCCAGTTACTCACCAGGAGTCTAGATACTCTTGGGAAGGGATTTTGCAGACACAATTAAATCCCAAATTAGTTGACTTTAAGATAGGGAGACTATTCGGGAGAGCTTGACCCAAGCACTTGAGCCCATTAAATCTGGGAGTAGAGCTCAGAGACAGCAGAAGGAGCCAGAGATCTAATGTATGAGAAAGACTCAATGCACTCTTGCTGGCTTGAAGGAGGAGAGACACATGGTAAGGCATGTGGGCGGCCTCTAGTAGTTGAGAGCAATCCCTGGTCAACAACTGGCAAGGAAGTGGGCACCTCATCCTACATCTGCAATGAAGTAAATTCACCCGAGAACCAATGAGCTTGGAAGCAGACTTTTCCCCCAGAGCCTCCAGCCAAGAATTCAACTTGGCTAACAACTTGACTTCAGTCTCATGAGATGCTGTGCCAGACTTCTGACTTACAGAACTGTGAGATAATGAATGGTATTGTTTTATGCTGCTGTTTGTAGTAATCTTTTAGGAAGCAATAGAAAATGAACACAGGATGCTCTTTCCTGCCTCTGTGCTTTTGCTCACACTGAACCCATCACCTGGAAGCATTTTCTCCTCCCCTCCACCTGCCAAATCTAGAGGTCCTTATATGCACAGAAGGCCAGAGCATTGCCTTGGTTTCATGGCAGGCTACTAAGCAAAAGATTCACCCAGGGTTGGCTATGGGTATAAATACTGCAATTTCTGCTAATAGTAGGAATGACGAGTGTCTGCTGTGCCTTTATCATGTCCCAGACACGTCAGCACTTGATCTGCCTCCACTCACTTCACCTTCACAGCAGCCCTATGGAATTGGCATAATTATGCTACTTAGAAGAGAAAACGAAGGTTCAGAGAGATTAAGTAACTTGCCCAAGTTCACACAGGAGAGCTCCAGGTCTGCATGGCTATGCTTATACCCCAACTGCCTTTTCTCCATCCCCCCGCCAGTGGCCTGCTCAGTTCCTCAGGCCACCTCCAAGTTGCCCAATTCCATACTGACTCTCCAGTGAGCAGTGAATTCTTCAAGTGCTGCGCATGTGCTTATTCCCCAGCTGGACACAGGTTCCGGAGAGCTGGCGCCATGCAGGCTCTGTGCCTGGCCCTGGGCAGCTGGCCTCCGCTGGATGGGAATAACACCGCCGATGTCCAGAGAGGGCTGAAAAGGAGCCGCCTGCAGGAGAAGTCAATACGCAAGGCCACGCCCATTATTCCTTGAAGACTTCAGATCTTATCAAGGGCTTCCTGGCACACCTAACAGGTGCAGTCGGAGAACTGGGTTTTGCAGGAACTCTACACGGAGCCGTTTCCAGGAGGATTGAGTGCCAGGCTCTGCCTGCAGCAGCAGCCTCTGGCCGGCTCTGCGGGGCTCTCCCAAACATGCCTGAGTGTCTCAGGCCTGTGTCAGGGTCCCGTGAGGGAGCCTGGGCATGGTCATCACCCCAAACCCATAATAGTTGCTGAGAAAGGGGACAGGATTGAGATCCATCCCAAACCTGCGCCTTTTGGTGCCCCGAGGAAGGAAGAGGACTCACTCTGCGGGTGCCTCTTGTGTCCTCACGTCCTCTCGGCCATTCCTCCAACTCTAGTGTTTGCTGCCCAGCCAGATTCACGTGGGGTAGCCCAGCGGCGCCTCACCTCAGTTGCCCTGGGGTCTCCTGCCCAGGCTTCCTCTGCAGTCAGGAGATGCCTGCAGGAAGCCCCCGTCCCCTGGCACCTGCAACCCGGAGTATGAGGAGCTAGCACCCCATGCAGCTGCCCTCAATGGGACAAATACTCCCCTCTTCAGTGTCTCAGACAATTCCAGGCATGCTCCACGTGGTCCCTCAGCAACTCGGAGTGGGGTGAGCCCCTATGGCCCACAGTGGCCGTCAGATCCCTAGCCTCCCTCACTTGTCGATCCTCCCCTCCTTTTCACTCTCTCCCAGGGATTTCAGCTCCTCCAGGAACTCTCGTTTTCCAGGGGGAACAGGAGAACACATCACTTCCCTGTTCCACAGTGGGGCCCAGCGAGAGAGTGGGGAGGCCCCAGCTTCAGAAAAGTGGGGAACACGCAAAGCAGAAAAGCCCTGAGCTTCACCTCAGTCACAAGAGAAGAAGAAGGAGCAGAGAGAGGGAGAGAGCGTGGCCCTTCTCCTCTGCCCGTCCACCTCCACAGCTCTCAGCCTGGAAGTACAGCCCGGCACTAAGGCCCCAAATTTTTTATTATGGTCAACTATACACAACATAAAACAGCATTCAGCTGGGTGTAGTGGCTCATGCCTGTAATCCCAGCCCTTTGGGAGGCTGAGGCAGGAGGATCACTTGAAGCCAGGAATTTGAGACCAGCCTAGGCAACATAGCAAGACCTCGTCTTTCCAAAAAATTTTTTAAAAATTCGCTGAGCCTGGTCGCACATGCCTAGCTACTCAGGAGGCTGAGGCGGGAGGATTGCTTGAGCCCAGGAGTTTGAGATTACAGTGAGCTATGATCATGTTGCTGCACTCCAGCCTGGGCGACAGAGTGAGTTTCTGTCTGAAAGCAAAAACAAAACAAAACAAAACAAAACAAAACCAAACAAAACAACAACAACAAAAAACAACCAATCAACCAAACCAAACAAATCAAAACCTTATAATCTTAACCATTTTTGAGTACATAATTCAGTGGCTTTAAGTACATTCATAGTGTTATGAGCCATCATCACTATCTATTTCCAGAACTTTTTTTATCAACCCAAACAGAAACTCTGTGCCCACTAAACAATGAACTCTTCCTCACCCTTCTCTCTATGAATTTGCCTATTCCAGGTACCTCCTATAAGAGGAATCATGCAATATTTGTCCTTTTATGACCGATTTATTTCACTTAACATAATGCTTTCAAGGTTTATCTACATTGTAACATGTATCAGAATTTCATGCCCCTTTATGGCTGAATAAGACATCATATCACAATAGTACACTGTATATCTAGACCACATTTTATTTATCCATTCATCCACTGATGGACATTTGGGTTGTTTGCACCTTTTGCTGTTGTGAATAATGCTGCTTTGAACATGAGTGTACAACGATCCCTCTGAGTCCCTGTTTATTCTTTGAGGTATCCACCTAGAAAAGTTCCAACACATTTTTAAGGCAAGAAGAGTGTGGCGGAAAAGGGTAGAGCTTTCTCTGGCTGGTGGAGACAAAGGGCAAGGGATCGTCTCCTCCAGGCTTGTTTTGCTGCCTTCCTGCCTGAGCTTTGGGGGTTTCAGCCCGGCTCAGTGTCTCATTCCCAGCAGGATCCAGATGGGAAGTCCCCAAACAGCTGGGCTGCTCGCTAAGCTGAGAGAGCCAGCCAAGAATTTATGTTATAATGATCAGTGAAAGTGAAGAAAGGATGGAACCAGAGGACGAAGGAAAACGAAAAAAGGGAAGGTAGAAGAGCACAAAAGACATGCCTCTCCCCTCGTCTCCTGGCTCTGCTCCGATTCCCTGCCAGGTGATGGATGAGGAGGAATTAAAAGGCAAGCAGCAGGAGTAGGAAAAATGCTGAGGCTGCACTTTGCTGTAAAGGGCACCACAGGGGCGGGCAGCCCTGAGCCTACAGCTGGAGAGGAGGGCCAGTGTGGGCATGGCTTTCTGGAGGACACAGAGGGCCTGGGCTGCAGCAGGACCCGCCCCAGAGCTCCTTCGCCTGTGCTTCCCGGAGAGGACCCAGGGCCGCCAAGCTTGGCCACATCTGTGTCTGTCTGGGGAAAGGGATGCATGCGGGCTCTCTTCCTGGGTCTGCATCTCTGTTAAACGACCTTATCCAGTCTCGGCCGCCAGCCCAGGGACTCCCCACCTCCTGCTGCAGCCAATCACAGTCCATGTTTGTCACCATGGCCCAGTAAGCCTGGCTATTTTTAAGGACAAAAAGGAAAATCACCCATGTTCTTTGCAAAAAGGTGCCTCTCTCCACACTAGTGTCCCCTCCCAACCCTAGACCCAAACAAACTCCTCTTCCCCCTGCTCCCCATCCCTTGCTGCTCTCAGCCAAGCACTCTGTAGCTTCCTTAGAAAACTAGTGCTCTGGAAGGGGTTTCTGTGAACACCGTGGGGCAGCCTGAGATGGTTGGGTGCCAGTCTCTCCCTCTAACCCCTGGCCAAGTCTGACTTTGAGTCTGACCTTCAGAGGCAGGAGGTCTGGAGGAAAAGGTAAGGCTGACATTGGAGAGTACCCACAGGCCAGAGACAATCAGCGGAGCCATCCCAGCCCTCTCAGTATCCTTTCCTGCCCACCCAGTGACAAATGGCATTAGGAGCTATCAATTTAGCCAATCCTTTTAAGAACAGCCAGGCATTAGGGGCATTACCTCCTCCTCCAATCCTCAGGGATGAGTTCAGTGACCTGCAAACCAGATGAGATGCATCTGCTCCAGGGCCTACCAGCACTTCTCAGGGAATCCATCATTCGAGGCCCGCATGGAGGCAGCACTGCACCCCACACTTCTTCAGGCTCTTTCCTCTCCAGCCCCAGCACCCAACTCACTCTAGCAGCACACCCTTCTGACACCCCACCGAGGAAGCCCAGGAAGACCCCAATTTCTGCTTCCTGGCTCATCTTTTGGCTTGTGGCTGCCACAAGGGGTCCAGCTTCCTGTGGATCCCAGGCCCGCTGTAGGGGGCCCAGGTGGGGCTGCAGGGGGCTTGCTTGGTGACTGTAAGATCAGCAGCCTTGGGGCTCACGGGTCTGTACACTTGTCCCAGCAGGACAGCAAGTCTGCAGTGGGGGTGGCATCGGAGCTGTGGTGGGCAATGGGGCCCAGAGTGTTGTCCTTGCTCTCCTGCTGCTAAATCCACTCATCACAGCCACTGGCGTCTTCACCCCACCTTCCCCGTGGCCGCTTCCCATGTCACCTGGTGCTGCACAGCACTGTGCTCCCGGGTTGCTCTCCAGCAAGCAGCTCCTGGTGACCATTATAGGCAGAGCTGGCTGCTGTCTTTCCGGCCCTGGTCCCCTCCATTCCCTCTCTCCTTCCCATCCCCACACAGTGGGAGCAACACCTTCACCCAGAGTGCACAACAAGGGCTAGAATTCTCCCTTGTAGGCTGTCAGGTGGCCCCTAGGGCAGAGCCAGCCCAGAGGCCATGCTGCCTGCTGGAGTGGGGAGGAGAGAGGCCAGGCTGCCCAGGACAAACGGAAGATGCCCACGGCTCTCCCCGAGGAAGCCACGGGAGCCTGCTCACCGCCAACCGTGCCCCTCCGGCCCCAGTCCAGCCCACACTCCCCTTCAGGACTCCAGCGAGAATGTACTTCCCCGACAGTCTGCAGCCCTCAAGCTCTGGCCTGATAATTCAACCATGTTGGTGTTTGCCAAACAAAAGTGGGAGGAAGCAGAGGCCTCCATGTGCAGGAGCCCCAGGTCCCCAACCCCTGGGAAATGGGAAAGTTCAGAAATACATGAAGTCAAAGGCAGGTGACCTTGGAAACTGGCAACTTGAAAACTGGTCCAGCTCCTCAGTGACTCATGGAGGCTGCTCTTGGGGACAGAGGAGTCTGTCACAGAAGTCAAGGACATCTGATGTCCTCTAAACGTCTGATCCCCTGTCACCCCACCAAATTAACCCTTTTGTCACTCAAACATCCAACAGGGTGTTAGCTAGCATGGTGTTGTTCAAACTGCAGGTCTCAGCAATTTCATGGGCTGCAAAACAATTTCCTGGGTCACGATCTCAGCATTAAAAAATGTATAACTAAATTGAAAATATCAGCATGTAGCACACATTGTAAATATCAATTTGTGGGACTTTTGTTTCACCTACCCATGAAAAACGTATTGGCCGGGAGCACTGCTTCCCAAACTTTAATGAGTACACCAATCACAGGGCATCTTTTTACAATGCAGATTCTGGTTCAAGGATGGGAGTTGGGGCCTGAGACTCAGCATTCCTAACACGCTCCCAAGTGAGGCTGCTGCTGCCAGTCAGAGAACTACACTTGAAATAGACAAGATCTAGAAAACCTTGCACGTCTCCTTTATCCATTATTCAGATACTCTTGCTCTGGCCAGAGGGCTAGAAAAGGGCAGAGTCCCCAGGCCAACCTTCTGGCCAGCTGGTCAGCTATCTGGTGAAGGGGTGGCTCCTCTTATGGACCACCCAGGGCCCAGGGCAGAGCTCAGAACCAGGCATGAGCTCCACAGGTTATTATGATTAGTGGACGATGGGGCCACCACCTCCACCCTGGACTCTCAGGGCCAGGCGCATGACATGACAGCACCTGCTTACAGTCCTGCAACACCCAGCATGGAGCTCAGGCACATCTGCCAGGTCTGAACAAGTTGGAGGTGGTTCCTGATATCTATGCTGTCTGACCTCAACAGCCCTTCAGCTGCTGCCATGCAGGTGAGGACACTGGGGCCTTGGGGGCTGAGGGGGGAATGACGTACTGGGAGCCACTCAGGTATCTATGGGTAGAGCCAGGCTGCAATGCAGGATCCAAGCCCTCATGTCCCTCAACATCCTGCCTTCTTCAGGGACCCCTGCTGAGAGTCACCTCCCTTCCCCTAGTGATTCCTAACCTCTGTGGACTCCAAGCGCAGTTCTGGGTTACAATCATCAACATCAGGCAGTTAGTGACATGACAGATATTCCTAAATAACAGATGACACCAAAATCATACCATTGTCCTCATACCCTCCTGAGCTCCCACCCTGTGCAAAGCCCTAGACCAAGCCCTGTGGTTTCATCAGAATTTCATGGAAACAGAGCTGGGACTTGGCACTTACTCCTCTGTCCCCAAGAGCAGCCTCCATGAGTCACTGAGGAGCTGGACCAGTTTTCATGGGGCGGGCAGGGCATGGCTGACTGGAAGGCAAGGGAGATGCCATGGATTCTTTCCTGCTCAGCAGGCCTGCAGGGTTGGCACTCAGAATGGGGGCTGAGATCGGAGGCCCTGGGGAGGGAGGAAGAGAGAGCAGCCCGCAGGAGTGTGGAAGGCACAGGCCTCAGTCCCCCGGGGGTGCCTCGTTAGATTCCTGGCTCCTGATCAGCACTTCCTCTTGGAGGAAGAACACTGAAACAGCAACCCACCTGGGCAGATAGGCCCAGCCCAATAGGCAGGAGGGCATCCAGGTGGACTCTGTGAGATGCAGGTCCTGCTTTATCCCTGAGTGCCCCTGTTTCCAGGTCTGCCCTCAAGGCCCACAGAAGCCTCCACTGGGCTCCAGCACTGACCACTCACCTGCTCCCTTGGCACCAAACCCAGGCTGCCTGGTGACACCTTCTCCTCCTCCTCTGCGCTGCTACCCAACTCTTGCCCTGCTCTTGAATTTTTTATAGGTTTTTGCCTGGTATTGATAAGACTGCATGATCCTTGAGGGCCCTGCTCCATCCTACACCTGCTTCCATTGCAGGCCCAGAATGGGTAGACAGGCCTGTGGCTCCCCCAGCCCTCCCACGCCCTCTCCAGCACCGTCCTTCCCTCAGAGTGGGCCTCCTCAGCTCTTCTGCCCACTGCCAACGGGCCCAGGCTTTCCTCCAGCCCCATTCCCAGCTCCTAGAATGTTAAAGCCAATGGATGCTGGGAGTTGACTTGCTCCAGCCCCCCACACCCTCAAGGTCACCCAGTCCCCGAACCAGGACTCCAACCTCTTCCCATGACCTTCAAGAGCCTCCTCGAGACAACTCTTCCCAACTAAGACGTACTGAGCACCTGCTGTATACCACAACCTAGAGGCACCAGGGACAGGGAAGTCATAGCTGAAACAAACCAAAACTGTGCAGGGCCACCGGACAGCTGGACAGCCATATCCCTGGCTGGAGTCAGGTGGCTTCCTCACTGCCCCCACTCATAAAACAGGGTGACATCATGCTTACAGGTCCCGAGTCTGGGTTCCAGTGCTGGCTAAATCACCTTTTCACTGCATGCTGTTGGGCAGACTCTGGGCCTGCTTCCTCATGTTTAAAGTAGGCTGATGGTGAAAGTGCCACCTCATGAGGTGCTGTGAGAATCACGTGAAAGAATGAATAAGAAAAGTGCTCAACACAGCTAGGCATATATCAAGCACTCAATTATCAGTTGCAATTATCACTCAACTTCACAACTGCTATACCTCACTCTGTCTTCTGCATTCTCTCCCACCTCTGCCTCTCCAAATCTCCCCTTTTCCCTCAAGGCCCACTTCTTGGCACACCTCCTCCATGAAGCCCTCCTTGACTACTCTGGATATCAATCACCACTGCTATCTCTGAACCCCAGATCTCTGCAGACCTCACCACTCCCTAATGCCTCCCAACTCTGAACACCCTGAGTCCTTGGGCCTCAGTCTGGCCCTTTCCTGTATTCCAATCCCTGGGTTGACCTGTTTTGCCAACCTGCAGGAACTCACAGAGATCCATTCTCTCTTCTGTGGACTCTGAAGGTAGATGGGTGAGCCCCACCACCAGCTGTCAAAAGCTTCGGGGTTTATTGGCCAAGAGTGAAAAGTAACTTGGAGCATGCTAGGAAGGGAGACCAATAGTGCCCTGCTCTGAACCCAGCGATGTATCCACAAGCACCTGGGGTTAAGGCCAGAAAGGGCATCCAAGTGTGGTGGCAGCAGCACTCCAGGCCTTCCTTCTCAGGCAATGCTCTCTCTGGCATCTGTCTTGGGGTTTCCAGGGTCCCCAGTCAGCTTTCTCCCTCTTGGCAACAGCTCCCTGAACTACAGCCCAGCTGGAGCAGGGACAGTACCGAGCTGTTTCCAGAGCCTGGTGGGGGTGTCCACAGCCCAGAACAGGCTGTGCACAGGCTAGGGCTCAGCAGGCTGTGGCCTTGCAGGCCTGTCCAGGTGGTCTTGTGCTATGGCTGCAAGGCAGAACTGGCTCACGTTCGAGAACAGCATCCCTTTCTCTACTCATCCTCAAGAACAGCTCAAGCCCACCTCTTAGATGCCACCTTGACTGGCCCAGGTCACAGAGACCCCTCAGAATGCTCATAGCAGCCACTCACTGGGCCCTTGGGTTTCTGCCTGCCCCCCCACCCCCCCACCACTTTCGATGACCGCCTTGTCCTGCAAGGAGCACAGCCACAAAGCAGAGATTGCTACTGCCTGTGCTGGGGCCACGTCTGGACCATGGTGTGTTCTGGCTAGCCAGTTAGATATTTTAAAAATATTTGAGCTAACATTTATAAATCAAAATATTCCACATAAAAAGCCACAACTTCTGACTTTTCTTGAAAAAACTGGATGATCAAGTGACACTGGCCCAACTTCTTGCACTGTAACCATAAGCTAGAGCTAAGAAGTGCTGTCCCCTTCAGACCAGGCAATCAACCCCAGTTCTCTGCAGACCCCCACACTCTCTAATGCCTCCCCACTGCTCACAGCCTCACTCTCACCTGGCTCCCTCACTCACACGTGTTACCTACCTGGCCCCTATAAGGCATCCGAGTTTGAAAGCCCCCTGCAAAAGAGCAACTAACTGGAAGTGGTCTATGCCTACAAAAATGAGGGGTCCCTCTGAGAACTTGGAAATAAATCAGGACAAAGGATTGCCCTTGGGAGTTACACTGTGAAATAATACAAGATAGTCCAGGTCCAAAACAGAAATATGAAAGGTCATTGCAAGGAGAAAGAAAAAAAGGCTCCAGACCAGCAGTACTCAACCATAACCTGGCTGAAGAGAGCCACAGCTCTTATAGGAAGATGGTGTCACTCAGCAGAAACTGGGCTGTGCATACTCAAGCTCCTCCTAGGGACAGGGTACCCCTGCTCAGTGTCTCAAGGGAGGAAACGACAGCCCAGGGATGTCCCACTGCTCCTGTAATGCCCCCACCACCCTCCAGCTCAGCCTTAATGTGAGCTGAGTGGCTGCCACCTTCCCCAGCTAAACTACGAGCTCCTGGAGGCTGAGGACCTGTCTGCTGCTTTCCTTGGACCCTGGGATCCTGAGCTGACCTCACCATAGACATTCAGATCCTCTTTGACGGTTTCATGATGGATTCCCAGAAAGTAGAAAATGGTCAGCAGCAGGTAACAAATGCTCTGCCGACCTTGGTATTAGCAGACGGACAGCAGCTGGCTGCTGATGGGCAGAGATGGGTGGCACATTACAAGTGGACCCAGCACACACAGCTTGGGTGTCAGAGGGCAGGCCCCTCTTCTGCCAGGGAGCCCTCATGTATTCCGCACAATGCCTGAAGCATGCTGGACAGCAACCACAGGAATCTCAGACTTGATCCGGTGCCCGGCGCTCTTACAGCTCTCCCAGAATTCTCTGCGAACCACAGGAAGGCAAAGAAATGGGCAGCAAAAGCCCAGGGCTCCTGATTCCTGGAGTGGCCTCCAGGCCCAGAGACAACACCGCACAGCTACCTCTGCCTTTGCTTGGAGGACCCAAGGGAGGGAAACTCCTGCTCAAAGGCAGCTGCCCTTTGACCTTTCCTAAAGCAGAAAAGCAAACCATCAATATTGTATTCCCCACAGATAGTTGGTTTCCAACCTATTTTCCTCTAATACCATACTTGTTTTTCAAATGAAATCATAAATGACTGCCCCCAAATGTATAAAAGATAATAAATACTTGTGTTTCTTGAGAATTTAGTATGTGCTGGCCCCTGTGCTAAATGCTTGTCATATATTAATTTAATCCTCAAGACCATCCTATAATGTAGGCATTATTTTTGTCCCCCTTGTACAAATTAGGAAACTGAGGACACAAAGGGTTGCTCAAGGTCACCTGGCTAGGAAGAGGCTGGCTCAGAACTGAAACCTGGACAGAATGGCTCCAAGACATGGATACTCTGACCAAAGAGAGTGAGGGTCCCAGAGCTCCACTCCCTTAATGTGCCAGCCCTTGCCCAACATCCCCCATAAGCTGCTAGACCCTGTGGTCCCTCCTGGAGTGGGCCTTGGAACCTGCTCCAGATGAAGCCTTTGGGTTCTGTCCAGGGTGCCAGCAGTTATGAACTCTCCAGGGAGTCTGAAGTCATTTAGGGAGGTCTGGAGGGTGGCACTGGGCCTCATGCCCCTGGAGTCTGCACAGCTCAGCATTGTCCTTCCTGCCAGTCAGCCCTTAATAACCCTGCGGCTGCAGTTAGGCAGAGCATGCATCACCACGCCCTGTTACCCTCCCATATGGGGACCCTGGAACAGTATGCCAGTGGCCCAGTGACAGGGCAGGATGATGACCCAGGCATCTGACTCCAATCCCGAGCATTTTCCCTGGACTAGCAATATCTCAGATTCTCATTGCCTTGTGGCATGAGCCAATGAGTCACGGAACATTCCCACCAGGTTGAGCTGAGATAGGGTAGGAGCTCTGAGGAAGGGGGAAAGGGACAGATAAGACAGGTGCAGTCCTTTTGAGCTGCAAAGACTTCTTCTGTTGAGAGGGTATGAAAAAGCCAAGCTCTACAGGCCACACATATTTGCAAGCCATGTCCACTACCTTGTAGAACGTAAAGCCCGATTACAGAGGTCTCCCACCACAACAGATGGCCAAGCCAGAGAAAAGAGCTCTTGGCCAAGGCCACATAGAAGGTTCAGGTATGGTTTCCTGGGGTTGGTTTCCCCAATTACTTCTCTCTGGGACATGATCAAGTAATTGGGAAAACAGGCAGCCAGAAAAATTTAAGTTCCAGTTAATTCCATCAGGAACCCACTCTAGTATGTGTGCTTGAGAACAAGGACCTTTTCATTTTTCCCATATTGTATTTCCAGGACCTGGTATGAAGCGGGCAATCAACAGAGGCCAGAAGGGAGGACTGTGGGCTCCCTCCGAGAGGCCCATCGTGGGCCTCTGTGACCTAAGAGCTCCTCCCACAGGCTAGTCTGGGACAGCTGCAGTGAGGAAGGACTCCCAGGTGCAGACAGATGCCTTGCAGCAGAGAGCCCACAGGGGGCAGATCCTGATGGCTGTTCTAATTAGTCCATCAGAGTCCTTGGTCTCTGCTTCCCATTATTTCTGTGGTTAATTTCACCCACTAGAGCATGGTAGCAGCAGATAACCTTTTCACACACACAGCAGGAGAAGTCTGTAGCCAGATACAACCGCAGGGAGCAGGCTGAGTGGTTAACTGGTGGATAATTAACTGAGAAATCCCCCACAGCCATCTGCAAACTCTACTGAGACATGGAGAAGGAGGGGATATAAGGCCAGAAAGGAGCCTCCCATAGCCTCAACCGTCACTGGATTTCACCCAGAATCCTAGAAGCTTAGAAGTAAAAAGACCTTACAAAGTATTGAGTCAAGTGTTGGAGAGGATGTGGAGCAACTGGAGCCCTCAAACACTGCTCATGGGAATGTAAGATGGTGCAGCTGCTGTGGAAAACCATATGGAATGGTTTGCAATTTCTTGAACCATTAAACATAAACCTTATGACCCAAAAATTCCACTCCCAGGTATATACCTGAGAAAAATGAAAACACATGTCTACATAAAAACTTGCACACAAATGTTTTTAGTACCATTATGAATAATAGCCAAAAGGTAAAAGCTACACAAACATCCATCAACTGATGGCTGGATAACAAAATATGAATTATGCATGCAATGGAATATTACTCAGCCATTAGAAGGAATAAAGTACTGATCCATGCTACCACATGGATGAACCTTGAAAATACGAAGCTAAATGAAAGAAGCCAGTCACAAAAGATCACATATTATAAGATTTCATTAATATGAAATGTCCAGAATAGACACATCTAAGAGACAAAAAGTAGAATGGTATTTGCTTACAAGTGAGGCAGGAAGGAGGCAGGGAGACAAGGGGGTGATAGCTAAAGGGTTTCTTTTAGAGGTGATGAAGGTGGTAAAGGTCACACATATCTATAATTAGACTGAAAACCATTTAATTAAATTATAAAATATATAAATCGAATCTGAATAAAGCTGTTAAAAAAGTAATGTACATGGGTTGGCCCCATGATTATTGACTTGGGTTGGAATCTCTGGCTTAGTAGCTTGGAGGCCTCTCCAAAAAAAACCATAGTTGTTAGAATCATCTAGGACCAAATGAATAAAAGAACATCAATGAAAAGCCTTAAAAGGCCGGGCACAGTGGCTCACGCCTGTAATCCCAATACTTTGGGAGGCCGAGGCGGGCGGATCACGAGGTTAGGAGATCGAGACCATCCTGGCTAACACTGTGAAACCCCGTCTCTACTAAAATACACAAAAAATTAGGCGGGCCTGGTGGCGGGCACCCGTAGTCCCAGCTAATCGGGAGGCTGAGGCAGAAGAATGGCCTGAATCCAGAAGGCGGAGCTTGCAGTGAGCCAAGATCACACCACTGCACTCCAGCCTGGGGGACAGAGCGAGACTCGTCTCAAAAAAAAAAAAAAAAAAAAAAAAAAGCCTTAAAAAAAGTCACTGAGTCAGCTGGGCGTGGTGGTTCACGCCTGTAATCCCAACACTTTGGGAGGCCGAGGCGGGCAGATTGCCTGAGCTCAGGAGTTTGACACCAGCCTGGGCAACATGGTGAAACCCCATCTCTACTAAAATACAAAAAATTAGCCAAGCATGGCGGCACATGCCTGTAGTCCCAGCTACTCGAGAGGCTGAGGCAGGAGAATTGCTTGAATCTGGGAGGCGGAGGTTGCAGTGAGCCGAGATTGCACCACTGCTCTCCAGCCTGGGCGACAGTGAGACTCCATCTCAAAAAAAAAAAAATTCACTTAGTCTAGGCTCCCACTGAATCTGGAGAACTTGTCTGAAGCTTCCTGGAAGGGTATCTGTTGCCTCACCAAAGATGAGGGTGCATCTCATGGTGCAGCTCCAGCCAGCCAGCAAGCCAGCCACCCATCTATATCTAGTCATCCACCCATCCACCCAGCAATCCACCCACCTACCTGCCATTCATCCATTCGTTCCATCCATCCATCCATCCTTCCATGCATACACCCACCCACCCATCCATCCATCTATCTACCCAGCCAGCCATCCACCCACCCATCTATCCATCCATCCACACATTCATCCATCTATCCATGCATCCATCCATCCATCCACCCACCCACCCATCCATCCATCTATCTACCCAGCCAGCCATCCACCCACCCATCTATCCATCCATCCACACATTCATCCAGCCATCCACCCACCCATCTATCCATCCATCCACACATTCATCCATCCATCCATCCATCCATCCACCCACCCACCATCTAGCCATCCATTAATCCATCCATTCACTCACCCATCCATCCATTCATCCACCCATCTAGCCATCCATCCATCAATCCACTCATTCACATATCGATCCATCTATCCACCCATCCATCCATCCACCCACCTATCTAGCCATCCATCCCAATCCACCCATTCATGTATCCATCCAACCATCCATCTATCCATCCCTCCACCTGCCCATCGATCCACTCACCTGCCCATCCATCCATCCACCCATCCATTCATCCATCCATCAATCCACCCACCCACCCATTCATCCATATGTCCATCCACCCACCTATCTACCCACCCATCTATCCATCCATCCATCCATCCACTTATCTAGCCATCCATTCATCCATTCATTCACCCACCCACCAATCTAGCCATCCATCCATCCATCCACCCATTCTTATCCATCCATCCATCTATCCGTCTATCCATCCATCCACCCGTCTATCCATCCATCCACCCATCTATTCATCTACCCATTCATCCATCCACCCATCTATTCATCTATCCATTCATCCATCCATCCATCCACTCATCTAGCCATCCATTCATCCATCCATTCACCCCCCCACCTGTCTAGCCATCCACCCATCCGTCCACCCATTCTTATCCATCCATCCATCCATCCATCCATCCATCCATCCATCTATTCATCCATTCATTCATCCATTCATCCACCCACCCATCCACCCATTCATCCACCCATCCATCCACCCACATGTCCATCTAAAAAGCACTAATTCAAGCTTGGTGTTGAATGTTACAGACACAACAAGAAGGGCAGAGAAGCAATCACGCAGTTATGACATCAAGGGTCAAGTGCTACAGGGGCCCAGAGAAGCAGCACCAACATAGGAGAGAAACACCAAAAACGTTATTTTTGATCTGCTTGCTCCACTTGACAGAAAAATGAAAACATAACTATTAGACATTAGAACTAGAAGAGACCTTAGAAAGCAAAGTCATCAACTGTAAGGCTCACCATCATTTTATGAACCACAAAGAAAATACGCTCTCAAGCTATGCCATAATGCCTTCATAATAGTCTTACATGTAGACAAATTGCTCACGCAGGCCTCACCTGGCTCTGAGACTGTTTCATCTCTTCTGAGTCAACTTCTGGCAATTTCTTCCACCTTTGGTGGCATTGTTTAGCATGCATGAGACTGACAATTCTTACTGTTTTACAGGAAAGTATGAGATTGCAGTCTTTCCTCCAACAATATTTGCTTCCCTAATATTAAATTGGTGCCCCACTGCTCTGTCTTCTGGCCCTTCTGCTAATAAATCATGATGAGACCCTTTTGTAGATACCTTTAATGACATTCATACTCAATACGTGGATAATCAACAACAAACCTCCTTTAACTGAGGATGCGACACTATGAACAGTAGGCCCAAGTTCACACAGGCTTAGGCCATGATGACTATGTCCTGCCTGTCATCTGGCAACAGCAAGGGTGCTATGCCAGTGATAATAAGATGCACCCTGATTTAAGAAACATTAAGATGTGAAATGAACATGCCTCCTAGCATCAATGAAACGAGCAAGCCAATTCCTCATTTTATAAGTGAGGAAACATACTCACAGAGCTATGATATGACACACCCCAAATCCCAGAGCCTGGACTAAAATCCTTGCTTCCTGAGATTTGTGACAATGTCTTTTCTTTCTCATCCCTCAGGCTGCCTCCAGGAGACTGCCATCCCTAAGCTTGTCTTCCATTTTCTTGCTTCAAAACAAAGTGTTTTAGAGCATACAAGACAGTGAGTTGAACATATCAGTATATGCAGTCTTGGTCCAAGAAGCCAGTGAGGGTGGGTGATGGGGGCCCTTGTCTCAATGCCATCTCAGAACCCTGCTTCAATGTGTGAGTAAGCAAAGAAAGACCATTAGTTTATAGCTGTCCTGAGACTGCATTTCCACTCCCCACAGGCTGGTCCCCAGGCTGTCATTCAATAATATTGTGCCATGTTTAGAGATGAGGCTGGCCAGGTGTTTTCTCAGACTCACATAACTCTCCCTAGGGGAGGGACCCTCGGGGAGACAGTCTCCCCATCAGATCGCCTATGAGAAAGTCTGGCAACGCCCTTGCCAAACCCAGTGTTAAAAATCATTATTCCGGCCGGGTGCGGTGGCTCACGCTTGTAATCCCAGCACTTTGGGAGGCCGAGGCAGGCGGATCACGAGGTCAGGAGATCGAGACCACGGTGAAACCCCGTCTCTACTAAAAAAATACAAAAAATTAGCCGGACGCGGTGGCGGGCGCCTGTAGTCCCAGCTACTCGGAGGCTGAGGCAGGAGAATGGCGTGAACCCGGGAGGCGGAGCTTGCAGTGAGCCGAGATTGCGCCACTGCACTCCAGCCCAGGCGACAGAGCGAGACTCTGTCTCAAAAAAAAAAAAAAAAAAAAAAAAAATCATTATTCCTGTTGCACATGCACAGAATATACCGAGATCAGAAGGCTGCTAAATTGATTCTCAGTGTCTAAACATGCGGGCAGTACATCTACCTCACAGAGCAGTGGATCAAGGTGGGGGAAAACACATTTTTCTTTTGGGAGCCTGGAATCGCCAGGCTGGACCCTTGAAATTAACAAGATTAACACGATCAGGTCCTCTTTGCTTCTACAAAAGCTCTTTTTTCTTTTCCTATAGCTGGATAAAGAATGGGCCTAACACCTTAGTGGTGAGGGCAGATCTCAGTTCAGCTGAGCTGAGATACCCTTCTCTGCAGCCCAGACCAAAGCCTGAAAGGATCATCATCCAAATTGGAAATGTGTCTACCAAACACGTAGGAGAGCAGTGGCCTACGGAAACACGGTGTCTACGTGACTGAGAGAGCAAGGAGGCGCCTCTCAGATTTCAGCGAGCTTAACATTCTCACCAGGGACATGCCAATGTAAAATGTCACCAATACGAGACAGGCTGCACTGGGATTGATGTAGCAGGAGGCTACTCAGGGCCGGCTGGGAATATTGCAGGGAAAGGGAAGAACTGGTTTGGCTGCAAAAGATAATGAAGAATTTGTCTATCTCATCCAGCACTATTCAGGAGAGAGGATAGAGAGACTGCCAGGAAAAACCCCAGCATTCCAGTCTGACTTATAGTGACAAGCCAAGAACAGAGCTGGGGACACCGAGATGTCAGAGCTCAGAAGAAATACCCCTTCAGCTCACCCAGTAGCCTTTGCTCTGGCTCTGTCCTTGACTCAAAGCACAACAAACGCCTGTCACTTCCTCGGTGTCTGCCAGGCACCATGCTAGACCTTGGAATACCAAGGTGAATGAGAGATGGGCTCTGCTCAAGGACATCCCCAGAGTGGCAAGGAGAAGACAGAGTATGAAGTGACAAGGACACCATAGGAAATCCTGCCCAGAGCCACATCTACTTGCTCCAATTGACGGAAAAATGAAAACACAACAGGTACAAAGGTGCCCATGGGGAGTGACACACAAATGAAGCAGATACAGACACAGGCTTCAGAGCTCATCGCCTCCACCACATGACCTTCAGGAAGTTCCTGAACTCTTGGGGCCTCAGTCTCCCCAGTGCCAAGTCACCCTTGTTACTTCCCGTGTCAGCCCCAGCTCCCCACCCGGGAGCTCCCTAGAAGCAAGCAATGATGGGGCACATCTCTTGCATGCCTGGGGGGTTGGGGGCAGGCTCTGCGCACACTCAGGTTTGATTGCTTTTAGTGCTGTCAACCCCATGGGGTGCATGCTATTAGTCTCTCCAATTGACAGTGAGGAATCGGAGGCTTGGAGATTATTAGACACATTGGCTGGCAGCTGGGTGAGCTGTCCCCTCTCACCTCACGTACTCAAAGTGGATTGGCCACTTGGAGGGTGTCACAGGTGGGAAAGCTTTGAGGACACTAGGCTGGCTCAGGGAAGCCCCGTGACAGGCCAAGTGAGGCTAGGTCATGGCACCCTCTGTTAGGGCTCATCACATCACACTGGGGGCCTTGTCCATCTATGCAAGACACAGGGGTCGCCCTTTTGCCTCCTAACTCCAGCACCTGGTACCCGCCCTGTCGCTAGAGGAAATCTCCTTCTAATCTTCTGGGTCCTGTGAGCACAGCCAGGTGCCTGTGGACATGGGCAGTGCAGAGGCCAGCTGAGCAGGAAGGTGCTGGCATGAGGGGGACAGTCTGGTGGGCACTAAGACGTCCCCACACTCAGCTACAGACATGGCTTGCTAACTTATTCAGCCCTCAGGAATTATTTACAAAGCGCTGTAATAACCTGGGATTGCTCATGGCACCATGATATGTAGGAAAGAAAACATAATTTTTAATAAACCCTGGAATCTCAACTACATGAAAATACATAGAAATAGGACGGTAAACTACAAATATCCAAATACATCTTTCAGAGGTGGTATTAGGACTAACTTTTCTCCTTTTGCTGTTTCTGTATTTTCTTTTTATCTCCCTAAAATGAGATTTTGGCATTTTTATGAACAAGAAAAAAAAACTTTTAAGAGAAAAAATGTAAAGGTTGGCTGTTGACCCCCCTGGCTAGAACACTGGTTCCAAGGGGTCTGTGTCCTTTCAGATCCGGTCACATGCTGGACATACGGAGGGCATGCCTATCACTGTGAAGCCCTGGCCGCACCCTGGGCCAATAGAACCATCTGCTCAGACTCCTCCAGCAACACTGCTTTACAATTCGCCAGCCCTTTCCAACATCCATGAGCTGATCGGCAGAGAGGAGATTTTCTGCTCTGTTGAAGCTCTCAGGTCCCCATGGGGTGGGCAGTCATCCCATGCAGAAAGGCCTAAAGTCTTCAGGTCGGAGGTGGCAGCATCCTATCCATTGATCACTCCATGCACCACCACTGAATCTGGTATCTGCTCCACTCGTATAGGGGCAGGGGTGAGAAACAGTCTTGCTGGGATTGTCCCCTGCCCTTCCCCCAGGAAAAAGGCTGGGGTTGGAGGTGGAGACTAATCACAGTGTCTCCGTTCTGGGGATCTTGCAAGGAAGATAGTCCCCATAAAGTACTTTTGGCCCATGCTGAACACTTCACTACATTCAAGAAATGCTGTTGTCCTTATTGGTGCTATCATCCTCTTTCTTGCCCTGCGTGTTGTTACAGAACCCTCTCTGTTGACCACAATGGTAAGTACAGGAGCCTGCCCGCCCACACCACCATGCTGTTTCACCGTTTCATGGCCCTCCGAGCAGCAGATCCTTCTGGCTGGCAAATACAAAAAGGTTCCCAAGTTCTGACCTTAAATTTTAAATGCACAGAAGTGACACCTGCCATGAGCTTATTGCTGGCTCCCCTCAACCTCAGCAGGCCCTGCTGCATATATTCTGAGTCTGTATATTGCTGGAGACAGGACAGGCTTCCTGCACTTCTGAGCATCCTTGGAAGGTGCTACCTTGGCCTCAGAGCTGAGAGGTGCCTGCCACACCTTCTCTCCTTGCTAATGACAGCACACTTCCAACTTCCTTCAGGCTGAGCCTCTGAAAACTTAAATATGAATGAGCAGAAGTTCACAGGCTAAGTTAGGTGGTTTTGATTGTTCGCTTGTGACTCATAAAGCAACTATGGTTCAGGGGATGCCTGTGATGTTCCTTAGGTTGCCAAGTAGGAAAAATCTGGAGCCCTGGTAAAACCATCAGAGCCTCCGCCAACTCCCCGATACCCTCAGCTGGGGTTTCCCTGCCCACCCAGGCCACCTACCCACTGTTTCAGGGTCTGGAGCTTACTACAGGCCCACTGGAAGTCTAAGGGTTTGGCTGCAGGGTGCCGCAGCCAGAAGATGAGCTGGAAAGGCTGAAAGGGCAATGAATAGAGGGCGATAGAGGCTCCATCCTGGGCCCTGCTGCAGGCAGAGATCTGTCCCCTGCACTGGCCACTGGGTCTCCTCATATGAAACAGCCAAGTTCTCAGGCTGGAAAAGAGAACACCCAGCATTGGCGCTCCTCCAGACAAGAGGGCTGGAGCTGCATGCCAGCACACAGGCTGCTTCCTCGGCCCATTCTGCCCAGACAACTGCTATCCACCTGTGTTAGGCCATTCTCACATTGCTATAAAGGAATACCTGAGGCTGGGTAATTTAAAGAAAAAAGGCTTCATTGGTTCATGGTTCTGCAGGCTATGCAAGCATGGCACCAGCGTCTGCTTGGCTGCTGGGGAGGCTTCAGGGAGCTTTCACTCGTGGCAGAAGGCAAAGTGGAAGCAGGCACGTCACATGGCCAGGGCAGGAGCAAGGCGGGGGGGTGGGGGGTGGGGGTGCCACACACTTTCAAACCAGGTCTCATGTGAACTCAGGGAGAGAGTTTGCTTATCACCAAGGGGATGGCACCAAGCCATTCATGAAGGCTCCATCTCCATGATCCAAACACCTCCCACTGGGTCCCGCCTGCAACACTGGAGACCATATTTCAACATGAGATTGAGAGGGGACACATATTCAAAACATATCACTACCCTTCAAGTCCCAGCCTGCATGCCCTCCTTCCCAGGGCTGGCTTTCTGGTGAGTGTCAGCTGACTGGTCCTCTATCCAGTCAAAGGTCTGTCTCCCACTGGAGGCTGCGGGTCCCTTAACTCTATGTCTTCCTCCTTTTCCTGCTGCCTCATGCAAGGTAGGCAGTCAGCAAATCGATGATAAATGAATGAGGCAGTGAACGAAGAGGCCAGTTGATGTTATACTTCTTGGTTCACTGTTCTATCCTATGTTGCACTAGAACTTCATCCTCCAACATTTGCACCTTATTCCACCAACTCAGCTCCCCCAGGAGACCAGGAACTTGGGGCAGGACCCACATGATGCAGTGGAGGCGGAAGATCTGGCTTTACACCTTCAGGTTGAGGAGCTATTAAAAACAGCAGTCACTGCTAGTTGAATCTGGAATATCCATTCTCTCCTTCTTCCTTATTAACAGAATCCTTATCACACTGGGGGAGAAAATGTACCTAGAGAAAAACTACATTTCACAGCCTCCCTCACAGATAGGAGTGGACAATGAGGTGTAAAGGGAAGCTATTGAACCCTTTAAAGGGACTGATTCCAGCCGGGTGCGGTGGCTCACGCCTGTAATCCCAGCACTTTGGGAGGCCAAGATGGGTGGATCATGAGGTCAGGAGATTGAGACCATCCTGGCTAACACAGTGAAACTCCGTCTCTACTAAAATACAAAAAATTAGCCAGGCGTGGTGGCACGCACCTGTGGTCCCAGCTACTCAGGAGGTTGAGGCAGGAGAATTGTTTGAACCCAGGAGGCAGAGGTTGTAATGAGCCAAGATTGTGCCAATGCATTCCAGCCTGGGTGACAGAACAAGGCTCTATCTCAAAAAAAAAAAAAAAAAAAAAAAGAAAGAAAGAAAGAAAAGAAAAGAAAAGAAAAGAAAAGAAAAGAAAAGAAAAGAAAAAGGGACTGATTCCATTGGCACATGCCTTTTGCCCTTCCCACTTTCTCTTTCTTCTCTGGATTATGGATGTGATGAATGGAGCTCCAGCAACTCTCTTGGGCCATGAGACAACTTTGAGGATAGCAGTCAACTATTAAACACAGGGCAAAGCAGAAAGACAGAAAGAGTTTGGGCCCCTATGATCACAGAGCCCTCATGTGAAGCCTGAGCTGCCTGCCTGTAGACGTAAGAAAGAAATAAAGGAGTATGTTGTTTAAACCTCTGTTCTTTGGATTTTCTGTTCTATGTCACCATGGTAAGCAGCTTTCTAAGATGGTGTTGAATGATCCTTGCCTCCTCCCATTCATGATCTGTGTAATCTCCTCCCTTGACAGTAGGCTGAACCTAGTGACTTGCTTCTAACAAATAGAATATGACAAAAGTGATAGAATGTCACTTCTGTGATTCAGTTACAAAAGACCATGACGGCCACCTTGTTGATTCTATTGCCTCCTCAGCTTGCATGATTTGATGAACCAGCTGCCATGCTGGAGAGGAACTGTGGACAACTCAGTCCAACAGCCTGCAAGGAACTGAGTCCTGTCACCACCCACACACATGAGCTTGGAAGTGGCTCTTCCTGCAGTTGAATATTGCCTCAGCTGACACCTTGATTGCAGGCTCGGAGAGATCCCAGAGAAGGGAGTCAGCTAAGCAGAGCTCCAATTCTTTACCAGCATAAACCATGAAATAACAAATGTTTGTAGTTCAAGGCTGGGCACATGGGCTCGCGCCTATAACCACAGCACTTTGAGAGACCAACGTGGGAGGATCGCTTGAGTCCGGGAGTTCGAGACCAGCATGGGCAACATACAGAGACCCCATCCCTACAAAAAAATAAAATATTAGCCTAGTGTGGTGGTGTGCACCTCTGGTCCCAGCCATTTGGGAGGCTGAGGCAGGAGGATTCCTTGAGACTGGGAGGTTGAAGCTGCAGTGAGCTGTGATCACACCACTGCACTCCAGCCTGGGTGATAGACTGAGACCCTGTCTCTCTAAAAAAAAATAAATTAATTAAAAAATAAATGTATGTAGTTTCAGCTAAGTTTTGGGGTAATTTGAGGGGTAATTTATTACACAGCAATAGACAGCACAACCACCAATCCTAATCCTAATTGAGACCTGGAAGTGAGCCGCTCCCACTCTCCCCTTTGCTCTCAGTCCCCTCGTCTGGATAAGAGGCCGGGCTGGGTGAGCTCTAAGGTGCCTGCCACCTTTAAAATCCTAGAATCCTATGACTTACCCAAGGACAGGCCACAAGAAGCCCAGGTGCCAGGTCCCCTGACCCCATCCCTTGGGTGGCCAGGCTCGGGGGTCCATTTCCTCATGCCTGCTTAGTGCTGATTCTTTTGTTCATTGTGACTTGATGCTTCGAGACAGGGAAGGAAAAGAGGGATGTCAAGATGACCTTTCCAATGCCTGGCACTGGAGACTCGGCACCACTCAGCCCATGGCCACCTCCCTCTTGGCAGACTGGAGGCCTTCAGGGCCCAGCAAGCCCTGACGGCAACTCTTGCTGTTCATCAAGACAAGGGCCTCAGCTCTCTCAGCCTGGCCCCAGGGACTTGCAGCACGTGCTCAGGGCATGCTGCGGCCTGACTGAGCGCACCAGGTGAGGAGGAGGCCCAAGTGGGGCAGTCCTCATTCCTTAGATAGTTCTAGTCTTCTCGATCTATCAAAAATAAACCCCTGTGGGGAGCTCAGATTGGGCCAGCTTCAGGATGGGCGCAGGAGGGGGACAGTTATCTGCTGTGGGTGCACGGATTTCCGACACTTTGCTTTTTGCCAACAAGGTCACAGCGTGCACCTGGTGTTTCCAAGTGAGGAGGGCCGGGATGGAGGGAGGGTTGGAAAGTGGTAGCTGGAGAATGTGTGAGGACTCATTCCAGAAATCCCCAGGCTGCCCTAAATGCCAGGCCCCACAAACAGCTCAGGCCTCAGTCCCTGGGCCTCTGCCGGCTACTCCATAGCCATTAGGCCAGCTCACAGACCTGCCACGTGGCAGTCAGGAGCACAGATCCATGCTTCAACAACTGTGGGACCCAGAGCAAGCAGGACTGGCTATATAATTTGCAAGGCCCAGTCGGGGTGGGGTGGGGTGGGGGCGGGGAAGAATGAAGGGCTTCTTGCTCAAAATAAAAATTTCAAAACAGTGACTATGGAGTATTAACCAAACATGAACCCTTCTGAGTGTGAGACCCCATACATCCGCATGGGGTGCAGGCCCAGGAAGCCAGCTGGTGAGCAAGGCATCCCCCAGGACCCGCCGGAAGAGGGTAGGCCAGACTGCAGCCACAGTTCACGACACCAAAGAAACTGTCCGCTGCACATTGCAGGAGTGCGGGAAGGGAGCAGATAGGAGGGGGGGCTTGTGTTTATAGGAGGGACCTGTGGCACAGGAGAGGTAAAAATTCACCTCTTTGGTCCATGTCATCTGGTTGATAGGAAACAGTCCTCTAAGAAATTGTTCAGGAGCCTGTATCACACAGTGCATAACTAAATGCCAGATATTCTGAAAGAAAACGATCTGAGTGGGTTCCCATATCACTGGGCCTGGCCCTAACCCCACCTCACACATTCTCCAGCTACCACTTTCCAACCCTCCTTCCATCCCGGTATATCCTCACCTTGGCCTGCTCACCTAAGCCAGTCACCTTCATCTATAGGCCTCATTCCTATACCTATAAATAAGAACAATATCTTAAAAAAAATCCCAGAGTTTAAGAACATAAAAATCAGCTTTAAAACACAAAAGAATTTGAATTGGCCGGGCGCAGTGGCTCACGCCTGTAACCCCAGCACTTTGGGAGGCCGAGGCAGGCGGATCACGAGGTCAGGAGATCGAGACCATCCTGGCTAACATGGTGAAACCCCGTCTCTACTAAAAATACAAAAAAATTAGACGGGCGTGGTGGCGGGCACCTGTAGTCCCAGCTACTCCGGAGGCTGAGGCAGGAGAATGGCGTGAACCTGGGAGGTGGAGCTTGCAGTGAGCCGAGATCGTGCCACTGCACTCCGGCCTGGGCAACAGAGCGAGACTCCATCTCAAAAAAAAAAAAAAAAAAAGATTTCTAGTTACATATTATTAATATCAATAATGACGACAATAATGAGGACAATTTTGCTTTAATTCGACCAAATCCTTCAAATGCACTACAAACTTGCCCTTTTCTGCGAAGTCTTAAGAATCCCAGTGGAGGTGCTGATGCCCCTGCTCTCCATCCTGGGTGCATTCCCCAGCTGAGGGTCTCCCAGGCATTTCTGCCAACTGTACACTGACCAGAGGGAATCCCCGCCTGAGCTTCCTCCTGCACCCTGAATGCTGCCACGCTCCCACCAGATACAGAGCCCCCTGAGGATGCCCAGGGTGAGAGGAACAGGAGAAAACTTCACAGGCATCCTCTAAAAATGTTTCTGCTCATCTGAAGGCAGGACATGGGCTGTAAACACCAGCCCAGCTGTGGTTCCCCTGCTGCTGGGCCTCCCAGATCCCCGCTGCCTCCATTCCCTGATCCGCGGCAGCCAGCCCCTCTGGAACAAGAGGAAGCCCCCAGATGTTTTGCAGTGATTCCCTTTGTTCCTCTTTCCCTGGGGCCCAAGGAGCTAAAGGCCACCTGTGAACGGCAGGCAGGCTTGGATTCTTTCCGGCTGATGAGAGCGATTAGTCCCCACCACTCCCTGCTAATTGCTATCCTCAGCACTGCCAGGCAGAGGCCTGCACAGTCTCCAACTGTTAACAATGACAAAAGTTGCGTGTCATGGGAATGACAGTGGCCGGGGCAGGCTCGCGCTGTTATTAATCCACTCACTGTACTTGAGTGGTTGCCCAAGCACAGCTTCTCCCATGAGGCCAAGCCCCAGCATCCACTCCTTGCCCACATGGGAACAGAAGGCCAGGGAGAGCTATTTTCTTTTTATTTTCTTTTCTTTTTTTTTTTTTTTTTTTTTTGGAAACAGGGTTTCACTCTTGTTCCCCAAGCTGGAGTGCAATGGCGCAATCTCGGCTCACCACAACCTCTGCCTCCTGGGTTCAAGCGATTCTCCTGCCTCAGACTCCCGAGTAGCTGGGATTACAGGCATGCGCCACCACACGCAGCTAATTTTGTATTTTTTAGTAGGTTTCTCCATGTTGGTCAGGCTGGTCTCGAAATCCCAATCTCAGGTGATCTGCCCATCTCAGCCTCCCAAAGTGCTGGGATTACAGGTTTGAGCCACTGCACCCAGCCAGGAGAGCTATTTTCAAACCAACCAGGGAAGTTGGGGTCTCTCGGCAGCTGGAGAGCTTTACAATAATGTATTCACTGGTATCTAGGTTAATTGCGTCAAGGGTGAGAACTGCTCCTAAAACCCACAGATAATACTGGGGTCTTTCAGTAGAAAAAGTGCAGCACTGACCAGGCATAGTGGCTCACACCTGTAATCCCAGCGCTTTTGGAAGCAGAGGCAAGAGGATCACTTGCAGCCAGGAATTTGAGACCAGCTGGGGCAGCAAAGTGAGATCCCATCTCTACAAAAAAATTTTTTTTTAACTAGCTGGGCATGGTGGTGCATGCCTGCAGTACCAGCTACTTAGGAGGCTGAGGTGGGAGGATTGCTTAAGCCCGGGAATTGGAGGCTACAATGAGCTATGATTGTGCTACTGCACCCCAGCCTGGGCCACAGATCGAGACCCTGTCTCTAAGAAAAAAGAAAAGAAAAGAAAAGAAAAAGTGCAGCACCAGAAATCCAAAGGGCTGGATGGGTCCATTACTTACTCTAACTATCAATTTCCAAGTCTGTAAAATGGGGTTACAAGTACTGGCCCTGCCTACCTGCCAGAGTTGCAGCGAGGGTTAAATGAGGCAATGGGCACCACAATGATAGCTATGTGAGTGGCTACTGGGAGCTAAGCCTTTAGCTGCATTGTCTTCAGTTCTGCCTCTAATCTGAAGAATGGAGCCCTAGAAATGAGGAAACTGAGGCCCAGAAAGGTTCAGACACCAAGGTCACACAGCAGGTAAGGGCACATACTGGACGTGGGGCCAGGGACCTGCCAGGCTGGTGTTGACCTTTTCTTGACGCTGAGTCTGTCTTCTCCCATGTGTCCTGCTCAGAGCTCCGGGCCAGCCTGTTCTGTCCTTGTGGGCAGCCATTGCCTGGAGCTGTGGGTACCACATCAGAGGGCAGCCCATCCACAGCCAGCCTGGGACCCACAAGGTGGGGTGATGGGAAGACTGCCTTAGAAGAGTCAGGGTAATTATAATGAGTGAGGCCATCGGACTGCCTCCTGAGCAGATCTGAGCTATAGAACATGAGATGGGTCAGCCAGTCTCCATTGACAAGGGAGATGGATCAGTCAATAGACAGGAGCTGAGATGTGCTAGGAACATCTTCCTGCACTTTCCAGGTTGGTTTGGAAATAGCTCTCCCTGGCCTTCCCTTCCTGAATAAGCAGGTCCCAGGGGCTTCTTCCATTTCTGAGATCCACCTGTTTCAGTCCATATGCACCTTACAACATGTCCTGTAATGCTGTGTCTGGCTGTGTCTGGCTGACTCCAGCTCTCACTCCATGGCTGTTGTCTAAGTTCCTCTGGGAGAGGACTGATATTCATACTATGGGGTAAATGACTAACATAATAAGCAGGTCTCAGTGGCGGGGGCAGGGTGGAGGGTGAGGAGTGGCAGAAGCCAGTGGAAGCTGGGAAGTAGCACAGAAAGAGGGGCAGGAAGTCATCTGAAATGGATGTCTGACTTTTCCCAATTTGCATGCTCCCAAGGGTGTGGTCATCCTCTTCTGGCCTCTGGCAAAGGCAGTGCCTGGAGGGAGTCCCACCCTGATAAAGGCCTGGCCTCCTGGGCAGTGTGGTAAGGGAAGGGCAAAGGATTTGATGTCCAGAAGCCCAAATCTAGTGGCTCTGCCATTAACTGTGTGACCTTGGGCAAGTCACCGCCCTGGGCCACCCCAGTCTTCCTTCTCTGCAGAAAGGGTACATTGGACTATTTCACTCCGAGGCCCTGTCCAGTTCTGATCCTTCCAATTCTGAGGTGTTTATTCACTTTCTTCCCTGCCCCCTTTCCCACAGGCCTCCTGGTTGACACAAAGGCAGGGGCAGGCCGGTTCCGGGCAGGCCCAGCAAGGTCCATGCCCCTTGGGCACCAGCTGCGCTGCACAGCAGGCCCTGCTGTCCTGGCTTTGGCTTCGGGCCAGTGTTCTGCCCTTTCTGGCATCCAGTGTGGCCTCAGAGCAGCAGCTGAGGCTGGATTCCAGACTAAATATGGAGCCCCAGAGCCAGGCTTCTGCCTCATGAGGCTTGGGTCCCAAACTTCCACGGCTATGGACTCGCATACCACCACTCCCCCGCACCCCTGAAATGCTGATCCACAAACTCTGCACATGGGCAAAGGCCAGACACAGGTCAGGAGGGCCAGAGCAACAATGAACTTCCAGAGCAATCAGAAAAACAGTAGCACAAGGCACTCGCCTGTAAAGGAAAGCAGGGGCAGGCCTACCAGCTCAACCCAGCAGAGAGGGATGCATGACCGTACGTCCCAGAGCACAGACAAGCTTAGTTTCCAAAGGGGAAAATGACAAAAAAGTGAAAGAATAAAAGTGATGCTTCTGTGAGGTGGCTCTGCCCCACCCTAGGCTGAAATATGTAATCTCACCCGGAAAGATGGCCCAAGTGACCTCTGTCCTCCATCTCCCAGCTCCCCCCACACAAAGAAGCATCCAAGACTAGCAAAATGTTTATTAATGATACAGGTCTTACAAATACAATGCTGAGAGCTTTCAACCTCAAAGGCCAGCTGAATCCACCCCCAAGGTGAACCAGTGTGACCCACACCTCACGGTCCCTCTCTAGCACCACAAAAACAAGTGACATGGACCACACTGCATTAGCTCAGCTCTGTCCTCCCTCCTAAAAGGCACGTTGGACCCCTAACCCCTAGGACCTGAATGTGGCCTTATTTGGAAATAGGGTCTTCATAGATGTAAACAAGTTAGGATGGGGTCATACTGGAGCCCTAATCCAGGGACTGGGGTCCTTATAAGAAGAGGGAAATTTGGACACAGACACACACGAGGAGAGCACGTGTGAAGATGGAGGCAGGCAGGGGACCGGCACAGCCTTGGATCTGCCAGCCCTGGCATGCCAAGGACTGTTGGGAGCTGCCTCGAGCCAGGAGAAAGGCTGGAACAGACTCCCCCTGACAGCCCTCAGAAGGAAACAGCCCTACAGATACCTTCATTCTGGACTTCCAGCCTCCAGGACTAAGAGAATGAGTTTCTGCTGTCTTAAGCCCCCCAGGTTGTGATAGTTCATGACAATAGTCCTGGGAAACTCATACACGCAGGCATGAGAATCCCTGCCACAAACCCCCAATGACGTGACCCAGCATTTGCCCCTTCCCGGAGCCCTGGTTTTCTTAAAAAGTTGGGCTGGATTTGCTCTGATATGCAGCCCAAGGGTCTTGGATCTACTTAACCTCTGGAGGATTATAGGAGACGGGGGCGCCGGGTACATGTAGAGAGGGAGGGGAAAGGGAAAAGGCCGGTGCCCTCAGCCACAGTGTGGCTGAGGAGGTGACAGAACAATCAGAGGGAAAAGTCTGACCTTGATCAAGGATAAGTCCAGTTCAGCTGTGCAAGCCTGCACTGGGCTCCTCCTGAGATGGGGAAGGGTAAAGAAAGACAGCAGTGACTCCCACAGGGAGCCCGCCACAGGACAGTGGTGTTCTTTGTTTTAAATTTGGATCAAAGCAATAAAGGAAGACTGGGAGCGGGAGAGACTGGAGGCAGAAGCATCAGTGGTGGAGAGAATCCCGTAGGAGGCCAGACCTCAGAAGATGCAGCCAGGAGAAGGAAGGACGGATGTGGAGCAAGCCGGGCAGGGGCAGGACAGACAGGTCAGGGAGGGTGGGGGCAGGGGTCAGGAGAGGCAGGATGCCATATGTTTGGGGGACCAGTTAGGTGACAGGAAAGCCAGACAGGGACTGTGGATGAGGATCGCGAGCTAGATTTGGAACCACGTGGTCTGAGACATCTGAGGTCCAGAGGTCCCTGAGGCAGCCAAGTGGGAGCTGGATTGGGCTCAGAAGACAGGCCTGGTGTGGAGCACACAGGTGCCAGGCAGGGCCACCTGAGAGGGCCAGAGGGTCTAGGAACAGAGCAAGTGGAGAAGCGGCTGGGATGAAACCCCACCTTTGACAGGCCACAGAGAATGGGTTCTGGGGAAGGCTGGAAAGCATGAAAGGCCTGGGGTGGTAGAGAAAGTAGAATCAGGGAGACTGGGGAGGGGGGTGTCCTCTGTGGGAGAGGTCGTGAGGATGCGAGCAAGGAAGAATGCCCATGCAGCTGCCACTTAGGAGAGTCCCAGTAATTCCCGGCTCCCCACAAGGCACGGAGGTCCTCGAAGGTTTGCTCACTTCTGAGCCTCCCTGGGGAGATGCCCCATAAACAGTTACTGAGAAAGGAGAGAAGGAAGAGGTGGGATGAGCCAAGAGAGTAATTTAACCACATTTTCCCAATGTCAAGCACATCCATGCCTTCTCTCAGCAACTCCACAGACCCCAAGATGCCTTTGGTAAAATGGAGAAAGGCGATTGGCTATGTGGAAGTAGTCCTCTTTTCAGACACACTTAAAACAGCATAAATCAGGTAGAAATTTGATGGAATGCAAAAACGTCAAAATGGATTTTGTTGGCCAGGCGCGGTGGCTCACGCTTGTAATCCCAGCACTTTGGGAGGCCGAGGTGGGCAGATCACGAGGTCAGGAGATCGAGACCACGGTGAAACCCCGGCTCTACTAAAAATACAAAAAATTAGCCGGGCGTGGTGGCGGGCGCCTGTAGTCCCAGCTACCCGGAGAGGCTGAGGCAGGAGAATGGCGTGAACTGGAGAGGCGGGGCTTGCAGTGAGCCAAGATCTTGCCACTGTACTCCAGCCTGGGTGACAGAGCAAGACTCCGTCTCAAAAAAAAAAAAAATGGATTTTGTTTTTTATAACCCAGATGCTAAAGAAAAAATCTAAAGCTAACCTGTCTTACAGATGTCATAATCTTTTGGGGGAAAAAAGAAAAATATAGCTAGAACTCGAACTTGCAGATATTTAGAGCTGAGAATGACTTGGAAGTTTACTTAGTCACAGCCTCTCCTTTTACAGATGAGAAAAGTGAGGCCCCAAAAAGCTGGCTTGCCCACAGTCAGGCCATGCATTAGTAACACAGCCAGGACTAGAACCCAGGCCTCTCAACTCCCTCCCAGGCCTCTGCTATCCAGCATGCCACAGCACAGACCAGACCAATGCCAAGCAAAATCAGATTCCATGCAGAACACCATGATGCCCACATTGGTAGCTGGGAGGTTTAATTGTATTAAAACTTGTATCCTCAATGGCTTGGAGTTTTCGTTATTATTTTTAAAAGTGGCAGCTGGGCACGGTGGCTCATGCCTGTAATCCCAGCACTCTGGGAGGCCGAGGTGGATGGATCATGAGGTCAGGAGTTCGAGACCAGCCTGGCCAACATAGTGAAATCTTATCTCTACTAAAAATACAAAAATTAGCCAGGCATGGTGGTGCGCACCTGTAGTTCCAGCTACTCAGGAGGCTGAGGCAGGAGAATCGCTTGAACCTGAGAGGCAGAGGTTGTGGTGAGCTGAGATCGTGCCACTGCATTCCAGTCTGAGCAACAGAGTGAGACGCCGTCTCAATTAAAACAAACAAACAAAAAAAACAAAACAAAAAAAGAAAGTGGCTTAGTTCGGTTTTTACAACACTAGAGTGGCCACAGTGGCTTGTGTAGGTTGTACAGCTGTGTTCTTAACAGGGGAGCCTGGCAGGGACCCAGGACAGGTTGAACTTACCTGGGTGCCACTCACTAAGCCCTAAACTTAGGTTGGTGCTGTATCAGACAGGGAAGAAGCACTTTTTCTAATGTTCCCAAAGACACTGTGTAGGAGTGGTGGCCTGATACCGCTTTGGAGTGAATCTGTTCCAAGCCTCTGTGTCTGGGTAGAGATAATATTTTTTGAAAACTGGAAACTAAGGATGTACCCTATAAATTAAGACTCTAACTAAAATAAAAGAAAGACATAAGAACATCAAAAATAGCAAAATGAGCAGAGCACAAACAGCAAATTTATAAAGGAAGCAACAGAAACAGGTTATAAATTCCTGAAAAATCTTCGCAGTGACTAGCCAAAGAAACGCAAAGGAAACTTTGGTACAATTTTATATCTATCAAATTTAAGGCCGGGCGTGGTGGCTCACGCCTATAATCCCAGCACTTTGGGAGGCCGAGGTGGGCAGATCACTTGAGGTCAGGAGTTTGAGACCAGCCTGGCTAACATGGTGAAATCCTGTTTCTACTAAAGATACAAAAATTAGCCGGGCATGGTGGCATACACCTGTAATCTCAGCTACTTGGGAGGCTGAGACAGGAGAATCACTTGAATCAAGGAGGTTGCGATGAGCTAAGATCGAGCCACTGCACTGCACTCCAGCCTGGGTGACAGAGCAAGTCTCCATCTCAAAAAAATAAAAAAATAAAAATAAAAATAAAAGTGTAGAAAAGAATGCTGATCTCCATTGTCGGGGAAACAAGTGCTGTCAGTCCTCTAACGGTAGTGAAAACATGTGCAACCTATCTTCTGCTGGGCAATTTGGCACGAGTATTTTAAAACTCGTTAATATATGTAGAACCTAGAAATAACCAAAGATGCCTTTGACATTTCACTTACAAATATGTCTCTAGGAAAAGTGAGGGCAGAGGCCACCACCCCTGCAACAGGCATCCTCATCGCATCCTTAGCTCTTGGAATCAGCATCACCATCATCACAACACACAGAAGCAAGAGTTCACCCAAAGGGAAAACATTTGCAGGTTATTTTTTAAAACTCAACTATAAAGATTTATGAAATTGAGGCAGGAAAACAAAGCATTAGAAAATAATCTATATGAAACAGAAAGAGAGGCACATCTGTGAGCAGCAGGCGTGCTCAGTGGCTGGGTCGACGGCTGAAAGGCTCTGAGCCAATTCTGTCCCTGGGAGGTGGGAACAGTGGTCAATGCCCCTTAACAAAGTCCCAGAGAGCGTCTTCAGGCTGGAGTAGATTGCAATGCTTGGATGCTCTAGCCCCTCCTAGGGATGGGATGAAAATGCCAAGCGTCCCTGTCCACAGCTTCGTGTCTTAAAAATGTAGATTCTTCAAAGAGTTTTGGAGGATGGGCCACCTGCCAAGTCTCCAGGGGAAATAGTACTGTCATCCTTCCCAGCAGGTCACCCCCAGGGTGTGGATGGTGTGGGTGTCCAGGCTGTATTCCCAGGCCCCATCTCAATCACACAGAATGCCATGGGATCCTCTGAATGGCTTCAGCAATGAATGCCACACACTAGCACTTCTTGAACTCTCCTTAAGGCTAGGACAGGGCAGGAGCAAGACTGCTACCCTTGGGGATCCAGAGATAGGGTTTAGAGAAGCCCACTTTCCCCACTTTCTAAAAGGTGAATGTTTTGTCATCAATATCCAAATGAGTTTTGCATTCTGCTCTCTATCCATCCCTGTATTTCAACATAAAGATCAATTTTCTTGCACGATCTTCAAATGGTGTTAACACCCCAAGAAGATGCACCACTTTAACCTGGCAGCTTGGTCTGCCCTGGCACATGACAATGCTCTGGGTTTGAGAAATGTGGCTACACATTGTTCCCACTGCTCCTCCACCTCTGCCCTATCCACAGTCTTCACCCTTCCAAGGAAAATTACAGAAAACACAAAGACACACGCACGGAACAAAGAGAAGTGATCTCTGTCCCCCAATAGGTGCCTCTGTCCTTTCAGAACAACTGATGGCCTTCTGGGGCAATGGAAACCACCCTTACTTGGATCTGGGCAATGATTATAGGGGTATAAACATTTGTCAAAATCCCTCAGGCTGTGTACTTAAGATTAATGCATTTTACTGTATGTGAATTATGCTTCAGTAAAGTACTGATAATACACTAAGAGGGGACAAAACATTGATGGCTACAGGAAGCACAGTCTGTAAACAAAACGGCACAGAGCCAGGTTCCTGGCCTTGGAGATGTCAGGGATGGGAGAGCTTGGAGAGGACTGGGTTCAGCATGGTGGGGAGACAGTCAGAGGAGGCCTGCACTGAACATCGCCAAACTCAGGTCTCCTCTCCAGTTTGGGATGGCCTGGGCAAGTCACCAAACCTCTCTGGGCTTCTGTTTCCTTGTCTAGAAGTGGGTTAGATCTGTGGTGTGCAAATGGAGAGCTTATGAAAATGCAGGTTCTTGGACTCTGTCCTAGCTCCTACATCAGACACAATGGGAGTTTGGGGTACAGAAATCAGCGTTTTGATAAGCTCCTGGGTGATGGCAATGTTCAGGGCCCAGGACATTTGGGAACTGTGGACAATGTGCTTATGAAGGTCCTGACCTCCAGTAGTAACAGTCCCTGGTTTCTTGTGCAAAGAACAGCAACATATGGCTAACAGAATTGTGTAAATAAATAAGACAATCAGAGTTGGGTGACACAGAAAGGCTTCCCATCTTATACTATCTCCAATCAGAAGCCTAAATCTAGACCATAAATCTCAAAGGGTGATCATATACAGTTGCGCAGCTTGTGTACTGCTCAAAAATATCCATCCTAGAGAGCAAGTGAGGGCCAAAAGCCAGCTCAAACCCTATTTGTTATGCCCTGTGCCCTGGTACAAGGCTGCAGCCAGCTGGGTGGGAAGAGGGGAGGCAGGGGCTGCTTTCTTCAAAATTCATCCACCAAGATAAGAGATGTCTATTTCCGATTCTCACAAAGGTGCTGTAAGGGTTATAGAGGCCCTGTCTGAAAAAGGACAAGAATCATGAAACCGTTCCTATTCTTTCTACAAAGCATGTGTTTTCAGCCCTGTCTCCCTAAACACAAGAGAAGTGAGTGACTTAATATTCAAGGCACTTCCTGTCCTGCTTCTTCCCATCATTCCCCAACTTCATCCCAGGATCCTTGGCACTCGCTTTCCCCAGACATGACATGCCTTCTGTCCATCAATGCTCAGGTTGGGCTGCCCCTGCCACCTGCCCAACTTCCCACTGGTCGACTGCCCAGTTGTTGGTGCCTCCTACAAGCCCTCGTGGTGGAATCGATCCTCCCTCCCTGCTCATGTGCCCAGCATGGAGGACGGGGTAGTGAAGAAGACAGGCATGTTGCCGGCCCTTGCGGACCTGAGGATCTTGGTAGAAGATGATTAAAACACTAATTACAGCAAAGCGTGAGTGTGGAGAGTGCCTAGCAGGAGGGCACACTGTCTGTTAATTACAAAACGGAGATCGGCGCCCTCTAAAAATAGTCTGACTCCTTTCCCCACCAAACTACAAATCTAAGAATAATGCGACCTGAACTCAAAACTCTCCTGGGTTTGGTAACACTCTCATCCTCATGATGCCTAAACACTTCACATTCTAAGAAAATTAAGATAACAGGGCATTCATTAACATTTTCTGCAGCATCTAATTTCACAAACTGTGAATTCCTTTCCCCCGGTCTGCCTCCTTGTCCTTCCTCACCCTTTGGGAGGCCTAAGACTCTTAGGGCCAAAGCACTGTTGGCCCCACCCAGACAGGGCCAGATTTCCCCATGGCCAGGTCATGCGTGGGGGTCACACCAGGTGCAACTGGGGCTGTGCTCAGGCTCTGTCCAGTCCAATGGCCCAGCTGGCCCCCTAAAGGCCAGCAGTTCCCATCTGGGCACTCCCCCATCATCCTCCTCCCTCCCCTCCACCGCAGCAGACATGGGGCAGAGAGGTGGGGCATGCCCTGGGCATACCAGAGGTGCTGACCCTCAGCTGCCCATCTCTAAATGGCATGATGAAAGCGATTCTGCAGCACTGGCCTGCTCTGCTGAGAAAGGAGGAAGAGTGCCCAGGAGCATGGAGTCTGGAGCCATGAGCTGGGGGTTCAGTCCAGGCTCTGCCCCTCACTAGATGTGGCACTTCAGGCAATTGCTGAAGTCTCTATGCCTCAGTTTCCTTATCTGTAAGACCGGCCAACCCCACAGGGTTGTTCTAAGGACTAAACGAACTAGAGGTAATAAAACGTCTATTAGCGCAGAGCAACATCTCTAACCCTGTTACTACCACCACCACCACTACTGCAAGCACTCCCACCACCACCTCTGCACCACCACTAACCTATGCTAGCAGGGAGTCCAGGAAGGTCACAGCCGTCCCTGGGCCCAGGCACCACGGCACATGGGGGAAGGTCAATGCAGCGCAATGTGCCTCAGGAGCCCATGTGAAGCACACAGGGGACCCTGAGGCAGGAAGGCATGATGTGGTCCTGCGCAGGCAACAAAGACGCCCCTCATGTGCATGAGGCCCCCAGAGAGCCAGACAGAACCAACCCCATTCCCAGGTACCTCCTTTATCCCCAGGAGCCCATCATTAGGCCCTGAAGGACCTTCTGTGAAAATGTCTCCCTCTCCCCTTCTTCTCTGTTCCCACGGGTGTGTCCGCACCATGCGTGGTCCATGACCTCCCTGCCCTGCCCCATGGAGGCCAGCTTCTCACGCCTCCTGCCCCCTGACGCCTTGCCGAGACTCTACTCTCCGGCCCAGGACCCTTCCTCTGACACTGCCAGCTGTCTCGGCCAAGTCTTGCCATGCTTCCTTGCTGGCCAGAGGGTGAGTGCAGCACCACACTCTCAGGGTACCCGGTCCCCCCACACCCCACCCCGCCTCCCACTTCTTGAAACCCACGGCCCCTCAGATGCCAAATCGCACAGGAGGTCCCTCAGGGAGAATACAGTGACATCCTCCCTGTCCAATAAGGGTCCCTCTCCACCCAACTCCAAACCCATCATCCTTCTGGGTCTGCTCACTCCTCAGACAAGGTCTGCCCCGTTTTGGCCCATACGACCTCCCCTTCCCCTGAAAGCCCCCAGCACTTATTTCCAAACCATTCCCTTTGCCACTTAATCACACTTTTCCTCGTGGAGAACTTTAACTCCTTCCCATCTGCTGTCCCTCCCCGCCTTGCTATGACCGATAATAACACCTCCCTGGTGCCAGGTGTATAAGCAGGGCTTAATAAGCTCTTGCAGGACGGATACTCACGCTAGCTCTCCAGTCCTGTGCAGGCAACAAAAAGCAAGAAATGAGGTGGAAGGGGTCACTGGCTGCCCGACCCCTGGGGCACACTGGACAGGGGTGGGGGGACCCTTCTCCCGGACATCTTTACCAGCAGAGAAAGCACTCGCTTCCCTAGCCAAGTGGCTCTTCCTCTCTCTCCCCTCAGATGAAGTGCAGTGGTTAAGGCAGTGCCAGAAAGAGACTCTGCAGGGACACAGCAAGAAGAGGAGAACCTGCCAACCCAACTCAGGCATGGGCCACGGAAAAAAAGAGAAATGGGAAAAAAAGCTCTTGGAACCCAGAGATAAGATGAGGGCAGAGCTAAAACACAGCCTGAAAACCTAAGAGGGTGGCAAGAATTATTTCTGAAAATACAGTAGCAAAGTCTAATTTTCGACACAGGGCAGATAAGTTACACAAATCATGCTGGGATGTGGTAGGTCTCAGGAATTTAACAACAACAACAAAAAAAGAAACAAAAAAACAAAAACAAAAAAAACCATCAAACTCAGTCATCAGCCCCTGCATTTGCAAAAACACTATTTGCTGTCTCACCTTCTCTCACTGTGAAATGGAAAATCTATAAAAAGGGATATCAGAGAGCTGCTGCTGGAATGACGCTGAAGGAAGAATGTGTAATGGCACGGCAAAACTGTGGCATCACATTGCTAAATGGAGAGAAGACAGCCCCCGGGCAGTACTGCAGAAGGCTCTCATCTCTGGAAAGCAATACATGTGAAAGCGGTGTCAGCGGGGCTGGGCCGTGACGCCTGCAGCCAGTGGATTAGTTGATATCCAATCCCGTGCCCCCCACCCTGGTGAATCCACATCCTGCCAGGCCTCCCAGGGGACTTGTCCTCCTCTGAGGTTCAGGTCAGAACTCTAATCCTTGAGGTGGGGAGTGGACGTGGAAACCAGGCTGCAGGGCGGGGGAGCCAAAATTCCAAGAAAGAACTCCTCAGGATGGGAGGAGGAGCCCTGCACACTGGGACAGGCAGGACAGAGTACCCAGAAAGACGATGGTCCGGTAAACATGGGAATGACAGTCCCAGCAGAGAGGGTCCCGAACAGTGATCCACAGTCAAAAACCTCATTTTCTAAGTAGTAGTGTGGTGCTCCCACCAATGGGCCAGGGGGCCCAAAGGTGTTCAGGTTAAGTTCAACTTCAGGATGTGTAGAAAGCAACACAGGTGAGGTGTGATGGAAATGAAGGTGCCAAGGATGTTACCACTGAAGGCGGGTGGTTGGCACAGGGCCCCTGAGAGTGAGAATGTCTCCCCAGCCTCCACCCTTCATTCTTCAGTACTAAATTCTAATGAGCAGTATCTACACAGAGATACCTTGGAATGGAGGAAGGGGCCTTGAGGCTACACTGTCCCTCTGCTCTAACTCTTGTTTGCTGATTGGAGATGTGTCATTGACCTCCTGAGGAGACCCACTCACTAAAAAGGCCCCAGTGCCAGTGACCCGCACCAAGCACTCTACCAGTGACCATAGCCACGGTAACCGCAGACTCTGGCTTTCTGGTAAATTGGCTCCCACTTGGATGGGCAGCTAACCTGAGCCTCTAACAATATACAAACCTGTAGCAGAACTCTCACCCAGCTGGCAGACAGGGACTAAGCAACCAGCTTTTTTATTTCTCAGTAGATGAATGGGTGGACAGACTGATTGATGGACAGATGAACAGACGGATGGATGGATGGAGTACCACTTGAGTGAATCACTTGTCCATCAGAGACATCATAGTTCCTTCATTTAATTATCTAACTTGTGAACATTTTTTGTACGAATGGATGAGGGTCTCCAAGAGGGTCATGACTGGGAAAGTTTACACCTGATTTGGGAGTCAGAAATATAGGCATGAAAAAATATACATACACACTAATGTGGGGTTTTTTGATCCCATGCAACTCCTCCTTCATGCCCTTCCCCTGAAGCAGTTGAATGCTCGCATCCTGAGAGACTAATAAAGACACAAAGAGACCTGAGTACACCGAGATCCATCTGAGAAAGGGACCCTGGGAGTTAGGCTCGAGGTTCTGGGCTGGCAATGCAGGCCTTCCTAGAGCAGCAGGGATGCCTGGTACTTTGAGGCAGGCTAGCGGATGTGTGTGTGTGGGTTTGGGGGGAAGAAAAGGAGAGAACTAAGTTACTTTTTAGTAGGAACGAGGCATATAAGAAAAACAAAAGGCAATTCAATGGAAAAAACATTTTCAACAAATATTGCTGAGACAACTGGGTATCTACATGTAAAAGAGTAAAGATGGCCAGGCATGGTCATCCCAGCACTTTGGGAAGCTGAGGCAGGCAGGTCACTTGAGGTCAGGAGTGTGAGACCAGCCTGGCCAACATGGAGAAACCCCATCTTTACTAAAAATACAAAAATTAGCTAGGCATGGTAGCATGCACTGTAGTCCCAGCTACTCAGGAGGCTCAGGAGGGAGAATCACTTGAATTTGGGAGAATCACTTGAACCTGGGAGGCAGAGGTTGCAGTGAGACAAGATTGCGCCACTGCACTCCAGCCTGGGCAACAGAGCAAGACCCCATCTCAAAATAATAATAATAATAATAATAATAAGCTATGAGGGTACCACTGCACTCCTGCCTGGGTGACAAAGTGAGACACTGTCTCTAACAAAATGAAACAAAACAATGAAGCTGAACCTCTAGCTCACAACATATACAAAAATTAACTCAAACTGCACCACAGACCTAAATGTCAGAGCGTTTTACAACCATGAACCTCTTAGAAGAAAACAAAAATAAATTGTTGTGACTTTGAAATAGCCAACAATTTCTTAGACATGACACCAAAAGCACATCAATGAAACAGTAAGTAAAGGAGATAAATTGCACTTCACCAAAATTAAAAATATTTATGCTTCAAAGCAAATCATCAAGTGAAAAGACAATGCACGGAATGGGAGAAAATATTTGCAAATTCTGGTAAGGGTCTAGTATTCAGAGTATACGAAGAACTCTTACAATTCAACAATAAAAAGACAAATAACCAAACTAAAAGTTGGGCAAACAATTTGATAGACATTTTTCCAAAGATATACACTTGGATAAACATCTAAACCTGAGCTTTTAACACTAAAAAGCATACAAAAAGATGTTCAATGTCATTAGTCATCAGGGAAATGCAAATCAAAACCACAATGAGATACCACTTTACACCCGCTAGGATGACTATAATCAAAAAGACATAATAACAAGCGTTGGTGAGGATGTAGAGAAACTGGAACCCTCAAGCATTGCTAATGGGATTGTGAAGTGGTGCAGCCATTTTGAAATACAACCTGGCAGTTCTTCAAAAGGTTAATATAGAGTCACTATACCACCCAGCAATTCCAATCCTAGGTATATACCCAAGAGAATTAGAAACATACATCCACACAAAAACCTGTACTTGAACGTTCAGAGCAGCATTATTCATAATAGCCAAAATATGGAAACAACCCCCAAAGCTCCATCCATTGATAAAGGAATAAATAAAATGTAGAGTAACCACCTAATGGAACATTACTCCACAATAAAAAAAAAAAATGAAGAGCTGAGATATGCCACAACATGGATGAACCTTGAAACTATTACACTAAGTGAAAGAAGCCAGTTACAAAAGAGAACATATTGTATAACTCCATGTATATAAAATGTCCAGAATAGACAAATCTATAGAGAAAGCACATAAGTGGTTGCCTAGGGCTGAGGAAGCTGGGGAAAAATGAGAGTTATGGTAATGGGTGTAAAAGGTGAAGAAATGTCCTGGGGTTAGATAGTGTTGAAGGTTGCACAACATCGTCAATATATTAAAAACCATCCACTTTAGGCTGGACATAGTGGCTTATGCCTGTAATCCCAGTACTCTGGGAGGCCCAGATGGGCGGATCACTTGAGCCCAGGAGTTCGAGGCCAGACTGGGCAACACAGTGAAATGCCATCTCTACAAAAACTACAAAAAAATTAGCCAGGCGTGGTGGTGTCTACCTGTGGTCCCAGCTACCTTGGAGGCTGAGGCAGGACGATTGCTTCATCCCAGGAGGTAGAGGCTGCAGTGAGCCATGATTGCACTACTGCACTCCAGCCTGGGCAACAAAGCGAGACTCTCTCAAAAAAACAAACAAAAGAAACAAGAAAACAAAGAAATCCACTTCAAAAGGGTGAATGTTATGTTATATGAATTTTTTATCTCAAAAAGCCTTTTATCTAAAATAGGTACTAGAGAAAGGGCTGGAGATGAGGGCCATGCAGGGCCTATGGCACTATCCTTCAGTGTCCTGGCCAAAGACAAACAAAATATGGCAGAAGGGAAGTCCAGGCGTGAGAGAAGCCGGGGAAGGAATGGTGCGTCTCAGCAGCAGGATCCTACACACCATCTCTGGATTAAATCTCATAGGGTGAAAGGATAGGGCCAAGAAGACTATTTTCTTCTGAACATGGCTTTCGACATCACCCACCTTAAAAACCTAAATACCGTTGCTACCACCTGGTCCTGAGGCAGAAACACAGGTCAGATGCCAATCTACCCAAACTCCCCGCCTCGGGTGAATGAGGCAGCATTTGTCTAGAGCCACAATTTCTGTTTGTGATTTTCTCCTCACGTCTCCAACCTCAAGTCCTGGCTCCCCCAGGCCAGCCTGTGAAACTCAGTCAGTATCACACCCTGACACCAGGGCTCTGGGCAGACCCTGTCCCCGCAGATCATCCCAGGGGAATGGAGGTCACGACTTGCAATATCAAAGTGCTCTCATAGGACATATTCCACATAAGCAGCTCTCAAAATTTTAAGAAAAATTAACAATTTCACCCTTCTAGAATGTTCCCTCCTCAGTGGAGAAGCCCAGAAAACCAAAACCACACAAAAGACAAGCCCTAAAGCGCCAAAACAAGTTAATGGAGTAAAATAGGGAATTACGGGCTAAATAGGAGAATTTTAAGGGTGCATTTGAGCAGACCGAATCCTCCCTGCATCCTTTTATTCTCTGCTTTCTTAGTGTCACACTCAAATCCTGTACTCGGGGCACCATGGAACCTTGTTTCATTTGGTTTTACGGAGAGACTTAGTGTCAGCAATTAAACGGTTACGCCCCAGCTGGCACAGCGAATCTGGAAAAAGAACCTTCATTCAGAGGTGGCTTCTCCCGGCTTATTTCTGCTGTTTGTGTTGGCTGAAGCAGAGAATCGCATAGAAAGAGGACTCTCAACATGAGCAGAGTGGCAAGTGGGACCCAGGGTGAGGGCAGCCCCTAGATGGGCGGACAGCAAGGTCCTCAGATGAACCAAAAGGCCATCTCAAGAAGGGACTTCACTGGCACCAGTGCCCCACCTCCCTTCCCCAGCTACCGCAAATGCTTCTATCTCTTCAGCTTTGCAATGACAATGGCCAGGCCAGAGGACAGGGGAACACACCATGCGACACTGAGTGTTCCTCCCTTGGGTCAGCAGCTGGCCTGGGCAAAGCCCAGAAGGCCACATATTTGATCTTCCAAAGGTCAACCCTGCCCCCGGCAGCCTCAGTGCAAGTGACCATACACCCCCAAAACACAGGCCCCATCCTCAGCGCCTCTCGGGCCAGGGGAAGGGGGCACACCTGGGTGCTCTGTACACAGGCGCCACTGCCCGAGGACCGGGAGGGACAATCCACAAGGCTGCATTGTTCTTTGGCGGCTCTCTAAGGCCGATTGTTCCACGGTGCACGTTTCTGCAGCACAGGCCCTGCCTGGCATGTGTGGGTCTCCACAAATGTTTGTGGTTGGCTCCCCAGGGTGAAAAGCAAGAGTTAGAGTCAGCAAAGCACTCTCATTGACTAGGCCTTCGTCCAGGCAAAAGCCCTTACTCCAACAGTTTACCTTGCAGAGAGAAGGCTGCACAGGGTGGTTGCTGTTCTGTGTTTACTGTGGATAACTAGGGCTTGGGGTTGGGGCCACAGCCCAGCACATGTGTGTGCACAAAGCAGCCTTCATCAAAAGGAATCCTGGGCAGGGAGCCTTTAGGACAGCCCTGGTCTGAGCCTGAGGGCAGAGACCCTCCCGGGAGAGCAAAGCTGCATCTCCACGGACCTGCCATCCCCTCAGAGGGTGAGGGAGCCTCTCAGTGGGGGTGCATGGATAAATAAAGCCTGTGCTGGGGGTTGCAGGGCTTGGAGGTCCTGACACCACAACTCTGTTCCACTCACAGTGCACTGCTGTAATCCAGCTGGGTCAGCTTTAAACCCCTGAAGGCAAAAGAAAAGCGAAAATTAATCTAATTAAAGTCGGCAGTGTTCATAGTAAGGAAAATTCTGGTATTTTGCCAAGAGTCTCTGTCACTGGCCAGCTTTGTGGGAAAAAGGCACGGGGTCTGGAGCCCAGTGGGTTGAAAGTGGAGTTCTGGTCCTGTCACTCGGCCATGTTGCCATAGAACAGCTGTCGGGGGGCAAAGCATCATCTGCATTATAGAACTGTTTTGAGGGTACGTGAGAAAAGATGTAAAAGATGTAAAGTCCCTGGTAAATTTTAAACACTCAACAAAAGTGGCTGGACTCAAGGCCTACCTGCTGACCTAACGGGGGCCTGCTTGGCCACCTCAAGAGGGGAAGCCGGGACCTTTCTCCTGCACCCTGGACCCTGCCCCCAGGAGTCCTGGCAGAGGTGGGACTCCGTGTCTGGAAGTGGGAGCTCCAAGGAGCGAAGTTCCAAAAACCAGTCATACCCAGCTCCCAACACCTGTCATCACTATTACTCTTTATCTCATTTGGCCCTCCAAGCAGCCCCTTGAGGTAGACATGTGACTAGCCAGTATTTCTATTCTCCCCATTTTGAAGATTCAGAGAGGGAGTGAGTCTTGGGCCAGGTCACACAGGAAGTCACCTACCTCAAGAGCTGGGTCTCTGACAGTCCAGGGCTGTGTCTAATGAAAGAGCTAACATTGATCGAGTATCCCGGCATTTCACACCACACTCCTAGGGGACGAGATAGTCGCCACACTTCCCAGTGTGTGGCTGGATGCTCAGAAACATAGCGCAAGTGACTCCAGGCCTAGCAGCTTTTGCTTTTCTGTTCTGAGGGAAGCCAGTCACCTTGCAATAAAGCCAACAACACAATGCTGAAAGGAGGCCCAAGCTAACCACGCACAGACACCACGCAGAGAAGAACGGAGAGTCCCAAGCAGCCCTGGGCTGAACCACAAGGAACAGAGATGCCCTGACCTTTTCCCAGCCCACTCTCTACCCCCTAAAACTCCTGCCCAAAATGCAGAACTGTGAGCAAATAATAAAAGGATGGTTGTTTTAAGACACTAATTTTGTTTCCTTTTTTAATGCAATATTATGCTCTATATTTTATGCACAGGATAATGCAGGCTATGGAGAAAAATAAAACAGAGGAGGCAAAGAACTGGGGGAGACGCAGCAAATTTAAACAGGGTAGTCAGGGAATTAGTTAAGCCTATTCACCCCAAAGCCACTTGGAAAGAAAAATAAATTTATTCCCAAACGGGTGCAACTCCAGGCAGCTGGCATCTGTCCGAACTGAAGAGCGGCAGGAACAGAGACCCTCCCTCTTTAGAGTGACAGCAGGAAGCCGCCCTGGCAGGAAGGAGGAGCTGGAAGACAGTTTCGGGAAAGAAGGGGTGAGGGGAGGTCTCGCTGAGAGGAGGTAAGACCTGGTGAGATGACTGCAAATCAGACCTGAGGGTGCCCGGTGACACCAGACTCCACTCCCTGGAAGGTGACCTGTATGGCCAAGCACTGCTGGGGATGCGACTGCCTTCCCCCCGGGTAATGACACCAGCCACCAGGGGTGGCAGAGAGCCCAGGACAGCACCTGATACAGAGGTGGCCAGAGGCATGGTGAGCAGGATGTCCTCAGATATACTTGCACATTCACAGTGCAGCGTGCTGCCTTCCCGTCCCTGCACAGTGATGGCACACTGCGAATGGCCTGCGTGGGTGGCTGGATATGGCCCTTGTCCGCTGCCCTGACCTAACCACACCCTCTCTCAAGCTCCGCCCTGTCACCGTGTGTCAACCTGGAGCTTTTGTCACAGAAACCTGCCTTCATTCACTCCCCATCATCTAGTTAGAGGGATTCAAAAGTGGGGTGCCTGAGTGATCACTGGGTCATAGAAAGAAAATATTAGAATGCTTACTTTTTGAAACTCATCTTGTTAAATTTCTTTGTTGGTGTGTTTTTAAAATGTACACACTGTATATCAGTGCAACATTACACATGTACAAAAATAAACAGACAATGAGCCAAGTGTACACATTTGTCTTTTTCTGCAAAGTAAGCCATTTTGGAGACCCCTGGCCTGGGTCACATGGAGGACACAGGGCCAGGCAGGTGACTGGAATAAATGGGGAGGGGGAGGTCATGAAATGCAGGGATGTCCCGTGCTCTGCCAGCCTTCCAAGCCCTGCACGCAATGTTTTAAAGCTGCTCTGACCCCAGCAGGTCTGTGGGCTGAGCCAGACCTGGCAGGAGGCTGCCATTTTGTGACTTTAGGCCCTGAAATGAAGCCCAAATGCCTCTTAGTGCAGTCCAGGGCAGCCTTCCTGATCCAGACGCAAGGGCTCTTGTCCTTAAAGACTGCTTCAGCCACATGCTGGTTACCTCCGAGATGGCTCACTTCCCGCACTGGCCTTTGCACAGCCAGCTGTCCGAGCTGAAAATGCCAATTGCCCTTCTTTTTGTTTGTTTTTTAAGACAGGGTCTTGCTCTTTTGCCCAGGCTGGAGTACAGTGGTATGATCATAGCTCACTGCAGCCTCAACCTCCTGGGCTCAATTAATCCTCCCACCTCAGCCTCCTGAGTAGCAAGGACTACAGGCACGCACTAATGGTAGTGGCCTGGCTAGGTTTTGTATTTTTTGAAGAGTTAGGGTTTCTTCATGTTGCCCAAGCTGGTCTCGAACTCCTGGGCTCAAGCAATCCACCCGCCTCAGCCTCCCAAAGTGCTGGGATTACAAGTGTGAGCCACTGCATCCGGCTTCCAATCGCTCTTCTTTATCTACCTCATCAACACCTTCTTCTTCTGGGGCCAGATCAAATTTCTCCTCCAGGATGACACACACCCCACGTATGAAGCAGCATTAACTCTCATGGGGTTAGGATGTGAGTTTTGTACTGGACTAGCCCAGGCCAGATCCTGCTTCTAGCTGCTACTAGCTGTGCAATCTTGGGCAACTTAATTTACCTCTCTGAGCCTGAGTTTCCTCAGTTATAAAATGAGAGGACTCATCTTTACCTCTGATAGCCACACAGGCAACCCAGGCTCCTCTCCTCTGCATTCCCAGGGTCTTTTTACCCTCATCCTTCTTGGCTCTGTGATGGTTAATTCTACGTGTTGACTTGGTGAGGCTATGGTGCCCAGCTGCTTGCTCAAACACTCATATAGATGTTGCTTTGAAGGTATGTTTCAGATGTGATTAAAATTTATAATCAATTGATTTTGAGGAAAGCAGAGTACCATCTGTAATGTTGGTGGGCCTCCTCCAATCAGTTGAAGGCCACACAAGCAAAGACTGAGGTTTCAAGAAGAAAGAAAGGAAGGAGGAAGGAAGAAAGAGGAAGGAGAAAGGAGAGAGGAGAAGGAGGAGGAGGAGGAGGAGGAAGGGTGAGGGGGAAGGAGAAGGAGAAGAAGGAGAAGGAAGAAATAATTCTGGCTTAAGACTACAACATAAAAATTCTGCTTGAGTTTCCAGTCTGCTGCCTTGTAGATTTTGGATTTAAGACTGCAATATCAACTTTTACTTGAATTCCCAGGCTGCCAGCCCGCCCTACAGATCTCAGACTTGCCAGCTCTCACAATCACATGAGCCAGTTTCTCCAAATCTCTTTCTCTCTGTCTCTCATGGTTCTGTTTCTCTGGAGACCCTGACTAATCCAGGCTCCCTGAGGCCAGGAGCCAAGAGTGATTTGCCTTTGACTACACAGTATATGGTGTCCAAGCAAAAGACTGGGAACCACCCAAACATCCAGAAATAGGGGATGGATGAATAAAGCATGGTATAGCCATACTATGGAATATTATATACCCGGGAAAAAAAAATAAGGAGGATCACTATGTGCTGGTATGGAAGACACTGGTGGAATATTCTCTTAGATGAAAAAAGCAAGGTACAAAATAGCATTTTCAGAATGGCACCTTTGATGTAAGAAAGAATAAGAATATATTCCTTGTCATGCATGAAGAAACACTGAAAGGGGAAACAAAATATTATTAAAAGTGCTACCTGGCCGAGTGCGGTGGCTCACGCCTGTAATCCCAACACTTTGGGAGGCCGAGGCAGGTGGATCACGAGGTCAGGGGTTTGAGACCAGCCTGACCAACATGGTGAAACCCCCATCTCTACTAAAAATACAAAAATTAGCTGGGCCTGGTGGCGCCTGCCTATAATCCCAGCTACTCAGGAGGCTGAGACAGGAGAATTGCTTGAACCTGGGAGGCAGGGGTTTCAGTAAGCCAATACCGCGCAACTGCACTCCAGCCTGGGCAAACAAACAAACAAACAAAAACAAACCCAAACTGTTACCTCCAGGAGGGCATAAGGCAAGACGGAAGGGGGTAGGTGGGGACAGGGTGAAAACAATAGTTCCATACTTTGCAGAGCGTATCTTTATTTTTAATTATTAAAGTGAAATCCATGTAACATGAAATTAACTACTTTAGGCATTTTAAAGTATACAATCCACTGGCATTTAGTACATTCGCATTGTCATGCAGCCAGCACCTCTATCTAGCTCCAGAACATTTTCAACACACCAAAAGAAAATCCTGGGACAAGGTCTGGATCCCTCATCTCCACACATGTGGCCTTCTCACTCTGGTCCCCACTCCACTCTCCAGCCCTGTCCCTCACCTCCCTCCACCCTCCTCAAAGTCTGGGTCCCTATAACCTGAGTCACCCCTACCCCCTGCACTCACTCTCTCACCTCCAGGCCTCTGCATATAAAGTTCCATCTGCCTTAAGCACGCCTCTCCCACCTCTTGGCCACAGTAACTCCCCTGCGACTTTTGATTTTGTTCACAACTTACTCAATCAACACTTCCCTAAAAAACCTTTCCTGATTCCCCAGGCACCACTGCTCCCCCCACCCCCCACCAGGGACTCCCCAGTGCCCTGTGATTCTCTTTTTCTGGCAGCCTCAGTATGTGTGTGGATGTCTGTGTCCTCCGTTAGCCTGTGCATCACGCCAGGGCAGGGACTAAGGCTTCCATGCTAGAAGGCTCTCTCTGACCAGAGGGACTGTTAGTGCCCTCAATATATAGCACAGTTCCTGGCATGCAGTAGGTTCTTAATAAGTACTGATGATGGAAGGACAGGACTCAGAATGTGACACCCAAACAGCAACTGGCTTTATTAAAGCCCCATTTCCTCGGTCCCAGATGACAAGAGTTCTTCCTCCTAATCACTGTTGGCTTTTACCCTCTGAGAATCATGACCTGCTTCTCTGCAAATGGACCAGCCTCATGTGTGCTTTTCTGATTATACACATTCTCCCCATTCAGCCTCTCCACAGCTATGGGGATGGGTATTTTCCACCTCGTTTTGCAAGGGGTTTGGATCTCTGCTCTTCCACTCACAGGGAGGACTGGAAGTAAACCAATCAACGTGGCCACGTGTTTGCAGCTCTGGTGAGGGAGGTAAAATGTTTGCAGGTTGAAATTGCTAACATGAAGTTCAGACAAAAGTCACTATTCATTTGTCTATGTCTGTCTGTCCCTAACTGAGGAGACCAATGTCACTGGCCCTAGAAACAGAGATTAAGAAGGATAAGGTAAGATTGCTGCTGGAATAGATCGAAGCCAATGCTGTGTCCTAGGACAGCAGGAGGGGTGTGCCAGCCCCAGGCAGGGGGCCAGGGGCTGGTGCTGACACTCCCAAGACTGGTCTCATCCCTGTGCACACTGACCTAGAGCAAAGACGCTGGGGACCAAGTTGAAGTGCCTCAGCTGCTTTCACCATCAACCTCTGGGAACTGAACTGGTCTTTGAAGGAGGAGGGTTAAGCAAAATTTTAATTACAGGTTGTCTCTCCTGCTTTTAATGGCTAGGCTCTGCAAACGTAGTACTTTAATCACATGGTATTAAATCAAATCACTTTTCAAGTATACTGGTGCGGCTGGGTATTAAAGGAACCCTGTTATGAAATCTTTTTATAAAGCAAGTTAATTGAAATTTTTTGAAACCCAAGGTTTTTTTTTTTCATGTATGAATTTCTTGAAGTAAATCTATTCTAAGTTTGCTGGGTGCACCAAATCACTCGCTGATCTTCGTTCACCTTGTCATCTTTCTCAGTGGAGCCCCACCTCCCCCAGATCAAGTCTATGACAGCTTGCTGGAATTTTCCAGTTCTCTCCTTTTCCTCCAGCAGTGTGTTTTTCTGCTCAAAACTGTGCACACTCTGGAAACCCTGAAGAAATGTGTTACAGGCTGAACTGTGAACTCACCAAATTCATAAGTTGAAGCCCTAACCCTCAGTACTTCAGAACATGACTGCGTCTGAAGAAAAGACTTTAGAATGATAATTAAGGTAAAACGAGGTCATATCAGTGGACCCTAATCCAGTTTGAATGGTGTCCTTATGAGAAGAGGAGGCTGGGACACAGACACAGCCAGAGGAAAAATCACGTGAGGGCACTGCAAGAAGGTGACCATCAACAGGCCAAGAAGAGAGGCCTCGGAAGAGAGCAACTGATCTGGGTTGGCTGTGTGCCCACCCAAATCTCATCTTCAATTGTAGCTCCCACAATCCCCACTTGTCATGGGAGGGACCCTCCTGGTGGGAGATAATTGAATCATGGGGGTAGGTTTTTCCTGTGCTGTTCTTGTGACAGTGAATAAGTCTCACGAGATCTGATGGTTTTATAAAGGGCAGTTCCCCTGCACACACTCTTTTGCCTGCCACCATGTAAGATGTGCCTTTGCTCGTCCTTTGCCTTCCGCCATGATTGTGAAGCCTCCCCAGACATGTGGAACTGTGAGTCCATTAAACCTTTTTTTTTTTTTTTTTTTTTTTTTTTTTACAAATTACCCAGTCTCAGGTTTTCTTCATAGCAGTATAAAAATGGACTATTACGCCAACCCTGCTGACACCTTGATCTTGGACATCCAACTTGCAGAATTACGAGAAAATGAATGTCCATTGTTTAAGCCACCCAGTTTGTGGGATTTTGTCATGGCAGCCCAGGCACACTACTATAGAAGGAGCGCCTGTCAGGGCCCTGTCTCACCGACTAGCTAAGTGACCTTGGGTGGGGGCCGCAGCTGTTCATTTCTGATTCCCAATGTTTCCCCACCTCATGGGGCTGCTGGGAGGATTAAATGCAAATGGCAGGCATCAATGCTTGTGAGCTCACTGACCATCCTCCCTGGTCCTCTGGTGTTTCGATAATGTCATGTACTCACAGGAACACGAGATTTCTCCCCTACTTCTTGCTGTCTCATAGGTACAGGAAGCCAATGTGAGACGGGGATCCTGACACCAACAGCCGAGATTTTTCTTGAATTTACACTTTACTTTTTTCTTTTTTCCTAAAGCATTGTCACATATATTCTTAAAGTTAAGACTCACAAAGAATCTGTGAAATAGGATTTGAAATCTTATTTTCATTTTGTAGATGAGGTGAACTGAGGCTCAGAAAGCTGAGTGATTTATTCACAACCCCGTGGCTTGCCAGACAGGAGGCTATTTCTCTAGAGCCGCATTCAGCTGTTCTCTCCAGCATCACTTGCTACGCCTGCCCTCCCAGCTCGCTCCACCTCACTGACACCCTAAGTACAACCAGCACCAGGGTAGTGCTCTGCTGCAAAACCTTCAATGGCTCGCAGCTGCAGAGTGTGTCAAGCCCCCACTGGTCTCCACTGTCCCCTGCCCTCTAACCTCTAGCCCCTCATTGCCAACCCCACTGTGACAGAGCAGTCACTCTGTCCCATGAGCACAAGCCATGCTCCCCTGTTACTAACTCCCTGAGAACACATTCCCCACTTCTTTCTGACTAGCATGGAGACACCTCCTCCAGGAAGCCTTCTCTGACTGCTATCACTGAGTTCTTTCCATAGTGATCTCAGGCCCTGCCATAGAAAGTGGCTCTCAATAGACTTGCCCTTGTTTTATTTGCTAATTACTCAACTATCGTAGTCCCTGGGGCAAAGACCACATCTTTCCACAGGCACCATGTACCCAGGCACAAAGAAAATACTCAATGGCATTTGCTCCTCTATTAGAAGACCAGTCAAGTGTAAGTTACCTCCTCAACATAATAAACATGTTCCAATATGGCTATTTATAAGCTCAACTTTTTAAACAGAATATCGTTCTTCCCTGACTTCTGCCACTTCATGAGGGTGCTGGATGTCCACCCATCTGACTGGTCACCAGTGACACTGCTTCTGTTTCCTTCTGTCCTTGGACATCCCAGCTAACCCCACCGTCCCTGCCTCTCTGTCACAATGCCTACGTGAACTCCAGGAGTTACTATTGAAAGATTCCAGGGATTTTTCTTTAAAGAAAGACTTCTGCTATCATAAGGCTAGACTATGAGGGCAAGATTTATTGTCTCTTCTGTTCACCTGTTACATCCCCAACTCCTAGAAAAAAGCTGGGTACATAAGTTGTTGCTGAAAAATATCTGGTGAATAAATGACACTATTAACCCTTTGACTATTAGCTTCATAGAATTTTTTTAAAATTTAATGGTTGAATGAAAATCCAAATCCATAGTCTGTTAGACAGGCTGAGATGAAGGGCCCTGCCTGTGGGGTATTGCAAGTCATGTAGGAGTGCCCAGGAAGTGCTGTCATTTAGACATGACTCAGCGTTCTTTACCCCTTCCAATGGCCCCACTCACATTATCCACCCAGAGCCCAAAGGGGTTTCCACAGCCTTTCCAAAGCTATCCCTTCCTTCCCATGAGACAACAAATGGAAACTCCCACCCCAAAGGCAGTGGATGCTTTCCTAGCTGTCACCTCTGCAACAGAGGTGTCAAATATGACAGCTGCCCAGAGCATGGGAGGTACATCGGCACCAAGCTGTGGTTGGTGCCAGCCCTGATGCCACCGCAGGACCTTGGATTCATGACTGATGTCATGCAGACCTCCTGTAAGGGCAATCCCCCCCAGACAACAAGGCTTAGCCATGAAAATCTCCACCCTTGCCCCTCGAAAGGCCTCCCCTGAGGTGCTGGCCAGTCACAGGACCTATTTTGGGTTTTACCTTCTCTCTCTTCCCCACCAACTTTGGGGAGGCCCAGTATGTCCTGCTCACTTATCTTCATAGCATGCACCTGTGTCATGGTCTTGTCTGTAAGCTCCATGAGGGCAGGCCCTGCCCTGATCACCACTGCACCCCAGGAGCTAGAACAGGACTTGGCACACTGCAGTCAACACTGGCTGAATGAATGAATGAATGAATGACTCCCCTTCCCTTACACACCAGACTTTCTCTTGTTGATGGTTTTATTCTTTTGCGTGCGTGTTTACTCACTGACACTCACTGAGAAAGTGTTGAGTGGGGCAAGGCTAAGAAGCAGAATGCCCAGACACTGCAGCCAGCCGGGGACTCTACAATGGGCTGGCAGAACTTGTTGCCTGTTAAAAAACCCACAGAGTATGCCAGCATCCCTGAGTGAAGGGCGCTGTGCCCTGCAAACTATCATTAGTTCAGCTTTGTAAGCAGCCTCATGCCCACCCTCAGCCTCTTGGGCAACTCACTCTGGCAAAGGAAAGGGCACAAGTTCAGGAGGCCGGACCCCAAGATGCCTAGCACAGGACAGCAAGAAGGTACACGCCGGAGCCCCACCTTCCCATCCCACATGACCGTTATCTGGGCATGGATTTATCTGCATGGCAGGGTGGGACGCCCAAGCCAGATGATCTGTCTGTCCCCCACATAACAAGGTTGGGGGTACGGGGCACTACCCTCCTGAGAGTTCACATGGTTGTGTGCCAGGCACTGTCCCAGGCATGTGGCAGCTCATCTAAACTTCATAGTGACCCTACAAAATAGGTACTATTATGATCCCTTATTTTACAGATAAGGGAACTAAAGCACAGAGGCCCTGCCCCTGGTTTCCATGGCTGGTTCTGGGGCTGCTGGAAAGAATATAAGATGGAGGGTCAGAGGATGTGACCTCCAGTCCTGGTGTCAGCAGCAAAATCCAAGAGACTTGCAATCTCTCGGTGGATCTTTGTAAAACGGAAATGATAATACCTTCCTTCCCACATGCCCCAAGGCAGTAGAGCACTTGGAAAACTCATGAAAGACAACACAACTGAGTGGCAGCTGGTGTTATTTAAGGCTATAGCGCTCCGGCGATTTCTCAGCTGTTTCCCGTAGAAGGGAAGGAAAGGCCCTTGACAGCCAGGAAGCACAAACTACAACTAGATCCTCTCTGCCAAGAACGCGTCACTGATGAAGGCAGTGCCACAGCAGGGCTGTGGGGTTTGGACTCCGTGGAAAACAGCTTGCAAAGTCTCCACATCACCAGACACACACAGACGGTGACATCAGTAATAAACAGGACTGGAGACAAATCAAGACCCAAGTTAATTTAATATGCAAAATTATTTAACATGACTATGGATCAACCAATTGACATTAAAGGAGGAAATTGACGTAATATGCAAAAATTAACACGGTATTCAAGTGATGAGAAAGAGGTGATTCTTTCCTTAAAACGTATCTCAATATCAGGGTGGCATCACATTTTCAATAACATTTTTTAAGTTGTTCAAAACAAGCCGACCAGGCGTGGTGGCTCATGTCTGTAATCCCAGCACTTTGGAAGGCTGAGGCAGGAGGATTGCTTAGGCCCAGGGGTTCAAGACCAGCCTAGGGAACAAGGTGAGACCCCATCTCTACAAAAAAATAAAATTAGCCAGGTATGGTGGTGTGCGCCTGTGGTCCCAGCTCCTTGGGAGGCTGAGATGGAAGGATTACTTGACCCCAGGAAGTCGACGCTGCAGTAAGCTGTGTTCGCACCACTGCACTCCCGCCTGGGTGACAGAACAAGACCCTGTCTCAAAACAAAAACCTATGCAACTACCTATACCAAGAAGGTAACCTCAATGAGAACTAAACTTCTGTTTTCCAAAATATCTCCCCTAACTAAAGTTTCATTTTATTCAAGTACCTAATGTTCTGTCAACAGTTAACTACTAGATGGATGAGGTCAAATATTCTCCCAGGATAAGCCACAGGAGAGCCAGTCTTTGGGGACCTTCACAGAGGCCTAGCGAAGACTGCCTGCAGCAGGTGGGGCTTTCCCTGGGCTGTGACATGGAGCTGTACTCACCTACCCTTCCCCAGCAAGGCCTCCATCCACACACGGGCAGCCCCCTGCATGGCCCACAGAGGTCCTGCTTGCACCCAGGTGGCAGGCAACACATCTGGATACCACCTATGGCCACAAAATCACCTCTCACTGTAGAACAATCTTCTAGGACACCTGATGCCTAAGTCCTTGCTCCTAAGATAGACAAGACCATGGCGAATGCAGCTGCCAAGCTGGCTCCCGAAAATGAGGAAAACCCTGACTTGGCTAAACCAAGTGAGAGCCAAGTGTGGTCTGAAAGCAGCCATATAGAGAGCAGAAGACCTTAAAGCCTTTCCCCCAAATAAAAAATCTCCATCGGAGACGAAACTGAGATTCCAAGTTCTCAGGAAGTCTTTGAGCCTTTTGAGGGGGTAGGGGACTGGTGCTGATGGCTGGGGCGGGGGACAGGGTCAGGGACCCCAAGTAAGAGGGAAACACCTGGGAAAAGCCCACCCCACTCAACCTCAGGGGTCCCAAATCTTACTGTGGCAGGCACAGGCCAACCAAGAAGAAAACAGAGACAGCAAAAACCTTAGAACAGGGCCGGGCACGGTGGCTCACACCTGTAATCCCAGCGCTTTGGGAGGACGAGGCAGGCAGATCACCCGAAGTTAGGAGTTTGAGAACAGCCTGGCCAACATGGCCAAACCCTGTCTCTACTGAAAATACAAAAATTAGCCAGGTGTGGTGGCGTGCACCTATAATCCCAGCTATTCGGGAGACTGAGGCAGGAGAATCGCTTGAACCCCGGAGGCGGAGGTTGCAGTGAGCCAAGATCGCGCCACTGCACTCCAGCCTGGGTGACAGAGTAAGAATATGTCCAAAAAAAAAAAAAAAAAACTTAGAACAGGAGACCCTTCTGTACAGGGCAGAGGAGCTGCAGGCCAGAGTGGGGTCCCACAGGGAAACTGAATAGATACCATAGTTGAAACTGTCTCCCAAGATCCCAGAGAAATGAATACAAAAGTCACCTTCAAACCACTACCAAGATTGAGGTCAGCTTTTCACTGGCAGGAAAGTGAGTCACCCCAGTCTTTCCTGCTCCTAATACAGTTTACATCCCCAAGGGCGGAGAAGGCTGGGTTTCATCCCTGCAGACTAACCAGTCCCTTATGGGAATGGTGGGGGCGGAGGAGGGGTCAATCAAGTCACTAATCTGCAAACAGGGAGCACCCTAAGAAAGGGCCAGTCTGCAGCCCCAGGCTCCCACCTGCCCAAGAGGTGGGTGCTATGCTAAAGCTCCTAAATGCCCCCAGGCTACGTAGGGTCATTTGTAGGAAGAAGCAGGGAAGGTGACATTCAGCGTGGATCTCCTTTCAGTGTGAATCTCTTTTCAGTGTGAAGTGTCTTTTCCGTGTGAAGTCTCCTTTGCTGATTTTTATGACAAGAGTCTAAGGCAAATCACTCTGGCCCAGGGAACTGGTTCGAAATAGATTACTGGTTTTCATATTTGTTTGGGGCATGGCAACTATTGAAATGTGTCTTCCTTTCAGTTACTGTTTTGAAATGTGGACCTAAGTCTCTAGCACTCATTTTTATCAGGCATAATTATAATCATGCTCGATAAAAATGAGTCTATTTGTCTGGAGTCCTCAGTCCCAAGAACAGTGCTTTCTACAGTTCTTGGCCTGCTTAAGTTGCCAAGAACCAGGATCAATTCCTCTTTTGCAACCAAAACAAACCGATGTCCCCTCTCCAAGCTTAGAAGCCTAACTTGCCAGATGTTATAGCCTCCACAGGTTGCCAGAGATGGCCCTGAGATCCCGGGGGGCTGCAGAGAGAAGAGTCAACGGGCAAGGGGGAGATGCTGACCATGCCACATCAGTTCTATTTAGTGGGGCCTGCTCCACCCAGTTTTTATATAAGGCCACCAGTGAGAGGCAGCGTGGCCCAGTGGGTAAGAAGGCAGACTCTAGAGCAGGACTCCTCAATTCAAATTTTGCCTTTGCCACTTAGTAGCTGTGTGACCTGAGGCAAGTTACTTAACCTCTCTGTTAACTCTGCCTCAGTTTTCTCCTCTCTAAAATGTGGGTGATGATACTACTGCTCATCTTATAATGTTTTCATAAGGATTAAGTAGTAAGTTAACAGTTTTAAAGCACTTGGTACAGTGCCAGGCACATGCCAAGTGCTGTGAGAATTGCTTTTATTGTTAAAAATAAAGAAGTTGTTTCCAGAAAAAAAACAGTGGGGCTAAAATGAAGTTTGAAAACCATTGTTTTAGATCAGGGTTGAGCAAGTGTTTTCTGTAAATGGCCAGACAGTAAATATGTTAGGCCTTGTGAGCCATATGTTTTTTTTTGCAGCCAGCCAAAAGCAACCGTAGATGTACGTGAAGAAACAGGCATGACTGTGTTCCAGTAAAACTTTCATTTAGAAAAGCAGGCATCGGGCTGGAGTTCGTCTGCAAGTTGTAGTTTGCCAACCCCTGGCCTAGACCAAATTCCCTGTTTTACAGATGAGAAAAACAGAGTGGGGAAATTATCTGACACAGCTAGAAGCCAGGTCTTGGCCCTCCTAGGCCAGGGCACTTTCTAAAATCAAGTGTCCCAGGAAGGAAAAGAGAAGTAGTGAACAGTTCATTCAGAATATAGACACGCTTCCACTGTGTTCTGCCAGGGGACAAGGACACCCTGAGAAAAAGCGACACTGAGGCCATTGCTTTCCATCAGTGATCCTTTGGGCTTCCTGAAAGTGGGGCACAGGGATGGAGTGTCCCCTGATCCATCTCTGCAGCCCCCAGCAGCCAGCACAGGGTCTTGCCACAGTGGAGTTGCTCTGAGAAGGGTCTTAACTGTGGACGGTCTTGCTGCGAAAGACTCCGTTGCTGCAAAGCCAAGAGCCTGCACTTCCCAATCTCAGCAATTTCTGGGAATGGCTGAAGAAATAAAGCTCCACTGTATACCCAGGACAAGGGGGAGCCACTTTTAAAGAATTAGAATATGAAAGGAGCTTCAAGCAAAACATTTACTAACTATAACTGAGCTCAAATGATACAAGCAAGTTTTTATAAACACTCCTTTTTTTGTGGGGGGGGAGTGGTTGGGGGGACAAAGTCTCACTCTGTCGCCCAAGCTGAAATGCAGTGGCACGATCTTGGCTCACTGCGACCTCCACCCCCCAGATTCAAGTGATTTCCTGCCTCAGCCTCCCATGTAGCTGGGATTACTAGCATGTGCTACCATGCCCAGCTAATTTTTGTATTTTTAGTAGAGATAGGGTTTGGCCATGTTGGCCAGGCTGGTCTCGAACTCCTGACCTCAAGTGATCTGCCTGCCTTAGCCTCCCAAAGTGCTGGGATTACAGGCGTGAGCCACTGCACCCAGCCAAACATTTCTTTTTCACCCCTCCACAAAAGACTGCAAGTAGAAGATGAATCTAAACCTCAGGGAAGGTCTGTAATAAGGAAGGATAGGCCGGGCAGTGGTTCATCCCTGGAATCCTAGACTTTGGGAGGCTGAGGTGGGAGGATGACTGGAGCCTAGGAGATTGTGACCAGCCTGGGTGGAATCCTGTCTCTACAAAAAATAAAACAACAAATTTAGCGGGGTATGGTGGTGAGCCTGAAGACCCAGCTCCTCGGGAGGCTGAGGAGCGAGGATGGCTTGAGGCCAAGAGGTGGAGGTTGCAGTGAGCTGAGGTCACACCATTGTACTCCAGCCTGGGCATCAGAGCAAGATTCTGTCTCAAAGAAAAAGAAGGAAGGATGTTCCTTTTTGTGAGACCAGTTGTTATGGTTAAAACATAGCCTCCGAGCCGGGCGCGGTGGCTCATGCCTGTAATCCCAGTACTTTGGGAGGCCGAGGCGGGCAGATCACGAGGTCAGGAGATCGAGACCATCCTGGCTAACACGGTGAAACCCCATCTCCACTAAAAATACAAAAAAATAGCTGGGTGTGATGGCGGGCGCATGTAGTCCCAGCTACTCCGGAGGCTGAGGCAGGAGAACAGCGTGAACCCGGGAGGCGGAGCTTGCAGTGAGCCGAGATCGCACCACTGCACTCCAGCCCGGGCAACTCTGTCTCAAAAAAAAAAAAAAAAAAAAAAAAAATAGCCTCCAAATTCTTTGAAATTTCTCCTAACAAGAAGTAGGGTCTATGTCCCCATCGTCTTGAATCTGGACTCTGTGACTGCTTGACCAGTAGTATATGGAAGTGACACTCCAGAGACTGTTAGATAACTGGCATTTCTAGGCCAGGCCTTAAGACATTAGCAGTCTCTCTTTCCTGTTTCTTGGGCCATTCACTTTTGTGGTTTGGTTTTTTCATATTCTTGGGATAAACTCCACTTGGTCATAATATATAATTATTTTGTTTGGTTTATTTGTATTTATTTAGGGGGTACCTGTGCAGGTTTCCTACATGCATATATTGCATAGGGGTTAAGTCTGGGCTTTTAGTGTACTCATGCCCGAATAGTGAACACTGTACCCAATAGGTCGTTTTTCGATCTTCATCCCCCTCTCACCTTCCCACCTTTCATAGTCTCCAATGTCTATTACTCCACTCTACATTGGGATTCACTTTTCAAACCCAGCCACCATGCTTTGAGGAAGCCCAAGCAGCCTTGTGGAGAAACCTGCATGGAGAAGAACCAACAGCCAGCACAACTTGCCAGCCATAAGAATGTGCCATCTTGGAAGTGGATCTTCCAGCTCTGATTGCAGCCCAGCTGATGCCATGTGGAATAGATGCAAACTGTAGCTCTTGAGCCCTGCCCAAATTACAGACTCATGAGCAAGACAAAGGATTATTGTTGTTTAAGCCACTAAGTTGTGGAGTGGTTTTTCACACAGCCTATAGTAACTAGAATACCTATAACTAGGCTCTTAAATTCTAATCATTTGTTCAGCCCACCAAGCTATCTGCTTCCACAGGTAACATTAGAAAATATTCTTTTGCTTGTTAGGATTGGGGGGAGTGGTAGGGCTGCAGACCTCATTTAACATTCTATCATATTAATAAAGGAGCTAAGATATTTGGGGAAAACTAGGACGAGGAAATAAGTCTCAGGATGGTCTGAAGGTAGGGCCAATTTTTTTTTTTTTTTTTTTTTTTTGTGGCATTCAGATCTGGGAAGTTTTATTTTTGTTGTAATTTTTCTTATGGGTTTTAGTAATGTATTTACATTATTAGGCACTCAGATTAACTCATATAACGCAAAATGTGACTTTTTAAAGAAGAGAAAAATAAAAATCAATGACACAGGAAGAATTCAGATGAAACACGGGCCAATTTTTTAAGTAAAAAAAAAAAAAAAAACTTTTTAAAAATCTGTGTGAGCACATAAACAAATTTGAGAATGAGACTCCAGAGTCCCCATCTAGACAAAAGATGATAGTTAGGAGAAGTTCTGATTTCAAATATTCAAATACTCATCCTGATTTTTGATTCAGAAAATATGATCACCATCACTCAACAAGACGGGAGAGGATATTCTAGTCTAAAATGCTGAGTCCAGTGCTACAGGTGATTATCTGTCCTACAACATAACTCTTACAGATTCTGAAAAAGATCTGCAAACCCTTATCAGGTTTTCCAGTATGAGTTTACCAGGATGGGTTAGCTCTCAAACACACCCCTTAATTAACTTTTGAATAAGTGTATTTATTATTGGTTGGAGAATGGATGTCAAAGAGAACACTTTTTATTGCAGCATGTTTGATGCTAAGATGGTCATTTGAACAATTAAATATATCAACTGTCATTGTGCTGATGTTTTTCAGGTGCCAACTGAGAAGTTTCTGATGACCAAAATCGTAGATAACAAGTTGCTATTTAAGAATCTAAATTTGCAAAATAGATGCATTTGAAACAAACCAGATACTATAAAAAAGGATTCTTTACAAAAATATTTACTACAGTTGTCTTTAGGTGCTGACCACTTTTTGTGACTTGAAATTACAATTATATGTATAAAGGTTTTATGTAAATAAACATTTAGGAACCCACATTTGTTACATGAAAAGAGGTAGCCTTAGGCTGAAATTGAACATGTATTATTCAAAACTCTACCACTGCCAAGTGACGCAAACCCAACCCAAACTATCTCATGCAACATTACCCAGAATTCACCACCTTGGAGTTTTCTGTCATACCCGTGTACTAACTGTAACATTACTATTGACCTTGTACTGACTTTTTATTAAACTCAGACTCCTGCAGAGCAATACTGAATACTCCCTTCACTTGTGAACATCACAAGTTCTATGTACTAGTTGTGTTTGTTGTTCTTTAATGCACACATAGATGAATACATGGCTTATGTTTTGTACCAGTCCATAGTATCTAACTGAAAATCATTGTGTGTTCTACCAGTGGTATGAATGCCATTCCTTAAGGCACAGAAAGGGAATATACTCCAGCCTGGGCAACAAGAGTGAAACTCCATCTCAAAAGAAAAGAAAAGAGAAGAAAAGAAAAGAAAAGAAAAAAGAAAAAGAAAGGGAATCTACTGAATAGAGAAGTGTTACAGACTGAATTATGTCCTCCCAAAATTTACATGTTGAATCCCTAATCCCCAGCGTAAACGTGTTCGGAGACAGGGCCTTTAAGGAGGTCATAAAGGGTAAGTGAGGTCCTAAGGGTGGGGTCTGATTAGGATAGAAGTGGTGTCCTTATAAGAACAGACACCAGACAGGTGTCTCTTCCCATGTGCACAAACACAGAGGAGAGACCGTGTGGAACCCAGCAAGAGGGCAGCTGTCTGCAAGGCAGGAAGAGAGCCCTCACCAGAAACTGAATTTACCAGCACTGTGATCTTGGACTTCCAGCCTCCAGAACTGTGAATAAATAAAATGTCTGTTGTTTAAGCCACCCAGTCTGTGGAATTTCATTATGGCAGCCTGTACGGACTAATACAGAGACTATAGAAACTAACAAATTCAGCACCAAGCCAGAGGAAGACAAATCGAGCAGAGGTATTAGTTCTCTTAAGTTTCCAGCTCTGCTTCTCTTCAGCTGCTAGTGCTGTGCTGTCTCCCCAGGACAGGTCTCTCCACGGCAGTGGATGTGGTCAAAGCTGCCAGACTTCTTTCATGCCATGCCCTCAAGAAGAAAAGGACCTTTCTCTCCCAGCTTCCATTCAGAAAACTCCAGGGAAGGTCCCTGATTGGCCTGGCTCTGGTCACGTGCCTATCCCTCATCCAAAGGTCTGGCTGGGACAATGGGGGCACAAAATGGTTCATGACCAGCCTGAGTCCCAGCCCCCTCTGTAGCCCAAGGGTGACTGACACCTGTGAATTTCCAGGTCTCCAAACAGGTTTTGCAGGGGGCCTTCAAGATACTGTTTCTCCAGTTCTCTACCTCTTCCCCACCATCCTCCTGTCCCTACCCCCAGGCCACACTCTCCCCTCCTCTGCAATCCCATCTGCTTTCACAGCCCTGCCCCTCCTTCAGTCCCTGCTGTACTCTTCTGACCACACTGTATTTGCCTATGATCATAAGAACAGCCGTCCCTTCCAGAGACTCAGCTCCATGCCAGGCACTGGGCTAAGTGTATAACATATATTAGTTCTCATTCTCACAGCAGCAGCCTTATGAAGTAGCCAGTCTCATAGCTGGAGAAGCAGAGCTTCAGAAAATTAACTCTCCTAAGGTCACAATGCCAGTGAGCAGGCTGGGCGTGGTGGTTCACACCTGTAATCTCAGCACTTTGGGAGGCCAAGGCAGGTGGATCACCTGAGGTCAAGAGTTCGAGACCAGCCTGGCCAACATGGGGAAACCCCATCTCTACTAAAAATACAAAAATTAGCCAGGTGTGGTGGTACGTGCCTGTAATCTCAGCTATTCAGGAGGCTGAAGCACAAGAATTGCTTGAACCTGGGACCAAGAGGGTGCAGTGAGCCCAGACTGCGCCACTGCACTCCAGCCTGGGCAACAGGGCGAGACTCCATCTCAAAAAAACAAACAAACACAACGCCAGTGAGCAGCTGAGTGGGTAACAAGCCAGATCTGAGCACTCCAGAGTGTGTACTTTGAGGCTGTCCCAGCTTGTTCTCTGTGCACCTGTGAATCACTGACATCTCTATTCTTGGGGTGGGGTACCTGAGCAGACCATCACCTCCCCTTGCATTGGGCCTTTCCAACTGCACTATCAAAGGCAAGGTGAGGAAACCAAGGCACAAAGAATTTAAGATTCTGTAGTGAGCTTTATGCGGAGCCAGGCATGGAAGCCTGGAAGCTCGTGAGCCTCAAAACCAGAATTCTTCGCTACCACTCCACAGTGATGCCCCCACCTCTTGGCATCAGGTGCCCAGATGGGCAGCTGAGAATCCATCTAAGGCAGAGATGCTGCTGAGCTGATGCGGAGCACTCACCACCCACCCTTCACGATCAGATGGATGTGCAGGCAGCTCAGGACAGACAAGACCAACGGGCAGCCCAGGAGTTAAAACTGCAGGCTCAACGTTTAGAATAAAAAGACAAGCTCCAAACCCTCATGCTTCCAGAAATGGCCCAGACTTGGGGAGCTGAAAGTCCTGCCTGCCTCCTCCTGGCAAAAGGAAACTTTTGATACACATTTCCCATCAGCCAGCATGCTCAGGCTTTCTCTCTCCTGCTGGCTGAAGGCTCCCTGAAAGCACAGTTGAGTCTTCCTTTCCTTTGCCCCCTATTTCCCATCCCCAGTGTCCCAAACTGAGCCCTGTGTCTCACACACACATACCAAGAGACTTCCCTGGGGGCAAACACCACAAGAATGTCTTCAGTTGAAACACAGTTTCCTCCATGGCTCAGCCAGGGAAGTCATCCAATATGTCCATGTCACGGGGTCTCTACGCAACTGGGCAAGGGTGAGCACCAAACCTTATCTCTGCTTCCTGAGCAAAAAAGAAATGAAGCCAGAGGCTGGCAGGCCCAGGGGGAGGTGGCAGTGCTAAGACACAGGATCTGGTTCCCAGTGGTGAGTGGGTGGCCAGATTTTCAGGGGTAGGAGCCTGCATGAAACATCCCCACCTTCTCCAGGCCTGGAAGCCCATCCACCCCAATCCCCATCACAGTCACTTTGGGCAGAAAGCTCCAGCCTTCCTCTGCAAAGTGGGTCAGGCCTCAATAATCTCGCCAGCTTCTGAACACCCTTGACTTTAGCTACCTGGGCCACTCAAAGGGGACTCAGATGAGGTGGCCTTGGGCTACTCATCAGGGTTGTGAAGAGTCCAGGCTGGGGAAACAGATCTTTGCCACATATTATTTTGGCAGGAGCTGTGAAGGAATGGGAATCCCCATATCTAGAAGCTGCCCCTGAAGAAAGATTACACAGTCATCGGCTACATTAAGAGAAGTATAGTGTCCAGATGGAGGGAGGTGATAGCGGCATGATTCCTGCACCACTCAGGTCACACCTCGAACACTGTATTCCATTCCGTGTCCCCATTTTAGGAGGAGCATTGATAAAAGAGATGTACAGAGAAAGGAAGCCAGGAGAGGTTTGGACACCTTATCCAGAGAAACCTTAAGAGAGCTTACCTCCAAAAGAAGATTTGGCACTCTGAATACTTGGTCACCCTGGAAGGAGAATGGGATATGCATTCTGCGTGGCTCTCAGATCACAGCCAGGGCTACCGGGAGGCATACCTTGGTCTAAGATAATGTCTTTAGGCCCCGGCTGCCAAGTAATGGCCTGGGCTGTAAAGCTGTAAGCTCCCAATTCCCGGGAGGCTATAAGGCAGATGCCTGAAGGAGGCCAAGCCGTTCTCAGGTCCTTCTGGGCTTTCAGATCTGTGATTAAGTCATTTAGAGCCTCTCCCATCTCCCAGACTGAAGTGGGAAGGAGAGCCCCAGAGACCTCAGGCAAATCTCAGGAAACCTGGAAGATTCTTTCTCTCCGAAATGCTGGTGTTAGTGTGAGGTGACAGCATGCTGGCAGTCCTCACAGCCCTCGCTCGCTCTCCGCACCTCCTCTGCTCGGGCTCCCACTTTGGCGGCCCTTGAGGAGCCCTTCAGCCCACCGCTGCACTGTGGGAGCCCCTTTCTGCGCTGGCCAAGGCGGGAGCCGGCTCCCTCAGCTTGCAGGGAGGTGTGGAGGGAGAGGCGCGAGCGGGAACCGGGGCTGCGCGCGGCGCTTGCGGGCCAGCTGGAGTTCCGGGTGGGCGTGGGCTTGGCGGGCCCCGCACTCGGAGCAGCCCGCCGGCGCTGCCGGCCCCGGGGCAATGAGGGGCTTAGCACCCGGGCCAGCGGCTGCGGAGGGTGTACTGGGTCCCCCAGCAGTGCCAGCCCACCGGCGCTGCGCTTGATTTCTCACCAGACCTTAGCTGCCTTCCCGTGGGGCAGGGCTCGGGACCTGCAGCCCGCCATGCCTGAGCCTCCCACCCCCTCCATGGGCTCCTGTGCGGCCCGAGCCTCCCCGAATAGCGCCACCCCCCTGCTCCACTGCGCCCAGTCCCATCGACCACCCAAGGGCTGAGGAGTACGGGCGCATGGCGCGGGACTGGCAGGCAGCTCCACCTGCAGCCCTGGTGCGGGATCCACTGGGTGAAGCCAGCTGGGCTCCTGAGTCTGGTGGGGACGTGGAGAACCTTTATGTCTAGCTCAGGGATTGTAAATACACCAATGGGCACTCTGTATCTAGCTCAAGGTTTGTAAACACACCAGTCAGCACCCTGTGTCTAGCTCAGGGTTTGTGAATGCACCAATGAACACTCTATCTAGCTACTCTGGTGGGGCCTTGGAGAACCTTTGTGTCCACACTCTGTATCTAGTTAATCTAGTGGGGATATGGAGAACCTCTGTGTCTAGCTCAGGGATTGTAAATGCACCAATCAGCGCCCTGTCAAAACAGACCACTGGGCTCTACCAATCAGCAGGATGTGGATGGAGCCAGATAAGAGAATAAAAGCAGGCTGCCCAGCCAGCAGTGGCAACCCGCTCGGGTCCCCTTCAACACTGTAGAAGCTTAGTTCTTTCGCTCTTTGCAATAAATCTTGCTACTGTTCACTCTTTGGGTCCACACTGCCTTTATGAGCTGTAACACTCACTGCAAAGGTCCGCAGCTTCACTCCTGAAGCCAGCGAGACCACGAACCCACCCGGAGGAACGAAGAACTCCGGAAGCACCGCCTTAAGAGCTGTAACACTCACCACGAAAGTCTGCAGCTTCACTCCTGAGCTAGCGAGACCACGAACCCACCAGAAGGAAGAAACTCCAAACACATCTGAACATCAGAAGGAACAAACTCCAGACGCGCCACCTTAAGAGCTGTAACACTCACCGCGAGGGTCCATGGCTTCATTCTAGAAGTCAGTGAGACCAAGAACCCACCAATTCCGGATGCATTAGGCTGACAGAGAGGAGAACTTGGGAAAGGGGTCATGTTCCCAGCCCACCAGAGTACGATAATGCTCCTCCATCCTGGATCCTGTCTTCAGGGGCTTTCAGCCCTATCCTCACCACCCTACAAAGGCATAACCTCTCCACTGCAGTGCACTGGCAAACACAGTGGCAGTGCCTGCCTCAGCCTGGGAGGAGACAGACAAGGGCCGCTGGGTACAGTGGCAGCCTGGAGCCAGTTCCTGAGGGAGACACAGGAACCCAGAAATTTCCACATAGTTCATTCTAGAGAGCCAAAAGGGCACAGTTCAGAGAACTGGTCCTCAGTTTGTCTTCTCACTGGCAAGCCTGGTATGCGACCTTGGCCAAGTCACTGGTTTCTCTTGCTTAAATGTCCCCATTGGAAGAAGTGCACTAGCCCTGCCAGCTCCCTAGGCACCTCACAACAATGCCAGCAGTAGGGACCCCTGGTGGCACCAACAACAGCAAGAAATGAGCAGACAACTTAGCTGGTCACACTGGCGGACAGCCACCCCGCCACAGCAGCTGGGCGTGCATAGCCTCTTCACCCACTGCAATCTGCAGGCCTCTTCCTGTCCACCCAAATACTGGTGTCAGGGAGCTTGGGAGTCTGGAGCTCTGAGGTCACGAGCAGGCTGCGGAGAACCAGGAACTTTGTGGCTCGCGCCTGTAATCCCAGCACTTTGTGGGGCTGAGGCGGGTGGATCACGAGGTCAGGAGATCGAGACCGTCCTGGCTAACACAAGGAAACCCCGTCTCTACCAAAAAAAAAAAAAATACAAAAAATTAGCCGGGTGTGGTGGCGGGTGCCTGTAGCCCCAGCTACTTGGGAAGCTGAGGCAGGAGAATGGCATAAACCTGGGAGGCGGAGCTTGCAGTGAGCCGAGATCGCGCCACTGCACTCCAGTGAGACTCCGTCTCAAACAAAAAAAAAAAAAGAAAAGAAAAAGAAAGTCACTCAACCTCTTTTCTAGTTCTAAAATCTAAGGCAGATACATTAAGTAAACTTTTCTAATGAGGTGAGTAAAATCACGAACGCCTCGTGGGATGAGCCAGGAGCTGGGCGGCTGCAGGTTTACAATCCTTGTTCCGACTGCCCTAGTTACAGTTTGCATTCCGGGAACTACCCCATCACCTGCTCCTCACCCTCATCTGCCAGCCACCTGGGCCTAAAGGCAAAGGGAAACAGGATGGAGGGAAATACATAGAGGTCTTTGGCTCAACTTGGGCCTCCAAGGCTTGCCACACCCGTGGCTGGCTTCTCTGTGGTGTGAATGAAGCCGCAGGTAACCACGTTTTTGTTTCACCTACAGGAGGAAATCAGTGACATCACTTCACCAGTAACCCTTTCCCCACACGCTTTTGGATGTCACTCAAAGTCCACATCCTCAAAAGCCTAGAACAAACTTGGTACAAGGTGGGGATCATTTCTACCTTGTGCAAAGAATTAATTTTATAGGGAAGGAATGAATGGCCAAACCACACTTCCAACTGGCTGTATCAGGAAGATGTGCGACTGTTCCCTCAGGTGTAGGCAAATGCCAAAAACATCTCAGGGATTCTCCCTTCTGAATATGTAATCCCTGTATTATAGAATGATGGGCACTGGGAACCTCAGAATGAGAGGATCAGAGACTTCAGTATTATCTCATCCAAGCCCTGAGGTCACTGAGGACAAAGCACCCAGATGTGAAGTGACTTCCCCGAGAGCAGCCAGATCACAGGTGGCCAATCTAAGACCAGTGACCTTTTCAGAACATCAGGGACTACAGGGAAACCTGCCAATCCCTGTGTGTGACAGGCAAAGCTTGAGCAAAACTGGTTATGCCACTTCTTAGCTGTGCGGCCTGGGATAAAACACTAAACCTCCGCTACTCTCTGAATGTTTGTATCCCCCCAAAATTCACAAGTTAGAAACCTAACCACTGACTTGATGGTATTAGGAGGTGGGGCCTTCAGGAGGCAATTAGGTCATGAGGGCAGAGCCTCATGAATGAGGTTAGTGCCCTCATAAAGGACACCCCAGAGAACATCCTCACCCCTTCCATCGTGAAAAGAAGCAGTGAGAAGGTGCCATCTATGAAAAATTGAGCCTTCACCAGACACTGAATCTGCTGGCACCCTGATCTTGAACTTCCTAGCCCAAGAAATAAGTTTCTGCTGTTCATAAGCTACCCACTCTATGGTATTTTGTTATAGCTGCCCAAATGGACTAGACACAGGAATCCAGAAATTTCCACACAGTTCATTCTAGAGAGCCAAGAGGGCACAGTTCAGAGAACCAGTCCTCAGTTTGTCTTCTCACTGGCAAGTCTGGCATGCAACTTTGGCCAAGTCACTGGATTTTCTTGCTTAAATGTCCCCGTTGGAAGAAGTGCCCTCATTTTCTCATCTATGAAACAGAAGCTATAATGGCTAATGAAGACAGCACATGCAAAGTGCTCACTATGACACCACAATACTTAGCAACCGTTAGGCTTTGAAAGTTAGGCCAGGCGCGGTGGCTCACGCCTGTAATCCCAGCACTTTGGGAGGCCTAGGCGGGTGGATCACGAGGTCAGGAGATAGAGACCATCCTGGCTGACATGGTGAAACCCAGTCTCTACTAAAAATACAGAAAAAAAATTAGCCGGGCGTGGTGGCCGGCGCCTGCAGTCCCAGCTACTCGGGAGGCTGAGGCAGGAGAATGGCGTGAACCCGGGAGGCAGAGCTTACAGTGAGCCGAGATCACGCCACTGTACTCCAGCCTGGGCGACAGAGTCAGACTCCGTCTCAAAAAAAAACAAAAAACAAAAACAAAGTTATTATTAGATCACCCAGGGTTTCAGGAGAAAGACCACCTGTTCAATCCCTGTGTTTACAGACATCTCCCCACTGCCCACATGAAGCAGCTCGCAGGCCAGAGTCCACACAGGCCTGGGTTTGTAGCCTGGCTTCCCTGTGTGACCTCAGGAGGAATGCTAACTTTTCAGGTGTATCTGCAAAAGAGGATAATAATGACCACACTCAGAGCTGAAAGATGAAATACACTTAGGGGGTGAAGTCCTAAACACAAGCATAAAACACAACGCATGTGTATTAGTATCTATGGCTGCCATAACAGAGGACCACAAATCAGGTGGCTGAAAGCAACAGAAATGTATGATCTCATAATTCTGGAGGCTAGAAGTCCAAAACCAAGGTGTGAGCAGGGCCACACTCCCTCCGCAAGCTGCAGGGGAGAATCCTTCCATATTCATTTGCTAGGGCTGCCGTAACAGGCCACCACAGACTGGGTGGCTTCATCAGCAGAAATGTATTTATTCTGGAGGCTGGAAGTCCAAGATCAAGGTGTTAGCAGGGCTGGCTTCTTCCAAGGCCTCCCTCCTTGACTTGCAGATGGCTGCCTTCTTGTTGCGTCCTCACTGTTGACCCCATTTGTGTCTTATCTGTGTCCTCTTCTTCTTTTAAGGACACCAGTTATACTAGATTAGGGCCTACCTCATGATCTTATTTTACCTTAATTACCTCTTTAAAGACCCGGCCACCAATACCATTCTGAGGTGCTGGAGTTAGGACTTCAGCATATGAATTTTGAGAGGACACGAATCAGCCCAGAACAGGATAGTTGATTACTTTTCTTCTTCTTAGGGAGGAAAACATGGAGAGATCCATAAGTCCTCGTCCAGGGCACTGTGCAGTGCCACACGGAACTGGTTTGGAATTTGGACAGATAACCAAACGAACAAGTCCCTTTCTAGAAATATGTGTCTTGCCTTAAAAATACTTTTTTTTTTCCATGAAGCAAGGACCCTGTGGCTGTCACCATCCTAGCCTTATAGGAAATGCCCTGATGACTCCCAGGACAGTAGCAAGGTGCTCATGATCCCAGGGGACAGATAGGCAAGTATCCAAGGAATGATAAGGAGGCAGGGAGTGATGGGAAGTGCTAAGTGCTCTAGCAACCCACAGACCAACGCTGTGGGAAGACGAGGAGAAGGACACAATGACACCCTGAGCAGAGTGGAGAGGAGCCCAGAGGGGACAGACTTGTCTCTTAGCTTGCATGGTCAGCCCCGTGGCCTGGGCTGTTTGCATGTGTGTGTGTATAGAGGGGACAGTGCTTTGGGGAGGGGAAGGTGGCATCCACCACCATCTTCCCATGCCCTGCATTCCCTGGGGCCAGGCTTTCCAATCAGCATGGACAACAGAACTCATTCTGCAGAGTGTGCAGGCCACGGCTGAGCACCAGTTCCTCTCCCCATCCCACAGCTGCCTGCAAAGGTGACTGCCATCCTCTACCAACCCACTGGAGCCTCAGGCCCTCAGGCCTTTCCAGTCCTGCTGCCTAGGCCACCAGTGACATATGCTCCCTCCCTCTGGACAATTCTGCCTACTGGGGTTCTGCACCTGGACCCAGTGTCGGGAAAGTGGAGGAGCTGCTGAGAAAACAGACCACAAAACCCATGTTCTGGGACCACACAAAGGGCATCCATGGAACACCTGGGATCCTATGCACCAGCATTACCTGTGGCTTAAGAAGTAATAATTACCAGAAATGGCAAACCTATAGTGATAGAAACCAGGTTGGTGCTTGCCAGAACTAGGGGGTGAGATTTAACACAAACAAACAAACAAACAAACAAAAACCTCAACAATATTGAGATATAAAAAAATTAAATAAAGCTAATTCACTAACTCCCCCCCAATAAAAAAAAACATCTTGAAACTTGGTGAAGTAAATGTTCCTCTTTGCTTAGCCAACCATTGCTCCCTTCCCCACTTCCTTGCAAACAGAGCTTGCCTCTTGCTCTAGATGAGGCGAAAGCACCAGGGACTTGCTTTCTCCTCCTCCACTGGAGCGGAGGCATGAGTACTGACTCGTTTCTCTTCAAGGAGACTTGATAGAATCTCCAGCAGGGGAATTCTGGGAAAGGCTTCCCTTCCTGACAAATTAAGACAGACAAGGAGAATCTAACCTTTCTGCCTGCCTTTGGACACAGTTATGTGAGAACATCATGCCCGGAGCAGTGGCAGCCATGCTATGACCATAAGGGGACTGGCCTAAGAACAAAGGCCAATGTGCTGAAGATGGCAGACTAGGTTAGACGGAGTCCTTGAAATGATCGCTGACTCCCTGAATGAACCAACCCTAGAGCTCCTACCTTTAGACTTCTGGCTGAGTTGAAACACCTTGTTTTTAAAGCCATCGTTAGTACACTGTTCTTTTACCTGTAGCCAATAACATCCCACAAGCCTGATGGTTTTCATCTGTCCATACTTCCACCCCAATCCCCAAACTGAGATCATGGTGAGATACAAGATAGAACCCTGTGGCTGTAAACTGAGCCCCATCTGAATTCTGAGTCCAGTCCCCACAGATAATGCTTTCCCCTACGTCCTCTAAGCAAAGGAAGGAAACAGCTGCCAATTCCTCTTGTGCACGAGCACCTCCCCTGTCCCCCCATGTGCACCCTGCAGTATAAATGACTGATAACAGTGTCTGATAATAGTGTCAGGTATGACCCACATGCATACGCCCTCCCTGGCCCATGTGTCCATAAGCCCCAACCTACCCAGGACAACTCCAGTTTATATCTGTGTCCCAGCATGATTATCCATTGGAAAAAAAAAAATTCACAGTCATCCTACCTCTGCCTACCTTGGCACCCTTTTCATTCTCCTGACCCCATACTTACCACCTTACACTAACGCAAGGCTATTCTGTCTCCCCAGCAAGATGAGCAGATGGGCAGCAGGGACCCTGCCAGGCTTACCTCAGTTCATCTCACCTCACTCCTAGAGCCAGACCCACTGCAGGTACCATGTGTGTCCACTAAACTGAGGCAAAGGTTAACAGCTAAAAGGATTAAGGCAAATCAATAGAACGTGGGCAGAAGAAACCATTTTTAGAGGGAGAAGAGGAGAAACTGGGTGCTTTCTCGGAATCCCTGATCCTCACTATTGGCCTGGTCTGCACAGGGTCCTTCATGCAAGTGGCAGAGCACATCCAGGCACGTCCAGCCATCTGATGCAACCTTGCTGCAAAGGCAACGCATGCTCTTTATTACCCAATCTGCTGATTATGTGACCCACACAGATGCCAAGCATCAAGGAGATGGAGGAACAGAAAGACTTTTTGCTTCCTGAGAGTGCCCAGGGTACTGTAGGTAGATACCGGAGACAGATAAACCGCATGCTGTAAAAAATACTTTGCTTGCAAACACCAGCCTGTTTGGTGACATGCCAAGATGTGAATTCTCTAGCAGGTCACTTTCTTGATCTCATGGTTCAAACGTGTAAGTATCTCAGCAAATGCCCCAAGAGTGTGGGACAGGCCTGTGTGTTCCAAGCTACTGGTGAGATCATGATGCTGCCTACCCCAGGGGAAGGCCCTATAAGGGAACAGCATGGGGAATGTGTCAGCTCCACCCACTCTGGATGGAACCACACACATTCTTTCTGAATCCCTTCAGGGCTCAATTGTCATAGCTACAATTAGGCATTACCATGCCTCTGCCTCTCTGTCTCCCTCAGAGAAGTTACTTTCATTTAGCGAGGCAAACAGAGAGCGCCCAGCATTGTGCCTGGCATTTAATAGGCACTCAATAAACTCCGTGCACTCAATAAATTCCACACAGCTCCCTGCATGGGATTCCCAAGTTACTTACTTATAAGCTGAAATGTATTCTGGGCGTTGGAGGAAGGAACTTGCAGCAGGTGCTGCTGCTTCTCTCATGATCATCCGAAAAGCACTGAGCCAAAGCTTCTCAGAACTCCCCCATCACAGACTGCGCCTATGCAGCCGGCCCAGCTACCCTCATATCCATCTTCAAAAGCTGCCTCTGTGTGAAGTAAGTTAGGACAGAAGTTGGCTGGATTCTCACAGAATCTCAGCTTGACAAATGGAGGCCCTTCCAGCAGAAGCAAGCAGGATGGTGAAAGGTCTAGAAACCATCTCTCACAACAGCTGCAGGGGCCATGGGTGAAAATGGCCAGCCAGGAGGGTGGCCAGAGCTCAGTACAAGGGCTTTCCAGCTATAACATAAGGGAAGGCGCCGCCTCCGAGACAATAAACTCCTGGCCACAAGCAGCACATTGGAACCAAGCGCTGCTGCAGTCAGTATTCCCACACCAGGTGGAGGGTTGACCAGATGACCTCTAAGATGTCTCCTGAGTTTGAAACTATAGGAACTAAAGACTCTGGGCATGGGAAGACAATGTAGTGCCCAGTCTAGAGGACCAGAAGTAACTGCAATCTGCACAGGGCACCCTTAAGGGGACCCTGGAAAGAAGCCTCATCTGTAAGAACCTGACCTGAGTATGCAGCAGGGAGAATGTTCTGGGCTTCCTAGATGGGGCTCATCTGAAGTTTTTTCCTAAGAGATGAAGCCTTGGATGGAACTGTCCTTCTCTGCCATCCTGCACATGCCTCCCCGAGTTGTGCAGCTGTCTCCAAGGCCCTTTTAAAAGGTTCCTACCGAGGGGCACCTCTGCCCTTTCTCTTCTGTCTCCTCACTCACTTACCCTGCCCTGATCACAAAGCATCTCCCGAGGTGGAGATTTAAGTCAGCAAAGGGCAAAGAGCCCCAGACTCTCCCCAGGCCCCTGATGCCCTAGAGCTCACAGTCAGGAAGACACTGGCCCCCAAGGCTTTACATGCTAATTTCTCTCTTGAGGGCCTCCTGGACCACATGTGTAGTGGACATTCAAAGCTCTAACAGGCCTGAGGTCTCACATTTCTAGGGAAGATTTTTCTCCACCTCACATCCAAGTCAAGACAAAAGGCAGCACGCCCACTTTCCATCCTCCATGCGGATGGGCTGCTGTCTAGTCCATCCTTTCTCCCAGCATGCAAACTTTTACCAGGTCCTGTTTTAGGTAGGGCTCTTGATTCCTGGTATCATCGCTAGTCCTGGAGGAGATGTAGTCACGACTCAACCCCTTGGCCTTTGAGGCCAAGAACCACCCCCTCAACACCTCTCCCAACCCCCAGGCCTAGAGGAGCCTCAGCTAGAGCTCACCCTCCACACTGCCTTTGAGATCCCTGGGGATTTCCCTTACATTCCATGAGCTTAGCTCTTCTTTGAAAGGACGCTAGCTACAGCTTACACAGCCTTTCTAGGTGCTCTGTCATTGGAAGGTTTTCAAGATTTTTACTCCACTGTGGTACTGAAAGTATTCTAAATCAGTCTTGGGATGCCCCCTTTGGACATGCTTATGGAAACCTTCCCTGACTGACCTCCCACCCCAGACAACTAACTCTGGGCACATCCCTGCAGATCCACATAGACTGAACACACACTTACAATGTGCCAGACACTATTGTTGATTCAGAGAATTCAAACATGCAAAGACTGGACGTTTGCCTAAAACACATCAGCTCTATAAAAATGAAGTATGGCAGGAACAGAGGGATCTGCAACACTCTGTTTAATTTGCATTCCACTCTTCCCCGGGGTTGTTACAGCTTTTTAGTGGCTTCATATGTTCATATCTTCTCTCCCCAACAAAACTACCTGCTCCTGGAAGCAGGTTCCAGGGCTTCCCCACTCTGTACACTCCAAGGGGCTGGGACAGGGCCCTGTTCACTGTGGATGTTAAAAAGCGAAATGCCTTTCCCCTAACTCACTCTAATGCTTCCAGCTGAAACACGCTCTTGGCTGTCGCCGGATTCTGCCAGCTGGGCTTCCAGCATGACACAGCATCCCCGCCTGGCTTCCCTGACGACAGCGGCCAGCATGACAAAGGATTCTCTGACAATGGGAGGAAGAGGTCTGCTCTCATTGTCTAAGGCAGTCCTCACCGCGGTCACCCTCAGTGGCCGATGCTTCCCCACTCCCAGGGCTCAGCTTGGGCCCACACTTCTGCGGCCTCTACCTTGCACAGTCTGTAAAGCAGCACCACCCCACTATCCTACCAGCAATTCCAATTCAATACCTGGAGCACTGAACTCACCATGATCCTCCCTCCCACCTCAACCCCAGCAGACCCTGCTCCAGCAACCAGAAGTTCGCACCTGAGTTAAGAGCTGCCGTCCACCCAGTCAGTGAGGCCACAAACCTGGGAGCCACTGAGATGACTCCCTTATCCCCCAAGTCCAAGTAATCACTGCGGACTTTACTCCCTAACTAATTTTAATGTATGACCTTTGATCCATCCTTAGATGCGTGGCCCTTGTTCCAGGTCTCACCCCCTGTGACCTGGATGCTGTGAAAAGCCTGTTACTGCCTCACCAGCCCCATGGCTGCCCGGCTCCAGTCCTGTTCCCTTCCGATACAAGCAAGGCTGTACACCTCTCTGATTAAAGTCCTTACTCTATGCCTTACCTGCAGGCTAAAAGCCAAGGTCTGAAGCCAAGCTTACAAAGCTCCTCCACTCTGAGCACTGTCTGCATCTCCGCCCTTGCATTTGACCTGTTTGCGGTTCCTTCCTACACCCAGGCAGCCTTATGCCTCCACACCCCGTGCACACCATGCCTTCTCCCTGAATGCCCTTCTCCCGTCTCCTCTCCTGGCCAGTTCCTTTTCATCCATTAAGATTCAGCTCCTGAGCTGTCTCCTTTAGGAAACCCTCCTTGACATCTGAGGCTGGAGCAGGTGGCTGCCCCTTTTCTGTGCCGCTGTAAGGGGCTTGGGCTTCTCTCTACCTAGACTCCCCACATCACATTGAATGGAACTGTTTATGCATCTGTCTCTCCCACTAGAAAGTGGGCTGCTTGAAGGCAGGGGGCTGTACCTGTTCACTGTCGTAGTCCCAGGGGCTAATGCAAAGACAGGCATAGAAAAGCAGCCCGACAACTACTGTGAAGCTCGCACCGACTGCAGGATGGTCAAGTAAACCTCTTAGGTCTGTTCTACCCACCCCAAGCACCTAGTTTCCCCCTAACCATTTTTGGGCCATTGCCCCAGCCTAAAACCTCCTCCACCATTACCCAGGCCTACTCCCAAATTCACCTCATCCATGAAACCATCCCAAACTGGCTCCACGCTACAGATAGTTGCTATGGTAACTGCCTCCCATACTTTATCTCCCCTACCCCTTGGGTAAGTGAGCATTTGGGTCTGGCTCTGTGGCTGAATATGAGTGAACAGTAGGCATTAAGAAGCTCTGGGAAGTTCAAAGCTTTCTGTTCATCATAATGATGTCAGACAGCAAGCCACCTCAGCCCTGAGCACTGGACCTGAAGTCTGAAGTCAGGGTTCATATCCCTGCTCTACTGCTTACTCCTGACTTGGGCATGCCACTAACCATGAAGGCTCAGTTTCCTTCTCTGTAAAATGGGTATAACAACAACTGCCTCATAGGCTGATAATGATAACCACCTATTATAAAATGCAGATGGGATAATTTGTGTGAAATACTTTGCAAACTGTAAAGCCAAATGAAGTGCAGGGTATTAAAGTAGCCCCAGTGTCAACCAACCACTATCCAACCTTTCTGTCCTCCTCCCCACCAGTAGTTTTGTCCTCACTTGAGTCAGTTGAGAATCAAATGAAATCTGTAGATTCTCTTCCTAGAAAAGTACACACCCATCCCAGCTTTGCAAACACTCCCAAAAGGTTCCTGAGGACCCTGCCTCAGGGCCAGAAAGCTTAAGAGCACTGTAGGATAACAAGATCCCCCATCTTTCCCAAATACAGACCTTCATTTGCTCATGAATGCCAAAGATGAAGATAAGGCAGGAAGGGCCAGTTGTGAAGGAAAGAAAAGTCAAGACGAAAAAATGAATTTCAGAGCTCTTCCCAGAACCAGAAGACAGGAGAGATGAAGATAAAGAGTTCTCACTCTTTGGGAAGTAAGAACCTAACTTTTTTCCAGAAAGCATTATGGTACATAGAGAGAAGATTGGGTGAAATGTCAAATTCCAGGATTTTTTACCCACTCTACTAAGGGCTCACCATGACCTTCGGCAAGTCATTCCACTTCCCTAGGCTTCAGGTCTTCATGTGAAGATCAGATCATCTTCAAAGTCCTCCCCAGCTCTGAGTGCCAGAGATTCAAGGATGTGTCTGTTCTCACCCCATTGTGAACCACAGCTCTGGCCTTAATTCCAAAGTCAGAGGCATGCTGAGAGCATGGTGCTAACACAGGGAGAAGGCCACCATTACAGCAAGGTTCTAAATTAAACCGCACACAGCGGGAGGCGGGGGCAAAAGAAAACCCAAACCTGAAAGGAAGCAGCTGAGCTCAGGGTGCCAGTGAGTCAGCAGTGAGGCCCAGAGGTAGACGCCCCCTCCCCCTGCCATGCCAAGGACATCAAATGGGGCTGTGTTATCAGGTAAGTTATGCAGAAATGCCACCACGTGTGGAGAATTCTCAGAAACTGCAATTTGCCTGAATGTTTGTACCTCCTGTTCTCTATCTGGGCTCTCTCCATCCTAACCACCCACCTCCTGCCTCCTCCTTCATGACCTGAGCTGCAAACAACGTAACCTTAAAACAAGGGCAATGGAGCCCAAAACGGAAATGAAATTAGAGGACAATATCTGGGACCAGATGGTGAGTTTGGGATTAGATAAAAAGCAGACTTGTATTAACACATCTACACAGACCTGTAAGGCAGCAACTCCTACACCCAGGTAGGGCCTGAGTGAGACCTTGACCAAAGCCACAGCCTGTCCCTGAGTCACAGCACATCTGAGCTGGGGCGGGACCATGGAGAACATCTCCTTAGCTCCATGTCGCCAGAAACCTGTTGGTTGGCTTCAGGGTAATTTCCATCAGCTGCCTAACTTCCACAGACGAACATACCTCTGGGCCCTCCTGGGAGGTTCCAAACAGCCTGAAGTTCAGGGTAACAAGGCCATTAAGGTGTTTTTTCCCCATCGCTTCCTTCTGCATTTGCTCTAGAATAAGAACTGGCATTATGGTCCCCTTGAAACCAACATATGTGAAACTGACTAAGTTCCAGGGTGACTGCTCTAAAATATTTATGATTTGTTCCCTCCTGTAGGCTGTGTTATTGCATTGCAACTTAACTATCTCTGCTCTATTATCTTTGTAGAGCAGCAGAGTATCTGGCCTAAGTGAGGCTGGTGCTTCATAAACATTTGCTGGACTTAATTAACATTTGTTAAATTTTCTTTGTATGCACTTCTAGATACACAAACATGTAGGTGCCTAGTACATATTGAGTGAATGGTTAATTAATTGATTAGTTGGCCAAACTTAATAACCCTCCAGGCTGTCTGACAACCTTCACATGCATGAATTCTGAGAAATCCATGCAGGTATGTATAAGTTCTTTGCTCCTTGAATTCAGTAAAGACTCAATGAACACAGCCATATGAACATAGATAAGTATTACATGAACAGGCATACCATATGCATTTATTATATGCACATATGATTCTGATAGAAACTGGATGTATCACAGCTGCTATCCATTCACCAACAGCAAATTATTAAATGCGTGGTAATAACAGCAATGCAGACTTCCGTTCTTTAGTGGCTGCTCTCATTAGGAATGGTTAACAAATAAAGAGTGTTTTGAGAAAGAATACGTGTCAGCATAATATACTCTATTTCTTAGCTTCAGTATTTCCTGAGGTGTCAAGAATCCATACTCAGAAAAAAAGTGGCCACTATTAATTAAATGCCATAAGCTGAGAAAAGGGAGAATGTGGCCCTTCCCCCACTGAGAGGCCTTATGCAAGTCACATTTTTTAGCCTCAGTGTGTTCACCCATAAAACGGGGCTAATACTCTCCTACCTCACAGGACCCTCTTAATAAATGCTATGATATCTGGGGGGGGGGGGCGGTGGGGGGTGGGCGGAGGTTCTGGGGGAAGAAAACCTGCCCTGTAAGGTCATACAAACATATTATTATTCTAGCAACCTGTTAATCACTGATGACACTGTACCCTAGAATGTGTTATAAAATTGCTGCCTCTAAGCATCCATTATCCAGGACAGATACTTGACACAGATGAGGTGATCTGTGTGTAAATCGAATCCTGTGTCAAACACTCAGAGGGAGTTTCCCCAGACAACCTGAGCGTGTCCTGGCCATCTTCTAGCGTCTGTTCGGTGCATTCTGTTCACGTATAATTGGGTTTTCTTGAAAGCCAGGCCATTTCCTCGCGCAGCCCGAGCCTGTTAGGAGCCTGGATTCCTGAGGTTTTCAGCCCAGACCGGGCCCTGGGCAGGAGGAACTGGGAACGGACAGCCGGCAGCCCCTCCCTGCGCTCTGGGCGGCTCCTTCCTCTCGGCCCCGGCTCCAGCAGCTGCAGCGCTCGCTCGCGCTGTGTCACTTTCGCCCTATGGAGGCTCTAGCCGCGGCCGAGCCGGCGGCTCCAGCGGCTTCCTCCTTGGTCGCGCGGGCCCCTGGACTGGGAGATAATCCCCGGGCCGCAGAGACAGCGCCGGGCGGGCGGCGGGCTGGGCCGGACTGGGGCGAGCTGGGGCTGCCGGGCCACCTTGGGCTCCCGCTGTCCCCAGACTGAAGAGCCGGGGCTGCGGTAGGCAGTCGCTGACTCTCTCCCCGGTCTGCGAAGGCAGCGGCGGCGAGCGCGGGCACGCATACCCATAGAACGCCTCGGTGCGGGGTCACCCCAGCGTGGACTGGGGGCGGCGCAGCCAAACCAACCCCCAGCGCCGCCGGGTGGAATCCCAGTCTGCCGGGTCAGGGGACGTCGCAGACGCGGAGGGAGGGGCTGTGTGACTCCGGCCGTAGAGCGGACCTGGGACTCCTGCACCGAAGACTAGCACACGCGACCCTACGGTCTTCCCCGGCCCACAGCCGCACGGTCCCCTCTCCAAGTAACTCGGGCGCGCGCGCTCGCGCGGGGACACACGACCCCGACTTGGACAAGGAGGGGGCTGGCGGGACCGGTCGCGCGGAGGATCGGGGCCCACGCTTGTCCCCACTACGCCGCGGTCTGCGGTCCCCGCCCCCCACACACACCGGAGCCGTGTGTACACACAAACAGCCGGGCGGGGGAGGCGACGCCTCACTCCTCGGGGTGGGGACGCACGCGGCACAGCCAGTCAGCCCTCCCCTCTACACGCCGCACAGCCCGCCGTGCTCACACCCCCCAGCCCCAACCCTGAAAACTCTGCGGAACCAAACAGAGCCAACGCCGCCCAGATAAGGGGCTTGGACCGCCCCCCTCCCGATTGTCTTTTACCATCAATAGAGAAACACTCGGCTCAGACGCGCGGTGTCCCGGACGCCCCCTCCGGCCACATCCAGGCACCGGCACGCGGCCCTCTGAGGCCCCAGACCTTCGCCGCAGCCCAAGCCATCGCCCCCCCGCCCGCCCTCCCCCATGACCAGCGCCCGGGACAGTTACCTGCTCGTCGTCCTGATGAACCCGAGCCGGAGCCCACCCCACGGCCTCTCGGGTCACTCGCCACCCAGAGGTGGCTTTTCAGAGCCTGTCAAGTGAATCCCTCTCCGCCGGGCGTATCTATTCCCCAGGCCCGACTGCACCGCAGCGACAGGAATAATAAAAAAAGCCAACAGAACCACAACCGTTGGGAATAACCAAAGGGGAGACCGCAACGGGTCCACTGATTTGGTTTCTTCCTCTGCTCCCATCCTCCGCTCCCCCCGCGGCCCGCGGGCTCACCGGGGACGCAGGGAGGGGGCTGCGCCCTGTCTAGACGACAGCCATCCACAGACATCCCCGAGCCCGCGGGGACGGGCGCGCACACTCACACACGCCCGCTGCCACAGACACAATCAGTAACCGGGGAAGGGAGGGGCGGCGTGGAGACACACTCTCGGGGTCCCTCCCGCAGCCCCGAGTGCCGCAGCCCCCGGCCCCCAAACGCCACCCCGAGAAGCGCTCCCTACCTCGGCGGAGCGCGGTCTGAACAGCTGCAAGTTTGGCTGGTACTAAACCAACTGCTCGATGCAGCAAATGCGGGCTTCAAAACAAAAGGGAGAGGAATCGCGCTCGCTCTTTTTCTCCTCCCAGGTCGGAACCCGACACATGACAGCGGCTACACCGCGCAGCTCCAAAGCGAGCCGGGCTCCAGCCGTGCGCCCCCCAAGAGCCCCCCCTTGGCGCCGGAGCTCCAGGGCCACGACACCCCGCGGGGCGGGGAACCCGGCAGGGAATGGGACAAACCCAGGGAGGGGGCGACACTGTGGAGTGCAGTTCCCCACCGAGGGGGAGGAGGGGATGGTAGATGGGTGCGGACACCCCGCTGGCCCAGGCGCAGGGAGGGGGAAGGGGGCTGATTGTTTGGGGCGGTTTTCCCGGATTTATCTATAAGCACGCGCACGTGACGCAGCCCTCCTCCCGGGTCCCCGAATCGATCAGCAAGCTGAGATGACTATAAGAGGAGGACGGGCGAGGAGATGCTCACCTCGGGGTTCCTCTGGCCGCCGCGCCAAGCCCGAGTCGGGGGTGGGGGAAGGGGGCAGGGAAGGGGAAGGGAGGGACAAGGCTCCGGAGAGCCGACTCCTGCCTCGAGTTCGGAGCGTCCCAGCTGCGGAGGGGATTGGGCGCCCCAGCGCACAGACCCAGCAGAGAGGGGAGGGAGGGAGGGAAGGGAAACAGGGAGGGAGGGGCGGGTAGGGGGGAGGGAGTAGAGGAAGGAAAAAAAATGATCCCTGATCTGACACAGGGAAAGAGAATGTAGAAGAGTGACGTTCAGGCCCCGCCCTCCCCTCCGGCCACGTGCAAAGACTTGAAAGGAAAGAGGGCGGCTGGAGGCCTGCTGGGTAATGTAGTTCGCCTTTCTTTTCCAGGATGGCGGGCCCTGGAGAGCGGGGTGGCCCCGGGACGCTCGGGATGTCGCCTTAGCTGCCAAGACAGCCCAGTCTAGCGACGCCAAAACCCGCCGCCCAGTGACCCCACGGCACTGGCGCAGCCCGGGGTGGGGGCCTCTGCGGTGGGAGAAGTGGGGGCTTAGGCGAAGTCCAGGCTTACAGGGAAACGTTGGTTTTAGAATCAGAAAGGCTTTAAGGATGAGAACTTCCGTGCCGAAAGTGCAAAGTCTGTGCTAATGGCAGATAAAAAGGAGCTTTGTGTATGCATTGGGGGGCCCAAGTGGCGTGATTAATGCTGCACTAAATGCCACCGTCGGTTATTGAGATGCATATGTTATAATTAACATTTGAGCATCTCTGTGTCGGGGCTGGCTGTTGTAATTAGATATGCACTTTGCAACCAATTAATTTTCCTTCGGCCAAGCTAAGGGCTGGGATGGGGTAGTTTGGAGAATTCAACGTAGTGGATAATTCAGTAATGACTTAACCAGATCACCAATGTTTTGGTTAAAACTGAGCTTGGCACAGAGAGGCCTTCAGGAGAAATACCGAATAAAATACTGTATGCCCCAACAAGGAAGGGGGCTAGAAATTGATTAGAGGAACTGTGTGATGCAGTATAAACTGCTGTAGAAACCCATTTATTCGTTAGTTTATATTCACATTTAGTGAGCACTTTCCACAGAGCAGGTATGTCTAGGAATGCCAAGACAGGTAAGACTCACAGTCTCTGCGCTCAAGGAGCTCAGTCCAGTATTAGGGACCACAGTCAATGAAAGTACTGTACAAGGGATAAGTCGGCGCTTAACACAAAGTGCTGTGAAGTTCCCCCCACCACACAACCTGGAGCAGCCAACTGGATGGAGGGTGGGTGGGGTCTGGGAGAGGGTCAGGAAGACTTCCTGGAGGAAGTGATACTTGAGCAAAGAATTTCTAAGATTTTTTTTTCTTTTTTTTTTTTTTTTCCGAGACTGAGTCTCTCTTTGTCGCCCAGGCTGGAGTGCAGTGGCGTGATCTTGGCTCACTGCAAGCTCTGCCTGCCTGGTTCATGCCATTCTCCTGCCTCAGCCTCCCAAGTAGCTGGGACTACAGGCGCCCGCCACCACGCCTGGCCAATTTTTTTTTTTTTTGTATTTTTAGTAGAGATGGGGTTTCACTGTGTTAGCCAGGATAGTCTCCACCTCCTGACCTCATGATCCGCCACCTCAGCTTCCCAAAGTGCTGGAATTACAGGCTTGAGCCACCGTGCCTGGCAAGAATTTCTAAGATTTTTAACAGAGAGGAAAGGATAAGCATCTGACTAAGGTTAAAGGGTACAAAGGCTTCAGATGAGAGAAGAGAGCTAATTCGAAAGGTCCCAGGCCTACAATCCCAGCACTTTTGGAGCCTGAGGAGCTCAAGACCAGCCTGGGCAACATAGCATGACTCCTTCTCTACAAAAAATTTTAAAAATTAGCCATGGAGCGTGGCATGGGCCTTGAAGGATGGGTGGGATTTTGTTTTGTGCGGAGAACTTGTCTCCCGGGCTTGAGACACAAAACAGCATAGATATTCACATCCTATAGAACAACTCATTTGATTCTTGTACCAAAGGCGATGGTGGCTGTCATTCCCTCCCTTCTGGAGGGAGGCAACAGGCCCAGAGAGTTAAGCAACTCATGCCCAGCCATGATTCGGTACAGAGTGAGTACCAGAGGCCAGTTGTCTGGGTGGCAGGCCACTGTCGTCCACTCCAAGGAACAGGTTTAAGCACACCTGACTCTTCCCGTTGGTTTGTCCCTCTTAGCATTTATGCCTCATTGCCTCAGCAGTGAGTTCTTTGTATGCTTTAACATCTGGACAATTTCCTGGGTTTACAAAATATTATATAATAGTACTGGAATCTACACATTCAGCAAATTCCCATTTACTTACCTTGTTGTCATTGTTGGTTTTTACATATTGTGTGACAGGCACACCACCTGCAAAGGAAATAAGAATAAAATTGTCTGGGTTTTGGCTTTGCTTTTGCTTAAATCGCACCCTCAGAGGTGAGGAGAGGCTAGAGGTTGAGCAACATGTGGAACGTGAAGCTTCCACGGAGAGCACACACCTCCGTTTGGGGTATGCACCTAGGGTGAGAGGGGCAATGGGAACCACAGGCTCTGGCGTCAGTGTGACCCCTGGGTTTGAATCCCAGGCTTGATACATCCTGGCTCTGTGACCTTGGGCAGCTTAGTTAACATTCATAAGGGATGACCTTGGGCCACTTACTCAATGACTTTTCTTGGTCTTGTGAGAACCGGTGGTGATCATGGGTTTATACTGGCTGTGTCACATGGAAAGTGCTCAAAGATGGCTGAGTCTTTCTGGCCCTCAAAAATGATCCCTGAATTTTTCTTTCTGCACACTCACACCAGCAGAGCTAGTAGTGCAGGAAGGATTCCTGAGGGTGACGCATCTTAACATGTGAAATCAGTTAGGTTTGTCTTCAAGGAACCTGGACCCAATTCTAACCTTCCCCTGCTCCTGACCTAGCTCTCTTAACCCACATCAGCTGAAGTTCTTCATGCTCCTCCGCTCCCTACCCTGCTGCCCCACCTAATGCTGCCTCCTCTGGGCAGCACCTGGGGCTTTGCATTGCTGCTGCCTGCCCACCCAAACTTCCCTCCTGTTTTCCACATCCTCAGTGTCTGGCTTTCCTCTCTACCTCCAGTCCAATAAACTGTCGTTAACATATAAGATACTCTGCTGATTCTCTCCTCCAACTCTGACACTTTTGTCTTCTTACTGAGCGCTCTCTTCAGTGGCCTCTGATGATGGGCATTTCAGGCTGGAATGGGGATCTTTGAGGGGAAGGCCTTGTAGATGCCTCAGACCAGAGTTCCCCCAGGTGGGAGGCCTGGGGCTTATGTGGCCCATCGTCTGTTGTTCCTTCTCTGCTCTGGGATTGATTTCATGCCCAACCTGCAGGCTTGGGTCAGAAGAGCTGCTGGGTGCAGAGTGAAGGAACTGGAGGTTCCTGAAGCAAGTGGCGCTGGCATTGGTTTAATTGTGACCGATTTTGAGTGGCCAGGATTTGCCCCCTCTGCCTAGAAAGGAAAAGTCAGAATGTTTCTCTTTGTTTTTAGGAGTTGCTTCTCCTCATTCACACTTGCCTAAGATAGTAGCAAAAAGTACTACTTTTCTTCCCATGACTTCTCTCCACCCACCCCCGCAGCGGTAGCCCTTCTGGGGAAAAGTTACTGGTCAGTCCACCCATTGACTGAAGGCCTGGTGGAAGCCTACCAAGGTGCTGGGGGAGAGAAGCTACCTACCTTCAGGAGCTGAGACCAGGCTGATGCCCAGCAGATAACAGGAAAATGAATGAAGTGTCCCACTGTGTGAGAGTGATGTCAAATGAACTAAGAGTTCCCAGTCGGCTACAAGGATCAGAGAAGGCTTCTGGGAGGAAGGTGGAGCTACATCCACTTGTTACTTCCCACTAGGAGAAGGTCAGCAGTGCCCAAAATTCCTATTATGTGGTGTTGGCCCGGGAGGCATTGCAGAACTAGTGACTTACTGTGGGACCTAGAGAGTGGCTTCATCATGCAGTTTGGAGGCCACTGACCCCGCAGAAGGAAGGAAGTTGCTAGTCTAGTGTCTACGCTCTGTTACCGTGGTGTTGGCCTGGAGAGATAACAGCTTGATAGAACCAGGTGAAATTTCACCCATGCCTCATCTCACCTTCCACTACACAACCCCAAAGACCAACACCTGAAAGGCACATGCAAAGTGATCCCCTGAGGTTGAAGTTGGTGGTGGAGAAGGGATGTCAATAGAGAACAATGAACTTGAGAAAACCAAAAGTGAAATATGAAATAAAGCAATTGAATATTTATTGGGACAATGCTGTGCCTAAGGCATGGCAAGGCACTCTGGGGAACACAGCGTGTGAAACAGGGTCCTGGGTCCCACCTGCCCCTCTCCTGTTGTGTGATGTTTCCTCTCTCTGGGCCTCAGTTTCCACACTTGTAAAATGAGAAGGTTGGCCTCGATGATCTGTAAGGTCTTCATCACACTTGAAATTCTCCCTTCAAGAATGTTATAATCTCACTGGCAAAAGAAGCAAGAAAATTAAGTAGCCAAAAGGATGAATTTTAAGCTGTTTAATTCCAGCAGAGCAGGAAAGGTTTGTAATATTTGTTAAACAAAACCCTGAAGTCCATGAGGGAATATAAAACAAGCAGATTTCCTTTTGCAAGATTTAAGGACAGGGACTGATTCAATGTCACCCTGTGAGTCATCAGACGTTCCTCAAGTCTCCCAGAGTTCAAGGTCAGACCTCATAAGTCAGTGGCATGAGCACCACAGCCTTGTTCATGGTGAAGACCTGGGCAAAGATACACCCCACATCTCTGCAAGAGACAAGTTTCCTTGTTTGCCAGTCTACACACTAAAAAAATGGGAGGGGCAGGCAATGCTAATCAGACCAGAGGTATACACCTGATCTAAGGGACTTTGGGCTAGGCTGGACTTGAGTGGACATGGCTCCATCAGAGGAACTGAGCCAATCAGAATTCCTCTTGTAAGAATCTGACGTAAGAGACTGAGAAACCTCTCTCTGCTCATTGGTGATGGCTGCTCAGGTCAAGGCTTGTGTTTTAGGTGGGTCGAGTGCAAGATAAGTAAGCAGAGGAAGTGAGTGGAGGGGGAAAGAGGAGGGAGAGGAAAAGAGAGATGTTTAGAGTAGCCTCAGTTCCTTACCTTTTCAGTTCTCCCTCACTGAGTGCTCTACTATGCCTCTCTTGGACTCCTGATACCCCTGTGATATCATTTGGATCTGTGTTCCCTCTGAATCTCATACGGAATTGTAATCCTCAGTGTTGGAGGTGGGGCCTGGTGGGATGTGGTTGGATCATGGAGGTAGATTTCTCATGAATGGTTTAGCACCATTCTGTTGGTGCTGTCCTCACAATAGTGAGTGAGTTCATTTGAGATCTGGTCATTTAAAAGTATGTGGCACCTCCCCACCTCAGTCTCTCTCTCTCTCTCTCTCTCGCTTCTCCTTTCACCATGTTACTTGAAAGCTCTCATTTCACCTTGCACCATGAGTAAAAGCTTCCTGAGGCCTCCCCAGTAGCAGATGTTGGTGTTATGCTTCCTGTACATCCTGCAGAATCATGAGCCAATTAAACCTCTTTTCTTATAAACTACTCAGCCTCAAATACTTCTTTATAGCAATGCAAGAACAGCCTAATACCCTCCATATTCTTGTAGTAATCCCCTTTAATTTGCACTAGGTTGAGTGACTTCTGATCTTTGTAGTTTGAAGACCACATCTAGAATGGCCTGAAAGACAGGAAGTGCAGAGAGAGGAGTTAGGCCATTGTGATGCCTCTAGCTGGGACTGTCCCCCTCCTGAAGATGCCCTTCCATTTTCTATCCCAGGTGTCTCCCTCTTCAGTCAGTTTATAAATCCTGTCTGCTCAAGTCTTATTCTGAAATATCTGCAAAATAATTGCCCTTGAGCTTTCCAGGATCTCTAAGTCCCCTTTCAAAGAACAATAGCTACTATATTAATTGAGCTATTACTATTTACGGGGCAAGAAGCGGAACTTTTTTTGTGTGCTTTGTCTCACTTAGTTGGCAAAGCAACTTTTACAGTGGAACAAACTGAGACTAGAAGCGGTGAAGTAGCTTACCAAGGGGCACACAGCCAGTGGGTAGGTGGTGGTCCACCCAGAGCTGTGGGCCTCAGAGCCAGTGAGCTTAACCATGCCCCTCGTCTCAAGACATTAGGATCTACCTTCTCTAAGTCCCTGGCGAGCACCTGTACTCCAGCTGTAGGAAATATTGGAAACATCATTATTCCTCAGTGGTGCATTTATAATAAAGTGTTTTTTTCTTTTAAATTGAGACTTCAGAGGTGTATGTGTTCATTTATGTTAATGATTCAAAAGGTCTTTTGCGCTTAGGGAAGTTTACTTTTTTGCCTATTTTTAACATAAAAATAAATTTCAGTAAATATCACAATATTTTCTTCAGGCACACTGGTGGCTCATTTTGAGACATACATAGTAGGGGGTCCACATACTATATTCTGGATTTTGAGTGTTTGTCACATTCTCTAATTTGTTAATAAGAAAATGATTGCAGAAAATAATGAAGATGCAGTCACTAAATCTGAATGAAGTTTCATGTCTTTCTTGCCCTATTTATTACCCTGTATATTTTATGTTTTAAATTTTCAACATGTGATTTATCATGTGGAATTATAATAGCTGAGATGGCATTGCTTATGAATGTTTGCATGTTGCTTTTCTCATGTAATACAATTAAACATATATTTTCTGTGTTATTAAAAAGTCTTTATAGATAACATTTAAAAATTATTTAACTGATCCTTTATACCCTAGTATTTATTATATATAATGCATTTGTTCAAAGTTAAATTTGAATGACCAGCACACACAAAAGTGGGCATTAATTTAGGCTTACAGAACCTCACAGTTTTAGTTCAGACGACAGACACATTTTAAACAGAAATGGCAGTAAAAGATGAAAATCCAAGGTGTGCCATATGTGTAATGCAACCCTTGTAAGCTAGAGCAGCAGAGAGACATTCAAGGGAGAAGTGGACCCGAGCCAGGCCTGAGTGTGATAGGATGGGACCAGGGCTGGAAAGGGGGCTTTCCCAGTGATAGGCAGGCAGGAGCTTAGAAGTGGGAATTCACATCGGGGAAGGGCTGAGCAATGGGGAGGAGGAGGCACAAAGTCCAGAAAGTTAGTTGTGTGTCATTGGTTCAAGACTGGACTCAGGAGGCGGACACCAGGATTTGCATCCTGCCTTCACCTTTTATCACCACTTGACCTTGGGCAACTCTAAGCTTCCATTTCCTCTACGAAAGAGACAAATAATAGAACATATCTTAGTAAGTCATTATAAGGCTTAAAGGAGATGATGTATACAAAGCACTTCACACATAGTAAGGGCTTATAGTAAGGCCAGGTTTTATTTTTTGGTTATTATTCTTGTTATTTTTGCTGTTACCCAAGTGATAGGCTGTGTGGGACCAGGAACAAAAGTTTTGACCAATTTGGACTTTATTCTATGACTTGAGAGGGTGAGATTAGATTTTGTTTTTCAGTTATAATTCAGGTAGACCCTAGAGTGTGGCCCAGACTGTGGGAGCCACTCCCAGCCTGACCCAGACTGTGAGATCCACCCCTGGCTTGTGCCCCAATACCAGTAATCCTCATCCTCATCTTCAGCAGAGCCTCTGAGGTTTCAGTAGAACTTGCAGAATCAGGAGCTGTTCTCATGGTTCTTCATGAGCTGACATTCTGTCCCTTTCTCACATGCAGATCCACATACCCTCACCCTACCTTTTTTTCCATTTTGACAATATTATCAGATTTATTTATACTCCACTCTTTCCAGAAAGGACTCAAGACAGCTTTCTAAATTCTAAAATGTACCTACTAGCATATAAAAATAGAAATTTACACAAAAGACACTTTGTAAGATGGTTATCCCTTTTACAAAAGAAGTAACCATCATTTCTTTAAATAGCAGCACATCTGGTACATGCAACGTCAGACCTGATTGACCAAATTTTGCCTCATCAGCAGCTTTCTGGAATGTGTCTTCAGCATTACTCCCCATTATCACCTTCACAGGAGTCAGCTGATTTTCATCACGTCTGGGACTTGAACAAAGGCAAAGGGTGTGTGAAGCCCTGGAATTTATTTTGTGCAGAACTAAGTGATTGAATGCTCTAGAAAGCACCAAGCTGCCACTTGGTCAGGGAACCCTGCTTGGGAGAGGTGGCAGAGGAGGTTTTCAGAAAAACAAGGGAGGATGCCTATTAGCTGAGGTGGACTGGGAGACCATCCCAGGGGAAGGGAGCAGTGTAGGGGAAATGCCGGGCTGCTGTGTTCCCTGTGGGGCAGTGGCAGAGGTGGCAAGCCAGCTTGGGACCTCAGACTGGGCCACAGAAGAGAGGAGAGCTGCCTGGTGACATTCACCTGTCCTACCCCTAGAAAACAATTTTGGCTTGACACAGAGATAAGATGTGAAACATTCTCTCTTTGCTGTATCTATATATTTCAGGACTTAGCAATCATACCCTATGCTGTAGTGAATATGTCCCAACACGTTATTATTTTTAACAAAAACATGTGTTGGGAACTTAATCCCTAATGCAACAGCGTTGGGAAGTAGGGCCTACTAGGAGGTGTTTAGGTCATGATGGCGCCACCTCGTAATGGATTAATGCTGATTATGAAAGGGCTTGAGTCTATGAGTTTGATCTCTTGCTCCTGTGTGCTGTCTTGTCCTTCCACCTTCCACTATGGGATGACACAGCAAGAAGGTCCTTGCAAGATGTCGGCCCCTGTACCTTAGACTTTCAGCCTCCAGAAAGGTAAGAAATACATACCTTCTGTTCTTTAGAAATTACCCAGTCTCAGGTATTCTGTTACAGCAGCACAAAATGGACTACGACAACCTTTCAATGGGCATGTTGCTGTGGCAACCTTAAAGTCACTGGAGGGCATCTATAATTGGCAGAAAATGGTACTAATTTAGTTACAGTTTTTTTTTTTTTTTTTCTGGGAGGAGTTTTTTAGTCTTAGGCTACTTAAAGTACTCACATGTGATCTTTTTGCCTGAGCAGAATAATAATCACCTTGCAATTTAATTACTAAGCCAGTACTAGTGAACTCTTCTCCTATAAATTGAGTTGTAATTTTTGAATACCAGCTTCTTGGGCAGGGCCTATCTCTGGAAGCTGTGGTTACCCAGACACAAATCACAACCAGTGCTATGCTTTGTGAAACCAGTCGACTGTGGAATCAGCTGGAGGGACCATTGACAAATGCAAGCACGTTCTGAGTGGCTCATCTGTCAGCTATGACAGGCATTCAGTTCTGCTAAAGAGCATCCTGGGTTGGCCACACTGTCACTTCTCCATTCCCTACAATCTTCTACCACTGGATGTGTTCCTATTTCCTAGGTATAGAAAGTTCCTAATCATGGTGGTAATTTTATAATTTTAAAATAGTAAAAATCTTTTTATTAAAAAATGGTAAAATACACTTGACATAAAATGTACCATCTTAAACATTTAATTGTATGCTTACTGCACACTTAAAATTGGCATTAGTAAATTCACACTGTTGTGCTTCCATCACTAGCATTAATCAACAAAACTCTTCATCTTACAAAACTAAAACTATGTACTCATTAAAACACAATTCTCCATTCTCTTCCGTCCCCAGCTCCTAGAAACCACTAGTCTACATTTTGTTAATATGAATTTGGCTAATCTAAGTGCCTCATGTAAGTGGAATCATACAGTATTTGTCCTTTTGTGACTAGCTTACATCACTTAGCATAATGTCCTCAAGGTTATTCCATGTTGTAGCATGTGTCAGAATTTCATTTCTTTTTAAGGCTGAATAGTATTCCATTGCATGTATATACCACATTTTGATCACCCACTTGTGCATGGATGGACACTTTGGTCACTTCCACTTTTTGACTCTTGTGAATCATGCTGTTACAAACGTGGGTGTACAAATACCCCTTTGAGTCCTTGCTTTCATTTCTTTTGAATATATACCCAGAAGTGAAATTGCTGGATTATATGGTAATTCTACTTTTAGTTTTTCGAGGAGCTACCGTACTGTTTTCCATAGTGACTACACCATTTTACATTCCCACAACAGTGCACGAGTGTTCCAATTGCTCTGCTTCCTTGCCAATACTTGTTATTTTCCATTTATTTGTTTGCTTGTTTTGGATAGTGGCCATTCTAATGAGTGTGATGCAGTCATAGTTATTTTTTTAAAGGGAGGGCTTGTCTAACCTGAACATTTAATGATAAAACAACTTCCAAAAGCAATTATAATAGCTGACATTAATTGAACACATAACATAGGGTAGACACTCTATGTTGCCACATTTGATCCTCAAATCAACCCCATGAGTAATGTGCCATCATCATTCTCATTTTACAGATGAATAAACTGAGACCCAGAGAGTTTATATAATTTGTGATTTGTCCAAGGCCACATAACCAGGTAATCATTCTGTACCATTGAATGTAGACACTGAGGAAGCTATAGGATTCCTCAGCACAGAACACAACCTGCTTATTGGTGGACAAGACAACCTCTAGTAAGGCAGCTCTTTTCATATATTCCTAAAATTTCGTGACTTTCCTGGTGATGACAACAAACAACAGTGAAGACAATGATGATGATGATGTTAAAAAAAGAAAAAAGGAATTGAATATAAGCAAACATTCAACTCTAATCTCATATGTAAAAAAAAATCCCTAAAATCCCCATTATTTGAACATTACATATTCATAGAGAACTAAATTAGAGGGTGATTATTCATATAATGGAATTCTTTGCCTTATAGAAGGATTCACTGCATTATCCTCTGCTGTGACAAGCTTTCCCAGTTCATTTAAAATAGGAATTAATTTATAACAATGTGATGTATATATAGTTTTCCCCTAGAACACATCTATTGCTCAGCATGAAGCCAAATCAAGTCGCTAAAATGATTTTGATTACTGGATAATGATAGTGGGGAATATTTGCTCACTTCAGCATTTGAGGATTCCAACTAGGACAGGATTTGTAGAACCAACTGTCAAACCACTATCCTTAATCTTGGTGGAATTATGAAGACCAGAAAAATGTCAAAAGACAGGGGGAACAGAGCATTAAACAAAAAGTTTGCAAGCACTTATGAAGAAGTAATCATGTGGAGACTCCTTAACAAGACCTAAATAAAAAGACAAGCCAATCTTTTCTTATCATCGTAATGTTAATAGAAAATTAGAACACAGTCATATCTTTGTTATATGTCTGACAATCTTGTCTGACCTCATGAAAAAAAAGTAATGCCGACGGGTAAGAACGCATGACTAGATGAGCAGTTACTTCTGACTTTTTAGTGTGTTGGTGGAAGATTTCTGTCCAGCTAATCAGCACTCAGTAGCACATTCCCACCCTATCAGTTAGGAATTGCATTCAGCTGCTAATAACAGAGATACAAATTACAGAGGCTTAAGGAAAGATTTCTCTCCACATTAAGAAAAATGGTACAGCCACTTTGGAAGACAGTTTGGCAGCTTCTTACAGAACTAAACACACTCTTATCATACAATCTAGCAGTAGCTCTCCTTGGTACTCACCCAAATGAGTTGAAAACTTATGTCCACACAAAAACCTACACATAAATGTTTATAGCAGCTTTATTCATAATTGCCAAAGCTTGGAAACAACCAAGATGTCTTTCAATAGGTGAGTGGACAAACAAACTGTGGGACATTCAGACAATGGAAAATTATTTAGCGATGAAAAGAAATGAGTTAACAAGCTACAAAAAGTCATGGAAGAATCTAAAATGCATGTTGCTAAGCAAAAGAAGCTAGTCTGAAAAGGCTACATACTGTACGATTCCAACTATATGACACTATGCAAAAGGCAAAACCGCAGGGACAGTAAAAAGATCAGTGGTTGCCAGGGATTAGCAGGGAGAGATGGATGAATAGGCAGAGGATTTTTAGGCAGTGACACTACTCTTTACAATACTATAATGGTGGATAAAAGTCATCATGCCTTCATCAAAACCCACAGAATCTACGCAAGAGTGAACCCTAAGGGAAGCTATGGATTTTAGTTCACAATAGCATAACAATATTGGCTCATCAACTGTAATAAATGCACCACACTCATTCATGATGTCAATACTAGGGGAAACGGTGGGGGTGGTTTTGGGGATTTGGGAAGTCTGTACCCTCTGCTCAATTTTTCTGTAAACCTGAAACTGCTCATAAGTTTTAAAAAATCTATTAATTAAGAAGTACAAAAAGCAAGACTGAGGAAGAAAAACAACTGGAGTTAGGCAGTCTCATGTTGGTGTGACGGCTGTGTGGCCTCAGGGTCCCAGCTCCTCCCATCTTCCCATTTCACCTTCCCCAGTGTGTGGTTTCCACTGTCAAAGTTTACTCATGGTCACAAACTGGTCAGTTTGTGAAAGTGGGGACTTGGGCTTGGGCCATCTGAATATCCTATAACAGCAGAAGGAGAGGGGGAAGGGCAAAAGGCCACCTAGTTTTCTACCAAGTCAGTCCCCTTAAAGAGATTTCCTAATTGAATACAGACTGCATATTAGATGATATTAAGGAATTATTGTTAATTTTGTTAGGTATGATATTAGTATTGTGATTATGTTAAAAAGGAAAGTCTTTATCTCTTAGAGAGACACACTGAAATATTTATGGGTGGAAATAATGTAATGTCTGGTCTGTACTTTAAAATAATCTAGAAAAAAAAAAGACAAGTGGAAGGACCGATGAAACAAGAATGGCAAATGTTGATTCCTGCCACACCAAGTTGATAGCTGATAGCTATAAAACTATGTGAAGAATACATGGAGGTTTTTGCACTATTTTCTATACTTTTGCATATGTTTGGACTTTTTTTATTATAAAAAGTAAAAAAAAAAAAAAGATTAAGTGTAGTGGTTCACGCCTGTAATCCTAGTGCTTTGGGAGGCTGAGGTGGGAGGATTGCTTGAGGCTAGGAGTTTGAGACCCACCTGGGCAACATAGTGAGACCTCATCTCTACAAAAATAAAAATAAACAATTAGCCAGGCATAGTTATACATGCCTGTGGTCCTAGCTTCTCCGGAGGCTGAGGCAGGAGGATCACTTGAGCCTGGGAGGTTGAGACTGCAGTGAGCTGTGATCACTTCACTGCATTTCAGCCTGGGCAACAGAGTGAGATCCTGCCTCAAAAACAAAAAAAATTTTTAAAAAGTCTACACACATTTCACTGTCCATCCCTGTTTGCTGGGGAGAGGCTGGGAAATGGATTTTTACCTGGGCGTTTGTCATATTCAAGAATGTGGAGTCCTGTTGGTGAGGAAGAAGGAGCATGGATAGTTAGCAGGTAGCCAGCATGCCTGCCACACTCACTAAAGATAAGCCATCAAAAACTGCTGTTCTGGCATAGCCTTCATATCAGATGGACCCTGTTCATCAAACGATATTTTCCTCGTTATTGCCAGGGCAGCCCATGGGTTGGGCTTGCCAGAAGACTTAATCCTGCCCTCATTCCTACTACCTGGAATGTTCTCCCCGAGCCAGGATTCATTTCTTCCCTCTCTCCCACTCCTTCACTGGGTTTTACGCCCCCTGTTTTTTTTAGGACTCCACTCGCAAGCTGCATCCTCCAAAACCTGCCTGCCTCCTCCCCAGCCCCACATGGTGTTAAACTCCCTCCTGGGCTCCCACATCTCCTGTGTTTGCCCCTACGATAGTACTTATATCTCAAAGTGTGACATCCTTTTTCTTATTTCCTTCCACCACCAAACTAAAAATCCCTGAGGACAAGTGCTAGGTCATCTGTGCCTCAGGGCCCCCCCATACCTGTCAGAGTACCTGAGACACAGCACAGAGTGAAACTCATGAACTGGATTACAGCACTTATCCTTGGAAGAGCAACATCAACATCAATAGTCGCTAGCCTTTCTTCAGCATTTAATATGTGCCAAGTTTCATGCGTGCATTATTTTATTGAATCCTCAGGAAACCCCTGTGTGGTGTGTATTATCATTTCCATTTCACAAAAGAGAAAACCAAGGCTCGGAGAGATCATTAATGTGTGGGTTTTGTAAAAGGTGGGTCGTGGATTCCAACCTCCTTCCTGCACCAACCGCAAGTGCCCATCACTCCCCTTGGCAGCAGCAGGCCCCATAAGGCAGCACAATAGACCCAGGAAGTATACGACCTTGGTGAGGGAGAATTTCCTTAGATGGTCATGGGGGCAGATCCTGGCATGCAGATGTGGCCCCGCCCCCTGAGTAAGAGTATAAAAGGGCAATTCCTGCCACACCAAGCAGGTCCTTCCACTTGGTGAATTCATCCATCTGTGTGGTGCGTGGTGAGGTCTGTGGCGACCAGGACCAGTGACCACTGCACTCCAGGGATATGCCTGTGAGGAGGCAAGGAGGCAGGAGGCTCACATGGGGCACAGACTCTCTTCCACATCTTTGCCCAGCTTGCCTCCTGGTTGGAGGTGGTGATCCCAGATGAGGGGCTCTGTGAGTCGTGGGTTTTGCCATTCAATCCCGCAGGTTGGCCCTGGCGCAGGGCTTGCATGGATGGCAGTGCTTCAGTGCAGGCCTCAGATGTAAGGCAGATTCTATTGTCAGGTCCTTGTCATCCTCTGGCACATGCTTCCTAAAGGAAATGGATGGCAGACACCAAGGAGGTACTCTCTCCCGCTTCTCTCACTCTGAGGCGCCTCTGTTGACCAACACTGGTGATCGGGGAAAGGAAGAGGTAGCTGCAGAATCTCATGGTCTTACTACGTCTTGTCTTCAGTTTAATGTTCCAGCAATATCAAACCATCAGTTCTCCTACTGCCTTACACACACTTAATGGGCTGGTTCTTGCCCCTGGTTGTCATAAACCCTGATACACCCAGTTTCCTTTGGCTAAAATGCGATCCCCACCCCACCTCCAGCCCTCTGTTCATCCCACACTCAGTTGTCACTTCCTTCAGGAAGTCTTCTTGGGTTTCTTGCTCTGGACTCCCTAAAATACCCTGTCTGTATCTCTGCATTGCAGTGGTAAGAATACTATGTAGGAGTTTTTTATGGGTCTTCCCCCCAACAGATTATGAATCTTAACACCACACATTTGCTTTTTCCCCTTCATATGCACAATGCCATGCCAGCCAAAAGATATGTAGGTATTCAATAAATATCAATAATTATGCCTCACTTTTTAATTTGTATTTTTTATTATTTATTATACTTTAAGTTCTGGGATACATGTGCAGAACGTGCAGGTTTGTTACATAGGTATACATGTGCCATGGTGGTTTGCTGCACCCATCAACCCATCATCTAGATTTTAAGCCCCACATACATTAGGTATTTGTCCTAATGCTGTCTCTCCCCTTGCCCCCCAACCCCCAACAGGACCCGATGTGTGATGTTCCCCTCCGTGTCCATGTGTTCTCATTGTTCAATTCCAACTTATGAGTAAGAACATGCAGTGTTTGGTTTTCTGTTCCTGTGTTAGTTTGCTGAGAATGATGGTTTCCAGCTTCAACCATGTCCTGCAGAGGGCATGAACTCATCCTTTTTTATAACTGCATAGTATTCCATGGTGTATATATGTGCCACATTTTCTTTATCCACTCTGTCATTGATGGGCATTTGGGTTGGTTCCAAGTCTTTGCTATTCCGAATAGTGCTGCAATAAACATACATGTGCATGTGTCATTATAGTAGAATAATTTATAATCCTTTGGATATATATCCCGTAATGAAATTGCTGGGTCAAATGGTATTTCTGGGTCTAGATCCTTGAGGAATCACCTCACTGTCTTCCACAATGGTTGAACTAATTTACACTCCCACCAACAGTGTAAAAGCATTCCTATTTCTCCACATCCTCTCCAGCATCTGTTGTTTCCTGACTTTTTATGATGGCCATTCTAACTGGCATGAGATGGTATCTCATTGTGGTTTTGATTTGCATTTCTCTAACGACTATGCCTCACTTTTATCTAGCACTTACCATGTACCAGGGAGCATGCTAAGAACATTACCTGCAGTATATCTTTTTGTTGTTGTTGTTTGTTCTGAGACAGCGGATTGCTCTGTTGCCCAGCTGGAGTGCGTTGGTACGATAATGGCTAACAGCAGCCTCAATCTCCTGGGCTCAAGTGATCCTCCCATCTCAGCTTTCCAAGTAGCTGGGACCATAGGTCGTTGCCACCATGCCCAGCTAATTTTTTAATTTTTTGTAGAGACAGAGTCCTTCTATATTGCCCAGGCTGGTCTTGAACTCCTGAGCTCAAGTGATTCTCCCGCCTCAGCCTACCAAAGTTCTGGGATTACGGGTGCCAGCCACCCCACCTGGCCTGCAGTATGTATTTTAATCTTCACAGCAATGCAAGGAGCTAGGCACCAATATTATCTTCATTTTACAGATGAGAAGCCCAAGACTTGAAAAGATTAAATTACTTGCCCAAAGTAACTCAGGTAGTTAGGACTCAAAATCCAAGCATTAGGACTCCATACTCTTAAATACTGCAGGATACACCCTCCTCTAAATACGTGTAGAATGTAGGGATAAGTGCTTTTCGTGAGCTGTATATGCATTGCTAAAACTTAAATGCTTCTAGGGGTGAAAAAGAGGGTGAAATAAAGCCCAGAGATTCACATTTGGAGGCCAGAAAATATCTTATCTCCCAATATATTAGTGAATTCTATGAATATTTATAGCCTTGGGTTTACTGTGAGCTCAGTACTGCGTTAATCCACGTGGGGAAGCAAAGCTAGACAAGAAGATGGTGTGTTTCCTGCCTTGAGGACTTGCCAGTGTGGCCGACACATGCAGTGACACAAGGGCAAGGACAGAGAACAGCTTGAGGTGGAGTCCGATGACCAGGGAGGACAGTCAGTGCTGCTGAGAGAGGACTTGAGTGGCTCTGGGTGAGGGGTGGTGGTCAGAAAGGAGTTCAAAGAGCACAGAGCACAGAGCGGTCTTTGATAACAGCAAGACCTCCTGGCTTGGACTTCTCTGTAGGTCTTAACCAACGCTCCACGGGCTTGGCTGGAAGGCAACTCGCGTGATGCTGGATTTCTGTAGCAGTGCTCCCATCTTCATTTCCATGGCTAAAAAAGGAAGCTGGGGTTCTCTGGTTGGGTTGAGACAGGGAGGAAGGCTGTTCTCCCAGCCTGAAAGAGCTGCCTCTGTTGCCCCGTGTCCCTGTGACCTTCTGTGCTGTTTGGAGAAAGGAGGCTGTGTGAGTCTCCCCATAATGGAGACTGAAGGGATGCTGGCTTTTGAAAGCCCTCACCTCTCCATTCTCTCCCTGGGGAAACCGGGGGATAATTGGGGATTATATACAGCCTCTAGGACACAGGGCCCTTTCAGCATGACTCTCTCCTGGGAGTGGCTGTATTTGTGTCGACTGCAATTTTCCCTGGACAGGGGAAGGGAGCAGATCAGGCCCTGTGCGGCCTTTTCAGAGCTGAGAATTGTACCTGGGCTTGGGGACTGCGGTAACATTGACAATGATACAAAGCTGGTAACAGTGGAGGCTGCGACAATGACCACAGGGTGTAATCTTAGGACTAAACTAATTTCTTCTTCCCCCAGTAGAGGCTGTGCAAATGAATGTGAACATGGTTGCCTGCCAGCATTGCACTCTGCTCTTGTAAAGTGGGGCACACTTGACCATGGTTTCTCCACCTTGGGTACCTTCTTCCTCCTCCCTTTTCCCAGGTGTCAGCACCCTTGGACCTTCTCCCCATCCCTTCTCTATGAGAAGCTGCACTCAGGAAGAGCATTGCCATCCATCATTACAGCTGTGCAATAGAAGGTGGTATTCTGAGCAGAACCAAGGGGCTGAGGGTCTAGTGCTGGCTTTGGCACTACCTGGCTTTATAAACTTGAGCAAGTTCCTATCACCCTTTTCTAATTCTCATTTCCTCATGAATAATGTCAAGGAGTGGGGGCAAGGAGGGATTAGGTCAGTGATTCTCAGTCTTGGTTGTACACTGGAACCATCTGGGAAACTTTAAAACTACCAATATCCAGGATCCATCACAGCCAGTTCAATAGGAATATCTGGGGGCAGAGCCAAGGCATCAGTGTATTTTAAAAGTCTCCCAGGAGGTTCTAATGTGAAGCCAGGCTTGAGAACCCCAGATGTGATGATTTCTAGGATCATGATTATAGATGACTTTTAGATTATAAATCCCTGGATTAGCCTTACCAATGATATCAGCACTTTATATATTATTTCTAATGATGGAATTTAAGTACAATTGACTCGTTAACCATGTGGGGTTTGGCGTGCCAACCCCCACATGCAGTTGAAAATCTGCATATAACTTTTGTGTTTTGGGGGGCTTTTTGTTTTTTTGAGACAGTCTTGCTCTGTCATTTAGGCTGTAGTACAGTGGCACGATCAGGGTTCACTGCAGCTTCAACCACCAAGCTTAAGTGATTCTTCCACCTCAGCCTCCCAAGTAGCTGGGACCACAGGTGCATGCCACCATGCCTGGCTAATAACTTTTGGCTCCTCAAACACTTAAGTACTAATAGCCTACTGGTGAGTAGAAACCTACTGATAACATAAACTAGCAATTAATACATGTTTTGTATGTTATAGGTATTATATACTGTATTCTTACAATAAAGTAAGCTAGAGAAAAGAAAATGTTATTAAGAAAATCGTAAGGAAGAGAAAATATATTCACTATTCATTAAGTGAAAGTGGATCATCAAAGAGGTCTTTATCCTCATCGTTTTCACACTGAGTGGCTAAAGACAGGGAAGAAGAGAAGGGGTTGGTCTTGCTGTCTCAGGGGTGGCGGAGGTGGAAGAAAAATCTGTGCATAAGTGGACCTGCATAGTTGAAACCCATGTTGTTCAAGGGTTAACTGTACTGATTTCTTTTGTAAGCAAAAGGTGGTATCATTTTTGTGAAGGGTCTTTCTAGACATCTAAGAACTGTGACATTCACAGAGTGGCCCTTTCAGAGTGGCTCTGACTACAATCAGCCTCATCTAGTTTCAAAACTCCCAGCTGCCATGTGGGGTAAGGTGAAAGGCATTCAGCATATTCCCCAACATTCTCTAGGCGTGGAAAGAGGAGGCCTTACCTGCAGGCAATAGAGGCACTCACGCACGTATCATCAGTCACTTGTTACTAATCAGCAAGTGATTCTCACACCGATCGACAAGAAAGAGTTGGAAGCAGGTAATTTTAAATATATATATATATGGAGAGTTTATTTGGGCCAAGTTTGAGGACATCAACCTGGGAACATAGATTTATGCCCTGAATATATGCTCCAGTGGGTAGATGTAATGGTGAGTGTGGAGAAGTAGGAAATAGGTTCAGGATATGATTCATTGCACAGGCCGAGTTAGCCAAGGGATACACTAGTATAGAGGCTCTGAGCAGCTGGAAAGAGGGTCCTAGTACCTTAGAACAGCAAAATTCAGAGGGTCCTAGAGGGATGTTAGGATAGCACCAAAGAGACATTCTATTTGTTTCCCTAAGGTCTGGTTCTGGGTGTAAGCTCCTATAAGGTAATCTATGATTTTATATCTTTGTTTCCTCATTAACTAAACTTGTGTTTATGCAACTTGTGTGATGAGCTATGAGAGGCACACAGGTGTGTACCCTAAGGTCTGAGTCACCTGGTTTGACTCAGGTCCATAATACCTTTGCTGGTTCTTTGATTGTTTTCTGTAGCTTTCCTCCTTTCCCCAGTGGGATTATCAGCTTTGAGCAGGCATGAATCTTCTCTATTGCTTCTCAGGTGCTAATCAGTGCCCAGCCCAGGATGTTTGATAAATGCTTATTTATTTACTTCGTTGTAGCCCCCAAATGGGAGCCTATATTCTGGACATGATAATCCAAAGCTCCTAATATGAACATTAATTCATTCAACAAATATTTATTGAGTCCCAGGGACTAGACACTATGTAACACTTAGGGAAGGGATGAATTCTTGTCATAATTTCAGGTTTGACACCCCCTTTCTTCAAATGAATGTTCTCATAGTCAGGGATTGGATTGTGTATTTCCTTGTATTCTTCACAAAGCCTAGTGTTTCTTTGCATATAAGAGGCAGAACCTCAATAAAAGTTTTTAAATGACTGACAGAATAAATGTGTTTATTTAGCACTTATTAAATCCTCACAGCCTATGCTATATGCTGTGAGGCATATAAAAAAAAGAATAGACATGGAAGTCCTTAAGGAGTTTAAAATCTTATGAGGGAGTTTGTCAGACCTTGTTATGCATCACTGTAGATCCTCTACACCTCGCTGCCTCTTATTTTAGCCATTGCTATAGTGAGCTGTTCTAAAGGGCCTCAGCCAGCTTCCTATGGGACCAACCTAACAGTGTGGTGCCTCCAACTCATGCCCTATACCTGGTACCACCCTTAGATCCAGGCAAGCAGGACACAGGCATCGACCTGAGCCTCAGGATCTGCCTACCCCTCCCAACTCCTTCCTTAAAATTTTCTAAGTACTATTGAACCTGGACTGAGACCTGCGTGGACCTAGGTTCCAATTTCTCCCATGGTATGTGCATGCACGCACGTGCACACACACACACACACACACAGGTTCATGCACCATACAAGAAGTCAATCAGATATCCCAAAGAGCTCCAGGACTTGGGCGTACAGAGCCCAATTGTGGCTGGTTCCAAGAAGGCAATTATCTAGGAATGGCCCTTTCTGTCTCCTCCAAAGGCTTTTAGAACTCTGGTTCCCCTAGCCAGTGGGCCCGTCTGATTGACCTGGTGACATCATGCTCTCCTGGTCAGTCTGCAGTTCTGCTGAGTGAAGGACAAGTGTTCCCTGTGGAAGCTGTTCTGCTCTTCTAGCTCTGCCCCACAGGCCTTTCACCTGTCCTCCATTTTGATGGTGGTGTGTGGAGTGCTGCAGTGAAATCAGCATTGAAATAGATCACATTCTAGGATGCAGTGATTACTGTCAAAGGGAAGACATGGTTGGAAGACATGCTGTTCAATATTTACATTACAAAATTCAGAAGGGAAAATTTACCATGTATGTTCAGAAAAGAATTCTTATTCACATTCCCCTGCATACTCCGAGTAAGACTTGCATTTACAGTCATCATCAGTGAAGCACGTTAACAACCTTTGAGAGAACCATTGGAAACCAGTATCCTATCCACAGGTGGCTTAAAAGATGATGCAGCATTATGGGTAATGATGTAAACATCATTAAATATATGGTATTAGGGACTTGCAGAGGCAAGATCCATATTATTTCATTACAAATAGGTTCTAAAGAACCACAGCATTGTGAGTAATGACAGTCATTGCTACCTTTTTCTCAATGGGAGATCTGATTAGTCAGGAATGGTGCATTTAACAGTAATGAACAGGAAGGGAATACTTCATGGTCCTGAATAGGAAGAGATGGTGCCTGGACACTACAAAAACTCTTCATGTGTATTGATAGGACAACAAAGTCAGTACCTATTGCCAACCCATGACTCTAAAACTTCATTGACAAATCACTCTATCTCATGTAGGCCTATGGAATTTGTTATATATATATATTTGTTTGTTTGTTTGTTTGTTTGTTTTGAGATGGAGTCTTACTCTTGTTGCCCTGGCTGGAGTGCAATGGTGCCATCTTGGCTCACTGCAACCTCCGCCTCCTGGGTTCAAGATTCTCCCGCCTCAGCCTCCCGAGTAGCTGGGATTACAGGCGCCCGCCACCATGCCTGGCTAATTTTTGTATTTTTAGTAGAGACAAGGTTTCACCATGTTGGCCAGGCTGGTCTCGAACTCCTGACCTCAGATGATCTGCCCGCCTCGGCCTCCCAAAGTGCTGGGATTACAGGCGTGAGCCACCATACCCAGCCGAAATTTGTAATATATTTTTAAATCAGATTGTTTATATATAAAGAATATTTGCCCAAGGCCTTGTATTCCCTGATGACAGCCCTGCTTGTACTGCTCACTTCCTGCCCAGAGGTTGTTCTGGCACTGCCACGTGGGACTCATGGGAACACACTCAGTGCCCCTGCATACACAGTCAGGAAGTGCAGACAAGTGAACACCCACCCCACAGAGCAAAACTGACCAATGGTGGCTAGGAGCCGGTAAATAAGTGCTTTTCTCCTTTTTCCCCCGGGGAAGATCCTGAATGTGTTTCATATGAATTCCCAAATGACCTGTGGGGACAGGCAAGTAATCACCCATAAAAAGGACCATCCTTGTATTGGCTCTCCCTCTAGCTCAGCTTTTCTCCTGTCTTTCACTTTTATTTCCTGTAAGGGATCACTTTCTCCAATAAGATTCTCACACCCAAACCCTTCTTGCAGGTTCTGCTTTCTGGGAACCCAGGCTAAAGCAGGGAGACAAATTGAACAGATAGAACTAAATAAATAAACCAGAAGATAAAGAAGTATGTCACAAGTGCTTAACTGTTTGTGTGAAACTGTGTAGCTGTGACTTTCAACTTGGAGGTAGTAAATCAAACTTGGGTAGGGAGTTTTGTCAAAGCATACTTGTCCTTCCTCCTAGATCTGATTCCTCACAGTTGGGAATCATTTCTTATCAGGAACTGCTATTTGAATGGGATAATGTGGGACAGAATTTTCTGTGTGGGTTTCCAGGGACTGCTGCTATAAGGATTTGTTTGACTTTTTTTTTAGAAAACATTAGAGATCTGTCATAATAGTAACCAAATTCATTAAGATATAAAAAAAGCTTTCATAGAGGAAATAGGGTTTTTGTTAGTTTGCTAGGGCTGCCATAACAAACTATCGGGATTGGGTGTCTTAGACAACAGAACTTTATTTTCCCACTGTTCTGGAGGCTGGAAGTTGGCAGGACTGGGTCCTTCTGAGGCCTCCCTCCTTGGCTTGCAGACGGTTGCCTTCTCGCTGCATCCTCACATGGCCTTTCTCTGCACGTGTGCATCCCTAGTGTCTCTTCAAGCTCTGTTTACATGGACACCAGTCCCACTGGATAAGGGCCTTCCCACAGGACTTGATTTTAACGAAATTACCTCTTTAGAGGTCCTTTCTCCAAATACAGTCACACTGAGAGGTGCTGGGGGTTAGAATTTCAACATATGAATTTGGGAGGATGCATTTCAGCCCACAACAGGGCTTGAGGGGCCTTGAGACACCAGATACATTGGGGCAGGGCAAAAGACAAAGGGCAAAGGAGACTTTCCCTCCAGCATCCTCACTGTGGTGTATTCAGATGCCCTTATGGAGATTCAATATCCTTTTTTCTCTTTTTCAGCAAGAAAAGGGCAGAGAACCACCCTGGTTGACCCCAGGAGCACTAATCCCCTCTGAGACAAGGAAAGTGCCCATTATCCCCAACTATATCCCTGTGCTGTGACCCTCTGGGTCCCCTTTGGGGCATTACATGCTGTTCCTCCAGTGTGGATTAACCAGGCTGTTGTGCTTAAGAGTCCAAAGGAGAAGGTGCCAGGTGAGTAGTGTGGCCCCCAGAAGACAACCCAGCCAGGTCCTTTGGGGGGCAGTGGCTTCAGGGGAGTCATCCCACCCTGACCCTACAAGGCTGAATTGAATGGTGGTCCTGTGGTGCTAACTTGGTAAAAGGAGTAAAGAAGGATGGGAAGAGGTCTCAGTACTAGGTCAAGAGAAGCACCTGGAACAGAAGATCCAGCCCAGCACTGACCACTCCACTGTGGGTCATAGGTTGAGCTGCCCCATAATGATCATCTGGCACCTCTGGTGTTAGAGGACGAGGCTTGAGCTCTGTTCTCTGGGGACCTATTGGGGCATGCTGATACACACGGTCCTGCAGGGAAGAGGGAAGACAGCACCCCTCATTCCCACATGTCCACATTTCTCCCCCATGAATGGAGCCATTGCTTCCTCATCCTGGTGAACTCCCTCCTCCCTTCCCAATACCCTCTCCTCCCTCCCCAGTGTCATCCCCATCGACTTCCTGGTTGTAGCCAAAGCCTGACGTGCAACAGGTCAGACTTTCTGGGGAGGCTTCCTTGAAGAATGGGGTCATTTTCATATGTCAGGGAGATGCTCTGCTTCTGCTACAAAGTAGTGCTGCCTTCCCATCAGACCCGGCTCTGACAGCCTTTTGTCTGCTTCTTTCATTTCTGCCAAGCTTTTCCCACATCCTGCTGAGCCTGATTAACAAACCTGGGGCCCACTTTTTGGTTTCTGACCAATAGAGAAAGCGCTGACAGCCAGCGAGGACGTTGATGCTTTCTTGCCAATGGCGGTGGTGGCAGAGGCAGAGAATTCTCCAGCTGGGCCGTTTGGACTGGCGCATGGCCCCACGCTGGGCCAGCTGCAGGTGTTCCAGATGGCCAGCCTGGAGCCTGCTCAGCTCCACAGCCAGCCTTTGTTTATGGCCCACTGTCCTCGCCATCCCTATCAAATGCACATTGAGTGCCCTGCCACACCTAGAACTACAGCAGAAGGCTTCTTGATGGAGCTGATATTTCAAGGCATATTTCTTTTATTTATTTATTATTTGTTTACTTATTTATTTTTTGAGACAGGGTCTCACTCTGTCACCCAGCCTGGAGTGCAGTGGTGTGATCACAGCTCACTGCAGCCTGGACCTCCTGGGCTCAAGCAATCCTCCCACCTGAGCCTCCCGAGGAGCTGGAACTACATGTGTGCACCACCATGCCTGGCTATTTTTAATTTTTTATACAGAGAGTCTCGCTATGTTATGTTGCCCAGGCTGGTCTTGAACTACTGGGTTCAAGGGATCCTCCTGCCTTGGCTTCCCAAAGTGTTGGGATTACAGTCATGAGCAACCACACCCAGCCTCATATTTCTTTTAAAAAGGAGGACAGATGAGAAAATTTTATTATGGAAGTGTTGCAGACCAAAGGGAATTGGACTTTATAATGTCTGTTGGTGGCATTGGGTTTCTATGTCCATTATATATATATCATATTCTGTGATATATATATATGAGATATATATATATATAATGTGATATATATGAGATATATATCATATTCTGTGATACATATCATATATATTATATATATATCACAGAATATGATATATATTATATATATATCACAGAATGTGATATATATTATATATATATCACAGAATATGATATATATTATATATATATCACAGAATATGATATATATATATATCTCAGTTTCTTTATCCACTCATTTATTGATGGGCATTTGAATTGGTTCCATAATTTTGCAATTGTGAATTGTGTGGCTATAAACATGCGTGTGCAAGGATATTTTTCAAATAATGACTTCTTTTCCTCTGGGTAGACACCCAGTAATGGGATTGCTGGATCAAATGGAAGTTGTGCTTTTAGCTCTCTAAGGAATCTCCACACTGTTTTCCATAGTGGCTGTACTAGTTCACATTCCCACCAGCAGTGTAGAAGTGTCTCCTGTTCACTGCATCCAGGCCAACATCTAGTGTTTTTTAATTTCTTGATTATGGCCATTCTTGCAGGAGTAAGATGGTATCACATTGTGGTTTTGATTTGCATTTTCTTGATCATTAGTGATGTTGAGCATTTTCTCATATATTTGTTAGCCATTTGTATATCTTCTTTTGAGAATTCTCTATTTGTGTCCTTAGCCCACTTTTTGATGGGATTGCTTGTTTTTTTCTTACTGATTTGTTTGAGTTCATTGTAGATTCTGGATATTAGTCTTTTGTCATATGTATAGATTATAAAGATTTTCTCCCACTCCGTGGGTTGTCTGTTCACTCTGCTGATTGTTCCTTTTGCTGTGCAAAAGCTCTTTAGCTTAATTAGGTCCCAGCTATTTATCTTTGCTTTTATGGCATTTGCTTTTGGGTTCATGGTCATGAAATCCTTACCTAAGCCAATGTCTAGAAGGGGTTTTACAATGTTATCTTCTAGAATTTTTATAGTTTCAAGTCTTAGGCTTAAGTCTTTAATCCATCTTGAGTTGATTTTTATATAAGGTGAGAGATGAGGATCTGGTTTCATTCTCCTACATGTGGCTAGCCAATTATCCCAGCACCATTTGTAGAAAAGGGTGTCATTTCCCCACTTTACGTTTTTGTTTGCTTTATCGAAGATCAGTTGGCTGTAAGCATTTGGGTTTATTTCTGGGTTCTCTATTCTGTTCCATTGGTCTATGAGCCTATTTTTATACCAGTACCATGCTGTTTTGGTGACTATGGCCTTATAGTTTAGTTTGAAATCAAGTAGTATGATGCCTCCAGATTTATTATTTTTGTTTAGTCTTGCTTTGGCTATGCGGGCTCTTTTTTGGTTCCACATGAATTTTAGAATTTTTTTTTCTAATTCTGTGAAGAATGATGGTGGTATTTTGATGGGATTGTATTGAATTTGTAGATTGCTTTTGGCAGTATAGTCATTTTAACAATATTTATTCTACCCATCCATGAGCATGGGATGTGTTTCCATTTGTTTGTGTCATCTATGATTTCTTTCAGCAGTGTTTTGTAGTTTTCCTTGGAGAGGTCTTTCGACTCCTCAGTTAGGTATATTCCTAAGTATTTTATTTTATTTATTTATTTTATTTTTATTTTTTGCAGCTTTTGTAAAAGGGGTTGAGTTCCTGAGTTTTTTATTTGATTCTCTGCTTGGTTGCTGTTGGTGTATAGAAGAGCTACTGATTTGTGTACATTAATCTTGTATCGGAAACTTTGCTGAATTCTTTTGTCAGTTCTAGGAGCTTCCTGGAGGAGTCGTTAGTGTTTTTAAGGTAAATGATCATATCGTCAGCAAATAGTGACAGTTCGACTTCCTCTTTACTGATTTGGATGCCCTTTATTTCTTTCTCCTGTCTAATTGCTCTGGCTAGGACTTCCAGTACTGTGTTGAAGAGGAGTGGTAAGAGTGGGCATCCTTGTCTTGTTCCAGTTCTCAGAGGGAGTGCTTTCAACTTTTCCCCATTCAGTATTATGCTGGCTGTGGGTTTGTCATAGATGGCTTTTATCACATTAAGGTATGTCCCTTCTTTGCTGATTTTGCTGAGAGTTTTAATCATAAAGGGATGCTGGATTTTTGTTGAATGCTTTTTCTGCATCTATTGAGATGACCATGTGATTTTTGTTTTAAATTCTGTTTATGTGGTGTATCACATTTATTGACGTGTGTATGTTAAACCAGCCCTGCATCCCTGGTATGAAACCCACTTGATCATTGTGGATTATCTTCTGATATGTTGTTGGATTCAATTAGCTAGTATTTTGTTAAGGATTTTAGCATCTATGTTCATCAAGGATATCAGCCTGTAGTTTTCTCTTTAAGTTATGTCCTTTCATAATTTTGGCATTAGGTGATGCTGGCTTCATAGAATGAATTAGGGAGGAGTCCTTCTTTCTCTACCTTGTGGAATAGTGTCGAAAGGATTGGCACCAATTCTTTGAACGTCTGGTAGAATTCTGCTGTGAATCTGTCTGGTCCTGGACTTTTTTTGTTGGTAATTCTTAAATTAGTGTTTAAATCTCACTGCTTGCTATTGGTCTGTTCAGGGTATCTAATTCTTCCTGATTTAAGCTAGGAGGGTTGTATTTTTTCAGGAATTTGTCCATTTCTTCTAGGTTTCCTAGTTTATGTGCATAGAGGTGTTCATAATAGCCTTGAATGATCTTTTGTATTTCAGTGGTGTCAGTTGTAATATCTCCTGTTTCATTTCTTAGTGATGTTATTTGGATTTTCTCTCTTTTTTTTCTTGGTTAATCTTGCTAATCGTCTATCAATTGTATTTATCTTTTCAAAGAACCAGCTTTTTGTTCCATTTATCTTTTGTATTTTTTATTTGTTTCAATTTCATTTAGTTCTGCTCTGAACTTTGTTATTTCCTTTCTTCTGCTGGGTTTGGGTTTGGTTTGTTCCTATTTCTCTAGTTCCTTGAAGTGTGACCTTATAATGTCAGTTTGTGCTCCTTCAGTCTTTTTGATGTAGGCATTTGAGGCTATAAACCTTCCTCTTAGCACTGCCTTTGCTGTATCCCAGAGGTTTTGATAGGTTTTGTCATTATCGTCGTTCAGTTTGAAGTATTTTTAAACTTCCATCTTGATTTTGTTTGTGACTCAGTGCTCAGTCAGGAGCAAGTTATTTAATTTCCATGAATTTGCATGGTTTTGAATTTCCTTTTAGAGTTAATTTCCAGTTTTATTCCACTGTGGTCTGAGAGAGTGGTTGATATAATTTCAATTTTCTTAAATTTATTGAGGCTCATTTTATGGCCTATCATATGGTCTATCTAGAAGAAAGTTCCATGTGCTATTAAATGGCATGTTTATTCTGCGGTTGGTGGATGAAATGTTCTGTATATATCTGTTAAGTCCATTTGTTCCAAGGTATAGTTTAAATCCATTGTTTCTTTGTTGACTCTGTCTGGATGACCTGTCTAGTGCTGTCAGTGGAGTACTGGAGTCCCCCACTATTACTGTGTTGCTGTCTATCTCATTTCTTAGGTCTATTAGTAATTGTTTTGTAAGTTTGGGAGTTCCAGTTTGAGGTGCATATATGTTTAGGATTGTGATAGTTTCCTGTTGAACAAGGCCTTTTACCATTATATAACATCCCTCTTTGTCTCTTTTAACTACTGTTGCTTTAAAGCTTGTTTTGTCTGATATAAGAATAGCTATCCCTGATCACTTTTGGTGTCCATTTGCAAGAAATGCCTTTTTCCACCCCTTTAGTTTAACTTTATGTGAGTCTTTATGTGTTAGATGAGTCTCCTGAAGGCAGTAGATAGTTGGTTGGTGAGTTCTTATCCATTCTGCAGTTCTGTATCTTTTAAGTGGAGCATTAGGCTGTTTACATTTATTGTTAGTATTGAAATGTGAGGCACTGTTGCATTCATCATGCTATCTGTTGCCTGTGTCCTTTGGTGTTTTTTTTGTTTTGTTTTTGTTTTTGCTTTTTAACTCGTATTTTTGTTTTATAGGTCTTGTGTGATGTATGCTTTAAAGAAGTTCTGTTTAGATGTGTTTCCAGGGTTTGTTTCAAGATTTAGAGCTCCTTTTAGCAGTTCTTGTAGTGGTGGCTTGGTAATGACAAATTCTCTTTGCATTTGTTTGTCTGAAAATGACTGTATCTTTCCTTCATGTATGATGCTTAGTTTCACTGCTGAGAAATCTGCTGTTAATCTGATAGACTTTCCTTTATAGGTTACCTGGTGCTTCTGTCTCACAGCTTTTAAGATTCTTTCCTTCATCTTAACTTTGGATAACCCAATGACAATGTGCCTAGGCAAAGATCTTTTTTGCAATGAATTTCCCAGGTGTTCTTTATGCTTCTTGTATTTGGATGTCTAGGTCTCTAGCAAGGCTAGGGAAGTTTTCCTTGATTATTCCCCCAAATATGTTTTCTAAGCTTTTAGAATTCCCTTCTTCCTCAGGAACACCAATTATTCTTAGGTTTGGTTGTTTCATGTAATCCCAGACTTCTTGAAGGCTGTGTTCACATTTTCTTATTCTTTTTCCTTTGTCTTTGTTGGATTGGGTTAATTTGAAACCTTGTCTTTGAGCTCTGAATTTCTTTCTTCTACTTGTTCAATTCTATTGCTGAGACTTTCCAGAGCATTTTGCATTTGTAAAAGTGTGTTCAAAGTTTCCTGAATGTTTTATTGTTTTTTCTTCAAGCTATCCATTTCCTTGAATATTTCTCCCTTCACTTCTTGTATCATTTTTTGGATTTCCTTGCATTGGGCTTTGCCTTTCTCTGGTCCCTCCCTGATTAACTTAATAACTAACCTGAATTCTTTTTCAGGTAAATCAGGAATTTCTTCTTGGTTCGGATCCATTGCTGGTAAACTTATGTGATTTTTGGGGGGTGTTGAAGAGCCTTGTTTTGTCATATTACCAGGGTTGGTTTTCTGGTTCCTTCTAATTTGGGTAGGCTCTGTCAGAGGGAAGGTCTAGGGCTGAAGGCTGTTGTTTAGAATCTTTTGTTCCATGGGGTGTTCCCTTGATATAGTACTCTCCCCTTTTTCCTATGGATGTGGCTTCCTGTGAGCCAAATTTCAGTGATTATTGTCTCTCTTCTGGGTCTAGCCACCTAGTGAGTCTACCCGGCTCTGGGCTGATACTGGGAGGTAGTCTGCACAGAGTCCTGTGATGTGAACCATCTCAGCTGTGGATGCCAGCACCTGTTCCAGTGGAGGTGGTGGGAGGGTAGGGAAGGGGATTGGAATGGACTCCATGAGAGTCCTTAGCTTTGGTGGTTTAATGCTCTATTTTTGTGCTGATTGGCCTCCTGCCAGGAGGTGGCACTTTCCAGAAAGCATCAGCTGTAGTATTATGGAGAGGGACAGGTGGTGGGAGGGGCCCTAGAACTTCCAAGATTATATGCTCTTTGTCTTCAGCTACCAGGGTGGATAGGGAAAGACCATCCGGTGGGGGCAGGGCTAGGTGTGTCTGAGCTCAGACTCTCCTTGAGCAGGTCTTGCTGTGGCTTCCAGCTTCTCCAGTGGGAGTGTGTGTTCGGGAAATGAGGGTCTCCCTTTCCGGTGTCTCCTGGGTCCTACAGGAGCAGTCCACTTCCTTCAGAGGCTCTGTGGGTCCTCTCATAATGAGTCTTTTAAAATGCTGCTATGAGAGTCCTATCTGGGTATGAAAATCTGTTAAGGGCTGTTCAAGTCCAGCCAATAAGACACTCTTACCTTTACAAAGCTAATAGTTTGATCTGCCTATTGGATAAGTAACAATTATTATTGCCTTTCTTTTAGTGGTTATTTGAATATTTATTGGTAAAATGGATGAGTGAAGCTTTATTTCTTTATTTGATTTGGAATCTACCCCCAGTAAATATAAAAGCCATATTATATAGTTTTCATGTGCGTCCGTGTGAAGAGACCACCAAACAGGCTTTGTGTGAGCAATAAAGCTTTTAATCACCTGGGTGCAGGTGGGCTGAGTCCGAAAAGAGAGTCAGCAAAGGGTAGTGGATTATCATTAGTTCTTATAGGTTTTGGGATAGGTGGTGGAGTTAGGAGCAATGTTTTGGGGGCATGGGGTGGATCTCGCAAAGTACATTCTCAGGGGTAGGGAGAATTACAAAGAACCTTCTTAAGGGTGGGGGAGATTACAAAGTACATTGATCAGTTAGGGTGGGGCAGAAACAAATCACAATGGTGGAATGTCATCAGTTAAGGCTATTTTTACTTCTTTTGTGGATCTTCAGTTACTTCAGGCCATCTGGATGTATACGTGCAAGTCACAGGGGATTCGATGGCTTGGCTTGGGCTCAGAGGCCTGACATTCCTGCCTTCTTATATTAACAAGAAAAATAAAACAAAATAGTGTTGAAGTCTTGGGGCGGCAAAAATTTTTGGGGGGTGGTATGAAGAGAGAATGGGCGATGTTTCTCAGGGCTGCTTCAAGCAGGATTAGGGGCAGCATGGGAACCTAGAGTGGTAGAGATTAAGCTGAAGGAAGATTCTGTGGTAAGGGATGATATTGTGGGGTTGTTAGAAGAAACATTTGTCTTGTAGAATTATTGTTGATGGCCTGGATACAGTTTTGTATGAATTGAAAAACTAAATGGAATAAGAGAAGGAGAAAAACAGGTATAAAAGGTCTAAGAATTGGGAAGACCTAGGACATCTGATTAGAGAGTGCCTAAGGAGATTCAGCATAGTCCTGCCAGCAAAGATTATTTATTTACTTCAAGAGCTAAGAGTGACAGTTTGGGGATAGCACGAGGAGATATCAGCTGTGATTGCTTGGAGAAACAGTGTAAACCAGCAGTGTAAACAAGAGCAGGGCATGTATGAGTAGTTGAGAACGGAGAATAGGAGTATGACTAGACAGAACAGTCTAAGTTGGTCCGGTGTCTGGAATGAGAATGGGGCCTAATAAAAAGGAGCTCAAATGGGCTGTACCTTGTAGCATTCCGAGGACAGGCCTGAATTCTGAGAAGCAAAAGTGGTAAAAGTATCGTCCAGTCCTTTTTAAGTTGGTGGCTGAGCTTGGTGAGGTGTGTTTTTAATAGACCATTAGTCTGTCACTGAATACTAAGAGCCTGAAAAAATGCTTGGCTGATTTGACTAATAAAGGCTGGTCTGTTATCAGACTGTATAGAGGTGGGAAGGCCAAACTGAGGAATTATGTCTGACAGAAGGGAATGACAAGGCTGAACTGAAGAATTATGTCTCACAGAAGGGAATGACAAGGCTGAACTGAAGAATTATGTCTGACAGAAGGGAAGAAATGACTGCGGTAGCCTTCTCAGACCCTGTAGGAAGGGACTCTACTTATCCAGTGAAAGTGTCTACCTAGACTAAGAGGTATTTTAGTTATCTTACTCAGGGCATGCTGAGTAAAGCTAATTTGCCAGTCCTGGGTGGGGGCAAATCCTTGAGCTTGATGTGTAGGGAAGGGAGGGGGCCTGAATAATCCATGAGGAGTAGTAGAATAGCAGAGGGAACACTGAGAAGTTATTTCTCTGAGGATAGATTTCCACGATGGAAAGGAAATGAGAGGTTCTAAGAGGTGGGCTAGTGGCTTGTACTATAGCATAGCCTGCCTTTGCTGGTGTGTGGCGATTAGGCCTGGTAGAACTGCCATCAATAAACTAAGTGTGATCAGGGTGAGAAACAGGGAAGAAGGAAATGTGGGGAAATGGGGTGAATGTCAGGTGGATCAGAGAGATGCAGTCATGAGGGTCAGGTGTGGTATCTGGAATAATGTGGGAGGCCAGATTGAAGTCCGGGGCAGGAACAATGGTAATTGTGGAGACTTAACAAAAAGTGAGTATAGCTGAAGGAGCCGGGGAGCAGAAAATATATGCATCAGGTGTGGGTAAGAAAATAGATTCTGGAAATTATGCAAGCTGTAGAGAGTGAGTTGAGCATAGTTTGTGATTTTTAGGGCCTCTAAAAGTATTAAAGCAGCGGCAGCTGGTGCACGCAGACATGAGGGCTAGGCTAAAACAGTAAGGTCAAGTTGTTTGGACAGAAAGGCTACAGGGTGCAGTCCTGGCTCTTGTGTAAGAATTCTGACCACACTAACCATGCCTAGGAAGGAAAGGAGTTGTTGTTTTGTAAGGGATTGAGGTTTGGGAGGTTAATTGGACACGATCAGCAGGGAGAGCACGTGTATTTTTATGAGAATTATGCTGAGATAGGTAACAGATGAGGATGAAATTTGGGCTTGACTGAAGTAATGGGGGCTGTCTGTGAAGCCTTGCAGCAGTACAGCCCAGGTAATTTGCTGAGCCTAATGGGTGTCAGAGTCAGTCTAAGTGAAAGTGAAGAGGCTGGGATGAAGGGTGCAAAGGAATAGTAAAGAAAGCATGTTTGAGATCCAGAACAGAATAACGGGTTGTAGAGGGAGGTATTGAGGATAGGAGAGTATATGGGTTTGGCACCACAGGGTGGATAGGCAAAACAATTTGGTTGATAAGACGTGGATCCTGAACTAACCCGTAAGTCTTGTCTGGTTTTAGGACAGGTAAAATGGGGGAATTGTAAGGAGAGTTTATAGGCTTTAAAAGGCCATGCTGTAACAGGCTTTAATCCTTTTAAAGCGTGCTGTGGGATGGGATATTGGCATTGAGCAGGGTAAGGGTGAATTAGGTTTTAATGGGATGTTAATGGGTATGTGATCGGTTGCCAGGGAAGGAGTAGAGATGTCCCATACTTGTGGGTTAAGGTGGGGGGATATGAGAGGAAGCTGCAAAGGAGGCTTTGGGTTGGGGAGAATGGTGGCGATGAGATGCAGCTGTAATCCAGGAATAGTCAGGGAAACAGATAATTTGGTTAAAATACCTTGGCCTAATAAGGGAACTGGGCAGGTGGGGATAACTAAAAAAGAGTGCATAAGAAAGTACTGTCTAAGTTGGCACCAGATTTGGGGAGTTTTAAGAGGTTTAGAAGCCTGGCCGTCAATACCCACAACAGTTATGGAGGCAAGGGAAACAGGCCCTTGAAAAGAAGGTAATGTGGAGTGGGTAGCCTCCATATTGATTAAGAAGGGGACAGACTTACCTTCCACTGTGAGAGTTACCTGAAGCTTGGTGTCCGTGATGGTTTAGGGGGCTTCCAAGGCGATTGGGCAGTGTCAGTCTTCAGCTGCTAAGCTGAGAAGATCTGGGAAGGAGTCAGTCAGAGAGCCTTGGGCCAGAGTTCCATGGGCTCTGGGAGTGGCTGCCAGGTGAGTTGAACAGTCTGATTTCCAGTGGGGTCCTGCACAGATGGGACACAGCTTAGGAGGAATCCCGGGCTGCGGGCATTCCTTGGCCCAGTGGCCAGATTTCTGGCATGTGTAGCAAGCTCCTGGGGGAGGAGGATCTGGAGGAATGCCTGGCTGCTGCGGTTCAGGCGTTTGGAAGTTCTTGTGTGCTGGAGATGTGGCTGGGGTTTGTCTCACAGTGGAGGCAAGGAATTGCAACTTTTTTCTATTATTGTACACCTTGAAGGTGAGGTTAATTAAGTCCTGTTGTGGGGTTTGAGAGCCAGATTCTAATTTTTGGAGTTTTATTTAATGTCGGGAGCAGATTGGGTAATAAAATGTATATTGAGAATAAGACGGCCTTTTGACCTTTTAGGGTCTACGGCTGTAAAGCGTCTCAGGGTTGCTGCCAAACAAGCCATGAACTGGGCTGGATTTTTATATTTGATGAAAAAGAGCCTAAATGCTATCTGATTTGGGATAAAGAAAAAGAAGCATTAACCTTGACTATGCCTTTAGCTCCAGCCACCTTTTTAAGAATAAATTGCTGGGCAGGTGGGGGAGGGCTAGTCACGGAAGGAAACTGTAAGCCGGACCGGGTATGAGGAGGGGAGGTGATAAAAGGATTATAGGGTGGAGGAGCGGAGGCTGAGGAAGAATTGGGACCTAGCTCAGCCTGGTGAGGAGGGGAGAGGTCAGATGGGTCTGTAGAAAAGGAAGATTAGAAAGAGTCAGTGACGCTTGGGGTTGGGACTGAGGGGACAGGCAGGAGGGAAAGAAGGAAGATTTGGGATGAGTTGCATTGGGTACAGAGACTAGGAAGGGACTGATGTGTAAAAGAATGCCTGGACATCAGGCACCTCAGACCGTTTGCCTATTTTACGACAAGAATTATTTAGATCTTGCAGGATGGAAAAATTCAAAGTGCCGTTTTCTGGCTATTTCGAACTGCTGTCGAGTTTGTATTGGGGTCAAGCAGAATTCCAGAAGAAAATAAGGCATTTAGGTTTTAGGTCAGGTGTGAGTTGAAGAGGTTTTAAGTTATTGAGAACACAGGCTAAGGGAGAAGAAGGAGGAATGGAGGGTGGAAGGTTGCCCATAGTGAAGGAGGCCAGCCCAGAGAAAAGAGATTGTAGAGACATGGAGGGAAGGTGTTTGGGGATTCTTACCCTCCAGAAAAGTGGGAAAAGGGTTGGGGCACGGAAATAAGGGATTGGGGGTTCTTGCCCCTTAGAAAAGCGGGACTTGCTGCTAAGAGTGAAGGAAAAGGGGTTGAGGGGTTCTTGCCCCTGCCCCCAGAAAAGTGGAGAAGGGGTACAGACATGGAGAGAAGGGGTTGGGGTACTTGCGCCTCCCCCAGAAAAGCAGAGAAGGGGTAGAGACAAGGAGGGAAGGGGTTGGGGTACTTGCCCCTTCCCCAGAAAAGCAGGACTTGCCGCTAAGGGTGAGGGAAAAGGGGTTGAGGGGTTCTTGCCCCTGCCCCAGAAAATCAGAGAAGGGATAGAGACAAGGGGAGAAGGGGTTGTGGTATTTGCCCCTTCCCCCGAAAAGCGGGACTTGCCACTAAGGGTGAAGGAGAAGGGGTTGAGGGGTACTTGCCCCTCCCCCAGAAAAGCAGAGAAAGGGTAGAGATTTGGAGAGAAGGGGTTGGGATACTTGCCCCTCCCCAGAAAAGCAGAGAAGGAGTAGAGACAAGGAGAGAAGGGGTGGGGTACTTGCCCCTTCCCCAGAAAAGCAGGACTTGCCACTAAGGGTGAAGGACCAAGGCAGGTGTCCCTGAGTGGTCTGACACCTCTGAAATGTGGGTGAATAATCAGAGAGGCGTCCCTGAAATTATTAAACACCAAGGGAAGGCTGCCTTCCCAGTCTGTGACCGGTGCCAGAGTTTAGGGTCCACGGATAAAATGTGTCTCCTTTGTCTCTACCAGAAAATGAAAGGAATTGAAATCAAGAGAAGGGAGAGATTGAAGTGTGGCACCAAAAGTGAAAGGAGAAAGAGGTTGAGGGATAGTGAGGGAGGTTGGAGAAGAGAGTAAAAAGAGGACGCTTACCGGATTTGAAATTGGTGAGATGTTTCTTGGGCTGGTCGGTCTGAGGACCTGAGGTCGTAGGTGGATCTTTCTCACAGAGCGAAGAGCAGGAGGACAGGGGATTGATCTCCCAAAGGAGGTCCCCCGATCTGAGTCACGGCACCAAATTTCATGCGCATCCGTGTGAAGAGACCACCAAACAGGCTTTGTGTGAGCAATAAAGCTTTTAATCACCTGGGTGCAGGTGGGCTGAGTCCGAAAAGAGAGTCAGCAAAGGGTGGTGGATTATCATTAGTTCTTATAGGTTTTGGGATAGGCAGTGGAGTTAGGAGCAATGTTTTGGGGGCATGGGGTGGATCTCACAAAGTGCATTCTCAGGGGTAGGGAGAATTACAAAGAACCTTCTTAAGGTGGGGGAGATTACAAAGTACCTTCTTAAGGGTGGGGGAGATTACAAAGTACATTGATCAGTTAGGGTGGGGCAGAAACAAATCACAATGGTGGAATGTCATCAGTTACGGCTATTTTTACTTCTTTTGTGGATCTTCAGTTACTTCAGGCCATCTGGATGTATACGTGCAAGTCACAGGGGATTCGATGGCTTGGCTTGTGCTCAGAGGCCTGATAATAGTCAAATGTCATTTTTTTAAAATCAAAACTTTATGGTGAAAGACATGCAAGACCTCTATTCTAAATATTACAAAACATTGCTAAGACATATTAAAGAAGACCTAACTAAATATATTAAGTTGCTCAATATTGTTAAGATAGTAATTTTCCCAAATTGATTTGTACATTCAACACCACCACTATCAAAATCCCAGTGAGATTTTTGGTAGAAATTGACAAGTTTATTCCAAAATTATATGGAAGCACAAAGGACCTACAATAACCTAAATAATCTTGAAAAAGAATTATGTTAGAAAACTTAAACCACCTGATTTCAAGGGTTACTTATAAAGCTGCAATACTGAAGGACAGTGTGATGTTGGCATAAAGATAGTCAAATAAGATCAATGGAATGGAACATAGATTCCAAAAATGTACCTACACCTATATGGTCCATTGATTCTCAACTAAGTCACCATGGCAATTCAGTGGGAAAAAGGAAAATCTTTTCAACAAATGGTGATGGGACAACAGAATATTCATATGAAAAAAATTGCACTTTAGCCCCTACCTCACACCATATGCAATAATTGACTCAAGGTGGATCACAGACCTAAACATAACAGCTAAATCCATAAAGCTTGTATAAGAAAACATGGGAGAATATTTTTTACTATTTGTAGACAAAGATTTCTTAAGTGGGAGACAGAAAGACATTGAAATATTGTCATATTAGACTTTATCAAAATTGAAAACCAGCCCCCATCAAAAGAAAAAGATACCATTAACAAAATTGATGGACAAGCCACAAAAAGGGAGGATATATCTCAAAACAAAGAACAAAGGATTTGTATTCAGAAGATCTAAAGAACTACTATAACTCAATAATAAAAATGCAAACAACCAAATTAAGAAGACATAATGGCTTTAACAGATATTTCACAAAAGAAAATATATGAATGGCCAATATGCACATGAAAAAGTGTTCGTTAGACTTCAGAGAAATGCAAAATAAAATTATAACGAGTACAATTATGTACTCATCCACTAGAATGGCTAAAACTTAAAAGACTTAACTTTTTTTTAGTGAAGATATGGAGTAACTGGAACTCCCATACATTGCTGATAGGAGGGTGAAATGGTAAAACCATTCAAAAAACAGTTTGGAAGTTTATCAAAAGTTAAACATATGCCAGCCTGTGGTAGTTAACTTTAGGGGTCAATTTGAGTGGGCTGAAGAATGTCCAGAGAGCTGGAAAAACATTTTTTCTGGGAGTGCCTATGAGGGAATTTCTTGAAGAGATTAACAGCTCACTCAGTAGACTGAGTAAAGATTGCCCTCACCAATGTTGGTTGTTATCATCCAATCTGTTGAAGGCCAGAATAAAACAAAAAGGCAGAGGAAGGGTAAATTCGTTTCCTGTTTGAGCTGTGCTGTTCATATTTTCCTCAGACACTGAAGCTCCTGGTTCTCAGGCCTTCAGACTTGGACTGAATTACACCACCACCTTTCCTGGCTCTCCAGCTTGCAGATGGCAGATTGTAAGACTTCTGGGTGATAATTGTGTGAACAAATTTCTATAGTAAATCTCCTCATGTATACATCTATATCTGTTTATTGGTTCTGTTTCTCTGGAGAATCCTGACTAATACACTACCCTATGACCTACCTATTCAAATAGTGTTCAAAAGAAATGAAAGTATATGTCCACACCAATATCTGTAATCAAATATTCATAGCAACTTTATTCATAACAGCCAAAACTGGGTTTGTGATATATGATTTGCAAATATAGTTATGTAGCACATAATGATGTTTTGGTCAATTATGGACCACATATATGATGATAATCCCATAATATTTTAATATTCTATTTTGACTATGTTTAGATATGTTTAGTTAAACAAATATTTGTCATTGTGTTAAAATAGTCTACAGTATTCAGTACAGTAACATGTTATACAGGTTAATAGTCTGGAAGCAATCAGCCACCTCATTAGCCATTATCTAGGTTTGTGTACAATGATAACATTGCCTGACACATTTCTCAGACTGTATCCCTATTGTTAAGCAACACGTGACTGTACTTTCTCCTAGTTTGTTCCTTGTCTTTGCATTTTCTTACCATTATCTTTTTAAGGACAGTTCCCAGTTTTGCTGAAGTCTAATTTGTCATTTTTTTCTTTTATGAATCATACTTTTGATGTCATATACAAGAACTGTCACGAAGATTTTTTCCTGCTTTCTTCTGGACATATAATCATAGGTCTTACGTTTAAGTCTGTTATCCATTTTGAGTTACTTTTTGTATACAGTACAAGTTATGGATCAAGATTAGTTGTTTTTTGTTTTGTTTTAACATACGGATATCCAAATGTTTCAGACCATTTGTTAAAAGACTGTTCTTTCTTCACTGAGTTATCTCTTCATCTTTGTTTATACTCAACTCACCGCATACGTGTGGGTTTGTTTCTGAACTCTTTATTCTGTTCCACTGATTTATATGTCTATAGTTTCTAAATACCACATTACCTCAATTATAAGAGCCTTATAATAAGTCTTGAAATCAGGTAATGTAAGTCTTCTACCTTTGTTCTTTTTCGTAATTGTTTTTACTATTATAGATTGTCTTTCCAGATACATTTTAGAATCATTTTGTCTGCATCTACGATAAACTATAGTGAAATTTTGATTAGAGTTGCATTTAATATAGAGATCAGTTTAGAGAAAATTACATTTTAACAATATTGAGTGTGCAAATATGGCATATTTCCCCATTTATTGGGCCTTCTTTGGTTTCTTTGTCAGTGTTTTGTAGTTTCCAGCATACAAATCCTGCATAGGTTTTGTGAGCTGTATACTTAAATACTTTTAAAATTTTGGTGCTATTTTAAATGGTATAAAAATATTTTTGAAGGTCAGGCACAGTGGCTCATGCCAGTAATCCCAGCATTTTGGGAGGCCAAGGTGGAAGGATCACTTGAGGCCAGGAGTTTGAGACCAGCCTAGGCAACACAGCAAGACCCTGTCTCTAAAAGGAAAATTTTTCTTTAAGTAAAAAATTCAGTTGTTCATTGCTAGTGTGTACAAATACAATTGATTTTTGTATATTGATCACATATTGTGAAACCTTGCTAAACTCACTTATTAGTTCTAGCAGCTTTTTAAATGCATTCACCTTTTCTGTACAGTCCAAATCATCTGAGAATAAAGTGTTATTTCTTCCTTTCCAAGCTGTAGACCTTTTATTTCTTTTTCTTGACTTATTGTACCAGTTGTACCTTCCTTATGATGTTGAATAGGAGTGGAGAGTGTGAGAGTGGACATTCTTGCCTTGCTGCTAATATTAAGGGGACATTAAGTCTTTCTCCATTAAGTATAATGTAAGCTGTGGGGTCTTTTTTGGTAGACATACTTCATCAGATAAGGAAATTTCCTTCTATTCCTAGTTTGCTAAGTGGTCTTTTGTTTTTTTAAAGTATTCAATGGATATTGAATTTTGTAAGAGGCTTTTTCTGCACCTATTGAGATGATCACATGGATTTTCTTCCTTAATCTGCTGTTATGGTGAATTACACTGATTCACTTTGAACATTGAATCAACTGTGCATTTTTAGGATGCATTACCCTTTTTATATATCGTTGGGTTTGATTCGCTACTATTTTGTTGAGGATTTTGCATCCATGTTCATAAATGATATTGGTCTTTTCTTGCAGATTTTTTCTGATTTTGATATCAGAGTAATGCTAATTCATAAAATGAATTGGGGAGTATTCTGATCTATTCTATATTCTTGAAAAGTTTGTATAGAATTGGCATTATTTTTTCTTTAATGTTTGGTAGAATTCACTGTAAGAAGCCATTTGGCTAAAGAGTTTTTGGCTTAAAATTTTTTAACTATGAATTCAACTTCTTTAATAGATATAGAAATATCTACATCATCTTTTTTTTTTTTTTAGTGAACTTTGATAGTTTATGTTCTTTAAGGACTTTGCCCATGTCATCTAAGTTGTTACACTTATTGACATATAGCCATGATCCTTTTAATATCTGTAGATTCAGTAATGATGTCTCTTATTCCAGATACTGGTAGTTTGTGTTTTCTCTCTTTCTTTCTTGGTCAGGCTGGCTAGAAATTTATCAAGATTAGTGGTCTCGTCAAAAAACTCCACAATTAATTTCATTTATTTTCTATATTGTCTTGTGTTTTAAATTTCATTGATTTCTGCTTTGATTTTATTTTCTTCCTTCTGTTCCCTTTGGGTTTAATTTTCTGTCTCACTTCTTAGTTTATCAACATGGAATCTTAGATCATTTATTTGAGACTTTATTTTCTATTATAATCATTTAATTCTATAATTTCCAAGTGCTACTTTTGCTGCATTCCACAAATTTGAGTTGCTTTGTTTTAATTTTCATTCCATTCAAAATATTGTGTAATTCTCATGTGACTTCCTCTTTGACTTACAGGTTAATTGGAAGTATGGTACATTATTTTCAGATATTTGAGGATTGTTCAGATATTTTTTTGGTTATCTATTTCTAGTACAATTCCAATGTGGTCTCAGATCATTCTTTCTATAATTTCACTTACTTTAAAATAGTTGGAAGTTTGTTTTATGTATGTTCCATGTATGTTTTTTTGTGTGTGTTTTGTTTTGTTTGAGACAGAGTCTCCCTCTGTTGCCCAGGCGGAAGTGTAGTGGCACAATCTCAGCTCACTGCAACCTCTACCTCTTGGGTTCAAGGGATTCTCCTGCCTCTGCCTCTCAAGTAGCTGGGACTACAGCTACCGGTGTGCACCATCACTCCTGGCTTTTTTGTTTGTTTGTTTGTTTGTTTGTATTTTTAGTAGAGATGGGGTTTTGCTATGTTGGCCAGACTAGTCTTGAACTCCTGGCCTCAAGTGATCCGCCTGCTTCAGACTCCCAAAGTGCTGGGATTACAGGTGTGAGCCACCGTGCCGGCCTTCCATGTGTACTCGTAAAGAATGTGTATTAGGTTGTTGTGTGGAAGATTTCATAAATTCATTCAGGTGAAGCTGTTTGATAATGTTGCTCAGGTCTAATACATTTTTACTCATTTTCTTTCTATTTGTTCTATTGTTTAGAGAAAGAGGAGTTTTGAAACTACTCTCCAACTATGTTGTGGATTTATCTATTTTTCCCTTCAGTTTGGTCAGTTTTTGTTTCAGTATTTTGAAGCTATTGTTAGGCACATACACATTTAGGAACGTTGAATTAACATCTTTATCATTATGTAATGTTTCTCTTTATTTTCAGTAATATTCTTTGTTCTGGAGTCTATTTTGTCAGATATTATCATAGATACTCCAGCTTTTGTTTAATAAATGTCTGCATGGTATATATTTTCTATCCTTTTCACTTATCCATGTCTTTCTATTAAAGTGAGTTTTTAATATAGTCAGATCTACTTTTGAAATCCAATTTGACAATCTTCTTTTTAAACATTTTCATTTTGAAACACATTTAGATTTACAGAACAATTGCAAAAATAGTGCAGAAAGTTCCCATGTATCTTTCACCCAGATTCCTCTTATATTAACATCTTGCACAGTTGATAGTACAACAATCAAAACCAAGAGATGAACTCAACTACAGACTTCACTCAGATTTCACCAATTTTTTTCACTAATATTCCTTTTCTGTTCCAGAATCCAGTCCAGGATTTCACATTGCATTTAGTTGCAATGTCTGCTTAGTCTCTTCCGTCTTTAACAGTTCCTAAGTTCTTCCTTGGCTCTCATAACCTTGACACTTTTGGAGAGTGATGGTCAGTTATTTTGTAGAACATTCCGTAATTTGAGTTTACCTGATATTTCCTTATGATTAGATTGTGGGCATATATTTTGGGCAAGAATACCACAACTGTAATATACTCTTCTTACTATATCATATTAAGATAATATTTCTGTTAATGGTGAGGTTAGATGGCTTACATTTATTTATATATATGATTGAATTAGAATCTAACATTCTGCTACTTGTTTTCTATTTATTCCATCTGTTCCGTGTTGTCATTTTACTCCATTTTGTCTTTTTAAGAATTATTTTGTATTATTCAATTTATCTTCATTAGCTTATTATTTATTCATCTTCTAAAAATCCTCTTGTTTTAGTGGTTGGCCTAGGGTTTACAATACACATCTTTAATTAAGCAATTTAATTTATCTATATACCTTTGGATCATCAGTCTGCCTTCAGATACATTATATCACTTCATATGTAGTATAAGAAGCTTACAGAAATATAATCTCAATTCCTGTCTCCTATTTTTTGTAGTTTTATTGTCATATGTTACATTTACATATGTTATAAACATACAATGCATTGCTACTATATTTGCTTTAAACTATTCTCTACCTTTTAGAGTGATTTTTAAAATAGAAAACTGTGAATATTACGTTGTCTTTAGTTTAAGCCTTTCTATATATCTTTTTTGTGTAGACTCACATTTCTAATCTGCTATTGTATTCCTACTTTCTGTAGAACTTCTTTTTACATTTTTAATGATCTGCTAGTAATAAATCCTTTCAGTTTTTGTCTGAAAAATATTTATCTTTCCTTCATTTTTGCATGACATTTTTGCTGGATATAAGTTTATTGTTTGACTTCTCCCCCACCCCTTTGGCCTATTAAAGATGTTGTATGGTTTGATAGTTTCTGATGAGAAGTTTGCATTTTTCTTATCTTCCTCTCTCTATATGTGTCTTTTTTTTTTTTTTTTTTTTTTTTTTTTTTTTTTTTTTAACTGCCTTCAAGATTTTCTCTGTAAATAGATTTTCAAAAATTTGAATATTATGTGTCTAGGCTTCTTTGGGGAGCAGAGTTGGTGGTATTTATCTCTGAGTTTCTTGGATCTGTGGTTTGGTGTCTTATTGTTTTTGAAAAGTTTTCAGCCATTATGTTGGACCAATGAGTATTGCCCCATAGGTCTTGGATGTACTGGTTTTTTTTTTTTGCTGTTGTTGTTGTTGTTGAAAAAAACAAAACAAAACACCTTTTCACTCTTTCTTCTCTTTTGCTTTCAGTTTGGATAATTTCTTTTGACCTATCTTTACATCCACTAATTTCCTCCTCAGCTGTGTTTAATCTACTGGTAAGCCCATCAAAGGTATTCTTATTCTCCTTAAGTATGCTTTTTCATTTCTAGCATTTTCACTGTATCCTTTCTCATATTTTCCAGCTCTCTACTGAAATTGCTCATCTATTCATACATGTTTTCCAATTTTTCCACTGGATCCTTTAACACACTAATTCTAGTTATTTTACATTTTCTATATGATAGTTCCAACACCTAGGCCATCAACAAGTTTGGTTCTGTTGATTGTTTTGTCTCTATGCAACAGAGTGTTATTTCTTTCTTCTTTGTGTGTAAATTACCTATGTCTGTGATTTCCAGGGGTTTTCTATTTTGTGCTATCTCACATTTGGCCTTTAGAAATTTTTTTTAAAATGGAGCTGATTTTTTTAAACCCAACTTTATGAAAGCCATATCTTTCTCCCATGCTCTGCCCAGGTAATTTAGTACTCACATCTTTTCTCTTCTTAGATTGTCTTTTCTTAGATTTCATGCTAGTTGGTTCTCTTGTAATATCAGATCTCTGAAGTGTTCACAAAAAGTTACGATTTTGTAGATTATCTAGTCTTTTTTTATTGTTAGGGTGACAGTGATCTCTTTCCAACTTTCTACCTCTTCAGCAAACCTATGTTGATTTTTTTTTTTTTTTTTTTTTTTGAGACAGAGTCTCACTCTGTCACCCAGGCTGGAGTGCAGTGGTGTGATCTCAGCTCACTGCGACCTCTGCCTCCTGGGTTCAAGCGATTCTCCTGCCTCAGCCTCCAAAGTAGCTGAGATTACAGGCATGCACTACCACGCCTGGCTAATTTTTGTATTTTTAGTAGAGACGCGATTTCACCATGTTGGCCAGGCTGGTCTAAACCCGTGTTTTTTATTGCTAGCATTTCCATGTGATTCTTTTCATTTCCATATCTCCTGATAATATGCCCTATTAATTTTCTACTGAAACTTTAAATTATTAATCACAGTTATTTTAAATTCCCTGATAGTTCCAGTATCTGGGTCCTCTCTGAACATGGTTTTGTTGATTGCTTTGTTTCTTTACAGTGGCTTGTTTTTTCTTGCCTTTCTGTGTATCTTGTAATAAACTGGGGACAAACTGTCTGGTACAATAGAGACTGAGGTTAATAGTATTTATGCTTGAAAATGAACAATGCTCTTCTTCCAGACATTTAGTGTGGGGCATTAAATCAATCTAATCAAGAGTTGAGTTGGTCTTGGGTTTTGTTGTCGCTGTGATTACCTTCTGTGCAACACCATCTTTAAATTCCTTCAGCATCGACATGTGTCTAGCGTGGGGCTGGAATCACAGAAGGGTTTTTCTTAATGTTCCTTCTCCTCCCTCAGCTCTAGAGAAGCCTTCCCTGTGTGCCTTCCCACAACAGCAACTCTTCCCATGCTCTGGTTCCTCCCCCAGTGACAAGAGGCTGTTCTTTGTTACTTGGTGTTTGCTAGGCTGGTGGAGGAATGGAAGTGGGGTTCTCTGTTGTTCTGATTCAGCCTCTGCCTTAGGTAGGCACTGGGTGTCTTTGTGTTGGGAGTGGGGTTTTCTCAATGATCCTGACCTTTCTTCAGTCATAAGAAACCTAACTATGTGGGCCCATGATAGGGTCCTGCTCCTTCTATAGGAGTGATGACTTTTTTCTTTTCTCTTCCTCCAGTTGTACTGAATCTTCACTTATGCTCTAAGGCAGCAGTTGACAACATTTTCAGCACCAGGGACTCATTTCATGGAAAGACAAACTAGTTCCACGAACTAGGGGAGAGGATGGTTTCGGGATGATTCAAGCACATTACATTTATTGTGCACTTTATTTCTATTATTATATTGTAATATATAATGAAATAATTATATAACTCACCATAATGTTGAATCAGTGGGAGCCCTGAGCTTGTTTTCCTGCAACTAGGTGGTCCCGTCTGGGACCAGTGACAGATCATCAGGCATTAGATTCTCATAAGGAGCGTGCAACTTAGACCCCTCACGTGTGCAGTTCACAATAGGGTTTGCACTCCTTTGAGAATCTAATGCCTCCACTGATCTGACAGGAGGCAGAGCTCAGGCAATAATGTGAGTGATGGGGAATGGCTGTAAATACAGATGGAGCTTTGCTCACTTGCCCACAGCTCACCTGCTGCTGCACAGCCTGATTTCTAACAGGCCACAGACTGGTACCAGTCTGTGGCCCAGGGGTTGGGGTCCCCTGCTCTAGGGGCTGTCGATTTACTGCCCTTCCCCCAGTAGCTTAATGTCTTTCCTGGGGTGGAAGGATATGTGTGGGGTTTCATGCATTTCCCACAGCTATATCCTCTCCCTTCTTCACCCCCGAACCATAAGGAAAGCCTCTCTCTGTCCCTTACCCTGTTCCAAACCTGTTTCATGAGTTCCTGATGGAGGCTTATGGAGAAGAACTGCTGAGGTGTCTGAGCAACCTTGTGTCTGCAAGTGTTTTGCGGTCTCACACTAGCCCACTCAGCCTTTGCGATTCTTCAGGCATTTTAGTTGGATGCTGCTTACTGGGTTGTATGTTGGCCCTGTCTTCCTCCTTTGCTCTGTTACAGGTGAACCAGTGCTCACATCTTGTCTATCTTTGGGAGAGGCTGTCTTTCCTTAGATTTCATGCTAGTTGGTGACATCATACACCCTGAGACATCAGTTTTTTGTGAGCTTGAGGAAAGTTATGTTTTGTAGGTTTTCTGGCTTTTTCTTATTGTTAAGGCAGGAGTGACACTCTTCAGCTTTCTACATTGTAGCTGGAAGCCAGAAGTAAAAATATATTTTTAGATGATTCACTTTTATCCTGAATCACTCTGGGCTCTTTTCAAAAATCATATTTATCCTGAATGGATTAAAAACTTTCTACCATGAAAACGATTCTGAGGAATATGTGCCTCAAGATTCATGGGACATTCCAAAAGCACGATTCCAAAAAAGTTTTTAGTAATGAGCATCATTTGATAATTTGATATCAAATTATCAAATTATGCTCTAGGGCAGCGGTCCCTAACCTTTTCACACCAGGGACCAGTTTTGTGGAAGACAATTTTTTTCATGGACCTGGGAGGGAATGGTTTCAGGAGAATTCAAGCACATTACATTTATTTTGTACTTTACTTACATTATTATTACATTGTAATAGATAATGAAATAATTATACAACTCACCATAATGTAGAATCAGCGAGAGCCCTGAGCTTGTTTTCCTGCAACTAGGTGGTCCTGTCTAGGGGTGATGGGAGACAATGACAGATCATCAAGCATTAGATTCTCATAAGGAGTGTGCAACCTAGATCCCTCGCATGTGCAGGTTCACCAAAGGGTTCACACTCCTATGAGAATCTTATGCCTCCACTGATCTGAAAAAAGGCAGAGCTCAGGTGGAGCTCAACCCTTGATATAGGTTCTCAAGATGTGTGCCCCCACAAGGATACTCATCTGCATGTTCAGTTTCTAATGGTTCTTTATAGGTTCATTACTATATCGTTACAGGAAAATAAAAACATATCATCCCCTAGATGTTGATAAAATTAATTAACTTCTCCAAGTCTCAGTTTCCTCATCTGTAAAAATGAGGATAATAATAGTCCCCGCACCATAGAATTACAGTGAGCATATAAAGAACTGAACATAGTCTTACAATAAGTACTGAACACTGTTCAATACCACTATCATTGTTAAGTAACACTAAAAATACAAGTATTTTTCATTTTGCTTGTGAAAACAATGACCATAAAGTAATGAGATTCTAGAATCTCATTGTCTGTTCCCCAGTTGAAATTGCTAATAGCATCCCCTTTCATTTTCAGAAGTGTCCTCATATATCACCTTGACAAGATCACAGTTAGTAAGTTGGGGCAACAGGGCTTTGAATACAGGTCACTGTGAGTCAGAACTATGGAAAACACAAAGTTAAAAGTAAGAGCAACCTCTAGGGCAGAAGCCAAGGATTCTCTCTTCTGTTTAGCCCTCTGAACAGACTTCATTCCAGGATGCTCTCCAGACCAGGAATAAAGGATCCAGTATGTTCTGTATGCAGAAGGACTCCTTCTCTTCTTATCAACTTCCTGTCTGTCCTGTTTTGTTTTGTTTGTTTTTTATTCTTTTCACTTTCTAATCTGAATAGTTCTCATTTTAATCCTTTCACGATATCCTTATGTAGGATTTCACGATTAGCTTTTAAAGGCAATATTGCTTCAGTTCAAAGAAGTACAACTAGACCTTATCACATACAAAAAATACTTAAGATCTGAGAAGTGCATTTTAGCCTAGAAACTTCAAATCAATACAGGGGCTTTAGGGAAATAGGGAGGGATTCCTCTTGGGGAGTGAGGAAAGGCATGCAGCTGCATAGACATTGAGCAGCTCTCTCAGTGCCCTCTTCTCTTTCTCTTGACAACAGCATGGTGAGCTTCCTCTGGGGAAAAGCCCCCTGCTTTGTTGGACCTGGCCAATCAGTGACTGTGAGAACTTATGGGATGGGTCTGGTGACACCACCTGAACTGGTAAGATGTTCCAGGGCTTCCCTTGATATGTTGGCATAGAGATATTCTCTTTCAGCCAGGGGAGATTGATGGGGAAAATGGAAGCCTGGAGCTGCTGGTGGTCATCTTTGCCCCCTCCTGGGATGTGGGAAAAGAACAGAGAAATGAGAGCCAAAGATGGAGGAAGACTTCTGATGAATTATGTTTCTATTCCCTGTAGCTGAAAGAGTCCTGATTACTACAAGGAATTCTCTAGGTAACTTAGTGACAGTGGGCTTGTCTGATGGATATTGTCCAAAAATATCTAAGAGTAACCCTACCCTCTATTTATTGAATGCCTACTGTTGTAGACTGATCTCAATGACAGCTCCATTACTAACCTCCCAGTATCTCATCCTCTGAGCGTCTCTTTGCAGCACCTCCTAACAAGAGGTGGATCTTGTTTCCCCACTTCTTGAATCAGGGCTGGCTTATGACTTACTTTGAACACAAAAATGTGACAGTGTGCCAGTTCTAAGCCTAGGTCACTGCCATGGGGAAAAAGCCTGGGCTGGCCTGCTGGAGGATGAGAGACACCATGTGGAGGAGAGGCAAGGCACCCTAGATGACATCCCGTTAACTCACACAAGCAGAGCCACCTAGTCAACCTGCCACTGACCACAGAAGCATGAAGGACCCCAGCAAAGACTGGAAGAGCCACCCAACTGAGCCTAGCTTAAGTTGTTAGCCTACAGAATTGTGGACTAAATAAATGGCGGTTGTCTTAAGCCACTACGTTTTGGGATGATCTGTTTCCTAGCAGTTAGGTAACTGATACTCCTATTATGACTGAAGTACTTTATAAATACTAAGCATACTAGCTTTGAAGATAGATCTGATTTTGAGTCCTAGCTCCACAACTTACTAACTGTGTGACCTGGGACAGTTTTTAAAAACTGTCTCTGTTCAGATTTCTCATCTATAAAATGGGTACAATAATAGTACTTATGGAATTTTGCTAAGATAAATGAGATTAACATGCAAAGTAACTAGCATAGTGCCTGGCATACAATAAGTCTTCCTGTATGGAGTGCATTATTATTGCCACGAACAATACTCATGGTCCATCTTACAAAGTTGCAACTGTTACACCTGTTTTATAGGAGAGAAGAGTGAAAGTCAGAAGGCTGACTTGTTGATGATAGCTGCCATACACAGAGGGCCCACGATATCCTGAAATTGTCATAAGCTGCATCTTCCAGTACTGGGGCCATAGGACCTGAAGGTGCAGCACAACCTAGGTGAGCCCAGGTGAGCTGAGACCAGGCTAGGGCCAGGGTGGGGAGAAGAGCCCACTCCCTCACCTCTTGGGGAGAACAGTGATGACTGGACCTGCAGACTTTCCAGATCAGTGTTCTCTCAGAGAGGAGCTGAGCCTGAGAGCAGGAGAGTAAGGAATGCCATAGGAAGGTGCTACTTCCTCCTCATTTCAGCTTTTACCAAAAGCTGAGAGGGAAGGGGGTCTGACAGGTGCAATTCCCTGGTCACTTTCTCATTCTGCTTCCCACAATTGGGTCATCTGCTACTGAGCCCCACAGGGCATGTTGTCTAGACTCTCTCCCACCCCAGTCCAGAAAAAGCCAGAATAATGAATCATAGGATAACTAGGTCTTGGACTCCGTGTTCTTCCAAAAGTCAGAACAATCCCATCCAGTTTTTTACCACCAAAATTGCACACATATACATTTGTGGTACACTCACCCCCAGTTCCCAGCTCTCCCTCCCTCCTGCTGTTTCTCCCTCTGCGTGCTCTATGTCTACACACACACACTTATGCATACACATAAACACACACACACACTTGCACACACTATTTATCTTACCACAGTAGTATTTAGACTTTGGGTTTTCATTGTATACTTAATTTTTTGCAATATTATTTATCACTGCCTATTATATTTCCTATTTATTTGTCTTATTCAACTAAAATATAAACAGGATATCCAGGAGAGATGTTTTGTTTCTGATGTAGCCCCAATGCCTAGAACAATGCCTAGCACATATTGGGTACTAAATAAATCTTTGTTGAATTGAGTGAGTGAATGAATGAATCATATGTGTGTATGTGTCAGGGTGAGGTGGGGAGGAATGGATGATAAGTAGAGAATCAAAATATCATGTGTTTTTAAAGCATCAAGACCCAGACAGGTTGAGTGTCCAAGGTCCTAGAACCTGTCAATGGAAAGCTGAGACTAGTTCCCATGTTCTGCTGAAGTGGAGGTGAAGAGCCAGAGCTTATCGATGAAAAGCAGTTGAGAAATATACTGCCATTTTCATTTTATTGATCGTTTTTGTCCCCTCTTGTAGATCAACACCAATCCCTAAGCTGACTTGCCCACACACCAAAGATAGGCCTTGCTGTCCTGAACAGCTTTTTTTTTTTTTTTTTTTTTTTTTTTGCGCAGGACTTAGGAAGAGATCATATCCTGGGTGTGCTACTATACAAATCAGGGTGATGTGTTCTGCCTTCCAGGAGGCTCTTGGAACAGTGACAGCACAAGCTTACTATTCCATTTTCATATTTGAACAACTTTGAATGAAGTGTCTTGACTGGAGCTGTTTTTAGAAACACTAATAAGAATGCTTTCCCCTCCTTTTCCTACTTTGTTGTTAAACTAGCCTTCCTCTCTCCCCCTTTTCCCTCCTCCACATTCTCTGGAAAGTGTTAGTTTCAATCTCCACCCAAATGCATATGGGAGCTTCAGCAGGGAGTGCAGAGTGATGGTCTGAAAGTGTGGGGAACCAGAAGATTCCACTGACTCAGGCCTCAGCCAGACTGGGTATGTGCCTGAGAACTTTCAAAAGAGAACACATAGACCAAGTTACAGTGTTTCCCCCAGTCATGATATGCTGGCAATTGTGGGTAATTTAGAAACCCAGATATGGGACCTTTTCATGTTGCCCTTGTAACATCTCATCTCTTCCACCCAAAGTTTAATCATCTATCTTTCAAGCTGTGGGTTTTATCAGAATTCTTGTATTGTTTCCATTCAATTCAATTCCTGTTTATTGAGCAAAATGTAAAGGAAAACTCTAATTTGGCTAAGGTATAAGTTAATTGGAACAGTTAAATAACAAAACAATCTGGTACATACCCCTCTTGTTCTCAGTAATAATTCCTAATGCTTACAATAATCCCTGACCCATGTTAGGGACTTGATAAATATTTGTTGAATGAATGAATGAATATGCTAAGTACCAAAAGGGGGCAGTGCCTCCATTAGGTTTCTTAACATCTCCTTGGGTGACCCACAATATTTTTCCAATTGTCTCCTGCCCTCTAGCACTCTTCCAAACTAATCCATTCTCCACTTGACTGCCACTGTAATCTTTATAAACTGAAAATTTGCTTGTGTCATGCCCAGGTCTTGGGCATTCCTTCAGGGCTCTCCAGTGCCCTCAGGACAAAGTTTACTTATTTTTATTTTTTGTTTTAATAAACAATATGTATTTTTTAGATTTTTAAATTTCTAATTTTTATGGGTCCATAGCAGGTGTATCTATTTATTGGTACATAGGATAAAGTTTATTATGTCATTCATTTATTCACTGAACTGAAGGTCTCCTGAGGAAAGATCACCACTGAGCCTTGGGCAGAAATTCTCAACCTGGGGGCTGTGAGGACACACAATCAAATACCTTCTTTTATTATTGAGTGCCCAATGTAGAGATAGACAGCCACTGATCTAGAAACATATGGAAAAAAGGAGTATAATATTATAAGGGTATATGCATATAAGGGTATATGCAGCATGCAGCAGACAAAGCCTGCTTGTGAGAGATAATGCTGGAAGTGAGCATTTCTTTTCTGAGAAGGCCCTTCCAGGACAGGCTCCACTCAAATGAGGGATAAACCAACAGAAAGAGAAGCCAAGCCATTTCACCACTCAGTGTCATATCATCGTTCCCTGGGCAATAAAATCCCCCAGGCTAGCCTCCTGCCCTCTCCTGGAATTTCCATGTCACAATCTGGCTGATTTTGGTTTTGGCCAAGCCTCTTTTCTGGGGCAGTTGTCCAACGGAGCTTGCCTGGAGAAAAGTGTGTATTGCATTGTTGCATAGCCAACCTAGGAGAGTCAAGAAAGCAAACCTCAGGCAACACATCCAGAACTCAGTGGGTCAGAATAGAGCAGGAGTGGAAGGCTCCAAGAAAGAAGTGTCTGAGAAAGATATCTGATATTATTTGTGGTAATTAAGACATCTTAACAATGGAATTAAGATGAACAATGCAAGGGAAAAAAATAACTAGCAATTTCAAAATTCTGTGCAAGAAAGGAGTACTTCCTGGTACAAAGCTAACCTTCAGGAGCCAGCTCTCTGCTTGGGGTGAAAAGTGTAAACATGCATAAATAGTTATTAGTTAAGTTTCTGTCTCTTTTTACCCCTTGCTTAGGACTGTCTTCAGCCAGCAGGTGTTAGTTCTGTCCCCAGCAGAGCTTGCTCATTCAGGTCCTTAGTGACCTCCCAGTCTTGACAGCTCTTCCCCTAGGACATTTACAATCCCACTGACCCCTTAATGCCCATGTTGTATTTCCCAAGAGGTCTCCCTGAACCATTCCACCCCACAGGGATATCATTCTCTTCTGAAATTCATTAGCACCTATACTCTTAAGGAAGTTATCACTAACTAGTCAAGATTTTAAATAGTCTTTTCATGGGTATATATCTTCTGGAACCTTCCAAAGGGAAATGGTACCCCTCTTCTTAGGCACACCAGGGACCTAACAGAGTATGCTCAGTCGACATTTATGCGCTGGTTGATGATTAATGCCTGAGCCATGTGGCAGGGCTCCAAACATCACAGGCATTCCAGGAAGGAATGCAGAAGCTGCTAGCTATGTTATCTCACCAAGTGAGCTCAAGATAATGTAGAAAGCTGGGTGGAGGCCAGCCCTGGTCCAAATCTCTGTGAGTGCCCTTTTTGTCTCTTAAGAAGGCTATTATACAGACCCTGACCTGGGTGACAAAATTCCTGAGGCTAGAGGCGTCCCCTCTCCCTGGAATTTCCAAGTCATAGTCTTGTTGATTTCTGCTCTAGCCAAGACCCTCCCCTGTGGATGACGTTTGTGTGAGGATGGCTGACAATGAATGTAGACTGTGCTGTTGTGTATCTATCAGATTAGGCAGCAGCTGGCACAGGTGGTCCTGACCTGGCAGTGGACTCTGAGTTGCTGCTGAAGTCCCCAGCTCCTTCCTGACTGTTGACTTTTTATGTCTTCATTGAGTACCTCTTAGCCTTCTCAGTATGTAATTCTTTGTCATAGATCTAAGTCTTGGATTTCACAGGACATGGGCAATACAAATTGGCTGGCTTCTCGGTGACCACATGCCCCCAGTACGCCTGTGTTCTTGCGTTGGTCCTATCTGGGGAAATGTTTTCCCTGACTCAGGTGAGCAACCTGGTTAGAGTAGAGTCAAGCAGGGTAGGTCAACCTGGGTAAGCTGAATTGTTGTGGAGGAGGTGGTGGGTGATGGTGATGTAAGAGGCCTTAGCTAACATTTAGTTCAACCCTCTTGTCTTACAGATGAGGAAACTAGTGCTCAGTTTTAATTTCTATGAGTCACAATATAAATTCATTTAATCTCAAGAGTTAGAAAGACACTTAAAATTCTTGGGAGGAAGTCATGTCATTCAATAATTCATCCAATGCTCGGTCGAGCATGATGGCTCATGCTTGTAATCCCAGCACTTTGGAAGGCCGAGGCAGGCAGATTACCTGCGATTAGGAGTTTGAGACCAGCCTGGCCAACATGGTGAACCCTTTCTCTATTAAAAATACAAACATTGGCCAGGCATGATGGTAGGTGCTTGTAATCCCAGCTACGTGGGAGGCTGAGGCAGGAAAATCGCTTGAACCTGGGAGGTGGAAGTTGCAGTGAGCCAAGATGGTGCCATTGCACTCCAGACTTGAGCAACAAGAGGGAGACTCCATCTCAAAATAATAATAATAATAATAATAATAATAATAATAATAATAATTCATCCAATGCTTGAGTCCTTTTCACAGTGTCCTGGACAAGTAGTTTTCTCAATCGTGCTTGAATACCTCCAGTGGCAGAGATCTTACTACCTGCTCATCACATATTCAGACAACTTTGGTTATTTAAAAAGTGAGTTGAAGAGCTGGAACTGGACACCAAAACTCCTGCATCTTTTTCCAGTATTCTCTCCATTCTACCAGGCTGATGCTCAGTTCTTTTGAGGAACCCCAAGGGATGGAGGCATGAAAGATAGCTGCCTACTTCTCAGGGGAGAGAGGCCAGAAAAACTCAAAGAGGAAGACTTTAGGGTGACAGGGAAGAATCCCCTCTGTGATCTCTGATTTAGCTGGGGCACAGTTTTCCTAAAAGAGGAGAGAGACAAGGAGAGACAACAAGGAGAGTGGAAACCCTGTTTAAATCATTTCCTTACTAATGATGTCTTAGAATGTAAGAAAAGACACGGTTTTAGTACTCTTTTAGGAGACCGTTTGGTGTGGTACTTATAAACTAGAGAGAAACTCCAAAGTCAGAGGTCCTTGGGTAGGAATGTTGCAACCTTATCTCCTGCAGTGGTGGAAAAAAATAAATGGTCAAATGGACATTTACAGAATGTCTCACGGGTCCCAGATCTGTGCTAGGTTACATAAACACCCTCCCACTTACTCCTCATAACAACCTTGTGATGTGGGGGATAATAAGGCTCTAAATCTAAGTATTTGCTTAAAGTTTTACAATAAGTGATTGAGGAAGGAATAAATCCAGACTTCAAGACTCAGAGAAGAGCAAAAGCTTTTCCCACTCTGAGCTTCCTTTTTGTGGATCCTGGCACATCCAGTATGCTAGTAGAAAACACAGACTTGTACTCTCATGACCGTTATTGTGGGATTCCTGGAGTCATGTAGGGGTGTGGAGAGCTGCTAGAGATTCAAAAAATGGGGACAGTCAGCCTCTTTGGGGCTGGCTTCTAGAAGTGGCCATTATAATAGGGTAGAAACATGTGGTTGTCTTGGAAAGGAAAACTCTTGTGAACTAAAAAGTATTGGAGAGCTATGGATTAGAGGAAGAGCGGGATGAGAAGGGAGGCTGCCTGAACCCTGAGAAGGAAGCCCTTTTAGTTTCCCAGGGTGAGAGGATAAGAAAGGTCCCCAGACACACCCCTCCATCATGGCCAGGGCTGGCTGGGGACACAGCTTTGGAAACAACAGTGTGCTGGTAGCTGAAGAGAGCCAGGCCTTCTTGAGGCTAGGAAAGATGAGAAATCTGTTCTTGCCATCCCCACTTTCATTCATTTATTTGCTTGTTCATTCAACAAATATTTACTGAATATCTATTATGAGAGGCATCTGTCAACCCTCTTTAGCCCATGGTACCCTGATGCATTCCTTTGATGTCTCAAAGCTGGTAACACCCATTCTCTGGATCTCTGGTCCAGGACTCATACCTGAGAAGTTGTCTTGTTAACTACTGGTGTAACACACCACTTCCAAACTTAGTGACTTAAAACAGACGGTATTATCACTTATGATTTTGTTGGCTGGTTGGGCTCAGCTGGGTGATTCTTACTTAGGATCTCGTATGTATTTTCAGTCAAATGGCAGCTGGTCCTAGAGTCATCTGAAGGCTTGAATGAGCTGACACCTGAGATGGCTCACTTACATGGCAATTGATGCTGTTGGCTGGGAGATGGAGCTGTTGACTGGAAAGCCTGCATGTGGCTCTCCGTGTGGCTTGGACTTCTCACAGCATGGTAATGTGCTTCCTAGGGGAAGTGTCCCAAGAGCAAGAATTCTAAGAGTCCAAGGAAGAAGCAGCAAGGCCTCATGACTTAGCTCAGAAGCTCAAGCACATTACTTCTGCTGCATTCAAGTGTCAAGGAAGATGGCCCATATTCATGTGGAGAGGAGCAAGACTCCTTCTCCTTCTCCTTCTTCTTCTTATTCTTTTTTGACAGACTGTCGCTCTGTCTCCAGGCTGGACTGCAGTGGTGCAGTCTCGGCTCACTGCAACCTCCGCTTCCCAGGTTCAAGTGTTTCTCCTGCCTCAGCCTACCGAGTAGCTGGGACTACAGGCACGTGCCACCACACCCAGCTAATTTTTGTATTTTTAGTAGAAATGGGGTTTCACCATGTCAGCCAGGATGATCTTGATCTCTTGACCCCGTGATCCACCTGCCTCAGCTTCCCAAAGTGCTGGGATTACAGGTGTGAGCCACCGCACCTGACCTCTACTTCTTAATTTAAGACATGCTACGGTAGTACAGGGAGTACAGAATTGTTTGAGGCCACCGTGGAAGTCTGACCTTTGGCTCTGACAATTTATGAACTTCCATATGCATAATACACTTACCCTCCCGTAATCACCAAAAGTCTTCTCCCATTTCAGCACTTGCTCCGTATCTTCATTAAATCAAATCCAAGTGTGACTGAAGCTCCTTAAGTGTGTGGGGGTTTGGGGTTTTGTTTTTTGGTGTAGCTCCTTGGGTATCATTCTTTTCAATCTAAAGACCTATGAAATAAACATGAGTTATTTTCACCCCACACACCCAACATATGATGGCAATACAGGGATAGGATAACTGCAATGAACCCTTCTCTTCAGAGAGGCAAAGAATGGGCAGAACAAAGCAGTGTCTGGTTCATAGCGATGCTTAGTTTTTAAAAATAAGAGTTTAATTCTGCTCCTAGGAAGTGGTCCACCATCACTGTGGTAGGAAAAAGGCGCCAGGGGCTCTTTTTATTTTGGAATGCTTCTGTCTTTTTCATTCCAAGGTGGTGCTTTCTTTAGACAATTCTCTTAAAAACTTTGCGGGTTTCTCATTAATCTTATTGGCATTTGTGCCAATATATAAATGCCATACCCATAAATATCTTTGCGGCAAACCCTTCTCTACCTTGCATTGAGAGTCAGGGTTCTGTGAGACAAGACAATACCCTTAATACTCTCAGAAGTCTTTTTATCTAGAAGAGGGTCTAAGATGCACCCTATTAAGATTCATAGGAGCCTCATTGTCCATCTAAGAGGGTAGCATGGTTAGCATGTAATGGGATATCCTTAAATCTTTCTGAAATTTCAACAAAGGGTTGTTACCTTAGTCCATTCTTACTTTGAGAACCTTTAATTAGCTGAAAAGACTGTCGTGACTCTTCCATACTTTCTCTAAATTTTGCCTAAAATTAGAAAATTGCCTTTTTAGTTCTTCTTTATGACTGGGTATCTTGTCATAAATAACTGAAAGAAACATGTTAGCACTTAAAACATTCGGTCAAGATGACTGAATAAAAATAAATATTTTTTATTTCATGGCACCAAACTTCCACCACTACGTAGGAGCAGTCATATTTTCTCTGGTTTTTGTCTTCAAATCTTCACTAATAGCAGCCCCTGAACCTTCCAGCTTCTGCCTGTTGCCTGGTCCCAAAGCCAATGCCACATATTTTGGATTAAAATAATACAATAGCAACCCACTTCCAGGTGCCAATTTCTGTTCAGCTTGTGTATTGCTGAATAACAAACCATCCTAAAATTTAGTGGTTGAAACAACAATTTAATATTGTCTCATGTGACTTTCTGTGTTGACTGTCTCGGTGGTTGTGTTCAAATTGTGCCTGGGGCTGAAGGCTTGACTATACCAGATGTTAAACATGGTGCACTCACATGGTTGGGAGCTCAGCTGGGGCTGTCCACCAGAGCCTGTCCACACATGGCCTCTGATGGGCTGCGCTTCTTATACATGACACTGTTTTCTGAGAGGGAACGTCCTCAGAGGATTTTTCCAAGAGACCCAGGCTTCATGGGACCTGGTCTTGGAAGTCCCAGAGTGTCATTTCCATCTCTCTCTATTTGCCAAACAAATTACTTTAATCAGATTCAAGGTAAGGGAAATTAGACTCCACCTTTTGACGTGAGGAACAACGCGTACATACAGAAGGAGTAGAAGTGCTTAGGAACAACTTTGGAGGTTAACCATAACAGATTTTTTTTTCTTTTTTTCCACCGGTAAAGCTCCAGTTTCTCTAGTCTTGGCTTTGTGAAAACTCACACTATGATGTTATTGGCCAACTACTAGATTGATGTTCCTTGGTGGTGTATCAGTCAGGATGGACTAGATTATATGATCATTACAAACAACACCAAAATCTTGGGGGCTAAATACCACATTTATTTCTCACTCACACTACATGATCATGGGGCTTTGACATGTTTACCTTGGCTCCCAGGCTGATAAATCTGGCCTGATCTGGAACATTGCTGGCCCCTGTGGCAGAAGGAGGGTAAGAGTTTGAAGAATTGTGGACTGGGTCTCAATGTTTCAGCTGGACATGACTCTCATCACTCCCACTCACGTTTCATTATCCACAGAGAGCCATGTGGCCACACCTAACCATGGGGACGGAATGTGCCAACCTACCATGGCCTGGATGGCCAACTAGAAAGATGTGGTGAGCAGCACTGAGACTACCACAGGTGGGTACCTGAATAGCGGCTAATGCTAAAACTAAATAAATACTCATAAAACGTGGGATTTCAGTCAACAGCTGTAAATTGGGTAAGGGGAGCAATTTTTTTTAACTTATTTTCCGTTACTTACCAATTTTTATATGAATGAGTTGATTTCCTGTTTTCTTCCAAAGTTTAATGTTTTATAATATTATTATAGTCCAATAAATTTAAACATATTTTATGTATTTAAATCCATTGCAGTTATTACTCTAACACAATCTCAAATTGTCCCATTGTCTAGTGGGAACCTTTTGAAGGTGGCCCAACCTCATCTTGTACATTTTTCTGTCTCCCTGACCTAGAATCAGTTGTTTCTTCAAGTAATCCTGGTTCCTTTCAATGGAAATTGATATTTAGAATCTGGACACTAGGAGTGCTTATTACTATTGAGTACTATTGAGTTGGTCCTTGTTTCTAAGCCTTTTTTTAAAAAAAATGTATTTTTAATTGGTGTAATTGTACATACTTATGGTGTATATGTGATTTTTTGATATATGTATATAATTTGTTATAAACACATTCGGGTAATTGGCATATTCATCAACTCAAATTTTTATTGCTTCTTGTTTGGAGAACATTCAAAATCCTCTCATGTAAGTATTTTGAAATATACAATAAATTATTCTTAAGGATGTCACCCTACTGTGTTATAAAACAGGGGTCCCTAGCCCCTGGGCCATGGACTGGTAGCAGTCTGTGACTGCACAGCAGGAGGCAAGTGGCAGGGCAAGCCAGCAAAGCTTCATTCATATTTACAGCCACTTTCCATCGCTCACATTACCACCTGAACTCCACCTCTTGTCAGATCAGTGGTGGCATTAGATTCTCATAGGAGTGCAAACCCTATTGTGAACTGCGTGTGAAGTATCTAGGTTGTGCACTCCCTATGAGAATCCAATGTCTGACGATCTGTCACTGTCTCCCATCACCCCCAGATGGGACTACCTAGTTGCAGGAAAACAAGCTCAGGGGTCCCACTAATTCTACATTATGGTGAGTTGTATAATTATTTAATTATATATTACAATGTAATAATAGTATAAATAAAGTGCACAATAAATGTAATGCACTTGAACCATCCTGAAACCATCCCACCCCGCAACCCCCACCTTCTGTCTGTGAGAAAATTGTCTTCCACATAACTGGTCTCTGGCGCCAAAAACGTTGGGGGCCGCTGTTATAGAACACTAACATGTATTCCTCATATCTAGTTGCAATCTTGTATCCATTAGCAGACCTCTCCCTCTGCCCTTCCCGGCCTCTAGAAACCACTACTCTACTCTGCACTTCCATAAGATAAGTAAGATCAGCTCTTTTAGCTTCTTCATATGAGTGAGAACATGCAATATTAGTCTTTTTGTGTTTGGCTTATTTCACTTAATCTAATGTCTTCCAGGCTCATCCATGCTGTTACAAATGACAGGATTTCATTCTTTTTCTTGCCAAAAGTATTCCATCGTATATATACATATACATATACATATACATATATTTGTATATGTACACACACACACACACACGCACACACATTTTCTTTATCTGTTCATTTGTTGATGGTCACTTAGCTTGATTCTGTATCTTGGCTATTGGGAATAGTGCAGAAATACACATGGAGTGCAGACATCTCTTTCATATACTGGTTTTCTTTCATTTGTGGAGGGATTAGTGGATCCTGTGGTATTTCTGTTTTTAGTTTTTTGAGGAACCTCCACACTGTTTTCCATAATGGCCATATTAATGTAATTTCCCACTGACAGTGTATAAGAATTCCCCTTTCTCTGCATGCTTGCCAACATTTGTTATTTTTTTGTCTTTTTGATCAGGATATCTTATTGTGGTTTTGATTTGCATTTTCCTAATGATTAGCAATGTTGAGCATTTTTCATATACCTGTTGGCCATTTGTTTTTCTTCTTTTGAGAAATGTCTATTAGATCATTTGCCCTTTTATTTTTTTGAATATGAGAGTCTTGCTTTGTTGCCCAGGCTGGACTTGAACTCCTGGGCTCGAACAACTATCTGCCTCAGCCTCCCAAGCAGCTGGGACTGCAGGCACACAATCACTAGCTCATGTACTCATTTTAAAATCTGGTTACTTGCTTTTTTGCTGTTGAGTTGTTTGAGTTCCATGTGTCCTGCTTATTAATCCCTTGCTGGATGCACAATTTCAAATATTTTCTACTCTTCTACAGGTTGTCACTTTACTCTATTGATTGTTTACCTTGCTGTGCAGAAGCTTTTTAGTTTGATAGAATCCCTTTATCTATTTTGCTTTTGTTGCTTGTGTTTTCGAGATCTTATTAAAAAAAATTTTTGCTCAGACTAATGTCAGGAAGCATTTCCCCATGTTTCTTTCTAGTGGTTTCGTAGTTTCATGTCTTCAGATTTAAGTCTTTAATCCATTTTCAGTTGATGTTTGTATACAGTGAGAGATAGGGGTCTAGTTTCATTCTTCTGCATACAAATATCTAACTTTCTTAGCAACATGTATTGGAGAGACTGTCTTTTCCCCAGTGTATGTTCTTGGTGTCTTTGTCAAAAATCCATTGGCTGTAAATACATTAATTTATTTCTGGGTTCTTTTTTTTCTTTCAGGCTCAAGGTTGAGTTTAATAGTACAGGTAGAAATAGAATCTAGGGATCTGATTCTCACATTAGAGGATAATATCTTCCCAAAGGGGAAAAATAAAATTATTTCTTTTGGTAGATAACATTGATAAATCATTTTTGAAATATATAATATAAATTTCCTTGAAAATTTTTGGCATTTGTGAGTCTTTGTAGGTTGAGGTTTTTAGGTATTTTTCCCGAAAAATATATAAAGTTAGGGGAGCTAGCTTTAAACGACAAAAAAATTACTCTTAATTTCAAAATGACCTGATTTCATTTTGCATTTTTATATAAATCAATTGTACAGCTTGACTACTCTGAAACATAAAAGGCCACCACACTTCATAGAGTTCACACACATGCATTCTACAGTGATATTTATATGACCAGAACTTATTTCACACTTACATAAAGTTTAAAATTAAAATGTCTTAGTCAAATTTTTCATAAGCCCAACTATTTGAAGATGTCAAAGTTATTACAGTGGAATAATTAATTCATATATCATACGGTATTAAGTTAGTCCCCAATTCAAGTATTTATAATATTCACCCCACGTGAAAGTTTCTTTGTACTGTCTAAGATGTGAGCTGTGAAATTTATATGGTTCAGTTTGGTATTTTTCCCTGTGTGCATGTTTTCTATCACAAAACCTCTATTTCACAATTCTGTACTTATAAGAGCCCAGGTTGGTTTATGTATTCATAATGCAGTAGTCTAGAACATACCATGTAAAAGTAAAAAATAAAATTACTTTCAAGTTTCTTTGTTTTTAAAGTGCTCCATGTGCTGTATTATATCAACTTTCAGGTTATAGAAATCCACTATGACTAGCAATAGTTTTACAAAAGATCAGCAGTTAAGCAAGCATGATTTCTTCAAGTATGTATACATAGATTAAGAGAGCAAAAATTCTTTAGGCACATTCATATTCAAATAATACAAAAAACCCCACAAGAGTACATAAGAGAGATGGCAGAGGTGTTTAGAAGGAAGGTCAGAGTGTCAGGGACTAATTTGTAAGGTAATTAGTATGTAAACTCAAAGTGGTTTTGAATATTTTGGTAACAAATATTTGTCCAAAAAAAAAAAAAAAAAGGCCGGGCGCGGTGGCTCAAGCCTGTAATCCCAGCACTTTGGGAGGCCGAGGCGGGCGGATCACGAGGTCAGGAGATCGAGACCATCCTGACTAACACGGTGAAACCCCGTCTCTACTAAAAAAAATACAAAGAAAAAAATTAGCCGGGCGTGTTGGCGGGCGCCTGTAGTCCCAGCTACTCGGGAGGCTGAGGCAGGAGAATGGCGTGAACCCGGGAGGCCGAGCTTGCAGTGAGCCGAAATCGCGCCACTGCACTCCAGCCTGGGGTACAGAGCAAGACTCCGTCTCAAAAAAAAAAAAAAAAAAAAAAAAAAAAAAAACCAGAAACAAAAATACTTATTCCTTATCGGAAAAAAATACAAAACAAATCTGTCTAAATGTTCAGAAGCTGCATCATAAAAATATTTTTTGAAAGATTTCATGCCTAATAGGTTGCTTCATCCATGTTGTCATCACTGTCTGGGCCAAAATCATTTCCATCTTCAAAGTATGAATTAATGTAGTCATTTTCCTCTTCTTGCTCTTCTTTATCATATCCCTCCTGTTCTGCAGCATCATCGTCATCGTCGTCACCACCTTCTTTACTTTCCTCTTTGCTTCCTTCTTTCTTTTCATTTTCCTCATCTGAATTTTCACCGTCACCTTTCTTTCCCAATTTCTCAATTTTTTTCAACACATCTGAAGTATTAGTGAAGTGCCTTTGCCTGCGTCTTTTGCTTTTTTGGGTTTTGGGCCTGTGTTTTTACATTTATTTCTTGGCATTATCTCTCTTGGAAGTCTTCTCCAATCTGGTATCCATTCTTCTTTATATACCTTCATGTATCTTTTACTATACCTTCAATATCTTGTCTTTCTTCAGTTGTTTCAATAAAATAAGGCATTCTTTTCATTGTTTCTCTCAACTCCTGTTTCAAAGCTAGCATATATTCTTCATCTTCTGTTTTCAGTGGCACTGATTTATAATCTGCATCAGGAAATAGTGGGGGTGGTTTCAACACTACATAAGGTAACTTTTCACCTTTGCTAAATCCAACAGCCTCAATATTAAAGGTATAAGCAGCACATCCTCCTCTTCCTTCATTCCCAGCCATCAGAACTAGTTATACTAAACGAGTGGGCAAGTTCTGAAAGGCATCTGCCTGGCTGCACTCCTGCCCAGCATGTCAGCGCTCGATTGGTACACCCACAAGTCTCTAGGTGATAATATCTTCTGGATTCAAGAACACTTCTATGAGTTGGGCAACCATGCCAACATGTGGCTTGTGTGTGGCTCCAAGCAGGACATGGTGATTGATACAGGCCTGGGGCTGTGCAGCCTCCCTGAGTACCTGTACTCCTGGGGCCGCTTGTAGGACCTCAGGGCCAAAGAACTATTTTTGGGTTCTTAATTTATTCTTTTCTATTGGTCTATGTGTCTGTATTTAAGCCAGCACCATGCTGTTTTGGTTACTATAGCTTTGTAGTATATTTTGAAGTCAGGTAGTGTGATATCCCCAGCTTTGTTCTTTTGGCTCAGGATTGCTTTGACTATTCAGGGTCTTCTGTGGTTCTATATAATAATTTTAGGGTTGTTCTTTCTGTTTCTGGAAAGAATGTTATTGGTATTTTCATAGGGATTGCATTGAATCTGTATATCATTTTTGGCAGTATGGACATTTTAACAATATTAATTCTCCTAATCTATGAACATGTAATATCTTTTCATTTTTTGTGTCCTCTTCAATTTTCTTTCATCAGTATCTTATAGTTTTCATTATAGAGACTTTTTACCTCTGGTTAAATTTACTTCTGGGTATTTTTTTTTCCTAGCTATTGTCAATGGGATTGCTTTCTTGGTTTCTTTTTCAGATTGTTCATTATGGGCAAATAGAAATGCTGCTGCTTTTTGTATGATGAGTTTGTATCCTGCAACTTTATTGAATTTGTTTATTAGTTCTAACAGTTTTTTGGTGGAGTTTTTAGGTTTTTAAATCATATTGCCTGGAAACGGGGACAGTTTGAATTCCTCCTTTCCAATTTGGATGCCTTTTATTTCCTTCTCTTGCTTAATTGCTCTGGCTAGGACTTGAAGTACTATGTTGAATAACAGTGGTGAAAGTGAGCATCCTTATCTTGTTCCAGATCTTAGAGGAAAGGCTTTCAACATTTCCCCATTCGGTATAAAATTAGTACTAATATGTTAGCTGTGGGTTTGTCATATATGACCTTTATTGTTTTGAGGTATGTTCATTTTATACCTAGTTTGTTGAGAGTTTTTATCATGAAATAATGTATTTTATCAAGCACTTTTTCTCCATCTATTAAAATGATCATATGGTTTTGTCCTTCATTCTGATGATGTGATTTATCACATTTAGTGATCTTCATATGTTGAAATATCCTTGCACCTTGATCATGGTATGTAATCTTTTTGATATGCTGTTAGATTCAGTTTGCTAGTATTTTGCTGAGAAATTTTGCAACTATGTTCATCAGGAATATTGGCCTATAGTTTTCTTTTTTGGTTGTGTCCTGGTTTGCTTTTGGCATCAGGGTAATGCTGGTCTTGTAGAATGAGTTTGGAAGAATTCCTTCCCCTTCAATTTTCTGGAATAGTTGGAGAAAAAAATAGTATTAGTTCTTTAAAAGTTGTAGAATTCAGCAGTGAAGCCAACCAGTCTAAAGGGAGCAATTTTGAGGCCTTCCACAGATACCCTCAGATCCTACCTATGGCAACCTCTGCTGGCTTTAATCAAAACCTACCCCCTCTAAGGCAATTCTACCTCATCCTCCTGAATTGGAGTGGGGAGTTGCTTCTCTCTACACATCCGTAGAGGGGTTTTACATGCAAAGATGACATTTTGTCACCCCTCCCTTACTTTCAAAGCAATTCCTGGTAGAGTTCAGAACATCTCAGCCCTGTCTACAGAGAAGTGGGTCTGCATAGTCCTTTGTGGATTCTGCAGGGCTGTGTGTGTGACCCATGTGGGGCCAAGGACACAAGATCCTACCTATGATCTGGTCTTCACTCCTTCTCAGGGAATGGGGCCAACTCATATTTTGGCCTGAGTCAAATAGATCTAAGTTTGAATTCTGCTTCAGCCACTGTCTAGCTGTATAACATTGTGCCTCTTACTTTTTCTGAGCCTGGTTTCCACATATGCAAAATAGGGATAACAACATGTATTTTGCAGGGTAGTTATGAGGCCTCAATGATCCAAATGACCATGCCGTGTACTAGCTGTGTGACCTTAAGCAAGTTACTTAATCCTTCGTACCTCTGTACTTATGGGTTTTTATGAGGTATGAGTGCGTTAATATTTGCAAAAAGCACACGACAGTACCTTGTGCATACAAGGCATTACTTAGTGTTAACTATTGTTAATATTAAGGTATGTAAACTGGCTGATGTGCAAAAGGCCTTCAATAAATGTAAGCTATTTTATCTTCTCCTTCTCAAGCCCACAGTTTCTGGCTACAGGAGTCTGGTTTCTCTGAGGCCACCATGGAGTTCCAGGCAGCCCGTTTATCTGGATTTGAATAGTTTTAAGTGGCCTTGGTTCGCCTTCTAGCACCTAAAAAATAAAGTAACAGAGACACCTAGTGGGAGCTGGTAGCAAGTGCTCCAGCAAGTCTGAGTGCCTGTGTCTGGGGTCAGGTGGAGACCCGGAGGATGGTACCGCTGTGGCCCATGAGTGCACAATGAGGCCAACAGGCTCTCTGGAGCCATGCCAGTGCAGCCTTCACCAATGGGAAGCCCTGCTCATCCACCCTGCAGCTGGTCCTTGTCACCAAGGCTCTGTTCTGAACAACCTCTGGGGACAGAGAGTCTGTTGCTGTATCAGCTCACACTGGTGGACCTAGCCTCAGGTAGTGGTGGGAGATGTAGGAAAGCAGACAGGTTCCTGCTTTGAGGAGCTGGCAGAAAACGATTGGACTTAGCACTTTTTTTGCTGTGTGACTGTGGATGAATCATTTAGCATCTCTGAGCTCCAGTTTCCTTGTGTGCAAAAACAGAGTTAGTAATGGTGAGGATGGTTTAAAATGATGGATGTAGAAAGTGAAGCACTGAGTCTACGCCTATACCCCCTTGAATGCACCCGAACTTGTCCGATCTCAGAAGCTAAACAGGGTCAGGCCTGGTTAGTACTTGGATGTGACAAAGTTAAGCACTGTGCTGTTGACACACAGAAAGCACCCAATAAATGGTAGCTGTTGTTGTTATTGTTATGATTTTATGGTGGATAAATGCACATGAAATAATTAGGGAATAAATCCACACAATATTGAACCAAGTGAAAGTCATCGTAGTTTATAGCAGGTGAGAGACAGGGCTATTCTAGATCTGCAGTAGTTAGGTGAGGCCTCATGGAGGAGACCAGATCTCTGATGAGCCTCTGACTGCAACAACAAACAAATTATACTCCTACTGGCTGAAACAATTATGGGGTGTGTTGGCTCATGTAACTTGGTAAGATTTGATCCAGTGCCTTGATGATGTCACGAGGACCCAATCTTTTCTTTTAAAAATATTCTTGTAACATAAAAAACATACAAAAAGATCTAGAAAACGACATAGCATTCACCTTAGGAAATAAAATAGCAAATATAGTTGAGGCTTCCTGGCCCTCCTTCAATTGCATTTCCCCTTCCCCTACCCTGCAAAGAGAACCACTCTCCTAAATTTGGTGTTTATACTTCCTATGGATGCATTTATGTTATTATTACATATGTGTGTGTTCCTAAACAACATATGGTAGAATTGCATGTTTTAAACCTTTTTATAAATATATCACAGAGTATGTGTCTATATTTGTCTGTTTGGGCTGCATAACAAAATACCATAGATTTGGTGGCTTAAACCACAGAAATGTATTTTCTCGCAGTTCTAGAGGCCAGGAAGTCCAAGCTCAAGGTGCCAGCCAGGGAGGTTTCATTCTGCAGACTGTTCTCTAGTCTTGCAGGCAGCTACTGTTTCTCTGGGTGCTCATGTGACCTCTTCCTTGTGCTTGTACAGGGAGGGAAAGAGAGAGAGCAAGCTCTTTGATGTCTCCTCATGAGAGTCCCATCCTCAGGACCCCAACTAACGCTAATGATCTCCTAAAGACCCCATCTCCAAATACGATCACATTTGGGGTAGAGTTTCAATATGTTAATTTTGGGGGGATACAGATATTCAGCTCATTTCTTTCCACTTCTGCCTCCCACAAAGTTCATGCCCTTCTTACATACAGATGCATTCATTCCATTCCAACAGTCCCAAAAGTCTTCATTCATTCCAGCATCAACTCTAGTTCTAAAGACCAAAATCTCAACTAAACATCATCAAAATCAGGTATGGATGAAAATCGAGGTACAATTCATTGTGAGCAAAACTCCTCACCAGCTATGAACCTGTGAAACCAGACTAGTTATGTGTTTCCAAAATATAATTGCGGAAAGGGCATAGGATGAACATTCTCATTCCAGAAGGGAGAAATCAGAAGAAAGGGGTGAGAGGTCCCAAGCAAGTTCAATACCTAGCAAGGCAAATTCCATTAGATCTTAGGGATTGAGAATAATCCTCTTTGGTTCAGTGCTCTGTCCACCCCCCATCCCAGCCCACTGGAGTGGCAGCATCGCCCCACCACTCTCTGTGGCAACCTCACCTGCACAGCTCTCTGTGGTGGCCATCTGGTCTACTGAAACTGAGAAGAAACCAACCTTACCCCTTGGTTCTGTGGTGGGAGCCCTGATGATCTCTGAATTGCCTTCAGGGTCATTCTTGCCTTTTCTTGAAGGACAAAACATATTTCTCAACTGAGTAGTTCTACCATCCTGCTCTGTACAATCGCAGTATCTGACAGCCTTTTTTCAACCTGTGTCACTTTCTCTGTCCCCTTTAGTTCAAACTGGCAGTGCCTAACTTCTATCCCTGGCTTTTATGAGCTGGCTAGCGAAATCCACGAGTTGCACCCATGATCTCTTTATCAAATGTTTGGCCAGCCACAACCTTAGCGTGCTCTTTAGAGATGAAAACGCTTCTTCATTTTTTGTTTTTCCAATATGCATAGGCTGAGAATTTTCCAAATCTGCAAGCTCTGGGTCCTTTTTTATTTTTTTGTCTTTTGAGACAGTCTTGCTCTGTCGCCCAGGCTGGAGTGCAGTGGCGCAATCTTGGCTCACTGCAAGCTCCACCTCCCGGGTTCACGCCATTCTCCTGCCTCAGCCTCCCGAGTAGCTGGGACTACAGGCGCCCGCCACCACGCCTGGTTAATTTTTTTTTTTTGTATTTTTAGTAGAGACAGGGTTTCACCATGTTAACCAGAATGGTCTCGATCTCCTGACTTCATGATCTGCCTGCCTCAGCCTCCCAAAGTGCTGGGATTACAGGCATGAGCCACCGTGCCCGGCCCAAGCTCTGGGTCATTTTTGATTAACAATTTTTTACAATTCCTCTCTTCTCTCTCATTTTACTATAAGCAATAAAGAGAAACCAAACGACTCCTTTAACATTTTGCTTAGCAATGCCCTCCGCTACATCCAGTTTCATTGCTTGTAAGCTCTACCTTCAACAAAACACTAGAACACAATTCAGCCAGGTTCTTTGCCACTTTGTAACAAGAATCGCCTTTCCTCCAATTTCCAATAAACTGTTTCTCATTTTCAGCTGAAACCTCACCAGTATTACCTTTAGCAGCTGTATTTCTACCAACAGTCCTTTTAAGGCAGTCTAGGCTTTTCCTAGCATACACCTCAAAACTCCTCCAACCTCTACGCATTAGCCAGTTCCAAAGCCACTTCCACAATTTTAGCATTTGTTATGGCAACTCTCTGCTTCTCAATACAAAAATCTGTCTTAGTCATCTTGGGATGTCATAATGAAATACCATAGATGAAGTGGCTTAAGCAACAGAAATTAATTTTCTCCCAGTTCTAGAAGCTGAAAGTCCAAGTTCCAGCTGATTCAGTTTCTGGTGAGGGGCCTCTTCCTGCCCAACAGATGGCCACCTTCTCACTCTCTCTCTCTCTCTCTCTGTGTGTGTGTGTGTGTGTGTGTGTGTGTGTGTGTGTGTGTGTAGAGAGAGAAGACAGAAAGACAGACAGAAAATGTCTCTAGTGTCTCCTCTTATAAGGACACTAATCCTATCAGATCAGGGCCCCACCCTTTTGACTTCATTTAACCTTAATTACTTCCTTAGAGGCCGTATCTCCAAATGCAGCCACACTGAAGGTTAGGTCTTCAACATACGACTTTGAGGAAACACAGACATTCACATCATAACATGAATTTATACTGATTCAAGAGTAGTTGCAAATGGTTTGATCGGATGGTCAGGTACTTGGAAAGAACAAGACCGGAGGATTAGAGACAAGGAAGTCTGGGAAAGTTATGTGGATGGAACTCTTAGCATGGGCAGACTGTGAAGATCTTTGTGTCCCATGGGATCGCTCATCAAAAGACATCCTTTGCAGATCAGAGGAGACTTTCAGTAGTCAGGAGGACCAAATGATACACTCTATCGATGTCAGTCAACATCTTTTCCCAGCCACCCCGGGCTTGTTCAATGGACTCATGGATAAACTGGTGATGGCAGTGGAGATGGAGCTGTGCATAAGCCCAACAATGTGGATGTTCCCTTACCAAGGCTGACCTGGCTATAGCTAAGTGAATGCTTAACTTGCCAACCACAGAGATAAGCACCAACCCCCAACATACCACTCCCTGAGGGACCAGTCAGCCACCCCGTGGCAGGTTGGTTACATTGGACCTCTTCTCTTCTGGAATCGGACAGCAATTGTTCTCGCTGGGATAGAGACACATTCTGGACAAGGATCTGGTTTCCCTGACTGTGATGCTCATGCCTGCCCTTCACCACCAGTGGGCTCACAGAAGAATGCCCCATCCATGTTCAGAGCATTCTCAAGGGCATTCTGATTAAGGAATGTATTTCTCATCCAAGGAAGTACAGCAGTGGGTTAATGCTCTTGGGATTCATTGGTACTTCCACATACCCTATCACCTGGAAATAAATGGCCTTATTGAAAGGTGGAATAGCTTCTTGAAGACCCAGTTGCAGCACCGGTTGGAAGGCAGTGTCCTGAAAGCATGGGGTTCTGTGTCACAAGGTGCAGTATGTCCTTTGAATCAGAAATTATTACATGGCATTGCCTTCTCCATGGCAAGAGTTCATGAGTCTGGAAATCAAAGGGTAGAAGTGGAAGTGGTTCCTCTCTCCCTTACACCTAGCCACCCACTTATAGAATTTTTGCTTCCCATCCTGGCAACTTGGACCTTTGTTGGTTTGGAAGTCTTAGGTCTGAAGGGGAGAATGCTTATATCAGGGGACACATCGGTAGGATCATTGATTGGAAGATAAGAATGCCCTCCAGCTATTTTGGGCTATTTATACTATGGTACCAATTAAAAGAACAAGGGTTTTAGCTTTCATTTTTTTCTACTGACAGGAGTGATTAATTCCAGTTACCAGGGGAAACTGGTTTGCTGCTACACAATGGGGCAAGGAGAGTTATATCTGGAACTGAGAAGATTCTCTGGGGAACGAGAGAGTTTGGGGAGGGTTGGGCCAGGGCAGCATCCTTAGCTCATGACTTGAGGCCACCTCCTCTGTTGACACCATGAATGACTCAAAATTAGGCCTGTCTCTGTAGCCATTTCTTTGTCTCTTTGACATGAGCTGGGTTCGGGATTTCCTGCCTCCAGCCCCAGCCCCGGCCCTTGGGCACCCTAGGTTTGGCCTTCCACGCCATGTGGCTTCACATGGTGAATATTGATGCTGCAGTATTTACAGAGACCTTCCTTCTTCCCCAGGACCCTCCTACCCTATGATCTATACTTTCGCTTACTCAAATTGAGCCCCGCTCAATGTGGTTTCTGTTTCCAGTAATTTTCCCTCAGACTGCAGCTCTTTCCTTCTGGAATTAATTGTTTGCCGGATATTTCTGAGACTCTCAGGAATTTAAAGTGTTCCACCCTCTCTGCTCCACCCAGAGCCAGGCCCAGTTATCTTCACTGTGAGCTCCTGGGACTCCTCTTCCCTGCTAAGGATGCACTCAGCTCTGATCAGGGTGTTGTCTTCACCTTTTGGGGATGAGAATTTGTGGGTGACTTTTTTATTTTTGTGACCACGTCCTGTTGTTGCTGGTTTGGTGTATTTGTCCATGTCTTCAGGTTTGATAGGTCTCCTGTCACCTAATTTGGTTGAAGAGGTTAGAGGTTAGAGGTGGAATTTTTGTTGTTGTTGGCTGAGGTGGGGGGTGTTTGGGGGGGCTGCATCCTATCTGCTCTACTTGGTTGCCAGGAGAGGTTATAGGGAGATTGGGAAACCTACTGCCACCATGACCGCATTGCCCTTGAGTTGGATTCTTAGTTGATTTTCTTTCTAAGGCCCTAATATATAGATTTTAAGGCTATGAATTTATCTCTAAATTCCGTTTTGGTTGAAGTCCACAGATTTTGGTAAATAAGGCTCTTATGTTGCTTTATTTTTAAAGACTGCTTCATTTCAGTTTGGGTTTCCTTTTAGACCCATGATACCTGTTTTCTAGATTGTGTTTTCCTTGGAGGTAGAGACGACATCTCTGTACATGGTTGTGTCTTTTGTAATTATTTAGTGTCAGAGCTGTAGGAAATGCTTGATATTTTTTGTTGTTGAAATGGAATGAAAATAGTGTTACACATTCCTGTTCTCTATCTGGTCCAGCATACAAACGAGACACAGCAGGAGAGAAGGAGTATTTAACATAGTACGTCTGGGGTTCTTGGAACAAAATATGTTCTGATACTTCCAATTTAGGGTTAATTTGCCTAAGTGTATTATCTTTTTGTAGTGGTAACTCTCCCCCAGGAATATTGATTTGAACAATACATGTCTTTCTTTCCTTCCTTTCTTTCCTTTCTTTTCTTTCTTTTCTTTCTTTCTTCTTTCTCTTTCTTTCTTTCTTTTTTAAAACAGGGTTTCACTCTGTCACGCAGGCTGGAGTGCAGTGGTGCCATCTCAGCTCACTGCAACCTCTGCCTCCCAGGTTCAGGCAATTCTCCTGCCTCAGCCTCCCATGTAGCTGGGATTACAGGTGCCCACCACCACACCCAGCTAATTTTTATATTTTTTTTTGGTAGAGACAGGCTTTCATCATGTTGGCTGGGCTGGTCTCGAACTCCTGACCTCAAATCTGCCCACCTTGGCCTCCCAAAGTGCTGGGATTAGAGGCGTGAGTTGCCATGCCCGGCAGGGACAATACATCTTTGAAGGATCAGCATATATTAATCAAGTTTCCTTCCTTGTAGCTGAATGTAATGTCACTGAGGGAATGAGAGTTTGGATGCCGATGAAGAAGAAATATTTTTGAAGCGTGGTTCAAAGCTGGAGAGGGCTGACTTGAGGAGCAGGAGTATCAAGAAATGTTTCCTAATCCTGACTACATCTTAGAATTCTTTGGAGGGGAGTGGTGGTTTCTAAAATACGCTGGTCCTCAGGCCTGTCCTAAGAGATTGTAATTTAACTGATCTCAGGTGGGGCCTGGGCACTAATAATTGAGAGGATGGAAGAAAATAGAGCAGCCTAGACTTAAGTGTATCCATTTTGCAGTTTTTTTCGAAGTGATAGCTGTGGAGATGGCAGCTGCCTGGTACAGCACTGCGCCCTACCCATGGAGCATCCGAAAAAGTGGCAATGCATTCCTGCAGGTACATGGGAAACCAAGTGGCAGGAAAGGGGGCTACTTGACAAAGATTGTTTGATAACACTGTGGACTGGGCAGGAGCGCTGAGCAGCAGATGGGATAAAAAGAAGCTTGCTGCAGTAGCGCAGGGAGAAGCAGCTTCAGCCACAGGCCCCCTGGGTTAGAGTTTCTCCCCTTCTGCAACCTCGAGTGGCTCCCCTTCATGCTATTCTCAGGGCTGGGATAGCAGTGGCTGGGGCTTTGTAACAAAGCACCACAAACTGGGTGGCGTCAACACTGTAGTGTATTGTCTCACAGCCCTGGAACTAGAAGTCTGAAATCACTGTGTCAGCTGGATGTGGGTTCCTCCTCAGGGCTGTGAGGGAAGGCTCTGTTCCAGGCCTCTCCCTTTGATTTGTCAGGAGCCATCTTCTCTGGGTCTCTTCACATCGGTTTCCTTTCTGCATGTTTTTTCCAGATACTCCCCCACACACACTTTTTTAAAAATCTTTTTTTTGATATGGAGTCTTGCTCTGTCGCCCAGGCTGCAGAGCAATGGCATGATCTCAGCTCACTACAACCTCCACCTCCCAGGTTCAAGCTATTCTCCTGCCTCAGCCTCCCCTGTAGCTGGGATTAGAGACACACACCACCACGCTCACCTAATTTTTGTATTTTTTGGTAGAGAGGGGGTTTCACAATGTTGGCCAGGCTGGCCTTGAACTCCTGACCTCAAGTGATCTGCCTGCCCTGGCCTCCCAAAGTGCTGGGATTACAGGCTTGAGCCACCGTGCCTGGCCCAGATTTCCCCTTTTTATAGGGACACCAGTCCTATTGGATTAGGGCCCATCCTAATAACTTTATTTTAACTTGATTCCTCTTGTAAAAATCATGTCTCCAAATAAGTCACATTCTGAGGTGGTGGGAGTTCAGAATTCAACACATGAATTTGGGCAGGACAGAGTTTAACTCATAAGAGTTGACAAAGCCATGTCTCTTTATTTCTTTGTTAGTACCTACAAATCGCCAACACAAAATGGCTGCGTTCCCTCCCTAGGAGTTCTGACTGGGTCTTCCTGATTGACTTTCTGCTCTCCACAAGCAGCTCTCAGTTGATGCTTTCTCCCCTCTTATGCTGCCAAAATGTGTCCTGTAATCATTTCCAGTGTAGTCACATCATTCTTTTTTTTGTTATGCCCAATAGCTGAGTGACCTGGGTGGTCCAAAAATTCCCCTGAGGTCTTGTGACCTGGTCACGCAACATAGCCAGCAACGGCAGCAACCGCCCACCCTGGGAAAATCTGTCATTCCAGACTGCTTTATCTGAATCCTAGTTCATACACTTGTATGACTTATATACCTGGAATTGCCCTTACAGACTAAATATCCTAGAGGTGTTCAACCAGTTTCCACAAATACACTGTTTTTAGAGACAGGGTCTCAGTCTCTCTCCCAGGCTGTAGTGCAGTGATGCGATCATGGCTCACTGCAGCTTTGAACTCCTGGTCTCAAGCAGTCCTCCCACCTCGGCCTCCTGAGTAGCTGGGATAGCTGAGATAGCTGAGACGACAGATGCACACCACCATGCGTGGTTAATTTTCTTTATTTTTTGGAAAGGCAGAGTTTTGCTATGTTGCTCAGTCTGGTCTTGAACTCCTGGCCTCAAGTGATTATCCTGCTTTGGCCTCCCAAAATTTTGGGATTACAGGCATGAGCCACCATGCCCAGTTCAAATAATCTCTTTTATTCAAATAAAATCTTTGGTAAATCCTCAATGTAAAACAGGTAAAAAGAAATGAATGGATTAGAAGTTCCCATTTTAGTAATTTGTGGATGTTGCATGACTGTCATGGAAACAATGGAGTACTTCCATGGATCCCCGAGTTTCTCTGTCTCAGAGAAAATTGCAGATCTCTCCAAACTCCTCGGTTTGCAGGAAAGGAAATGGAACCCAAAGAAATGAAAAGAAAGAGCCAAAAGCACTCATAGAGTGGAAGATCCAGTGGGAAACTCTGGTATCTTGAAACCTAGACTAGTACTCTGTATCACAAGGGCCTGCCTCTGGCAGTCAGGACCTTGAAAAGAATGAGTTTACCATTGTTTTAGAAAGTATTTCTCGGCCGGGCGTGATGGCTCATGCCTGTAATCCCAGCACTTTGGGAGGCCGAGGCGGGTGGATCATGAGGTCAGATCAAGACCATCCTGGCTAACATGGTGAAACCCCGTCTCTACTAAAAATACAAAAAATTAGCCAGGCATGGTGGCTGGCGCCTGTAGTCCCAGCTACTCGGGAGGCTGAGGCAGGAGAATGGCGTGAACCCGGGAGGCGGAGCTTGCAGTGAGCTGAGATGGCGCCACTGCACTCCAGCCTGGGTGACAGAGCGAGACTCCATCTCAAAAAAAAAAAAAAAAAAGAAAGTATTTCTCAAGTGAGTTCTGGACAGTATCTTGTAAGTATGATTACCAAATAAATTCCGGAAAAGCTGTTCTATAATTCTCCATAGCTAACTCTCACAGCATATTAGTGTACTTAAGACTCAAATATGTCCTGCAGCATAGAAAGCCACTTATCTTTGCTTATTCCAGTTTTTCCAAAATTCTTAAAAAACAGAAACAAAAACAAAAAGTGTTACCTTTCCCTAGGACTGCTTGCACTCTGCTTTGGAGCCAGAAGAGTCTTCTCTTAAGGAGTGAATCTCTACAGGGAGCAACTCAGACACGCTAACAGTGGCTGTGAGGCTTCAGGTATCATGACCTGCACCATTTCCTCTGCCTGAGGTTGTTGGCCAGCATCTCTGGCAGGTGCAGGGATGGAGGCAGATGAGCGAGGAATTGCAGCGTGGTAGAAATGAATGGTGCTGTCTTTAAATTGCCCCATGGAGTTTTGTACTTCTTGTACCTTTTGGGAGAAGAGTAGCCTTCAGTAGTCTGGATGTGGCCAGTGGTCTGGGAGAGATTTCCTAGCCTATTCTTTCATTGTTTTGCCTCCTTCCTCTAATGCATGCCTACTTCCAAATCCTTCCTTCAAATGCTTGCTCATCTCCATTCCTGCCAACACCTTTCTGAGGCTCTCATCATTCTCCAGTGACCTGCAGGCAGAGCACTCTAAGGTCAGTCACCCTTATCTTCCCTGGACAGTTGGTGTATGTAAATGCGATCACCAGAATCTTTTGCAAGGATGAAGTTCCAGTGCTCCAGCATGAGAATTTCCATCACTCCTTTAGAGTCTAGGAATAAATAAACCCAATTAAATTCACAGCCACCACCAGAGGGCACAGTGAGACTCATGCAGGAGTAAAGGATGTTGAATAGAGACTGCAAAAACTTACTCTTGAAATGCTTTTATTTATTTTTTTTTTCTGTTCATAGCTGGTTCACATAGTCTTAGAAACAGGCAAAGTTTGAATCTAAAAACTGCAGAGTGAAATACTATAGCTTTGGTCATTATTTGTGACTTCTTCATTGCCTTTATTCCAAATTCAGTAGAATTCTCTTATTAACTAGACTCATGCCACACCACTGCAGTTGTGCCCTGGGGACCTAATCCCAGCCTTTCATAGATGTGCAGGCAGAGCGTTCACAAGAAGTTTCCAGCCTTGTTCTCACAAACGTGAATGCTAAGGAGGACTCCTTTATAATTAAGAGTTTCAATTATAAAGCAGGGCTAGGGAAAAACAGAGTGTACAGTAGAGGCTGTTCTGGGTTGGCCTTCAGAAAATGGGACTCTGACCCCAGCTCTGATATGATTAACCATGTGAATCTATGATGTAACAACAGTGAGAGTGGATGTTCACTGAGAACCTACTGTATGCCACCTACTGTGTGCCAGCCTGGCACCTTATAAATATTATCACCCATTCTTATGATAAAACTGTGAGACAGATATTTTCCCCTTTATTTAACAAATACAAAAACTGACGCTCAGAAATATTAAATGATGTGCTTAAAGACACACAGCCAGCAAGTGATGGAGCCATGAAGCCATTTCTAGGTGTGTTTAGCCAAAAACCAGGTGATTTTTCATTTCTTACACTTTTTCCACTTTTTGATGTTTCAGTTTCTGTACATTCTTTGTAATAAAATTCACACCTGTCTTTCTGCTTATTAAGGCTTGGCTAACTGTTGTCACAATCTCAAACTCTCAGGGGTTGAATAAGATAAAAACCTTTCTTGTTTATGCATAAGTCCAATGCAAGTCAGACAGGGACCTCTGCTCCAGGCAGTCATTCAGGCACCCAGTTTCCTTCCATCTTTTGGAGCTGCCATCTTCAGAATGTGGCCTTCAGGGTCTCCATGGGTCAGAAAAGAGAGTCATATGAGAGAGATTTGTATGTGCCAGGCCTGGAAGTGGCACACATCACTTTCCTTTTGTCTGAACTAGGTAATTCGGTCCTAACCTAATGGCAAATAGGTTGGGAAATAACGTTGAACCCTGTGTCCAGGAAGAAGAAGAGAAAATGGATATTGATGAACCTATCCCTCTCCACATCCCTATCTCATGAGATTGTGGTAAAGATAAAATAAAATAGTATCTGTCAGAGTACTTTACCAACAAGAGAGATGTGGTAGTTTAAGCCTGGAGGGAAGGAGCTGTCAGAGAGAGATTACAGATGGGGATACATATGAACAGGGATTATCATGACCCAGTAAAGAGCTTGTTCTATGTCCTAGGTTGAGGAATAAGGAAAAAGAGACTAGAGAAGCATCACTTATCTCCCCGAATTTATGTAAGCCTTTCACTCTTTGGCTCACACTCTTATTTCTAGTATTCATTCATTTATTCACTCATTTATTCTCCAACAAATTGTTACAATATCCTGGGCATTATGCCACGTGCTGGTGTGTGTGTGTGTGTGTGTGTGTGTGTGTGTGTGTGTGTGTGTGTGTAATGCCTCACACTAAAGAAAATCTCCCTCTGGAGCTGGCGTCAATTCTAGGAAAGATGCATTGCTGCCTGCTCTAACATAGAAACATTCCAATGTCATTGACTTGTCACCAGTTTGCTAGGTGGTGTAAATGATCAAGGATTCCATTTCAAGGACTCAGCAACGGTCTTTTTTGCTAGTAGGTTGGGTACTCAGCCATCACAGTAAATAAATCAGAGTCCCTGTTTTAGGACTTTTGTGTAACCTGTGTCCTTGTTACCTTGACCACTCTCTTCATAGACACGTTGAACAAATACTGAGATATCTGAGGGGAGAGATTGGATGACAAACACACAGGATGGGCCACCCTGTCTAGATGGTGACTGAGAACCTCAAATGTGTATATGGTCTTCAGTCATCATTAATGTGTGACGCAAAGATCTATCCATGCACTTGGTGCCCACTTCCGTAGGTCTATCTGCATTCTGCTTTCCCAGATTTCCTCAACTCTCATCTTCCAGTCTATTCCTTCCAGGCCATTAGCCAGCTGGCTGAACCATCTAATCCTGCCATGAAGGAGTACACATCTATGCCTCAGGCCACATCCTTCCTCCATATACAGCATATGATCAAGTATACTGGTTCCAGCTTGTCCCATTGGAAGAACCACCTCTTACCATCATCCTTCAGGGTCACTTTTGATTGGGGCAACAATGCAGCAACAATCCCATCAAGTCAACACTGAGTTCAGTGAGATGTCAGGTGCTCCCAGGAGGCTATGAGTGTGGATCGATTGGGAGTCAGCAGTGCAGCAGAGAGGGGTGAAATGGGAGTCTGGACCATCTGTTTATATAATTTACTTAATCTTTCTGGACCTGCTATGGGTTAGATCCAAATGTATCACTTCCATTGCATGACAGATTGCTGTTACATGTGTCCAAAAGTAGGACTCTGTAGGTTAGATAACATCAACTCATAATGGAAACCAGATTGCATAGTAACAGGGTGCCCCATGGTCAGCTGCTCTGTCTCCACTGGGGTCCGGTAGTATGCCAGGAGCTACTTTCCAAACAAGATAGTTCTCTCCAGTAGTGCATGGCCTTATTCCAGAATCTGAGGGCTCTGTGCTGTGACTCTTCTATTTAAGATTGCCACATCCTTATCCATTGCAGATGCCCCTAGCACCATTGGATCTGTTGGTCACATGGCTCAAGAAACAGAATACCTGGAACCACAGCTCAGATTTGCTGCCCACACTCAACACCGGTGGCTTTCTGAGGCAACAGGAAACTGGGAGAGAAGTTTATACTATGTTGTCTTCAAAATCTAAAGAAATGGCAGCATGATGTCTCTCTTTAAAAACATTTATATGATAGTTGTTTTTTTGTTTTTTTTGTTTTTGAGATGGAGTCTCACTCTGTCGCCCAGGCTGGAGTGTAGTGGCGCGATCTCGGCTCACTACAAGCTCTGCCTCCCGGGTTCATGCCATTCTCCTGCCTCAGCCTCCCAAGTAGCTGGGACTACAGGCGCCCGCCACCACACCTGGCTAATTTTTGTATTTTTAGTAGAGATGGGGTTTCACTGTGTTAGCCAGGAAGGTCTGGATCTCCTGACCTTGTGATCCACCCGCAAGGTGGGGCATCTGCAATGGATAAGGATGTGGCAGTCTTATATGATAGTTTTATTGTTCAGATAATATATAAGATAGTATTATGGATTAGTATTTCTCAAATAAAAGAATATGATCTCTTTTTAATTTATTTATTTAATTTTTTAATTTTTATTTTGGGTTCAGGGATACATGTGCAGGTTTGCTATATAGATACGCTAAGTAAAGGTAAACTTCTTTGGTCCCACTCTACTGATGGATTGCCTGAGGCTGTGTTGATCTGCCCCAGTAAAGCTCCATATCCAGTGGCATGTGCCTGTAGTCCCAGCTACTTGGAAAGTGAGAGAATCACTTGAGCCCAGGAGTCCAAGAGTTCAAGTCCAGCCCAGGTAACAGTTAGATCCTATCTCTAAAAAAAATAAGAAAGAAAAAGTTTATATTTTGACCAGCAGCTGAAATGGAGTATAAGCTTGCAGTGTCCACTGCCAGAGGTGAGCTGATTGGGAATACGATAGGGACCAATACCTTCATCTCTCAAATCTTGAATGGTAATGCTAATCTTTAAAATTCCTCCAGAAATGTGGCATTCCTTCTAATTTTTCTTGGAAGCTAGTATTGGGGATAGGAAACTGTCAAGAGCTTCCATTTGGCCTTTCAAGGGCTTCCATTTCTTCTCATAATGGTCCTCACTCCACAAATCAGGCCACTACTGTAAGGGATCTACCAGCTGGTAAGTGTATGCTAATTATAGCTATCCTAACTATATATTTGGGCACTGGGGAAATAACCACAGGGTGGGTTTGCAGATACACTGGATCTTCTGTGAGAATGACTTTTGTCAGCACTTAAGGTTCTAGAATTCCATTCATAATGGGCTCTGGGTCTGTGAACTGACTTTGAGGCCTAGGCCACAATTTTCCTTTGCAGTGGTTAATGTCAGTCTTCCATTTGCCAGATCGAGATATTTTCCTGTTTGTATATACCCAATAGCACCCTAATTGATTATCTGCACAACTCACTCCTTGGACTCTGTAATCTATTAATTACTGTCATAGAGCCCTGTGAATCAAAGCACTTTGACTGAACCTACCACTCTGGCTTGCTGCCTATCAAGTAATTATGTTTGCAGTGTGTGCCTTTGAAAGCCACCACTGAGCTTCTCCAAGATGCTGGTATCTTGCTCATCAGTGCGCTTCCTACTGTCTGAGTGAAAAGTATGCCCTCTGGGTGGCAGGTTCTTGATCTAAACATAAGAAGTCCCTGTATAATATTCCCAGTTCCCTGAGCCTTCTATTCTCTTCTTCAACACTATGCGGAGGTATTTCTGCGGTCTCCACTTTTTTTCTGTAGTTCCTTGTGGAGCCAAGGCCTTAAATATCCATCCTGGCAAACTATCCATGTGTTCTTGATACAAAACTAAATTATGAGTCATAAATGAGTTATCCCATGTCAACACATACCCCGCTATTCAGCTCTGTATTCACTCCCGTCTTTGGGCTACTACCCTCAATATTCACTTTATGTTCAGCAGTTCTTGCTAGGGTTTGTAATTTTTTTCTTGTCTAGACAATTTCACCCTGAAACAGGATTTGCATCCGCACCTGAGCTTGCTGAGACCTGTCTCTGGCTCTCGGTCTGGAGAGAATGAGAGGTGGTGAAGGTTAGCTTTTATTGAGGAGGACAGGCATCACCTTGGGAAGCCACTGCTTCAGGTGAGATTACTATACTCTACAGCTAGCAAGTAGAGTCTAGTCTTCTCTGGCAAAGGTGAAGGTGTCACGTCTTTGGGGAAGGAGGGCTTACAGGAATTTGGAGTTTCTAGATGCTCAGATTCATCCACCTAATTGTCTCCATCCCAAGCCTGAGATTTCTACATTTTCCCTATCAGGACCCTAACTTCACATAGAATACTTGCCAAGGCTATGCATTTCATCTTCATGGCAGCTCCAAAACCCTTAGAATCAGATTCTGAACCTGAGTTTCACACAGTTTTCCCTGATGTTGCAGGAAATAAAGACCTCCTTCTAAGCCATAGAAGTCACCTGGCTTTTAGAGCCATAAATCAACTTCCCTGACCCTATTATTTATTTAACTGTCTTTAGTGCTGTCATTAAGTAGCCATCCTAGTCCAAAAGCCTCATAGGTGACATTGCTTCTGTATTAGTCCATTTTCATACTGCTGATAAAGACATACCCGAGATTGGGCAGTTTACAAAAAAAAAAAGAGGTTTAATCAACTTACAGTTCCAGGTGCCTGGTGAAGCCTCACAATCATGGCAGAAGGTGAAAGGCATATCTCACATGGTGGCAGAAAAGCGAAGAGGGCTTGCGCACAGGAACTCCACTTTTTAAAACCATCAGATCTCGTGCGAGTTGTTCACTATCATGAGAACAGCATGGGAAAGACCTGCCCCCATGATTCAGTTCCTCCCACCAGGCCCCTCCTACAACACGTGGGAATTCAAGATGAGATTTGGGTGGGGACACACCCAAACCATATCAGCTTCTATAGTGGTTGAAGGCCATGGCCATTTAATCTTCCAATGCCTTGTCTTATGCCTGACCTACACTTTATCCCAATTAACTACAGTGAAAATTGAAAAAATCACAAGTCTACCAAATGCCAAGGAGTTGTTACTAGCCATGTACTACCAGCAATGGAATACCTATTACTTTAAGACAAATGGGACATTCAACTCATAATTCCATCCTGATAATTGTTTTCTAGAATCACTCTTGGATGCAGAGCTTTAAGCAAGGATTAAAGTGCTGACACTGTATTTACAAGGCATAAGAACAGAGAGATAAGGGTGGAAAAAAAAGGGAAGTGAGGAAAGATACATGTAAAACAATGCAGTGTGTTACTGTGCTGGCCACTTCTTCATGATTAACCATGAGGAGGCATGCGATTCAATTGACATGTGTGTTCATGCTGCATGGTGGATTTTCTCTAGAATTTCAAGGAGAAGCCAGTCCTCAGAGTTATCCACAGAAGGGAGAAATGAAGACACATTTATTTTGTAGCTCTATTTTGTCTTCCATTTCCTAGTGGTTGCTAACACCCTTATCTTACATTATTTTGCTCCATAGCAGGTGCTCAGAAAGCTAGAGGCCATGATCTAGGTGTAGCAATTTAGCCAAGTCTAGGAACAGAGGACAACTTGGTGTGGCAAATGGTATGCGTTGGTCATGTAGGCTTGCACCTAATCTAGATTCTTGCCAGCCTAGGGAAGTTGTTACAAGCAGTGGCAGCAGCATGGTTCAGGCAGAAATGTGGGAAGGAAGCCAGGGATGGTGACCCCAGACAGCCAAAGTCTTTTGACATGATGCTGTGTCAGACACAGGATAACAGGGACAAAGCAGGTTCATGTTACTCATTAAGTCTTGTCTCACAGACTATCTAGCCAGCTCCAATTTGGGGCTTTACACATTATAAATTGGAACTTAAGTGTGCTAACATTGTCCAGGCAAGCATCCATGTGTGCCCAGTTCTATGTAATAGCTCTGGTCCTGAAAAGTATGGAAGAGCTCCATGTTTCAAGAAGCCTGGTAGAAAACCCTTTGTAAAAGTGTGGATTTCTTTGCCAATGTGAACAATAGTGTTCTAATTTGGCAATAAGAGGAGTTTAGTTTCAACACAATAGATTTGAAGTTTCACACAACCCAATGTTGTATCCTGTTCTAAAAAGTCTAATTTTAGCCAGGCACGGTAGCTCATGCCTATAATCCCAGCACTTTGGGAGGCTGAGGCAGGTGGATCACTTGAGGTCAGGAGTTCGAGACCAGCCTGGCCAACATGGTGAAACCACATCTGTACTAAAAATACAAAAATTAGCTGGGCATGGTGTTGGGCACCTGTAATCCCAGCTACTCAGGAGGCTGAGGCAGGAGAATCACTTGAACCCGGGAGGCGGAGGTTGCAGTGAGCTGAGATCGCGCCACTGCACTCCAGCCTGGGTGACAGAGGGAGACTCCATCTCAAAATAAATAAATCAATAAATCAAATAAATAAATAAATAGTCTAATTTATTATTTGCCTCGGCCAGATTAAATTGTTACTCACTAGGGATAAAGCTAATGGCTTCCAGATATAGTGCATTCTCAAGTGAAGTTGACGGGCATGGACTTTTCTCATGAGATAGTTCCTGGCTTGCAGCTCTGGACTGGGTTTTGCAGAGATCCTCAGGCCAGGAAAGCGAGAGCAAGTTTCTTAACCTCTCTGGCTCTCAAGTGACTCTTCCTTTTATTTCATGGAACAAATAAGGAAATATATGGAAAATGCTAATCAAAAATGCCAGGTACATACTATTATTTTGTCGTTATTGAGATAGAGTCTTGCTCTGTCACTCAGGCTGGAGTGCAGAGGCACGATCATAACTCACTGCAGCCTTCACTCCTGGACTCCAGTGAACCTTCCCTCCTCAGCCTCCCAAGTCATTGGGATTACAGGCATGAGCCACCACCACACCCAGCATTCTGTTTCCTTTTTTTTCTTTTTTGGAGACAAGGGTCTTGCTGTGTTGCCCAGCCTGGTCCAGAACTCCTGGGCTCAAGCGATCCTCCCACCTCTGCCTTTTGAGTAGCTGGAATTATAGGCCTGCAGCACCATGCTTTGTCCTGGTGCAGATTATTATTCAATATCACTTCTCCAGCATCAGTTTCACTCTCAGTAGACTCAGGTGCTGGTCCAGGTAGTAACAGCTAACACCCACTAAGCACTTACTCTCTGCCAGGCACCATGCTCAGTGCCATAGGAGCTAAGCCCCTTTGAATCCTCACAGTAACCATGAGCTGGGCATTTTTATTTGTCTGTCAGAGAGTGCGAGTAACAGGCTCTAAGTCTGGTCTCTGGGATTCCAACTTTCTCTTTCCACCCACTGTGCTGCTTTGTGGGATCTTAGAGGGTCTCCCGACTCACTGTCGGCTTTAGCATGCCTTGTGATCTGAGAAGACGGGAGGCGAGAGGTTACTGGAGGGGCACTGGGGTGAGAGGCCAGGTGTGGAGATTGCCTGCAACTCAGTTCCCACAGCCTGGGGGTCAGCCAAAAGGAAACCCACAAAATATGTGTCAGTGTTCGGCCCAGGGACTCTGTTTTGGGGTGACAGGGAGCTGCCCTGCTGGGATTATCCCTACACAGTCATTTTAAGGAGGCTTCCAGCAACAGTACTCAAAGCTAACAGGGTGTGTAACACCCAGAAATTACAATTTACCAGAAAATCCCAATCCCTGGGCACATTCGTCACAGTAGAGGTGTATTCAAAGGCTACTCAGCGCAGTGGGCATCTGACTCATTAAGCTCTCCCCGCTAACCAGTGCCCGTCCTTGCCTCTCAGACAGCACAGGGGCCAGGTGGGCCCAACTCCTTCCGCTTTCCTCTGGGTCAGGAGCCACGGCGTCAGCCTTCCTGGGGGGTGACCATCATCTTCTGCGTTGGTTTGTGTTTATTGTGGGGAGGAGGCTGAAGGAAGGGTCTGGGCTGCAGGGGCCTGTGCTGTGGGATCTAATATTTGCCCTTGTCCTGGACATTCTCCCTTTCCCCTAATGAGCCAGTGTGTCATCAGAAATATAGACGCAGAGCCCACTCCCTGGACTCACAAACCAGCAACTCACTCAGCTTCTCTGTGCCTCAGTTTCCTTATCTGTAAAACAGAAATCGCCACAGGACCGACTTCTTAGAATGGCGAGGATTAAATGAGCTAGCAGAGAACATTTAGAACATTTAGTGTCTGGCAAGTGAGCAGGGCTGTATACATTTAGCTATTATCATGCCATACCTTAGGCTCCTTCAGGGTGCTGAGACTAAGAAGTAGAAAGAAAAGCCACACCCCTAAAAAGAGCTCTAGAATCTTAGAAAGTCAGAGCTGCATGTGACCCTGTCCAATCTCTGAGGCCTGATGCTGTGTTAGCAACTGTTCCAGCATGAAAATCCAAACTGTCATCTCTGGTCTTTCTCTGGGGCGACTTCATCTACTGAACCCCAAGTATGGCTCACATAGGGGACTGCATTCTGTCTGAGGCTCCCCTCACGCAGCGCTGCCCCCGACAGTTGCTAGAAGAGCTCCTAGGTGAGTCGTACTTGTGACAGCTTTTGGGAAGACCAGAAGCCTGTGCCCAAGGAGGGTTCCCACAGGTGAGTGGGGATGCCCCACCCTCTGCTGCCTGCCTCTTCCCCCTGGGCAGAGCGCCCTCAATAGGCTCTTTGTTCTCAGGACTCGCCCCTGCTCCACCTAGTCTTTAACTGTCCCACAATCTGGGCTCAGGGCTTTACTTAAACCACCAAGCCCTTGCATCAAACCACAAGAAGAAAACCACACGCCTTTGGAATTGCTCAGTGCTCTCTTGGTTTTTTTTCCCTTCCTTTCTTCTTCCCTCCAGCACACACACACACACACGCACGCCCACACGCGCGCACACACACACACACACACAGAGCAGTTTTCCCATCAGCAACTGTTTCCTGGTGTCATGAGACAGGCTGTCCAGGACTTGTTTTGGGAACATGTGAACACGGGCGTACCCATAGCCCTTATGACACTCAGGGGACCAGCCAGCCCCCTCTCTTGGGCCTCGGGCCCTCACCTCGGTTGCTGTTGGTGCTGTCTTGAAGCGCAGCAGACCTGGGACAGGAGCTGCCCTGCAGTTGTAGGCTCTCTGGACCAGGTGGCAGTAGCCCAGCCTTGAGCCCAGTGGTCTCGGTCAATGCCAGGCCTTGTGGACTTCTGGGTCCACTGAAGATCATGAGGTCAATGCTGGCAGCCTGGCCCTTTTGAGCTGCCCACACACAGTGGACTTCTGGCCCTGGGAACACAGGCTCCCCTGTCTGGGACTGTGGAGTCCTTGGCAGGGTGGGAAGGGGAAGGCAAAGTTGTTGAAGTGACGGAAGGGTGAGGGTTCTATCAGTTTTTCTGGGCCCTTGGTCTGATTTCTCAGTGCAGATGAGGCAGCCCCAAAGTACCTTCCAAGGGAAAGGAGATGAAGTACCTTCAAAACACAAGTGTCCCAAGGCACCAGCCCTGACATCACAGTGAGGATGAGAGATGGGCTCTTACAGGGTCAGAGATTCCGATGCTTTCCAGGCCAGGCAGGTAATTCAACATGGAAAAGGCCAAACAGGTTATGCAATACATGTTAAGAAAGACATTTAACTTAAATTAAAATGTTTTAATTTTAAAACATTATTTTAGGGCTGGACACAGCACTTCAGGAGGCCGAGGTGGGAAGATGACTGGAGGCCAGTAGTTCGTGACCAGCCTGGGCAGCATAGCAAGACCCCACCTCTACAAAAAAGCACACACACACACACACACACACACACACAAAAAAAAAAAACATTCTTTTAGCTAAATAAAATGTATTTTTGATCAGATGCAGCCTCATGGCTGTGAGTTTCCAACCCTCTTCTCTACAATCCACAGTTCTGCTATTTAGAACTGTAGAAGAAAGGTTCATAAGGAAAACTGTCAGAGTCCCTTAAGGGCTTCTTAAAACACAGCACTGGCTTGGGTGCTGATAGAGCTGTGGTTAAAAATACAGCCTTTGATGTCCAGCTCTGATAAGCATTTCTCATTGGCTTCATTTTAGCTGTATGAGTATTGGACAGGTTATTAAACCTTGCTAAGTTTCAGTTTCCTCCTCTGTAAAATGGGGAGTCTATCTTTTAGCATAATGAGGCACCTCACATGGTAGGTGAAGCTTAATAAATGACTGCTGTGATGTGCTGCACCCACTTCCCCTAACCCCACACAAGGAGCTGGATGCCTTTTGCTGAATAGCAATAGTTCGGAGAACTGAGGGTTAATGCTTCTGTGGCTCTGGTCTGTGGCTAGAGGGGGTGGAAGTCAGAGCCAAGGTCAGATCTTCACAGGCCATTTCCCTGTGAACACAGAACAAATACTCTCTTTGCAGCTGGGCTGCTCATTTTAAATTCAGCAAAGGAGGGCTCGTTGGGGAAGTTTTGCCCTGGAGTCTTGGAATTTCTCACCAGATCTCTAATGCTCACTTCCAGCTGCTCCCACTTTGCCCACCTTAGTAAGCAGTGGCCCATTTGCCCTTGATCTTAGCAAAAGAAGCAGATCTGCCCAACACCATGGCGTCTGGGGGTGGGCAGTGCCTTGGAGGCATTTGAGAGAGGGGTTGGACTGGGCTCCCTGAAATCGCCTTCTCCCACAGGGCTGTGCACATGAACTTGCAAACTCCTTGAAGGTGGACGCGACCTGGTCTCTCTGGATCGCCACAGCTCTGAGCACAGCATCTTGGATAAACAATGTGCTTAATGCATGCTGGAATAATTCTATGAAATCTAGACTTGAAAGCAGAAAAACGGGGACAGAATTTTCACTTTTTAAAAAGGAATATTCATTTTATAAAATGTTTCCCCACTGAAGCCCTTAAGTAGAAACTTCCTTAATTACCCAAAATAAACTTTTGAGTAGCTCAAACCTAAGCTGATGGGCTGAATTGCCCTGTCCTGTCGCTGGCTCCTTCCTTTCCCTGCCACCTCTCTAAATTCAATCCCATCCACCCTCAAGCACAGTGAGTATTGTTGAGACTTGCTTTACAGACACCCTGCTCAGTGCTGTGACCATGATCTCATTCCATCATCATAGCCACGGCATGGCCAGATATATTATTTTCCTTCTTTTATAGATGAAAAAATACAGGCTTGGAGAATTCAAAACTACTTGTTCATAGGAATAGCAGAGTCAAGACCCAAAACCCAGCCTCAGGGCCAAACCAGTGCTCAAAAATGTCTCTAAGGAAACCCCAACTCCACAAAAGTCTTCCTGACCTTCCCCACCTCTCCTAGACAGACAGGAATGTCCCGTCTCTCTGGCTCCTGGTGCTCTCCTGGTCTTCTCGAACCTCACGTTCTACCCTGGGGGCAGGCACCTGGGTGTTTGCTGCCTCACCCTCCTGCCGCCCTTTCTCCCCAACTGCTCACATTGGAGTGGAATTGCCTGGAGAGTCAGCAACGGGTCTAAGTCCCCTTTGCATTCCCAGCAGTGCCAGGCTTGGTGCCAGCCCCCAGGGGCTCTCTGGGTATTTCAGTTCATTTGATATATTATTTGTCCCAGAAGAAGGCACTGAGGCTCTCCAAGGAAGAGCCTGACAGGCCTCAGACAACCCCAGAGGTCTCCCGGGGAGCTCAGACTGTTCTGTTCTAGCCTGGGCAACACTGGAAGCTGCCCTCTCTAGGGCTGTTCCACTCCCTGAGAAGATCTAGGAACAGGCAGGGAGGCTCCCAAATTGCATCATGGTTCCACAGCCTCTGGCGCGTTCCACCTCCCTGGGCCCTGAGGAGCTGAGGCCCCAGACAGCCCCTTGGGCATGAGCCTGGCCACTGGCCATCCCCCTATCTGCCCTCTCTCAGCCAGCAGCACCCACTCTTCTGGGCTGTGGGCCTGATACTGCTTCCTGCATTCCTGCTTACAGACCTGCTGAAATAGAATGAACAGATTCCAGCCAGGCCTCAGCCTGATCACGGCAGGCCTGTCCAAGCATGTGACCTCTCTGCTTCCCCTTTCTTTGTCAGTCAAGCAGAGGTAATAACAATAATTAACCTGGAGCCCTTGATGGGTCCTCTTGGACCTCACACCCAACGTCTCCCTGGATTATGCTAACAGTCCCAAGTAGAAAATGAAGGTTGTTATTATTGCTCCCATTGTATGCCCAAAGGAACTGAGGCTTAAACTAGGTAAAGACAGAGGCACAGAGACAGCCTGGAGCATCCACCAGAGACAGGGACCTTGGGGTGGGGAGAGCTTGCCTGTGCTGAGAGCTAGGAGTGTCTGGTCCCCAGGCTGGCAGTGTGGGGCTTTGCAGCTTATCTTGGCAGACACCAGAGCACTCCTGGAAGAGAGAGGGGTGGCAGGAACAAAGCTACAGGGCTGGGATGAAGGTATCCCTGCCTGATCACCTGCCCCAGATCCTACCCAGGGACCCCCTGTTATGTACAAGGTATGGGAGGTAAATGGCTCCCCCAGCTCTGCCCCAGACCAGCTCACACTGCTGTCTGGGCTGGATGAGCTTGGCAGCCAGTTCCTAGAGGGGTCTCTTGCCAGCAGCACCTATATCATCTAGTGAACCTAAAGGCACATTCTTGTAGAGTGCAGACTGAAGATGGACATCTGAGCTGCTGCCTTGACTTTCCTGTTCTGTGTCTCTTTTCTCATTTTGTTGGGGGGAGGGGTGTGGCTGGAAGAAAGGGGTAGGAGAGGCCGGGCACGGTGGCTCACGCTTGTAATCCCAGCACTTTGGGAGGCCGAGGCGGGCGGATCACGAGGTCAGGAGATTGAGACCACGGTGAAACCCCGTCTCTACTAAAAATACAAAAAATTAGCCGGGCATGATGGCGGGCGCCTGTAGTCCCAGCTACTCGGAGAGGCTGAGGCAGGAGAATGGCGTGAACCTGGGAGGCGGACCTTGCAGTGAGCTGAGATCACGCCACTGCACTCCAGCCTGGGTGACAGAGCAAGACTCCGTCTCCAAAAAAAAAAAAAAAAAAAGGGGTAGGAGAGGTATGGACAGGATGAAGGAGTACTGTTATGCTTCTCTCTGCAGTTGCTGCCCTGCATTTGGATATTCCCAGTGATATAGTAGGAGGCCAGGGAAGTGCTGGGAAGGGAAGGACATGGACCCTGGCAAGGGCTCCACCCCCAGGCCTGTGCCAACAGACCTAGGTGAGGACAGGCATTTCTGTTTTCATGTCCAAATGTTGCATTTCCCAAGACCACCCTGGCCCGCCATGCCCCGATCCTGTGCCTGTAAAACCCAGAGACCTGGCCGGGTGCGGTGGCTCACGCCTGTAATCCCAGCACTTTGGGAGGCCGAGGCAGGCAGATCACGAGGTCAGGAGATCGAGACCATCCTGGCTAACATAGTGAAACCCCGTCTCTACTAAAAATACAAAAAAAAAATTAGCCAGGCGCGGTGGCGGGCGCCTGTAGTCTCAGCTATTTGGGAGGCTGAGACAGGAGAATGGCGTGAACCCGGGAGGCAGAGCTTGCAGTGGGCCAAGATTGTGCCACTGCACTCCAGCTTGGGAGACAGAGCGAGAATCCGTCTCAAAAAAAAAAAAAAAAACCAGAGACCCTAGCCGGGCAGAGACACGAGCAGCTGGACTTCGAGAGGAGTGGAAGAACACACCGACAAGCACCAGCAGACACCAGCAGGCCATAGACCAGCAGAACAAGGCACAGTTCGCCCAAGGGTAGTTGGAAGAGAGCCTGGCCACTGAGCGTCCTGACTCCAGGGGAAAACCACCTGCCCACCCCATCTCCCTTCTGGCTCTCCCATCTGCTGAGAGCTACTGCTACTCAATAAAACCTTGCACTCATTCTCCAAGCCCACATGTGATCTGATTCTTCTGATACGCCAGGGCAAGAAGCCCCGGGATACAGAAAGTCCTCTGTCCTTGCGATAAGGCAGGGGGTCTAATTGAGCTGATTAACACAAGCTGCCTACAGATGGCTAAACTGAAAGAGCATCATGTAACACATGCCCACTGGGCTTCAGCTGCAAACATTTACCCCTAGACACTGCCATGGGGTTGGAGCCCCACAGCCTTCCTGTCTGCATGCTACCCCTAGAGGTTTGAGCAGTGGGGCACTGAAGAAGCGAGCCACACCTCCATCGCATGCCCTGAGAGGGGAACAAGGGAACTTTTCCTGTTTCACCAGTTCAGACTACCTATGGATCAGATGCTCCAGGAGAAATGAAATTTTACAGCTCTGGGAATCCACTACCCACCAAGATAGATGAGCCTTGTGGGGCCTCCACACAGCCCGGCCCATGCTATGAATTAGGCGCCTCCTTTCCTGAAGACCCTGCCTCCTTTCCTGAAGACCCTGCCTCCTTCCCAGATGCCACTCCACCCATCCATCCTCACATGAGTCATGTGTCAGCCATGAGGGGCTGTGCTGGACTCCTCCCAGCTCTGCTGCATGGAGGTGACTCTCACTATATATCTTGAGTGTGACAGGCCTTCAGAACAAACTTGACAAGGCTTGGTGGCTGTCTGAGACTTAGAATCTTTTCACTTACGTAGAATCTTAGGCTGCAGAATCTAGCTGAGCAGGTGGGGCCATTTTTGCTTAGGGCCCCTTCTGCATACATTTCCCCTACACCTAGGGTCTTGGATGTCCCAGTCTTGTGGGCTACGGAATACTAACTAGTGGGTGTGAGATATTCAGTTCTATCCAACATATATTTATGAGGATTCTGCCACTGTACTGGGATCTGAGGATGCAAAGGTGGCCCCTGCATAGGTATATGGCTGGGGAAGACCCAGAAGCCAGGCGGCAGGCATACCCTCTCTGTTATGCCTCTGGGTGGCCTTTCCTGTAATTAACCATGAGAGGATTAACCATGAGAACTCCACCAGGGTGCTAGAGCACCATAAAGGGCTAGTGGGATCTTAATCAGTCACTCCTTCTGAGACTTTCTGAACTGGTTCAATTTTGAGAACCCAACTCAAATACCATCTTTGCTGTGACACCTTCCTCCCATTCATTCCTTTAGCCAGCAAGTAGAGAGTGCTAAAACTGATAAGTATTGGTAAAGGAACAAAGGAGTGTGGAACACGGCCGTGTACATCTAGGATATTGCATTCTAGTAGGGGAGACTCCTTTATTCTCCACAGATTGATTGAGGGACCACCATGGTCTAGGCATTGTGCTAGACACAGGGCATATGGCAATGACCCAGACGAACAGGGGTCCTCCCCTCCCAGTGCGTTACACCTGGCGAGGGACACAAAAATGTTGCAGCTAGCCCCACTGGTTGTGACCATTGTGGCATCATGGAGGGATGGAGTGCAGGGGGGGATTGAGTACACAGAAAAGCTTCCACCCCCTGGCCAGAGCAGGTGTCCCCGAGGGAGTGATTCCATCTGTGCCCAAATAAACACTCAAAGGTGGCGACAGCTCAGTACCACCCAGGGGTGCGATTAGTGCAATAGGAACTGCAAAGGGGAGATCCTCTCCAGCTGTGCAGAAGGCTTGCTGGAAGAAGTAGGCACTGAGTTGAGCATTCGAGCTTCCTGAATGACTGTCATCTACCCATGTCTGGACCTGAGAAGGCACTCCCAGCAGTCTCATCAAGTTAACTCAGTTGTTTATGCTGTGACTACATCATTCTGCTCCATTCTGCTCTGTACTGTTGCCTGTGTCCCTTGTCCCCCTCAGCATCCTAACCCTCTTGAAGCCTCTAGGGACTGAGGCTTCCTGTATCCCCCTAGATGAGGTTGGTGGTGGGGAGTGGACAAACTGCACAGTCTGGGAGGTTGGGTCCACAAGCAGATGTTCCTGAATGCCCTTTTATGTCACTCTCCAGGACACACTGTGCCCAAGGAAAATCAGTGCACTTTCTTGGGGGAGGGATTTTTAAGTGGATTTGGCAAAAGCAGAGTCCAGGCTCTGCCCCAGAAGGGTCTTTAAATAGAGCAGAGGAACACTGTCAGGAGAGAATTCGCTTACGCTTTCTATTATTCATTTATATTGGGAACATTAACGGAATTAAGCTTTGAATAAAAAGGACTCTATTTTCAGAATAGTCCTGAGGACAATTAAAGGGCAGCATTTCCCTCCAGAGAGCTGCCATCAAACCATGTGACTTCATTTTGGAAGCCACCAAGTGTTCAAGTAATGCAGTGCAGAAATAAAAAGTGAAAAGAGGCGCTCCTGCCTGCAGCGGGAGAGAACTCAGGCTGGCCACCCAGCCTCTTGTGACTTCATCCTGCCTGGGGCCAATTCCCAGGTGCCTGGAGGTAGAAAGGTGGGCAGTGGTGGTGCGGGGAGCCTGGAGTGCTGTCTCCCTTACTGGAGGTCTTTTAGATGGTGCCCCCAGTTTTTAGATTAAGAGACGTCTTTCCTGGATGTTCCTTGCCAAAGCAATTTCCTCTCTTAGGCAAGCCAGCATCCTTCACAGATCCACACTGATTTTGAGCACCTATTTTGTGACCAACAGAGTTCTAGGAGCTGGAGACACAGCAGGGAGCAAAACAAAGCACCTGTTCACACCGCACATGGGGGAGGCAGACAGTTAGCCAAGTCAAATCTGCATGTACGAGTTAGTGATGGCAAGGCCACTGAGAAACATAAAGCAGACCAGGGGATAGAGAGCGATGGGGCAGCGTTCTGTCACCGGCAGGGAAGTCAGGGAAGGCCCCTCTCATCATGAGGTGCTTGGGCAGAAACCTGAAGGAGGCAAGGCTGACCAGGCAGCTCTGAGGGAAGTGCTCCCGGCCAAGGGAACAGCAAAGGCAAAGGCCCTATATTAGTCCGTTCTCACACTGCTATAAAGAACCACCTGAGACTAGGTAATTTAGGAAGAGGTTTAATTGACACATAGTTCTGCAGGCTGTACAGGATGCATGACTGGGAGGCCTCAGGAAACTTAGAGTCATGATGGAAGGAGGAGGGGAAGCAAGTATGTCTTACCATGGCAAAGCAGGAGAGAGCGAAGAGGGAAGTGCCACACTTTCAAACAACCACTTCTTGTGAGAACTCCCTCACTATCACCAGATTGGCAAGGGGGAAGTCAGCCTCTATAATCCAATCACCTCTCACCAGGCCCCTCCCCTGACATGTGGGGATTACAATTCGAGGTGAGGTTTGGGTGGGGACACAGAGCCAAACCATATCAGACCCCAAGGTAAGAGAGGGCTGGCATCCTGGAAGAGGGAGCTGGGAGCAGCCACAGAGGTGTGTGTGTGGGGGGGTCGTGTGGCGTGGGGGATGGGGGTGGTGGGAGCTGAGGTCAGACTGTACGACCTGGCAGCCTGTGCAGAACACCTTGGATTTTACTCTCAGTGGCATGGGAAGCCATTGGAAGGCTCTGAGCAGAGGAGAGACATGATCTGATGGGTGCTTTACAATATGACTCATCAGCCATCATCACCTTGGGTGTTGCATGAAATGAGACTTGAGAGAAGGGCAGGGGCTGGAGCATGAAGAGCGTTAGAGGCCAGCTGAGGGAGCTGGGCCTTCATCATGAGGTCAATGGAGAGCCATGGAGGAGTTTAGAGGAAGGACTTAGTCCTCCTCCTTATCTTGGAATAGAAAGCTCTAAGCACAGAGAAGTGAGGTCACCCTTCCCGGAACACACACAACTGGCTGGATAAGGTGGCTCTGGGATGGAAACTGAGGTCTTCAGATTCCTATCCTCGTTAGTATGAGCTTTCTCCTGAATAACAACAGGAAACATTTACTGAGCATTTTCTCAGGTACCAACCCACTTATTTTTCAAAACAACCCTGGAGGTAGGCAATATTATGACTCTCATCTTATAGACAAGGACTCCAAGGCACAAAGGGGTTAAGTAACTTGTCTGGGGATACGTGGCTCGAAAGTGGTAGAGCCAGGATTGGAACCCAGACAGCCTGGATCAGGAGTCCGTGGAGTCAACCAGGGTGCTCCAGGGCCTTGCTAAGTCCTGCAGCCATGTGAGTGGGTGGGTGGGAGAACCGGAACTAGTTTCTACGGTGTTTCCGGAGCCGAGTCAGCCCTGGACCTGCCTGTACTCAGACCCCCATACTTTTCCTGCATGCTTAGTCCATTCCCACTGAGACCCCCCACTGCAGTAGACATTGAAGGAACAAGAAGAGGAGCGGAAAATTAGACGCAAGAATTGCCTCCCCAGGAAGAGATTCAAAGCTGCTTGTTAACTTGTTGGGCCCCCAGATCCCTCAGATCTTGAGTGCCCTGGGGAGCCGCCGTGCCCTCTCGGCCATAAGCAGAACACAGAGCGACGGCCTCTTGTGCGGTTTGATCATGTGAACCATCCCGGTTGAAAAAATGAAGGGTATCGAATTAGGAATGAAAATGATTCCTTCCCCAAGCTCTGAATGCACTCCAAAATCCCTAGGGGGAGGCTGGGGTTTGTGTTGGCAAAGGAGGAGCTGGTGGAAATGTCTGCAACTCAGTCTCACGCTTCCTCCTTTTCCCTGACCGATTGCCTTAACAGGCGCCGAGGCTCTGCAGCCGATGGGCCACCAGAGGGCACCCACAGACAGGGCTGGCAGTCTCGGGCGGGCAGGCGGGTTAGCGTCCTCTGAGAAGGCCAGGGTCGGATGTCGTGGCACTGCAGAGAGAAAAGCATACACAGGAGCCAAAACACACTGAGCAGGCCCAGGACGAGAGAACGTGGATCTGGAGCCACACCCAGCCCGTGGCCTTCCCATGCAATGGCTGTTACAACTCTCCGGTTCTGTGGCGTATGCACCAAAACAGTACCTGTGGGCTCTGGCTCAGTGACAAACTGGGATTATGTTTTTGTTTCCAAGATTAATTTGAAAAAGGTGACTGGGCATGGTGGCTCACGCCTGTAATGCTAGCACTTTGGGAGGCTGAGGCAGGAGGATCCCTTGAGCCCAGGAGTTCAAGACCAGCCTGGGCAACATAGGGAGATCCTGTCTCTACTTAAAGTTTTTTTTTTTTTTTTAATTTTGAAAAAATAATTAAAAAAGAAAAAGGCAAGTCCTCTGTAGATGTGTAAAGACCACAGCTAGAAGTGACTACAGATACTACTGTATTAACCACCATGAGGGTCAACTGACCCAGGCCCCCAAAGTTAATTATCTGAACCCCGGCGACATTGGCTAGTGGTGATTTTAGCCAAAACATACACATATGTACCCACATCTCCCATGTGTTTATCACACTGAATGAGAATTACCTGCTTATTTACATGGGGACCTTAAGAGCACGAACCATATCCTGTGAATCTCTGTTCCCAGTTGAACTTTAATGTATGTCAAATAGATATAGAACATTTGGTTCCATTTCTCCAGCAAAGCCTGGAAGACAAGAAACATGATGCCTTTTTGGATTCCAAGTAGAGAAAACCTTCCTGTTCTGTGGCCTGGGATTATTTCCACCTAGGCTGGTTCATGATTTTAGGACGGAGGTCAGCAAACTATATACCTACGCCAAATCTGGTCCGTCGCCTGTTTTTGTAAGTAAAGTTTTATTGGAACACAGCTATGCACATTCATTTACTTACTATCTATGTCTGCTTTGTGCTACAGCAGCAGGGTTAAGCAGTTGCAACAGAGACCATATTGCCCACCCACTCTGAATATTTGCTCTCTGGCCCTTTACAGAAACAGTCTGCTGACCCCTGCTGGAGGAGAACACAATAGCAGCCTTGGGATGTGGCTGGCAGGAAGGGCTCCTCCCTGCTTCACTGTGGGGCACAGTGATGATGGTGGGGCCAGCAGGGCCTTCAAGGGCTGCTAGCCATGCCTTGGGTGTGCTATGGGTGTGTGAAATCTGCTTCGTGGGGACAGCCTTGCTGAGAAGCCAAGGGTCCTGCACAAGTCCTTCCAGTTCCTGATACCCGACTGCAATGCTAGAGTACCCGTACCCTAGCACAGCCTGGGAGGGCCTGGACATCTTAGATCAGCTTCATTCTCTCTCTCTCTTTTTTTTTTAAAAAAGAAAACATTTTATTGAGATATAATCCACACATTTAAAGCATGAACTTCAATCCCTTATCTCTTAACCTACTTGTCTTGTGACTCCCCTTTCGTTTCCTTAAGCTACACCTGTATAAACTTGTTCCCTGCAAAGATTTCAGTGAATTTATTCACAATCAGGTGTAAGTGATGAATAATAGTATGATCCCTAGAATCTCAGGACGACCCATCCCATGTTGTATGCTTTTGTCTCAGGTAGAGTTTTTCCCAAGTACACACTGGGATGGAGTTTGGGGTACGGAAGAAGACATCAAACACTGAGGCAGACCCAACAAAGCCTTAGCCAGCCTAGCTCTTGCCTAGATGTCCAGGCTTCCATGCTTGTCTAGATCTCTCTCAGTCACCAGATGCAAGTGCCCCAGGAGAGGAGGCTCCCTGCAGGGGAGGCCAACCCTGAAGAGCTGACCCCAGAGGCTGTCTGCTAACCACACTCCCCACAGCTGGATAGCGAGCCCTTCCCTGAAGGGGATCTAGGAGCTGTGTTTCCATGTGCACCTCACCCTTTTAAAGGATCCCATAACCCAGTGACCCTCCAGCCACCCACTGATAGGAGGACTCTCCCAGGACCAGGGTGCCCTCTTTCTACAGAGGCAGCCCATCCCCATTTCACAAGGTGCTGGGCTTCCCTCTGCTGAGCTAAAATCTGCACTCCTAAAATGCAGGAGTGCTAGTCTAGGTTCTGCCCTTTGGAGCTACACAAATCAAAAACTCATTCCCATGGGAGCACCTCCCAGCCCACTCCCCTCCTGATCTCTCCATTCATTCCGAATGTGACATACGTCCGTGATCTCTGTCCAGATCATTGCTGTTTAGTCCAAATCCCTCTGACATATGTTTCCAGCTCTCAATGCAGTTCTCCAGGGGGACTGCTTAGTGCTGAGACTAAGCACTAAGCTTAGTGCTTAGTGCTGAGACTAAGTCCTTGCTCTGAAGGACACAGTCAAATCACAGTGTTGACTCAACTGAAGTTTACCAAAATCCTCAGCCACCAGCTACTGCTGATCCAAACAGCCACAGACTGTCCTACTGTAATTGACTCTCAGACACAAGTAAAGAATTTTATATTTGTCTTAGTTTTTTTCTAACTTTTAGCCCCTTCCCAAGGGAACTTGCATTTTAACAGAAAAGGATGAATATCTGAGAAGGGATTCCCGGATGGATCAAAAGATGAATTTTCAGCCCTGGGTATTCCTGCAAACACCCACAGATTAGTGCTTATTAGTGCTTCTTTTTTTTGTTTTCGTTTTTTTTTTTTTTTTGAGATGGAGTCTTGCTCTGTCACCCAGGCTGGAGTGCAGTGGTGCAACCTTGGCTCACTGCAACCTCTGCCTCCCGGGTTCATGCCATTCTCCTGCCTCAGCCTCCTGAGTAGCTGGGACTACAGGTGCCCGCCACCACGCCCGGCTAATTTTTTTTGTATTTTTAGTAGAGATAGGGTTTCATTGTGTTAGCCAGGATGGTCTCAATCTCCTGACTTCGTGATCTGCCTGCCTCGGCCTCCCAAAGTGCTGGGATTACAGGCGTGAGCCACCATGCCCGGCCAGATTAGTGCTTCTTAAACCAGTTTCAGGAGTATGTAGCAGTTCATTACAGGAAGCTCAAACAAGCTTCTTTTAGCAAGAAGCATCCTCCTGGAGGGTCACTTTATCCTAAGATTTGGGGAGAAAAATTCCTATGTTAAGCAACTCAGTAATAATATAGAAAATAATGCAAAATATACATGAATTTCTGAGGGAAATTATTGACTTCAAAGACATTTCACACATCTTTTGGGATGCCTTAGGCTCACCCCAGCCCTCCCTGGAGGGGAGCCACATAGTCACTCTCTAGTTACAGAGCACTTGATGTAGATAATGATCCTCACCACCCTGGACCAAAGTGGCCATGCATGGGCCAAGACATACACAAGAAAACCAACCAAATGAGAACCAAACCCACACACTCCCTGCCGGTCTAGACAATGCAGTTTTGGAGGTAGAGGGTCCCTCACAGATGAGCTAGTCTGATTTTTTTGTTTTACAAAGATACTAACACCAAGAGCCAGAGAATGGAAATCATTTGCTCAAGATGGGGCAGATTTGTGGTCCCCTGAGTCTGAGTCTCCTTCATGGCATTTACTGTGGGTAGTGCCAGGGAGGTGAAATTGGCAGGCTGTGAGGCTGAAACATGGTAGGTAGGCCCCTTGGGTTGCTGTTCTAGGAGATCATGGGGCCTTGGGCATAGGCACAGGTAGAAGTTTCTGGCAGGAGTAGCTGCTGGAGAATCCCCATACTTGATGTGCTGGGCAGCTCCCTGTGGGTTGAGTCAGCCTCAACCAGCTACTAGGGATTCACCCTGGATCCATTCTCTTACGTGTGAAGCTGACATCAAAACCACTTTCTATGACTCCAAGAGAAAGCCACACTTCTTTCTCAACAGTTATTTCAGACATTGATTTTTTTCTCCCCCTGGTTGTTTCTCATGGAAAACAAGACTGCTTTCCCCCAAGTCCCAAGTGACTGCCTTCTTTGATTCTGCCCCTGGGGCTGTGGGTGTGACACCATCATTTGGCAAACAGTGGAAAACAAAGAGAAAACCCAGAAGGGTTGGGGTTTCTAAAATCTAGGGCACAGTCCATCCCTTGAGAAGCAGCAAGTAGTCTAGCTGAGTGAGAGAAGACCAACATGAATTTGAAAACAGTAAAAAACCATAAAGAAGGAAGGGTGGTTCAGGCTGTGATTGAGAGACTAGCTTAGAGGGGAGGGGTGGATGGGGACAGGAGTGATCAGGGAAACCTTGCTGCCATCTCCTGTCCTGGGTTTTGGGGTACCAGCACAAGAGTACCAGACTTGGAGGTGGGGGTGCATGTTTAAATTTGAGTTCACTCAAATGAATTTTGTAAGGGGGCCCATCTCCAGTTCTCCCTAAGTCCCCTCCCATGTTGTCCTCTATGCCCAGTGATTGTATAAATCCCTAAAGTCAGGAAAAGACTATCTCATCAGCATGGATTTTTCTCAGATTGGCCCTGCTCTGCTGGCTTTTTCCCTACAGTTGTCTCTGTAGCTTCCCTTAGTCTCAGTTTTCCCATATGCAAACGAAAGAGATTTGTTCTCCTGCTCCTCTCTAAGAAGGTTGTGAAGATAAATGGCATCACAGGCTAGATCAATTCAACTCAAGCCCAGTGAAATATTGCACTGGGAAGCTTCATTCAAACTATTCTCCTCCAGTCTGTCAAGCATCGCTATCAAGACAGCTGGAGGAAGAATTTCAGATGGGGGGCTGGGCAAAGGGGTGGCAGCCTTTGTATTCATTCATTCCACAAAAGAAAATATATTTGGATTCCAAGAAATGGAGGGAGCATAGCTCCAGGCAAGTGTGCAAGGGGGCCGCCTTGTCACCTTTCCTGAGTGTCCTGGGCCAGAGCAGCCGGTGGAGGACGTGGCACTTGGAACCAGCTCCGCTGCAAAGGCAGACCACAACCAAACCAGTAACTGCTTTTCCAGACGCTGCAAACAGCTTTGCCGGGCTGGAGAGTGTGAGGCAGCTGACAGACCGAGAAGGGCTTGCAGTTTCCAGCGCTCCGACCGGTGTCAGAAATCCTCAGGAGATTGATGGGCCTTTTCCAAAGAGGAGGCCAGAGCACTTCCAGGATGAGAGCCCGGGAGGAGCCGGGCTTTGGAGAACTTGGCACAGAGCTGCCTTTTGCCCCCAGGGACCTGGATCTGAGCGTGGTCCCAGAGTCTTGGCAGGAGGTCGTGTTTCAGTTGGCATCCTCTGCCGCGGTGGAGGAAGCCGACCACGGCCGGACATCCTGTGCCAGTTTGGGAGGGTTGGGAGCGCCTTTCAGAGAAGTCCCAAAACCCTGAGCACACACAGTCACACTGCATTCATTCAGCACACAAGTGCTGCTTCTAAGGTCAGCACCAGATGTGACTTAAAAGTGTACAAAAGGAACACAGATTTCAACAAACAGAATCCTGCCTGGCCTTCAGCTTTAATGCAACAGTCCTCACAGGCCAACGTAGGTGGGTTTAAAATCATTTAAGCCACCTTCCTGATAGAGGGGTCTGACTGCGGAGAACTCAGCCAAGGGCTTGGAGCATTTCCTCCTGTAGTTAGATTCAGTGGAGGACTGGTGGGGCTGAGTCCTCAGTCCGACTGAGCAATGAATTGGGATTTGTTTCCCTGAGCCCAGGGGTGGTGGGGATGGGGTAAGGTTGTGGCAAGGTCCCTGGACTGGAGTCAGACATTCTGTAATTGAGTTCTTCCTAGGATACTAACTAGCACATGACTGCAGGCAGTCAACCTCCTCGCTGTCCGATTCTGAGATTCCTCCAGCTTGAAAATTCGAAATGGGGGTGTTCCAACTATAAGCGAAGATTATATTTTTAATATGAGTGGAGGGTTCCTGATGATTTCCAGTTAAAGGAAAAAGTTTTCTAAATCCATAGACTTTTGATTTCCCTTAAATTATTATGTAAATAGCAGATGTAAAGACAGCTCTAGTTGGAGTCAGGTAGGTAGGAAGAACTGAAATTCATTCAAATGAGCTTAAGAAAAAGGGAGTTTATTGGATCCTGTGAAACCTAAGATGAGGCTGGGTCTTACAGGGGCTGAAGCTGGAAGCTGGAAAGTTATCTGGAATGGAGATGGCCTGTCTGCTTCATTCTCTCTTTCTGTCCATCAGGAGTTTCCTTTGTTTGTCCAGAGTCCCTGTCACTCGTAAATGTCACAAGGCTTTGGCTTGTCATGATACTGATTTCTCCCTCCCTGTACTTTCCCTTAAAACCTCACCACTAGTGAACACAGCCTTGGGTCAGGTGTCCATCCTTGGTCTAATCAGCCTCTGTGGAGAAGGGGAGAGGTGTGGTACCTGTGCACTGGGCGGTTTCTCTAGAGAGGGCTGGGCTGGGAAGGGGCAGGTGCAAAAGCTATCTAGGACAAGAACATCTTGACCACTGCACCACCCTCTACTCTAGAAATTCTCTCTCTATTTGGGTCCGGGGACTCCATATCCCATAACGCTTCTCTTTCTCTGGGGATTACTTCGTCAGCTCCTTTGATCGTCTTTTCTTGCTGTCTAGCCCTTTAGTTTCGATGTTCCCTAAGATCCTGTTCTTGATCATCTTTGCTTTATTAGGTCCTCAATAATCCAGGTCCTCAGTCCAGACTCAAAGAATACAGTGGAGAACAAGACCGCCTCCATCGTCATAGGATTCACAGCCTAAAGAGAAAACAAGTGGTTTCAATCCATCATGACAAGCTCCATGATGGGAAGTGGGGAGAGGGTCTCGAGAGCACCTATCAGGGGACTTAATTCCATCCACCAAGAACTCCCCAAGCATGTTTCCAGCTCCAATTCTCTTTTGACCTGCATTTTTCACTGTACTTATTGGACATCTCCAACTACAAGTTCTGTAGCAGTGTTAGATCTAAAATATCCACAATGGAAACAATTGTTACCCACCTAGAGCTGTTAAGCCTGTATTACTTATAACTATTAACATTGGCACATCCTTCCAGGCTCCAAGGCTGGATACCTGGAAGTCCATTGACATCTCTTTTCTCTGATCATTGAAATCCAACGAGTTGTTAGGTCTTGTCAAGTTGCCCTCAGTGATGTCTGCAGGACCCAGTCTTCCCCTACATCCCCACCACCATTTCTGGTTCAAACACACGTTGTCTCTTCTCCTTGGTGTTGCAATAGTCTCCAGTTGTTCCCCTTGGCTGGATTCTCTCCTCCTCCTTCTCAGTCTATCAACAACACAGCACCCGCAGTGAAGCTTAATTTTTCTGGGGGAAAAAAAGAAACAAACTTTTTTTCCTCTTACTATGTACTCTCAGAACACAGGATGCGTCCCCTGTGGTCACCAAAATGTGTGTGGGGTTTTTCCCATCAACTAATCAATCCTCTAGCCACATCAGCTAGGTGTCCTATAATTTAATTCGACTCTGACACTTCCTGGAGACAGTGTCAGATCCCACAGGTTAGGGCTTGGTCCCACAAGACTGCCCCTTACCTTAAGGGGCCAGACACAAGCCCCAGATTGTGATCTGTGCTTCTGACCGACTGATTATAAATCTCACTACCCCTTCCTTGGGTTCAATTAATTTTCTAGGATGAGTCACAGAACTCAAGGAAACACTTTACTTACATTAACCCATTTATTATAAAGGATTTTACAAAGGATACAGAAGAACAGCCAGATGGAAGAGATGTATGGAGCAAGATATGTGGGAAGGGGCACCGAGCTTCCATGCCCTTTCTGGGGGTGCCACCCTCCAGTCACCTCCACGTGCTCAGCTACCCAGAGCTCTCTGAACCCTGTTCTTTTGGGTTTTTATGGAGGCTTCATTACATAGGCATGGTTGATTAAATCATTGCCCATTAGTTAGTGATCAACTCAACCTTCAGCCCCACTCCCCTCTCTGGAGGTTTATGGGGTGGGACTGAAGGTTCCAACCCTCCAATCACATGGTTGGTTCCCCTGGCAACCAGCCCCCATCCTGAGGCTATCCAAGAGCCTTTCAAGAGTTGCCTCATTAGAACAAAAGATGCTCCTATCACCCAAGAAATTTCAAGGGATTTAGGAGCTCTATGTCGATACTCCTATCACTCAGGAAATGACAAAGGTCTTAGGAGTTCTGTGTCAGAAATCATGGTCAAAGACCAATTATTAGAACAAAGATTTTTCTAGTGCCCCATCTACAAGCGTTTTAGGAGCTATGTGCCAGGAATCAGGGGGAGAGAATAAATGTATATTTCTTATTATATCACAATATCAAATTTTGCTTTTCTGTTTTTACTTATGTCTTAGTCCGTCCAGGCTGCTATACCAAAATACTATAAACCAGGTGGCTCATAAACAGCAGAGAGGATGTGCCAGTATTAACAGGTAGAAGCGCTATTGGATTTATTTCTCACGGTTTTGGAGGACGGGCGGTCTAAGATAAAGACAGTAGCAGATTTGGTGTCTGGTGAAGGCCCACTTCCTGGCTCCTTGCCTTCTTGCTGTGTCCTTACATGGTGGAAGGGAGTAACCAGCTCTTGGGGGCCTCTGTTGTAAGGGCACTGATCCCAATCATGACCCCTTGTGGTCTAATCACCTCCCAAAGGCCCCGCCTCCTAATACCATCACTTGGGGAGTGAAGACTTCAACACAGGAATTTGGAGGAAGACACAAATACTCAGACCATTGCAATCTAACTCTTACTCAGCTTCTAAAATCTGAAATCTTAGTATTTGCTATTTGTTTTCACTTCTCCCTTAAAAAACAAAATAGAACAGTAGAGATAATGTTAATTTTTCCATTTAGATAACCAGTCACCCCAACCCCATTTGTTTACAGCGTGTGCTTTCCCCAGTGTTTGCCACCTTTTGGGGCTCCATTTGTGCGTTGGGGTATCTTTGGCCCCTCTATTTGATTTTATTGGTGTGCTGCTTTCTTCTGTGCCAATACCATACTTCATTAATATTTTGTTTTCTACAAAGTCTTAATATCTGGTGAAGCAAGCCCTCTGCTATTTTATTATACAATTGCCTTGGCTATTCTTGTTTCTGTGTGCATGTCAGAGAGTGTGTGTGTGTATGTGTGTGGAGCGTGAATGTTTCCTCAATTTTGGAGCAAGTTATGCACAACTTGGAAGATGGAGCGTACATGACAGAGCTGTGACATTTCAAAATATCAACCAGATGATAAATTCTGACCTGCACATTGTTCCTGTGCTTCATTAGCCAAAAAATACCTTTTACTTATGTGGCAATTTATAATTTCTCAGACCCAGTAGAGTGGTAAGAGGCAGCATTATTGCCACCATTTAATTATTTCTTAATTTTATGTTAAAAGTTTTGTATTTTAATCAAAGCTATATGTATGCATAGATTAAAGAATCAGATCCGTTTACAAGCTTTGATATGAAAAACAGCAGCCCCCTACCTTTCCCTCCATTTCTTCCTTCCCAGGGGCAACCATTTCAGCTCTGATTATTTTGGTAATTACAGTCACACACCATATAATGAAGTTTTGGTCAATGACAAGCCACACATGTTATGGTGGTCCCATAAGATTATGAAACTATATTTTGTTGTGCCTTTTCTATGTTTAGATACACGAAGACTTACCATTGTATTACATTTGCCTACAGTATTCAGTACAGTGACATGCTGTACAGGTTTGTAGCCTGGGAGCGATAGGCTGTAACACGTAGCCTTGGCGTAGTAAGCTGTGCCATCTAGGTTTGTGTTAGTACACTCTATAATATTCACAAGTAACAAAATCGTCTAACCACGCATTTCTCAGAATGTATTCCTATTGTTAAGCAACCCTTGACTGTATTTCCATGTCTCTGAATAGTATGTTGAAACTTGCCTTGCTGCCTGTTAATTTTTCAATTGTAAGCTTTAAGCTTTACATTTTTTTAATTAATTTTTTTTTTGGTGGAATCTCTCTCTGTCACCAAGGCTGGAGTGCAGTGGTGCAAACTCGGTTCACTGCAACCTCCACCTCCCAGGCTCAAGCGATTCTCATGCCTCAGCCTACTGAGTAGCTGGGACTACAGATGTGTACCACCACATCCAACTAATTTTTGTATTTTTAGTTGAGATGGGGCTTCACCATGTTGGCTAGGCTGGTCTCGAACTCCTGATCTCAAGTGATCCACCCGCCTTGGCCTTCCAAAACTCTGGGATTACAGGCATGAGCCACCCAGCCTGGCTAGCTTTGAGCTTTAAATATTAGTCTACTCTGGATTTCTCTGCCCCTCTGACTCATGGGCACCCTTCCCTTTCTCCATCCTGGCAATCTGGTTATGTCATAATTTTGGTTAGATCAAGCTTTGGGGTTAACATGAACATGACTGCATAAAAGCCCTGTTTACAGCCAAACCATGTAGTGAACCACGATGACTTCTCTTTTTCCACACAATTTTTTGTTCCTCCTGGAAGTAACGATTACCTTGCTTTTTTGTTTGCTTGGTTCCTGTTTAGCTTACACATATCTAATCCAATCTCAAAGCCTTCATCAATTGTCTAATTCTTCCCTTTGCAATTATCTGGTGACAATTTCATCTTCTAGGACGTCTCCCCTGGAGATTTCTGATGTACTCCAACATGGACCGGAAGTCTCTATGCTGGGTGCACAGCTGTCACCCTGGGCCTTTCCTCCACCAGCAAAGCTCTTTCATGTTGGATCTTTGTGTCATGGTTGTGTTACCTTCCGGTTTTGGGGACACTTGTCCTCAAGGAGCTTCCAGGAAAGGGATGCATGGGAGGGAAATATTTTGAGACCTTCTATGTCTAGAAATATCTTCCTTCCCTTTTCTTGATTGATTGGAACTTTAGAGGATTGTGGAGTCCCAGACTGGAAGGATTTAAGCTTCAGAATTTTGAAGGTTTTAACCAACATCTTCAAGCTTCCAATAGCGTGATTGAAAAGTCCAAGGCCTTTCTGAACTTTGAAAGCTTGTAGAATTTTTTTTCTTTGCAGAACACTTAAAATTGTAAAAGCATTCTAAAAACAATGTTTTTAAATTTAAATGTTCTAAAACTTTATCACGTTATTTCATCCATTGTGCTGGGCACTTGATAGGTCCTTAAATCTGTTAACTCAAGTCCTTCCATTTTGGAGGGTTTCCTTATCTTCCTTCCTTTTTTTCTTCCTTCCTTCCTGCAATTCTTCTCCTCTATTTTCACTTCTGTTTCTTCCTGGAACTCCTCTAGTTTGTATATTGCAACTCCTGAACTAGTCCTCTAATTTTCTCATCTTGTCTTTTCTATTTTCCATTTCTTTTTCTTTGCCGTCTTTTATCAACTTTGTCTTCGATTCTATTAAATCATTTCTATTATGATTATTTTTAATTCTCAAGCGTCCTGTTTTTTTCTCTGGATGTTCTTTTTCATGATAACCTCTCCTCACCCTACAGTTGCAACATCTTCTCTTATGTCTCTGAGGATATTAATTGTAGCATTTTTAGAGTTTTCTTCTTCCTGAATTATCTCAGTTTTCTCTAAGTTCAACTGGGCCTCTATTTTTCATATTGGTGGCTTTCCTTCCCTGTCTGAACATCTTTGATTTGTGTCCTTAAAGGGGCCTAAGTAGCTGATTAGAAGATCTGAGTATGTGAGTGGCGACTGTCCTGAGATCATCTGGCTAGGTCATCTTGGACATTTTCAATATCGGCACCTTTAGGTTTTTCCTCCTTGGGCTGATCAAATTGTTTCCTTCCCGTCCTCCTGGGTTCTGGAGAGCTGAGGGTTTCAGCTTCCAGTGCACACACACTCACTAATGCTCTGGTTTTCAGTGGGAGACCCTGCCCCAATTCTGCCTGGTAGTCTCCAATCATGAAACCTCCTGTTTCATCTTCTCCAGAGAAGAAAATTGCAGTCTTCTTTCATAACGGGCAGTCATCTGGCTGTGCAGGTCTGGGAAGTATTTTTGTTTGTTTTGGTTTTTATACTTTAAATTCTGGGATACATGTGCAGAACGTGCAGGTTTGTTACATAGGTGTACATGTGCCATGGTGGTTTGCTGTACTTATCAACCCGTCATCTACATTAGGTATTTCTCCTAATGCTTTCCCTCCCCTAGCCCCCCAAGCCCCAACAGGTCCCCGAGTGTGATGTTTGCCTCCCTGTGTCCATGTGTTCTCATTGTTCAGCTCCTACTTATGAGTGAGAACATGCAGTGTTTGGTTTTCTGTTCCTGTGTTAGTTTGTTGAGAATGATGGTTTCCAGCTTCATCCATGTCCCTGCAAAGGATATGCACTCATCCTTTTTAATGGCTGCATAGTATTCCACGGGATATATGTGTCACATTTTCTTTATCCACTCTATCATTGATGGGTATTTGGGTTGGTTCCAAGTCTTTGCTGTTGTGAACAGTGCTACAATACACATACATGTGCATGTGTCTTTGTAGTAGAATGATTTATAATCTTTTGGGTATATACCCAGTAATGGGATTGCTGGGTCAAATGGTATGTCTAGTTTTAGATCCTTGAGGAATCCCCACACTGTCTTCCACAATGGTTGAACTAATTTACACTCCTACCAACAGTGTAAAGGTGTTCCTATTTCTCCACATCCTCTCCAGCATCTGTTGTTTCCTGACTTTTTAATGATGGCCATTCTAACCGGCGTGAGATGGTATCTCATTGTGGTTTTGAATTGCATTTCTCTAATGACCAGCAATGATGAGCTTTTTTTCATGTTTCTTGGCCACATAAATGTCTTCTTTCGAGAAGTGTCTGTTCATGTCCTTCACCCACTTTTTGATGGGTTTTTTTTTTCTTGTAAATGTGTTCAAGTTCTTTGTAGATTCTGGATATTAGCCCTTTATCAGATGGATAGATTGCAAAAATTCTCTCGCATTCTGTAGGTTGCCTGTTCACCCTGATGATAGTTTCTTTTGCTGTGCAGAAGCTCTTTAGTTTAATTAGATCCCATTTGTCAATTGTGGCTTTTGTTGCAGTTGCTTTTGGTGTTTTAGTCATGAAGTCTTTGCCCATGCCTATATCCTGAGTGTTTACCCCAATGTTTCTTTTAGCCCAATCTTTGCCTTTATTTCCAGAGATGACTGGTCTCACTCTTTCCTGAGTCTCTTGAGAGTTCTATCATTTAATCACATCGCTTCCTGGTTTTCTCCATGTTGGCCTAGAACTTAGTTTTCACATGTCTGCTAAGTTGCCAAGTTAGTCACCGCTGTTTCATCTGCTTTGTAGCTTCCAAAATTTTGTTGCTAGAATTCTGTCCTGTTCTTTCCATCTTTGTTTATAAAGTTAAAACATTGCTGTCATTTAGGATGAAGTGTGATTTAGGGAGGAAGTGAGAGTGGAAGCGTTTATTCAATCTATTATCATTATCTTTAATCCACTGTCTTATTTATTTGTGCTTTCCTATGCATTTAAGGATGGGGTTATCCAATTCCACACACATACACATACACAAAACCAAAACTCCACACTTTCGAAATTTTTATAACAGTTTTAAAAATTATAGATTATTTTGGGGAGAAATGGAATTTTTCACAATTTTAAATCTTTGCATCTATAAATAGGACACATCTCTCCATTTATTCAAGTTATTGTTTGTGATCAATAGGAATTTGTATGGTAGATTCTTTGCAAGGTTGGTCACAGTACCCGTCCTCATCCTAGGATGCACACCCCTTTGCACTGTTACTTAGTCACTCGTCCATCCCTTGAATCTGGTCTGGCCTTCAGGCTTGCTTTGATTAGGACACTGCAGTGGAAATGTTATTGTGTATCTGTCTTAGTCCGTTTGTGCTGCTATAGCAAAATATCTGACACTGGGCAATTGACAAAAACCAGATATTTATTTCCCATCCTTCTGGAGGCTGAGAAGTCCAAGGTCAAGGTGCCCAGCAGGTTCCATGTCTGGTGAGGGCTGCTCCTTGCTTTCAAGATGGCACCTTGTTTCTGCACCCTGTGGAGGGGACCAACACTGTGTCACATGGTGGAAAGAAGGAAGGGGCAAACTCATACCCTTAATCCCTTTATAAGGCACTAATCCATTCATGAGGGCAGAGCCTTGGTGTTCTAATCACCCTTTAAAGGCCCCAAGACTTGGCTGGGCAAGGTGGCTCATGCCAGTAATCCCAGCACTTTGGGAGGCCAAGGTGGGCAGATCACTTTAGCCCAGGAGTTCGAGACCAGCCTGGCCAACATGGTGAAACTCCATCTGTACTAAAAATACAAAAATTAGCCGGGCATGTTGGCATGCACCTGTAATCCCAGGTATTTGGGAGGCTGAGGCAGGAGAATCACTTGAACCTGGAATGCGGAGGTTGCAGTGAGCTGAGATTGTGCCACTGCACTCCAGCCTGGGTGACAGAGCGAAACTTCATCTCAAAGAAAAAGAAAGAAAAGCCCCATGAAGTCCCCGTGTCTGAATACATCCCCCCCGCCTTTTTTTTTTTTTTTTTTTTTGAGACAGAGTCTCACTCTGTCACCCAGGCTGGAGTGCAGTGGGATTACAGGCGTGAGCCACTGCACCAGGCCTGAAAACATCTTAATAGGGTTGCATCGAAGATTAAGTTTCAGCATGAGTTTTGGAGGGGACACAAACATTCAAACCATGGCCTTACCCAGGATGCCTTGCAGCTTCTGCTTTTGCCTCTTGGAACTCTTCCATTGCTACATGGTTGCAGAAGGCGACCCAGCCAACAGTCAGTACCGGCAACCAGATACATGAGTGACACCATCTTAGGTCATACAGCCCATCGAGACAATAGGTAACTGCAGCTGCATGAGTAAGCCTTGGTGACACCAGCAAAAAAACCACCCCAGCTAAGCCTGGACCAGATTGCTGACCTGCAAGAACATGAGCAAATAAAATGGTTGTTGTTTTAGGCTGCAAAGTTTTAGGGTGGTTTGTTCCATAGCAATGGATAACTGCTGAGATGTGCACATTTCTTTGTGAGCCACTTGCACATATTTCCCTTGTCAAATGTAGTTCTATTTTCCTTCTAAATTTGATTGCTCTAATGAATGGGTTCTTTTTCTCTACTACATTTTGTAATTGCCAATGACTGATTTGTAGAAGTGCACTAATTTTTATATTATTCTTCTATATAGCAAGTTTCCTGAACGAAATTTCTTATTTTTATACTTTGATAGATTTTATCGTGTTAACAAATTCCCTGCAATTCCTAGTTTGCCAAGACTTCTTTTTATTTATTATGAATTTTAAAAATCAAAGAATATTTGATGTTTATTTAATGGTTTTCCTGCATTCAAATGAGCATAATAATTAGCTAATATGGTGTAATTCATTAAAAGATTTTCTGATGATAAGTCAGCCTTACATTCCTGGATTAAAGCCTATTTGGTTATGTTATATTTTTCTTTATACACTGATATATTCAATTCATTACTCAGTTAATTCAGAACTATTGTGTCCGAGTCCATACATGAGCCTGATCTTTGCTTTTTGTTCTATCGTCCTTGCTTTTGGAATGAAGGTCATATTAACCTCATATGATGAATTAGTTGGTTTTCTTACTTTTTCAATGCCCTTAAAGAGCTTATATACAACAGTAATAATGTATTTCTCCAAGTTTAATAAAATTTATGTAAAACGACTTGGGCTTGTCATTGTCTTCTCCTCATTCTCCTCCTTCTTTTATATTTTGAAATAATTTTTAGACTAATGGAAAAATTGCAAAATGTTGCAGAGAATTCCCATAGACTCTTCACCCAAGCTGAGTCAGAATTTATTCATGGAACACTAGAGTCCCACGACACTACCCGAGGGAGTAAGCCTCCAGCCAGTTCCTTTAAGGAGCTCATTTCCTCCATCCTCAGGAGTCTTTAGATCCTCCTAATCCCACCCAACATTTTTAGAGACTTTGACTTCATGACTGCTTGTACTAACGTGCAAGTAACTGGTAAAACAAACAAACAAAAAAGCCCAGTACGTTACTGAGTGTTCCCTGAGCAGCTTCCATGGTCCCGATACTACTGGGCTCTGTGTTGGCTGCAGTGAGGACCAGATACAGTGCCCAACTTCAAGGAACCTGCCATCTTCCTCTTGGAAGGCAGATCTGCACTCAGTGATAATACGAGGTGGAGTTCAAACTCTGTTACCTGAAAAGAGCAGATCAGTGCTAATATGATCAGGGACGACAATTCTCAAAGCTGTTGGGAAGCTTTCATGGAACAGGGGGTTATTGGTGGGAGAAAGGGTGGGCCCATGAGGCAGGGGAGTGGAGAAAGACTCAGGTCTGTGGCAGGCAGGTGGGATCCCAGAGGAAAGTGTGGATATGTCAGAGGACAGAGTGCCAGGGTAGGATGTGTGTGTGTGCTGCGGGGGTAGGGGAGCGGGGATGGAGAGGATGATGAAATGGAGCGAGTGACAGCAATGAACACAAACTTTCCTGCTGCACAGTTTTGCCCAGGGCCAGCCCTGGGCCTGTGAGCCATCTGGCAGGACCTGCAATTCTACACGCATAAAATTGTCTACTTTGCCTTCCCTTCCCTTCTCTCCCTTACTACCACCCATGGGTGTGTGTGTCATTGCAAGATGCAATTTACAAAATCAGAGGATTCTCTCTGACCTCACCCTGTTCCGCCCTCCTGGTGGCCTTGTGATTTCACGGGTGACATGTTTGGAAAGCCCACGCAGTGCTGAGAGATGGCAGAGCCTTCAGAGCCGGAAACCCACAAGGGTTATGGATTCTTTTCCCTCTCTCTCCCCAGCCTCAATTCGTCTCAGCAAGCATGTTATTGAGCACTGAGTGGGTGTGAGGTACTAGCCAGGTGTTGGAAGGAGACAATGAGGAAGAAAGGGTTGAATAAGAAGTGAATAAGAAGATGAACACGATCTGATCCCTGTCCTCAATGTTCTCCTGGCTTCTTTTTTTTGAGATGGAGTCTCACTCTGTCACCCAAGCTGGAGTGCAATGGCATGATCTTGGCTCACTGCAACCTCCACCTCCCGGGTTCAAGCAATTCTCTAGCCTCAGCCTTCCCAGGAGGTGGGACTACAGGCACCCGCCACCATGCCTGGCTAATTTTTGTATTTTTAGCAGAGATAGGGTTTTACCATATTGGCCAGGCTGATCTCAAACTCCTGACCTCAAGTGATCCACCCGCCTCAGCCTCCCAAAGTTCTGGGATTACAGGTGTGAGCCATCCCCACCTCCCCAGCCTGGCCTTTTTGAAGAAAGGCGTCATGTGCGTAGGGCACTTTCCAGTTATAAAGCACTTCCTTTTTGAACTTCACAATATTCCTCTGAAGGAGGCAGGGAAGGTTTTACTGATCCCATTTTACAGGTGAGGAAAGCAAGCAATATATTCAAGGTCATGTTGCTGGCAAGCAGGAGGCTCAGGGAAGAACTGGAGCTTCGAGTTCAGAACAGAGGGTTACCGTGTCCCAGGCAGGAAGAACTGTTCAGATTGCAGCCTCCGAGGCTGTCCTCAATCCACCATGTCAATCTGGTAGAAAACTGCACTCCTTCTTCCATCGCACAATCGGCTTTGGGTGTTTCTTAGAGAAAGAAATTGAAAAGGCCAAAAAATGAGATATATAAATAAGGGGTTAATAAATAAGGGTTATAAGCACTAGGAAAATGACCATGTGCCTCTTTCTCTCTCTTTTTTCTCTTCGACTTTGTACTTCCCCCAGTTTTTCCACATCCAGCATTTCCTGCAAGTCCTACAACCTGTGAGATAATAGCCAACATTTATTGAGCTCCTACTCTTTGGCAGCCACTGTTCAGCCTTCCTCACTCGTAATACTTCAATTCATCTTCAACGACCCCCCATGAGGAAGGCGCTTTATTGTCCCCATTTTGTAGTTGAGGAAACAGGTAAGTTGTGCCACTTGCCCAAGGTCACACAGCTATTCAGTAGGGGAATCCGAATTTGAAACCCAGGTGGTCTTCCCTGGAGCCCAAGCCTGCAGCCCCATGTTGGAAAGGGAGGTAGCCCCTACTCAGGGCAAGGTGAAAGGACTTGCTCGAGGCCCCATTATTAGTTAGCTCCAAACTGGGACTTCGCCTGGTCTTTATGGGCGGAGTTCCTTTCCTTTCCTCCACACTACACCATGGCCAGAGGGAGAGGGTGTGGTGTGCCTGCAGCAGGCAGGCTCTTGCTCCAGCTTCGTGGGATGGGGAAGGCAGCTGGCTGGGAAGCATCATGAGGAACAACGCAAAGTGGGTGTAGGGAGAGGGAGGGAAAGCAAATTGAACAGGTGCCCACAGGCCTGATGCTGCTGTGGTGGGCTCTGCTAACACAGCTGGGTGATCGGGGACCATCTGACTCCAACAGCTGTTATACTGGTTGTTGTGCGATTGTCTTGTGATTGTGGTATTGCTGCTGTGTAGCCCGGCTGGACAACTCATGCTTCAGCTTCATGCAAACTCTAGAATCAATAAAATAAACTGGCATGTTTGTGCAGGAGAAATAGAGATTTCTTCCTGAATACATTTTAGATTTATAGAAAATCTTCCCAAAGAAAAACTTCTCACTCCTTTTTTTTTTTTAAGAAAGGGTCTTGTTCTACCACCCAAGCTGGAATGCACTGGTGCAATCATAGCTCATTGCAGCCTTGATTTCCCAGACTCAAACGATCCTCCTGCCTCAGCCTCCCCAATAGCTGGGACTACAGATGCCTGCCACCACACCCAGCTAATTTATTTTATATTTGTAGAGATGGGGTCTAGATATATTGTCCAGGATTGTCTTGAACTCCTGAGCTCAAGTGATTCTCCCACCTTGGCCTCCCAAAATGCTGGGATTAAGGGCATGAGCCAGCACACCAGCCTCTACTAATTTTGAATTGTTAATTTTATCTGAAAGATAGAGAGCTTGGAGGGACAGAGAGAAGAAACAAGATGCCAGGATCCTGTTGCTATTGAACACCAAGTCTTCTGATTCCAGCATATGTCAGACAGAATGAGGCTTGTTCCATGGAGGAAAACCCCTACATTTTCCAGATGAGGAGAAGCATGGAGCAGTTTATTCACTAGACCTAATGTTAAGTTGCCCATGAGACCAGGGCAAACAAACAAACAAACAAAAAGTGATTAAACTACCAGAGCATTTTCACTGGTACAAGAAAACCTGGCTTTTGGCAATAGATATGGTCCTGAAAAGCTATGAGCAAGCTCAATCTTGGGGAAAAAAAGCATTTTAAATGTATGAAGGAATCTTGATGGTATGGTTAGGCTTTGTGTCCCCACCCAAATCTCATCTTGAATTATAATCCCCATAATCCCCACGTGCCAAGGGAGAGACCAGGTGCAGGTAATTGAATCATGGGGGCTGTTTCCCCCATGCTGTTCTCATGATGGTGAGTGAGTTCTCACAAGATCTGATGGTTTTATAAGGGTTCGGTAGTTCTTCCTGCATTCATTCTCCTTCCTGCCACCTTGTGAAGAAGGTACCTGCTTCCCCTTTGCCTTCCACCATGATTGTAAGTACCCCAAGGTCTCCCCAGCCATGCAGAACTGTGAGTAAATTAAACCTCTTTCCTTTATAAATGACCCAGTTTCAGGCAGTTCTTTACAGTAGTGTGAAAACGAACGAATACACTTGATTTCTAAAGGGATCCTGCAGACAAATGATTTGCAGGGGAGCTCTCTGTAACGAATACTTTGTAAAGCAAAGTTTCTGTGTGTGTGTGTGTGTGTGTGTGTGTATTTTCTTCAACTAGGGCCCCTGTCTTTTAATCAGTCCTCAGAACATTTTCGAGGTGAGTAATTTGTCTTCAGTATTTCTCCTCTGTCATAATGTCCTGACTTTCACTCTATGCCTGAGTGTCCCTTCTGTCACCTCCTATTTTTCTGTGGGAGGACTGACTGGGATGACTGGGGTGGGGCAGACCAAATCATCAGATAATAACAACCTAAGTATGACCTTGGCCAGGAGCACTTTGATTTTTATGGTGCCTTTTCACAAAATGGAAACTCTTTGAAGATCACTTAATATAAGCTTTTGATTAATTTCTGCCACACACTGCTCCTTGTATTAATATTTTGATTTGTGGGATGTCCTGCCTATGGCCCAAGGTGACTCAGAGAACTTAGCTTCTTCTTTGTGTACTGCTTTTACAAGTTTAACTCTTAGGGAGGCTCTATCTCCAACTTCTTGGATCCTGTAGTGGATTGAATGGTGGCCCATGAAGATAGGTCTACCCAGAACCTGTAACTGACTCTATTTGGGAAAAGGTCTTTGCAGATATAATTAAGGTAAATGGATCTCGAGAGGAGATCATCCTGGATTGGGATAGGCCTGAAGTCCAATGACAAGCGTCCTTAGAAGAGGAGAGAAGGGGAAAAGACAGAGGGGAGAGGCAATGTGAGGATGGAGGCAGGGCTTAGAAATGCATCTGAAGCCAAAGAGTCAAGGAAGACTTAAGATAGGAACTGGAATACTGAGTGCCCAGAGCATGTGTGAGCCTCTGCTCAATAATCTATAACATTAACACATTGAAGCAAATTAAGTGTCAGAAGAGGAGTGGTCTTTCTGGAGTTTAGAGAGAGGAGCCTAAGAGTCAATCTCTTCAGGTGTCACCAAAAATCTGCAGACAAATGGGTGCCTAGGTTGGCGGACATGCTCAGTCTGATCTTGAAGACTTATCTTTAGAATGGCTAAATGAAAGACAGGAAAAAGAAAAATGATCACAGAACAAGTACAGTCCTCAGAGTTCAAGGCATCACAACTTTAAAGATGCAATGGTGAGACAATAGGCATGGCCAGGAGTTGTCATTCTAGACTGGGTTACACTGTCTTATGTTCAAACATTCCAGGATGTGACAGGCATGGTGCTAGGCGTGCAAGATTCAGAGAATAAGGCAGTATCTGCACTAATATGGTTTATGGCTATTAAGGGAGCAAAAAACGGGGCCCTCACAATTCACCAAATCATTTTTTCATTCAACAAGTGTTTATGAAGCTTACTGTATGTGCACCAATCAGTACACTTAACATACATCAACATAGATGAAAAACATCTATGTTTTTCTAGCTTACTGTATGTGCACTGTCCAGGATACTTAACATGAACAACATAGATGAAAAAACATGCACTGTGGTTTTATACTCTAACGGGGAAAAATAGACCATAAGAATAAGCATCATAAATGAGTGATTTACAGAGTATATTTGAAGCTGATAAATGCTCTAAAAATAGAGCATGGTCTCGGTGGGACAAGAAGGGGGTTGTATTTTTTAATGGAATGGTCAGATCAGGCCTCACTGAGACATCACCTCCCAATTAAACGACTTGCAATTGGATCCTTCTCTGCAGATATGATTCAGGGGGAAGCCAGACTAACAGAGTTTAATACACTTCTGTTCACAGTAAATGAACCCAGGTAGAACCCAGCTCTGGGGAAGTGTAAGCTGGCTTTTGCACACGTTGTGTTTGAGATGCGTGTGCACTAGACAAGCGCAATGTCAGCCAGCACCATAACCTTGAGGGAGAACCCCACATCTTCACCTTCATTTCCTCTTTTTCCTGCCCCTCCTTGAGCTGAAGACCCAACTCGTCCTTTCCCTCCTCCAGGACACACACACCTCTAGGAGGAGAAGGAAGATGATAAAGAGGTCAGGGCACAGGTCAGTGTTCCCACCTGTACTTTTTTATTGTGGTATAATACGTATAACATAAATTTTACCATTTTAACAATTTTGAAGTGTACAATTAATGACATAAAGTACATTCACAATGTTGTAAACCACGGTACAATCCATTTCCAGAACTTTTTAAAATCATCCACAAAAAACATTCTATACCCATTAAACAATAACTCTCCATTTCTTTCTTTCCTCAGCCCCTGGAACCACTCATTCTACCTCTGAATTTGACTACTGTAAGTCCCTTATCTAAGTGGGATCATACAGTGTATGTCCTTTTGCATCCGGTTTATTTCACTTAGCGTAATGTCTTCAAGGTTCATTCATGTTTTGTAGCATTTTCAGAATTTCATTCTGTTTAAGGCTGAATAATATACCATTGTATGGACAGACCACATTTAGTTTATCCATTATTCATCCATTGCTGGCCATTTGCATTGCCCACCTGTTCTTTTTGAAGTGTTTCTGGATAACCCATTTTGAATCCAGCGGAGTGGAGAGAAAAAAATAAACTTCAGACCTCTAGGTGGACCGAATGTCCTCCCAACTCACGAGTGACCTAAACCAGCAGGAAGCAGGGGGCATGGGAGTAGTCCTTGGAGGCTACAGGATGAAAGAGAAGGGGCGGACAAAGCTGATTTTCAAAGGGAAGGGAGTGGGTGGGGAAGGGAGGAGGGGAATGAGCAGAGGGCGAGGAAGAAGGCTGTGGGCGGGGCTCTGTGAAAGCAGGCGGGCGAGGAATGAGATGAAATGCCCCCCAGGAAAGTAAGTGGAGAGACTGACAGCTCCTCTCTTGCTCTTGATTAAGGAAAAGAAAGGCAGACGGGAGGAAGAACAGGGAAGGAGGAGGAAATGGAGGGAAAAAGGAACGAGCATGTGTATGGAGGGTGGTGAATGTGGAGGCTGAGGAGGCAGCCAGCCCGCAGGAATTGAGATGTTGATGGACAGCGAGGACCCAGCTGGCTATGGAGTGGGCGGTGCCGGTGCAAAATGAAAACCCAGGGGCCAAGTAAAGTTAAAGGTACTCAAATACAAAGCTTTTTTCCTTCTGTAATCTCTCCCAATTTATGTTTTTTTTTTAACGTTGCTATTGTGATTGTAAGTAATGAAAAAAACATAAATTATTAGCATGAATTTTGCCTTTTATCTTTATATTGTGTCATTGATTGATTGATCGCAGTAAAATGCCCATAACATAAAATTTACCACTTTAACCATTTTCAAGTGTATGGTTTCAAGTGTATGACATTAAGTACTTTCACCTTGTTGGGCACCATCATTCCCCAAGAACTTTTTTCATCTTTCCAAACTGAATCCTCTGTCCCCATTAAGCAGTAACTCCCGAGTCTCCCCTCCACCCCGGCCCTGACTACCACCCTGCGACTTTCTGTCTATGAGTTTGACTTCTCTAGGTACCTCACTCATCCCTCGATGGACACCTGTGTCATTTCCTCCTTTGGCATAAGCAATGCTGGTTTTAAGTGCAAATGTAAAGGCATTTAACTCATCTTTAGAATCACCAAAATTAGGCAATTCATGTTTCATACCCCATATATTCATATGTATTTTATTCTTATCACAATAGGGGAGATGCTGGATAAAACCAACTCAACCGTGTTTATTTCACGTTTTCATACATTCTACCTCTACCTTCAGTTCACTGACAAGTAAGGAAGGACTTACAGGACGAGGAACTTGGGCTGCCTGTCTTTTCCTTTCTTTGGATGTCACCGTTTTCAGTATAAGTGGCTGGCTAACACAGAGAAGCAACATTAGTAAAAAAGGATATGATAGGGTTCCTTGGCCATTTGTGCTTCTTAGAATGTCATTGTCATCTTTCTAAATTGGAAGCAAGCTCTGGTTTGAATGGAAAGCTGGCCTCTCTGGGCTGTCAGTTCCCTGCTCACTCAGTTGTAGACGAGTGAATATGGAATGTGAGCACAGAACTCCTGTAGGCTCACGATGCATGGGAGTCCAGGAGACTCAAAGGGAGGGCCTCGTAAGAGTGTCATGAGAGCAGCACAGTGGGCACAGCAGGCACTATGTGTGAGTGGGGCAGCCAAGGGCAGATGACATGGAGCAGCTCTCCTCTGCTCACCTGCATGCTTCATCGTCGGGACTTCACATATAAAACACAAATCCAAAAATGAGATTATTATTAGGAATTTCAAGGTGGAGTGCGGGGGCTGCCCAGTGTAATCCCAGCACTTTGGGAGGGCGAGGCAGGTGTATCATTTGAGGCCAGGAGTTCGAGACCAGCCTGGCCAAAATGGTGAAACCCTATCTCTACTAAAAATACAAAAATTAGCTGGGTGTGGTGGCAGGTGCCTGTAATCCCAGCTACTAGGGAGGCTGAGGCAGGAGAATCGCTTGAACTTGGGAGGCGGAGGTTACAGTGAGCCAAGACTGTGCCACTGCACTGCAGCCTGGGCAACAGAGAGAGACTGTCTCAAAAAAAAAAAAAAAAAATCAAGACAGCTACAGCAGAGTATTAAAGCAAGTGTAGGGCCCTCCTGAGTGTGGGGCGGGGTAGGGGGGTGCTTGTGTGACCGCACAGCTTTTATGTTAATGTGTTCATGGAGCTGATCCAATAAATGAACTGGGTAAAGGAAAGGAAGCAGAGAAAAGCACAGAGGTTTACCCAGAGTGGCCCTTTTGAGGAGTACCAGGTGGGAACAGCAAAAAAAAAAAGCAGGAAGACCAGCAAAATGAAGAAATGACAGCCCAGAAAACAGTCCGTAGTAAGAATAGTGGGTATGTAATATGTTTCAGAATGCTTTCTTTCTAATATGTGTGTGTGTGTGTGTGTGTATATATATATATATATATATATATATATATATATATAATGTATATATTTTAAGTTCTGATGTCTGAGGATTAAGTTTTAAATTTCTAGAAAATCTGCTTCCATGAGATGCTGTTACAGCTTTGACAGCCCATAAATATGTTTAAAGCTCTAGACAGTTGTAGAGCTCAATACTTGGAGGACATGGGTTGTGTATTCCATTGCTTTTGTATCACTGTTGATACTTGGCTAAAGCACAAGTTAGATTGTTGGTAAATTCTTGTTGAAGGGCTGTGTGTGGTTGGGAGAGGGATTTAAAGTCCAGTGAACCTGAGTTGGGGAGTCCTGCCAGTTCTGCCTACATTTAAGGCTGGTTTTGTCTAGCAGCTCACATAAATATAAACTAGATATCAAAACATTAAGAAGTATGGTTTGCTCTGTGTTATTCCAAAAATTATCTATAATACATTGTTTTTATTAAATATTTTACTGTAAAATACTATCATTGAATGAATAAATCAATGAAATAGAGAGAGGAGATAGAAGCTCTGTCAATGATTAGCGTCTCAGTTTATTAATCTGTTAAGTGTTTTAAACTGTATGGTACATTCTGACAAAATTCTATGATTTGATTAATATTTAGAAATTGAATTAAGATCATCACTGTTTGCTAAGAAGAAATCAGATACATTTATATGAGATGGGAATCCATTGACTACCAGATATTAAACCAAATGAAGGGTGTTTAAAAAACAGAAGAGCAAATGACACTGGAGAGTCAGAAGATGACACATTTATCCATTTAACCAGGAATTACTAAGTGCCTCTGGGTTCAACATTTTAGGTACAGTGTAAGTTAGAGGAGAAGCTACCATTGCTAACCTCAAGTTATTAATTTGGAGACATAAAAATAAAGCTATAGAAAGACATAGTCAGACAACATGTCATCAGGAATAAGATTACAGGAGAGACCTCAAGTGCCCAGAGAAGGAGTGGCCTCCCTGTATAGGGCTCAGGGAGGCATGGCTGAAGGAAGTTGAGTTTGCATAATTACTACTTGTCAATGGTTAGGCCACATGCATCCGCTTCTCATGCTATGAGAAGGATTATGGAGTCTTTTAACCAAACATTCATTCAGCAAAATATTTCCTGGGCACCTACTAAATGCCAGGCACTATGCAAGGTACTGGAGATACAAAAAATGAACAAATGGAATCCTGTCCCCAAATTACTTATATGGTGATTGGTGGTTGGGGCAGGGGATAGTCGAAGTAACCAAGGGCAGTGCAGTGTGGTGGTCTGAGTAGGCAGCCATGCGGTACCTGGCTGTGACCCACTGCAGCTGCCTTTCCTACCAGGTGGTGGCAAGACTTCCTGCTGTGCCTGCATGCAGCCTCAGCTTTCTTCTTGAGACAGCTACCAGACAATCACTACCCATCAATCAGGCTTGGCACAGAAAAATAGAACGTATTTTCTTTTTAGGTAACAAGGGCTATAATAACTCTATACACATCCGCTGTGGGAATTCAGAGTGCTTTCTCATGGAGTTTGGTTGTATTAGTCTGTTCTCACACTGCTAATAAAGGCATCCCCTAGACTGGGTAATTTATAAAAGAAAACGGTTTAATTGACTCACAGTTCCACATGGCTGGGGAGGCCTCACAATCATGATGGAATATGAATGAGAAGAAAAGTCACATCCTACATGGCAGCAGGCAAGAGAGAACATGTTAAGGGGAATTCCCCTTTATAAAACCATCAGATCTCATGGGACTTATTCACTATCAAGAGAACAGCACAGGGAAAAACCCACCCCCATGATTCAATTACCTCCCTGCAGGTCCCTCCCACAATACGTGGGGATTATCACAATTCAAGGTGAGATTTGGGGGGGGGACCTAGAGTCAAATCATATCATTGGGTAAGGAGTCACAGGTGGATGACCAATTAACTGGACCCCAATGGATGGATAGATTTCTGTAGGCCAGAAACTTCCAGGTTTCACTTCCTGTGCTGGTGCTGCTTTACTTACAGCTTGGAGAGAAGGTCACGGTTCCTGGGAAACACAACTTCCTTTTGGTAACCATGGACTCTGCTCATGAGTTCCCAAATAGGGGCCCCAGTGGGAGTAACAGACCCCTGGGAGGACAGGGCCTCCAGGTGTGGAAATGGAGCTGGGCCAGCCTTTTGGAGAAAGTCCAGGTCATTGGCCCAGCCTCTGGGTTTTCTTTGGCTGAAAGAAGAAGTTGCAGCCTCTTTGAGTGGCTGGTGCCAGGCAGGGCAGGCACATGAGCTCACGGTGTTCCATGAGTCCTGGCGCTAGAGACTAGGGTGGAAGGAGGTGGATGGCTGGGGTGGCTGCAATGGCTCCAGGTTTGCAGCACACAGGGCATCAGGCCAAAGAGACAGGAAATATTCTGGGCTTTCAGACATTGTGTCATATGATTGTTTATTTGGGAAGAGGAAGCCACCCAGGGAGCACTGGTGCCCATCAACCCTTCTTGAGAGAAATCCACTGGGCGCATGTGCCACCCTACTCACCCACACATGCCTATGGCACAGACACACATAGGAGCACGTGTCCTCATCCCTTGCCCCACCGCCCCTCCACTCCTTGCACACAGATGAGGCAAGCTCATCATACTCCAAGAGGAGCAACATAGCTCCAGAGCTCTGCCCTCTACAACTCCGCCAGGTGCTACAATGGGGACCTAGCTCCCCTATCGCTCTTGGGCAAGTCTCTGAGTTCCAGAACCTCAGTTTCTTCATCTGTAAAATGAACCTTCCATATAAGGAACCAACCTTCCATATGAGGAACCAGATGGAGAAGAGCTGGAGGAACAGAATAACATCTGCAGCCACACGATGAGAAATTTCGGTGCTCCTAACAATAACTCAGGCATGAGAGTGAGTCACCCCAGGTTCCTTCCCTCCTCTCCACACTCAGTCATTCTCTGAGGCCTGCTGACCCCCTCCTCCAGGTCTCTAGCAATCATCACCTCCTCTCTGGCCCTCACTGCCACCGTGAGTCAGACTCACGGTACTTTTGCCTGAGCCACTGCAGTGGCCTTCTCACATCTCTCTGCCTCGTGCACCCAGCTCCCATCTGCCCTCAAGCTGCCAACGGTGTCATCAGTGGAATGGATGGCTCTGGTTGGATGCTTTCACTTCCCAAACCCCTCAGGTCTCCTCCTTGCCTACAGATTGAAACTCTAAACTTCAAATTCCTCTCGGATCTGAACTCACCTACATTTCCAGTTGTATTTTCTATTTCCCCACATGCTATCACCACACTAGGTCGCTGTTTCTTGAACTAACTTTGCAAATCCTTACGTTTGTGCATTTGTCTGTTCTATTTCTTTATTCCGAGGTGTGCTTTTGTTCAATATTCATCACGTCTACATCACAATTCAGAAAAATAGAGCAAGTTCCTTACCTCAAGCAACACTCTACATAAATTCCAAGTTAATTCCAGATTTAAATGTGGAAAAACAGATGAAATCATAAACACATTGGAAGAAAATATGGGTGAGTATTAATATACCTTGGGGCAAGGTCTAATATGACACCAGTCACAGAGTGGATGACATCTCCACCAAGCTTCAAGAGATGAATAACTTAACCAAGGGAAGTTTAAAATGCTTGTGCATGAAAAGGAATCTTAATAGAAATGCATGGAACAAGGTTTGAGATGCAGTCAATAAATTGTGAAAAGCAGTTATCTCTAGGGAGAAGAGGAAAATTCTTGTGTGTTATGGGTGTGAAAGGGAATTTACTTCTTTTTTTTTTTCTTGGAACAGGAGTCTTCACTCTGTCGCCTAGGTTGGAGTGCAGCGGGACGATCTTGGCTCACTGCAACCTCTGCCTCCCGGGTTAAAGTGATTCTCCTGCTGCGGCCTCAGGAGCAGATGGGATTACAGGCACATGCCACCATGCCTGGATAATATTTGTATTTTTAGTAGAGACAGGGTTTCACCATGTTGCCCAGGCTGGTCTCAAACTCCTGACCTCAGGTGATCCACCCACCTCAGCCTCCCAAAGTGCTGGGATTACAGGTGTGAGCCACCACACTCAGCCAGAAGTTAATTCTCTTAACCTGAAATACTTGTGTATTATTAGAAATTAATAGAGATGACACATTCGTTGTGTAATTTAGAATATTAGAGACATCAATAAGAACAAAATATAAAAGCTAATGGCAAAATGGTAAAAATAGTTGTAACATATGTGACAGTTATAGGGTTAATATCCTCACTATGTGAAGAGCTCTTACAAGTAGAAAAAAGAGGAACAACCTATTAGAAAATGGGCAAAGGGCACAAGCAAGCAATTACAAAAAAAAGAAAAAAAATATTAATGGCCAGAAAGCTTATTAAAAATATCAGGCTCATTAATGATTTTAAAATGTGAATTAAGACAAGAAGTTTGTCAAAAACATCTGTCAACATTTGGCTGTCACCCATACCCTAAATAGACTCTATGTCACTGGTCAGGCTGTCCTCTGGGGGTGGCATTTGATATTTCCTCTGATGATTTTTGAGACCACTGTTCCACAACGCCTATGAGTCTTTCTCTTCAGTGTCCTCTTTTGCCTCCAAATGATGTGGTGCTGGCGTGTTTTTCCAGGTCACTCTTACACCATGCTGTACCAAGGATGGACATTCCTTCTCACTCTACCCATGGGATCCTGGCCCATCCTTCTCATTGAGTCTGTAGAAAGCAGGGTGTATTCGTTTTCTAGGGCTGCTGCAACAAATTACTACCCACTTGGTGTCTAAACAGAACAAAGCTTTGTTCTCTCACAATCCTGGAGGCCAAAAGTTCAAATTCAAGGTGTCAGCAGGACCAATTCCTTCTGGAGGCTCTGAGTGAGAATCTGTTCCATGCTTTTGTTCCAGCTTCTGTTGATTGCCAGCAATCCTTGGTGATCCTTGGCGTGTAGACGTATCACTCCAATAGCTGCCTCTGTCTTCACATGGCATGTCCCCTGTGTGTCTCTGTGTTTCCAAATTTTCTTCTCCTTATAAGAATATCACTGTTTGGATGTAGGCACACCACCCCCATCCTGCATAACCTTACCTTAACTTGATACATCTATAAAGACCAAATATTTCCAAATAAGTTCATATTCACAGGTTGCAGGTGGATATGAGTTTTGGGAAAACACTGTTCAATCCAGTACATAGGGGTCTTGGTCAACATGAAAAGAGACCACATTCTAGAAATACAGTGATTACAGCCTAAAGAGCTTAACAGAAGACATAGGTAGAAGATGTGTGGTTTTATATTATTCTACATAATTCCAAATCGTAAATTTAACATGAACAGAGGTTAAACCATTGGTAACCTCTTCCTGCATACTCTGGCTAAGACTTGCATTTGAGGTCCTCATCTGCAAAGCACAGTCACCTTTGAGAGTCATCAGAAGCCAGTATTCGTGGACTGCTGGATGTATGATGCAGCATCATGAGTAATTGGTAGTTGGGAACTGCAGAGGCAAGGAAAGCTATATTGTTTCAATACAAACAGGTTCTAAAGAGCCACGACATGATAGGAAGTTACTGAAGAATAGTGCATTTGACAACACTAAACATGAAAAAAGGAAAAATGGGTTCTGAACTAGAACAGAAAGAGAAAGTGCCTGGGCATTATAAAGAATCTTTACTGGCTGGGCATGGTGGCTCATGCCTGAAATCCCAATACTTTGGGAGGCTGAGGCGGGTGGATCACCTGATCACCTGAGGTCAGGAGTTTGAGACCAGCCTGGGCAACATGGTGAAACCCCATCTCTACTAAAAATACAAGAATTAGCTGGGCATGGTGGCACATGCCTGTAATCCCAGCTATTTGGGAGGCAGGGGCAGGAGAATCGCTTGAACCCGGGAGGTGGAGGTTGCAGTGAGCCAAGATCACACCATTGCACTCCAGCCTGGGAGACAGAGTGAGACTCTTGTCAAAAAAAAAAAAACTTACTACAAACTGGTGGTATTGACATAAATACATATGTAAATAGATATTTTCTACTCATCATTCTAAATCTTCACTGTTAAATCATGATACTTCATATGAGCCATGAATTTTGTGACACATTTTAAAACCAAATTTTTATATAGGCAGGTACTCTGCAACAAATATTTGCCTGGTTCCCTGTACATCCTGAATAAAAGCAGCCCTCTTTTCCTTCTACACAACCTCTGAGTGTGGCCAGGCCTCTCTGCTGAAAGTTTAATCACACCCTCACCCTTGCACAGCTCTGACCAGGTGCTTGGCTGACCAAGGGCAACCCCATTGGGTCCCTAACTCAGTGATTCTCATTCCTTATTCTCACGGGAGGAGGAGAGAGGGACAATTAGACAATATAAATTCAGGGGAAGGAAGATGAAGGCAAGGAACTAACACGATTGCATTTTGCAGAAGTTGAGATAATTAGCAAATTGTGATCTTCATAGATTTAGACTGAATTTTCTCCATCTCTGAGAATTGTCTTTGGAAGGAGTGTGTTGAAGTGTACATGTGCAGACACTTGGTTCAACAATTACTTGCTGAATATTTGGAAGAATACATAGGCATACCTATAACTCAGACTGCTGGGCAGTCTTGAAGGGAGCTGGACTTACCTGTAGACCCAACCTTCCCTGGCTGGTTTAGCTGTTCAGCTACACCGGGGATGCCAATGGTCACCATTAACATTTGTGTTGGTGACCAGCCAACTACCTCAGAGTGTTTCTTTAGGTGACTCGATGACTGAGGCTTAGGAAATGCATGTTTGAAGGAGGAAGGAGCGGGATCCCAGAGAAGTCCTTTCCTGAGATTTGGGGTTGGTTCTCTCCTGTGGAGAGTCATGTCAAAAGGTAGATGAACTGCCTGTGAGGCAAGAAGGTCTCCTGAAAGCTGGGGAGCCAGGTTAGAAGCAGGGGTGTACCATCAAGTAATCCTGTATGGAGAGTTCAACCCCTGGTTGCTCTTCTCTGGAATATGAGGGAAGTCATATCTCATGCACAGCTTCAAGTTGTCCAGTGTTACATTCTAATTCCCTTGAGCTACTCCAAACTCTTTGTGAAATCTGTTATCTAGTAGAGCCTTTGTAGGCCCTGGTGTGGCAAACAAAAGAACAGGTGTATAGAAGAGGCATGGCCTGTCTCCACTAGCTTCTTCATGGGGGCTCTTGGGGATGCAGCATTTTCTCGAGGGAGATGGTAACTGGAGTATGGGGTGAGGAGCAAAATGGTGAGGTGGGTTATGGCTGAGCTAGGGACAGCAGGATCATGCTGGACACTGAGGAAGAACTTCAGGAGGAACAGAAAGTAGAACTTCCATATCCTTGGTATTTTCTAGGGGAAGCTGGCCCCTGGAAGGGAATGGTGGTTGTATGGTTGGATTACACATGTACTTTAAAAAAAAAACAAAAAAAACAATGATTAATGTTGGTTATAGCTGGTGAGTGATTACAAGTGAGTTTTGATTTTTCTATATTTTCTTTGGTCCTTTTAAAGAAAATATTACTCTGACACTTGTTAAAATGGTAGGGAAATGGTAGACTTTATTCAAGACTATTGCGATAGGAGTGTTACAATGGTGGGGAGAGACTGGGCTCAACAAGGGGAAATGGGGATTTATAGCCAAGGAACAGAGTAAGGGGGTCGATAGATGGAAAATTACTAACAGGAGACATTAAGGGTAGGTGCATTCTTGCTAGACTAACCTAACAGGATTCTTGCTAAAGGCAGGCCAGGGTGATCAGAGAGCAAGGGTCAGGGGGGTTCTCACTAAACTAACTTAGAAGGATTCTTTCTATAACTGCACTTGGCTGGCTGAAGAGAGGGCCCAAGGGTGGGAGCCCAGTGGAAATGAAGCCTCAAAGGAGCCTGCCTCAAGTGCGGTCAAGGCAAAAGTCTTTGTCATCCCATATTGGCTATAAATGTATGGCCACTAAAATGAGAAAGAAAAATCAGTAAAATAAAAAATACTCTCCCAAGAGATATGATAACTGAACGCAATAGGCAATCCTGAATTGAATCCTGACTAGAATTTACTTATTTTTCATTTTTGCTATTGGTGAGACAGTTGGTGAAATCTAAATATAGTTCAGACTAGATAATAGTGTTGTATTGATGGTTAGATCTGGATTTTGGTTATTATGTAAGAACGTCCTCATTGTTAAAAAACATTCACTGAAGAATTTATCAGCAAAGGAACATCATATCTTCAGCCTATGCTCAAAGAGTTTAGAAAAAAATATGTATATACAAAGAAACAGCAGGGTAAAGCAAACATGGGCAAATGTTGGCACATGGAGATTCTGGGTGAAGATATATGACAATTCTTTATATTATCTTTGTAACTTTTCTGTAAATCTGAAATTATTTCAAAATAAAAATTAAAAATAAACTAAGAAAAAATAAAAAAAATCATGCAAACTTAGGGACAGAGTCCAGTGCTACCTTTTCCAGGAAGGCACTACACCAAGTCTGCCTTATGGTAGGTAATACACACCATGATTTCCTTGAATTTCTCTTCTGCTGATTTACTCAAAGCCTCTTCCCTCTTTCTCCTCTAGAGGCAGCATCGCAGGGGAGGATGCTCGTGAACTTCTGAACTCACAAACCTGGATCCAAATGCTGCCCCTGACACTACCCAGCGGTGGGAACATGGTCATTATCACCACTATTGATATCAGATTTTTCATCTATACAATGGTTACAACAAAATATATTGCATACAGTTGTCATGAGAAACATATAGCAATGGAAACTGTAAGTTCTAATCTAGAAAGAGCTCTGTAGATGTTAATTCCCCTCTTTTTTCTTGAATCAGTCTTTCAACATCCTCGGGAAATAGGTGAAAATTTGATCCCAATTCTCAGATAATTTATTTAGAGTTTATCACCATAACTGATATTGACAATTTACAACGTGCTCTACAGTGCTTAATACACAGTAACCCCTTAATGAATGTTGTTCATGGGGCAACACTTGCCCTCGCCTTTTCTCACCTGACCATTCCAGCGTCTCTGTGGAATAGAAAGGGACCTGCTATTATCTCCCTTTTTACAGATTTGGAAATGGAGGCTCTAGAGAGTTGAATGACATGCTTTTTTTCTAGGATATGTGGCTGATAACTGGTAAAGTTTGGCAGTAAATTCTATTAATTATTGCAAAGCAAAGTTTACCATTGCACTTACATCCAAACTAGTACGTTGCAAATAAATCTTACAGCACTCACTGGATCTCCATGCTTAAGCTATTCCATGAGCTAAAGCTATGGAACATCTACTTTGAGCCAGAGAAAAGAGGAGAAACTTTCTGATTTAGAGCCACATTTATATCAGAGTCTATCTACTATTTACTAGACTCTTTACCATGAAAGTCTAATTTACTGCCCACATCCCTCTTTTCTCATCCTAAATGCCCTTGTTATGGCTGTAGCTGCCCTCACCCTCAGAACTACATTTCTATTTCCTGCAGGTGTCTGGGCATTTGCAGGGCTGGGGTCCTCTAGGTGCTCTCTAAATGCATCCGCATGCTTGGCATGAGGCGCAGCCAGACTTATGGCTTAGAAGCGGGGCCATATCAGCTGGGTCAGCAGCATTCCAAGTAACTGAAGACTCTTTAATGAAAGGAAGCAAGACAGGCAACTTAATTTAACAGAGAAACAGACAAACCTAATATGGGAGGGCAGTGGCTGCCAGAGCTGCTGAAAGCGAGATATATTATTTTGTCATTCTGGAAGCTTTAGCAACTTGGAAATCTGATATCCTGAGCCTGAACATACCTTAGGTTCCACGATAGACTATCCTAGATTTACATGTGCATTTGAATAGTTTGGATAAGATGGCTGTCCAAACTGTTCATTTAGTGAAATTTACTTAGTAGGAAAAACCAGATATCTTTGGCAAATTAAACGTGACATAATTGGACACAAACCCTACGTTTCAGATCCCTCTATTCATATTTAGTTTTCCACTCTTACATCCTATTCCAGAGCCCGTTTTCCCTTGTTTTCACTACCCCCAACGTACTATCTTGCAATGTGCGTTTATTACACGAATGAATGAAATGGTTTAAAAAAAAATCCCAATAAGTGATATTAGGAAGAGGCACCAAAGGTTCACAAACTTATTTTTGTGAATTCTGTAAAAAATGTCATCCAGTGTCTTCAGCATTAAAGGACATTACCCCACAGCAGCAGCCCCACTGCCCTTTTATTAATCCGTAGCCAGAATGGGCACTAGGTGGCCGGGATTCGCCATCTCGCCTCTCCTGGGCGCCAGGTGCGGCTCAGATAAGCGCAGCCGGGTAGGAGTTTGAGGACGGCAAACTTTCCCGCTTCTGAGGGAGAAGCCCCGGAGAGGACCCGCTGACGTGCGAGGGTGCAGCCTCCGATGTACTACCAGGGAGGGCGAGGGTTCCTATGTCTGTCTGGAGCGCAGAGGGGTGGACTGCAAAAAGGTAGGAGGCAAAACCAGCTCGAGTTTCCCCGGCCCGTAGCTGGAGGGAACATCTGCCCAAGTGTCGCCTCGCCCGAGAACGCTCACGCCCTCTCCAGGGCTAGGACCCTTCCTCCTACCCTCGCACGGGCCCTTCGTGGCTTCCAGCACCGCTGAGCACTCGGCGTCCCAGCGAGATTCTCCTGCCCGGACAGACTCCGAGGGGGCGGGGCCCGGCCCTCCCCGGGCCCGCCCCTTGGCATTGCTGCGCGGTGATTGGACGCTTCGGAAGGCCGCCTTCCAGGCCGTCCCAGGGAGTGACCCGCGGCCAGCGGCTGCTCCCCGGCGCGCGGGGTGCGGAGTGCGAGGCTTAAGGCCCAGAGGGGTGGGGACTCCCGGCCGCAGCGCCGCCGAATGCGATTGCCCGCTGAGATTCGGCGCCCCGGAGCGCGGCCAGCTTGCGGTTTCAGGTGCCGGCGAGGCGTCTTGCTGCGCTCGCTGGAGTGCCGAGAGCATTTGGGAAACTAACTTCTCGCCCCCACTCCTTGCTCCCGACTTTCGGGTAGAAAAGCAGTTGCCCAGTTGTTTTATTTCCTCCCCCATCGGACTCTGTAAAAATAGCCGTGCGCCGGGGCGGCAGAGCCCATCTCTGCCGCACCGCTGCCCCGGGTCGAGTGTGGACCTAAAAATACCTGGCGGTCCCGAGCCTGCGCTGGGGGTGCGGGCGGGTCCGGCCGGGCCGCAGAGGGCGTCTGGAGACCGGAAAAACGGCGGCCGCCTGGCCCCCCCCCTCGCCTCGGCCGGGGCTGTCCCTTTAAATCCTGGAGGAGGCAGAGAGAAAAAAGGAAAGAAAGAGAAAAGACGCGGAGCCCCGAGCGGTTGGTGGCGGTGCCTGGTCCCCCCACTCCGCCTCCGCGCCGGGCCTTGACCCCCGCCCGCCGCCTCCGCCGGTCCCGGGCGCCCCCCGCCGCGCCGCCCACTCGCCACAGTTACTGTCAAAATAGAAATTAGCGGAGCCGGGCGGGGGCTGCGGCGCAGCAAGTGCATGTGCGGCGGGGCGGGGAGGGGGCGGGCGCGAGCGACAGGCGACCGCAGACATCCGGGCCCTTTAGCCCTGTGCGCCCCCCGAGCCGGCGGCGCGGGCGCGGGGCGCGGGGCGCGGGGCTGACAGCCGCGGCGCGGGAGGCGGGGCGCGGGGAGGGCGGAGGCGCGGCGCGGGGAGGGAGGAGCTGTCCGCTCGCCCGCTGCCGCCGCTCGGCTCCATACCCGCCGGCGCAGCCCCGCCACGAGACTCTGACAGCGGCGCGGCCGGCGAAGCTCGGGCGCGCAGGGACCGGCGGACCCCGGCGGCGAAGGAGGACGCCAGGACCGCCGCCCGGAGCCAAGTGCGGGAGGCGCGCGGGGCCGGCGGCGCGCGGAGGTGAGCGGCTTCGCGCGCCGGGCTCGGGCACCGGCTGCCGGGGTCGCGGTCTCCGCAGCACCTCGGCAGCCCAGGCAGTTCGGGAGGTCGCGGGGCGCCGGGAGGGTGGCTTTGCTTGGGCTGCGCTGGAAAGCGATTGCGGGGGCCGTTGCTAGGAGGCCGGCGGTCCGCGCGCCCTGGGGCGCCGGCGGGAGCAGGGGCGCCCTCCGCGCGGTGGGCAGGAGGCGGGGGGCTGCGGTGGCTATTCAGGGGCTCCGTGCGGCAGCCATGCAACGGAGGAGGCGGGAGGAGGGAGGGAGGGAAGGAGGGAGGGGAGAGCCAGCGGAGAGCGAGCCAGCGAGCGGGCGCCGAGCCTCCTGGCTGGCACCGCGGCCCGGAGCGAAGTGGCGCGCGGGGCTGGAAAGGAACTTCTGCGGGCGCGTGCGGCCCGGGGCTCGGCGGCGCCTCCCGGCCCGAGCGGGGCGGGCCCATCGGCAGCCACAGGTGGTTTCTGCCAAAAGTTTTACCGCACTTCTGCCTGGAAGGCGCGGGAGCGTTTTGGTGAGTGACGTTTTCCTGGGACTTTGGCAGTCGCACTTCGCGCTGTCTTTTCTTGAAAATTGGAAAATGAGCTGGAAAGGCTGGGATCCCGCACCTCGCGATGAGATCTGAGCACCGAGTACAGTCCTTGCCCGAGGTGTCACTCATACGGGACTCAAAGATCCTTGCTGCTGTCAAATCGGGAAGCTGGGGGAAATGGGCGCGCGCACGCACACAGTTCCTCCAACCCTGGGACAAGTGAAGCCGAGCCTGGCCCGGTACCTGTCGCTGCGCGGGGTAGTGCGAGGTCTGTTCCCAGCGACACGCACGGGAACTGCGTGCGTCTTCTCTCAAGGTGTGCACGTCTCTTGCTCCGTTGAAAGCGAATTGTCTCTGGCCGCTGTGCTGCTTCGTTTTTCCGGTTGCTTGTCTGGTTTTACTAGGATGAAGGCCAGGAGGAGCCAAAGAAAAGCGAAGCGGCAGCTCCTGTTATCTTTGCAATCTGCAAAGCTGTGGAGGCTGGTACGCAACCTTTCGCGGCGCGCGTGCAAGGCCGAGGGGAGCTGGGAGTGGGTGGCGTGCGCTGCCTGTTTGGGAAGTCTCTCCGGACCATGCGCAAGGCTAGAGCCGGAGTTTCTGGTGCTTCTAGGACAGAAAGAGGAGTGGGAGTGGGAAGGGAAGACCCCTTAAAAGAAGATATACTGTGCCCAGTCCTGGGAGAGAGGCTCCGAGAAGTCCGGTGGCTTGGCCCTGTTCTTCATTGGCGGGGTTGAGGAATCCAGTGCAGCGAGGTAGAAACACCTCGGTAGGTCGTCCTGGGCGGAAAGAAATCATTATTCCCAGAGCGGGCCCGATACCCGGGTGTTGAAACTAGGTACAAAACTGCGTGAGAGGTGGAAACTCTCAGTCCTTCATTCTCCTTGGTCCGGTGGCTCCCACTCCCTGCCCCCACAAGTACATGAGCAAAAAGCATGCTCTTTGCTTTATAGAAGGTCATAGGATTTTGAAGTTGAAAGAGACCCTAGAGATATTAGGAGCACTCATTTTACAGATGAACAAACTCAGGCCCAAGGAAGGAAAGTGACCTGCTACAGTGGCTAGAGGCCCAGCGAGACTAGAAATGACATCAGCCTTCCAGGCAAGGGTGGAGAGACTTCCCTGGGCAAGGCCTGGTAGGGCTTGAGATCAGAAATGCCACCCCCACACCCCAAGCCCATCATGGCCTCTTTATCTGGTACTTTCTAAATCCATGCTTGCCAGCGAATGTGGTATATTTCCTGTCCCCTGCCCTTGGCTTAAAAAAACCAGGACTGTCACTGCAAAGTCCAGTCTGACACTATCCCAACTTTTCCTGCTCCTTCATTATCCCAAATTCCTCAAACTCCTTTTGTAACACAATGCAGCTTGATTAGCCAAGAAGAATTTGCAGCTTTTTTTCACTGAAACACCCACTTTCCATAGGATGCCAGAACTCTGTTTTCCTGGTAATTAGACTTTACAGATATTTTTGAAAGGGAGCCCAATTTTGGATCAATTACACTTGGACACAAATGCTGTGCTGTTGTGGATACCAAATGAGAAAGATGAGCAATTATCTGGGGGTGTTGGAATAAATGTTGTTATGAGTATTTGACACAGCCATTAAACATCAATGAGTGGGTTTTCAGTAAATGTTTTTTACTCTGTATTTTACTGAGCAAACAAAGTGTCTAAATTAAAAAGAACTACGAGTTGGCCACTTTGATTTTAGCCACTTATTTTGTACCAGTGTGTATGAGTAGGAAGGAATTGAATGATAACCAGAGTGATTGTTATGTGAACTTTTTCCTCCCAAACCATAATACTCTAGAGCGATGCTAGATTTCAGTCTATAATGTCATATACCATCCAGCAGAATTTTATGAAAATAAGCTGGATGTATTGTGTGTCTGTATTAGTCAGAAATGACTTGCAAGAGAGAATATTTTGTAAGTTTGATTGCTTTCAAGGACACGGAGTATCAAGAATTCAAGGCTAGTGCAGAGTTGCTGGGTATAATTCTTCTGCTCTCATGAACAGATAAAAATCAGTGCCCCCCTACTCCACATCTCCTGTGTTTAGGGGTCCTACAGAAGAAATCAGTATCTGATATTCTGATAATAATACAGTGTTATGATGCCTTTCACGTTTTTTGCATGCTAATCTCATCAGCATTCCCACAAGATAGATAGTTCAGCTATTTGTTCATATTACAGAGGGAGAAACTGAGGCAGAGAGACGGGGAGAGTATTATTCCTATAACTTTTCCCACTGAATTAACATTCTCAGCATGCAGCTTGGGCTTCCTGGGCTGACCAGGGTATAAGAGACCCCCTAGTAATATTACCGGCCCTTCACCCCTCTCCAGCAGGGGCGGTGTGAAGGGGTTATGAAGGAGTGGTGGGGTTGTAGTTACAGTTCACTGGAGGCTGTCACCAGGGCATTTTTGTTCCCTGCCCCCACCGAGGGTGGGCAGTTGTCCTCCCTCTCATAGCAGGCTGTGGGAACTTGGGCGCGGAAGGACCAGCTGGCTGAGGCTGGGGCGGGGGTGTGGGATCTGTGCCTGTGTAGGGCTGAAGGAGTCCAGGCTATTTATAACCCCTCCTCCCCTCCTGGGAAGAAGAGACTCAAGGGTCTGGAACCATCTACAGCACTGACTTCTCCCCGGGATGGCTGTGTCCCACTGGAAGAAAACCTATCAACGAACCACACGGAGGGTACCAGAGTGAACCCTGGCCTGTGTGCAGCATCCTGCAGGGCTTCTTGGAGTGCCAGCTGCCCTGGGGAAATTTAGGACACAAGGATTTTCCACACTTGATCTTATCCAAAAGGCTGAGAAACGATGGGTTACAAGGATTTTCTAGAGCCACTGTGTGCACATTTTGTCAGATACTACTCTCCCATTTGCACAAAGTGAGGTGCACCCCAGAAATCTCACAGGACAGAACTCAAGAAGTCATTAATGTGAGGGTAGTTGGCTTTTCTAAATAATGACAACAATGATTCTTATGCAGGAGATTTTGAAAGTGGCAAGTTAGATGTGGTTCCCTCTGACTCCAAGCTGAGTCATTTCTGTGTGGGGCTGGTCGAGGAGGTTTGATGCATGCATTCAAAGCTCTTTGCTTCCTCTCCTGACTCTGCCCCAAATAGGTCCCCGATGGCCCCTCACCCACCCACTCCTCAAACCAACACCAAAGTCCTCCCTCCTTTGTCTGGAGTAAATAGTACCTTCCATGCCATCAGTTACAACTTCATCCCTGAGGCCGAACAGATTTTTTCCCTGGGTTGGTGGAGGGAGGAATGGGGGTGGGGTGGGGTGGAGGAAGCTGGCAAGGCACTGAGCTTGCCTTTCTGTTTAACCCTTTGGTGTGAATTGATCCACCCATCAGAACTGTCTCAGGGGCTCACAGCAGGTTTTACCAGGGGGAGACTTCAGTAGGAGGCTGTGGATGGAGAGGTCAGGGCTGGACAGCTGTGGCTGTGGGTGGCACCTGGCCAGCTTTTCACAGCCCTCATATGCTGGAGCTTTTGAGGGCAGGGCTGGCATGTTGCTTGTCTTCACGTCCTCAGCATCAGCAAGGGCTGGACATGAAAAACGTTTGCTGAATGAATGCTGCGGGCTGGGCATGGGTGGATGGGAGGACAGCAGTTGGATATGCATCTTATTTGCTGTACTCCATGGCACTGTGAAGGGGATGTTGGGAAGGCAAAGTCATAGAAGTAAATAAAAAGAGATGGGGTTCCCATAGGCATTGTGAGAGCCCTGGTGCAAAGTTGATTGGCCCCTTCATACCTCTAACCCCAGTGGATGTTGGGAGCATCCATTCATCAGTTCAACAGGTAGTGATGAAGTCCTTCTGTATAGGCTGTCGTGGCACAATCCAGTCTCACAGAGCAGGCAGAGTGAGTTTTCTTTAGTAAGGCAGACCAGGCCACTCCCTTGTGTAACCAACTGTGGGCATGCGGGATCTGGTCCCTGTCTGCGTCTCTGACCTCCCCTTCACTCCCTGTGCCCACCCTTCTGCCTCATTTTTGTTTCTTAAACACATTGAGGTCATGTGTTTCTGGCTTGCCTGTTCTCTTTGTCTGGAAAGTTCTTCCTTCAGATCTTCCCATAACTGGCTTCTCACTGACACATCACCTGGACTATATTCTTTTTTTTTTTTGAGACGGAGTCTCTCACTCTTGTCACCCAGGCTGATGTCCAGCGGCACGATCTCGGCTCACTGCAACCACCGCCTCCCGGGTTCAAGCAATTCTCCTGCCTCAGCTTCCTGAGTAGCTAGGATTATAGGTGCCCCCCGCCATGGCTGGTTAATTTTTGTACTTTTAGTAGAGATGGGGTTTTACCATGTTGGCCAGGCTGGTCTCGAACTCCTGACCTCAGGTGATCCGCCTGCCTCGGCCTCCCAAAGTGCTGGGATTACAGGCGTCAGCCACCGTGCCTCGCCAATCTTTTTTTTTTTTCTTTTTTAAAGGCTTAATATTATTTTTTGTTTGACAATGCTTCCCGTATAATTTAACATATCAAATAGGCCTGTTTATTAGCTCTCTTTTGGATGCTTCAGGGGCGCTTTTTATTTAATTTTTTTATTTCATAGGTTTTTGGGGAACAGGTGGTATTTGGTCACATGAGTAAGTTCTTTAGTGGTGCTTACTGAGATTTTGGTGCACCCATCACCTGAGCAGCGTACACTGTACCCAATGTGCAGTCTTTTATTGGATATAATCTTGATTCTCCTTTTGTTTATTGTCTGTCTTCCCCGACTAGAGTGTAAGCTCCCTGAGAACAGGCACCTTGTCTGTTTTGCAATCTATTATCTCCTCCTGGGCTATACCTGGGCATATTCATTTACCAACTATGTACTCAGACACTGCTGTGTGCTAGGCACTGTTCTGCTGTGAATATGCCAATTAGTGCTGTTGGGGTATGTGAAGTTGAGTCAGCCCAAGGCCCTGCCTTTCTTGATCTCTTCAGCCTAGAGGCAGAAATGAAGCTTGTTCATATATACTCTCATGTAGGCAGGGAGGGAAGGTAACATTCAAGAGGTATAGCCCAGGAGGGCCATTGTCAAGAGATGTTAGCCCTGATTTGACAAGGGTGGTTGGCTTAGGTAGATGGAGTCTTCTTTCAGATGTTCTGTTGGAAGTCTGGGAGCTCTGGCAGCTGACTCACCTCCAGAGGACTGGAGTTCCTCTAGCTTGACTGGCTACCACCTCTGTCTCTGTTTATTTACTTCTTTGGTGGGCAAGAGCTCCAAGCGTAATGCCATCCTTGGAGAGTCAGGAATGTTGTGTTTTTCCACCCGCTTCATTCATTGGCAGCCTCCTCAGAACAGCTGTGGACAGCTGTCTGCCAGCGTGGATGCAGGGAGGGCTTCTCTTCGGGGCCAGGGGCACACTCAGCCCTGCAGGAGCAGGGAATTCATTGGTGGTTCACACCCTACTGATTTCCAAACCCCACTGAACTGGTGCCTGTAAAAACAGATTCATAAGGAAATTAAAAAACTATTAGCATTCAGTTTACTGCTTATTTTCTGATTATGAAAGCAATAAGACTCATAATAGAAAATTTGGAAAATATGGAAAAGAATAAAACCAAAAACATCCTACAACACCCACATTTTGGTGTATTTCCTTCCAGTTTTTTTTTTTTTTTTTTTTTTCTGGAACCACCAACACACACACATATACACATAAGCACACACATGAAATATAATTGGGAAAAACATTGTTTTCCAAAACTGTTAAAATCCATGCCATCTTTTACTAAACAGAAAGTTTCCTTTCTCTTGAGAGCCTGATACTCATATTGCCACTGTGAATCACTGATACTTAGAAGAAAATGTCAAGTCTCTTCACTAAAGATTTGAGCAGGCTTTGCTTCTGTACTTTGTGTAAGGAAAACAGTTGTCCTTCCCCCCTTCCAACACATTGTGGATGTGCTTAGAAACATGCCTCTCATGCTCACCTGTCTCCATCAGTGTGTTAAGGAGTGTGAGTATATGATGTTGCAAGTTATCCCCTTACTGAGCATTTGATCACATTACTAAGTCATTGTGTTCTTTAGAAACGCACTTGTAATGGATGTGTAGTATTCCTTAAAGTAATATACCATACCTTATTTAACCATGGCAAGAAAAGAATCAGTCCCTATTAAGTAATGTTTTTTTTTTTGACCTAAAAATAAGAGAGCAGGAGGAACTCAAGAAATATGAACCCGCATCATTGGATTCATGTGTTTAGGGCATCACTGTTTGGGGGACGTCTTCACTCCTGCAGGAGCTCAGGACTTTGTTTCCTGCATTGCTCTGTTCCCAGGGCTTAGAGGAGTGTCCAGCACACAGTAGGACTCAGGAACTATTTTGCCCATTGAATAAAATATAGAATTCTTCCTATGGGAGCTGAGACCCTTGTTAAGTTCATGGAGGTCAAGGCTTCTTTTGAAGTGTGTGTTCTGGGGCCTTGGTGGCTTGAAGGGTGAGAGCATCATTGCATCCTGGGAAGAAGAGCATGAATTGGCAGGATAGGACGGTTGACTGTGAAATGATTCTGTGACTTAAGAATTTTGATGGGTTTTTGGAGGAAATGAGGCTTAGGTGAAATCTTGATTTAGGGGGCTAGGAGCACTTAACTCCTTGGAGACAGAAACATGAGGGACCCAGGTGGGAGGGTGGCATGGGTGGAGCCTCACAGAGTCAAGACTGGGACCGGGGGTACAGCCTAAGCCAGGGAATGGCAAGAGATGGGGACTGTTCAAACTGGAACCTCCTCAGGGCCCAGAACCTAGTCCCAGGGGAGGATGGGTCCTTGGGGATTCTGAGGCCCCTCCCTGCCTCCAGGCAGATACCATCCCCATACTGCAGATGGGGAAACTGAGGCTCTAGAAGTTAAGGAATGATGAGCATAGGTTTTGGGGTTGATGAGACCTGATTCCCATAACTTGGTGGCTTTCCTGCATCACTTTGGGCACATCACATAAGCTCTCTTAGTATCAGTTTCCTCACCTATGCAGTGGTGATAATACCAATTTGATAGGGTGGCTGAGAAAATGAGATAAGATAATACATACAGGCACTTAAAATAGCTCTCGACAAAGAGTGAGGGGACCCATACAAAGGAGCCAGTGTTATTTATGTTTTGTAAATTTCTATTCTTAACATGAAGGGAGAGTTGAGAAAAGACAAGATCGATGCCAAAAAATGAAAAACAATTAAGGCTTTGTTGTCTTGCTTCTCATCCCCAAACGACTACCCTATCTCAGGGAATAAAATCCCAGCCTACAGGAATTCGAACTCTTGGGTGTCATGAGCTCACATGCAGGTAGAATTAGCACCACTTGAGGGGTGCTAGGATCCCTCCCTCCTTCCCTACTTCGAACAGAAGGAGAGATGCGCTTGTTAAAATCATGCAGTGGCTTCAGGAGCTGAGTCCAGATGTCACTGCTGGGGGCACACTCCTTACTCAATTAGCACCTGGGCATGGTTTGGTCTTTGTAGTGGATAATGTCTGGCCACACAAAGATGGGGCACAGGCCAGGTCAGTTCTGCTGACTGGGAGCTGACTGGATAAGTAGCATATGACCTGGAGCAGTGCAGCCTAATAGAAATATAGCAAGAGTCATCCATGTAACTTTAAGTTTCCTAGCAGCCACCTTTTTAAAAAGTAAAAAGAAGTAGGTAAAATTAACTTCAATCATATATTTTATTTAACCCAGTATATCCAAGATATTATCATTTCAATATGTAACACTAATCATACTTCAAGTGCTCAGTAGCCCCACAGGGCTAGTGGCTGCCTACCAGCCAATGCAGTCAGCCCAGGACACAGGTTGCGGGGGCCACCCTAGGGGAGGCTGTGGCTATAGGGGGACTCTGCATTGGAAGGAGGAGCAGCAGGGCCTCTAGGTGGGGACACATCAAAAGCAAGCAAACTAGGGAAGCAGCAGAGGGGCCTGAGACAGGACTTTTGTCCTGGCCCACTGATAGGCATATAGTATATTCCCCAGGGAATCATTCCTGTTTTATGGGCCTCAGTTTCCCCATTTGTAGCATGAGGCTATCTTTAACAGCCATTTCAGCTCTGGTGTTCTTTAATTCCTGAAAGAAAGGCACAGAAAGCAAATTTAGTCCCTTCCCAAGTTTGAGGAGGGTGGCAGTAGAGCTTGGAGAGAAAGTGTGGGAAACAGGACCGCTGGCCCTGTGTTTGAAAGGATGTCCTTACAAAGTTCTGTCTGGACCATTTATACAGCAAGTCTCTGAGAATCGACAGTGTTCAGCCATCACCGTGAGTTTTTAAAACAGTGCATTTTGGAGATGGGGCAGGGGCATTAATTGTTACTTTTGAAAGGTGACATGTTTTGATTGTTTCAATTCTGAAGCTTCCTCTGGTTGGTGGGTCATCCCAGATGGCTTTGAATGGCAGCCATAAAAGAGGGGAGGGGCCCCACAGGAAATATTAGAACAAAAAAGGACATTTTTCAGCTCTGTCATAAATGGGCACTTGGCCTGTCAAGAGAGGATGTGGGAAGAGGGAGGAAAAAGCAGCAGGTGTGTTTGGGGGAAAGGGTGTGTCCCCAAATGTATTTTAAGCTCCTGAAGTCAGCAGCACTGGTGTCATTGTACTCTGGTGAGTGGGGATTTGGGGTTTTAATCTCCCCACCAGCAACTTCTGGAGGGAAGGAAGCTTTCTCTCCTTTTATGGAGTGTCTCCTCTTTTTAAAATGAGATTGTCACTAAGTAACTGGCTTGTGTCTACCTGATGACCCCAACTCCCAGACAGGAAAGGGGCTTGCCTGCTCTAAGAGCTGCTTCAGATGAGGCACAGGAAGGCTGCCCTGCTCTCAGGTCCCTCCAGAAGGCAGCTGAGGAGCCCAGGGCCAGAACCTGCTGCCACCCGCCTCCCCGCCATCCCACCGGCCAGTCCTTCTGCAGCCACGGTGCCTCCTCAGTTTTTCTCCTGCAGCTAACAGATGACGCAACAGGCTGCCTTGAACTGTTTTTAAATGAGGATTTCTCTTTTATGTTTTCCTAAAGCAGATTTTTTATTACTTTTCCACACATTATTTGCTTTGAATTTTTAATTTAATTTTTCCGAATAGGTCAACACCTCCATGGTTTAAAATTCAAAAGGTACAAAAGGGGTTTTAAAGTGAAACATCTTTCTCTCACTGCTGTTAGTCTCCTTACCCTGAGGCAGCCACTATTAATGGTTTCTTCAGTTTAAAGACATTTTACGCAATACAAAACATATGTGTGTATGTGTGCATCCATACGCATGGTATTTTAAAAAAATTTCTTTATTCAAATGGGAGCTTATCTCACGCATTGAATCTCACTTTGCACTTAACGTCTTGGAGATATCTGACCGTCCGACAATTATACCTTGACTTATCTAACCAGCCTGCCTACATGGATATTTCAGTTGTTTCCAGTCTTTTGCTGATACAGTACCCAGTGATTTTTGTGTGAAAGGGATCCTTGATTTTTCTGAATACAGAAAGATTTATAGCACTCTAAGAATAATTTTGCCAAGTTATTGTTCACAAGACACTTCAAAGGATAAAATTGCTTAATTGTTTAAGGATTAAGGTAGAATAAATAATTTTTGGTTGAACTTCTTAGAAAACGAATCATGTACTCAACACTGATTTAGGAAATCAGTGTTTCCTGAGCTCCCACTATGTGCTGGATGCTGGGCCAGGCAAAGGTGGGGGTGGGGGAACAAAGAAAAGGGCATGAGGGGTGGTGCTCACATTGTGGGAGTGGGGAAGCGGTGGGGTCTGAGATAAGCCAGTGACTTTGATGGGAGAAGAGAACAGACGCAGCTTCATGCTGGGGAAAGGAGGTTAAGGCAGCATCGGGCATAGCCTTGATCAAGGCAAAGAGAAGCCACAGAGGTCGTATTGGGCCCTTTGACTTGGGGTGAGGTACAGGGTTTCAGGGAGGGGGTTCTGGGCTGATCGACTCTGTGGGAGCTTAAGCTTTCCTGACCCCAGCTTGTGGCATCATGTCCTTGGTCTCCCTTGGCTACCTCAAGGTCACTGTCCATATGCAGGGTCCTCCAAAGGGCAGCTGACCTTGAGGGCCTTTGAAATTCCTCTGGCTTCAGAGTCTGGTAAGCAAAGCTCTTTCTCTCAGGCCAATCCCTTCGCAGCAAACAGGCAGCAGTGGCCGAGCAGCGCTGTGGACAGAGGGGGCTGTGGACACTGGGGAGAAATCATCCTTGCTGTGTGGAAGAAGGCACGCTTTGCCTGCCTGACCTGCAGATCCCAGGACTTGTCCCTGTGTGTACACAGCTTGATGTTCCCCTTCTGAGTTGAGGGAGATCTGCTTCCAATGAACGCTGTCCCTAATCCCAGCAGCCTGCCCTTTCGGGGGCTCAGGATGCTTTTGGAAACAGACTGCAGGGTCAGAGTGTAGACCTCCATCAGCAGGCTTGAAGGCAACAAGCTAAAGTTGCTGAATAGTTGTGAATTGGCCCTGGAAATACCTGGTCATGCAGAAGCTTTGCTGCTTTTGTGTGTGTGCAGGTAGGGAAGCTGTGATCCCACAGGGAATACAAGGTGCATTAGGATTCTGATGGAGTCTTTAGTCCTGGGTGAGGTTCTGCAGGGGATCAGAAGCCCAAGACATGGTCTTGCCTTCAAGGATGCAAAAATTTGTTTGTGAAAATATGTGCAAGACATGTATAAGCTTATGCTGAAGAGCTAAATGACATAGTGTAGCTTGTCAGATTTTAAAGAAGAGAGTCCTAGAGTCTGTGTGCTTAGAGTTGGCAAGTTGTGAGACCTGCGATGAACTTGGCGAAGGGAGCTGGTAGGAGGATGAGAACTGACATTGCTGAGCAACCACAACAGGCACTTCGTATGTGTGACATAGCCGCTCATTCTCACAGCAACTTTCAATTTAATGTTATTATTCCAAATGAGCAGATAATGAACTGAGTCTTGGAATGTTTAGGTTAACTTACTTGAGGTGATACGGCTATCTGGAAGTGGAAGAGCTCTGATTACAGAGCCCAAATTCTCTCTACTGCACCTAAATTGACCCTGAAGTTCCTAGAGGGTATTCAGGTGGGGAACCGCCTGTACGAAGGAATGGTAGCGGGACCAACATGATGGGGGCCAAGCTCAGTGAAGAAGTCTGTAGGTGTGCGTAGGAAGCAGGAGGAAATACATTTGGTTAAGGGGCTCAGGCATGGGGAAGTAATTGCAGCAAATCTTAACTCCTAGGCTGGTTCCTGCCCTGTGCAGTTCACATCTGGCTTTCTGCCTAGTTTAGCTCAATATACTTCGGGAAATGGCATAATTTCCATTTTATCCTTAAACAATAAGAATTTAGGAAGAGATTATCCACTTGATACCAAGTACTAAAACCATTTATTTTAGTCCAGCGCCAAACTGGAATGATTTTTATTCTTTGACCAATATCTCTTCTTAGGGCATTTTAGGAAATTGCTTTTGGAGCCACATAAAGCACTGTTGTAAAAATGCAACTAACAGCACCAAGAAATATCAGATCACTAAATTCAGGTGATAAGACTTCCCAGAGGTAGGCTTCCACCTATGCTTTATAATTCTATAGATGGATACTTCTATATTTCAACTTCTAGGAGAGCCATGTGACTTGCCGACAACCACCATTGTGGCTCGTGGTTCAGCATAAGAATTCCTGCATTATATTCACTCCGTGTGTGATGTGGGCCGAGTAATATGTGTTGTCGGGGTGATGAGCGGACAGGAACAGAGGGAAGGATTTGAAGGCTAACAGATCTTGTGTAACGATTAGGCTGTGAAATGTGGCAAGGAGATTCAAGGACCTCATTCAAAGGCTCACGTTTGCATATGCTTCCTTCAGTGGATTTATTATCCATCTTTGTAATCTCAAGGTTTCTCTGTCCTAGTACTAGCTTACAAATAAATATAAACCACTTAAACAAAAAAGCCCTCCTATTTTTCTGACTGTCTTTAGCCCTTGGGAACCTGTGCCTTGATGAAGTATGAGTAGGTGGTGGACCCAGAGCTCACCTGATGAGGTTTTGTTCATGTCAGGCTTCTTGTCTTGGCTCTTGCAGAGTATTTACTGAAAGCTTCCTGAAGGCAGGGAAAATGCTTCTGATTTCTCATGTAGCTCTGCTGTTACATGTGCTTGTGCCCATTTTGCAAATCATCTCCTAATGTGGATAATTTCCAAGAACTCAGAAATCTTGCTCATCAGCTGGGTAGTACAATGACAAAGCAGAGGGCAACATCCTAGTTATTGTCCTTGCCTGCCATTGGAAAGTAGTTGTGTCCTTGCCTCTGTCTATACCTGGAATCCTTGGATGTTTTTCTAAACTGCTTTGAGAGGGGGGTAGGGATGGAGAGAAAGATTGTAAAAGTGAATTATTTGATAAAATAATATTCCTGCTTACATTACAGAAAGCTAAATCATCCTGTGTTCTACCCCCGTTGCTTTGCTGGAATTTCTTGTGACAGATTCTGATGCACCAGATTCCACCACCTCCCTGAGAGTCACCTATTTGCAGAAGTCATTATAAGCCATTGTTTAACTAAAGGCTTTTTTCTTTTCTTTCCTTAAAATTTTTAAGACCCTGCATCTGTATAGACCTGACTCAGCAGCTTTCTAGTTTGAGTATTTTTTACCTCTTCTCAGATTCTGGATTGTACTTCCCTAATGTCCTGTTCTTCATTCAGAAATGGCTAAGACTGGCCCAGACTTTGGCTCCAGGTGGGAAGTAGTCTCACCACAAAAGGACACATTTTTGTATGAGGACTCTTCCCCCAGTCCCCGGGTACCTGGTGACTGAGCTCTCCTTCCCGCCTGCTTCATGGGCAGACTAACATTTTTACCAATGTAAATGGTTACATTCCCTGGGAAAGTAGCCATTTGTCAGGGTGGTAAAGCATTTGCGTAGAACGCAAGTACACAGATCCACCTTCATACACATCACCCAACCCCTCTGAAACACACACACACACACACACACACACACACATACACACACACACACAATTTGAATAGAACACACATGCACACATCCACATCACCCCCAACCCCTCTGACACACACACACACACACACACACACACACACACACACACACACACACATTCTCTCTCTCTCTCTCTCCTTAAACGAGATCGTGGATGAAAAGCATCCAGCACAGTGACTGTCACAGAGGCCAGAACTCAGTAAATATTATTGACTATCACTAATATTATAATGACCATGAAGAGGAGGAAAACAGAGCCCCCAGACCCTTTGTTGTCACGCTGGAGAATCAGCAGGCACTCTTCCCTAGCTTAGTGACCCTTCCTGATGCTTTTTAATACTCCATCCTTCACACACACACAGCACATTAAGAGTCAGTTCATTCTTGGGATGTGTGCAAAATTCCAATTCCTGTCAGGAGAATTTATGTGTGGTTTTAGAGGGGATAATCGACCAGTTAGTATGTGCGCGCTGATTTTATACACATACGCGTCGCTGTTTACAGCACACATTATAACATCTTCAGTCTCTGCCAAGAATGTGTATTTCTTAGCCCCGTGCATTTGCATATTATGGGTTCATAATTTCAAATAGCTGTAAAGATCTCTACAGAAAAATGTAGTCACTGTACTCTGATGTTCTAAATCTCAATATAGTAGTAGAACCTGGCTAATTTTTGCCCCTGCTAATGTACTAGCCTTGTAATTTTTACACACATACGCACACATAGACACACACAAATCCCTGACGTTACCCTACTTCTAAGCAAAGATTTAATAGCTGGGAGCTGAGTTACACTGCCTACTTCCCAGATTTTGTTACCTTTCCAAAATATATCATACACATGGCACAATGTACTATGGTCTTATTACAGATGATTAAAAAGAAAAGATTTATCAAAATCAGTGAACTCACTGCATCTGATCTTTCCCTGGTTCAGGTCCCTCACCCCCTACCCTTTGGCTTGAGTCATCTGCTGAACCTCTGGCTTAGCTGAGCGCTGTGAATGAGGCAAAGAGCTCTTCAGAAATTGCTCTTTCAAGCTAGTATCACCAGAAAACCCAGCTACCTACACCACCCCCTCTAATCAATCATTAGAGAATCTACCAGAGGCAACACTTGATTTGACCAAACAAAATAGAGCAGCAGGACAGAAATAAACTTCTGGGACATTTCTTAAGGTCTTGCAGGTACAACACACCTGCATTTTAAAAATGGTCACATGGAGATTTTGGAAGTTCAGGAAAAAAAAGAATGCCAAATTGAAGTCTATTCTACCCCATCTCAGTGTAGGGAGAATTAAATAGCTGAACTATGGAAGTTTTCAAGTGCAATGGCTGTGATAGAAATACTTCAAAATCCACTGTAGCATTGCTGACCTGGGGCCACCGAGACTGGAGACTGGCCAGGCCTGGGAAGGGGAGCCAGTGATTGCTTCATTGTGTCCTCTGCTTTGCTCTTTTGATGCTCAATTAGAAAGTAAATGCTGCAAAAGGCACCTTGAAGATTAGGAACTCTATGCCTTTTTGGCTATCTGGGAGGGTCTCAGCTTCCTGAAAGCAAAGAAACATCATTTTCCAGTGACTGAAGCAGCATCGTTCCTGACTCTGGTGCCTGAGGTTGGTTATGATTATCTTGGTGCCTCTCAGATTTTGCCCTTTGTGATTTATTTTTAATTAGGGGCAATGGCTATAGTCCTCTGTGTGTGTGTGTGTGTGTGTGTGTGTGGATGTGCACATAACGTGCATATTTGTGATTATTTGGAAGGTGTCCTGACCAAAATGCCTTTAGTTTCGATTCAGAGCTTAACCAGAGAAGAATCAAATGAAATCCTTAAGACATTCTTTTAACATTTTTAACAGCTTTATTGAAGAATAATTTACATGCCATAGAATTCACTTTGTTTTAGGTGTACAGTTCAGTGACTGACTTTATAGTGAGAGACAGTCAGGGAGAGAGGGTGTTGGTGAGGCCGTGACTCTAGAAAGGGGAAGAAAAGGGAAAGGAATCCCTTTGTTTCATGCCTGGGCAAGTGTGTCATCTAGCTTCACCTTCCCTGCAGAAGGGAGCCAAGAGGGCAGGAAGTGTAGTGGTTGGAGCAGGTCCTGTGTGATGGCAGGAGTGGGGGGTGGGGAGGTGGGAGTGGTGATGTTGGGGGCCAGCCATACTCTGGGCAGGGCCCCGCTTGATTTCACTCGAGTCCCACACTGGCAGGTGGGCTCTTCAGGGCTTGGATAAACAACATTTCCTCCCTGGTTATTAAGAGTTCACAAATGCCAAGGTATTGTCACATCAAAAAGCATAGTTATCAGCACATTTGGTGAAAACCACTTCCAGTTCTCAGTAATAGACAGTGCTGAAGCGAATTTCTGAGGTCATCCTGGCCAGTTTCCTCTATGTCTACACAACCAGATACTGTCCCTGGAGCTGAAGTAAGAAGTCTAGGGACACTCACTTGTCAGCAGTAGAGCTGAGACTGGATCGCGGTCTCCCAGCTTTCCAGGCCTTTTTCACTGCACTGTCCTGCCAGAAGGACCCTAGCGTGGGCGTTGGAGGAAGAGGTCAGAAAGGTAACATGGAGGTCACCAAATACCCATTTTTCTCCTTTCTAGGTTTCTTGTAAAGCACTTTCCTCCCTCGGCTCCAGAGCAGTTTTTCGCTGCCCAGAGCAATCTCAGTAAGGACACTGTGCTTTCCCAGTCTGATTTCTTTATTGTTTGCGGGATAGGGGAGAGATTCTGGTGAAAACTGGAAAAACTGCTAGAAGAGTTCTAAAAGAGCTGTAACAGTCCCAGTCTGATTTTCAAGCAGTTCTTACCACTTAGCAATCCTGAAAGGATTGGAGCTCAAGCACGGAACTTCCTAACTTTGGCCTTTATCCAGTAAGCAGCAATCTTGATTATACCTAATAACTCCAAGCAAGAAATGAGGCCAAACAGAGAAACACAGCCATAGCTTGCACTTGGACTTCTGGGCAGAAACCACAATTTTAAATCCCGGTTACATTCTTTTGGGGTGTGTCTGTGTGTTTTGAAAGGAAGTTCTGAAAAACTATATTTTGGGACAAAAAAAGAGCATTTCATCTTTAAGAATTCAAAGCTTTAAAAAAAGTTGGTGAATAAATCAATTGTATGTAGATGCAAGTATTTATTAGACACCCAATGTGTGGTGGGAAGGGAAGATCTTGTGCTTTGAAAGGGGACCAGTCTTGCTCTCTGATTTAAGGGACCAGCACAGGGAATTCACCCTGCTGGGATTCTTACTTAGAGGCCTTTCCTTTCAGCCTTTGCCAGCTGGTGTGGAGCAGAAAGCCAAAGAATGGGGCAGAAAGCCAAGCTCTCCCTTGCACTGAGTGTCAGAGAGAGGAGAAGTAGGTACAACAGACCCTAAACAGAGGAGCAAAGTCCTCATAGTGAACAGTGGCAGTTGTGGCTGGGACAACTGAAAAGCTGTAAGAATTTTAACTTCTTGAGGAGATAGCTTGAGGTCTTAGAGCTTTCCTTGAGCTTCTACAAGCTGGGTGAACCAAAGAGACAAGAGTGCTTGAACAGTTGTTCTCCAAGCGAGGCCCTAGGCTACAGCACCAGCATCTGTTGGGATCTCGTGAAAGATGTGCATTTTGGGGTCCCACCCTACCCAGACCACCTGAATCAGAAACTCTAGGGGTGGGCCCAACCATATGTAGTTCAACAAGCCTTCTGGGAGGTTCTGATAAACTCTCAAGTTTAAAAACCACAGCTGTAGAAAGAAGGAGGGTTCACTTAAGCAGTGATTGTTAACAGCTGAGGATCAGAATACTGATTTTGTATTATTTTTGTGAACACGGTAATTCGTTAAGTCATGTCTGGTTAATTTAATAAAGGGTTTGATTATTCTGTAGAAAATATAGTTGACTGACTTGCATATCAAACATTCAATGAACTCCACTCAGAGCATGAAAGAAACGTTGACAGTCAGATAGACTGGGCTTTCAACCCTGGCTCTGCCACTGGACCATTCGAAGTTGAACATGTTACTTCAGATTTCTGGGCTTCGTTTTTCTCCTTGAGTAAGATCAGAGTAATATTGACAACTTCATGGAGTTCTGGACAATAAAGAAGACTGAGAGACATCTTCTAGGTAGAGCCTAGCTCAGCACTTCAGCCTGCCAGGGCCCGTGGAGAGGATGTCCCCTCACTTGGCTGGCTCAGTTCTGAGGCCACTGCATCACATGGCGGCAGTCACCCAGATGCCATGGTTTTAGTTACCTGGAGTGGAGCACCAGTGTTGGAAGGAATTTTGAAGCTCCAGTTCCCTCACTTCATTTTATAGATGAGGAAATGGAAACTTGGAAGTTTTAAGCCATACAACTAGTTATTAGCAGAAGGAGGGTTGGAGTCCAGGTCTGCTGTGGCCAGCTCAGTGGCTTTCTCACCCATGGCAGTTATCTTCATGCATTTTGGCCCTGTAGCACATGAAGGTAAATGCAAGAGTCATTAGCAAGAGCCAGAGAAAGGGTCTTTTGTCAATTGCAAAGCCCTCAGGCAGAGGAGAGGGAGACCCAGCGACTGCACAGCCCTCTCCAGCCACCACGGGGACCAGGCTGTCAGTGCCCCTGGAGGGATTAGCATGCAGTCTCTTTTGAGATAGGCATGTGGATGGCAGAACTGTGGCCCGCTGGGGCTGGAACCAAACCTTGGTGATGCTGGGACACAGCATCTCATTTTACCTGTGGGGAAGTGGAGGCTCAGAAGTGAAGCCCCTGGTCGGGGCTGGAATTTACTCTTGAGGTGAAGCTGCTGGCAGGTTTTAAGCAGGTGACAGACAGGAAATCATCACCAGCAGCTATTAAAAATTGGGCTCCAAGTGTTACCTCTTGGGACCGTGACTGGGCATGACAGTGGGAGGCGCTTTTGCTTTGCATTTTATTTACACCTTTGATACTGTCTGGATTTTTTGTTTGTGTCTTACTTTTGTTATATGTGTGTGTTAAAAAACTAATTTAAAAAATGACACTCTTTTCTAGATCAAAGAAATGAATTCTGTGGAGCAGAATATGTAGTACTTTGGAAAGATGATCAAAATAAATTACTAAGCAAAAAATGATACTTTTGGGGTATGATTCCATTTTGATTAAAATGTATCCATGTATTAAAAAAGTCTGGAACAATGAATACTAAAATATTGTTAACATTTTCTTGTTTTAGCCTACCTTTATCTTCTATTTTGTCTAGTGTGAAGATATATTACTATTGTAGTTAGATAAAAATAATTATTGATTTTAATTAAAACAGAAAAGCACAGGTATCTCAGGACAAACCAGCAGATGCTCCTTCGTTCAGGGCTCCTGATCCAGCCCTTGTCCCTTCATATGGATGGCTGGCCATAGCTTCATTTGACACCAGTGGTGGCATCTTTAAATACACTGAAAAAATTTTTCTATTGGAAATCCTCTGACACTAGCTAAGTATAGGACATCTCCTGATGTGGAGATGGGAGTCTAGAAAAACCCGCAAATAGATAATTCAGAGAGCATTAGTTCATTAATTCATTCAAAAATATGTATCAAGTGCCTCTTTGTACCGGGCTCTTCACATTCGATTGTGCCTTACAGGGCATGGTTGCTCACTTTTCCCTTGAGCGTTCTCTTTCCAGTGTTGATCCAGTTCTTTGTTTTTATCAGGGAGAGCCTCACTGCACAGGAATGTGGTTTCAGCTGGGCTCTTCAGTGACGAGCAGGCTGGGATTTGGGCTTAGGGTGGCCTGGACGGAGGGTGAGGCTATGAGTCTACCCTGGGGAACACCCAAGAGAAATCCTGCCCATTACAACCATTTATTGGTGTTTTCCTGTATCAGTCACTGGGCCAAGTGCTTATACGTATTTTCAATCTCTACAAGAACCCTTTAAATGCAAAAAAAAAAAAAAAAAAAAAAATCCAAGAGTCATGAAAGTAAAGGGCCTGGCTCTGGGTCACACATTAGGAAGTAGCAGAGTCAGGAATTGAATCCACTTTTTTTTTTTTTTGTCTATCTTTGAAGCACTCTGTCTTCACCCTGTTCTCCTATAACCCCATCTACAGGGTAGTATAGACCCTCAGGTGCTCACAAGGCCCAACACACACACACACACACACAGACACACACACACACACACACGAGAGAGAGAGAGAGAGAGAGAGAGAGAGTTAAAGGGCTCTGAACATCACTCCATGAATAAATGACAGAATGTGGTTTTGCAGCCTGCAGTTACCCTGCTACTCACAGCCTGAGGCCTCCACATTAGTTAAGACTGCAGGGCAATTATTTAGAAAGTGTGATGACTCAGACAGGGTTGGGCTGCAGTGGAACCTGGTCCAAATAAAGACTGGGGGACAGAGGAGAGGTCAACTTAATTCTGTAAACAAGATGATACAGAACAAGGTGGAGTGTAGCCTTTGGACTCTTAAGAACATAGTACTGATTTGTACTTCTGAGGAATCTTTTTGGCCCTACTTGTTCTAGATCAATCAACTATCCATGTACTACCAATTACTTCCATATAAGATGGTCTGTGCAAATATCTCTCTTCCAGCTCCAACTTCTATGATACTAGTGTTTGCCAGTTTATTTTTAATTTTTTTCTAGAGAAGGGCATTGGTCTGTTACCCAGGCTGGAGGGCAGTGGTGCAATCATGGTTCACTGTAGCTTTGACCTCTGGGCGCAAGCAGTCCTCCTGCCTCGGCCTCCCAAGTAGCTGCGATCACAGGCATGTACCACCGTGCCTGGCTGTCAGTTTAAATAAAATATTTCAAAATCAGTTTGCTAAAGCCAACTTCTCTCATGAATTTCCCATTATAAAAAAGAGAGCAAATATAAGCACTGCTATATTTTGAAAGTACTTTTTCAAATCAGTTACTCAGCGACAGTTTATTCCATTCTTTCTACATACCCAACACACTGCTAGGTGCTGTAGGGAAGTCTGTGGGAAACATAGGACATAATTCCTGACCTTAAGGACCACATTCCTCGCTAGGGAGAAGAGATGAATGTCCATTGAGACAAAATGAAAAAAAAAAATGCAAGATAGATTCATATTTATATTTGGCATTGGGATTAATTGGCAAACTGGTCTTAAAGATGTTCAGCAGAAGGACACCAGAGAGGGCAGGGATAATTAGGGTGGTTTTGTGGCTCAAGTGTGTTCTGAAGTGTGGCTGGGATTTCAATTGAAGGGAGGCAAACAGGCCAGGTGCAGTGGCTAACACCTATAATCCCAGCACTTTGGGAGGCCGAGGAGGGCAGATCACTTGAGGTCAGGAGTTCGAGACCAGCCTGGCCAACATGGTAAAACCTCGTTTCTACAAAAACTACAAAAATTAGCTGGGTGTGGTGGTGGGTGTCTGTAATCCAAGGTAGTCTGGAGGCTGAGGCAGGAGAATCACTTGAACCCAGGAAGCGGAGGTTGCAGTGAGCTGAGATTGCACCACTGCACTGCAAAACCCTGTCTCAAAAACAAACAACAACAACAACAACAAACCAAACCAAACAAACAAAAAACCTGCATAGCCAACTAGACCAGCATAGAGGGTGAAAACCATGCTTTTTGTCAAATGGTACTGTTTATTGTTTTGCTGTCAGCTGGTTTGCCGCTTCTGATAAAGCTAGCCCTTGCTGTGTGCATGCAGATTATAGTGCCCAGGCTCATATTTTCTCTTCTTGCTGCACCTCCTCTTTGGCCCATCTTCATGTTAGTTTCTCTGTCTCAAAGGAAGATAGAGGCAAAGAGACATGAAGGTCAAACTCATCTGTTTTGCAACTTAGTGAAGTTCAGGGAAGAGATTCATGGTAGGAGGCAGCTGGCTGTAAGTGATGATAAAATGAGACCTGGGAGCTATCTGTGGATTTCAGATGACCGTGTTTTCCAGTAGTCTCCATTACAACTGCCCATTAGAAATAAAACCCCATTCATTTTGAGCATCTATTAAAGTGGAGGCTGGTTTGGTAGATTAATGCAGTACATTCCTTACTGGTCTCTTCCTCTCTAATCCACCCAGTGGGGCTTCCTAGAATGCTGTTTGGCACACTTTACCTTTCTACCAAAAAACCCTCCAATGAGTTCAGAAACAGGACCTCCAAATCCACTCTTGACCAGACTTCGATTGCCTCTCTAGTCTCATTGTCTCTTCATCTTTGCACACCCTGACCCCAACTACTTTGCTGCTCCTGAACATGACATGATATGTCATTCCCCATCCTGGTTTTTGCTTATTGTAGCCCCTCAACCTGAATGTTCTTTACTTCACTTCTATTAAAATCCAACTCATCTTTTGAAATTCACCATACATGCCTCCTACTCCGAGAAGTCTTCCTAGATTATTGCACTGGAACTAATTACTCCTATAGCACCGTGGAGTGAGAAAGCAGAGCGACAACAGAGAAGCTGCATGCTGGGCATCTGGGAGGGTTTGGAAGATTTGGCAAAGGACAGACTCCAGAGAGGTGTGGGAGACTTGGGAAGATAGAAAGGGCAATTTGAGTAATATTTCTATTGGTTATCAAGTGGTGTCTGATAACATTTTTTGAGATGAAGCACAATAAGGCTAGAATTTCCTTTCAGTTATCTTAGGTTGCTAAACTCTGCATCTTTGGCTGAGCGTCCTTGCAGAGACGGGGCAATGTGTGGCTCTTGAATTTATTCACGTAACCAATTGCATTCTCCCAGCACATCTGTATACACGGCTGCATCCCATCATTCTACACTCAAGGTTGTTTTCGTATATTTCCTGCTATTCTATGGCCTGGATTTTCCAGAATGGCTCTGATGTGTGGTTTGAAAAATATGGTCACTGTGGGTAAACCCAGTCTCTTCAGCTTAGATGGCATTCATCTCTTTGGCAAGTATCAGTACCACTTTGTTGGCATCCACTCACTGTCTAGGGTAAGCACTGTATTTGCTGAGTGGATGGAAGCAATAAGCTTAGCATCTGAGTTCACCTGGACCTTGGGCTGGTGCATGTTCTTCCCCTGTGGACGCTCAGCATTTGCCCTCTGCTCTTCTGTGTCTGTTCTTTCTGCCTTTCAGCATCTAGCGTAGAAGATTCTTGCTATTAGTGATGGTTAAGCAGGGGGCTGTGGGGGCCAGGGAAGAGGGCAGGTTTTCCTGAGTCAAGCACAACAGTACTGATTATCCTTGGGATGGATGGAGAAGCCTTTTTTGATAGTCAGAGTTCAGCCTACAGTGTGCTAACCAAAGAGAGCAGCCTATTCTTAGTAGACAGTCTTCCTGATTGCACTCGACAGGGGTGGAATGGAGGATAATGGCTAAGGAGCCAGAAAAGGTGGAGATTAGGTGTCTCAGACCTCTGCCTTCTAGTTCACGTATTGTATTATATCTGTGACTAACCATAAGGGGTTAAAAATGAGTGGATTTGTGGGGAGGGGGAAGAATCTCCCCATCTTGGAATCAGGGCAGCTGAAAAGGCCACTCTGAGGGAGCTTTGTAGAGATACATGGGCCGTGTGTCTGCCACCCTGGCTGCCAGCAGCACGTCGTGTGGGCTGGCGAGGAGTGAGAAGCAGGCAGCCTTGTGCATGTTTGAAACCACAAATCACGACTCGGCAAATATCGAGGGTTTCCTGTGTATTTCTGAACCGCTAGCTGGAAAAGGTTAAAGGGGCCTTTTGTGTGCTTCAGTTACTTCTCTGCATACGTCCATCTCTGCCCTGCTACCTTACACTCTGAATGGTGCATGCATTCCGGGTGGGCCTGCCTTTGTGCAGGCCATGTTTGCCCACTTCACAACAGCGTGTGCATTTAGATTTGCAAGGGGGGTGACTTTCTGTGGTGGTACCCACTCTCTCCAGCTGTACCCCCAAATGAGATCTGTCATTGCTGGGCTGGGCATAACCAGTTGGCTGGGACAGGAACTGAGGCCTTGACTGTAGCTCCTCCTCATGGTGTTCTCATCAGTGACCCCCATCAGCCTCAGCAGAGGTCATCGCCAGCTTCCTAATGGCCACACACTGCAGAACATTGTAGGTACTGTGATTTGTGGCCTATAAAAATACTTTTGGCCCAAACAGAAAAATATTGACTCTAAATTGAAAAAAGAGCTACAGATCAAAAAGTAGTAAAGACGGAATAATGTATATACAAATATCATATGAGGTCCCTGCTGCTCACCTCAACTGAAAGGCCATCGCGGTAACCCCATCTGAAGGATGTGGGTGCATTTGGGTATGTCAACCACGATGTGAGGTTGCACCTAGCACCATGAGTCATCATCTCACATGACCTTCTGCTGCTTAGGGGTGTCCAATCTTTTGGCTTCCCTGTGCCACACTGGAAGAAGAATTGTCTTGGGCCACACATAAAATACACTGACACTGGCTGGGCATGGTGGCTCATGCCTGTAATCCCAGCACTTTGGGAGGCTGAGGCAGGCAGATCACTAGAGGTCAGGAGTTTGAGACCAGCATGGCCAACGTGGTGAAGCCTTGTCTCTACTAAAAATACAAAAATTAGCTGGGCATGGTGGCGCACGCCTGCAAACCTGGCTATTTGGGAGGCTGAGGCATGAGAATTGCCTGAACCAAGGAGGCAGAGGTTGCAGTGAGCCAAGACGGCGCCACTGCACTCCAGCCTGGGCGACAGAGCGAGACTCAATCTCAAAAAACAAACCAAAAAACACTAACACTAATGATAGCTGATAAGCTAAAAAAAATTGCAAAAATAAAATCATGTTTTAAGAAAGTTTACGAATTTGTGTAGGGCTGCATTCAAAGCACATGTAGCCCACAGGCCGTGGGTTGGACAAGCTTGTACTACATCTTCAGCAATCCCTCTCCCAGCTTTCTAACCGCACCCTTCAGTCTCCAATAGCCTCTATTCTGGGAATGTATTGAGAGGGAGAAGGGGCAGACTGACCTTTCAAAAACAAGTCTCTTCCTGCCTCTGTATAGCTTCACCAGTCGTTTTCTGAATCCCTCAGTTCCCAGGGTGGTGGGAGCCCCAGGGAGCAGTCTGGCTTCTAGGTATGAGTGTGGGTGGATTTGTCTTAAAGCTGTGCTTGCCAAGTATACTTCAGAAGACTGAGACAATGGACAAAGTGCCTTCTGCCTTATTAGAGGCTGTGGGTGGGGCTTGTCCTGGGATGGGGACTAAACCCAAAGCTGACCGTTGCTCAAGGCTTCTATCTTATTTCCATCCTTCTTCCCTTCACCTTCGTCAATGAAGCAGTTCCCTAGTCTTGTTGATTTGACCCCCTAGTATCTCCTGACTTCTTCCCGCTGGCTCCACATTTGTTGTTACTGCTCTGGTTCAGGCTCCTGATTTCAAATGAGGCAATGCACAAATAACCAAGGACAGAGTATCTGTCCCCACTAGTTCCCTAAAGTTATTCCATCCCCAGGATTATCTTTCTAATACCCATGCTTAGGTTGAGGCTCCATCCAGCCTGGCTTCCAGAGCTCCCTTCCAACCTTACCTAGGCACCACAACCCTGATCACACTCTGCCGTGTGCTGTTTCTACACCATGCCAGACTCAGGTGCCTTTCTCCCCACCCCACCTTTTTGGTGCTTAAAATATTTAATTTTAGGCAATCCAAACATCAAAAAGTATGAAAAGAAATGTAGTGAAAAATATTCTTCTATCCTTAAGCCCCATCAGTTTGAAAAAGATTGTAATTGGCCAGGGATGGTGGCTCACATGCCTGTAATCCCAGCACTTTGGAAGGCTCAGGCACGTGGATCACTTGAAGTCAGGAGTTCGAGACCAGCCTGGCCAACATGGTGAAAACCTGTTGCTACCAAAAATACAAAAATTAGCCAGGAGTGGTGGTGTGTGCCTGTAGTCCCAGCTGCTTGGGAGGCTGAGGCAGGAGGATCACTTGAACCTGGGAGGTCGAGGCTGCAGTGAGCCGAGATTGCACCACTGCACTCCAGCCTGGGTGACAGAGTGAGTGAGACCCTGTCTTAAATAAATAAATAAATAAATAGATTAAAGATTGTAATTGAACTAGTTTTCTACAAAAGTTTTTGTTTTTTGTGAGGGGGATTCTATAAGGGGTTATTAATGAAGGGGAATTCTGTATTGACCTAGGCCAGTAGGCTGCTGGGTTTGAGGGTCGACAGGCTGACAATTGGACTCGTGGTCTTCTGAGGTTACTAAGATGCTGTTACCTCCAGTTCTGCTCAGGTTAGGGAAGCAGGCGCAATGTCATGCCTGTAAATGAAAATTCACATGTGGCCTGGCAAAATTAAGGGAAAATATCGGGCCACATTTGAGTTCCTGTTACTCAACAATGAAAATGTTTACGTTGCCTGTCACTTTTACACTTTTCAAGACGCAGGGCATACTTTTAGAGTATAGAAGGGGAAAACGAATGTTAACTCCTGGTCAGCTGCTTATGTTTTATCATTTTAGGTGTTTTTTACTTCTAAGTTCTGTTATTCCATGGGCCATTAGTATAGTTTGTCCTAACCTAATCTGTATATAGGCAAAGAATTTAAATGTTAGCTGGAGTTATGCATACTTAGTAGGGCAAATTTCCTGCATAGCAATAACATGCATGCATGCAAAGTCATTCGTGTGACTTTTGAGTTATATTCTATTAGGGTTTCTGCATCATCAACCTTCTTTTGTGGCTTGGATAATACAGAGTTGACTGAGAAAAGTAAAATATTTAGGTTTCTCTTATGTAGGAAGGAGTGTTGTCACCGAGGATGTGGGACACTAAGTGGTAGGTTTTGAAGAAGCGTTTTTATAGTAGTAGCTGTCGACAACTTCACTTTCTTTGTTTTATATTAAAGAGATTTATATATTAATACTTCTTGCTATCAAAAGCAGAGTGGAAAGTAGCCGTGGCGTAGTGAAGTTTAGTGATACTGGCTTGGCCTCATTATTTGTCATTTTTTAGTAATTCTTAGCAAACGGTTTTTAAAAACGTACGAAAAACAATAATCCTCTGCTTCCCTAGCCTATCTCCATCTTCAGAAGCTACCCTTTTCCATTCTTTCTCCTGAATTTTTGTGCTTATAGCCATATTTCTAAATCACATGTGTAAATGGCTACATCTTGATTTTTCAGTTTTAGGCACTGGCTTCCCACTAGTATTGGCTTCCTACTAGTGGAAGGTGAAAATTTAGCTCTCTTTCATTGCACCTACCTACCGTCTTGCACTACAGTGCACATATGTATTAATCAATTGTATTATTGTTTCCAATTGATTTGTTTTCCCCCATCAATGGATAACAAGCTTTTTCCATAGTTACGTGACTTTCATTCCTATGGAGGGAATAATGCAATTGACATTGAGCCTGGTCATATGATTACTTGGGCAGTGGCATGTGAGTGGGACTGCTATATGCCGCTTCTGACCAGAAGCTTAAAAGCCATTGTGTGATCAGGTTAAGTTATTCTTTTCCCTCTGCCAAGAAAATGGACATGTCCCAAAAACTGGCCAGTCCTTCAGCCTAGATCCTAGAGTGAAGAAGACACGTGGAGCAGCCACAGCTGACTCCTAGCTGTCCTTCCGTGTTACCTGAGTGAGAAATACTCTTGTTCTTGTAAGTTATCATGATTTCTTTTGTTACTGCAATATAGCCTAGCAAAAGCTGACTGGCACATTACCTCCCTCATCCTCCCAACATATTTATGTCATAATTTTGGTGAAATAAATATTGAGTAGTTACGTTGTTGTGACTGTGTACACACTCTTCCCAGGTAAGCCATCCAGTATCTTTGTGATTCTGTTCCTTTCTTGAATTACTCTTTGTTTTCCCTAAAGTTGATTATTACATTATTTTATTTGCTTATGGTTCATGTACTTATTACTACTTCAGTCTCTGGATCTCTACCAGTTATCTAAATCTCTTCTTAAAATGTTCGGATTTTTTTACAGAAATTTCTCTGTGTCTCTGATGTGCTCCAATCTAACTGATTGATACCTGTGCCTGGTGCATAGCTATCATCTTGGGGCCACCTTTTACTATCATACTTGGGATTCTTTGATTCTCTCCTGTGTTGGATCTTCTGTTTCATATATCTTATGGCCTCTTCTTTCTTGGTTATCCCTCTGTATTTGTGGAGCATATCCTCCAGGAGCTTCCTAAGAAGAAGTACATGGAACATACATTATTTGGAACTTTGAATGTCTTCAAGTATCTTTATTCTACCATCACACTTGATTGATAGTTTGGTTGGATATAGAATTTTAGCTTGGACATAATTTTCCTTCATAATTTTAGATTTCACTGAGAAATCTGGAACTATTCTGATACCTGATTCTCTGTACATGCCCTGTTTTTTCTCTCCAAAAGGTGGTAGGAGTTTGTTTTTGTTTTTTAAATAAACTATTTTAGAATAGTTATAGGCTTACAGAAGTATTGTGATGATAGTTCAGAGAGCTTTCGTATCCGTCATACCCAGTTGCCCTATTCTTAATGTCTTATATTAGTATGGTACATCGGTCACAACAAATATTGGTATGTTATCATTAACTAAATTTCATTCTTTATCCAGATTTTCTTAGTTTTCCCCTAATGTTTTTCTTGTTTCAGGATCCCATCGGGGTACCACATTACATTTAGTAGTCGTATCTCCTTAGACTCTTCTTATCTGTGACTGTTTGTAACCAAGGCTTCTAATAATTAGGTGTGCTCATTGCTATTGGGTTGTCATTGCTTCTAGGCCCCCTCAGATGACAGAGCATGGATATATATGTGTGTGTACTAACCACTGTACATATACATGTCTGTAAATATTTTATATGTAACCACTTGTATTTGTGTTAAGGTAAACATGAGTTCATACCGATGTCTCCGACTCTAATCCATCATCTCATGGATCGTTTTAGTCTCTTCCCTTTGCTTATTTGTAACTTCCCATTCCAACAGTGAGAAACCTGGCACCCACCGTCTGCCATCCATTTATTGAATATTCAATTCCCATATATGCATGTAGCCGTTTCAGAATTGTTAACCTATATCCTCATGGGAAAAAACTATCAGAGTATGGTTCCTTTTGCCTTTAGTCTTATACCTTCTGCTTATTTCCAAAACCACTAAGGTCAGCACCTTATTCCCTGACCTCTTCAGTGAGCTTGTTTCATATATTTCTAATACATTTAGTTTTTTTGTCAAATTATGCATTCCATCCTGGGCTTCCTCCACCTCCTAAATGATTTAAAAACAATTTTCATACATTAAGGTTTACTCTTCGTGCTATAAAGTGCTGTGGGTTTTGACAAATGCTTATTCTCTCTCTTATATTCACTGTTACAGTATCATATAGAATAGTTTTATGACCCTAAATAGCTTACAGGTGTGTGGCAGTGTTTTATTGTTGTTTAAATGCTCAATTTCCTTATCAAAATTATGTTGAGCATCTTTTCATGTGCTTATTTGCTATCTGTATGTTTTCTTTGATGAGGAGTCTGTTTGGATCTTTATCCATTTCTTAATTGGGGCATTTGTTTTCTTATTGTTGAGTTTTAAGAGTTGTTTGAATATTTTGGACACATGTCTTTTTTCAGATGTGTGTATTGCACGTCATATTCTCTTCTAATCTGGGCCTTGTCTTTTTATTTTCTTAACAGTGTCTTTCATAGATCTGAAGTTTTTTATTTTAATAAAGTCCACCTTACCAATTTTTTTCTGTCAAAAACCTGTGCTTTTTCAATACCTTAGATAAAAATAAAAGCACAACTGATAAAAATAGATCCACTGTGAGGCAAAGCATAGAATCATGACATTCTAGAACACTGGGGTAAAAAACAAAACCGAACATATTCATGGATAGGAAGACTCCATAGTAAGATGTTGCTTCTTCCTGATTTTATCTATAGATTCAACACAATCTCAGTCAAAATCCCTGTAGATATTGACAAAGTAATTCTAAAGTTTATATTGAAAAGCAGATATCTGGAATAGCCGATACAATACTGAAAAAGAACAAAGTTGAAGAATGGATACTACCCAGTTTCCAGGCTAATTTAGGCTATGATAATCAAGAGGGGGTGGTATTAGCAAAAGAATAGACGAATAGGTCAATAGAACAGAATAGAGAACCCAGAAAGAGGCCACACAAATGTAGTCAACTGATCTTTGACAAAGGAGCAAAGACAACTTAATGGAGAAAAGATAGTCTTATTAACAAATGATACTGTAATGATTGAATGCTATACAGATGCTCCTTAACTTACCATAGGATTATGTCCTAATAAACCCCTCATAAGTTAAAAATATCATAAGTTAAAAACGCATTTTTGAAAAGCTACCGAACATTATAGCTTTGCCTAGCCTACCCTAAACATGCTTAGAGCACTTACATTAGCCTCTAGTTTTATTGACCCTCCTCTTTTCCATCTCTGTCTTTTGCTTTACTTTCTGGAAGATTTCCTCAATTTTACATTCCAACTCCCTATTGAGTACTTCATTTATTATATTTTTAATTTACAAGAATTTTTGTTTCTATTCTCTGAATGTTCATTTTATAGCATTCTGTTCTTGTTTTATGATTACATATTGTCTGTCTGAGGAAATTAATGGTAATTTTTTTTAAGTTTTTTTCTTCCTGCGGTCTCTGTTCTTTCCAAGTTGTTTGTTTTGGTCTCTGTTGTTTGATTTTGAAGCTTTCTTCAGTCATCCAGTTATTCTTGTTTATCTGCATATATTTAAAAATCTCTGAGTGCAGGCGGGATTTGATGGCAATGGGTTTTATTGGAGAATCATCTGGTTGGGCCTTTTTCTTGTGGAATCTTCAATGTCAGTATTGTAAAGTCTTTCTTCTTAGCTGGGTTGGTGGGGTCTTCAGAGAAGGCTCATCCACCTTCTGCCTGGAGGGTAACGTGCTGAGAGTTGGTACTCTGAGAGCCTAGTGGATGAAGACTGGAGCCTCAGTAATAGGAATGTAAGTGGATGTTTTTGATCCCCCTGTTTTCAGTGTGGCAGATTTCTCCTCAACTCTACCTGGTGTTTCCCAGTCCAGAGAGCCTCTATTTATTCTTTCCAAAGAATAAAACTCCATCTTCTGCTGGTCTGGGCAAGGGGCAGTCACTAATCAGAGAAGGAACTCTAACTGCTTCCTAAGCAGACTGCTAACCAATCTTCCTTTTTTTTTTTGAGATGGAGTTTCACTCTTGTTGCCCAGGATGCGATCTTGGCTCACTGCAACCTCTGCCTCCCAGGTTCAAATGATTCATTCTCTTGCTTCAGCATCCTGAGTAGCTGGGATAACAAGTGCATGCTGCCACGCCTGGCTAATTTTGTATTTTTAGTAGAGACAGGCTGGTCTCGAACTCCTGACCTCAGGTGATCTGCCCACCTTGGCCTCCCAAAGTTTTGGGATTACAGGCATGAGCCAACGTGCCTGGCCCAACCTTTCTTATTTTACCTCTCTCCTTTTTACTTTTGCTTTCAAGAAGGATTGGTACCACCAATTTCTGAGCTGTTAAGAGGGTTTTGCAGTATAAATGGGGGTGGTTCTCAGCTTCTTCCACTGCTGGCTTAGAATTCAGCATTTTGGGATTTCTGAGCCATTTACCACTTGTCCATCTGATCTCCAGCTTCCAAAAGTGGTTATTACTTTGTTTCTTCTCCAGTTCTTCTCATTCTTGTGTATTTATGCTTAATTTTTTAATACTGTTGTTCTAAAAGGGTTTGGGGAGGAAGTAAAAGTAGTTGCAAATGTTTAGTCATATTTAATCAGCTTCTGTTCTGGTTGGGCCCAGTGTGGGCCTTAGCAGTTGTTGAAGATTTTGAATATTACCTCTGTCCAGACATGTTTTCTCTTATTTGTCCTTTAGGACCAGTTCAAATGTCACCTCCTCAGTAATGCTCTCTCGTGCTTCTCCCACCCCCTTCCCCAAGCAGAGTTAACTCTCTCCTGAGCTCACATAGACTTTGCATTCATTTCCCTCACTGCATTTTTTATGATAATTTGTACAGCTCTCTCCCTGTGTTAGATCAGGAGATTTTGGGGGCCACCTCTTGTTCGTCTTTAGATCTCCAGCACCTGACCCAATACCCAGACTGGAATAGACTCTTAAGAAATACTTGCAGCATGAACAAACAGTACAAGGTGCTCTGTGGAATGATGCTCTGTGGGGGGTGGAGTGGGGTTGCCAGAGCATCCCCTCCCCCATCCTCTGGAACCTGCAGGAGGCCTGGTGTGGGGGCCCAGGCTGGGTCCCTGAGGGCTTGATCTCAGCCCTGCCTTCCGCCCCTGGATTCTTTCTGGGAACCCTCTTTCTCAGACCTTCTCCCTGAAGACCTTGTCCATGTACTTGAGTTTTTTGCCATTAGAAATATTGAGACTGGTGGGGATGGAGGTGTCACTACCTAACAATGTCTGCCCTCTTTGCGTTTCTGTGCACCAGAGGCAGAAGGCCCTGTTGGGCAGGGGACAGGCGAGAGGCTGAGGAGGAGGGTGTCATTACTCTCTAATTGATGCCTGGGGTAGCTCTCTTCCCTGAGGCAAGGCCCAGAGCATCAGCAGAATGACGGCAGCATTTACAGAGTTTGGCCACCTGGCTGGACAGGCCTCACAGCCACAGAAAAGCAGGAAGCAAAGCTGCGAGGGGTTGTACACCCAGACTGCAGAGCCACTGCAGAGTGACAGCCTCCAGGCTGCAGGCCCTGGGGTCTGCCGCCCACCCCAGGCAGGAGGCTGCTCTCCAGGGCCCTGAGAGAGTGGGGCGGGAGGGGACTGAGAATGTCACCGGCTGAGTGACAGTCCTGCTTCCAGCAATAGGGCCTGGCCATGGGCTGATTTTAGGCAACTGGGGACCTTCCCTTGGCCTCAGACATCGTGCCCCAAAACAGTAATTAACCAACTGCAGCTGAGTCACGTGCGAAGCTGGTTTTTCAAATGATCTGCTTCTTAGAAGGCATCTACACAGCGTGGCTGGAGAGGCCTGGAAAACCCTTCCTTCCGAAATCATCTTTTCTGTCGCCGACTCTAGGGCTCTTTTGTACCCAACTTAGAAGTAGATGATCGTGTTAGGTTAAGATACTTAAAATGCAAATGGCCATAAGAAGAACATATTAAACAAGTGTCAGTCACAACAACTTAATATGGATTAGTTTAAAATACTTATTAAACCATTAGAACTGGAAACAGTTCTTAGATTCAAAGTGTGATCCCGGGACCAGCAGCGTCCACATCACCTGGGAGCTGGTGAGAAAAGCAAATTCTCCAGTCCCACCCCAGAACTGCCGAAGCAGAAACTTTGGCCATCTGCATTTTACAAGCCTTCCAGGCAATTCTGATGCACACTACCATTTGTGAAACACTGCTCTTAAAGATTAGGAGACAGAAAAACACAGAGGGTAAATGACTTGCCTAAGGTCTCCAAGCTAGTAGTTGATGGCAGAATTGGGACCAGAAGCCAAGTCTTCAAGTTCCTAGTGTGTCATTTTCAAGTGACAACTGGTTGCCAGGATCCAAGAAGGAGTTCACATTTATCGAGAGCCCTCTCTATGCAAATCTCATAGCAGGAACTTTGTCTCATTTAATCCTTACTACAATTCTGCAAATTATCTCCAGTTTGCAGAGGAGGAAGTTGAGGGTCAGTGTGGTTACATAACTTGCCCAGACAGGTCAGCATTTCAACCCAATCTCGCTTTTTCTCTGCCACTCCTACCTGCAATTGCTGTGTGTGTGTGCATGTGTACACACACAGAACATGAGGAACTACATCCAGAAGCTGCCCAGAAAGGATGCAGGTATGCTAAGTGGTCATGGCAACCTTCTGAAGGCTTTCTTCGCTTGAGAAGGCAGGGAACTGGAAGGTTTTCTTCCACCCACCAGCTTCCCAGTATTGCTTCCGGTTTAGTCCTGACTTCAGTCTAGAGGGAGAGAGGGAGAGACCCACCCCGATTTCCTTCCCACTGCATGTCCAGCTTGGCCTGGGAATTGGGTTTCCTGGTTGATCTCATGCTTCCAGGAGTCCTTACTGCCCAAGGGAGAGCCAGAGCCTTGCCGAATGTGGCCAGCACACCAGGCGGGAGAGACTGTGGGTGGGTTTCCCCCACATCTGGGTTGGGAAGCAGCTCTGCTTTGCAGTTAGAGCCCAAGGGCACAAAAGACTATAAGTAGGGTGGGTGGGGGGAGTGCACACAAGCAAAACAGAAGAGGAAATTAAAAGAGGCTCGAGTCTCCTTCTAGCTTCCTTCCAGCTTGCGTTGCTGCATTTTTGGCAGGGATTGGCAAAGCTGTCCTGTAACTTTCCAGTCTGCCTGCTCATTGTCTTGCCCAGAAATACCAGATAAAAGAAACCATGGAATGAGGAATGAGGAATGAAGAGCTTGGGTCCCACCCTCAGGATATTCCACCAGTATGAACTCTCTTCCAGGCCAGCACCCTGCCTGCTCTCTGCCGGGGTCTAGCTGTCCTCACAGCTCTTGTGTCTGCTATGTGATGGGTGGTGGGAGAGGTGGGTACAGGGAAGGCGTGTTTCCAAAGAACCCATCACCACTGACCAGATGTCTGTCCCACTGCCTGTTTGCTGGCTAAAATCCCCCCATTAGCACTCATCCATTGGGTCTTAGTGGCCCTGTATTAAGGTAAAATACCCAAGGAAGGGTAATACCAGGCTGGTGAACACCTTATCAGATTTTGGTTAAACAGATAAGAGGCTCAGTGGAAATGAGCCAAGAACTCTGAGTGGAGGCTTCTGGGGAAGAGGGGGACCAAAAGAAAAGCAGGGAGAATGGCAGAGGCAGCCTTGCCAGTGCTCAAAGCTGCATCACTTGGTGCTGGGAGGGACACCAGAGATGACGAAGAAGGGACTGCCTCACCGGGGGGCATGGAGCCCATGGCAGACAGCTGGCCAGATCAGCGTAGAGCTTTTTTCTAGACCCCAATGGGATGATGGGTCATTTTGTTCCTCACCTCAAGCCTCCTCCTTTCGTGAAGAGTTCCTGCAACTTGATGCGTCTCTCTTTCCAGAAGAGGTGGCCTTCTCCAGAAAGATTTTAAAGTGGGCTCTATTTGTGTGATCATAAACATCCTCTGATGGCTTCTAGGAACTGGACACTGGGGTGGGCTGTATGAGGCCATGCTTACATTGCTATAAAGAAATACCTGAGACTGGGTAAGTTATAAGAAAAGAGATTTAATTGGCTCACAATTCTTCAGGCTGTACAGGAAGCATGGCACCAGCATCTGCTTCTGGGAAGGCCTCAGGAAGCTTTTACTCCTGGTGGAAGGCAAAGTGGGAGCAGGCACTTCACATGGTGAGAACAGGAGCAAGAGAGAGAGAGAGAGTGGGAGGGAGGAGGTGCCACACACTTTTTTTTTTTTTTTTTTTTTTTGAGACAGATTCTTGCTCTGTTGCCCAGGCTGGAGTGCAGTGGCGTGATCTCAGCTCACTGCAAGCTCCGCTTCCTGGGCTCATGCCATTCTCCTTCCTTAGCCTCCCAAGTAGCTAGGACTACAGGCCCCCGCCACCATGCCTGGCTAATTTTTGGTATTTTTAGTAGAGATAGGGTTTCACCGTGTTTACCAGGATGGTCTCGATCTCCTGACCTTGTGACCTGCCTTGACCTCCCAAAGTGCTGGGATTACAGGCGTGAGCCATCGCGCCCGGCCCACACACTTTTAAATGACCAGATCTCATGTGAACTCAGAGTGAGAGCTCACTTATCACCAAGGGGATGGTCCAAGCCATTTATGAAGAATCCGCCCCCATGATCCAAACAACTTCCACCAGGCCCAACCTCCAGCATGAGGATTACAATTCAACATGAGATTTGGGCAGGACAAATATCCAAACTATATCATTCTGCCCTGGCCTCTCTAAACTCTTGAAATACCTGAGACTGGTTAATTTATAAAGAAAAGAGGTTTAATTAGCTTATGGTTTTTCAGGCTTTATGGGAAGTATGGTGCTGGCATCTGCTCAGCTTCTAGGGAAGCCTCAGGAAGTTTGCCATCATGGCGGAAGGTAAAGGAGGAGTAGGCACATCACATGGCAAAAGCAGGAGCAAGAGGGGTTGGGAGGTGCCACACCTTTTAAATGACTAGATCTTGTGAGAACTCACTGTCACAAAGACAGTACCAAGCCATGAGGGATCCGCCCCCAGGATCAAATCCTCCCACCAGGCCCCACCTCCAGCATTGGCGATTACAATTCAACATGAGATTTGGATGGGGACAAATATCCAAACTATATCATGGGATCTGGGGAGATGAAGAGGAGGAAAACACTGTCCTTGCTTGTGCAGAGTTCACAATTTAGTGGGTAACACAGAAAAGTAAAACAAAAAAGCCACAATGCAGTGTGAAGGAATCTCTTGGAGCTCTTAGTGCCTCTGGTCAGGAGGAAAGGCCCCAGCATGTCCAGGGAGGGTTGGACATGGAGACATGTAAGCTGGGTATTGAGGAACAATTGGGAGTTTGCCAGACACATACAGGAGATGGGAGTAGGGAGAGGTAAGGGCATTCCATTTAGAGGGGACCTCTCAGTGGGAGGGGGCATGGTGCCTCCAGGACCTGCATATAGGGTCGAATCATGATTATTGACAGGGTGTGTTTAAGGAAGAGAAAGGGCCAGGAGACAGTCGAGAGAGGGAGGCTGGGGCGGACCATTAATGGCCCTGACCATGGCCATGTTGAGGAGTTTGGCACTTGTCATATCCTGAGGGCAGTGGGGTGCCACTGTGAAGTTTTGTTAGTCAATCAGTGCTAACTGTCTAGTAAGCAACTCCTAATGTTTTAATAGCTTAACCCCCGTCAAGGTTTAATTTTACTTCTGTGAAGTCTGGTGATTCCTCTAGAGTCACAATGGCAGGGAAGAGAAAGATGGAGAAGTCACATCAGCTTTTAACTCCCTCAGCCCAGAAGTGACACAGTTCCACTCATGGCCTATTGGCCAGAACTGGTCACATGGCCCTGCCTAACTGCAAAGGAGACTGGGAAACGTCAGGAGGCACATGCACACTTGCTGAGCACTGACTTTAGATTTTAGTCAGAAAAATAAGTAGTCCGATGTGTGATTTGGGATGTTTCTGTGGCCGTGGAGTATAGAATGAATTAGAGGGCTTCAAGCATAGAGGCAGGAAGGCCAGGCAGAGGCTCTTCCTATTGTCCAGTGAGGGCTCTTCCTGCTCCAAAATTATCTTCAGACTGCAGCCAGGTGAGCACTGGGGCTTTGGAGAAGCCATAGCTGGCGATGGCAGTGAGGGAGGAGAGCAGCCCTGGGGTGAGGGGAGGTCAGTGAAGGGCCTGTTGACGTGTCCAGTAGGTGGTCAGACACAGAGTTGTGGGTGCACCTGGGCAGAGCCGCTGGTGGATGTTATTGGCATCTTTAGAGTTCAGGATGGACCATGTCTCCTGGCCTCCAAGCCCCTGGCACTCAGTAGGTCCTCAGTTAACATGTGTGGAGTGAGTGATCAGCTGGCGATTGGAGCCATGGGTGCTGGAGGCAGGATGGAAACCTTTGTGGGAAACAGTGGTGATTAATGGCCTGTCTTCCAGGGTAATGAAATCTCTGCAGTGTTCCTAACCTTCACTACCACCTATTTGTGTCTTTTAGGAATAATGAAAGCTGCCACATCAGAAGTACTTCTAGGGAGTTTCAGGGGAAGCTTTTGCTCATTAACATCTGCATATCTGTGCTGGTTTTAATCTGGTGCCTGGTTGTGCTCTCACTGAGCTCTTCCCCTGGCAATCATGTGGCATGGAAGTCCTCCTGCCCGGCTCCCACCCTCTTCCTGGTTATCCTGCCCATTGACTGGCTCTTATGCCAGGCTAAGGGACAAATGTCCCCAAACCGGCAGCCAGGAGGAGGAGACCTGAGCTCTGGTTTAAATTTTGCTGCTAATTGTCTGAATGATCATGGGAAGTCATCCTATGTCCCTGGGCCTCAGTTTCCCTTTCTGTAAGTTGGGTGGGCATAGGCATTTTACATGAGATGATCTTCAAGCTCGTTCCCAGCCCTGACATTTCCAGTTCCACAGGATGGAAACAAAGTATCATGAGAGTCCAGCAGTCTTCAGAGCAGTGTTTTTTCAGCTGGGGACAGAAACACCAGGAGGCTTGTGAGGAGTTTCTAGAAGGTGGCCTGCATCTTGACAGAGCTTGTCAGTTGTTCCTGGGGCTGCAGAAACTGTAAGTTTTGAGTATCAAGTGTAGGCTTCCTCCTCTCGCCTCTTCAGGAAATGAACCCCTTTGAGAGATAAGTGAAAGCTGGATACTCTGTCTCCAGAAAAACTTGAGACATGCAGAGAACCACGTATCACACACCTACCCTTTTGTACACTTACTTTCAGGGGCTTCGTGTCCTTCCACAAATGTGTCTTGAATCACCTCCTGCCTCATGCCTGCTTTTCTCTCCTTAGTGGGTTCTGGATTTCTTTTACAAATTCAGTGATTGTTTCTGAGCCACACTGTGGAAGATCCTGAAGAGGCCAAGTGAAAGATCTCAAAGGTGCTTTGTCTGACCTTACAGGAGACTGGATGAGGCCTCTCCAAAGAGAGACAGAAAATCACATCAGACTTAAAAACCAGTGCAAATTTATATGGTGACTGCTGAAGGCCTTCGTAGGTAGTGTGTGTGTGAGTTTGTATGTGTGTGTGTGTTGGGAGTGTTACCTTGATCAACACGTCTTCTGGGAGGGAATTTTTTTCATTAAGATTATTATTTTGCAATAATTGTAGATTTGCATGCAGTTGTAAAAAAATAATACAGAGGGATTCTGTGTACTTTTAACCCAGTTTCCCCCAATGGCAATATCTTATGAAACTATAGTACAATATCACACCCAGGATATTGTTGTAAATATAGTCCAGATGGAGAACATTTTCATCACTACAAGGATTCTCTCCTGTTGCCATTTTATAGCTACCTGTTCCCCTCTTGCCCTCATTCCCTGCTTTAACCCTGGAAACTGTTCTTCATTTCTGTAATTTTGTCATCTCAAGAATATTATATAAATGGAATCACATAATACTTATGTAACCCTTTCAGATTGGGTTTTTTTTCACTCAGCGTAATTCCCTGAAGATTCATCCGGGTTGATGCATGTATCAATAGTTTGTTCTTTTTTATTTTTAAGTAGTATTCCATGGTATGTAGGTGCCACAGTTTGTTTAACCATTCAACTGTTGAAGGGCATCTGGATTCCTCTTTGGCCCATGGATTGTTCAGAAGTATGTTGCTTTGGTTCTAAGTATTTGGAAGTTTTACTCTTATCTTGCTGTTATTGATTTCCAGTTGATTCATTCCACTGAAGCCCGAGAACACTGTATAATTTTAATTTTTTCAATTTGTTGAGGTTTGTTTTATGGCCCAGGATATGTGATCTGTCTTGGTATACATCCTGGGGCCACCTGAGAATAATGCATATTCTGCTGTTGTTGGGTTGAGTGTTCTATATATGTTGATTAGATTCTATTGGTCGATGGTGTTGTTGGGTTATTCTGTATGCTTGCTGATTGTCTAGTTGTTTTATTAATTGTTGTGAGAGTAGTATTGAACTCTGAACATATAATTGTGAATTTGTGTATTTCTCTTTAGCTCTTTCGGGTTTTGCTTCACATATTTTGCAACTGTATTGTTTGGTACATATACATTTACAATTGTATATTCTTGGTGGATTGACCTTTTTATCATTATACAATATCCCTCTCTGTCTCTGGTAACTTTCTTTGCTCTGAAGTCTATTTTATCTCATATTGATATAACCACTTCTATTTTCTTTTAATGTTTGCATGACATACCTTTTTCTTCATCCTTTTACTTGTAACCTGCCTATATTGTTATTTTTAAAGTGAATTTTTTGTAGACAGAGTCATGTTTTTAAATTGGTATCTTTAGATTATTTACATGTACTATAATTATTGATATGTTAGGGCTTAAGTATGCAATTTAATTTTTTTATCTGTTCTGTCTTTCATTTCTGGTTTCTTTTTCTTGCCTTTTGTAGGTTACTTAAACATTTTTTAGAATTCTACTTTGATTTATGTATATATTTTTTAGTTTATTTTTGTATAATTTTTTAGTAGATACTCTACATATTACATTATGTGTACATTATCACAGTCTACTAGTGTCATGATTTTACCAACTTGAGTAAGTGTAGAAACCTTATTGCCTCTCATATTTCTTTACCCTCCCCCATTTATAATGTAATTGTCTTAAATGTTGGTTCTACATACATTTAGAACCACATCAGACAATATTATGATTTTTGCTTCAACTGTCAAATATAATTTAGAAACTCAAGAGGAGAAAGAAAGTCTATTGTGTTTGCCTATGCTTTTGCTTACTGTGTTTCTTCCTTCCTGTTGTCCTAAGGTACCTCTTTTATTTTTCTCTTTGGTTTAAAGACCTTACCTTAGCCATTTTTCTCCAGGGGATGGGGAGGGAAGTGAGTCTGTTGGTGACAGATTATCTTAGTTTTCCTTTATCTCAGAATAACTTGATTTTCCCTTCATTCCAGAAGGGTCTTTTCACTGGAAATAGGATTCTGGGTGGATAATTCTTTTCTTTCTTTTCACACTTGAAAAATGCTGTGCTGCTTCCTTTTCATCTCCATGGTTTCTGATGAGAAAACTGCTGTCCTCTTAATTGTTTTTCCCCTAATAGGTAAGATTTTATTTCTCTCTGAACATTTTCAAGACTTTTGGTTCGTCTTTAATTTTCAGAAGTTTGACTGTGATATGTCTTGGCATGGGATTTCTTTAAGTTTCTTATGTCTGAGATTTTCTCAGCTTCTTGAGTCTGTAGGTTTATCTTTTTCCAAATTTGGAGGTTTTCTACTATTGAGCACCTTTTCAGCTCTACCTGTTTTCTCCTTTTCTTCTGAGACTCCAGTGACAGAAATGTTAGAACTTTTGTTATAGTACCACAGGTCCCTGAGGCTTTGATTTCCCCTAGTCTATTTTCATTTTTCAGATTGAGTAACTTTTGTTTTTCTATCAGTTACTGATTCTTTCCTCTGTCTCCTCTATTTGGCTATTGAGCTCATCATTGAGTTTTGTGTTTTGGTTATTGCATTGTTTGGTTCTAAAGTTGCCATTTGGTTCTTTATGTTTGATTTTTTTTTTTTGCTAGGCTTTCTTCCTTTTCATTGGTTTCAACAGGTTCAGAGTTGCCGGCTTAAGCATTTTTTTGTGATGGCTACTTTAATATCTTTGTCAGATGATTCTAGCATGTCTATCATCTTGGAGTTGGCATCTATTGGTTGCCTCTGCTCATTCAGTTTGGGATCTCCCTGGTTCTTGGTATGATAAGTAATTTTTGATTGAAACCTGGAGATTTTTGGTATTGTGTTTTGAGGCTGTGGACTGTACTTAAACCTGCTTTAGCTTTTTTTTTTTTTTTCTCCTCCAGTGGAGGGCTGGGGGCACCGTGTTATTACTGCCGGGTGAGGGTTGACGTCCAAATTTCCCACTCTCTCTCCACGGATACCTTCCTGGAAGGAGTTGGAGTGCCTCATTACCACTCCCCATGTGACCCCCACTGACACCACACGGGGTTGGGGTAGTCTTCTTCCTGCTGAGCGCTAGCGAACATCCTGACTCTATTAGGCTTCCTCTGACACCATCCCAGCAGGGAGTGTTGGGTTGGAGTGGAAGTCTAGGCTCCCCATGTGGCCTTTGCTGACATGGGGAGGGTGGGCCGCAGTGTTTCCTGGGCTGTTTGGCTGGATACAGCAGTTATTGTCTAACAGATTCATCTTTTTAGGCTGGCTTTTCCTAGTTATCTAGCTGGAGAGAGCAGGCTCTTATTAGGCTTTTCTTGTCTGTGCCCCTTGATATTTCCAGGTTGCTAGTTTCTTCGGCTCCAAATCTGGGATAGATGAGGCCACAAGAAGACTCAGGAAACTCACCATCCTGCTGTCTCCCAGGTCACATGATCCCTAATCAATAGTCTTCTTCTTGTTACCTTTTAGAGTCTTCTTATGTTTGTATGTTGTGTATATATGTATATGTGTGTAGATAGATAGATAGATAGATAGTAAGTACTTGGGGAGAAGAACAGGGGAAAGCATGTCTACTTCATCTCCCCAGAAGGGGAAGCCCTCTCTACTTCCTTTTCTTTATTCTTTTTTAAAATTGCTGAAGGTGTCATAAATACCCTGGGAAAAATTTATATAGTACAAAAGGGATGGAGCAGTGAAAAGTGTCCTTTCCACTCCTGTGTAGGGGCAGTAGTCACATGGTTCCTTTAGCAGAGGCAGTCTCTGTTACCAGTGTGGTGTGTCCTTCTCAAGAGAGTCCATGTGTATATTCACATATGTAAGCATGCACATGTATGTGTATGTGTATCCTTTCACATATATGGTAGTGGCACCGATTTAAACTCCACCAGCCGTAGATAAGAATTGTTATACACTCGCTGGTTTAGAAAGCACTTAAACTTATTGATATTTGCCAACCTGATATATGAAAAACTGGATCTCCTTGTAGTCTTAATTTCTTGCATTGTTTGAGCACGAGTACCATTTCAAATGTTGAAAATGCGTTTATGTTTCCTGTTTTGTAGATGGACAATTTCTTCTTTATTTTACATTTCCCTTTCAGGTTGCTGGCCTTTCTTATGGACTTGTACATGTTTGTACATGCACAATAATTATGTAGCAAGGAAATTAGTCCACTGCGTGCCATGTATGTTGCAAATATTTTTTCCTATTTTGTCATTTATCTTTTGGCTTTACCTTATTTTCTAGTGTTATATATTTTAAAATTATTGAACTCAGATGTAGCCATTTATTAAAAAATGATACTTGGGCTTTGGTCATGCTTTGAAAGTCATTCCTACCTGAATATTACAGCTAGTCTCTCACATTTTTCTTCTAGTCCTTTCTATAGTTTCATTTTTTTGTTTAGGTCTTTCATACATGTCATCCAAACTTTTTTTCAGATAATTCCTGAGTTGTCTCGACACAATTAGTTGAAAAGTCTATCTTTCTCCCACTGGTTTGAAATGTCACGTTGATTTATCATGGGTCTTCTCTGTGTGGCTGCTAATCTGCCATGTCAGCAAATTGCAGATGGCAGCTGGTGGCCTGGGTAGGCTGCACTGAGGTAATCTCAGAGCCATCTACAAGGGAAGGTACACTTTTAGAGAGGAATAAGGTGGAGGATATCAGTTTCTCCACCTCTTAGACTGCTGTGTGATACAATCTTATGAAAATGTATTGAACCTCTTTCAGGGACATTGGCCAACAGTCTTGCCCCCTGATAATAGGAAGCCCCTCTGACTGCTCCTCCATGAACCTGCAGGCCCTGCCCTCTACTGAAATATCTCCTACATCTTCTCCCTTATTCCTGTTACCCTTTTCTGCCCCTGTTCACTTCAGGCTTTCACTATTATGGCCAGTTTTTGAGCACCCTCCTAAATGTTTGTTTTTGTTATCCATGGCTGCCTAATAAATCGCCACAAATATAGTTGCTTAAACTAATACATTTGTTATCTCAGAGAGTTATTTTTTATTTTCTGTGGGATAGGAGTCTCTGCATGGCATAGTTGGGTCCCATGCTTTAGGGCTCCTCATAAGACTGCAATCCAGGTGTCAGCCTGGGTAGGGTTCTCATCTGGAGTCTCAAGTGGGGAAGGATCCACTTCTCTATTCTCATGGTTATTGGTGGCATTCAATTCCTATAGCCGTAGGATTCATGGCAGCTTTCTTCTTCAAAGTCAGAAAGGGGGAGAGAGAGTCTGTAGTGCCAGTCTACTAGCCAGACAGAGTCTTATGTAACGTGACATAATCATAGAGTGACATCCCATTACCTTTGCTATATTGTATTGGAAGTCATTCACAGGTCTCATTCACACTCAAAGGACAGAATTTCTTAAAGGTATCTTCCCCAGGATGCTATCTGGCAGTATCTGTCAAAATTGCCAGTGCACATACCCTTTGACCCAGACTTTATCCCAGATCTGTACTTCCACATGAGTGAAATAATGAATGCACCAGTGTAATCCCTGCAGAACTGTTTGAAACAGTAAAAGATTGAAAACAACCAAAATGGTGGGGATGGATTAAACACATCACTGTATATGCAAATGATGGACTACTACACAGCCATGAAGATGAATAACTGTAGCTCCTTGTAAATCCATGTAGCGTGATCTATATCAGGGTTCTCAAAGTGTGGTTCCTGGACCAGCAGTACCAACATCACATGGGAACTTGTTGAGAATGCACATTCTCAGGCTGCACTCTAGCCCTGCTGAATCAGAGATTTTGGAGTGGGGCCCAGCAAACTGTGTTTAGTAAGCTGGCCAGGTAATTCTGATGCATGCTCCATTTTGAGAACTTTGGGTTTATAATTTATATAATTAAATGGAAAGAGGCAGAACAATGTATTACATACAGTATGCTACCATTTGTGCACAAAAGGTAAAAGAGGTATATACATACTTGTGTTTGCATACAATACCTCTGGAAGGATATACAAGAAATGAGTAACACTGGATATAGGAAAGCTGGGGGACAGGGATGGCAGGATGACTTTTCACTGTATCCTTTTGTATCTTTTGAATTTGAACCATTTAATGTATTACTTATTTTAAAAATTAAAATGCAAAAGCCCCATCAATCTGACCTCAGCTTTCCTCATTAGCTTTTTTCCTCACCTCCTATATAGCCTCTTCATGCCAGTCAAACTGGTCTCTTCAGTATCTCTGGGATTTGGGTCACATTTCCCGACCACAAGCCTTTGCTTAATTCTGTGCTCCCATCTGGAATTTCCTGTACTCTTTGCATAATCAAAGCCTACTCACCCTGAAAGGTCAGGCCCAAATGCTGCCTCCTGTGGGTGGATTTTCCTGATCCTCTCTCTGCATGGGTGAACAAGCCCTTCTTTGCTCCCACAGCCTGTCCCTCTGCTGTTACCCACCGGTCCTTTGCTGACTGTGCGTCTGTGTTCTTTACTGGACTGTCAGCTCTCTGAGGGCAGGGACTTGACCTTCCATTCTTTGTGTCTCCAGCACCCCCTGCAACCTGCAATTTGGCACCTTGGAATCTTTTAATAAATAATCGAGCAGACAAGTGAGTATTGGGCACAAAGACAGGGATACAAGGACACAAGGGGGCCTAGACAGAAACCAATGTGAGAGTAGTCATTGCCCCAGAGGAGAATGAATGGTCAGGCAAGTGGGGAAAGGCTGCAGGAGAAGCTGCTGGCAGCTGGGCTTTCTCCTGGGTGGGTTTGGTTTTGGGCTATCATTGGTGCCCTGAGGGGTAGAGTGGGTGTGGGAGAGCACCCTTCATCTGGGAGGCTGTGGGGTTTTGTTTTATTAAGGAGGAGAGAGTTTTTTAAAAAGACAGATGTGCTTTGTGTTGGTGGGGTAAGATTGAGGGGTGGGATGTTTAAAAAGACATCACATAGGCTGGCAGAAGGGCAGGTTGCCCTACCAATGAGGTTTTTCTGATTAAAACCAAGTCAGGGGTGAAGCTTTTTTTTTTAATATTAAAAAGAATACACCCCCAATGGCCACACTGTCCCTAACCTCCCTCCATCTCGGGAAAGCATCTGACATTTCCTACACATTTTAACTTTCTAACCAAATAATGAAATAATCATATTGGCTCCTCAGTCACAGGATTCATTTTATCTCTTTCCTGGGCTTCAAAATTCATCTCATATTTTAATCTGTTTTGAGCTCTTTTCAATTGCCTTGGAGATAGAGCCAAAGGTTCCCTGAACTCATGTTGCCGAGAGTTGTTTGGTTTAGGTTCCTGTGGGGTATTTTCTTTAATAACGTGGTCTATCCTGCAGCAGCAGCAGGAATTCTAGGGGGGTGGGGGCTGGGGCTGGGCCTTGCACTTCATGGCTCCCTGACAGTAAATTAATGTCCACATTCCAACTCTGGGGCTTCTCATTTTCTGTCTTCCTCCTGGATAGTGGCCTCCCTTCTCAATTGTATTCATTCTTAAAAGGCCACCCTCCTATAGAAACACTCTCCAAACTGCTCTAGGCAGGAGGGTCCCTCCCTCCCGGAGCAGCAAGAACACAAAAACCCCAACAGCAATAGCACTAGCCTTAGTGAGCCTCAGTATCTTCCAGGTGCATTCTAAGCACTTTACATGGATTAATTCATTTGATCCCACACTGCCCTCTAAGGTTCCGGCATTCCTGTCCCCATTGTTGTGATGAGGATGTCGAGGTAAAGAGAGACTAAATAACTTGCCCAAGAGCTGGAATGCATCTAAGGTTAACTTCATCCAGTTTACCTGTTTGCTGTGTGCGTGTCATGTTTCCCAGCTGTACAGTGGGCCCTCAGGTGCAGCGGCCACACCTTCTTGGCACAGCTTAGGTTTTCAGTTGTGTCCTGGTAAATATTTGTGGGTAGTTGAAGCCCCTTGTCTCACAGGAGACCGTAGAGGGTGCTAGTTTAGAGTAGGAGGTAAGGAACTCATGCACCTTTCTTCGAGCCAAAAGGCTGGTTTTGGGGGTGTGTGGAGTTACCTTAGAACTAATTCATGCCTCTTGTTTTAGAAAGCGACAAAGGGCCACGGCAATGCAGGTGACAAGGACTTCCCCAGGGAGGCTTTGTTTTTGTCAGTTTAGGCTGCTATAATAAAATGCCATAAACTAGGGAGCTTATAAACAACGGAAACTGATTGTTCATTGTTCTGCAGGCTGGGAAGTCCGATACCAAGGCAGATTGGGTGTCTGGTGAGGGCCTGCTTTTTGGTTCAGAGAATGGCACCTTCTAGCTGTGCCCTTACACATGGAAAGGAATAACTCTGGTCTTTTCAGCCCATTATAAGGGCACTAATCCCCTTCATGAAAGCTCCAATCTCGTGACCCAGTCACCTCCCAAAGGCCCCACTCCTCACACCATCACATTGGAAATTAGGTTTCAACATAGGAATTCTGGGGAGACAGACACAAACATTCAGACCATGGGAAGCATGAAACCATGTTTGCTTTGAGATTGTTGGGGGAGAAAAGGGACTGTCAGCTCACTGACAGATGCCCAGCTGCAGGAAGGCCTTGGCAACTGAAAGGGACCTGAGATAGCTCTGTCCCAGGGGCTCTGCTCTGGCAGTGAGGTCTTGTCCTCTAGTTGACTGCCTATAAAGATGGCCAGACTTGGGGCTGGAGTTTCATGTCTTCGAGCCTCAGTCACTTCATCTGCTAGGAGACATGCCCAAGCCTGCCTTCCCTGTGATGGAGCTGTTGGGGAGGTGGAATGAGAGCTCACCTGAGAGAGGCACATGCTCCCTGGCAGGTAACGCTGCAGTTACACGAGGGGAGGCAGTTCCCCTCGTTGTCTCCTCCTGCTGTGCTGGCTGGAGGGCTGTGTGTCTGACCACACTTGCTGAATCTGCACAGCTTCTGTTCCTTCCTCTCCCTGGCTTATCCCATGAGCCTTCAGGGATTGTCTTTTCCTCCACCTCGGGCTTCTGATCCTTTCTGAGCAGCCAAATGCCCTGGATGCCTCTGATGTTTAGGCCCCAGCCCCAGAGATTCTGGTCCCATAGGCTGGTGTGCAGGCTGGGCTTATTTCTTTAAAGGTTTCCCAAGGGATTCCAGTGTTCCCTGGGGTTGAGACCCACTGTCCTCTCAACAGGGCATCAGGGGAGAGAGGAGAGAAGGCCCATCAGAATTTCCAGAGCAGCATATGTACCTAGGAGGACATTTAGGAAGCATGTTTATTAGATGCCATGATATGTTTTAGGCCTGATCCTGGGTATATTTTGCAATGTCCAATAAAAGAGTGCATTAGATTTCTATGTTTAGCAAAAGACTATACAGAAGAGTCAACACGAGCCTCCTCTGGGCTCTGAGACTCTGTGATGGGGCTGTGTAACTCTGGGGCTGCTACCTACCCTCTCTGAACTCAGCTTCCTCGTCTGTCAAACTGAATGTTAGTGCCTGTCTTATAGGATCATTGTGAGGAAGAAGTGAGATCATGAATAAAAACATTTTGAGAAGCCAAGATTTCCACACAAATGAAAATATTGCATAAAGCAGTTGTGTTCTGTGTTCTGTATTCTGTCACCTGTGACTCTCTGGACACCAAGCCTTGTGAATTTGGCCTGACACAGGGAGATGAGATGCTCATTGCAGACCTTGGCCATCCTGGTACCACCAACCAGCCTTCCTCCCTCCCTAGCCTCTATCTTCAAATTCCGTCTCCCTCCACTGGCATCTTCCCCTCAGAACAGAAAGACGCTCATCATACCCCCAGGAAAAACAAAACACACCTGTGACCCTTGGATGCCCTAGCTTTCGTCTTTCTGCCTTTGCCTAACAACCAGCTTTCAGGGACACATAACCCACAAGGAGACCTCCCTTTCCTCAACCCTCTGCCAGCAACCCACCACCACCAGCTGCTGCATCTTATCTACGTGGGATCTCTGCCACATGCGTCCTTCATGACACTCTCCTTCCTCAGGCTCCTCCATGCTCTTCCCCTCACCCTCACCCCTGTCTTTGGCTGGTCACTTGGTCTAGGGATTCCACTTCTTCAATACTCAAACCTGCAGCCTCCCGTCAGTGCCCATCACTATTTTGGTTCAGTCCCTCGCCTCTCACCTGGACTATTGATCAGCCCCTTACCGTGTTCTCTCCCTCCCCTGGCTCCTTCTGTCCTCCTGGGTCAAGTCCAATTCAAAGCCCCTAGTACTCTGGCCCTGGCCTGCCCACATAGGCGCATCTCTTCCCATACTCCTCTCACACTTGCATTCATTCCTTAAATCTGTCGTGGCATGTCATGGCTCTGTGATTTTTCACATGCCATAACTTTCCCCTAAAACCCCCCATGCCTACCACCACCCCAACCTCATAATGGAGAAATATTCATTGTCTAAATCCCAGCTCAACTGTTGACTCTCTGTAGGAGTCTCCTCTAACTCCTCTGCTCTGTCCACAGTGGGGTTACGCATTCTCTCTTCCATGCTATTGCTCTCAAGTCTGAAGTGCAAGGAGGTGCAAATGTTTATAGAATTGAATTGAATTGGTCCATTTAGTGTCATATTGTTGTAGTATTCCAATGCCTGCAAATGCAAAGTAGTTATTCTCGCATGGGATCTACTGCTAGTTCACAGATAGTGAGAGTCAACATTTCCAGACTGGCCACTTTCTGACCTCAGCAGACAGCAGGGAGCTTCCTCCCTGAAGGGCCTATTCATGAACAATTCTAGATTCACACACATCCAAGAATGCTTTGGCTGGGCCTATGGAAGCAACCAGAACAACTGCAGCTCTGAGCCACAGAGAAACCCCAATGTGCTGTATGCTCTTCTAGAGTCTTTTCCTGAGTCAAAATTCTCCCAAGTCCCCACAGATGTTAAGCACCCCTAGAAGGGCAGGGGTCTCCAGCCTCTTGCTTCCCCTCCTCCCCTCTGCACTGCCCTCCCCGAGCCCTGGCCTCAGCACAAATGACATCTGTTGCTCCTTTGCACCATCCATGGCTTCCTTTCCAAGTTCTCTCTCACTCTTCTCTCTTTGGGCAAAAGGAAAAGGACAGCCTGTTAGAGTCACAAAGCGTCATCACAGAACTAACACCACCAGCTTTTGATGGGCTTTCAAGGGGCCAATCTTGCAGGGCAGGCCTTCTCTGGCCTCCTTTCATACGCTTGATCTGTTGGAAGGTCCAGCAGCTGTTAAACTCATTCTTGAAATTTCCTTCATACATCCGGCCCGTCTGTCTCACTGTCATCGTGGCATTGTACCTGTCATGTTGCCATTACTATAAAAACTTTGTTACATTTTATATTAGAGTGTTGTTATGTATTATGAGATTGCTGTGTTACATATTATAATAGTGTTCCCTGTCATTTTCTTTGAAAATCATGTTTTGATCATCTTCATAGTTTCCTCTTTCTAGACCTGCTCTGAAAGCTTTCCTTCACCCTACGGTGAAAAATGACACAGAGAAGAAATTTCTCCTTCTCATGGGGGATGGAGGAAGGCCAGGCCCCAGTTCTGGGTGGCTATGTGTGTGAGTTCATGGGGGTGATGGCCACCAGCTAGTTCTCTTGTCATCTGGCCCTTGGCAGGATTGTCCTTCCTGTGCCCTTTGTTGGGGGGTGGGGTCACAGGATGTACTCTGGGCAGTAAGTTGTGAGTGAAGTATGGGTTTCACTTCCAGGTCAGCGCATCTTGTTGCCAGTACAAGGCCCTCCAGAGCTCACAGGACAGCAGGAAGCGTTGGAGACAGGGGCTACTGCATCGGCCTAAACCTTGAGTGATTCCAACAGCAAGGCCCCTGTGGACCTGTAATCAACACCAGCCAGGCATAAGGGAGGAGGAAACCAGGACTAGTTTTTAATAGCTTTATTGAGATAAAATTCATGCCTCTCATTTATTGAGATAAAATTCATGCCTCTCATTTATTGAGATAAAGTTCATCCCTCTAAGTGTACAGTGCAATGTTTTTTAGTATATTCACAGGGTTGTGTCACCACTCTCTAATTTTAAAACATTTGCATCACTCCAGAAAGAAGCCCAATATTTGTTAGCATAAACCTACAGTGTTCTCAGCTACTGCAATTTGGGAGTTGTTTGTTGTTACTGCAGCATGGCCCAGCCTATCCTGACTGGCACAGAAATCAATTCCATGCCTGCAAGAGTTGTGCTGCTGTGTTAGGCCGTTTTTGCATTGCTATAAAGAAATACCTGAGGCTGGGTAATTAATAAAGAAAAGAGGGTTTGATTGACTCACAGTTCTGCCAACCATACAAGCCTGGCTCCAGCATCTGCTTCTGGTGAGGCCTCAGGAAGCTTCCAATCATGGTGGAAGGCAAAGGGAGAGCAGGCGGTGTCACAGGGCGAGAGTGGGAGCAAGAGAGACGGGGCAGAGGTGTCACATACTTTTTCTTTTTTTTTTTTTGAAGTGGAGTCTTGTTCAGTCATCCAGGCTGGAGTGCAGAGGCATGATCTCAGTTCATTGCAACCTCCACCTCCCAGGTTCAAGCAATTCTCCCGCCTCAGCCACCCAAGTAGCTGGGATTACAGGTGCCCGCCACCATGTCTGGCTAATTTTTGTATTTTTAGTGGAGATGGGGTTTCACCATTGTTGGCCAGGCTGTTTGAACTCCTGACCTCAAGTGATCCACCCGCCTCGGCCTCCCAAAATGTTGGGATTACAGGTTTGAGCTACTGCATCCGGTCCCTACCACACACTTTTAAACAACCAGATCTCACATAAACTCAGAGTGATAACTCACTTATCACCAAGGGGATGGCACTAAGCCATTCATGCGGGATCTGCCCTCATGATCCAAGCACTCTCACCAGCCCTCATCTCCAACGCTGGGGATTACATGTCAACATGAGATTTGGAGGGGACAAGCATCCAAACCTTATCCACTGTATAACAAAAACTTCTACTCTGTGCCATTAGTTTAGGCTAAATTTGAAGATGAAAAAGCTGGATTGAGGAGAAGAATTAGTGGACATGTCCTATGAGCATGAATTCCACTTTTGTTGTCTCAGGCCACTGAAATTTTGGCGTGTTTGTTATTACCAGTCTACGTGACTGGCTGGGGGAGGTGGGAGGGCCTGGTCAGGGTTGGGTGGGGCAAAGTTCAAATACTAGTGAGACCTTCCAGGAGTTCCCCAAAGCTCCTCACCTTGGCAGTCACCTACTGTGCTGCTGGGGAAAGGCAAATTGAGGAGTCCTACACTGCCCGGGGCACCTGGGGAGAATTCCCGGGCCCTCCAGCCCCGAAACGACACTGAGCACTGAGCAGGCTTGTTTACTCCTCGGAGCTCTTCTTTGTCTCTGTTTCATTGTCACCTTTCCTATGTGTCAGGGAAGGGCTCCTGAGAGGGAGAGGTGAGGAAGCGTGAGCCCTGCGCCCCAGTTCCCAGCTGTGTTTCTCCCGGGGCTGGCTGAGCAAAATCAACAAGAAGGTGCAGTTTGTCTTTGTGGCATTCCTCCTTCCCCCTTCCCAGCCTCCAACAGGAGCACTGGCTTCTTGCTCTAACTTCCTCCTCCTGGCTACCCCCGACCTATTCTGCAGGTGGCTGTCTGCCTCCCATCAGAATCTATATGTTCTCTCACCCTTCTGGGACAGACCTTCCGGTGTGTTTCAAGGTGACAATCTGGTGATCTGATAGATTAATCTTAGCACATATGCTCATGGAGAATGCAGCCTGCCTCGGGGGATGGTTCATTCCTTCCCTGTGCCCTGAACTGAGCACAGTACTGTGGGGGGAGTCCTGTCTCAGGCCTGGTCGTGTCTCTAGTCCCTTCCAGTTCAGTGGGGGAGAAAGCAGGGCCACATAGGGCAGTGTTTAGAAGTTTAGTGTAGGATTATGTGTTAGGAACTGTGAGGAGGACCCATGTGGCGGGTGCTGTGGGGGCCGAGAGGGTGGAGAGAATGATCTGTGGCCTGGGATGGTCAGGGAATGCCAGTCACTCACTGCCTTGGGCCTCACTTCCCCCATCTGTTAGATAATGCACGTGGACCCATTGATCATTTCTTGAATTGTCCGATAAGAATGCCAGGGAGACTTGATCAACATCTGGATCCCCAGGTACTCCTAGCAATTCTGATTCTGTAAGTCCAGAGTGGCGCTGGGATCTGGCTCTTTACATCTGGTCTGACCTCCCTTCCTTACTCACTTCTGCCCTAGGAGATGGGATGCCAGGGGCTTTAGCCTGAGCAGACTGTGAAAAGGTATGGGGACCGGGAGGAGGGCCTTCCTGTTGCCAAGTTCCTGAACACTGCCCTGCTTTGTGTTGGAAAAGCCTGTAGCACAGTTGGAGTGAATTGCTTGGTTGGGAGACAGGGACACTGTTAAACTCTACTTGGTTGCTGAATAATGTAACCACCCAGCTAGCAGGGCCCAGGGGAGGCTTGTTGAACAGGAGAGCCCTTTGGAGGAGCGCTGAAGCATCCTGGCTGCTCTGCGCTGTTCGCGGGCAACCTTGGCATAATAGCACTTTAGGCTGCATGGAGGCTTTCTGAGCGAGTTCACTTGGAGATGCCTGAAAAATACCTGGGGTTGGGGTCTCTGTAACAGTCCGACAAGATGATGTCCGCGCCTTCCCTAGCTAGAAAACCCCGTTGAGTAAACCCAGAAAGGATGTTGAGGATCCTGTAACTCAGTGGGTCTCAAGCCTCATGCGCATTGGAGTCGCCTGGCGGGCTTGCCAAAACAGGGTGCTGGGCCCCACCACCACAGCATCTGATTCAAGACTTCTGGGGTGGGGCCCCAGAATGTGCATTTCTAGCAAGTTCCCTGTTGCTGCTGTGGATGCTGGCCCAGGATCACAGTAGAAAGCCAACGTGAACTTCTCAGCCCGCTCACCTGGGGTGTGAGGTCTTAGGACTCAGTCACTGCCCCCAGGGCACTTGTGCTCTGATTGGGGAGCTACCCACACCCACTCAGATCAAGAGAATGTGAAGCAGGGAGTGGCCAGTGCCTGAAGTGAGCCGCAGGTTCTAGGCAACAAAGAAATTGAGAAGAGGAAGGTTGCAGGGGTGCACGGGAGACTTCCTGAAGTGGAGGCTATGGATGAAGCAGCACATGGATTGCCGTGCCATGCACTGCACACACACAGCCTGGCATGAGCACGGCACCCACTGGAGTTGTGCAGTGCAGTGGTGCTGGTGAAGGAGCGTCCTCAGGCCTGGGCTAGTGTGCAGGCTGGGAAGCCCCGAGCAGGTCAGCGGGATAGTGCAGAAGCGAATGGCCAAGTGCAGTTCCTAGGAGGGGCAGGAAGGCTTTATGGGAGCCAGAGCATGGAAGGTCTGGAGCGCTCGGGTGAGTAGTTCAGACTTTATTCCGTGGTGAACTGGGAACAAATCAACAGCAGTTTGGCTCCCTTAAGCAGACATCTGGAAATAGACTCTTTTAAATTTTGAAAAACAGATTTCCAGTAGTAGCTCATGGCCGGTCCGTGTGACATTGCTGTATCTCAGAGATCTCTCTGTTCCCCTATTACTGCCCTCCAGCCTCACTGGATTTCTTCCCCCACAGTCCTTGAAATTTCACAATGAGAGATTATTTCCTTTTGTTCAAAATACCACCCTCTCCAAGAGGCTCATATTATAAACCAGAGATGCCCGAGAAGGAAAGTAACTAACCTGAATGCACTATGTTAACTCACTGCAGGGGGATTGGCATGGCTGTCTTCTCCAGGGGCCAGTAGGCTTTGATGAAGCTGGAGGCAGAGCAGGGAAGTGATGTCTGGCAGAGGTGGAGTACCACCATGTGGGGTCAGAGAGGAAGCAGGAAGTCAGAGTTGGTTCAAGGAAAGCCCTCCTCTGAGGTTTGGGCAACAAGAATGTTCTAGGGTGGTGTGAGGCCAGGAGGCCTGGATGCTGAGGGGCGTAGGAGGGCATTGGCGTGCTTGGTGGACTCCCAATGGTACAGCTCCGTTTATTTAGTCCCCTCTGTCTCCCTTCCTCTGCTGCAGATGTTGACTCAAGTATACCACTGTGCTTGGACCAGCCCTGACACACCAGCCCTTTCCTCCCTGCCTAACTGGCTGCAGGGACTGGAATTGCTGCTGGATTTGCTGCCAGGAAGCAAGAAATATCCATGTCTCTCAGTCAAGTTCCTGAGTCTAGTAGATGGATATGTTCTGAAAACCACATGAATAGAGAAGCTGTATTCATGTGGTACAAAGCTGGGATGTTACTTTGATGCCCCTTAAGGCATATTTGGGGATGGTAATGTGAAAAGTAGATCTGGAGTGAGTCCTTTTACCAGGTGATTAATTACCTCCCTATTTTCCTGTTTCCAAGTCAAGTTTGTCCATATTGGATGGTCTTTGAGAACGATGTTCGTGCACATAAAGACTCCAACAGGAGACTATTGTGAGCAAATTCCTTAATTGTATTGATGTTGAGATTGGTAAGGTCAGCCTAAGAAACCTATTTGTAAAGCTGGACACGGTGGTGTGCACCTGTCATCCCAGCTACTCTGGAGGCTGAGGCAGTAGGGTCCCTTGAGCCTAGGAGTTTAAGGCCAGCCTGGGCAACATAGTGAGACCCCGTCTCTTAAACAAACAAACAAACAAAAACCACAAAAAGACAAAAATCTGTTTGTTCAAGCCTCGAAGAAAGATAGAGTTTTGTGTGCAGATGTGAATTACAGGTGTATTCCCAAGCAATGGCACCTGCAAAGGACGCTTTCGTTGAATGAGGATCTGAGAAACTGGAGGCTGATTTCTGCTACCAGTTGAGTGTATTTTGTTCCACATAATTCACTGAAGTAAGGAAAATATGGCAACCTCAGGAGGTGATTTAGAGTAGAGGTAAAGCCTCCATCTCCCTCTCCTTCCCACTCTGCTGCAATGGAAAATGCAGGATGTCCCTTTGGACCCCACCTCCTGGGCCTCAGTCTTGGTGCTATCACTTCCAGGCTGTGTGAGGATGGTGGGCAGCTCCTGCAGCCTTTTGGCTCCTCATCTGTGTGAGTATCAGCCACGAGGTTATCATGAGAAATGTGTGGAGTGCCTGGAACCTAGCGTGTGTCATTGCAACCAGGCCAGCCCCATCCTGCTCTTCATGCTGTCACAAAGGATTGCCCCCGCCACCCCCAGAAAGGCCCTGAGAACCTTTTTCTGGAAATGCTTAGATCAGGGTCATTAAGAGGTTTTAACATCAGATGGGATTGGAGAATACTGGGGGACAGGGACTCTTCCTCAGCCCCACAATGGGTAAGAGGCTGAGCCCAGGCTGCAGCCTGGTTTCTTGTCCTCAGATAAAAACTCTGACCACAAACTCCCTCAAACAGTGCCATGACAAGGAGACCAGGGAAGCTCATTCGTCAATCAGCAAATCCACGGATGGATTGAAGAAGGAGGAAGAATCAACAAATCTATAGAAAGACTGAAGAATAAGAAGGGTTTTCTGTATAGCCAGAGCTTGTGATTTTAGACAATGGAGGGTACATCTTGGTGTGGTAAATAGAACACTCTATTTGCAGTAGAAGATCTGGACACAGCTGCCACCTCAGCCCCTTGTTATTGGTGTGATTCTGGGCTGGAACTATCTGTTCCTCAGTTTTCACATTTGTAAATTGAGTATACATATCCATACCTATCTCCCAGAGTTGTTTTGAGGGTTAGGAGGTATTGGATAGGAAAGCCCTATGCAGGCTGCAAGACACGATGAAAGCAAATGATGATTGTTACAACAGTTTCTGTTTCTATATTGCTTTTAGGCTTCTAGAGAATTTTCTCATCTCCTTTCTGATTTAGTATAGAGCGGTAGTTGTGCAAGGCAGGCAGGGCAGATGATGATTCTCATATTCAGATATCTAAGGTTGATGGCCTGACTAGGGCTACCACTGGTGCAGAGGTGGGGGACTAGGGGTGGAGTAACTTGGGCCCCAGCCCTCCCAACACAGTGAATACTGTGCTTTCCGCAGAGCTGCCCCCCCTGCGCCTTTCAGCTCACCTCCAACCTTGATATCATTTGCTCACCTGCTTGCAAATCTCTTCTGTCCTGAACTTAGCCCAGTTCTGCTCTTCTGAGGGTTTTGTTCATGTGTAAAGTTGGGATCTTACCTTGATGCCCTTGAGGCATATTTTCATTTTCTGGACCCAGTGCCCCCAGGCTGCTCATAGACTGCCCACCCCAGTGCCTCCTCCAGCCTGTTCACCCTGGTCAGCATCCTGGGCCCTAGATTAATCCTTCCCCTGAGCCCCATCCCTGGCTGTCCAAGCAGATGAAGAGGACCACAGGGTGAGACTGTGCCTCCTCTTGGGGATGGGAACTTTCTGGAGGTGATGCTTTGCTAAAAGAGTGGATTCTAACAGTGGGCCTTTGGGGCCTGAGTGGCATTTTAGGACAAGAAGCCCTGTTGGAACACTGCGGATGCCCCCAGGGCCTAGCCCAGTCATTAGCGGCCAGCAGGGCTGTGAGCACTTGGATAAGCTGGCAGATGACACTGGCAAGGCAGGTAGCTGCTCTGTTCCCTGAGCTCAGGTTCCTCTGCCTTCCAAACACGTGCCAAGAGCTTAGTGGGCATCCAGCACGGTACCATGTACTGCCCCCAGAGTGTTCACAGTCAAGTGGCTGCCACACCAGGTGACAGGCAAGTCTTCAGGGTCAAAGGTGCGAGGATGGGGTAATGTACAAGTGCTCTAGGAACATGTTGTATAAAGGCACCTGCAAGTCCTGGCCTGTAGGGTCAGGGGAGGCTTCCTGGAAGAGGGGACCCTTGAGCTGACCGTGGGAGACCAGGCCAAGGCTAAATGGAGGTGAGGAAGGGGGCTCGGCAGAGGGTGGGGCACCTCCAGTTTCTGTCATCAGGGCTCTCAGGTTCACCTGCTGGGACTTAGCACTCCCCTCTGTCTGCTCCAGCCCCTTCCATGCTCTGTCAGAGAGAAATCTCCCTGAGGGTAGGATTCTGAGCTTGCCTTCCTGCCAAGGAGGGACCAGCAGTGCTGGTTGGTGAGGGAATGAGCACTCTTTGGGTTCCATAGGCCTGGCTCTGGCTGCTGTGAAATCTTGATCAGTCACTGCCGTCAAAGGCTTCCTGTCTTCCTGAATAAGTGATTTAACTTATCTTTTAGATTGCAGTTGACTTCAGCACATAAAAGCCTCCTTCAAGTTGAAGCAACATCTCCACCACGAATGGATTAAGAGCAGGAAAATGGCGTTTCTCTTAACACGGTGCAGCTGGGCCATTGGAAACCCAAATGCATTTGTTATCTGCTCTTGTAGCACATCCATGGCGAGAGGCCCTCCTTTTAGACAGTGGTGGTATACTTTCCCTGCTGGGGAAACCAGTTGGCTCACAAGCCTGTCGAATGTCCATGAGGGAGGAGAAGTTTGCTGGTTGAGACACCCAAAGCCACTGGTCTTTTAACACCTTTGAACTTGGGCCCTCCTTTGCTGGCTGCCGGCTTTGTCCTCCTCTCCACTCCTGCCCCGCCACCAACAAGAGTCCAGGGGATTGTGAGTGGCAGCAATCCTCAAGGGCTTCCTGAGTTCATCCCTGGAATAAACACGGGGGCAGCAGGGAGGGGTAAATAAGAGGTGTGAGCCGTGGCTTCTCTGTCAAAAAGGGCTTCCATCTCACACTCACACATGGCTTGGGGTGGGGAGTGTGTGTGTACATTAGTTCAGCTCTATGGAGGGCCATTCAGCAGTAGCTGGGGAATTTTAATGCACATGTCCTTTGACCCAAGAGTTCCACTTATATGAATTTATTCTACAGACGTCCAGGCACATACGGGAAATGGTATACATACAAGATTGTTCACTGCAGTGTTGTATGTAAGAGCAAAAGATTATAAACAACTTAAGTGTCCATCAGCTGGAGACTAGATTAATCAACTGTAGTGCATCCACACACTGGAAGGGTATGCAGCCATTAAAAAGAACAAGGATGCTTTTATATATGGATCCAGGACAATCTCAAGGGTGTCATGATAAAAACAAGATGCAGAACAGTATTATGGTACTGTACCATGGGTGTAAAAATTATACATACTGCTGTCGCTTTGGGCATAAAACCTCTTGGGATAGAAACACAAGGAAATGTTAACAGGGAGGGGAACTGGGTGGTAGGTGACAGGGGTGGAAGGGCACCTTTTCAATCTATAGCCTTTTATGCCATTTGGGTTTTGAACAATGTGAATGTATTTGTTATTTGTGGTTGGCAGGAAATGGCCTCCCCAAAATGTCCACACTCGAATCCCCAGAACCTGTGAGTATGTTGCCTTATGTGACACAGGGGCTTTGCAGATGGGGTTAAGGTTATAGATATTGAGATGGGGACATTATCCTGGTTTATCCAGATGTGCTCAATCTAATCGCATAAACCCTTAAAAGCAGGAACCTTGCCTGACCGTGGTCAGAGAGGGAGACGTAACTATGGAACAACCTTCAGAGAGATGCTATGCTGCTAGCTTTGACAATGGAGGAAGGTGCACCAGCCAAGGAATGCAGGTGGCCCCTGGAGGCTTGAATAGGCAAGGAGATGTTCCTCCCTAGAGCCTCCAGGAAGGAACACAGTTAAGCTGACACCTTGATTTTAGCCCAGTGAGACCCTTGTCAGACTTCAACCTCCAGAACTGTAAGATAATGAATTCATGTTGTTTAAACCACTAAGGGTGTGGCCATTTGTTACAGCAGTAATAGAAAGCTAATATTCCACTCAAAACAATAAACAAAGAAAACAGTTTTTAAGAGTCCCAGTCTAGTTAGAGTGGGACTCAGCACATGCACCGAGGAAATGCACTCATTTCAGTGTGGTGCCGTGCAGTGCAGCAGACTGTCAATGCTGTGGGACATAGCCCTGTGTATGAAGGACAGGTGGAGTGCCCATTACAGGCCGGGTACTGTGCTAGGTGCAGGGGCCACAAAATGAAAAAAATGTAGTCCCCATCCTGGGCTGAGTTTTGCAGTCTCTCTCCCCCTCCCTTTAAAACTGCCCTCCAGGATGCCAGTACTGTGCACCCCCACTGCATGGCCTCTGTTAAATGTGGAATTTCTAGGCCCTTTGCCATCTTGGGCCCTAATGGACCAGACTCTAGCTCATTCTCCTGCATGTGGCCAGCCAACTAGTCTGAATGGTTGTGGGGCTGGAGGACCTACCACCTCTGGAAAAGCTTGATTCTACTTTAAACTTTCCTCCTCCCGTGTTTAACATGGACATCATTCATTTCAGCATCACTCCAAGATTGGGTGACTCAGGGTCTCTGCCTTTGGAGCTGTGTGCCCAGCCTCCTCTCACAAGACCACACGCCCCCTTATGTAGGGATCTGCTTTATTCATTTGTCAATGTGTCATCTCAATAGGACAGAACATATTGTAGGGACTCCCTAAAACACATATGCAGCCTCTATAGTTTGCATCTGGTGGTGCTAGGTGGGCATTAGGCAATATGCAAGAAACTAATCAAAAAAAGATGCAGACTTGAATTTGGTCCTCTCGATGTAAAGAGAAAATTTATCATTGCTCTTCTCTGACATTTCCTTCATCCATGCCCATTTCATATTGGAAAATATACTGAGGGGAAAAATGTTTTCCTCCTTTAGTCCTCCCTCCCCTGATGGGTATGGCCAGGATGCTGTGACCCTTCAATTTGAAGGAGCCACTGAGCAAGCTGCTAATAGGTCCTGCCAGCCACCAGCCAGCCAGCACCATACCTAGGGCTGCAGTAAACCCCCCTCGATCCTGTGGCCCCTGCCTGCTGTGCTCTTCTGTCACCTCCTTGCCCCTACCCCAGCTTCCGTGCCTCCCATCTGTCCCTCAGGGCTTTTTCCCTTGGCCAGATGCATGTGTCTGTGTGAGAGCAGAGGGGCAGCAGGCACAGCCAGGTGATGCATGTCCACTCAGGAACTCTTGGAAACCGGCCCTCCCCAGGGGAATGGCCTCACTGGCACTGTCTTAGCCTCTATGGCAGATCTGGAGCTGTGTTTTTTGTTTGTTTTTGATACAAAGTCTAGCCTTGTCACCCAGGCTGGAGTGCAGTGGCACGATCTCAGCTCACTGCAACCTCTGCCTCCCAGGTTCAAGCTATTCTCCTGCCTCAGCCTCCCGAGTAGCAGGGATTATAGGCATGTGCCACCACGCCTGGCTAATTTTTGTATTTTTAGTAGAGACAAGGTTTCACCATGTTGGTCAGGCTGGTCTCGAAGTCCTGACCTCAAGTGACCCTCCCACCTTGGCCTCCCAAAGTGCTGGGATTACAGGCATGAGCCACGACTCCCGGCCTGGAGCAGCATTTTTATTTGTGAGACAGCAGGATCCTCTGGAACAAAACAGTCAGGCAGCCATGATCCTTGCCCTAGTGGGGAACTGTGGTCTGCAGGGAAGTGTGGCAGTGAAGAGGGTGCACTTTGGAATGAGGTAGGTGAGGATTTGAATCCAGACTCTGCCTTTATAAACTGTGTGACCTTGGCTGCTTACCCATTGTAAGCCTCAGTTTACTCATCTGTAAAATTGGGAGCTAGACTCGGACCTAGGATGACATCAGGGATGTATAAAGCTGGGGTTGAATTCTAAATCTGAGCTTGCCTCCTGGTCTGGCTCCTATGATGGCGTCAACTCCTAACAGTATATAACATCCCCACCCCTCCACCCCTCAGATGGCAAAGTGGAAGTAGGTGCCAATTCATGGGCATAGTTGTTGTGATGACTGCAGTGAGTTAGCCTTGGAAAATGCCTGGCTCTTGGTAGTTATTCTTTTGCAAGGCTCATGCTATTTTACAGTCTTGGCTCACGTCATTGCTACCATGCTGCTCCCTGGGGCAGGCCAACAGGGCTGGGGGCTCACAGAGGCCTCTGCACCTGCCTTCCAGGCCTCCTCAGCCCTGATTCCTGCCTTTTTGCATGTTGACCTCAGTGTCTTGCAAACCATTTCCCACCCTGGTCTCAAGGTGATTTTGGTGTTTCATCCCTGGAACCTTCCCTTCATGTGGCTGGAGCCTGGCTTTTTCGTAGGTATTAACATCTCTCAGAATGGCATACCTCCCTGCTAGAAAACTCCAATTCTCTTTTGTGACCACAACCTCCAGGCTCTTTGCTGGTTCCATCCCTGAGCAGGGAGTTCACATGTTCCAGTGGAATGTTAGTAGGGTTGGTGAGAAAGCAGAGGTTGGCTGGGTCAGGTAAGGGAAGAGGCTGCCCACCCCATAGCATGTGAACCCTTGGTGGAAGCTGGCCTGCCTAGGGGGCCAAGGCAGAGGCAGCGGGGTGAGGATTCATGCTGCTTGACGGGGAGAGGAGAGAGTGTGTGCACATGTGTTGCTCTGCCAGTCAGTTCTGCGTCTGAGGAAGCCTGCCTCTAACCTCCTGCCTCTGGAGGGCTTCCTAGGGGAAGCGGGGAAAAGAAAGCCTCAACTGAGGAATTACGTTGTCTTTTATGGGAAAAAGCAACAGGCAAGAGCATATTGAAATTTGGGGATCACGGCTGGGAGTGGTGGCTCACGCCTGTAATCCCAGCACTTTGGGAGGCCGATCACTTGAGGTCAGGGGTTTGAGACCAGCCTGGCCAACATGGTGAAATGCCATCTCTACTAAAAATACAAAAATTAGCAGGGCACGGTGGTGCATGCCTGTAGTCCCAGCTACTTGGGAGGCTGTGACAGGAGAATGGCTTGAATCCAGGAGGAGGAAGTTGCCATGAGCCTGGGTAACAGAGTGAGACTCCATCGCAAAAAAAACCCAAAAACAAAAAAAAAAAACTGGAAATCACTCTATAGAAAAGGGTGATGCTGGACCGGCGTGGTGGCTCATGCCTGTAATCCCAGAACTTTGGGAGGCTGAGGCGGGTGGATCATGAGGTCAGGAGCTCAAGACCAGCCTGACCAACATGGTGAAAACCCATCTCTACTAAAAATACAAAAATTAGCCAGGTGTGGTGGTGCGCACCTGTAATCCCAGCTACTCAGAAGGCTGAGGCAGGAGAATCACTTAAACCCAGGAGGCAGAGGTTGCAGTGAACCAAGATCCCGCCACTGCTCTCCAGCGTGGCAACAGAGCAAGACTCCATCTAAAAAAAAAAAAAAAAAAAAAAAAGGAAAAAGAAAAGGGTGATGATGCTAGGGATGTAGAGTTGGAGTGAAATTCTAAATCTGATTTCACTTTCTCATCTGGCCTCCATGGTTGGTCAGCTCCTCTGATGGTCTGTTAGCCCCGCTCTGGGGAAACCAGCCACTGAGACAGAAGGAAGCAGCTGTCCAGTGACACTCCGCTTATCCAGAGACCAACCTGCAAGCAACCTCTCCTATCCAGAACACAGACACAGATGGCAAAGTCAGGTAAAAGGGCCTCTGGTTAGCAAAAATGGCTAAAGCCTGGCACCTTATTTCCAAGAACACCCCTGCCCCCACCCTCACTCAGAACCCCGGGTTGCCTAGCTTTGGGGGAACCCATGTTCTGCATTAGAGGTACAGGAAGCAGCTTGAGGCAGGTGTTCTCAACCAGGGCATGACTCATGGGAGACTGACTATGAGGAAGGGGCAGATAGAAGAAGAAAAGCAGAGAGGCAGAGACAAATGCTCAGCATGGCAAAGAGCCTCATGCTGGTGGCAGAGGGTTGGCAAGACAAGGTTCAGTTATGTTCCGCATCTCAGCCCTTCAAGTGCTTTGTGGGGTGAGGCTGGGGCAGAAGGTACACACATTTTAGGGTTTGTATCCTTTGCCGATCACTTGAGGTCAGGAGTTTGAGACCAGCCTGGCCAACATGGTGAGGAAGAGAAGCATGTAAACATTAAAAAAATACTTTATACAGTAGGGTTAAAAATAAAACACATAAAAAATACTTTATGCAGTAGGGTTAAAAATAAAACACATTTTGTTGCTTAATGGGGCAATGTTCAGTTTTTCAGTTGTCTAGAAAATCGTCGTATGTGAAATATCTCACCTGTATTACTAGATAAATGGTTATTTCCATGGGCATCATAGAGTATGAGAGCCAGATAGGACCAAGAGATCCCATAAACCCATTTTAACATTTTTATAGATCATGTAATTGAGGTTCAGAGATGGGAAGTGATTTGCCCAAGGTCCCACAGCCAGATGGCAGCAGAGCTGGGCCTTGCACTTGGTTTGCCAGAGTGCAAAATGGATCCAGGAACTGGGCAGCAGGCCTGGGTCCAGACACTGCACCTCAGGCAGGATCAGCCAGACCCCCTCCAGCCTCCCAGAGGTCGGAGCCAAGGCCTTGTTGGGACACTGGGGGACCTGAAATACCTGCCAAGGAGCATGCTGAAGAGACAGAGTGGGATGGAGGTCTGAGGGTGTGGGGGGCGGTGCTGGTATGCCAGGAAAACACAACTGAAGTGTGCAGGGCACCTTGGGGGGTGGGCATTTGGGAGTCGGGTGAACATGCCCAATTCCTAAGTGAATTCTGAGGCTGCTGTTCTAGAGGAGTCCACCTCTACGCATGTCAGAAACCAGTTTGAAAGGTAGCTGATAGCCCTGAAATAGGAAACAAAGAAGAAAATGCCAAGCACTCCTATAATCCTGCAGGAACCAGCTCCTGGAGTCTGATTTTTGCTTTCTATTTCCTGCAAGAAAGGGCTCCAAACCCAACCTGTCCAGTGCACACCTACTGCAGCTTCTTACTGAACAGCTATCCACAGACTTCCTATTTTTACCCTTAATAACTGTAAGCTCGGGGTTACCAAGGTCTTCCTGTTGCTATAGTGAGAGGTGATAGCACCAGCCTTCCAAAGCGCTGGACCCTTGGCTTAGAGGAAAAACAGAATCTGGGTTGCTTTATTTTTGGGTTTGACTGAGAAGATTTAATGCACCATTTTGCAGCCTTTGCAACAATGGCAGTTTGTGCTTAAAATACAGAAAACCTCCATAACAAAGAATAACTGGCAATTTTGAGGAGTGGACATCAGAGAGTATATAGAAGATAAATTTTAAATTACAAAAATGATACAACTTCATCCAGAAAATCCAGAAAATGACAAATAAATAAAAACACATATCGTTACATTACCATAGCACAACCTTCATGGTCCTCATGATTTATCAGCTTTCCTAAACATGCGTTTGGCGGTGTTGAAGACATAGTATCCATATAATTGGTAGTCTGCTTTTTGAGTTAATATGCTATAAGCATTCTTCTGTGTTGCTGCATTATCTCAATAAGCATTATTTTTATTGGTTGGCTAATGTCATAATTTCATAAAGCATTCTCCTACTTTTCCTCTTTGTCTCTTGAATCCACACTTGGTCTCCATTATACCATCTCTGTCTAAATTCTACTCCTCTGATTTGGATTACTGGCCGGCCCTGTCCCTGACCCCTTTTTCTTTCCCCCTTTCCCCTTCCCCTCCCCATACACATGCCAGGACGTCCTCCACTCTGCAGCCTGGCTAATCAGAAGGTGATCCCAGACCAGTGGCATGGGCATCCCCTGGGAGCTTGTTAGCAATGCAGGATCTTGACTCCACCTGGGACCTACTGAACAGCACCTGCCTTGTGACAAGATCCCAGGTGATTTATAAGCACGTAGAAATTTGACAAGCACTGATCTAAAACACACTTCCCGGCCACATATGGTGGCTCATGCCTATAATCCCATCACTTTAGGAGGCTGAGGTGGGTGGATCACTTGAGGTCAGGAGTTCAAGACCAGCCTGGCCAACAAGGTGAAATCCCGTCTCTACTAAAAATACAAAAATTAGCCGGGTGTGGAGGTGTGTGCCTGTAATCCAGCTACTCGGAAGGCTGAGGCAGGAGAATAGCTTGAACCTGGGAGGTGGAGGTTGCAGTGAGCCGAGATCGCGCCACTGCACTCCAGCCTAGGTGACAGAGCCAGACTCCATCTCAAAAATAAATTTAAATAGATAAATCAATCAATCAATCAATCAATCACACACACATCCCCATGGCTCCAGGGTAGAAGCCCCACTCCTAGCCAGGTGCATAGCCTGCTGAGTAGAGACCAAAGCAGGCGGGGGAGGGAGTGCAGAGGGAAGGGGATAGTCCAGTGGGACAATCTGCAGGTGGCAGGCAGCTGTGGGCCAGGAACTTTAGAGAGGTTGGGAGACGGGAGGGGGCCTGTTAAGGAAGTTCCAAAATCCAGATCCGCAGATGATGCAGATTAAAAACTGGGAGCCCAACAGGCTATTAGGGGAAGGAGTGTGGGCATGGGCAGCACATCCACCACTCCCAACCCACTTCTGTTTCATAGATGAAGAAGCCGGGGCACAGAGAAATTAAGTTGCTTACCCAAGGTCACACAGCTAATAGGTGGTGGAGCTGGGATACAAACCTGATTCCAGAGCCCACATTTCTTAACCAGCTGGCAATGCAGCCTCCAGAGTGTGGGCTAAATATAGGAGGAAGAAAGGAATAGAAGGATGTTAAGTTCCTACAATAAGCAAGTACTTTTTTATTTTATTGCGTTTAATATTTACAACAGCTTTTGGGTGTGGGTATTATTACTCTATGTTATAGATGAGGCAGGAATTTGCCCAGGGACAAATTCCTCTCACTGTTTATGGTGGGGACAAACACAGGGCAAATCTTAGATGTTTTTCCTCAATCCTTAAAATTAGGAAATGCTAGGACTAGAAAACCTTCTAGAGGGTGCTAGAAGGTACTGTAAAATGATGCAGTTAGATCTAGTACCGTCTAGTACTAGAAGGTACCTGGCTTAACATTTAATCTAACTGCATCATTTTACAGTTAAGGAAACTGAGGCCCAGAGAGCTCAAGCAGCTTACCTAAGGTCACACAGCCAGCTGGTTACAGATCTAAGACTGACTGATTCAGTGCTGTTTTCTCGATGCTAGGCTGTGTTTGCACCTGGTGGCCTGAGCGTCCTGGGTCTCCTTGGAGCACTGCCAGGCCAGCCAGCAGGTACTGTCGGGTCACTAAGTCAGTATGAATTCAGCCTTAAGCGTAGGCTGGAGGATGCAAAGGATGAAACTCCAGTAAAAAACAATGAACTTGTTTTATATCTGCTTGCTGTTAAAAATCCAGGCAGTGTAGAAGTGTGTCCGGAAACACTTGAAAGTACCTCCCTCCCTCCCGGCCCGCCCCATTCCACTCCCCAGGGGTAGCCACTTAACAGCGCTGTCTCCAATGGCTCCTTAATTTTCCTGCCAGCCGTTGGGTTGTGTAGGGATCCATGCCACAGCAAGGCTATTTTTAACAAGCATCCTAGGCTTCAGGGGGTTGAGGAGAGGGGAAGAAAAAAATATTCCATTTGTATATTTTTAATCCACACACATTTGAGCAGACAGTGGCTTTCCCGTCCCTCCTGCCAAGGGTTGTGGGGAATTGATTAGACTCTCTAGGTGCAGGGTAATCCTTTCTCTTCCCCTAACGAGGCTGGAGGGCCAGGGAGGGGTTCGGGTGATGTTTCTGGGGACGATGGCCATCTCAGCTGGCTGCCTCCCGATCCTGCCTGCCCCCAGCCCTGTCCCTCCTGGCAGCCTTGAAAATCCTGGCTGGGTCTCCTGTGGCAGAGAAGGCCTGGGAACCTGACTCTTTATGCCAAGCTCATATTTAGAAATGTCTCCAGCCAGACGTTGGCATTGGTCCCACTTGGGCTCTGGGCAGGGGGTGCAGTCACATGTGCTGCCTTTGAGTGGGCAGCTTCTGAGTGGGCAGCAGCCCACTTTGAATATAAACACAATCCCTTTATGCAGATGAGCTGGCATGGGAACCTGTGCTCCTGGGCACTGGGAGGGGGCAAGCTCTGGTAGACAGTTGGGAGAAGGAAGAAAGATGTCACAAGGCTTAGACTGGGAAATATGGTGTCGGGGGAGGGTCCCAGCTCCCTGATCCCATCAGCCCCTATCCATTTTCTGCACCTCTTTCCTGGGTGCCCAGGGCACTGTCCCTGCCCGAGCCCCACAATGGCCCTGATAGACCTTTCTTTTCCTTTCTACATCATGCATTCCCCAGTCTGTGGGACAAGAGTGAGGCCTTGGAGGGAGGCCCCCCCGCCACAGCAGGGTTTTTCTCCATCTCCCCCTCAACATCCCCAGATCACACTTGTAAAATGTGGCCCTGGATGTCACCATCTCTGAGGGCTCTTTCAGCATTGACAGTGAATCATTCCACAGTTTCTTGCTCATTTCATGTTCTTTTCCATGACAGTGCATGATGATGGGTGAATTAGACCAACTGATCCCGGCTTTAAATAGTAGGCCTCTAAGGTAACAAGCGGCATGCCGTAGCCCTGTGAAAACTCTCCTTTCTTTTACAACAGTTCCTTTAAGGAGAGTCATTCACTCATGCCTCAGATATTTAATGAGCACCTGCCAACGGCAGGCCCTGTGCTGTCACCAGCCCTACAGTGGCGAATAAGACCTATCTCGCTGATGGGTGATGGGATGGGAGCCTGTCCGCTGTCCTCACATCACACCTCTGCAGGTCTTCCCTGGGGACTGAAGTGGCTTTCCCACTAAATTCAGCTCTCTGGAGAGGAGGCTGCTTTTCTGCAGCTAAATCTTCAGAGAGAATCCAAATGCAGCCACAGGCCTTGCCTCCTACAGCCTGAGACCGAGCCAGGGCTACATCCTCAGGCCCCTGGCAGTTCCACCTCTACCTATCCTATCCTTCTTTCCTCTGCCCACATCTCCGGGGGAAAAGAGCTCCAAGAAGTAGTCAAGAAGGCTGAACAGATATTTTCTTTGTATCTCCTGGGAACAACATGATAAATCCAAAATCACAGAATGGATGGATGGATGGGTAAATAAGCAAGTGAGCAAATGAATGAAGAAACAAACAGAAACTCAGTTCCAGCTCAAAGAAACTGAAAATTCAGATGAAAAGAAATGGCTTGTAGAGTGGTGGCACTGTGGTACTGAAGGGGGCCCTTGGGAACAGACTCACCTCCTTCTTTTATGAGAAAGGAACCGCAGGCCCAGAGGAGGGGGACTGCCGCAATGCCTGCGGCAGAGTGCAGAGGTCAGAGGATGGCGAGATCACCCAGGGTGGTGAGATCCAGAACCGAGTGCAAGGCTGCCCTAAGTGTCCCTTGTCCTTGGAAAAAATTGCCTTTTCATATGGTTGGGAGTGGATGGTGCAATTTTTCTTTGAGGGTTAATTGTTTTGCTGACAGCACAGATAATTAGGAATGAGAATCCCGGAGTGAGGGCGACAGCACCATCTGCTGTGAATATGTTTCAACCCCACCTTGCAGGAGAGCTTGGAAGAGCTCCTATCCTCACCCTCCCCACCCCAACAAAAATGAATGTGCTGTAGCTGTTTGCCTCTGGGGCCACAGCTGCCAGGTGACCTGCAGCCAGTGGGGGTGGGATGGTGACTGGCTTCTTAAGAGTGTAGTTTCTTCTCCTTCCCCCATGGCATCTACTGCACATAGCAGGGCTCACTGAAAGTCCCAAGGCTGAACGAGGATCCATGGACAGCCTGGGACAAAGAACGATGATGCCAAGGGGCAGATTTTCTGTTCTTCCCTGAGCCTGAAGTCTGGATATCTAGTCTTCTGTTGACTAGAGGTGGGCACGTGGGGCTGCACTGAGCTACATGCCTGCCATTAAGGTTTGAAGTTATTTTCCCGCCAAACTCTATGGATCTGCTACCTACCCTGGGTTCCCTGGACTTTGGCCTATGTTACTTGTTACAGAAGGAGGTTGGCCCTGCCTTTTCTTGCTGAGTAGGAATGTCCTAGGTTGTGAGTTTTGCTATGTCAAGAGAAGAGCTGCTTTGGAATCAAGCAGAGAATCCCATTGTCCAGGAACAACTGAGATCTTTCGTCAAACGGGCAGACTTCTATGAGTTGTTTTCATTTTTATTATTTAAGAATATATTCCACACATAGAGTATATGAAATGTATATGTGCCTTTTGGAGATAATAATAATTGTTTTGCTCTTTCGAAGGGGCTTCTAACCTCTGTTGCTTTGCAGAGAAGTGACTTGGAGCCTGAGCTGTAGAGGGCCAAGTTGCTGGGAGGCTCAAGGTCAGCCTAGCCTCTCCCAAAGCAGTGGCTGTTTATCGCGGACAATTTCTTTGTGCCTGAGCTGCTCTTGTTAACTAGGAGCCTCCACATTCTTGTCTTTCTTATTTATCACTCTGTTATCTCTGTGGTTTCTCCTCTTCAACCCTCCTATGAGGGAAGAAACCAAAGGCATGATTGTTCTCCTCTTCTCCCCATCCCCCCATAGCAGGGCAAACAGGCCAATGTCCCCTTCCTCCTTCCCATTCCCACTCATCTCCCACCCCTGAGGTGACTTGGAAGGAAGATGAAATTAACTTAGGGCCAGGGAGCTTGCTGGAAAGAATGATAATTGGCTGTTTCACTTACTTACTGTGTGATCTTAGCAAGCTTCTCAACCTCTCTGTGCATCTGTTTCCTAGTCTTTCAAACACCCCTCCACAGAGCTACTGAGAAACTAAATGGATCCCCAATGGATGCAAAAGCAGCTTGAAGAGTCTAATCATTATATATGTGTCCCTTCCTTCTTTTGCCACTCTCACTCCTGTCCCTGGGGCTTCCTCTTGTCTGCGATGCTGGGTGTCCTGATGGATGTTCTTCGTCTGCCACAGTCTCTTCTCAGCAATGGCCCACTGAGGCCTGGAGGAGCCCATGGTTGTGGTGGAGCTGAGAGTCACAGCCAGGTGGGCACCCCAGGAGCCTACCCCTTTCACTCCCAAGAGCTAGAGGCTGTGCCTGGTCAGAGATGCAGGGCTGTAGCCAGCTTGGACTTGTCCAGAGGTGGGCAGACCTCCAGGCTGGGGCAGGCTGCTTCAGCCAGAAGCACTTTGGCCCCTCCTGACAAAGCATAAGCCACAGTCTTGGCTATGAAATGTGATGACTCCATGGAGCCGGTGTCTCTGTTCCTCATCCCAGCAAGGTTTGTGTTTCCACTTTTGTCTCTCACTCTGGGATGAAGAACTATGAAAAGATGTTCATCATCAGCCATAGGTGGGGTGTCCTACCTGGAGCCCCCCACAAACTACAGAACACCAGAGGCCTTGCTTGGGAGACCTGGGCTAGAAGAGTTAAGGAATATTCCACATAGACGTGTCCTTGCACTTCTATGTACATCTCACAGGTGGAGCAAGAACATGCGTTTCTTTTCTCTTTCCTGGGGTGATGGAACAGCGTGAGGTTCTGTTGGTCAGTCTGGGCTAAGCTCTGAACAATGGCTGGGGTTTGGATGCAGGATTAGAAGGTGAGTCTTTCAGGCAGATGAAATGAAATATGCTGAGGTAAGAAAGGAATGAAGGGCATGTGTGTGCATGTGTGTGCGGTGGGTGTGTGTGTCGAGGCCTGGGCCTGGATTGGTGGGCAGGACACTGTCAGTGAAAACCCTGGATGAGATCGAGTTGGTATAGTCATGAATTGCAGGCCCTAATAATAAAGAGAAAGAGAAGGATGGCTAGAATTTTCGAGAACAGCTAAAACCTGGACATGTATTTCTGGCCCTGATAGGTGATGGAGCCCTCTGTTCTTCCTGCAGATCTCCTCTGAGCAGCTGGGAGCTCAGAAGCTCTCTCCAACCCTGAGGAGTGGGTCAGCCACAAGAGCAAGAAGTGATGGCGTGGAGTCCACCCAGGGCCTGAGGCATGAGCAGAGTCCACGCCCATTAGACCTGGAGCCTGGGTGTTTGGGGCTGCACTGCTGGGGAGATCCAAGAAGAATCAATGCTTTGGCCCCTGGCGACATGTACACGGTGTAATGACAGGTAATGAACCTGAGGCTCGTCTATCCTTTATGAATGATATGGCAGGTAGGAGAATATATCAGCTTGCAGTAAGCATAAAATGTCAACTCGTGGGAAGATAACTATGCAAACAAAGCACACTAAGGCCTGATAAGATGATAGATGGATGCTTTATAGTTATTAGTTTCTGCCCCATGTGCTTGCTGGAGCCAAGCACTGGAAGATTTAGCATTAGATGGGTTCACTTCCTATGCCTTACGGGAAGGCCTGATGCCTTTATGGACATAACATGTCATATTTGAGGAACTCAGAGTAGCAAATTGAGAAGTCATTATTCCCCATCAGCTTCTGTGGGAAACAGGGAGTTCATGACAGTGGAGAAACAGAGGCAGCGAGAAGTGAAGAAGCTCTTTCATCGTGTCCATGATGTGTGAGGGATAGACCTGGAGACCTCAGTGGTTGGGAAGCCTTTAGGTCTGGTTCAGATATGTCAAATGACAGGTGTGGTGATGGATGAGTCCTGCTTGTTAAAAACAAAAGACTTTGTGTCTTCCCATTCTTTCAAGAATGTCCAGGCAATTAGCAGATGATCAAAGGTGGATGAGGTAATGAGTAGGGGTCTGGAGAGGACAGTAGGGGCCTATCAGATACCTTGGGTCTAGCAGTTGATTCAGGGAAGTCAGCCAAGCCGGAAGCATCAAGCAAGTCTCTAGGGCCTAGAAGGACAGGGGCCAGCCAGTAGGCTGGAGACCCCAAAGGTGGGTTCTGATCCAATGGCAGAGCCTGTTCCCATGGATTTTCTGGTCTTTGCTGTGTGCGTCATATGAGGTACCACCCTGGCAACTTCCACCGTGGGGAAAATGGTAGGCTGGGGTGAAGGCAAAAATAGCTTGGGGCCTTGGGAAACTGACCAGGGCAAGGGGAGAAGGGCCAGTGGCCTGGGGCAGGAGGCCCAAGAGGGTGTGGTAAATTCCTTTTCAGTGCAGGCCAGTGTCAGGGTCCCCAGGGTCAGAGCCAAGGGATGGGGAGGAACAGAACATTAGGACTTCTGGGTGGCCTTGTTCTAAATTAGGCAGAAAGGATAAGTTGAAGAAGGAATCTAGAAAGCTGAGCCCAGCTCTAGGAAGTAGATCAACCAAAGGCGCTAGGTGGGCTCGGAACTGGACTCCTGTCTGTATAAGGAGATGGAGGAAGAATTGAGCTCCAGGGTCTCTGGCAAGGGGTAGTCAGACTGGACTGACTATGACCATGACTGGAGGGGCTGAGCTAGGGAGCTGGCTTAAACACGACCTGTATGAACTGGCCCCAGCTATCCCCAGACCCCACCTCTCAGTGGGGCAAGTAGTCTGTACTTCTTGGACTTGGCTGGGGACCTGGGCAGGGCTGAAGCTGGGGAGCATCATGGGGGACTGGGTAGGGGCAGAAAATATCCAGTCCTGGAGGTAGGTGGGTGAGGACTTTCAAGTTGGCAGTCTTAGGAGGCTAATGGGCAACATGCCTCCTGATGAAGGCCAGAAAGAGCCAAGGACTGGGTCTGTCAAACGCTCTTCTCCTATGTTACCAGTGTTTACTGATTACCTGTTGTGCACCGAGCACTGTGCTCAGTGCCAGAAATGCAGAGAATGAGCTGCGGTTTGCTTCCAGGGGAGGGAATGTGGAGCCTGGTGCAGGCCTCTGGAGGCTTCAAGCTTCTATCTTCAAAAACAGGGACAATACTATCTCACTCATAGACTATTGGGGAGAATTAAATAAAATAAAACATGTAACACACTTAGGACAGCAGCTGACACCATAATAAGTGATCAGTACATTTAGCCTGTTTCCATGATTCTGCTTTTGGAGAAGCTCACAGTCTGGCAGGGGTGAGAGCCAGGAAGGCTGGCAGAAGTGCCTTCTAACTTCCAGGGATTCTGACTGCTAACAGGGTTGGGGGCCTGGGCTTTGAAAGCTGGTTATCAGAATTTCTCTGGCCACAGAAAATGTGGTTTTAGGTGGATCCTACCACTCGGAAATGGTGGCTGCATTTAAGTGCTTTGGCAGTTGCTGGGCACACAGAAAGACTGGAGGCAGGAGGGGTGGGTCCAGGAATTTAGAGAAGTGTTGAGAAAAGAGGACATTCTCCGAATGCTTGGAGAGTCTTGACTCCTTGTCTTCCAACTCAAGGGGAGGGGTGTGCAAGAAGCCAAGGCAAGACTTGTGACCTGGAGTGAGGTGGCCCAATAGCCACTGGGGCGGGCTTCAGATGCAAGCCACGTGCATCATTTTAAATGTGGTAGTAGCAGCATTTTAAAAAGTAACAATAAGCAAGTGAAATTAATTTTAATGATATATTTCATTTAACTCAATAGGTGTAACATTATTTTAACATGTAATCAGCATAAAAATTATGAATGAGATATTTTACATTCTTTTCATACAAAGTCTTTGAAGTCTACGGTGTATTCTGTACTTATAGCACCATCTCCGTTTGGACCAGCCACATTTCAAGTTGGCTAGTGGCAACTGTGTTGGATAGCACCAATCTAGACTCTAGAATATCTTGCCAAGCAGCACCCAGGGGCCAGGGGTATCCTGAGCTAGACATCAGGATTTACTATGAAATGTCTATAATGGATCCCTGGGGACATTCTCTTGAATAATAAGAGATGTCTTGAATCACTTATTCTAGATGGTGACTTCTGTTCTCTGGAACCAGCCCTGACTCCAGGTCTCAGCAACTGGGTTCAGGACTCTGCCACTTGCTGAGTCTGGGACCTTCAGGCGGTTCCTGAAGGTCTCTGAGCCTCAGAAGCTTTCCTGAAATTGGAACTAATAAATTCTATCTTGCTAGGTAACTATGAGGACTAAATGAAATATTGAATAATTGCTCTGTGACACTCAATTTCAAGAAATAATTCTTTTTATTTTCCTAAATCAAATAAAAACAAATTTGGGTTTTCCTATTGGCTAAGTTTGGCAGAAAGTTTCCTAATTGGCATTTCTGTAGTTCTGTCTCCACTCTTCCTTTGCATGAGAACTGGGCCCCTTTGCAGGCCAGCACAAATGGGGAGGGGTGAGGCCTGGGCCTTAGCCCCTGGTGGTGACAGCTGCCTGTGGTGCCCCTTTATCCAGACCTGTGTGGTCAGCTGGAGGAGGGAGGCCCCTGCAGCCAGCTGGTGTTCTACCTATGCCAGCTCTGCCACAGGGGAAGCTGGAGTGCCCAGGCCACCATCTCTAGGGGGCCGACAGCACCCAGGCACTGCACTCCAGTGGAGTGAGGGTTGCCAGCCACTCCAGGTCCCAAGTCATCCCACCTCTCTTGGGATCCAACCCAGGGATCCTTCTCTAAAAGCTCCATGTCCTTCATCCCTCTCTCTCCTGCCTCCCAGCCTCAGTCTTTGAAACAAAGGCCTGTTCCTACCTCACGTCCCCTTGCTTTTCCCAGAAAGAAAAATTCAGATAACTTCTCCTTAGGGTAGGGAGTCCAGATCTTATTGTCACAAAATATGGCTGTTCTTTTTGGGACTGGAGGGAGTACACATTTTATTATCCTGTGAATGGCATCTCTGGCCACTGATCCCCAACAACAGCAGAAAGTAGTAATCGTTACATAGAGTTACTGACCTGGCACCCTGACACATGTAGCTGGCACCTGGCCGGTGGCCACAAGGCCAGATTCCCCTATGCCCAGCCCCACCTGAAGAATGAGTTAAATAGCTCCTGCCTTCTGGGTTTTTTCTGAGCCTCAAATGAGTTAGTGTATGTGAAGGTCCTTTATAAAGTCATCAAATGTTATTGAGACTCTTAGTTCCCTACCTGGGGGTGTTTTCTGGTCTGGGAGCTGGATTTGAGGCTGCAGATTTGATTTAAAAGATGCCCCTTCTCTTGGCATCTCATGGCAGATGGTGCTGCCATAGGACTCAACTAGGTGTTCCCACGAGGTCCTCCCCCTAGGTGCTCTATCCCCCGGGGTGAGCGCCTCTGAATTAACCCCTCGCCTCCTGTTCTCCTTTGGGAGAGGGGAAGGATCTGGGTGTTGGTGGCAGCAGTAGGTTTCCCTGACATCTTTACTTTCCCTCAGCCTGTTGTGTGTGTGGGGTCTCTAGCCAGTCCTCCTGAGTTTGGAATCCACCTAGATTATTGTGAAAGCTCATAATCCATCCTTCCTGGGAGTTGGGAGCACGCCATGGATCTAAGTAAGTCCTGTAGGTCCTCCTTGCCTCCCTGGCTTGGGTCTGGTGAGGATTCTGTGATAGAGAATGGGGGCTCCAGGCAAATCCCATGTCCTCTGGGCCTGGCATGGAGGGAGTAGGATCAGGAGGTTCAGGTGGGTGACATGAAGAGTAACTGGGCTTAAGCTGCACTGGAATCAGGGCAAAGTCTGTAGGATAAATGGAAATTCTCCGGGCCTGGGCATTGAGACAGCATTTTCAAGGTTGGGTCCACATTTGACTGTGTGTGGTTGGGTTAATGGGCTTTTGATGCTCGCCGCAGTGGTATTTGGGTCACTCGTGTTGCTGCCTGCCTCTCTAGACTGGAGAGCCCCCGCCCCCTTTAGCAGCTGGCTGCCGCTTCCTGCTGGCTCTCCTGGGCCCCAAGCTCTCAAGGCTGTCACGAATCCTAAAAGAGTCCTTCAAACCAGTGTCACTGTGACTTAACATCTATTTCAAAAGATGATCTATGGCACATTTGGGGGACAATGCAGAGGGGGGTGTCACAAACTCAAGCACATTTGGATAAGGTTATTGACCTGGCTTTTTCTTAGTTTGCTGTGTGATCCAGTGCAGTTCTTTTAAGTTCCCCAGACCTTAATGTTCTCCTCTATTAAATGGGTATGAGAGTCTGTACTGCAATGATTTAATCCTATTTCCAGGTATACATGCACTCTAAAAGTAAAAGGCGCTGTGGATATTACTTGCTAAAGATTTGAGAGAATTATGGCAACACTCTTTCCTCACCGAGTCTAGCAGTGGGTAAATTCTGTTTCTTTAAAATTAGTCTCTTTATTGCGTCCTGGGAGCCCGGGGGAACAGCTTCTGCTATATCACCTTAAGTTTTGCAGCAGGGACAGGAAGAAAGCTACATTGCCCTTGACTGACAACCTTCATATGAGTATTTAACAATTGTAATTTTTCATGATTCTTCTGATAAAAATAGTACCTGACTAAAAACAAATACATTTGTATTTTCCATCTCCTTAATTAGTTTCTAATTTGGGGGTTCTTATTAGCTTAAAATCATCTTGCTGAAATGGTCCTTGGATGAAAAAAAAATGTGAAAACCACAATCAATTCTAGAGAGATCTTACTATTTAATTATGCTGATTGGAGCACTAGAGACCCCCGGTAAAACGAACCTCTCAGAATAAGCTTGATTTGTGTAATTTGGTTTTTAAAAATTTGGGATGCATATTTATCGTGTTCGGCTATGTGTTGTTGTTCTCCTTGAGATTCTGACTTGTCTTGTAAGAGATGAGGGGAGGAAGCCATGGACTGTTGAGACCCTGGGACTTTAGCTAAGCCCATGGAATCACTGGTAGGGGCTGGCCTGGAGGGAATACGAGGTCCCCAGCTTGCCTGGTAATTGGAAAATGGCTTTTCTTAAAAACGAAAATAAAAACAAAGGAGAGGTAAAAGGTCACCAAAAAACAGACCAGGAAAGGGTAAACTGATAGAATTTTGGAACTGAATGGTAGGAGAGCATCTTCCATGAAATCCTAGAAAATTAGCAAATCCTGAGTTAGAGATGTATTTAGAACCAAATTCTAGAATATAATATAACTTTGGAGACACTGGGAAGACCTAGTTGCTCAAAAAGATGTGCCTCCCGCCATCCAAACCCCCAAATCAATTTATGCTTTGCTACAAGTGGGACAGCCAGCTGCCATGTGAAAGGGAGGACACTGCACCGACCATAATGTTTTCTTGCCATGAAGCTGAAGCTAATGCTGATGAAGTGATAGCTCTAACCACCAATTTATACAAGAGCCAAGGACTTGTGGAAGGCCATCACCAAGTTCAGACCAGGGGGGAGCTTCCCAGGACCAGTAACCTTATTTCTTTCTCTAACGTGACTGATGTTCAGGGGGAAAAGGGGATGGGGAAGAGGGAATTGTTATAGACTGAGAGAATCTTAATAGATGCACCAACCAAATGCAATCTATGAGTCTTGTTTGAATCCTGATTCAAGCCAACCTACTGTAGAAGGATATGTTAGAATTGGGTTAAATATTAAGGAATAATATTAATTTAATTTTTTAGGATGTGTAATAGTGTGACAGTGTTATATACTGAAGTAAATTCAGACAACATGATATGATGTCCAGAATTTTCTTTAAAATATTTCAGAAAAAAATTTCAGAATAAAAGATTTTAGTGAACAACATACACAAACATTTTGTGTCTGTTTGAACATTTCAGTGATTAAAAAAAGAAGTGGAAATGTTCCTACTAGTTGGCTGAGCCCTGAAATTTCACCATTAGAGCTTTGTTTATCTAGCTTAAGCCTTTCTATGCCAATAATGTACAGCTTGTCCTGGGAGCGTGGTTTACCCTTCGGGAAAGTGACAGTACAGAAGAACATTTCCTCAGTACAGAATACGGTAGGGTCACATGCAAAAAGATTTCAGGGTAAGGCAAGTTTGGAGAAGGCTGCACTGAACTAAGCCAAAGAGATTTCTTCAGAGCCTTGGTGATGCTAATATACACTGTACCTCTTGGACGGGGATGGGCTATTGTAATGCAGTGTGCCCCAAAATTATTTGTTATGTGCTTCAAAGGAAATAGAAACTTTGAGTCCCTCCAAGGAAAATCAGAGTAAAGTTAGAATCCTGGGTTCCAAAACTGTTTCTGGTTACTCACTAGTCATTGGGCAGCCACCCAGATTCCATGCTACACGAGCCTCAGTTTTTCTATCTGTAAAATGAACTTAATATCACTTGCTGCCTACCTCACAAGAATGTGACATAGCTTTGTAGAGCATAAAGCCCAAGATCGAAGGATAAGTTGTGTGATTATTATTTGATACCATTTTCTGAGACTTTGGTCCACAAACATTTCTTGGAGGCTCATGCAGCATGGCTCTGTCTGCAGGGTGCCATCTAAGACACAGAGGTGGTAAGACAAGTTCCCTGTCCTTCGGGAACTCATGAAGGAATTGGGGAAGCAATGAAAATACACAGGGATGGGGGCTAGCAAAGCCATCTGGCCCACGGGACAAATGAGTAGTTCAGGTTCAGAGGAAAGGGGGATCACTCTTGGCTGGGGTGGTGTGTAAAGGCCACCTGGAGGAGGGAACCCTTGACCTGGAAGTCTGGGGCAGATTTAGATGGGCTCTCCCTTTGTTGGTTATGGATCACACGGTTGGAACACTGCCCTCGCCTCCACATGCCCATGTTCTGCAGCTGAGCACATAAACCTTGTTTGGATTTCAGTGCTATCTGACTTGGGGGCCCAAGTCCTCCCTATCTGGAGCTGGGGTAGATGCTCCCCCTGCCCAGCCCTCACAGCCACTTCCATCTTCTCTTCCATTCTGTCTCCACCCCCTTTTCTTCTTCCCACCAGGACCCAGCAAGGCTGGGATTACTCATCCTGCCCACACTCACTCAGTCCTGCCCTCTCTTTTCAGTTTTTTTTTTTTAAAAATACAGAAACCACTGGGACAAAACAAGCAAATATGACTCAGACACCCAAGCCTTCATGTGGAAATGTTTATCATCATCATCATCATCATCATCCTCATCATCATATCACTCCTTAGGGCAGTGAGAGATGACAAACTCTAATGGAAGCATTGGAAAAGGCTGGCAGTGATGACTTGAGTGGAGGTGAGGGGATCTGAGGCACACCATGAAGCTGGCCCGGTTTCTTGGGTGCAGAGAGCTGTTTTGGGGCACTGACTCGCCTCACTGAGTGTGCATGGAGTTATTCAGGATGTGAACAGCAGGCATGAGCTCATGCTACCTAAAAGTCCACATCACCCTTTAATTTGCACAGCAGAAATGAAAGAGAAGGCCCTAGAAAAGGATGGCACTGTGGTGGAGACCTCAACAAGGTACATCCCGTGCCCAGGTGCCTTGCTCTGGGCCATGCCAGGATTTAAAGACATGCTGGGGCATGCCCTGTCCTCAAGAGCCCTAGACAGAGCTTAGCTCCCTCCGAGCTTGTTAGAAGGCTATGCATAAGCTATTGCCAGTACTGATATTTTGGGAAAGGACTTACTCAGTGCCTGGCACAGAGTTGACCCCCCACTGTGGACTTGCACAGCATCCACAGAACCTCAGCTTTGAGCTCAGAGAGCCCTGATGTTGAGTTCTGGCTCTGCCACTTGGGGAAGGTGACACAGTCTCCCTGAGCCTCGCTGTCCTCAAGTGTAACATGGGGAAAGCACATCTCCCTCCCGGATTGTTGTAGGTGCAAAACGAGATGACATGGACAGTTCTTGATCCAGTGAGCCCTCAACAACTTTTAGTTTTTGTCCCTCCCCACTCTGCCACTGAGGAATAATAAGACATGGGGCGAGATGCACTGAGCCTCAGCTTCCTTATCTATTAAATGGAAATAGTTAGATTGCCTGTCTTACTGACCCTAAAGTGAGAGTTTAATGGACAGTGTCGGTACAAACACTTCAAGGAGTACAAAGAGTCAAACATTAAAGATGCACACATGTGTATTCATATGTACAAACCCACATACACAAACTGCACCCAGAAGACAAAAATCTCGGGGTGGAAACATGTGTTTGCATTTTGTAGTGCAGGTGGTCTGGGAGGGCGACAGGTCAGCACCAACTCTGGACTGGCTCGGGTTGTACTTTTGGTTGTTTTACTTTCTCAGAGGTTGTTTAGTTTCCTTTCCTTCTGCAGCCCCTCAGCAGAGTGTGGCATGGGGGCAGCAGCAGCGCCTAGCTCTGCCTGTCAGCTTTGCACACCCCTGAACATGTCACTAATCACTTCTGCAGACACAAAAATGAAGGTTAAAAAGTACCAGCAACAGGGCACAGGGGATCCAACAGGATGACAAGTTAAAGCCTTTCTGCTTTGCAAAGTGGTGGTCAAATGGAACAGGCCACTGGGCTTTCCAAGCTCAGTGGAATAAGAGGTTTAATAACACTTGTTAATTGATCAATGTGTGCCCTGCCATTTTGGCTGCCTTTTGAGGAGATGGTGGTGATTATTTTTATATTAGAGAGAGACTTCTTAAAGAAGCCTTCTCTGACCCTGTGTTGCTTTTATGACTCAGAGAATATATCTTCTCCCAGCCCTGGTGGATAACAGTCAGGCGGCCACTGGGATTGAGACCAGCCATCCATTTACCCACTTATTCTAATTAGTTTTGTAACTCAGCACTCACTCTGGGCTTTGATTTACGGTTAATGGTTCATCTTTAAATGAACACTTGTCTGGAATCTTCCATCAGTCAATGGCTGACTTTTAGGAAGTGGTGATATTGACCTGGCGGCCATGTAGTGAGTCCTGGAAAGTGAAATTTAATTTTTTTTTGTGGGGCGGGGGCAGTATTTCCACTGCTTTTTCCCTACCAGGCATATCAAGAACCCGCCTCCCCTAAAAATACACTCATTTTAAGGCTACGTGGTATATGGAAAGAGTACAAGACTGTGAGTCAGGAGATAGGCATTCCAGCCCAGCTTTGCTGTGAACTCACTGTGTGCTGCCAACCACGAGACCTCCCCGGGCCCCAGGTTCCCATCTGATGGATGGGGCAGGGTTGGGAGGGGGGGTTCCTCCCCTGAGCCTCTGACTTACTTTGGACATCATTTGGGCCAGCCCAGCCAGGTATATAGTAGGTGTGCAGTAAATTTGAAAGATCTTTGTTCAAATTACAAAAATAATAACTGCTTTGTATCGAAAAAAATAACAACATAGAAGTATTTAACTTCTATGAGAGAGTGAAGGAACTTATGATACCACCCCTCATCACCACAGATCATCACTATCTACAATTTAGGGAATTGCTGTATCTATAGCCATATCCACATCCATATCACTGTCTATATCTACACTGTTACCATGGATCTGGAAAATAGATACATATTAAACAAAAATGGGATCAAACTAAATATTATGTTCTTCAGCTTGTGTTTTCACTTAATTTTTTTTTTTTTTTTTTTTGTTTTTTTTTTTTTTGAGACAGAGTCTCACTCTGTCCCCCAGGCTGGAATGCAGTGGTACGATCTCGGCTCACTGCAAGCTCCACCTCCCGGGTTCACGCCATTCTCCTGCCTCAGCCTCCCAAATAGCTGAGACTACAGGCGCCCGCCACCACGCCCAGCTAATTTTCACTGTGTTAGCCAGGATGGTCTCAATCTCCTGACCTCGTGATCCGCCCACCTCGGCCTCCCAAAGTGCTGGGATTACAGGCGTGAGCCACTGCGCCCGGCCTCACTTAATATCTTAAAAAAACTGTTTATATATATGGCCGTAATTCTTTATAACATGGTTTTCTGTAATATGGATATAATTCATTAATCAGAATTAATTTAACCTCATGTATGGACATCTGGGTGGTAGCAGTAACTTTTAATTGATTTGCTGTTTGGCTGCCCCCCTGTTCCTCCAGGAAGGGGTCAGAGAAGAGACAGGGAGGGGAAGAGCATGTTCGCACAGCTGAAGCCTCCATCCTCAGCTGAGGGCCCTGCCCTCTCTCATCTCCAGTGATTCTTCTCCAAGTACTGTGGCTAAGCAATGCCAGGGCGCGGGGCATCGTACCCCCAGAACTTTGGCACTAGGGCCAAAGCTGGGATCATGACTGGGAACAGTGAGGAAGGCCCTGGGAGGGTGGGATGAGCGGTGGGTCAAGTGTGCTCACGGCTGTGAGCTGGGGATCAGTGAGTTCACGGCAAAGCTGGGCTGGAACTCCTATCTCCTGACTCACACACAGCCTATGCTCTTTCCATACACCATGTGGCCTTAAAATGAGAGTATGTTTGTGGATCAAGTGTGCTGGTGGGGTCCTGAGAATTTGAACACTGCACTTAGTACAGTATGGTTGTTCCTGGAACCACAGGGTATCAGGACCTGGGATGATGGTGATTCGGGGATGGGTCATGGAGCAGACGTGGGCATAGCCCTCCAGGGAAGGGCAGGCCTCGAGTGGAACTGGCCTGATTCAGGTCCCAGGCCATCCAGCTTTCCTGATGTTTTCCACGGAAAGACAGAGAGACCAGGCCACTGTGACCAGCCTGAGCCGGCTGCCCGGCAGACCTGGCTTTCTCTGCGCTCTGTTCCCTCCTCCTCCAGGCCAGAGGCTGGTGACTCACCCTCCACTTTCTGGGCTGATGTGAGGGTGGGACCCCAAGCATGGCACCATTTGCATCTATTTTTCTGAGAAGGCAGAAGGGAACAATTTTTGGCTCTTGCACCTGCTATGTGTTGTTTGTGTTATTATTGCATTTCCTCTTGTGTTTAGTTGGATTAGAATTTTTGAATAGGCAAAACACTGAAATCAAATGCTTTTACAGAGGTATGCACTAAGATTTCTGACTCTCACCTCTGTCCTTTTTCTACTGCATCCCTGCCCCTGTTGTCCCCATAGTGTTTATTTGTGCTAAAATACAGACATTCAAGTATGTATTCTTAGTTTTCCATTTTACCCTATAAAACATAGCCTATTGAATACTCTATACTGCACCTTGCTTTTCTATTTCCTTAACTATATATCCTGGAAATATCTCCATATTAGTACAGAGCACTTCTTTAGTTTTCTTTCTTTTTTTAAATTGCTCTGTAGTATTCCACTATATGCATGAACAGAGTTTATTTAACCAGTCCCCTATGGAGGGACCGACTTGGGTCATTTCCAATTTTTTTTGCAAAACAACTCTACAATCCGATGTCAGTCTGAACTATTTTGTTGTATGTGTGTGTGTGTTTTTAATTGCAGACCACCCCAAATCTTTTTTAGAAGTAGGTAGAGGCCGGGCACGGTGACTCATGCCTATAATCCCAGCCCTTTGGGAGGCCAAGGCGGGCAGATCACTTGAGGTCAGGAGTTCGAGACCAGCCTGGCCAACATGGTGAAACCCTGTCTCTACTAAAAATACAAAAACTAGCTGGCCGTGGTAGCACACACCTGTAATCCCAGCTACTCGAGAGGCTGAAGCAGGATAATTGCTTGAACTCAGGAGGTGGAGGTTGCAGTGAGCCAGGATTGTGCCACTGCACTCCAGACTTGGTGACAGGCAAGACTCCATCTCAAAAAAAAAAAAAAAAAAAAAAGATGTAGGTAGAGTATGCATTATCTATAAACAGATAAGGGAACAAGACTTTGTTCCCAGGTCCTTATGCTCTGTCCCCCAGCACTTTAACCGAAATGCTTGCCAAGATACAGTGTCCTTTGCTTGCCTTCCTGGGCTGTTAGATATACTCTTTGCTGTCATTTCCTATGGTGGTTTTGGTGAAGACTTATGGGTCCTGAATCCAGTGGTAGGAGTGGCCATGGCCTGCACTAGTCAAAGGATGGATTCCAGTCCCTGATCTGTTGCTGGTGAACTAGGTGACCCTCCACAAGCTCTTCCCTCACCTGTTATGCAGGTGAGCTACATGACCTGAGATACTTTCCCATGCTGACATTCCGTGGTTCTATAAGCAACCAAATGATGTTATGCACACTGTTTAAATCCTCAGGCCTTGGATATCAAATCAAAAGTCACTTTCCCAACCTGGGGCCTTGTGCTGGCATTTCTTTACCTCCCTGGGTAGCTGGAGCACTTTCTTCCATGTGAAATCAAAGCTTTGATGAAGCTGGCCTGTATGTGGTAATAAAATGATGCCCATGTGCACATTCCTATTACTCAGTAAGTACATTCACTTGGCTGCAGATTTGTGAAAGCCTTTCATTGCTAGTGCATGAAAAAGGGGTATTTCACACGCTTCACATTAGCCCTGTGATTTAGTTTCTGAGTGAATAAGAATCAATGCAATGGCCAACTGCCACCAGAGATCCCATTTATGTTGTATTACAGGCTGCTACAGCCCCACCTTTGACTGTGATCTTGTCAGATCTGATAAGGTAACAGTAATAATAACTTAGATTTCCATTATGTGGGCTCTTCCCCTCCAAGGCATTCCTGCTGCATGTGTGCCTTCTTCGTTTTCTATCTGTGCTTGTCCAGGGTGTATCTGAGTCAGCCAGGGTCCTCAAAGTGAGTTTCATCTTAGAAAGAGGTCTCAGGATCACTTATCAATTAATCAGTTGGTAGACCAGTCAGTCATTCAATCCCATGTTACCATGCACAGCACCTTTCAAACTCAGTGTGGCCAAAGGGAGCTCCTGACACAGTCCCCACAGCCCTGGGAACTGACTCTGTCCTGTAAACAGCTCCATTGTCCTCCTGTCTGCCAACCCTGCTTCCACGCACCCTCTCGCATCACATCCACGGTGGCTCTGCCCGTTCTGTGTGTTAATGCCTCTGGACTCTGCCGCTCCTCTCTGCTCCTGAGTCGTCACGTGGTCCAGCTCACCACGACCTTCCCTGGACCAGCCCAGACAGGCCCCCCCGGCATTTCCTGCCACCATCCCCAGCCCAACCCAGTCTTCACACAGCACACAGGAATTGCTCCGCTAAGCATGCTTATCTGAGCATGTAGTTCTCTTATTTAAACCCTCTCATAGCCTCTTCTTGCTTTTAGGATAAAGGCAAGAAATTCTTCTCAGGGCCCACAAGCTCCTGCTCACCTCATCAGCCTCCTCTAGCATCCTCTTCCCTTTTGGTTTCTCTGCCCTTATGAACTCGTCACCTCCCAAAGGCCCTAATCCCATCACCCTAGGGATTAGGGTTTCTACATGTGAGTTTTGGGGGTATCCACACATTCAGACTATAGCATCACAGTTGTAAATAGATGTCTCATTTATTTACAATTGTAAATAGATGTCTCATTTATTTACAATTGTAAATAGATATTTAATTCCTAATCTGCCTCCCTACTGGAGGGTAAACTGCACGCCTCACTGACACCTGAACCCCAGATCCTGGCTCAGCACATAGTACTGTTTCCCATCTTAGGGTGGTGTGCACACCGCTATCTTGGAGTGATGGCTTCCCTCGCCTTCTCCAGGTTGACTTTAGTTCACCCATCAGAGAGCAGCTAGATGGTCCCTTCCCTGGCCCTCTGGGCTGGGTTGGGCCCCCGTTTACATGCTTCTTAGTCCATTTGGGCTGTGGTAACAATATCATAGACTGAGAGTTCACAAACAACAAATTTGCTGCTCATGATTCTGGAAGCTGGGAGGTCCAAGATCAAGGTGCCAGCAGATTTGGTGTCTGGTGAGGATGGTGCCTTCCTATACTCATAGATGGTGCCTTCCCGTACTCATAGATGGTGCCTTCCCATACTGTCTGCACATGGTGGAAGGGTCAAGGCAGCTCTCTGGGACCTCTTTTAAAAAGGCACTAATTCTATTCATGAGGCTCTGCCCTTCTGACCTTATCACCTCCCAAAGGCCCTAATCCCATCACCATTGCGATTAGGGTTTCAGCATATGAGTTTTGGGAGTATACACACATTCAGACCATAGCATCACAGTTGTAAATAAATGTCTCATTTATTTACAGTTATAAGTAGATGTTTAATATCTGCCTCTTCACTGGAGGGTAAACTCCACACCTCATTGACAACTGAACTGCCGGATCCTGGCTCACTGCACAGCCCACAGTAGGAGCATGTTAAATCATTGGGTGAAGGAAGGTATGAGCAAACTGTGTCCTAAAGGGGCGGGGAAATACAAAGAATACAGGACCCCCAGTAAACCCTCATTTTGTAGCAGCAAAATCAAAAGAATGGCAAAGTCATAGAACTGCAAAGGACTTTGGTGGTCATCTCAGGCCCACCCTCTGCTTTAAGGGAGGGAGTACAGACCGTGGATAAGACCGACGTGGGTGAGACCATAGGCTCAGGAGTCAAACTGCTTTGTCTTGTTGTGTGCTCCTGAGCAAGTTGCCTAACTTTCCCCAGGCTCCATTTCTCCAGCTGTAAAATAGGGACAAAGCCTTCCCCAGAGGAATGTTGTGAGGATTATATAAGAAAATCTGCAGAAGGCACTTAGCATAGTACCAGCCCTGTACAAATATTGGCCAGAGGGTGACACTGAAGCCCAGAGATGTTAGACCTCCTCACAAGATCATACCATTCCTTAATGCAGAGCCTGGCTTTCTTTTTTTTTAATTGATATTTTGTTTTAATTTTTTATTTCCTTAGGTTTTTGGGGAACAGGTGGTGTTTGGTTAAATAAGTAAGTTCCTTAGTGGTGATTTGTGAGATGTTGGTGCGCTTGAGCGGTATACACTGAACCCAATTTGTAGTGTTTTATCTCTCACCCCTCCCACCCTTTCCACCGAGTCCCCAATGTCCATTGTATTATTCATATGCCTTTGCATCCTCACAGCTTAGTTTCCACTTATGAAAGAGAACATACGATGTTTGGTTTTCCATTCCTAAGTTACTTCACTTAGAATAATAGTCTCCAATCCCATCCAGATTGCTGTGAATGCCATTAATTCATTCCTTTTTATGGCTGAGTAGTATTCTGTCATATATATATATATATATATACACACACACACCACAGTTTCTTTATCCCCTCGTTGATTGACGGGTATTTGGGTTGGTTCCACATTTTTGCGATTGTGAATTGTGCTGCTATAAACATGCAAGTGCAAGTATCTTTTTTGTATAATGACTTATTTTCCTCAGGGTAGATACCCAGTAGTGGGATTGCTGAATCAAATGGTAGATCTACTGTTAGTTCTTTAAGGAATCTCCACACTGTTTTCCATAGTGGTTGCGCTAGTTTACATTCCCACCAACAGTATAGAAGTGTTCCCTTTTTATCGCATCCACGCCAACATCTATTATGTTTTGATTATCAGAGCTTGGTTTTCTGAACTGGCCACTGACCGAGCTGTCTCTCAGAAGTGCTGACATGGTCCTTGCCCTCCAGAGGTTTCCTGTCACATTGCTATAGCACAGTGTTTCTTCACCAGGGTAATTTTGCCCACTCTCTTCCAGGGGACATTTGGTGGTGAGGGCTGGGATTGTCCCAGACCTGGGAGGGGAGTGCTGCTGGCATTGAGTAGGTGGAGGTCAGGGATGCTGCTAGACATCCTGCAATGCCTGGGACAGCCTCCCTTCCTCTCCCCACCTGACACAGCAGCCCAGAGTGTCAGTGCTGAGATTGAGAAATCCTGCTTAGGGTTTATAGGAGGGCTATGGGCAAGCCAAGTCCACTGGAAACTAATCTGATGAAGGCCATCATCTGTAAGGAGGGCAGGAGGCAGCTAGGAAGCCTCTATCTAGGGAAAATGGCCTCTCTTGTTTGGGGCTATGCAGGGATGGAGGCCTGGAGATAGAACTTAGAGGCAGGTGTGAATCAAAGGAGCTGTTTGGAGCAAAGATAAAATATAATAGGGGCAGCCTGATCCAATGTGAATGGGGTCTGGGGAATAAGAGTAATTTCTCTGAGTGTTGGCTTTGCCAGAACCTTACAGACATCAGCATCCACCTCCTCCCTCCATCCCATGTACCAAACGGCCTCCAGCTCATTGGAGATTGAGATGGGGGTGCTTATGCAGAGATGCTGCTCTCGGCTGGGGCGGATCGGCACGCAGCCTGCACCATGCAGCCCATCTGCAGTGGCTCTGTGAGCAGGCTGCTGAGGCCAGCTGCCCTTGGGAGGTGTGAGGATGCAGGGGAAGTGTAAATCACACTCCATCCAGTTTCCCCACCCCTAGCCCAGCACCATTTTCACCTAGGGAAAGTCTAATAAAAATGCATCCCAAGTCCTAGTCCTAAAGGAGCAAGGATGGGAATGGGGAGGAGTGGGGGCGGGGAAGCAGTCCAGTGCGGCTTTGATTACAGGTATCTGAGCTGCAGGGCTTTTCTGGCCTTAGAAGCAGCCTAGGGAAGCTGGTGGTCCTGGATATCCACTCAACTCTCCAGGCTGCAAGGTGGCCCTGCAAAAAGTCCCCAGTTTCCAGCCCATCATGTGAGGTAGGTGGGTACATGCTCTACCCAGCACAGTGCCTGCCAGCTTGGGTACAGTCAGCTCATCTCTGGGCTGAGCAAGCCCTCGAGAGGTGCCTCACGTCTGTGGAGGATGCACCAGCCAGGGCTTTGTCTGGGAGAGCAAGTGGCTGAAGGGAGGCTTGTGGCATGACACACCCACAAGGGAGAGGGACAGGGGAGCTAGACCAGGCCACCTGAGCAGTGGTTCCCCACCCTGGATTGCATGTTAGAATCACCTGGAAGCTTTGAGAAAATTCCAGTGCCGAGGCTATATGTCAGACCTGTTATAACAGTCTCGGGGTGAGACTCAGGCACCAATAATTTATGAATTTCTCTAGGTGATTTCAATGGGCAGCTAAGGTAGAGAACCACTGACATAAAACCTAAACCTTCCTGGGCTCTGACAGTCTGGCCACATTGAGGCCTATAATGAGGACACAACAGGACCCCTGGTTGGAGCTCAGGGGGGCAGTCATGGGGCTGGCAGGCCCCGGGTGGGGAAGGATAGTCAGCCCCCTGGCTGCACAGATGGTCAGGGTTTCTGGTCAGGCTGGCTGTAGGAGGACTTAGGAAAGAGCATGTGGAATAAGAGGCGGTGGCCGCCTGAGCCGGGGTCTGAGAAGCAGGGCCGCGGCTGCCAGCGCACTTCCTGCAGCTGGCAAGTGCCCTTCGGAGCTGGAAGGGAGGGAAGGAGACAGGAAGTGCCTACTGAGCTTGGCCTCTGATATAGCATTTAGGGTAGATTTTGTATTGCATGTCTGGCCTTGGCTGTCAGCCTGGGAGCCCCCAGGAGAGCAGCAGCTGTGTCATCATGATATCTGGGGTTTGGCCACTTCTCACCTCTTCCACTGTCATCTCTCAGGTGCTGGCAGCCATCACCTCTCACCTGGATTAGCACAATAGCCTACTGATTGGCCTCCCAGCCTCTGCCCCCAGTTCTCCTAGGTGCAGCGGCCAGCAGGATCTGCTGACATGTGTCAGATGTTTCCTGCCTTGCTGAGAGCCTTCCAGTGCCCCCTCTCCACCATGTCACTCAGTCAATGCCAAGTCCCCACAGCAGCCTGCAAGAATCAAATGACCTGCTCCATCTTCCCACCTACCCGTCTGCCCACTTCCCCCTCGCTCCACTCCCACCACACTGAACCCCCTGTGCTAGCGCATTCTTGCCTGAGGGCCTTGGCCTGGGATGTGCCCTCTGCCTGGAAGCTTGGCCTCCAGAACCCTCCTGACCCCTCCTTCTCCTTCATTTCCACTTTGCTTGCATGTCCCTTTCTCGGTGAAGCCTTCTCTGCCTGTCTACTTCCTGTCTCCTGAATCTTCCTCATTTCTCTTCCTAACACACTTGGATATCAACATTTTATCTTTTGCTTACTCGTCTCCCTGCACTGGAATGTGAGCTCCCAGAGGCTGGGAATTTTTTTTCTATTCTATTCACTGATATAAACCTAGGGCCCAGACAGTTTCTAGCCTGCAATTGTCACTCTGTGTATTTGTTTCTGTTTTCCCTGCTTTTGAACTATCGGTATTTAACCACAATATTTGGCATGTGACAGTCTCTTTATTGGTCTGTGCGTGGGCTGCCTTTATTTAATTATGTATTTACTTGGTTGTTTTTATTAATGTAATGAGCACCCAAGAACCCATTGCCCAAAACAAAGCTAAGATTGGACAAAAGCCTACATCCAAACATTCCCGGGCCTCCCACGGCAACCATTTTATTCCACTTACATATATTCCTAAAAATATACATTTTATTATCATTACTTTTAGCCTTGTTCAAAGCCTGTTACACTGTATGTAATCACTGCAGCCTTTTTCACTTAATAATGTATTCAGATCCACCTACACCATTGCATGTGCCATGCTGCTTTCCTTTTGACTATAAAAAACGTGTGTGGAATGAAGATTTAGCATTACGTCCCCCCATAATGCCAAGGTCATAATCGTAGCTAACATCGATTAAGTTCTTTCTGTGTGTGAGGCACTCTGTTAAGTGTTTTATTAACCCCATTTAACAGATAGGAAAACTGAGACACAAAAGGTAAGCAGTTGGCCCAGGATCACACCCATGTGGCTTAAAGGGGCAGAGGCAGAATCTGAACCCACATAGTGTGTGTGGCTCCAGAAAACTTGCTTCTAACCTTGTACTGCACTGTCTCTCTAAATGAACACCTGAATGAGCTCACACACACACTTACCCAGACCGCCAGCCCCAGAGGAAGCCCCACGGATTTGGTTACAAATCAAGTTTACACACACACACACACACACACACAGGCATTCTGGCATCGTTCATGAATACTCGTTAATTGACACAAAATTTATGGTAGGAGAAAGCAACCTTACTCTCTGATGCTTGCTAAGATCTTTCTGTCTCCCATCGCCCTCTGTCCATCTCTCTATTAAAATAAATGCAGCTGGGCCTTGTGTTTACAGGGGTGGGGGCTCAGAACCTACTCCAGCAGGCTGAGCCCTTGGGCTTGGTTGCCAGGGGAGGGGAACAGGCTGGAACCTGTGACATGTTGGCTCTGGGAAGAAGGGGCTTGCTTGGGGCGCCTCCACACCAGGGCCCCAGAAGACGTTGGGGGCCTCACTCAGGAGTGCCCTTCTTGGGGAGAGACTCTTTGAATATTAGGAACCAATGAAAGTGGTGCGGAGCCTGAGGGCTGGGCACAGGATTCAGCAAACAATAGATGCTGTTGAGAACAATCGCCCCTGCCCCAGGGGGTATCTGCAGCAGGGCCAAGTTCAGGCAAATAAGTGAACACTGTTGAGGCTTTGGGCTCAAGCCCAGTGTTGGGCTCCTGTGAGTTAAGGCTGGACCAGAGGGAGGATGTGGGCCGCAGATGCGACCCTCCTAGTGTAAGGAACAGCCTGTCACCATGCCAGCACTGATTCAAAGCCTGGAGCAGCATGGGTCTACAAGGGGCTGTGTGGAACTTGCCTCCCTGACCAGCCGGGAAGGCAGAAGAGGCCTCTTCAGGAAGCCAGAAGCCCAAGAACCAAGCAGGTGGGCCTCTAGTCCAGAGGCTTCATCTGGAGGGATGGGGGCAGTGGAGGGCTTGTGAGGGGAGTTGGTTCCCAACCAGTCCCATGGGAGGAAGAGAGGAAGAAAACTGAAGTGAGTTTTCGTTTGTTTTTTGGTTGCTTTTTTAGTTTTTTTTTTTTTTTTTATGCAAGTGACATGTTCTGCTGGCATCAGTAGGGGGTGGCAGAGAGCAGAAGACAAACAGCTGGGCCTCCATGGGTCACAAGTCCACCTCAGCCCTCAGTTTCCCCATCTAGAGGGCCTGGAAGCCTTGGAGCTAAGGGCACGTGTGGCGACTGAAGGGCTGGGCTATAGCTAGTGCGCATGCGCTGCAGTAGGTCCCCTGAGATGGGCGGGGGGTGAGGAAGGAGGCAGGGGTCCTCCAGCAGAGGGGAAAGGTCTGCTGAATGTCGGGTGAGCTGTCTCAACCCAGGCTGCATGTTAGAATGACCCTGGGATCTTCTGAAATTCTGATGTCCTGGCCCACCCCAGACCTACAGGGTCACAATATCTGGGGATGGACCTGGGATCTGCATGTTTCAAAGCCTCCCCAGGTGATCCTTTTTGTCAGCCAGGATTGAGAACCACTGGCTCTGCCCTCAATAGCTGCAGGACCTGGGACGTTGACTTGTATTGCCTATAAGCTGGAGATGGTAATAGTATATGTCACATCGAGGCTGCTGTGAAGCTTCACTGAGATGCCATGTGTAAAGCTTGGCACGTGGCAGCCACCTAGGAGGAACCTATCCAATCAGCCAAAAACACCGGTGCCTCCCTCTACTTTGCAAACAACCTCTCAACCTGGCATCCTCACAGCAAAGGCATCAGGGACACAGGACATTCGGGGAAATGTTTTGTTTCTGGAATCAGATCAGGGTGAGGCTGGCCTAGGGAGCTGGGTCAAAACAGTAGGCACTGCCTTGTGCCAGAGACTGAGGTCAGGGCTGAGCTGAGGCACAAGTTGAAGATCCCATTCCACTAAAGGCTTTAGCTTTGACTGTGATGTCTGGCTAGGAGCAGTTTTTAGCCAAGCCTGCTGAAAGGGCCACATTTTTTGAGTGTCTTTTTTTTTTTTTTTTTTTTTTTAACTGAGATGGAGTTTCACTCTTGTCACCCAGGCTGGATTGCAGTGGCGCAATCTCAGCTCACTGGGTTCAAGTGATTCCCCTGCCTCAGCCTCCCGAGTAGCTGGGATTACAGGCGCCCACCATCACACCTGGCTAATTTTTGTATTTTTAGTAGAGACAGGGTTTCACCATGTTGGCCAGGCTGGTATTGAACTCCTGACCTCAGGTGATCCCCCTGCCTCAGCCTCCCAAAACGTTGGGATTACAGGCGTGAGCCACCGCACCTGGTTTGTTGAGTGTCTTCTATGTACAAGACAAGTTCGCATGAATTATTTCACACAATTCTCACAGCAACCATGTGTGATGGATACACATATCCCCATTTTACAGGGTCAGAAATTGAGGCCCAGAGAGGTGTGGCAGCTTGCTCATCATCACCTAGAACGAGGTCTCTTCATTGCCTCCTGTTTTAGTCCTATAAAGGAATACCTGAGGCTGGGCAATTTACAAAGAAGCTTATTTGGCTCACAGTTCTGCAGGCTGTGCAAGCACGGCACCAGGATCTGCCTGGCTTATGGTGAGGCCTCAGGGAGCTTTTACTTATGGCAGGCAAGGGGAGCTGGCATATCAGATGGCAAGAGAGGGAGCAAAAGATGCCAGGCTCTTCAAAACAACCAGCTCTCCTGTGAACTATAGAGCAAGAAGTCACTCATTGCCAAGGGCATGGCACCAAGCCATTCATGAGAAATCCACTCCCATGATCCAACACCTCCCACTAGACCCCACTTCCAACACTGGGGGTCACATTTCAATGTAAGGTTTGAAGGGGATAAACATCCAAATGATGTCACACCCATGCTACAGCGGCCTTCCTGCTACCATCACAGCCTGTGTTTGCCTGCCCAGGCTAGGGGCTGGGGGTGGAGGAGGAGTGGTGGGGAGATGGAGTCCCAGCTCTTCAGATACCTGTGACCCCACTTCAGGCAGCTCCTACTCCTAAACCCATACATGGAAGGATTGTTCTTTTCAAAGTCCTTTAAAACAAAAACTAAAACAAATCCCCTTCTATTTTCCATGAAGATTTTTAGTAACATTGTTTTGAAAATTCCAATTCTGTTTTGTCTGTAAGGAAGGGAAAACATGAGGAAGGGAGTGTTCTTTTAAGCCCAGCAGGAGCCGGGTGTCCAGGTGGTTGATGGTGTGAGCCAGGGTCCAGGTGGGAGAGTGGGAAGCCTGTTGCCAGTCTCTAGGGCTGGAGAGTTGATGCCGTGGCTCTCTGAAGACAAGAGGAGTGAGGACAGTGAAAATTGCTGATCCTTTCTTATGGGGGCTGGGCGCTTCCTGTGCTTAGATAGACCTGAAGGGCTATCCTCCATCCACAGGGCCTCTCCATGGCCTTGATTATACATCTTTCCAGTTGAGTTATGCTTTAGGGGTAGGGGGCAAGAAGCAAGAGACCGCTAAGTATCAGAGCTGGACAAGTCCATTGAGTTCACCAGTCTGGAGATTCTCTGAACAGTTGGATGGGGTGGGGATGGAGGTGGAGCACAATTGTGCAGCCCCCTGGAGAGGCTGATCTATCTATGCCCATGAGGAGCCACCCTTCCTACCAGGAGTGTGGGATTTGGGGCTGAACACAGGCTCCAGTCTACCTCCTTACCTCCCACTTTGCCCAAAATAAGGAAACTGAGGCCCAATGTGGGAGGTGCTTCGTGGGGGTCCCCAGGCTAGTAGGTGGCAAAGCTGGGGCCTCCTGAGTACCAGGCCAGTGCCCTTTGCACTCAAACCAGGCAGGGGTTGCAGGGAGCGAGAGAAGAAACTGACAACCTTGGACATCATGAGTCCCTGTGGGGAGGACCTTCACTCCATTGTGAATCCAGATACGTGATCCCTCAGGTTTGCTTTCCTCACTAGATCACAGAAAACCTTCTGCCGTTTCCCTGTGTCCTGTTGGGGTTTTGAATTTTCAAAAATCCCCAAGTCCTGTGAGCCTCATCCAGTGTTGGTTTGCCAATTTACCCCCAGCAAACTCCAGCTGTTGCTGAGTTCCTCTCAACTGGTGCTCCTCTCAGGGTCAGCTCTCTAGGTACCTGCTTTATGCAGAAGTTGCTGCGTTCCAAGTGTGTCGACTCCACTGGCTTCTGAAATCACACACATTATGTCCCAGTTCTAATTGGCACTCATGAAGGCATTCCCCAGGCAGATTGGGTAGGCTTTGACAGCCCGAACAGAGGACAGAGGCTGCCATGCCCATGGTCACCATGCCCTCTGCAGAGGGCTCCTTTCATCCAAAGGGGCTGTGCAGACCCCAGGCGAGGAGGGGGAGCTGAGGGAAACCCATTAACAGCCGGCTCAGGACTCCCCTGCTGGCTGCAAACAATGCCTGCCTGCCTGCTCGTGAAGCACTTGGAAAATGGCTCATTAAAAATGAAAGCCAGGGTCGGGGCGGGCACCTCGGGTGGCCTGCAGCCTGCACCCTTCTCCCAGCTGTCAGCAGTCTCTAGGGGATGGGCTGGTCTGGAGAGGTGGGGGCAACTGTGGGCTCTTCCTCCCCTGGTCTCCAAGGAAGTTCAGCTGGAGAGCCCTTGCTGAAGAGGATTTCTGGAAGAGGCTGCTGTGTCTTGTGCCTAATTGGGGATATAGTACTGCCCATACCTGCCATCTCCCATCATCCTGTGCACTAGTCCCAGCAGCTGTTGGCCACTATGTGCGGTGACCCCACCCTTTTGTCTCCTCTCTGGGCTCTCCTGCCCTTTTCCTCCTTGACTGGACATTTGAACTTCAGATAAGCAATGAGAAGTTTAGTAGTGGCAACTAAAAATGCATCTAGGCATTGATACATGTATCCTAGGGAGCAAAATCATCCCTTTATAACTTGAGAATCTTGAGGGGCTTTTAAGAGGGGACTCTGTCATTGGTAAGTCTTAAGGTTGCTTTTGCCCTGTTCCCCAGGATTTAGAGGGAAAGATCATTGTAGATGAACTGAAGCAAGAAGTTATCAGTAATCCCACATATTGCACAGAACATACTTATACTAAAAAGTTATTTGTTGTTTATCTGAAATTCAAATGTAACTGAGCATCCTGTACTTTTGTTCACTAAATTTGGTAACCTTATTGTGTTAGTTCGTTCTTGCGTTGCTACAAAGGAATACCTGAGACAGGGTAATTTATAAAGAAAAGAGGTTTAACTGGCTTACCGTTTTGCAGCCTGTACAGGAAGCACGGTGCTGGCCTCTGGTTCTGGTGAGGCAGGCGGCGGCAGGGAGCCATCATGTCACATGCCAAAGCTGGAGCAAGAAGGAGAAGGGGGCGGTCCCAGACTCTTAAACAAACAGATCTCACATGAACTGAGTGAGAACTCACTCATCACCAAGGAGATGGTGCTAAGCCATTCATGTTCTGCCCATGATCCAGTACCTCCCACCGGGCCCCACCTCCAACGTTGGGAATCACGTTTCAACATGAGATTTGGAGGGGATGCACATCCTAACCATGCTACTCACCCACAGAGAAATCTCCCCACAATAGGGCTGGGTCCAAGCGGGATGACATCTGTATTCTGTGGCTTCTATCCTCTGCAAGACCAGCTCTACTTACTCATGCCCTGGAGATTGCAGTTAAAACACGCAGGTTCTGACTGAGTTGATATAGGGCAGGGCAGAGACCCTACATTTCTAGCAAGCTCCCAGGCCAGTGCTAATGACCTATTAACAAGGCCTATGCTACTGGTCCAGGGACCATACTTTGAGTAACAAGGAACTAGAGCAGTGATTGCAGGCTGAACCTCAGGACTGTTGGGGAGCAGGGGAGAGGGGTTTAAAAACGCTGCTGCCTGACCCCCACAATTCGGATCTAATTTGTCTGGACAGGGCCTAAGCACCAAGGTGATCTAATTCCCAGGCAGGCTTGAGAACCACTGCCCTAGGCTCACTCTTAGCAACTTCTGTCTGCACTTGCTGGCCTGACGCCTCTGGGTTTTGCTAGATACTGCTTAGACTCACTCCGAACTCCAGGGTTTCCATTTCCTATGAATGATGCCCCTGGAGCTGAGCATGACAACCACAACGGGCCTGGAAAGCAGAAATCCTAGCTTTGAGTCCATGCATTGAACACTGTGTCATCTTGGATAACTCGCTTAATCTCTCTGAGACTTAGGTCACACTTATAAAGAGACGAGAGGAGCGATAGTTGTAACAAAAGGAGGATCAGATGAACAGGACCTGATGCAAGAGCTTCTCGGGTCCATAATCAGGCATGGGAATATCAGATGAGATGATGACAATAGGAATCGAATGAAGAACTATTACATTTAGCATCGGCCTCTGTGGTCAAGAAGGTTCACATGGAATCAGTTACGATATATTGACATCCCTGCCCCCTAGCGTCGTGGAAGAGCTTGTCCTGTTCACCACAGCCCAGGATATAACTCCGTTTTCACATTATGGCTGACACACAGTATGCATTCAAAACACACTGCTGAACCAACGATTGAGACACTGTTTCAGAAGCCTGGGACAGCTGGGCTCCTAGGGACACAGCACGTGACACGACCCGCACTGACTCCTATGGAGTACTTACTGTGTGCCAGGGACTCTGCTAAGCTTGTTAATTCTCACAACATTGTTGTGAGGTAGGTACTATCATTATCTCTGTTCTTCACATGAGGCACAGAGAATTTAAGTAGCTTGTCCAAGGTCCCATAGCTGGAAAGCGGCAGAGCTGGGATTTGAACCCAGGCAATCTGACTCCAGAAGGCATGCTGGTGAACACTGCCCTATACTGCCTCTTAGAAATTAAGAGCCAATGAGCATGAAACCATGATAGAAGAGTCTACTTGGATACTTGCTGGAGGGGTAAAATAGAGTCCTGACACGAGGGATGATATGACATCGTAGTGCTGTGGGGTGGCCAGCAAAGGCCAGGAAGGGAGCTTGACAAGCCTTCTAGGGTTCGGGGTAGGTAGTGCTGAGCAGGCAGGATGAACAAGAATGCCAGCTGCCTGGATGGCCTCAAGAAGACCCCTGTGGGCTGGGAACAATGGGAAGTCGGCCAGCTGGTAGCAAGGCCCAGGAGGGGACTGGATCTCCAAGATGTGGCCGAAGCCCAGGCATGTAAGCCCAGCACGTGGGCACTGCCTGAGACCTCCTTTCATGTGCCCTGAGCAGGGACAGGCTGCACGTGTAGACGAAGGTCAGGCATTGGCTCCCTTCTAAGGGGGTCAGACTGAGCTTCACAGAGGAGGAAACCCTCCCTCTGTCCCTGAGAGATGGACAGAAACTGGATAAGCAGATGGCAGGTCAAAGATGTCCTAAGTAGGTGGGAGAATAGCAGAAGTACAGAGATTCTTGTCTTGGAAGAGTATCTAATTGAGAAATTTCAGGAATCAAAGCAGGCTTGTTGGGGAGAAATATTTGGTCTAAAATGGGTGCTTTTTCTACTTGTCTTTATCTTATTGATGAAGAAAAGTCCAAATAAAAGCAAATTTTTAATGGAATAACTTTGATATCTTTACTGTCAGCCATGCCTGCCCTTGGGACCCCCAGTGGTCCTAGGACTTCCCTTCAAGGTGTTGGGTAAGACCACAGATTTGCCATCAGATGTATCTTAGTGTGAGTCCCATCCCAGCCACTGAATAGCCATATTACTGGGCACATTGCTTTGCCTCTCTGAACCTCAGTTTTCTCATCTGTTGTATCAAGACTGTCCTGTCCATTGTAGGATATTGAGCAGCATCCCTGGCCTCTTACCCATTCGATGACGGTAGCAACCCCCTCTTACCGAGTTAGTGACAACCAAAAATGTCTGTAGACATTGCCAAATATCTCCTGGGACGCAAATTGCCCATAATTGAGAGTGACTGTAACAGAGCCTGGCTTCTTCTTAGGCAGGAAAGGCTAACTTTCATTCATTCATTTTTTTTATTTCTTCATTCAGCAGATATTTACTAAGCACTTGCTATGGTACTGTGTGCTGGGCACTGGGAGATTTGGTGCTGAGCAAGACAAGTCATGTGCCCTCAAGCAGCTCCCACCACGGGCAGGCAGGGGGTGAGAAAGACAAGAGAACAGACATCTACTGCATCTTGGGATCTGCTGCCTTAGGAAGCAGATGGTGCTATGGGAACATGAGGAAGAGATGCCTACCCCTGGGTTTTGTTGGAGGGGTGGGGAATCTGGATCAGAGGTATCACAGAGTACTGACTGGCAGGGGCCAGGAATCCCTCCATTTCTGTTGTCGATTGAATAAATCTGGGAATGGTGAGCAAAGACTGCACATGATGTAATTTACTGCCCAAATTGGCTGAAAAGATGTGCACACATCTGTCACATAGAGGGGCAGTTACTTTGTGCTGACATTTGGAGCCAGGCAGCCAGGGGCCTGCTGATGTGTCTTCTTGGAAGGCCAAAATGTAGAGGACAAGTGGGTTGATAGGTCACCCCACAAAGAGAATGCTATTGCTGCCAGCCTGAGTTGCCAAGTGAAATGTGCCCCCATCTCAGACTCCCCAGAGCAGCGGAGAGCTGAGCTAGGGGAGGCCAGGGGACAAGAAACCCCTGAGCTTTGAGGCAGATGCACTCCCAAATGTGTTCTGAACAAAAATCCAGCGAAGCAGTTTTCCTTTCCAGGCCTGTGCGCTTGGGTGACAGCCCCTTCCCTCGGCATTCTGAAATAAGGCTGCTCACCATCCTCAGGGGACACACACACACAGACACACACACAAAGAAAAAAGTCTTTCCCTCACTGGCCCTTTTAAGCATGAGGAAAGACAGAAAGGCTGTTTGTTCCAACAGTAGACTTTTTTTGGAAGTCTTGGACGTAGTTTTTTTTTGTTTTGTTTTTTTTAACCTGAATCCACTACTTATATTTCTGGTTTTAAAATCCAGACTTGCACACATAGCCTGGAAAACGGAACGCGGAAAGGATTGTTTTCACTTACTCAGGAGAGATGAGAAAGGAAACCTCCTCAATAACCTAATAATAATAACAATGATTTTTAAAATTCGATAATGAAAAATAGGAACAAATTTTTTTTTTTTTTGAGACAAAGTCTCACTCTGTTGCCCAGGCTGGAGTGCAGTGGCACGATCTCGGCTCACTGCAAGTTCCGCCTCCCGGGTTCGCGCCATTCTCCTGCCTCAGCCTCCCGAGTAGCTGGGACTACAGGCACCTGCCACCACGCCCAGCTAATTTTTTTGTATTTCTAGTAGAGATGAGGTTTCAGTATGTTAGCCAGGATGGTCTTGATCTCCTGACTGCGTGATCCACCTGCCTCAGCCTCCCAAAGTGCTGGGATTACAGGCATGAACCACCGCGCCTGGCCAGGAACCAATTTTTGAGGGCTCACTATGTGCCAGGCACTTGACATTTGCAACTCTTACCAGAACCCGGCAAATAGGACTCACGGTACCATTTCCTAGGGGAGAAACTACTGAAGCTTGAAGTTGCCCAACTAGAGTATTTGGTGCAGCCAGGATTCAGATCTTGGGTCTGAAAACAAATGAGAAAAATAAGATAATGTAGTACATTTTTTATAAGATTCAGTTTATCTCTCTTAAAAGGGTTGTCCTTTATTCTGAGATTTACATTCTTCCAACATTTTTGGCAATAAGATGTGGTCTCTTTTATGATAGCTATGGAGATAGTAGACATGCGTAACATGACAATTTGGTACCGTTTCCTTTTAAAAACATATCGTATAGGTCTGTGAAATTCCCTCACGAATGAGATGCTCATGTGACAGCCTCGTCAAGAGCAGCCCCTGCTGCCACTATCCCCACTTCTGTGCTGTTCAGCATTTTTTACATTTCCTGCTTAAGGTTGTGGATTTGCCAGAGAGGGAGAATGAAGAGGAGGAGAGAGCAGGAAAAATGATAAGTGACAACCCTTAGGGCAGCAGTAGCTTTTAAAGAAAAGATTGTAATTCTGTTGAAAATTGCTGGAGAAGAGTGTGCAGTCCAAGTAGGCATATGCAAATTATATGCAAATCACACCCGGCCCTCCTATTTCATAACCTGGATGTAGCCCTTGGGAAAATGCTAATGGAGCCTAGTGGTCTCCGGGAAGCCTCCCTTGGTGATCTCCAGGACTCTGGCCCTAATTAAAGAGTATTTTTCCAGCAGTGTGGGGCTCCAGTGATTTTCATTTTTACACCCTCTTTTTCTCTCCCTCATCTCCGCAGTCCTGTGGCCAAGCCTGAGGGGGTCTTCTAATTCCAGGGGTAAGGACCATGGCCAGAGACCTGGCCTGGAATGTTCTAGAATCTTCAGTTAAACCTCACCTTCTGTAGGGCTCCTGGGGTCCCAGCCCAGCCTCACCCTGAGGGGAGGGTCTGCTTAAAGCATTGGTTCTCTGACTTAAGCATACATCGGACTCACACGGAGGGCTTGGTAAGACACAGCTTACTGGGTTGCACCCCAGAGTTTTAGATTCAGGAGGTCTCGAGTGGGGCTCGAGAATGTACCCCATCAAGTTCCCAGGTGATGCCGATGCTGCTGGTCCTGAGACCATAATTTAAGAACCACTGGCCTAGAACGAACAGAACTACTCAAGGTATGGTCCACTGGTACTGTTTGTTACCAGTCTGTGACACAAGTACAGACGCTGACAGTAAATGCTTAGAAACCCTTATTGAAGTTTGGCATTGCTGCGAAATCTAAACACATGACTATTTTTCTGTCAGTTCATTTTTATTGTATTTTCCAAACGTATTGGTCCAGTTGGAAACTCTGGCTGAGATGACCCAGCCTAGTAATGGTCAGGGTTCAGGGCAGCCCCCAGGCTGGCAGGAGACTCGGGATGCCCACTGAGAAACCAAGGCAGAAGGACTCTGGCCAGCCTGGGCATGGGGTGGACTGACCCCCAAAAGTGGAAAGGTGGGAGGGAGAGGCAAGGGCAAGAGGTCATCCTGCCCTAAATGCCAATAGAATCGCCCTTAAGCTGGCCTAACTCCAAAACGCCTGCCTTTCCTCTGAGATGGGGAATCTGGGGGCAGGGAGTGGAAGAAGCACTGGTCAGACTGGTTCAACCAAAGTGGCCTTGTCTGTACACACCTAATCTTGCGTGTGTGTGGGTGTGTGGTGGATGGCCTTGCATGGCTGACATGGGAACTCACATGGCCATACATGGCTGGTGTCTTTTGGGTGCCTCTTCCTTTATGCAAAATGAGTATACAAAAGTCCAGCTTAAAAAAGGGATAGATTGGCATGGTCTTGTGAGGTTAATTCATTTTTACACTTGATCTTAGCCAAAAGGCCGAGAAGCGATGGTTAATTCATTTTTAAAAACATTAATTGTTGGAGTCCCTGCTACGTAAAAAATGTACCAAAAATGTAGCCTATGCATGGCTTCCACGACAGCCGTTGCATAAAGAGATACCTGTTCTTACAGAGGAAGGCAGCGGAAAAGTACAATTTATTTATTTATGAGATGGATTTTCGCTCTGTCCCCAGGCTGGAGTGCTGTGGCGTGATCTCGGCTCACTGCAATCTCTGCCTCCCGGGTTCAAGCAATTCTCCTTCCTCAACCTCCCAAGTAGCTGGGATTATAGGGGCCTGCCACCACGCCCAGCTAATTTTTGTATTTTTAGTAGAGAGGGGGTTTCACCACGTTGGCCAGCATGGTCCCAATCTCTTGACCTCGCCATCCATCCACCTTGGCTTCCCAAAGTGCTGGAATTACAGGGGTGAGCCACCCACACCCGGCCAGAGGTGGGTTTTAAACAGCATTATACATTGCTTAGAAGGCTCTGACAGCAATAAATACCATGATCATAAGTCGTCTAGCTGGAAGCGCTCTGGCCTAAGAGTCTGGGACTTGGTAGCCCATCTTGGCATGGGCCCTGACCAGTCCCTGGCCTGGGCAAATCCTTTTCAGCTAGGAAAGAAAGTTCTGTGATTCCAACCTGCCATCTTTGTAGACAAAGTTTTGACAGTTTGTGGTGACAGTGTGAGAAGTAATTAGTTGTCTTGTGCCTTTGGGCATATGAGGATGCTACTGGCTCTTCAAGCTCAGAGTCGTAGAACGTGGAGCCTGGAAGGGGACATAGCATTCATCAGCCCTTCGTTTTATAGTAGTAGAAACTGAGGCCCTGGAGGTCCTGGAATCTGCCCCAAGTGGAGCTTGTATTAAGGCAGGCAGCCTGGCCTATTGTTGGAGGCTTACCATATAATTAATGGGATTTGGAGCAATTACAGGGACAGTAAAGCCCCTCATTTGTTTCTCATGCCAGGCATGAGATTCCTTAGGAGGGTGGAGTGGGAGAGTGGAGGGAAGGTGGTAAGGAGGTGGCAGATAGTTGGCAGATCATCTCTTGCCAGGCCTGCTCTGTGGAACACTGGCTCACATTTTTACTCTGTGTGCCTCAGAGAATTCCAATGCAAAGGGCATATCTGTTTTAAGTACTCACCTATTTTTCCTTTGGGGATAATTCTTGTTGGGTTTTAATGCTAGGCTTTAAAGAACCTGCTTTTTTGTTTTGTTTTGCTGTCAGCACCACGTAAAAGGTAGGCATCGTTCTAGGGAGGGATGGCTGGGCTCTGACCCCATACCTGGGGACAGTTGCTGACCTCTGCTACATATTCACTTGTAGGAGAAGAGGAGAGGAGAGAAGATTTGGGTTGTGATAAGAAGATAAGCATATCGGACAGATGATTGGCAGCTATATGGAATTCTATATGGAAGTCAGAGCCTAGTAAATTCTAGGTACCTGAATACTGGACTGTTCATTAATTCAACAAATATTTATTGAGCATCTAATATTTCTCACTGTGCTAACTGGAAATACAAAAAGTTTTGGAGACTAGTGGTGATATGGTTGCACAACACCAAAAATGTACTTAATGTCACTAAACTGTATACTTACATATGTTTAAAGTGTATGTTTGATGCTGTGTATATTTACCACAGACACACACAAAAGGTAGCAAAACAGAATTGGGTCCCTTCTTCCAGGAAGTAGCTGGTGTTCTGCAAACTCTCCCTAACTGTGGCTGAGCCTGGACCATGGGTGTTAATGATCACAGTGGGAGTCACGAGGAAATCTTACCCAGAGCAGGCTGAGGAGAGATCACCCACCCTCAGCACATTAAAGGAGGTGTCTACACAGCAGAGGGTGCTGACTGTCAAATTTCTTGCTAAAATGTGATTTTGAGATGTTGCCCCGCATAGGGAGTGTGCTCAGGTTTGAATTTCTGTTTGGAACTAATGTTTCTTCACAGACATTTGCAGGTGTGAAAACCTTGGCGGTTGCAATCGTGGTGACACCTTGAGCTCAGAATCTGTTTGTTTGTATTTTTTCTTTCCAGGATGTTTCTGAGCATTTCTCTTGCAAAAACTTCAGTGAGCTGGGGCTACATAGCATTATCCTTGGCTTCCTTCGTGTTTCCTGTGGGCTGGCCACTAGTGCACATGCCACCCTTGGGGCTGAGGGGAGTAGGCAAGTGACCTGAGCTCCCTGAGTCTCAGTTTCTCTGTCCATACCAAATCCTTAGGAGGTCTGAGCACACATGATGGAGGGTGAAGTATTTAGCCACGGGTCTGATGTTCGTCCACTCTCCCTAACTGTCAGCTTGGAGTATTTCCACTTATTTGGGCATTAGCACATCATATCTTACAAGTAATAATGCATTATTACCTAACATCTTCCCATGTTAGTATTCTCTCCACTTGGATTCTATAGCACCCAGGAGGGGTATCACCTCTTAGTATGTCTGACATGTCTCACGCAGTGCTGGGCACTTGGTAGATGCTCAACAGATATTCAATGATTACGCATAGTTTGTTCATAAAGCTACGGTCTGGGCAGTATTTCCCAGGATAGACCTTTAGCTTGCCCGCAGCGAAGCCCAACTCCAGGTCCCTGAGCGGAACCATCCTGGGGATCTGACAGTCCCATGTAAATCACAGATTCCTACTCGCTATTTAACCTTTTGTTTTGGAACCGTAGCTCTGGCCTCTTCAGATTGTCTCAGGTATGGATGGCTGGGTCACCCAGCAACAGCCACGCAGATAATTACACGGATTTCAAATTGTTTCCTACTTTATGTCCTCAAAGCAATTTCAGAATCAATTTGAGGTTTGACAGGGAACAGTGGAGGTCTCGCAGGCCTGGAATGGCGTGCTGGGCCTGCTTAACGCTCGTTATAATTCCAGTGACAGGCCCCGCGCACCTGGGGAGCAGGGCGCTGTCCTCTCTTGCAACTCAGGAAGAAAATCAATCAATCAATCAATGAGAGCACAGCTAATTAAAGGTAACAAAGGCTCTAGGCACCTCAGCCCTCTCTGCAGAGTCAGGCCTGTTCAGCACTAGTAGGAAAACCAGGCTTGTCTCAAACAGAATTAAAATGAAGTCAAGGTGTCAGAAATCAAATCTAGCAAGGCTATCTTTTTTTTTTTTTGAGATGGAGTCTGGCTCCCATTGTGCTGGCTGGAGTGCAGTGGCGTGATCTCGGCTCACCGCAACCTCCACCTCCCGGGTTCAAGCGATTTTCTTTCCTCAGCCTCCTGAGCAGCTGGGATTACAGGCGTGCGCCACCATGGCCAGCTAAGTTTTGTACTTTTTTTTGAGACGGAGTCTTGCTGTGTTGCCCAGGCTGGAGTGCAATGGTGCGGTCTCGGCTCACTACAACCTCCGCCTCCTGGGTTCAAGCCATTCTCCTGCCTCAGCCTCCTGAGTAGCTGGGATTACAGGCACCTGCCACCATGCCTGGCTAATTTTTGTATTTTTAGTAGAGACAGGGTTTTGCCATGTTGGCCAGGCTGGTCTCGAACTCCTGACCACAGGTGATCCCCCACCTCGGCCTCCCAAAGTGCTAGGATTACAGGCATGAGCCACCACGCCTGGCCAAGGCTATCTTTTTTTAACAACAGGTGTGTACCCCACATTGGTGTGAGGAACACCTTCCTAGGAGCAGTCTTGAAGTGGATTTAGATGGTTACTCTGGTTTCAGTAGAGTAATACAACTGGAAAAAGCACTTGAGGCTACCCCTCATAAACTGGATCAGAACATTAGAAGCAGGCAGCTGGGCTTATGCTCTGTGTGTGGGGCCCCTGCACAGAGAGGCCATGGAGTATGATGGTTAAGGTGTGGGCTCTGGCCCAGACCCCCTGGGTTCATTCCTGGCTTTGTCACCCACTTGCCAGGGGACCCTGGGCTGGTCGCTGCAAGGTCTTCGTCTGCAAGATGGGGGTGGTCGTAGCTCCCACCTCTGGAATCTTTGGAAGATTACATGAGTTAGCACTTGTTAAAGGCTTAGAACAGCACCTGGCACAGAGTAAAGCCTTGCTACTCTTATCACAGAACCATTTCCCTAACAAGGGAACTGGTAAAACTATCCTTGACTTTGCAAGAAGTGAGATAAGTTTATTTTTGGTTTCACCTTGCAAAAGGGATATGGAGACCCAGAGGGGTGAGTTAACCTGAGTTCACAGAGCAAAGTGGAAGTGGGGCCAAGCCTGGAGTCAAGGCCCCATCACTGCTTGGACCAAGTGCCATCTGAGTTGTGGAGCTTATCCTTGGCCTACCTGGCCTCTGCCCAGCCTATTGCTCCCCTCCACCCAGGCACCCCAGGCTCCAATCTTCTTCTAAGCTTTGCTCGGACGTCTTCCACCCCACCTCTATTCTTATGGCCATGATAAGCTCAAAGCCTCATCTTTTGTGGAGTAGTTTGTATTTGATAGTGTTAACACCTTATGCTAAAGGAATGAACTTGTAGTGTCAGGAACCCGCTCACAAGTTGGGAGGAATCTGGGGAGGCAGAGAAAGTCCTAGGGCCCTGCTGTCGCACCATATAGCATTTGGCCTACTTCTCACTGACCCTGTCTTGTAGATTCTGGAGATATAAAGGAGCCCCAAGTCTCATCAGAGGGAGGTTGGGGAGCCTTGGTGATTCTCAGGGATCACTACCCGCTTTGGCTCTTTGCCTTTTGTTTTGGGAACCTTTGACTGTTATGACTGGCTTACCTTCTTCTGCTCCTCCGCTCTCATGAGAGATCGAGTCAAGGGGCAAGACGGAAACAGTGAAGTCATTGGCTACTGAGGTGCACAGAAGTCAAGAAGTTCCAAGCTGTGTCCTCCACAGAGGGTGCAAATTGATCTTCTTGCACGGGTGCACATTAAGCACTCCCAGTAATAGGGAAGGGAGGGAGGGAAGACAGAAGCTTTGGCAGCCTGGCCTGCTGGAACTGCTGGTCCAATGCTGCTTCCATCCTCCCCTGTCTTGCATCATTCCTAGCACTGTGAACGCTAATGGGACTAAAAGCTTCAAAAACCAGAGACTGCACTTGGATTGTGGGCCCTGGGGTTGCAAAGTGGGGCTGGTTTCTGATGACCTTGAGCCAGAGGATGCAGCATCACAGAACTGCAAAGAAATGGTTTTTTTTTTTTTTTTTTTTTTTTTATTTTTTTTTATTTTTATTTTTTTTTATTATACTTTAGGGTTTTAGGGTACATGTGCACAATGTGCAGGTTTGTTACATATGTATCCATGTGCCATGTTGATTTCCTGCACCCATTAATTCGTCATTTAGCATTAGGTGTATCTCCTAATGCTGTCCCTCCCCCCTCCCCCCACCCCACAACAGTCCCCGGAGCGTGATGTTCCCCTTCCTGTGTCCATGAGTTCTCATTGTTCAATTCCCACCTATGAGTGAGAACATGCGGTGTTTGGTTTTTTGTCCTTGCGATAGTTTACTGAGAATGATGTTTTCCAGTTTCATCCATGTCCCTACAAAGGACACGAACTCATCATTTTTTATGGCTGCATAGTATTCCATGGTGTATATGTGCCACATTTTCTTAATCCAGTCTATCGTTGTTGGACATTTGGGTTGGTTCCAACTCTTTGCTATTGTGAATAGTGCCGCAATAAACATACGTGTGCATGTGTCTTTATAGCAGCATGATTTATAGTCCTTTGGGTATATACCCAGTAATGGGATGGCTGGGTCAAATGGTATTTCTAGTTCGAGATCCCTGAGGAATCGCCACACTGACTTCCACAATGGTTGAACTAGTTTACAGTCCCACCAACAGTGTAAAAGTGTTCCTATTTCTCCACATCCTCTCCAGCACCTGTTGTTTCCTGATTTTTTAATGATGGCCATTCTAACTGGTGTGAGATGGTATCTCACTGTGGTTTTGATTTGCATTTCTCTGATGGCCAGTGATGAGGAGCATTTCTTCATGTGTTTTTTGGCTGCATAAATGTCTTCTTTTGAGAAGTGTCTGTTCATGTCCTCTGCCCACTTTTTGATGGGGTTGTTTGTTTTTTTCTTGTAAATTTGTTTGAGTTCATTGTAGATTCTGGATATTAGCCCTTTGTCAGATGAGTAGGTTGCAAAAATTTTCTCCCATTGTGTAGGTTGCCTGTTCACTCTGATGATAGTTTCTTTTGCTGTGCAGAAGCTCTTTAGTTTAATGAGATCCCATTTGTCGATTTTGGCTTTTGTTGCCATTGCTTTTGGTGTTTTAGACATGAAGTCCTTGCCCACGCCTATGTCCTGAATGGTATTGCCTAGGTTTTCTTGTAGGATTTTAATGGTTTTAGGTCTAACATATAAGTCTTTAATCCATCTTGAATTAATTTTTGTATAAGGTGTAAGGAAGGGATCCAGTTGCAGCTTTCTACATATGGCTAGCCAGTTTTCCCAGCACCATTTATTGAATAGGGAATCCTTTCCCCATTTCTTGTTTTTGTCAGGTTTGTCAAAGATCAGATAGTTGTAGCTATGCGGCATCATTTCTGAGGGCTCTGTTCTGTTCCATTGATCTATGTCTCTGTTGTGGTACCAGTACCATGCTGTTTTGGTTACTGTAGCCTTGTAGTATAGTTTAAAGTCAGGTAGCGTGATGCCTCCAGCTTTGTTCTTTTGGCTTAGGATTGACTTGGCGATGCGGGCTCTTTTTTGGTTCCATATGAACTTTAAAGTAGTTTTTTCCAATTCTGTGAAGAACGTCATTGGTAGCTTGATGGGGATGGCATTGAATCTATAAATTACCTTGGGCAGTATGGCCATTTTCACGATATTGATTCTTCCAACCCATGAGCATGGAATGTTCTTCAGCTAACTATCCTAAATATATATGCACCCAACACAGGAGCACCCAGATTCATAAAGCAAGTCCTCAGTGACCTACAAAGGGACTTAAACTCCCACACAATAATAATGGGAGATTTTAACACCCCACTGTCAACATTAGACAGATCAACGAGACAGAAAGTTAACAAGGATATCCAGGAATTGAACTCAGCTCTACACAAAGTGGACCTAATAGACATCTACAGAACTCTCCACCCCAAATCAACAGAATATACATTTTTTTCAGCACCACACCACACCTATTCCAAAATTGACCACATAGTTGGAAGTAAAGCTCTTCTCAGCAAATGTAAAAGAACAGAGATTATAACAAACTGTCTCTCAGACCACAGTGCAATCAAACTAGAACTCAGGATTAAGAAACTCAGTCAAAACCACTCAACTACATGGAAACTGAACAACCTGCTCCTGAATGACTATTGGGTACATAATGAAATGAAGGCAGAAATAAAGATGTTCTTTGAAACCAACGAGAACAAAGACACAACATACCAGAATCTCTGGGACACATTCAAAGCAGTGTGTAGAGGAAAATTTATAGCACTAAATGCCCACAAGAGAAAGCAGGAAAGATCCAAAATTGACACCCTAACATCACAATTAAAAGAACTAGAAAAGCAAGAGCAAACACATTCAAAAGCTAGCAGAAGGCTAGAAATAACTAAAATCAGAGCAGAACTGAAGGAAATAGAGACACAAAAAACCCTTCAAAAAATTAATGAATCCAGGAGCTGGTTTTTTGAAAAGATCAACAAAATTGATGGACCGCTAGCAAGACTAATAAAGAAGAAAAGAGAGAAGAATCAAATAGATGCAATAAAAAACGAAAAAGGGGATATCACCACCGATCCCACAGAAATACAATCTACCATCAGAGAATACTACAAACACCTCTATGCAAATAAACTAGAAAATCTGGAAGAAATGGATAAATTCCTCGACAAATACACCCTCCCAAGACTAAACCAGGAAGAAGTTGAATCTCTGAATAGACCAATAACAGGTTCTGAAATTGTGGCAATAATCAATAGCTTACCAACCAAAAAGAGTCCAGGACCTGATGGATTCACAGCTGAATTCTACCAGAGGTACAAGGAGGAACTGGTACCATTCCTTCTGAAACTATTCCAATCGATAGAAAAAGAGGGAATCCTCCCTAACACATTTTACGAAGCCAGCATCATCCTAATACCAAAACCTGGCAGAGACATAACCAAAAAAGAGAATTTCAGACCAATATCCTTGATGAACATTGATGCAAAAATCCTCAATAAAATACTGGCAAACCGAATCCAGCAGCACATCAAAAAGCTTATCCACCATGATCAAGTGGGCTTCATCCCTGGGATGCAAGGCTGGTTCAACATACGCAAATCAATAAATGTAATCCAGCATATAAACAGAACCAAAGACAAAAACCACATGATTATCTCAATAGATGCAGAAAAGGCCTTTGACAAAATTCAACAACCCTTCATGCTAAAACCTCTCAATAAATTAGGTATTGATGGGACGTATCTCAAAATAATAAGAGCTATCTACAACAAACCCACAGCCAATATCATACTGAATGGGCAAAAACTGGAAGCATTCCCTCTGAAAACTGGCACAAGACAGGGATGCCCTCTCTCACCGCTACTATTCAACATAGTGCTGGAAGTTCTGGCCAGAGCAATCAGGCAGGAGAAGGAAATAAAGGGTATTCAATTAGGAAAAGAGGAAGTCAAATTGTCCCTGTTTGCAGATGACATGATTGTATATCTAGAAAACCCCATTGTCTCAGCCCAAAGTCTCCTTAAGCTGATTAGCAACTTCAGCAAAGTCTCAGGATACAAAATTAATGTACAAAAATCACAAGCATTCTTGTACACCAATAACAGACAAACAGAGAGCCAAATCATGAGTGAACTCCCATTCACAATTGCTTCAAAGAGAATAAAATACCTAGGAATCCAACTTACAAGGGATGTGAAGGACCTCTTCAAGGAGAACTACAAACCACTGCTCAATGAAATAAAAGAAGAAATGGTTTTTAGACACCTGCTGGCTCCTGGTTTTCCCAGGACTTGCTTAGCTGCCGGCAAGACTGGAGTCAACTATGGACTATGGTTTTTGGGGGAAAGGCCTTTGTGGAAGGATGTTGTGAGAACCTACATGAGAAGTTCAGGTTCAGACTCGAATATCTAACTCCGTCCAGTCTGTGCTGGTTCACCACATAGAGCATGGACATCGATCCAGCCTGACTTAGCTAGCTCTCTATCGAACATGCTGTGCAATGAGAAAAATTATTCTGACTGCTGGTGTTAGTGTTCTCTGAGCGGAGGAACTGCTTTCATTTAAGAACTACCTTGATAGGTCATTTGGGTGAGAAATGAGGCCTTGTGGGCATGAGTAGAAAGAGAAAAAAAATGTATATATAGAGAGAGCTCTTCTGTGTAAATCTGTGCAGGAATTGCAGTAAAAAAGGGAGAGAAGGTGGACTCGGTTGAAGGCTGGGATTGAATTAGTGGAAATGGCCAAGGGAAGTCAAGGAGCAGGAGCTGTCAGCTCTTCAGTTTAAAGTTCCTGACAGCCCTATCCTCTCCTGAAGCCAGACTCCAGGGGCGTCCACTCTCCTCACTGGCCTGTGTGTCCCTTTCTGGGGAATGGGGAGGAACCTAGGAGAAGGGACTGGGGCTTCTGCACAGGGGATTATAGGACAGAGTTAAAAGCAGCGTCAACTCCTGGAGAAGAGAAGGAGAATTCTGCAGAAGCCAGAGGTAATGAGAAATACACCCCCCTGAGAATTTGCAGACATCGTGGGGCTGGGTGTGGGCTTTCCTAAAAGCCGGGGGGTGGCAGTTGTTACCCATCTTCTAGGTGGGAAAGAAGCTGGTTTCCAGACGCTTCCTGAAGACTCTCGCCTTTATGCCCCTGAGGTCTGTCCATCAGAGCGCTGCTCTAGCTGACCCTGCCTGCTGGCTGGTCTCCAGGCTGGGCTGTGGCCTTCCTTGCCCTGGGGAGCTATGGTGAGAACCTCTGCTTGCTGCCTCATCCCCAGTTCCTTCAAGACAGCAAAGACTTTGCAGTTAAAAGTAGAGACTCACCAAGAAAAGTCAACACAATCTGATATCTGCAGAAAACCCCCAGTGCCTCTCATCCAGCTGTGCATCTCATCAGTCATTTTCGGTAGTGTCCGTGACAGACAGCCACTAGCCTCACTTAAATATTCCCAGTGCCCATAGGCTCACTATGTTGGCTAGTGACAATGCCACTCTCACATAACTCGGCTGGGAGGTTCTTTGTGAGATGGAGCCACAGTCTGTACCCACTCCCCCACTCCTCCCTCAGCCCCCAGCTGAGGTACTTACCATGGCTATTTATTTATTTATTTATTTTGAGATGGAGTCTCACTCTGTCGCCCAGGCTGGAGTGCAGTGGTGCGATCTTGGCTCACTGCAGCCTCTGCCTCCTGGGTTCAAGCAGTTCTCCTGCCTCAGCCTCCGGAGAAGCTCAGATTATAGGCGTGTGCCACCACACTCGGCTAATTTTTTGTGTTTTTTGTAGAGACAGGGTTTCGCCATGTTGACCAGGCTGGTCTTGAACTCCTGACCTCAGGTGATGCCCCCACCTCAGCCTACCAAAGCGCTGGGATTACAGACCATGCCTTTTTACTCTGGCTGCTTTTTCCTGCACAACAATTAGCCCTTCTGGAGTGCCTGTGGCCACCTTTCTTATCCTTTGAGTTCTCTTCTGGCTGAACATCTCCTGTCCCTCTCCCATCTTCTCATCTGTCACAGGTGCCTTGGGTGCCCAACAACAGACTAGTAATGGCATTCCTCACTCACAACTAGTAACTCAACCTTACTGAGTCCTCAGAGGGCATTTTCAGTGGATGGTCAAATAGGCAGTGTCTTTTATTTTCTGAAAACCTCCTAAAAGCCAGGCCCAGCTGTGCCTGCCCACATCCTCCTGGAGGTACATTCTCAGCCCAGGAAGGCCTTTGCTTTGCCGTGAAGCCGTCCTTTGGGCTCCTGATGCACTCTGCCCTGGCAGTGTCCTTCTCATCCCCTTGCTGTGCTCCTGGCCAGCCCTGCCTGTCTGCTACCTCACAGCCATGTTCCAGGCATGTCTGTTTGTGGGCAGGGCAGCCACTGCCTACTTGTGGAGGTTTGAAAGGAACAGGGACTGGCCTCTTCTGCCTTTCTTCCTGGCATTTTTTTTTTGCCACTCATTTCCTGTCTGCGTGTCTTTTGTCACTTGCACCTCCTCCTGGCCCCGCCCCCTAGCTCTTCCTCTTCTAGGGAGCCTCCCTGCTTGGTATCTGTAGCAAGAGTAAAAAAAACAACGTGGCTGGGGCCAAGGGACTTCGCCAGCTGTGTGGGCTTAGGACCTGTTTCCTCAGCTGCAAAATGAGGGTGGAATCGGATGCCCAGCTCCACCAGCATATGGTTTCTACTTGGGACAGAAACTTCTGTTTTCCTATTCCAGAGGCTACAAACTCCCTGCTAGTAAAGCTCTGTTTCACAAGGGAGACCGCATTCACCACTCATCTGCCTGGGGGAGATGATTGATATACCCTGGCACTCATGAAAAACCTAGCCAAGTGTTCCTACCTCTGGCTTCACCTTCAGATCACTTAAGGAGCTTTTAAAATATACTGATGCTTGCACCCCACCCCAAGGGAGTCTGATTCAGTTGGACCTGGGTGGGGCTCAGGCATCTTTATGATGCTGATACAGAGTGAAGTTAGAACCTCCGCTCCTGGGCCCTGCCACCAGCTTTGCTACTTGAAGTGTGGTTCTCAATGCAGTAACAGCAGAAATGCAGAATCTTAGGCTTCACCCCAGACCTCCCAACTAAAGTGTGCATACTAACAAGGCCCCAGGGGATTCTTATGCCATTTGTCATTTGGGGAGCACTGCTTTTGCCCTGTAAGTGGTCTTTGAGGATTCCCTTAGACTATACTATCTGTTTTTCATAAGCAACCACAAATCCATTTTGGGGATAAATGTGGCATAAAAAATTGTATCCAATGTCAGATGATATTAACATGCAGGAAAATAGATGTCACATCTACGCATGAGCCATTTTCACTTCACTTCTGTGAATTCTCTCCCCCCACAGGGCCTTTGCACGTGCTGCGCTCTGCCTGGCATATTCCCATCCTCCTTCAGCCTCCTCATCCTCCCTTTCCCCTGGCTGTTTCCTACTCATCCACAGCTGGACTGGCCTCTGGGAACTGGTTTTTGTCCAGTCTGCATCCTTTGCCACTCTCATCTCCCATCCACGACTCCGTGTCTCCCATTCCTTGGCCCAGGTGAGGTGGAGGCAAGAACCAGGTTGAGTTATGAGGAGATCCGACTGCAAAGTTCAGTTTCTGTCTTCACTTCCTTTGTTACTTCCCCTCATTTTCCTCATGTTTATGCAAGAAAAGGCTAAGAATATACCTTTTCTGTTCTCCCCTCGGTGGATGTTGTGATCAAATGGAGAAACAGATGCCTTCTGAAGTATGAAGAATCCACAGAATGTCATGATGGTTCTGGAGGCAGGAGAGGGAGCTGCAAGGATGTCATGGGTGTGAGGACAGCATGGCCCTCTTGCCCAGTAATTGTGGAGATAGATTTTTTTCCCTGCATGAGTGTTGAGCATTAAGTGTGTGGAAAGAGTCACAGCTCCCAGACCCAAGAGTACCTTTCCCTCTCCTCCAGGCCTCTCCCTCTGATTCCCACTACCAAGTGATGCCCTCCCATCTCACTATTTTCTGCTCCTGATGCTGCCCTGGGCCCCTAGCTTCCACCCCATCAGGGTTGGGACCTCTGTGGGTGCCTCTTTGAGGTAGGACAGGACTGGGCACTGGTGTCTGTGCCTTAGAGGAGAATATGGTGAAGCTATGTAGGGGGGTGTGGAAGGCCTCTGTGCAGCTGACCACTGCCTAATTCTGAACTCCCTGGACAGGTGACAAAGAAAGATGTGATGCACACGTGCCCTGGATCACTGGTGTGCTCTGCTGTTCTTCATTCCATAGATAGCTTCTGATGAGAGCCCAAGTGCTCCAGGATGGATCTGCAGAGCCGAGGAGACTGTGAACCAGGTTACAAGCAGAGAAGGAGGCCAGAGCACTGCCAGACACTGGCCTACCCTGCTGAGGGAGACTATACCCCAGAGGGCTCCGGTGGGTCAGCCTGCTGGGCACCCTGAGCCACTGCCGCCAGGCTCCTGTCTCAGTTGCCTTGGTTGGAAATGTTGAATGTGGGGCTGGGACTATCGCCAAAGTGCCTGAGTGGTAAGGATGTGGCATTGGTCTGGGCCATCAACAGGGAGGGGATACTGTGGGGACAGAGCAGCTGGGTAGAGTGTCAAGAAGCATGGCTGGATGTGTCCCTGTGTGGAGGTGGATGTCAAGACGGGGCAGCCTTAAACAGCCAGGTATAGCACTGGATGGCCTCCAGAGCCCAGCGCACCCCATGAGTGCCCACTGTCATCTCCCCTGACCAGAAAAGGCCTGTGCCCTCAAAGGGAAGGACAGGGGGCAGGTCTGTCCCCAGGAGGACAAGTAAGGCAGCCATCAACTCACACTTTTTTTTTTTTTTTTTTTTTTTTGAGACAGAGTCTCGCTCCATTGCCCAGGCTAGAGTTCATGGCTCGATCTTGGTTCACTGCAACCTGCACTTGGCAGGGTTCAAGTAATTCTCTTGCCGCAGCCCCGTGAGTAGCTGGGACTACAGGTATGTGTCACCATGCCCAGCTAATTTTTGTATTTTTAGTAGAGACAGGGTTTCACCATGTTGGCCAGGCTGGTCTCAAACTCCTGACCTTGTGATCCACCCGTCTCAGCCTCCCAAAATGTTGGGATTACAGGCGTGAGCCACCGCACCTGGCCTCAACTCACAGTTTTACCTTGATATTAGGACACTCTGTGACTGCACAGACGAGAGGTGGAGTTTGCACTTCATAGCTACCGTAGGCGTGTAATGTGTGACACAGGCCATACCCAAATGAAGGCACACATTTTCATACAGGACCACCTCAGAGGCAGCAAAAAGCCTGACCCAACCCAAGTAACATTTTATCCTCTTAATGAGCATGTAAACAGAAGGAGAATTCATGAAGTTCATGTTTCTGCCTTCCTGCAGGGACATTAGCAGGCATTGATTTTAAACCGTGATGTATGGCACTTCTGACTGAAGGCGACAATGCCATTTGGGAGTCTGTGAGGTTTAAGACATTCTGCAGTTGCCCGGCACTGCAGCGCTGCCAAGCGCTGCTCTAATGGCACCTAATTTGTTAGGGTAACAGGGAAATGGCTGATTGCTGCCATATTCTAGACGAACACAGCCGCACATCCCACCTAGCACTGCTTCCCTTTGGGTGGAAGTAGAATGGGGGAGAGAGAGGGACAAGTAGAAAAGTCGGAGGCAATGAACAGCCGATGCATGATAGAGCCTCTCTCCAGGGAAGGGCAGTGGGGAGTGGGACCAGAAACCGGCCCTCAGGGACCTCTACCATGTCTATAAGAGTCTCTTTATACAAATAAAATCCAAAGGCAAACACAGCATAATACTAAGATATGATGATGCTGGGTGGGGTTCAAGGATGTTTGTTATATAAGTCACTATATGTCAATACTTTTGAAATATTTTATAATTAAACAACAATGTAAAATCAAAAATAAATCCAAGGTCCAGGACATCATGGGTAGTAAGCCACTCTTTGTGTAGAAGAGAGAGCACTCTAGAACATGCGGGCACACGTGCTGCGTGTCTCTAGACCAGCAGCCCCTAACCTTTTTGGCACCAGGGACTGGTTTCGTGGAAGACAAATTTTCCACAAATGGGGTGGGGTGGGTGAAACTGTTCCACCTCAGATCAGCAGGCATTAGTTAGATTCTCAGCTGGGACTACAGGTGTGTTTCACCATGCCTGGCTAATTTTTGTGTTTTTAGTAGAGACGGGGTTTGGCCATGTTGCCCAGGCTGGTCTTGAACTCCTGGACTCAAGCCATCTGCTCACATGCATGGTTCACAATAGAGTTCGCGCTCCTATGAGACTCTCATGGCTCTGCTGATCTGAAAGGAGGTGGAACTCAGGCAGTAATTCTGGCTCTACCCTCCACTCACCTCCTGCTGTGTGGCCTGGTACCTAACAGGCCACAGGCCACTACCAGACTGTGGCCCCGGGGACTGGGGACCCCTGCTCTAGACAGACTTACAGGACATGTGTTTCATAGGACATGGCATTGGGAGAGCACCCAAGACTCGAGAACGTGCTGTGGGAGACAAGCTTCTGTTCACTATATGGCCTTGAAGGCTTTTGGGATGCTCCATCGTGTGCCTGTATTACCTAATTTTTAAAAATAATGTAATTAGTTTCCAAGACTTCAAAAAAGACAAATAGAGATGGGAGACGAAAACAAAAGGAGACATCTTAAAGGAAAATAAAAGAGGAGATGAGGAGAGAAGAGCCTCTTGAAATGCTAGGACTCAGCCTTAGGCTTGGTGGTGAGGGTTAGCGGGGACCACTAGAGGCTCCCGAGCGAGGAGCCCTTTCTGAGAGCAGCTTTCTGAGGGCACAGAAAGGGAGCCTAGAGGAGGAGGCTGCCACCCTGCCTGGCACAGACTTCCATGGGACGCCCCCTCCCCATCCTGCATGGGGAGCAGCCTAGGCCTGCGTGGCAGCCATCCAGGGGTCCTGAGCAGGTGGTGGGGGGTGGTGAGAGGTTGGGCAGGTGCTGAGACCAAGGCGCATGGGAATGGCAGGTGGTTGGTGAGGCCCAGGCCACAGGCTGTCTTCAGGGGGAGGTGCAGCCCCAGGAGGGAACTCTCTGGCTTGGAGGTAGCTCCCCTGTTGGACACTGACTGTGAGGTACCAGTGGAAGGGAGGGATTTATGCTATGGAGATGACCAAGTCCAGGATCCTAGCCAGTCTCTAATTGGGCCAACGCAAAACTCCGTCCTAGGATTGTTCAGATACTTGGAAAATATATCTTTGTGTCTTTGGGATGGGTCCCCCACCTGACCCCTATCTCTGCCCCACCCGCCTGCGACTGCCCCCCTCCTGCTGCTGCTGGGCTGAGGGAGGAGGAGAAGCCAATGCAGACAGTGAGGGGCTCTTTCAGCTGCGTTGGCTCAGGCCTGCCACCGAGAGTTTCAGCTCCTTGTGAATTCTAGGCTGCTCTAGGCCTCTGAAACTATTTCAGCCCCAAAGTGAGCCAGGCCAGTAGAATGAGCTTTGTAAAGTTTTGTTGAATGGAATTTGACCACCAAGAGTTGCTTGTGTGTGGCAGTGGGTGGGTCAATTGTGCCTGACTTCCTCAGCTAAAAAAAATCTTAGCCTGAGTCCTCTTGGGCCTGGGTCCTGGAAAGCCAGGTGCTCTGGGGCTTGGGCCCTGGAAGGCCAGGCGCTCTGGGGCTGCCAGGGAAGGGAGAGGCTTCTAGCACCCAACACCATTGGATCCCACCTTCCTCACATGACGCAGAGGAAACATTCTGGAAGGAGCACCCCACGAAGAGGCCACCAGGGACTGCTACCTCCACCTCCACAAAATCATGCTGAGTAAGCTAGAAGCATCATCTGTGTAGCCCCGGGGAATGGTGTTAGAGATATCTGGAGCCTCAGTTCTGAAATGTGGCCCCTGGGCCACAGCAGCACTACCTGGGGACTCATCAGAATGCATATTCCCAGGCCCACCCTGGACCTACTGAAGACTCTGGGGCATGGCTGGGTGCTCTGTGTTTAACAAGACGTTACTTGCTGGCAATGCTGATGTGTACAGAAATTGAGGCCTGGGCTTCTCCCCTGTGGAGGAGAAAGAGACAGGCAAGTGCAGTCAGAGAGCTTCCTGAGTGGCACTGACTTTCATGCCCAGGCCTCTCATCTCCTATTTTTCAAGCAGAAGCAGGATGCCCCAAGCAGGGAAATATTCTCTCCAGTGTACTGCAGCCAGCTTGTAGTAGGCAGAAATCAGGGCTTACGGTTCCTAATTCCTATTCAGTTGCTGAAGTTGTATAAATGAAAAAGAGGAGGCCGAGTGGCAGGGCAGCAGATGCAGGGAAGGTATAGATTAAAATTTTGGGAACTAATAACTCACCTAGCTGACTCATGGAGCCAAGATAGCCTTCCCTGCCACAGCCTTGGGGCTGCTTGAGATCAGCTGGAATAACTGTCCTGCTGGTGCTGGGGGAGGGCTGAAGCCCTCTGTGTGGGGACAAGCAGTGACCAGGAAGGGAGGGGTGGGGGGCAGGTCAACAGCAGGCATGCCCTGATGTGGGGACCTTACCATGTGAGTGAAGGGCAGCTGAGCGCCAGGTCCATTTCAGCTGCTAGACAGCCTGGCAAATCCTCACAAATGGCCTCGCTCTGGGCTGCACCCAGCATTGCAGGAGCGGCAGGGACAGCTGGGAATTACACTTCCTTCCCAGCACTGGCACCAGAGGAGCTGGCCTGGGGCACCTGTCAAGGGGATCAACATTTGGAGGCTTGTGTTATAATGGGAGCCAAGCTAGAAACAGAAAAAACTCACCTAGGAACGGGGCCTAGGAGTAGGGGTGGGGGTGTGCAGGATTAATTTAATTAATTCCTGCTTTGAGGACCAGGCTAAATTTAGTAGCTGCTTCGGCTGCTGGTTCGACGCTTTTCCCACAACTCCCTCCCATCTGCCCATTGTGCCTTCCGCAGGTGATTAATTTCAAATTCCGGGCTGGCATGTGCACATGCACCTGCTGATTGCCTAGTCCCCTCTCCAAGCCTCTGCTAATGTGCTCTCCGGGCTCCCAGGGGAAGGTGCATGCTGAACCATGCCAGCAGCTTGCTTGCCCTTCCCCAGGGAGGTAAACACCGCATTCGTGCTAATGAGTCCCATGGTGGCCATAGCAGGCCCAGGTCCAAGCTCCAGCACCTCACCCAGGAAACACGGCCACAGTGGGCCTGATCTCCAGCTTGTTTCATTTCATTGTTCTAGGTGAAGTTTAAACAAAAGGTTGAAAGGCTGGGCATGGTGGCTTATGCTGGTAATACTAGCACTTTGAGAGGCTGAGGCTGGAGGATTGCTTGGGGCCAGGAATTTGAGACCAGCCTGGCCAATATAGCAAGACCCTGTCTTTATTTATAATTTTTTTTCTGAAAGGTTGAAAAGTGTGCTAATGTTCTGGACTGAAGTGACTGAGACTACTAGACTTTAAGCCTGTGCCTCATAGGAATGAGGGGAGAGGATTCTCTTACCCCCATTTTCGGTCTAGTTCTACACTCTTCTCCTTTGATGATTCATACTTGGTCTGTTCAATCTTTGGACTGCTTTTATTCTAATTACCATCTCGCCTATTTGGGGAGCCATTTTGAAGTTTATTAGTATCTCCCCTAGATTTAAATTGTGTCAAAAAGAGAAGGGAATTGGGTGGGAGATGCTGCAAACAATACTAAATGCCAGACGATGATTTATGGGTGCCATGGTCTGAATGTTTAAATGTTTGTGTACCCTCAAAATTCCTATGTTGAAACCCTAATTCCTAATGTGATGATATTTGGGGGTGGAGCTTTTGAGAGATGAGTAGAGTCAGATGAGGTCATTAGGGTAGGGTCCTCATGAATGTTCTTGTAGAAAGAGGAACAGACTGGAGACATCTCTTTGTGTGCATGCAGTGAGGAAGGCCAAGGGAGGACATGAGCAGTAACAGAAATCAGCCAGCACCTTGATCCTGGGCTTCCCAGCCTTCAGAACTGGGAGCAATACACTTCTAGTTTTGAAGCCACCCAGTCCGTGGTATTTTTGTTATGGCAGCCCACACAGACTAAGACAGTGGTTTAGAGCACTCGTTTATCAAATGTTTATTGAGTATTTCTGGTAGGCCGGACACTGTGCCAGTGCAGAAGCTGTAATGCTGAGTGAGACACAGTTCCTGTCTCAAGGAGCTGATCTTCTAAGGGAGTGAGAGACAAGCAAAGCTGACCATGGCAGGGGTGGGGGTGTCACCACAGTGCTTGCCACCGAGTGAGGGCTCAGTGAATAGCAGCAGCAGTAATAGTAGTAGATTTCAATGCTTTATGCTGGGAGCTGGGCTCAATGGGTGAGAGCATGAAGGAGCTTTCTTTTTCTCACCTTGCTCTTTTCCATACCATTCCGTGGACTCCTTTCCAGCTCCTGAATCAAATCTAGCTTTTCTTGTCACACTCAGGTATTGAGGAATGGCTTTGTTTTTAGGTATTGAAAGTCTAGCCCAGTTTAAAGCTTGATCCTCAGTCTTTCATCCAGTTTTCAGTTTCTGCCTCCTTCCCCACCCCAGGTCCTTGCCCAGGTTTGCTACCTGCAGCAGATGAGCATGGGCCATAGACGGCATCTCTTCTCTCTGCTCGCCCCTGTCCTTCTCTCTTGCCAGCTGCTGCTTCTGGCCTCTCCAGGGACAGGCACAGGAGCAGGGAGTTAGTGGTCCAGTGCTTTAGTGGGTCTGGACACCTTGGAGGTCAGAGAGGCCATGAGTCATAGTGAAAAGCTCTGGAGTCACATAGGCCTAAGCTTGAACCTCACTCTATCCTTAGTAGTGGTAGGACTTTGGGCAAGTGGCTTAACTTCTTGGTTCCTCAGTTGTGCCCACTATAGAATGGAATGGAATAAGCACTTGCTTTAACAAGGAATTATGGACATTCTTGATAATGTATGTACAGTGCCAAGATGTAAGTACTTAACAGATGGTAGCAATTTTTTTTTTTTTTTTTTTTTTTTTTTTTTTTTTTTTTGAGATGGAGTCTCCCTCTGTCACCTGGGCTGGAGTGCAGTGGTGCGATCTCAGCTCACTGCAACCTCCACCTCCCAGGTTCAAGTGATTCTCCTGCCTCAGCCTCCCGAGTAGCTGGGATTACAGGCGCCCACCACCACACCCAGCTAATATTTGTGTTTATAGTAGAGATGGGGTTTAACCATGTTGGCCAGGCTGGCCTCAAACTCCTGACCTCAGGTGATCTGCCTGCCTCGGCCTCCCAAAGTGCTGGGATTACAGGCATGAGCCACCACACCTGGCTGATGGTAGCAATTTTTAAGAGGTTGAGTCCGCTATTGGAGTCTCTCTTAGCAGAGGTCTGGTGTTCTACACGGTATGAGTTAGTCCTGCCTCCAAACTCCAGAAAGTTTGGTCAATCCCCCTAACTGCTGTGTTCACTTCCCACCCAACCCTTGCCACCATCACCATGGTGACAGCACTCCTTGGTCAAGAGCACTGGAAAATGACTGCAGTGACCATAATGGCTGGGGCTATAGATTGGTGCAATCTTTTGATTAATTACAAGTCTGGGAATATGAATGATTTTAAAGCGCTTTCCAAATTGGCAGTGCCACATCAACACTAAGATGGTTTTCGTAACAACCGAGTCCCAGGCTGCCTGTCCCGGTGGATACGCAGGCCTGGGCTCCCTGTGGGTTTCAAGAGCGTGGCTCTCAGGTAGGTTTCTCCTTTGCTGCTTTGCTCCTTTGCTGTTGCCACCTTACCACCTTGGAGTTTCCCTTGGATTTTAATCCTCCAAGGGAGGAAATACCTTTATGGGAATAGTTTTTGTTGCTGCTTCATTGAATCCAGGCCAACTAGGTAGAGGAAGATCTGGCTGTCATTCCTTTTCTATCCCCAGAGGTGGTTCCCAAACATCCCCCCTCACCACCACCCTCCCTGAGTTTGTGGAACCACAAACTCAAGATGAGAGGCCTGGGATGGGAAGCCCATTGCCATAAATGTTTGGCTGCTTCATGGCTAAAGGCTGCTGAGAAGCTGCTCACAAGTGAGAAGCTCTTCAGCCAGCCCTCTACTTATAGCGGTGGTGCATTCTTACCAAGATGACAGTGCATTTGAAGGATGATGTCCCCAAAGCAGAAGGTTCTGTGGTACCTAAGGTGGAGTTGGGGCTAGGGTGATGATACCAGGCACCCAACTCTTTTCACTTTCCAAACTTTTAAATATGACTTGAGGAGCCTCTCATTTTACAGGGCCTAGAGAATGTTCTTTCCACAAATCCTAGCAAGAGATTACTACTTCATATATTGGCTTGGGGCCAGGAATTTTGACTTTCATTCACTGTCTCCACAGCACATAGCACCTATGTGGAAGAGGAGGAGGGCACTCTTGGACTAGGGAGGTGGCAGGAGGGGTGGTTTTGCCCGGGCTGTCCTGGCTACAGCCACCTAAGCATAGTGGGAGGGTGTCTGGGCAGCCAAATCTTCCCAAAGTGAGATGGCGAGGCCTTGCTAGGAAGAGGATGCAGGCCCAGGGGACGGGCGCCTGCGGCACAGAGCTGACTAATGGTCCAACTCCAACAGTAGATCCTGTTGCCTGTCCAGGGAAGGAAGCACAGTCTGTCCCCAACCCCCACACTCTTAATGACCCTCAAAAACACCACAGGGGAGCAGTTCTGCTCAGCTCCCCAGGATAATTAGGGTCTGCCCTGCAGCAAGCGAATCAAAGAGCAGGGCACATCTGCCCCTGGCACTGCAGCTACCTGGCTGGAAGGCTGCAAACGTCTTCGCCTTACAGAAGCCATTGCCCACCCTCTCCCCTCACAGAGTCCTGCTACTCCTCAGGAGCTTGGGCGGCCCTGAAAGGGAGCCCTCCTAGTACGGCTAGGACTGGGACTGGGAAGGAGGTGGGACTGAGGCTGGGGCACTTTGGCTTTTGGACCTTGGAGCTAACAGCCCCAGCCAGAACCTACAGGCATGGCCTGGAGTAACAGGAGCCATCCGTGGTCCTGTGGGTGGTTTAAGTCTCCTTCCTTCCCTTTGTAAAAAATATCAGTAGCTATCATTTATTGAGTGTGTACTAGGTGCTAAATGCTCTGAATTAATTATCTCTTTGAAAGTACATAAGAACCCTATAAAGAAGGTGCTAGCATAACTATTGTTGTCTCCATTTTAACAAGTGTGGGAACTGAGCCTTAGCAAGACTGAGGACCAAAGCCCTTAAAGCACCTATACATATTGCTACATAGATATGAAATTCATTTATTTTCACTGCTATATTGTATTTCATTGTGTGAGAATCCACGTTGTATCTGTCTTGGATGGTGACTGCTATCATGACTAACGTGCACCCTTCTAGGACTTTTCAGAGTGCAGAGTGCTAACCATTACACCATGGAACCATCACCTTCTAGGACTTTTCTATGCTCAGACATGTACCTGGGTCCATATAGGACCCAAAGGTCCGTGTCTATGTGTGGTTGTATGTGCCCTAGATTGTAAGATCCATGGGAGTACAAATTATTTTTATCTTTTGCCCCCTGTTGTATCCCCAGCACTTAAGCATGCCTGGCACATAATAATAAATACATAATTGTGTATTTACATATATATTCATTCAATACATAATAAATATAATATTATATTATATAATAAATATATATTGAATGAATATATATGTAAATACACAATTATGTTTTGTGGTGTTAAAAAAATCATACCGTGTTTATTTTTGGTAGATGTTTGGTTTTCTTTGCTTAACCTAATTCCTTTCCATGTCAGTACCTATAGATCTGCCTCATTATTTTTCATTGCTGCATAATATTCCACAGATCATCCAACCATTCTCTTGCTGATGGGCATTTAGATTGTGTCTAATTCTTTTGCTGTTACAATTCTGAGATTAATGTCCTTGAACTTGTCTCCTGGAGCATAAGTGTGAGAGACTAGATGTGAATAACATGCCTAAAAGTGAATTTGCTAGGTCTTAGAAAACATGCTATTATTATTATTATTATTATTATTTAGTTTGATATTGCCCAATTACTCTCCAAAGATTTAAAAATCTCATTTACACTCCTGGAAGGAGTGTGTCAGCAGTCCCATTTAGCCAATCAATGCCCGATCCTGTCTGGCGGTGGGAAGTGGTTTTGCGTTGTGCATAGCCTTGCATTTCCCTGATTGGCCACTGAAGTTCAGTCAACAATTTTTACTTTCTGATTTCAATAAATGTATATTCTTCTAGTTCTAAATATCTATTTTTGAAAGTACTTTATTAGGGTTTTTGCAGGTGTATAACAATATAATTGGTTTTTATATTGATCTTTGTCTTAGTCTATTCAGGCTGCTGTAGCAAAGTACCATAAACTAGGTAGTTTATAAACAACAAAAGTTTATTTCTCACACTTCTGGAGGCTGGGAAGTTTAACATCAAGGTACCAGCAGATTCGATGTCTGGTGAGGGCTTTCTGGTTCAGAGACAGCTCCTTCTCACTTTGTCCTCACAGAGTGAAAGAAGCCACTAAACCCCCCTGGCCTCTTTTATTTTTTAATTTATATTTATTTATTTAGAGACAGAGTTTCACTCTTGTTGCCTAGGCTGGAGTGCAATGGCGTGATCTTGGCTCACTGCAAACTCCACCTCCCAGGTTCAAGCGATTCTCCTGCCTCAGCCTCCCAAGTAGCTGAGATTACAAGTGTCCACAACCATGCCCAGCTATTTTTTTTTTTTTTTGTACTTTTAGTAGAGATGGGATTTCGCCATGTTGGCCAGGCTGGTCTCGAACTCCTGACCTCAGGTGATCCACCCGGCTTGGCTTCCCAAAGTGCTGGGATTACAGGCGTGAGCCACGGTGCCCAGCCCTCTGACCAGTTTTATAAGGGAATTCATCTCATTCATGAAGGTTGTGCCTCCATGACCTAATCACTTCCCAGAGGCCCCACCTTCTAACACAATTACCTTGGGGGTTAGGATTTCACCAGATAAATTGTGAAGGGACAGAAACATTCAGTCCATTGTAATATTATAACTGGCAATCTTTGTATTCTTATAAATTCTAACACATTGCTATACATTCTTTTAGATCTATGTAGATTATAATATCATATTCAAATAATGTCAGTTTCATTTCTTCCTTTCCAATTTTTATGTTCTTTGTTTATTTTTGCCTTAATGTACTGGCTAAGGATATCCAGTACAGAGTAGAGTAGCAGAGATGGTGGACAGCCTTGTGCTGTTCCTGATGTTAAAGAGAATGCTTCCAGTGCATCACGGTTAAGTTTCATAGTAGCTGCAGTAATAGATGGCCTTATCAAGTCAGAGAAGTTCCATTCAGTTCTTAGTTTACTAGGAGCTTAATCATGAATAACAGTTACACATTTTATCAGGTGTCTCCCCTACCCTCTTATAAGATGACTATATGATTAGTCTCTTTTAATTCATTATGGTGGTGAATTACACTGGCAGATTTTCTAATGTTAAGCCATTTTTTTCCAATTCCTTAGAAAAATTCAACTTGATAATGATATATATTTTAAATATATTTTTGTATTTGGTTTGTCGATTATTTATCAGCCATTTTTGCATCTTTATTCATGAGTGAGATTGGCCTGCAGTTTTCCTTCTTGAGACTTCGCTGGCCTGAAGTCTTTATTCACCTTACAAAATGGGTTACCAAGTAGTCTTTCATTTCTTATGCTCTAGGAAGATTATATATAAGATAAAATGGTTTACTCATTGCATGTCTGATAGAACTTTCCTGTGAAACCATTTGGGCCTCTTGTTCTCACTGTGGAATGATTTTTAAAGTACGGATTCAATGTATTTAATGATTGGAAGACTCTTCAGATTTTCTATTTGTCTTAGAGTTCACTTTTGCAAATTATATTCTTCCAGGAATTTGTCCATTTTATTTAAGTTTTCTAACAAATTGGCATAAAGTTAATAAAGCATATAAAAATATTTTGGCATGAAGTTTGATAGAAATTATTTTCATTATCATTCAGTACTAAGTATTTTTAAACATCTATTATGATTTTTGTCTCTGATAGGTGTTTTTAATTTTACAAATATAACTTGTTTCTCTTTGTTTTCTTAGTTACCATTTGTTACTGATTTCAAATTTAATTACACCAAGATCAGAGAACATGGACTGTTTTACTCTTTGGAGTTATCTGAAACTGCTCTATATCTTCTGGTCGGTTTTTTGTTTTTTGTTTTTTTTTTTCCTGCAACCTCTGCCTTCTGGGTTCAAGCAGTCTCCTACCTCAGCCTCCTGAGTAGTTGGGACTACAGGTGTGCGCCACCATGCCCGGCTAATTTTTGTATTTTTTGTCAAGAGGGGGGTTTGCCATGTTGTCCAGGCTGGTCTCAAACTCCTGAGCTCAAGTGATCCACCTGCCTTAGCCTCCCAAAGTACTGGGATTACAGGCATGAGTCCCCATGCCTGGCCTCTTCTGGTCAGTTTTAAAACTTGTTCTATCTGTTACCTAATTTGAGGTGCAAGGCTGGTGTTAAACACACTAATTATTCAAATCTCAAAGTTTAAAACACATATCCTTGCTTATTGTATCTGTTTGACAAGTTTCTAAATTTTCCACCCTACTATGTTGGCCCATTTCCCTTTGTATTTTTGTCAACTTTTTCTTAATATATTTTGAGGCTATTTTATTATGAACATGTTTAGAATTATTATATTATTATATTTTCCTGGTGAGTTAAATATTTCATCATTAAATAGTAATCTGTCATATTTTAGAAATACTTTCATTGATATGAGTGGTGCTGTCTCTCACTTTCAATTGATCTGATGATTTCTTTTACTCTCATTCTTAAAAGATGATTTTTCTGAGTTATCAATTATTTCTGTACTTTCAAAATATTTTCTATCTTTACCCCATTGTTTTATTTCTAGTTACGATGATGATTCCAGCTGACAAAGAACTAATACACACACACACACACACACACACACACACACACAAACCCCTTCTCTGACAAAGATGACTAGGATAACAACAATTATACCCTGATAAAATGATATTTTGAGGCTGAGCTTCAAACCAAGAGAAGGATATTGTCAGTTGCCTGAAAAGAAGAGGGACTACAAGTCTGAGCATAGTGGGAGCTTAGGCCAAAGGCCTCACATGTATGGGGACCTGAAAAAATGAATGTAGTCTGAGGTTCTAAATCCCTCAAGGGGAAGGGAGCTCATATATGGGTTTCCTGTGTTTGGGAAGCCAATGGCATTATTCTAGGAGTCATGAAGGGCACTTTCTTCTATAAAATTAGAAACATAGACATTCTAGTCATCAGCCCAGGGAATTCACAAGGAATCACCATCTTCCAAGGACCAGTAGCAACAAACAAACAAAAACAAAAATAAAAAAAAATTGCCCATGAGAAAATGGAACCCCAAGCTGATGTCATAACCAAAACAGATAAAACTCTCCATTAAAGACAAAAACTTTTGTTGAAAAAAAATGTTTTAGGGCACAAGATCCAGGTATATGCCATTTGTAAGAATCACATACACAATTTAATGACAGAAAAAGATGAAAGCTGGCTTGGCGTGATGGCTCATGCCCGTAATCCCAGCACTTTGAGAGGATGGGGCAGGAAGATTGCTTGAGCCCAAGAACTCAAGACTAGCCTGAGCAACATAGGGAGACCTCATCTCTACAAAAAAATTACTAAATAAAAAAGAAAAAGATGAAAGCCAAGCACTGGAAGAGAATATACTATGCAGATACCAAAACAAAGCTGGTCTTGCAATACCATTAACAATGTAGAATGTAAGGAGGAAAATATAAATAAACAGGATCATTGCTTAGTGATAAAAGGTACAGTCTGCTAGGACATATAATACTTATGAATCTTTATGTGCCTGACAACATAGCCTCAAAATAAGGGAAGCAGAAATTGAAAGAATTGAAAGGCACAAAAGACAAATCCACAATTACTGTAAGAGATTTTAAACACACCTTTTGTAAACAGGCAGGTCAAGGAGATACAAACTAGTAAGACTATAAAAGTTTCAAACAAGACAAGTAACAAGCATGAGCCAATGGATCTATATATTACCTTGCACCCTACAAATGGAAACTACACCTTCTTCTGTGGCATACATTTATAGAAACTAACCATGAACAAGACCATTAAGGAAGTCTCAGCAAGTGTCAAAGAATCAACATCATGCAGCCCACATTCTCTACCACCATGCAACCAGAATTCAATGATAAAAAGAACTTCCTCTGCCTTTATCCATTAGTCCAGTCTTATAAGATAAAGGCAGTCTTATCCATGCTGGACAAGAGCAAGGCTCGGGAGAGGGTGAGATAACTATAAAACCAAAGGAGGCTGGGGATGATGTTTCTTTCTTCTCTCTCTCTTTTGTTTTTCTTTTTGAGACCGAGTCTCGCTCTGTCTCCTAGGCTGGAGTGCAGTGGTACGATCTTGGCTCACTGCAACCTCTGCCTCCTGGATTCAAGCAATTCTCGTGCCTCAGCCTCCTGAGTAGTTGGGGTTACAGGCGTGTAACACCATAGCCAGCTTTTTGTATTGTTAGTAGAGACACGGTTCCGCTATATCAGCCAGGTTGGTCTCAAGCTCCTGTCCTCAAGTAATCCACCCACCTCAGCCTCCCAAAGTGCTGGGATTACAGGCATGAGCCACCATGCCCAGCCAGATGATGTTTCTTAACAGAATTTGAGTGCATATTTATGTGCCCCTCCCTCCCTCCCTCCCTTTCCCTCTCTTTCTTAACAGAGTCTCACTCTGTCACTCAGGCTGGAGTTCAGTGGCATGATCATGATTCACTGAAGCCTTGACCTCCTGGGCTCAAGTGATTCTTCCATCTCAGCCTCCCAAGTAACTGGGATTGCAGGCATGCACTACCGTGCCAGGCTAATTTTTATTTTTGTAGAGACAAGATCTGTATTGCCCAAGCTGGTCTTGAACTCAGCAGTCCTCCTGCCTTGGCCTCCCAAAGTGCTGGATTACAGGCTTGTGCCACTGCACCCAGTCCCCTTTTGTTTTTCCTTTTTTTTTTTTTTTTTTTTTGAGATAGAGTCTCTCTTTGTTGCCCAGGCTGGAGTGCAGTGGTGCAATCTCGGCTCATTACAACCTCTGCTTCCCGGGTTCAAGTGATTCTCGTGTCTCAGCCTCCTGAGTAACTGGGACTACAGGCACGCACCACTATGCCTGGCTCATTTCTGTATTTTTAGCAGAGATGGGGTTTTGCCATGTTGCCCAGACTGGTCTTGAACTCCTGACCTCAGGTGATCTGCCCACCTTTGCCTCCTAAAGTTCTAGGATTACAAGCTTGAGCCACTGTGCCTGGCCCCCTTTTGTTCTTGACATGAGTGATAACATGATTATGATATTTATACATCTTCAGAGCATGCTCAGCTGAGTCTCGTTTGCAGTTGACTACATCAGAGTGAGGTAGGCAGGAGAACTCTTATACTTATTTTACAGATGAGGGAACTGATGACTAGAGGAGCTCACCTGCCAAGGTGCTGAAAAAGTTTCACTGGTAGAACTGAGATTCAAATTCATGTATTTTGACTTCTCATTGGTTGCTTGTCCTATTGCATCAGCAATGGGAATAATTTACACTCAACTTCATGTCTGTCTAAATTATGGTTCTGAGAGGAGGCCCTAAGCCATGTCCATTACTACCCCCACTGCCTGGCAGTGGAAGATTTTAGTACATGTTTGTTGAATGAATGCCAAGTTAAGTTTTAATTTCTGCTTGGGTGTTTGCATTTATTTATTTCTAATAACTCTTTTCTCATAGTAAAAGTGATGTCTATTCATTGCAGGGAATTTGGAAAAAAAACAGAAAATAGAAGAAATTAAATTTCACATAATCCTCTCATTAAACATTTTATAAAATGCATTTAGTGGCTGCACAATAGGTGTACATGTGCTCAACATTTAGGCTATTTCCAAATTTTCCCTGTTATAAATAATTCTGTGACAATTACCACTGCACCTCATTATTTCCTGAAGATAAATTTCTAGGACTGGAATTACTAGGTCAAAGGATATGAAATTTTTTAAGGTTTTGATAAATATTGCCAAATTCCCTTTCTTAAAGCTTTACTAATTTGCATTCCCCAATGTAAGAAAGTATTAACTTATCTTCACCCTCATCAGTTTTTTCCTTTACCCTTTTTAAACTTTTTATTGAAATATCAGCTACATAGAAAATGTACACATCATAGGCATATGGTTCAATGAATTTTCATGCATTGAATATACTCATGAGCCTATAGCATCTAGATCATGACATAGAAGATTCTCAGCACCCCATAAGCCACCCTCAGGCCCCATTTCAGTCATTGTCACGTTCCCAAGGGTAACCATTTTCCTGACTTTTAACATCATAGCTTAATCTTGCCTGTGTTTGAACTTTATTAACTTTACATGAATCACATAGTATTACCCATCAATGTCTGCCTTATTTTACTCAACTTTAGGTTTGGGAATTCATTCATTTTGCTATGTGTAGTTGTAGTTTGTACATTCTCATATTTGTATTGCATTTTATTGTGTGACTATACCACAATGTCTGCATCTTATTGTAGGTGGGCATTTAGATAATTTCTAGGTTGGGACTATTAAAACCAATGCTACATTCTTGTACCTGTCTCCTGGTAAATTATTGTAAATATTTGTGTTAGCTATATATACCTAGAACTGGAATTGCCAGGTGATAACACTAAATATTTTTAATTAAAAAAAAGTTACAGCCAGACGTGGTGGCTCATGCCTGTAATCCCAGCACTTGGGAGGCTGAGGTGGGTGGATCACCGGAGGTCAGGAGTTCGAGACCAGCCTGGCCAACATGGCGAAACCTCATCTCTATTAAAAATACAAAAATTAGCCGGGCATGGTGGCGGGCACCTGTAGTTCCAGCTACTCGGGAGGCTGAGCCAGGAGAATGGCTTGAACCCAGGAGGCGGAGGTTGCAGTGAGTGAAGATCATGCCACTGCACTCCAGCCTGGGTGACAGAGCAAGACCCTGTCTCAAAAAAAAGAAAAAGAAAAAAAATTACCTAGGAAAGCTGGTGCTTAAATCAAGGAATAATAGCTAGTTGAGGATTTTGGACCAGTTGACTACTGAGTGTTAGTTGGGACCTGGGTCCTTTCCCTAGATTTCTCAAGTCATGCCTTGTTGGGCACTCTGGCTCCATAGGTGTGTAACCATGAGAATAGATAAACCCTTGTGTCTAGGATTTATGTGTAGAAATGGAGACATTCTCAAATATATATGTAAATGTGGTCAGAGTTGGGGGTGGGGTTAGTCACAGGGTTATGCAGATGACTGTGAGAAGGGATTAAGGGGTTCCTCTGTGAGCACCTTTTGTTCTGGGTGTGTTGATATGGGTTGGGGCAGATTGTGTAGGTCTTGAGAAGCCAGGCCAGGATGTTGGGGAGTTTATTCTGTTAGTGGTGGATTGTCGTTGAAGGCTTTTGAGCAGGTTAGTGCCTTCAGGGAAGCAATGTTTTTAGAAACACCAATGGGAATGTAGCCCAAATCCAATGAATGCTGGATGCAGTGGCCCTGACGTAAGAACTTGGGAGTCCAGGGAGGGGTCGAGGAGTGCCCTCAGTTATGGGTGAAGTCTTGGGAGTTGGTGAGACCCTCACGCTGCGGTGTGCTGCCACTTTCTCCAGCCTCCGTGGTGGCTTTCCTGCCCACTCCTCCTTCTCTGACAAGCTGGCTTCACCCAGCACCCTCCAATACGTGCTCCTTGACTGTGCTCCTGCCTACAGCACTGACCACACCATATTCTAATTGTGGGGTGAGTTCCTTGGGGACAAGAACCACATGTGTCTTATTTACCATCCTGTCTCTAGCACCTAGCACAGTGCCTGGCACATAGTAGATGCTCAATAAAAATTTGTGGAATGATGAATATTCTTTTGCATTATACCTATTTCCTCTCCCTACCAACCCCTTTTGAATGACTCCCACCTGCTCATCTTGGCTCTTATCCACTGACTTGTGATTTCCTTCATCCCCTTTCTTCAAGGCTTTTAAATCCTGCATACAGGTGAAGATGTCAAAGCAAACTCAGTGCAGAGGCAGGTTCAGTGCTTCCCTTGCTCTCTGCTTCTGTGAATGTGGGGCTGATGTGTAGCCTGGACAGCCCGGGGCTCAAGAAGCTTGCTTTGCGCAGCTCCCACCAGTGAGGCTTCAGTGGGGAAGCTGCCTGAGGCTCAAGACTGGGGGTGCCTTCATTTTAGTATCAACTAAGTGCAGGCCATTTTGGGGAGGTTGTCCCTTGTCTGACTCCTACCTTGCGAAAGGCAGGCTGTGCTAATATCAGAAGACAGAACCACCACACCAGGCCCCATGCAGTCCTTTGTGTTCATTTTGTTTGGGTGGATATTTCCCCACTGGAGTTTGGACATGACTCATGGTGATAAAGGCTGCTACATCTTGCTGGATCTGCCTGAAGCCAAATGTGAGGGGACGCCAGACTTGCCTGAAGCTTTGTGTGGAATAAGCGTGGCCTCTTTTGCCTCCCCCTTTTTTTTTGCCATGTTGACCATGAAATGACTACAGGGAGGCAGGGAAACTGGAGCATCCAGGCTGGTGGATCTGCCAGCCTGTCACTTCAAACTGGAGAGAGACCAAGGCCTGTAAGTACTGGATGTACTGGATTTCCTTCCAAAGCATTCTGTTTTAACGGTGGAGCAGGAGCAGCTTTCTCACAGAACAGTCAGGGGTCCGTGTTCTGAGGAGTGGGGGTGCCAGGAGGACCATCTCCATGGTGCTGCCCTCTGGGCCCTGGGGTGGGCTGGTTCCACGGACTTTTTCCTTCTAAGTATGTGTGACACAGGTGTGACAGTGTGCCCAGCATACCAGTTTCCCTGCCAGGCATGTTTAAGGGCTTTGTCAGTCTCAAATCAATTTTCACTGTCTCCAGCAAGATTCTCCAATTGATGAATTAAAAAAAAAAAAAAACAAGAAAGAAAAACAACACAGAAAAAATCCAGAAACAAAATCAAAACACAAACCCACTGCAGTCCCTGAGGGGACAGGCTGTGAGGAGCTGGTTGACAGCAGAGAGCAGTTAGGCGGTGTTTCGGTTGTTTATTGCCACGTAGCAAACCAGCCCTAAATATAGTGGCTTAAAGCAACTATTTGCTCATGATCATATGGGTCAGAATTTGGAGAGGATGGCTGGACGCAGTGGCTCACACCTGTAATCCCAGCACTTTGGGAGGCTGAGGCAGGCGGATCACGAGGTCAGGAGTTCAAGACCAGCCTGGTCAACATGGTGAAACCCCGTCTCTACTAAAAATACAAAAATTAGCTGAGTATGGTGGTGGGCACCTGTAATCCCAGCTACTCAGGAGGCTGGAGAATTATTTGAACCCAGTAGGCGGAGGTTGCAGTGAGCCAAGATCACACCATTGCATTCCAGCCTGGGTGACAGGGCAAGACTCTGTCTCAAAAAAAAAAAAAAAAAAAAGAAAGAAATTTGGGGAGGATTCTGTGGAGACGGCTTTTCTCTCTTCCACTTGGGTTACTCAACTGGGGATAGAGGATCCAAGATGGTGCCACCCCTATGTCTGGGGTCTTGGAGATGCTCTTGGCTGGGAACCTCAGTCCCTCTGAACATGGGCTAGTCCTCTCTGCATGGCCGCTTATTCTCTGAGGCCTCTTTCTCCTGTGGCTTCTCTCTGTAGTAGAACAGCCTGATTTCTTTGCATGTGGCAGGAACCTGCCTCTGCAAAGTGGAAGCTGCAAGATCATGTCAAGCCCAGAAGGTCATTGGTGCCACATTCTATTGGTCAGAACAAACCTCATGGCCAGTCCAGATTCAGGGGGAGGGAAACACAGCCCACCTCTTGATAGGAGATTGCTGTGGCCGTCTTTGGAAATAGTCTATCACAGGAAATAATCCGTCACCTCCATTACTGGTTTTCTTCTCACCATTGTCACCTCTGAGCCTGTCCCTCTTTACCTCACCCCACTCCCACTCCAGTCCCTCCCCCTTGCATCCTGAAAGAGAGGGGCTGCTACCTGCTATCTGGCACAAAGGAAGGAGGTCGATTTAAAAAAAAAAAGCTCGTAGTATTTTTGTGGCTGTAGATGATGAATCCTAGAACTCTATTGTTCCTTATAAACCTGCTATGTTTGTCTACAAATTTAGCACTCGAGGGAATGTTTTGTGATTTCTGTTGTGGGAGCCTCCAGCGTGACTGTGAAGCCGGCTGAACCCAAGTGCCTATTTCCCACATTTTGGTGTGTCCTCACCAGCCAGGGTTGCCCTTCATGATGCAGCCATAAAATGTGCATACCTTGCACATGGTTAAGCAGCTTATTAGTTCTTCTAGCTTTCCTTAGAGTAGCTGTGAAGTTTAAATTCTCAAAATCTCAGTGAAATAGCTATTTATTTTGCACTTTTATTTGGGACAGAAAATCTTAGATAAAGCTTAGGACATACCTGCAGCCCAGTTATAGCTATTTACAGAGCTGGAAAACAAGAAAATGAGAAGAGGAATGAAGAGGGTTGTTTTTCATGAGGTAGTGGAAGAAATTTTACAATAGGAGATCCTGGAGGCCACCTCAGGTTATAAAATCTGAGGCCTTTTTACTGTCTCAGTGATCTTTTACCCCATCGCAGTTGCTGCTGTCTTTGTCATCTGCCCTGTCCTCCTCCAGCTCCTCAAATCCCGTCAGCCTTTCTCCCCTCCTCCCTCTGTATCTTGAGTCCATTTCCAGGATCCCATGCCTACGATGTTTCCAAAAGCAAATTTCCAAAATCAAATTTGCCTTTGGGGAGAAAACAAGTCTGTAGTTGATCGGTTCCTGTTGCTTAATGCCCTCACTGTAATGCTGCTTAGCAGATGATTGGAATTTAAAGAGCTTCTGTTTTTCATTGATTTTAAATGGGGCATCATTAAGAGTTGAGAGAAGAAAGATGAGGCTCACCAAGGTGCACTTCAGAACTGCTCTGTGCCGTTTACCCTCTTCCTGGAAGATGATGCGAAGCAGTTGTTTCAGGTCCCTTAATGCTACAAAAATACAAGTGCAGGGGAAAAGTATTACATGCACATTGTTTCTCTTTGCATACTTAAAGTAGTGTGGATTGAGGGTCAGGAGACCTGAGTATGGTAATCCGGCTCCGCCAAAAGTGAACCCTGTGATTTAGGGCAAGTCGCTCTCTGGGCTGTGGCATCTGCATCTCTCAGTTGGGGATTTGGACTCAATTCAGTCTATCAAACTCTGGGCCAGGCACTGTACTGGGCATTGGGATTAAAGACTGAGCTAGGCTGTGTCCTGCCCACAAGGAACTCAATGTAACAAATGATCTCTGAGCTTCTGTGATAATTGAAATTCCCTGACAGATGCATGTCCCAATCCTAGGCATAGGAACGCAGCAGCGCTGGCTTCTGCAGAGGGAAAAACCCCTTCGATGATAGTCTGCTGCCTTCTAGCAAACCATAGGTAGAGGAGGAATCTGGGGCCGGTCGTTAGCATGCATATATATTTTCTCAAGGTTTATTTAGGCAAGCAATCTGCCAGTTCAGCTAAGCCAAGTTTGGTATCTATTAAGTAATTCATCAATTAATTTTCCATTGCTAGTGATCAGACCTTTCTTTTAGTTAAGTTGTTGTTTTGCTCACTTGTGACTCTTTTCCAGTAATAAGTACTTCGTATAATTAGCAAAAATATCTTTGGCTTCAAGTTGGAGATGACAAGGCCCCCAGAGTAAGTCCCTATGAAAGGAAAGGCCAGTGATTAGCAGCCTGTGACCAGGGCCAGGTGTGTGTTGTAGTGGGAGGGAGGAGGAGTATCGAGGACACCTTTGCAAATAGCTCCTCAGCCAGGCCAAGAGCAGGTGCTCGTTGACTTAGCAGACACCCCCGACATGAGAGCCAGGGCCCTGGCCTGCAGATCAGCCTCCTGCCCTTCACCTTCTTGCCAAAGGTTCAATGATTATGGGAGAGGGACGGTGGTCTGGACCATGCGCTGATAGGAGAATGGAGACAGGTGATGGAACTGAGATGTATTTTACAGCCAGACTCGGCAGGATTTGTTTCCAACAGAACAGAGTGGATGGAGGCTGGAGAGGAAGGGGATGACTCAGGTGTAACTCCCACATGTTTCTGGATTGAGCTACTGTGTGGATCAATGCAGCATTTATGAAAATAGGGGAGACTGGGAAGAGTGAGTTTGGGAGAAATACAAACAGCTTAGCTTTGGCAGTGCTGAGTTTGAGACACCTGCTGAGTCATCCTGGTAGAGATGGCAGAAACCAGCAGCTGAGTACCACTCTTCTAAGACAGGTTAGGATGGACATAGTGCTTTTGTGAACCTTTGACCCTAACTTGCTGTCATAATGCTGTCCCTATAAAAAACAAAACAAAATAAAACAAAAACAACAAGATTCAAGTTCAAAATATCTGATTTAACAAATAAACCATGCAGCACAACTGTTTGGAAGATGGGAAGCAGCTGTCTACATTTATACCGAAGACCTACTGGGGTATTGAGAGGTAGTCTGGAGTAGCAGAAAAAGCATGAGATTAAGCGTCCTAAAAGACTAGTGCTTGGCCCAATTCCATCACTAATAATCTTGTGTAACTAGAGCAAAAAGCATCTGATACTTTGCTTACCTCCTTTACACATGTATCATGAAAAAGATGGGTAGAAGTGTTAGGGAAAGTATACATGCTATGAAGTTTACAAAAATTACCATTTTATTCGCATTACAATGTGAATTTCTCAGTGGGATAGCAATAAGAAAGGGGTAGCTTCTTTCCCTTTTGATACTTTTAATGCTCCCTTTTGTTAGCAAAATAACACCTGCTTATTGTTTTATTAAAAAGGAAAATATAGAAAAAATAAAAAATCACTCATATTTTCACTACTCTGAGAAAACCACTTAATATTTTGGCATATTTCTTCTGGGCAACATTTTTGTGAAAGTTTAAAAGTTAGAGATTCTTTCAAACATGTAGAAGTGTACAGAGGAATTATGTAACTATTATCCATATACCATGACCCATAATTAGTCAATCTTCACGTTTCTACCTTATTTTATTCTGATTCTTTCTTTTTTAGCATTGAAAGTAGACACCGTTGACTCTCCCTCCACCCTTCCTCTTCCCTTTTGATTATCTTCCCTTTCTTCTAAAATATAATAACTATTATGTAGTTTTTACTAATCTGAATTTCATTGTTGTTTTAAACTTCATTGAGGTAACTAATTTTTTTCCATTTTTGTATGCATTTATTAGTCTACTCTTTTCCTATTGATTTATAATGCCAAGTTTTCCATATGCCAAGTTTATGTTTATCTATGAGTTTCTTTCTAGGATTGCTATTTTTTTCTTAATTGTCTGTCTCTAGGATAATAATATATAAGTCTTACTGAGTTTTCTAATAAGTCTTGATCTATAATAGAGCAAGTCTCTCCAGCATTTTTTTTTCAAAATTATCCTAGCAATTCTTGGCCCTTTATACTTCCATATGAGCTTTATGATCGGTGTCAAGTATGACAAAAAACCTTGATGGAAATTTTTAAAAATTGAGATAAAATTTACATACCATAAATTTTGCACTTTTAAAGTGTGCAGTTCAGTGATTTTTAATATATTCACACAGTTCTGCAACCATTAATACTAATTCCAGAAAGTTTTCGTCATCTCCAAGAGAAAACTACACCCATTAACAGTCAGTTCCCATTCCCTGCTTTTCCCAGCCCCTGGAAACCATTAATCTACTTTTGTTTCCATGGATTTGCCTGTCCTCTATGTTTCATATAAATAGAATCATACAATATGTAGCATTTTGTGTCTGGCTTATTTCACTTAGCATAATGTTTTCAAGATTCATCCATGTCCAAGCATAAATTAGTACCTAATTCATTTTTAATAGCTAAATGACATTCCATTGTTTGGATATACCATATTTTGTTTATCCATCTGTTGATGGACATTTGGATGTTTCCACTTTTTGATTATTATCAAGAATGCTGCTATGAACATAAGTGCACAAGTTTTTGTGAGGGCAGATGTTCTCATTCTCTTGGGTCTATACCTAGGAGTGAAATTGCTAGGTCTTTTGGAAACTATACGTTTAACCTTTGAGAAACTCTTCACTCTTTCCCAACGTGATGGCACCATTTTGCATTCTAGTAAATGTGAAGTGGTAACCTGCATGCGTTTTTATTGAAACTGAATTGGCTTCCAGATTGGTTTTGGAAGATTAGCACCTCAGTATTGAGTCTTTTCTCCCTCTAGAATACATCTCTCCCTTTGATCAGATCTTTTATGCCCTTCCTGTCATCTTGCTGGAGAACCAGGGGAGCCAAGGGTATAAGTCTCAGAGGGCAAAGGCCAAAGAACCAGGAGCTCCAGTGTCTAAGAACAGGAGAAGATGCATGTCCCAGCTCAAGCAGAGAACAAATTCACCCTTCCTGCACCCTTTTGTCCTACTTTGGCCATCAAAGCATTGGATAATGTCTACCCACATTAGTGAGGGTGATCTTTACTCGGTCTACTGATTCAAATGTTAATCTCTTCTGGAAGCATCTTTACAGACACACATGACACACCCAGAAGTAATATTTTACCAGCTATCTGGGCATCACTCAGCCCAGTCAAGTTGACACATTAAAAAAATTAACCATCACAAGGTGCATCATGAACAATGATATCATTTGCAACTAATGAGAATGTTGTTTCTTTCCAATTATTACACTTTATTTATACTGTCTTATTGCACTGGATAGGACTTTGAATTCAGTGATGAATAGTTTAGGTGATAGTGGCATAATTTAGGGTCCTGCATTTAATGAAAATATATCTAAATTTTCATTATTACATGTGATGTTTGTCATTAGTTTTTAATAAATATCTTCATCAAATTAAAGTTATTTTCTATTCCTAATTTACCAAGTTATCGTGACTGAGTATAGAATTTTGTCATATGCTTTTTCTTCAGCATTTACTAAACTGATCATATTTATTTGTTCTTCTTTATCTGATAATGTGACACATTATATTAACACATTTTCTGATGAAGAACATTTTACATTTTTAGTATAAATGGAAAATTGTACTTGATAAATTGTATCAAATATTTATTTGATACATATATTAAATAAATATTTATAATACCTTATAATATAAATATAATTATAATATATTCAATAGAAATATATAATATAATATATGCTATATATAAAATAATATATAATATAAATGTTTATTTGATACATGTATCATATACATACAATTTATTGATATATGTATCAAATAAATATGTATTTGATATATGTATGAAATAAGTGACAAATTGTAGTTGATCATGATGTAATTTTGATGCGTTGCTAAATTTGATTTGAGACTTTTAAAAATAGGATTTTTGCCTCTATTGTCATACGTGAACCTGGTCAACAACTTTCTTTAATTGTACTCTCTATGTGACATTATTAAGGTTATACTAGCCTGATGAAATTATTTTGCCAGTTTTCCTTCTTATTCTATTCTCTGAGACAGTTTGTTTTGGGTAAAGATTAACCACTCCGTAAAGTTTTGGCAAAACTTGCTTATGAAGCCTTCTTGGTCTAGTGCATTTGAGGAGGGAGGTGCAGATTTTTATCAGCTTGGTTTTGTTTGTGGTTACTAATGTATGCAGGTTTTTATTTCTTCTTGAGAAAGTTATGATTATTTATACATATATATGTAGTTGTAAAGAAATTGTGTTCTTCTATCTTGGTTCATAGTTTCTCTTTTGATTTAAGAAATATCTACTGTTTTGTCATGAAATTTCCATTTAAATCCTATTGCTATTTTTTTTTTGTCCCATATTACTTTTCCTTTTGTTCAATCTTGCTACAGATTTGTGTTCTAAAGAACTAAGTTTACGGGCAGTGCCTGTAATCACAGCACTTTGGGAGGCCAAGGTGGGCGGATCACAAGGTCAAGAGATCGAGACCATCCTGGCCAACATGCTGAAACCCCACCTCTACTAAAAATACAAAAAAAATTTTTTTTTTTTTGAGACGGAGTCTCACTCTGTCGCCCAGGCTGGAGTGCAGTGGCGTAATCTTGGCTCACTGCAACCTCTGCCTCCTGGGTTCAAATGATTCTCGTGCCTCAGCCTCCCAAGTAGCTGGGATTACAGGTGTGTGCCACCACGCCTGGCTAATTTTTTGTATTTTTTAGTAGAGACGGGGTTTCACCATGTTAGCCAGGCTGGTCTCGATCTCCTGACCTCAAGATCTGCCCACCTCGGCCTCCCAAAGTGCTGGGATTACAGGCATGAGCCACTGTGCCCAGCCATAAAAATACAAAAATTAGCTGGGCATGGTGGCGCACGCCTTTAGTCCCAGCTACTGGGGAGGCTGAGGCAGGAGAACCATTTGAACCCAGGAGGCAGAGGTTGCAGTGAGCTAAGATCGCGCCACTGCACTCCAGCCTGGCGACAGAGCGAGACTCTGTCTCAAAAAAAAAAAAAAAAAGAAAGAAAAAGAACTAGGTTTAGGTTTTGGTAATTAGTTACCTCTTTCATTGATGTATACTCTCATATTTAGTATCTTATCTCTTCTACTTTCTTTGTGTTTATTGTTGTTTTACTAACTCCTTGAGGTGAACATTTAACTGATTTATATTTATTCCTTCTCTCTCTCTCCCTTGTCTGACACTGATACTGTTACATCAGTTATCTTGTCATTATTATTTGTCTGGAATGTCTTTTTCCATTACTTTATTTTCAACCTCTTTAGATTATTCTGTTTTTTATGTCTTTGTAACAACATTAGCTGGCTTTTCTTCCCTTTTATTTAATCTGAGAATTTGTCATTTAATAGGTTATTTTAATCCTGTTCTGGACCAAGCTAATGAACCTCTAGTGTGGACTACAGACCTCTAAGAAAGAGGCTTAGAAGGAAATCACCAAGGAATAAAACATTGTCGGAATCATTTGCCCATCAAAGTGACTTCTACCTTTGAGCTGTGGGCTTCCTCCCCTCAGCTCCTAGGAGTCTCCTGAAAATCTTTAAATGTGGTCCCAGGTGTCCCTATAATCTCAGGTATTCTTATAATTTGAGAGGTTAACATTCCTTACAGTGGTGGATTTCACTTTGAGCATGGTGCTTTCATCTGCCTACGCTATATCAGCACATGAGGGAGAGAAGCTCCTGATGCTGAACCTTCTAAACAGGGGCTTTTTCTTCTCCACCACTTCATCCCCAGCTTCCAGTAAGGTGCCTGATTATATGTGCTATGGTCTGACTGTTGATATTCCCCACAAAATCATGCATTGAAGCCTAACCTCCAAGGTGATAGTATTAGGAGGTGTGGCTTTTGGATGGTGATTAGGTCATGAGGGTAGAACCCTTAGGAATATGATTAGTGCTCATATATCAAAGGCCTGAGGGAGCCTGGTACCTCCTTCAGTGATGTGAGGACACAGTGAGAAGGCACCATCTTTGAAACAGAGCAGGCTGGGCATGGCAGCTCACACGTGTAATCCCAGCACTTTGGGAGGCTGAGATGGGTGGATCACTTGAGGCCAAGAGTTTGAGACCAGCCTGGCCAACAAGACAAAACCCTGCCGATACTAAAAATACAAAAAAAGTTAGCTGGGTGTGGTGGCACATGCCTGTGGTCCCAGCTACTCAGGAAGCTGAGGCATGAGAATCACTTGAACCTAGGAGGCAGAGGTTGCAGTGAGCCAAGATTGTACTGCTGAACTCCAACCTGGGCAGCAGAGTAAGACCCTGTCTCAAAAAAAAAAAGAAAAGAAACAGAGCAAGCCCTTACTAGACACCAAATCTGCTGGTGGCTTGATCTTGGACTTCCCAGCTACTAGAACTGTCAGCAATAAATTTCAGTTGCTTACAAATTACCCAGTCTAAGATATTTTGTTATAGCATCACAATGGATTAGTATAATATGCATATGTATATAGATGCATAGATAGATATATCTACATCTATATTTTTATCTACACCCACATTTACATGTATATGTCTTGACAAGGATGCTTTCCTTGACAAACTTTAGTCAGGCTCCTCCAAGCCCTCTTCTAGCCTAGGCCTTGACCTTGGCCAGCTGAGGCCAGTTTTAGCAAACAATCCTGCTAAGCCAGTTTATTGAGAATCCCCCCCACCCTTGATATCTGATTACCCTTGATATCTAATCAAGTTCCTCATCCCTCACCCTTGATATCTAAGCCCTCAGCTTGCCTTTAGCAAGAATCCTGTTAAGCCAGTTTAGCAAGAATACCCTGCCCTTAATGTCTAATCAAGTTCTTCTTAGTTATTTCCACGCACTGGCCCCCTCACTTTGCTCCTTGGCTATAAATCCCCAGCTGTCTCTGCTGTATTCAAAGTTGAGCTCAGTTCTGCGCTGAAGTCTCTCTCCCCTAATGTGACAGCTTGAATAAAATTTGTCTTGCCATTTTAAACAAGTGTCTCATGCAAAATTTTCTTTCATAGTCTTCTGTGTCTATATAGTGAATACATTAATAAATGAATGACATGGGGCTGGAGAAGTGCTTGTAATTGTGAAAAGTGTCCTGTTGGACTTTGAAACTCAATGCTTAAACAAGTCCATGGCCTGCTATTCCCAAAGATTTCACCTCAAACTTGTTCTCATTTGCCTATGGAAAGTAGCTTTGCTAAATATTGTGCCCAGTTGCCAAAATGGCTGATATATTTTGAATGCTGGCCTATGGAGAGTACTTGCAATTCACATCTGTGAGACAGAGACATTTAGAAGCTAGAAATCTACAAGGCCTTTTGTCTTAGTCCATTTGGGCTGCTATCACAGAATACCATAAACTGGGTGACTTACCAACAAAAGACATTAGTTTCTCACAGTTCTAGAGGCTGGGAAGTCCAAGATCAAGGTGCTAGTAGATTTGGTGTCTGGTGAGGGGCTGCATGCTGGCTTACAACCAGCTGTTTATTGCTGTGTTCTCACGTGGTGTAAGGGTCAGGGGAGCTTTCCAGGGGTCTCTTTTATGAAAGTTCTAATCCCATTCAGGAGGGCTCCACCCTCATGACCTAATGACCTCCCAAAGGCTCCACCACCTTCTAACACTATCTCCTTGGGAGTTAGGATATCAACATGTGAGTTTGATGGAGACACATATTGATGTGTCTTTCAACCTGCAAACCAGAATGTGATGTGCTCAGAGGAACCCTTGGGGAGAAGCCATGGTGAGTGAGAGTGGGAAGGAGAATTTGGGTTTCCTTTATTCCTCTGGCCTTGGTTACCATATTGATAACAATGAAGACCCAGTCGTGAAAAGACTTTGCTGCCAGACTAAAATGCATTTCACTTTATGCAAACTCCAGCTGAGAGTTTGGTGCCAGGCCACTCTTTATCCCTGCCAATTAGTTTTAGTTGAATAGAACTGTTGAGGGGGGCCTTGCTGTCAAGCAGTGAACACATGCCTTATCTGATGCTGGATTAATTGTTGCCAGGGATTGGTCAGTGATGACAGTGGGAAGGCCTGGACAAGAAACGGAAGAGAAAACTTCCTGTCATGTGGTTTCTGTGGTGCGGAGGGGGTATCTGATGAGCAATGGAGGAGGCTGGGCTAGAAAAAGATGACCTTGTGCTTTGATCTAACTTGACCTACAGCAGAAGCTAATCATGAGTCAAAGAGGCAGGTACCAGGGTGTTCACTGCAGCCATATTTGCAGCAGTGAAAATGGAAACAAACATCAAATGACCTCAGTGTCTATTAGTAGAGGAAATGTTGAGCTATAGAGTGCTATGTAATCCTTTAAAGGAATGGGGTGGAGCCTATTAGGATATATGTCCCATTGAAGACCCAATGTACTTTTGTTATAATACATATCTTATAATATTCCTTTTGCTAGCCTGAAATGAGACTCATAAATACATGTAAACCTACCTATACATAAAACTAAAAAAGAAATCCATTCTATGTAGCTACCTATAACATTAAACAGAAATAAAAGGAAAGTAACTTGTAATAAAATTGTGTGTATTTCACTCTATCAGTGCTTAGGCAGGAGTAGACTAGGAGACATGATGAAGTGGCCAGAAGCTTGCCCCTGTGCCTGGAGCCATTGATTTGGTACGGATGCTAGGGGGGTTGTGTGGACAGCTCAGTTACTGAGAGCAGCACTGCTATTGCAATGAGATTTCTTTTACAATGATGGGTAACTCCTGCTAAAATTATGAACAAAACAAAGTCTGTTTCTCTGCAGTGCTAGAATGCAGGTCAAGTCTTGGCTGGGTGGGATTGTGGAGGCATTGCAGGTTATTTGGCACCCGCATTTCCAACACCCGGGGTGTAGTAGTGCCTGTGTTGAGAACCGCAGGCTCCTGCCACCTGCTTGTTCTGTGGATGAAGAGACTGAAGAGACTGGGGTTAAAGGCCTAATAGGGACCAGAAACCAAGACCCTTGCAATAGTACTTCTCAGTCGCCTCCTGGGTGCCTTTCTCCGTGCTGAGGAGTTGTGGGATCGGAGGCCTGGGTGTTGATGGGTCCTACCTCTGTCGACCACTTAAACCTCTCTAAGCATCAGCTTTATTTCATTTTAAAATTATTTTTGAATTTTTAAAATTTTGAAGCAATCTCAAACTTATAGAAAAGGCACAAATGCAGTACAAGGAGCCTTCCCTCACCCCTGAACCATTTGCGAGTAAATTGCCAGCCTGATGCTCCTTCATCCCAGAATATTATTTAGTGTGCATTTCCTATAAACGAGAACATTCTCCTATAGAACCACACCACAGCCACCAAAACCAGGAAATTCACACTAATTTGCTCCTGCTTCATAATCCTCAGACCCTCATTAAGTTGTGCAAGTGTCTCAATGATGTCGTTTTAGCAAAAGGGCCCAGTACAGAATCACAAGGTGCAGCGAGTTGACACGTGTCTTTAGCCTCCTGAACTCTGTGAGCAGTTTCTCAGGCTTTCCCTGACTCCCACGGACTGAACGCTATTTTGTTGAATACAGGCCAGTTACTTTGTAAGTGCCCCTCATTTAGGGTTTGTCTGATGTCGGCATGATTAGATTCAAGAGGTGCCTCTTTTACAGGATGGCCGCAGGAGCAATGCCATGTCCTTCCCATTGTCAGTTTTATTTTCAATGTGATCATAAGAAAAACTGGGCTCCTTTGCTGCACCCTCCCCACAGGCCAGCACTGGGCTCAGTGCTTTACCTGCGTGATCTCATTTAGTTCTCTTCTGGGGTATGTTCTGTTACAATCCCTGTTCTAGAGATGAGCAAACTGGCTCAGAGAGCATAAGTAACTTGCCCAGCTTAAGTGAAAATCCGAGATGAACCAAGACTTGAACTCCCGTGGTCTAGCTTCAGAATTGCTGAACATATTGACTATTGTCAAAGAAAACCATAGCCAGACACTAAAGAGATAAAGACATATTTTAATCAGAAACTATTGCAATAAGAGAAAAGAGACTTCAGGATAGAACTAAGCTCAATCCCAAATACAACAAGGACAATTGGGAACTTACAGTCAAAGAGCAGAGTTGCAGGAGCAGAGTTAGAAAATTACTAGTGGAGACATCAAGGGTAGAGGGACTCTTGCCAAACAAACCTAACAGGATTCTTGCCAAAGGCAGGCCAGGTGATTAGATATCAAGGATAGGGTTGATTCTTGCTAAAACTAGGCTTTTCAGTTCTATTAGAGACCTCCCTGGCACCTCCAGGACTGGAAGGCAGATCCCTCCTCCTACCCCATCTCCACCCATTGTCTGTCTCCCAGAGAGGTGGGTCTCACTTCACCGTGAGCTTCCCAAGTGGCGTAACCATTCTGTCTTTTACTTTCTCATCTGCAACCAAGGACTGGGACCCCTGTCTTTCCACTTTGCTTGTGGTGGTGGGGGTTGATTGAGACGACAGATGGAAAAGAGCTTTGCAAAGTGCCCTGTGAAGGTAGAAAATTCTACAGGCTGCCCTTTTGGCTGATTCCCAGGCACAGTCCATTGGGGGAGTGTCTGCCACATGAAGATGTAGTTAGTCACCATTCCCCGTGTGAGCAGACCATTTGGTGGGAGCTGGCCAGGTTAGGGGGAGGGTGATGCCAAGGAGGCTGTTGCCATGGTGACTTGGTGGTAGCCCTTCCCAGCCTCCCTTAACCGAACCCCTGCAGCCAGGTTTCCAAAGCACTGCTTTCCAGCACATTGGAAAGCTATTTCTACCGCTCTGAAACCTGGATCGTGTCTGACAGCTGAAACCCAGCCTCTCAGAAGACCCCAGAAGGTCCTTCATCAAGCCAAGCCTGGGGAGTGGGGCTCTGGCTTCCCAGAGCAGGCAGGCAAGCCTGGCTGCATCTGTGAGGATGTGCAGTGACACAGAGCCAGCTGTGGGGAGTGACATGTGGCGAGTGCTCCTTTCTTTGTTTCTCTGTGATTTATCCCAGTTGTGCTCATAAAGGTGATTTCATTCTGTGGTCATTTTAAACAATGAGCAGCTCAGTCTTATTTGCCCCATGATTACAGCTCAGCTTCTGACTGTAATTGATGTTAGCCAGGCTGGCTAATGTAATATCTTATGAAGACTGGCTCATTAATTGACTGTAGAGATGTCACCCACACACTGGAGGTATTAACAGTCACAGGCCTTAGGTAGTGCTGACTCAGCAATGGCGGGACTGCAGATTTCTGTTCCTTCTTTTAGGATGAAGTCCCAACAGTGGGATTACTAGGTTATAGGGTACAGATATCTTTATAGGTCTTGATGTGTTTTGCTAAATATTTTACCCAAATATTGTACCAGATTTTAATGTCACTAGCCATTTACGAATGTTCTCACTTGTCTACAGTCCTACCAGCATTTGATTTATTAACTCCATTTGGGGGGCTAATTTATAACTATAAAATCGTATATTATTGCCTTACATTGCATTTGGGGGGCTTGAGTGGTTTAATTTGCATATCTTTGATTACTAATGTATTACTAACTATTTAATATGTTGGTTTATGATTTGTTTTTCCTCCTATGTATTGTCTGTTTATATCCTTGGCTCCTTTCTGCTGAGTTCTTTTTTTTTTTTTTTAGCAGCTTTATTGTCACCAAGGAGCCACAGGGACATGAATAGACACAGTTCCCAGTGTCGAAAGCGAGATAGCTCACCCTCTCAGGACTGCTGTGGAAGGTTGTGGAGAGAGGCCAGGAAGGAGGTCAGAAAGGTCATTTTCGGGACACCAGAGAGCTCAGCTGCATGTATTCATTAAGTACATTTTTTAAGGTCCTCTATTCCTTTGAGAAAAAGAAGAGACAGTTCTGTTTTCTCTAATCCTTAACTCTGATGTCTGGACGAGTGGCTGCAGAGTGGATGCAGAGATGAGCACAGTGTGATGCTGCCCTCAGGTTGCTGATGATTGCAAGGAGGCTGCACCAGCATCTCCCTGCCCACACGAGTTGCTTGTGCTGGTGCCACGTGAGTGGTGCTACTTGCAAGTGTACTGGAGGCCCAGAGGACAGAAAGATCCACGTGGGCTGAGGCAGTCAGGGTATGGGGGATGGTCCTGAAGAACGGGTAAGATTTAGCCAGAAGGAGAGACCTGAAAGCCTTGCTAGGTGGGGGAAAGTGTCTGCCAAGCACTGGGGACAGGAAATTTTATGGTGTTTGTGGGACCATGAGGAGTTGAATCAGGCTGGAGCACATGGTTTCCATGGGAGCTGGGGCCACTCTAGGCCAGAGAGGAACAGTGGCTCATGTTATGAGCAACCTGGGCCAGGCCAGGTGCAGGTTACCCTGAGTGGGCACAGAAGGCATTCTGGTGGTAGGAGCATGAGAAGACAGAGTGGATACAAGGTGGACAGCTCTGCAGCGAGGCCCAGCCGGTGCTCTTGGCTCGCAGATTCTGCCTCCAATGATACTGGCTGCTGGGCACTGTCAGGCTCTGTGACTGGTCTGGGGCATGCTCTGTAGGCTGGTCTTGGTGGAGCCTGAAACTGCCCCATCTGGCCACATAGCCCTAAAGACAAAACCTAGCAACACGGAGTGACATGGACGTGCAGTCTTCTCGAACTTAAATTGGGTTAGTGGTTGTGTGTTAATGTGTTCCTGTCTGTTGGGTATGTTACACAGGAAAGAAAGGCTGGGTAACGTTTCTCTGTGTGCTGATCATTTCCTTATTTATAAAGTAAGTCTGTAGGGCTTACTCCAAGATGAGACCACTCTATACTGGTGCTGTTTTCTGAGCATTTCCAGATCATCTGTATGAGCCTTGGTTTCATATACTGCCTGGTGTTTGTCTTGGAGGGTTTCTTGTGGGTAGGCCTCATCTCCCTAGTGAGACAGCAAGCTCTCTGAGGATAGGGAAGTAGCAGACTTCTTCCCAGAATCCCAGCAGGGCAGGACCACAGGGTGTGGACACCGTAAGTGGTTAAGATACCCCTGTTGCTTGGTTATGGGCCACCTTCCAAGTACTTCATCCTTCAACTTCACTGAACTCTCCTGAGGCTGGAAGCATGAAGTGCTAGGGTGAACCATGAGCCAGGGAGCTTGGGTTGACATCCAGCTCTGCCATCCTTTCGCTGTGCAGCCTTGAGCCGGTCATTTTACTCTCCTGTGCCTCAGTTTCCCCAGCTGTACAATGAGACAGTCATCGAAAATGGAGGTAAGGATATTTCAGATTCTTTTCCATGTTCATGCTTTCTTCACATACTCCTGTGACTTTCTGGAGATGTGAATCCTAGCCCTGCGACTAGATATACTGGAATGTCCCAGAGGATAGGGAAGAGGACCTTTGTCCCCTCTGCACCTTCCTTCTGGCCCTTCTGCTCTGCTTGCATCCACAGATGCTAAGATGGCTCCAGTTCAAGGTATTCTGTGCAAGGAATGCCAAGACCAGACCTGCCTCTTCCATTTGGTGCAGAAAATAGATCTTAATGATGATGTGGAAGATTCAGAGTGCTCACATCCCCAAAATGCCTTTCCATGACCACCATGTCCTGCTTAATGGAGTATTTGGGGAGCCCACAGAGCCTGAGCTGATGCCGCCTGGCACTTGCTTCATAAGAAGCAGCAACAGCCAGAGCTTAGGGTCTATTTGGGAGCCTAGTGTCCATGCTGTGAAGATGCTCTGTGATGCACGGAGTGATTCAGAGGCGAGGATTCCAGGCAGAGCTGTTGGGTGGGGGTCTAGGGTGGGAATCAGGGGTATCCTTCAGATGAACTCTTATTTTGCACAACATCATCCTATGAGAACAACTCTCTCTGGAGCCAGTGACTTAGTGCAGTCTTTCCCACATAGTTCCGGCAGCGCCAAGCCATTATTATGCACCACGGCAATAACCATCACCATGATAATAACAAAAGTCCATTTGTTCAGTCTCTTAACTTGGAAATAAATAAGACAGCTGATCCAGTGTGAGCTCCAGCTCTAGTCTATCTGCCCCATCATCACTTAATAACGATCACGGAGCCCCTGTGTGCACACGGCGCCCTGCCCAGTACTCGAGATATTAAATCCACCTAGAAACAGGGTATAATAATGCTGACCCCGCAGGGATGTTCCAAGAATTAATTCCTGTGGGCTCTCCATTCCGCTTTTCTCCAACACATTCAATCTTAGGAACCCAAGAGTTGGTGACGTTTATCCCATGAATTAAAACATTCTGCTGTTGCCCCTGGAACTCTTCATTACAATCCTGAGTCAATCAATGGCAGAGAGGAATACTATTTATTAGTTAAGTGGCTGCTATTGAATTCTTAATTTAAGTGGCTTTTAATTCAGTGTTTTCCTTGCTGCCCTTCATTTTGCCCTTGCTCATACAAATTTGCCCATTAAAGCCTGGTGTGGGGCCATGCTGATGCCTTTTATCTTGATTTTGTTGTGTTTTATTTTCTGGAGAACAGTTTTCAGTGGAGGAGAAAGCAAGACGCTCAGAGTAGACAGGGAGGCCAGATCACCAGGCCTAGGGCAGGCTTTGCTGCCAGGAGCAAGGACGTCAAAATGGCTTTTCAGATAAGGTCTTATGGCGAACATGGCCTTCACTGGTGTCTTGTGCTTTGGTTTTGCCAACTCAAAAACTTTACTACAGTTCTCGCACCAGATATGAGTCACAGAGCTAGTAGGTGGGATGTGTCGACCATCTCCCTGACCGGAAGGGGGCTCTTGAGTGGTGGCTGTTGCAGTCTGCCTTGATCTGCTGCATCTCCAGGAGGTTACCCAGGCTGATCACAGCCACTCCTTGCTGTAGTGCATGTTGTTTTCAACAGCTTTATTGGGATATAACTGAATTACAGTTAATTGCACATGGTTAAAGTGGACAATTTGGTAAGTTTAGACTTATGCATACACCTATGACATCATCACCACATCAAAATAATAGACGTATCCTTCATCCCAAAAGTTTCCTATGTCCCCTTGTGATCATACCCTCCCACTCCTAGTGCCCAGGGGGAAGGGAATGCTCGGTGACAGATCTTCTCTCTGTGATTACAGATTATTTGCATTTTCTAGAATTTTGTATAAATAGGCTCACACAGCATGTAATCTTTTTATGCAGTTTCTCTCACTCAACATAGTTATTTTGAGATTAATACAAGTTGTTGCATGTATCAATAGTTCATTCACTTTTATTGCTGAGCAGTATTCCATGGTTGTTTATCCATTTGCCTGTTGATAAATATTTGGGCAGTTTCCAGTTTTGGGCTATTACAAATAAAGTTTCTATGAACATTCATGTATGAGTCTGTGTGGATATGTTTTCATTTCCCTTGGACACGTACCTAGGAAGGGAATGACTGGACTGTGTGGTAGTATATCTTTAACTTGTTAAGAAACTGCCAAACTACTTACCAAAATAGTTGTGCCATTTTCCATTCCTATCAGTGATACAGGAGAGTCCTAGTTGGTCTATATTGTCCTCGATATTTGGTATTCGCAGTCTTCTTATTTTCACCATTCTAATTGTTGTGGAGGGATATATCGTTGTGGTTTTGATTTTCATGTCCCTTATAACTAATGACACAGAACATTTTTCATGTGCTTACTTGCCATTCATAATTTTTTTTTTTTTTTTTTTTTGGTAGAGTTCTGTTCAAATCTTTTGCCCATTTGAGGGACAGTTGTTTGATTTCTTATTGTTGAGCTTTGGGAATTGTATACTCCAGATATGTGGGTTGCATGTTTCTCACCTTCTGCAGTTTATCTTTTCATTCTCTTCATGGTATCTTATAAGGACCAAAGTTCTAAATTTTTATGAAGTCCAATTTTTCAGTTTTTTTTTCTTTTATGTATAGTGCTTTTTGTGTCATATCTAAGACATTATTGCCTAACTGAAGGTCAGAAAGATTTTTCTCTTGTTTTTGTCCAAAAATTCTATAGTTTTAGGTTTTACATTAAGGACAGTGGTCCCTTTTGAGTTTATTTTGTGTATGGTAGAAGGTATATATTCAGCTTTTTTGCAAAAGAATATCTCATTGTTTCATCAAAATTTGTTGAAAAGACTATCCTTTTCCCATTGAATTGCTTTTACACTCTTGTCAAAAATCAATTGTTTGTGGCTGGGCGCGGTGGCTCATGCCTGTAATCCCAGCACTTTGAGAGGCTGAGACAAGCAGATTATTTGTGCTCAGTAGTTCAAAGCCAGCCTGGGCAACCTGGTGAAACCCCGTCTCTACTAAAAATACAAAAATTAGCCGGGTGTGGTGGCATGCGCCTGTGGTCCCAGCCACTTCGGAGGCTGAGGCCTGAGAATCGCTTAAACCTGGGAGGTGGAGGTTGCAGTGAGCTGAGGTCGCACCACTGCACTCCACCCTGGGCAACAGAGCAAGACTCAGTGTCCAAAAAAAAAGGTGGGGCACAGTGGCTTACACCTGTAATCCCAGCACTTTGGGAGGCTGAGGCAAGCGGATCACCTGAGGTCAGGGGTTCCAGATCAGCCCTGGTCAAAACAGCAAAACCCATCTCTACTAAAAATACAAAATTAGTGGAGCGTGGTGGTGTATGCCTGTAATCCCAGTTACTCAGGAGGCTGAGGCAGGGAGAATTGTTTGGACGTGGGAGGTAGAGGTTGCAGTGAGCCAAGATCATGCCATTGCACTCCAGCCTGGGTGACGGAGCGGGACTCTGTCTCAAAAAAAAAAAAAAAAAAAAGTGTGCTGGGATTTTGATTGGGATTGCATTGAATCTACAGATCAATTTGGGGGATAATTGACATATCAATAATCTTCCAACCTATGAACATGTTGTATTTAGATCTTTAATTTTCTGGCACTATTTATAGTTCTTAAAACAGATTTTGCACATCTATTGTTGTATTTATTACTGAGCATTTCATATATTTTGGTGTTACTGTCAGTAGCTTTTCTTATTTCAATTTCCTATTGTTGCTAGTATGTAGGAATACAATTAATATTTATATATTGATCTTATATATCGCAAACGTGGTACCACTCTCTTACTAGTTCTAGTAGCTTTTGGGGGATTTCATTGTAGTTTCTACATAGATAATCATGGTGTCTGTGAATAAAAGCGGTCTTACTTTTGCTCCAATCTGGATGCTTTTTACTTCTTTTCTGATTGCACTGGCTAGAACATTCAGGACAATGTTGAATAGGAGTAGTTAGAGTGGATAGCCTTGACTTTTTTTCTGATCTTAGAAGAAAAACATTCAGTTGTTCATCATTAAATATGATGTTAGTTATAGGTTTGTTTATACATGTTAGTAGGTTGAAGAAGTTTCTTTCTATTCCAAGCGTATTTTTGTTTTCTGTTTTTTTCCTAGAGATGGGGTCTTACTCTGTCACTCAGGCTGGAGTGCAGTGGTGCAATCATAGCTCACTGGAGCCTTGAACTCCTGGGCTCAAGTGATCCTCCTGCCTCAGCCTCTTAAGTAGATGGGATTATAGGTGCAAGCTACCATGCCCAGCTGATATTTATTGATAGGTTTTTTTTTCTTAATCAGAAATGGATGTTTGATTTTATCAAATGCTTTTTCTGCATCTATTTGCATGATCCTAGTTTTTTTTTTTTCAGCTTGTTAATACGGTGCCTTACACTGATTTTCAAATGTTAAACCAACCTTTCAATCCTGAGATAAATACCACTTAGTCCTGATATTTTATCCTTTTAAAATATTGTCAAATTCTATTTGCTGAAATTTCATTTACAATTTCTGTATCTTGTTCATTAAGGATATTAGTCTGTAGTTTTCTTTTCTTGTAATGTTTTGTCTGGTTTTGCTGTCAGGGTAATGCTGCCTCGTGGAATGAGTTGGGAAATATTCCCTTCCCTTCAGTTTTCTGGAAGAGCTCGTGTAGAATTAGTATAATTTCTTCTTTAAATGGTAGAATTTACCAGTGAAGCCAGCTGGGTCTAAAATTTTCTTTATGGGAAAGTTTTTAAGTACACATTTAATTACGTTAATAGATATATGGCTTTAAAGGGTATCTCTTTATTGTTTAGTTTTTGGTTCAAGTTTTTCAAAGCTCTGTTATTGGGTATATAGTAGTTTCCAATTGTTATGTCCTCCTCTTGATGAATTGATCCTTTTATCATTATGGAATTTTCTCTTTATTCCTGGTAATATTTTTGCTCTGAAATCTACTTTGTCTGACACTAATATAACTAGTCTAGCTTTCTTTTCATTAGTATTAGCTTGGTATATATTTTTGATCCTTTTTATTTTCATCTTTGTTTATATTTAAAGTGGGTTTCAGTTTATAGTTGGGTCTTCCTTTATATCCAATCTAACAATCTCTGCCTTTTAATTATAATGTTTAGATCACTTATGTTTAATGTGATTATTGATGTTTAGGTTTAGAGTTATCATCTTTCTATTCGTTTTCTATTCATCTCATCTCTTATTTGTTCAATTTTTCCTCTTTTTATGCCTTCCTTTGGACTGAATATTTTTGTGATTCCCTTTTATCTCCTTTGTTAACTACCTGTATTTCCTATATTTGTATTACCTGTATTACCTCAGGTTGCTCTCAGGTTTATAATATATATCTGTAATTTCAAAGTCTACTTTCAAATGATATTATACCACTTCATGAATAGTATACAAACCTTACAATAGTACATTTTCATTTCTTTCCTTTTGACCTTAATGATAATATCATCATACATTTTAATTTTACTTTTACATATGTTATAAACCCCCATTATATTGTTATTATTATATGTAATTATCTTTTAAAATACAGATATAAATGCAAAAAACCATTTCTAAAGCTATCATTGCTTTGTCTAGATCCATATTTCCACCTGGCATCATTTTCATTGTGCTTGAAGAATGTCCTTTAACACTTCTTATAATATGGGCCTTCTATTTTTTTTTGAGCTTTTGTATGTATGAAAAAGTCTTTATTTTACCTTTGCTTTAGAAAGGTACTTTCACCATGTAGCTTCCTTCCTTCCTTCCTTCCTTCCTTCTTTTCCTTCCTTCCTTCCTTCTTTCCCTTCCTTCCTTCCTTCCTTCCTTCCTTCCTTCCTTCCTTCCTTCCTTCCTTTCCTTTTCTTTCCTTTCTTTCTTTCTTTCTTCTTTCTTTTTCTTTTCTTCCCTCTGTGGCCCAGGCTGGAGTACACTCGGCTCGCTGCAGACTCCCTGCTTCCGGCTCCCGTGATTCTCCTGCCCTGGCCTGCGGGCTGCCTGGGATTGCCGGCGCGCGCCACCACCCCTCCCTGGTTTTTCTCCTTTGGCTGGAGGCGCGGTTTCGCCATGTCTGCCAGGCTGGTCTCCAGCTCCTGACCTCCGGTGGTCGGCCCGCCTCGGCCTCTAGAGGTGCTGGGACTGCAGACGGAGGCTTGCTCAGTCCGTGCTCGGTGTTGCCCGGGCTGCAGTGCGGTGGCGTGGGCTTGGCTCGCTGCAGCCTCCGCCTCCCAGCCGCCTGCCTTGGCCTCTCAGGGTGCTGGGATTGCAGCCTCTGCCCGGCCGCCGCCCCGTCTGGGAGGTGGGGAGCGTCTCTGCCTGGCCACCCATCGTCTGGGTTATGAGGAGCTCCTCTGCCCGGCCGCCCCGTCTGGGAGGTGAGGAGCGCCTCTGCCCAGCCGCCACCCCGTCTAGGAAGTGAGGAACGTCTCTGCCTGGCCGCCCATCGTCTGGGATGTGAGGAGCGCCTCTGCCCGGCCGCCGATCGTCTGGGAAGTCAGGAGCGCCTCTGCCCGGCCGCCCCGTCTGGGAAGTGAGGAGCGCCTCTGCCCCGCCACCCCGTCTGGGAAGTGAGGAGCGCCTCTGCCCGGCCGCCCCGTCTGGGAAGTGAGGAGCGCCTCTGCCCGGCCACCCCTTCTGGGATGTGAGGAGCGCCTCTGCCCGGCTGCCCTGTCTGGGAAGTGAGGAGCGCCTCTACCCGGCTGCCCCGTCTGGCAAGTGAGGAGCGCCTCTGCCCGGCCACCCATTGTCTGGGATGTGAGGAGCTCCTCTGCCCGGCCGCCCCATCCGGGAAGTGAGGAGCACCTCTGCCCGGCCACCACCCCGTCTAGGAAGTGAGGAGCGTCTCTGCCTGGCCTCCCAGTCTGGGAAGAAGTGAGGAGCGCCTCTGCCCGGCCGCCCCTTCTGGGATGTGAGGAGCGCCTCTGCCCAGCTGCCCTGTCTGGGAAGTGAGGAGCGCCTCTGCCCGGCCGTCCCTTCTGGGGAGTGAGGAGCGCCTCTGCCCGGCCACCCCTTCTGGGAAGTGAGGAGCGCCTCTGCCTGGCCACCCCTTCTGGGAAGTGAGGAGCGCCTCTGCCCGGCCGCCCCTTCTGGGATGTGAGGAGCGCCTCTGCCTGGCCGCCCCGTCTGGGAAGTGAGGAGCCCCTCTGCCCGGCCGCCACCCCATCCGGGAAGTGAGGAGCGTCTCTGCCCGGCCACCCCGTCTGGGAAGAAGTGAGGAGCGCCTCCGCCCGGCCGCCCCGTCTGGGAAGTGAGGAGCGCCTCCGCCCGGCCGCCCTGTCTGGGAAGTGAGGAGCGCCTCCGCCCGGCCGCCCCGTCTGGGAAGTGAGGAGCGCCTCTGCCCGGCCTCCACCCCGTCTAGGAAGTGAGGAGCGGCTCCGCCCGGCCGCCCCGTCTGGGAAGTGAGGAGCACCTCTGCCTGGCCGCCCCATCTGGGATGTGGGGAGCGCCTCTGCCCGGCCGCCCCGTCTGGGAGGTCTACCACAGAGGCCAGAAGCAATGTGGGGGCTGGACGTGGTGGCTCACACCTGTAGTCCCAGTACTCTGGGAGGCCAAGGTGGGTTGATCACTTGAGGCTAGGAGTTCGAGACCAGCCTGGCCAACATGGCGAAACATATGAAAAATACAACTGACAAACCAACCAACCAACCAAGTGACAACAAATCAGGTCTACCCTGGAGTCATACTCTAATTTTTTCTATTTTCCTCCCTTTCTGATCCTTTATCCCACTTTCTTTTTCTTCCTCTTCCTTTTCCTTCTTCTTTGTCAAATAGAGGATTGAGTTATTATCATTGATCCATACAAAGTCCCTCTCTCATTTATTTTCTTTAATTCCCACCCCCCATTTCTATTCCCCGTCTTCCCATGTGCAACCTTCCTAATATGTTTGATATGCATCTTTTTGTTTGTATGTACTTTTAGAAAATGTTTATTGTTTTGTGTGCAAAAAAATAATAATAAAAAAAAAAAAAAAAAAGAAAGGCATTTTCACCATGTAGAAAATTCCAGGTTGACAATTTTTTCTTTCGGTATTTTAAAGATATTTCTCCACTGTCTTTTTGCCCACATTATTTTGTATGAGAAATCTGCTGTAATCCCTATACTTTTTTCTGCATGTAATGTGTCTTCCCTTCCACTCACCCTGGTTGCTTTTAATATTTTGTCTTTATTATTGGTTTTGAACAATTTGATTATGACATGTCTTGGTATACCTTCTTCATATTTCTTATGTTTCACGTTTCTTGAGCTTCTTGGAACTGTGGGTTTATAGTTTTTTTAAAAAAATAAAGTTTAGTAATTTTTTAGCTATTATCTTTTCAAATACTTTATTCCTGTCCTCCAACTCTCTCCTTTCCTCTGGAGACTCTAATTACACATAGAACAAGCTGCTTGAAGTTGTCCCCACAGTGCACTTTTGCTCTGTGCATTTTTAAATTCTTTTTTCTCTATGTGTTTCTTTTTGGATAACCTCTATTGCTATGTATTCAAATTCCTTATTCTTTTTTGGAAAATAGGGGAGGGTGGAGGGAACAAAATCTTATCTGCTGTTGTTGGATTCTATCCAGTGTATTTTTCATCTGAAAAAGACTAAATTACAACACATCTGATTTAAAGATGTTAATTGGCTTTTATTTTCAATCTAGAATTGGGCGACACTTCATTCTACAAAATAGAATGAGTGTTCTAATGAGCTGAGCAGGGGAAGTTGGCTTTATAGACAGAAGGGCCCAGGAAAGAGAACCAAATAACAAAAATAGATTGGTCATTTCAAACTTACTTTTCTTGTAAAGGTTAAAGCAGGTAGGACTTTCTTATCATGCTGGCTAAAACTTCCCTGTTTAGAGATTTGACTATTATATCTCTCTTTCTTAATTTCTTGGAAGGTCAGATAAACAACTTAGTTTCAGCTTTGTGGTGTGGAACTTCAGTGTGAGTGACTCCATTTTGGTTTGGTCTGTTGGGCCTACTGCAGGAGCTCAGTCCAAACCAACAGCCTCTTAGAAATTTTATTTAACACATTCTAAATATTGTAGTTTTCATCTCTAGAAGTTTTAGTCTTTTTATATCTTACTTTCTATATCTTAACTTTTTAAACATATGAAATACAGTTATAATACCTTTTTCATTGTCTTCCTCTGCTAATTCTAAGTTCTGGGTCAATTTGGATTGATTGGCTTTTTCTCCTTAATATGGGCCATATTTTCCAGCTCCTTTGCATATCTGGTAATTTTGTATTGGATGCCAGACATTGTGAATTTTATCCTGTGTGCTGGACATTTTTGTATTCCTTTCAATTTTCTTGAGCTTTATTAAAGGGCTCAATTAAGATATTTGAAAGTTTGACCCTGTTAGACCTTGCTCATAAGATTTGTTCGGTGGGACTAGATTCATGTGTAGTCTAGGATAGTATTAAGATCTTTCTTAGTATTTTAGCCCTGTGAATTGTGAGGTTTTCAAGTCTGGCCAGTGGGAACAGCATTATTCCTGATCCATGTGAGCATCATAAACAAATCATAATAGGTTCATTGCCTGATGTGCATGGCAAGTCAGTACACTGAGATACTGGATTGCAGCAGGGAAAGGTTTAATCATAGGGCTACTGAATGAGGAGATGGGAGGAAACCTCAAATCTACCTCCCCAAGAAGTTTAGGACTGGGGTTTTTAAGGGCTTTGGAATGGGCTGAAGTGTGGAGATTGTTGATTGGTCAAAGAATGCAGGGTGAAGTTGAAGCGGTATTGTTGTCTGGGGTAAATACACAGGGTTCGTCGTCTTGTGTCAGGAAGATTAACAACATGGACACACACACATGGAGTGGGTTAAGGAGCGGAAAATTTAATAGGCAGAAGAAACGAGAGAGGAGGATAGAGGTGTCCAAAAATGGGAAAAGCGGCAGACTGCAGCAGATTTTATAGGCAGGCTTGAGGAGGCAGAGCCTGATTTACATAGGGCCCACAGATTGGTTCAACCATGTGTGATGTTTACATAGCACAGCGTGGGTGGGAGAAGGCTGATCACCCCACCCTAATCTTATTATGCAAATGGGCTTTCCACTTGGCCAGGGCCATCTTGTCTGCTCCTTACTGTACACGTGGCTGGCAAAGAGAGAAGGGAAGATGCAACTGCCATTTTAAACTTGCCTATTCCCAGGTAGTATTTTGCTGCTGGCATTCACCCATGTAAGCTTCCAGCTTTCTTGTCTATGTCTGCAGCTTGATTTTACAGGCTGCTCTTTATTAGAAAATGGTTTGGGGGCTGCTTTTCATTAAAAAGGAAAACCTTACCAAGAACTCCCATACCCTCACTATCTGCATAAGTAATTTCTTCTTAACTCCTATATCAGAGTCATGGGACAAGGTGATGAAGAAACTGTATTCTCATGAGATTCACTTCTTCTATGGGCGTCTTCAAGCTGGTTGGCATTAGCTGTTTTCCCAGAATTTAGGATCTAAAAAACAACTTAAGCAATTTTTGAGATCCTACCTTTTGGAACAATGGGGATGCAAGTGGTCAGTATCTAGTACTATTGTGACTTTCAGTTACAAGGAAGTAGGTCAAAGCACGGCCTGACTAATGCTTAATTATAACTATATTTCTGTCCAGAATTCTTGTTAACCCTATGAGGGTTACTTCAGTACTATTTCTTTTACCCCATTTTGGGTGGTTCTTTTCCTGGCCTTGGGTATTTTCCTGACATGTTTGCACTAATCGGTACTCTCATGATTACTTGAGGGGAGCCCTCTACAGATCTCTGAGGTTCTTTCTCTCTCTTCTCTCTGGTGCTCTGTCCTGTGAACTTTAACTACCTTGATCTCCCTGGATGCTCAGCTCTGTCTCTTCTACTCAGGAAGAATGCTGGTGCCTCAATTCTCCCTTCCTGCCCTATGGCCTGGACACTCTCTCAAGGTTATAGTTTGGGCAATTGTAGGGCTCACATTATTTTTTCTCATCTCTCAGGCATCACTATCTTTCAGTGCCTCATGTCTGGTGTCTTGAAAACTGTTGTTTCACCTATGTTGTCTAGTATGTTTATTTTTCCTGGTGGGAGGGTAAATCCAGTCCTTGTTTCTCTATCTTGGCTGAAAGCCGAGGTCTGCCCTGGATCTTTATTTTTTTAAGTATTTTTAAAGGTATTTATTTTACCTTGACTAGATCCCTGGCACATGAGGGATTTTTTTTCTTTTTCTTTTTTTCAACCCCTATTCCACCATAACCCCATCAGTTTCGGAGCCCTGGAAGGCTCTGCCTATTCACCCACACAAATCTGAGTAATCCTATCCATCCTTAAAGGGCCAGCTCAGGGCACTGCTCCAGCAGCCTTTGCACTGCTGTAAGTCCAAGCACATCTCTTTCCCCTCCTCTCTACTCTATAGGTCTATACAATCTTTTCAATATTGACTTTGTATATGTATGTCTTCCGCTAAACTGGATGGATCTTTAAGGAAAACACTGGGGTTCATCATCTCCCTACATATCACCGTAAGAGGCAATCACCCCAAATCTCTACATTCATCGTAGAAACAGAAATTCCACTAATAAATGTCAGGGACTGCCTCCTTAACCTTGGTGCTCTATTTCCCTCCCACTTTCAGCATTCTGGCTTATTCCATGGGTGGAGGAGGAAGCCAGGTTGGCTCGGTGGGAGGGGAATGGCATCAGTGTGAGGTCACGCCACATCATCCAGAATGACAGCTCCACACCATGGTGACACATTGCAGGATTAAGCGATGCAGCTGGAGGAGAGGGAGACCTATGTCACTTAGACTACAAACAAAAGGGGGGCAGGTGCAAATGCAAAGCAGGGACCTGGCGGGAAGTGGCAGGTACACCTGAGCACACACCACCAGTGCCTGCAGAGAATGAAGGCAGGGAGAGAGGAGCCATGCCCCATGAGGGATTTTTTTATTATTTAAGAACAAGGAAACTGAGGCCCAGAGAGAGGAAGTAACTTTTCCAATCACAAAAAAGGAGTCAGTGGCAAGAGGGAGAACTAAGATATCTTTAGGCCCAAATGTACTTGCCGTTGTGTTATACTCTCTGTACAAGTTGTCCCAGCTCACAATACCTTCACAATGCACTATTCTTTTCATAGTGCTATGAAGAAATGGAAGCTCAGGAAGGTGGATAAACTTTCCCAAAGCCACACAGCTAAAAACATGTTTCAACCCCTGAGTTGAGTCCAAAGCCAGTAGTGCTTTATAACACAGTCTCCCAGTTCTTCTGGCTAATAGTAAGTGCTGCTTTTTTCAATTCTTTTAAAAAGTTTATTTGTTCTTTCATTAATTCATTCTCTTAACAAACATTTATTGATTACCTTTTCTATATCAGTCACAATATTAAGTGCTAGATAAAAATATGAGTAAAAACAAATGAAGCAGTGTCATTGTCTGGGGTAAATACCCAAGATTCATCTCACACCAGAGAAATTGAGAGCATGGACACACAAGAAGTGAGTTTAAGAGCAGAGCTTTAATAGGCAAAAGAAAGAGAAAAGAGAATAGCTCTCTCTCCTGCAGAGAGAGAGAGGGGCACCTGAATGGGTCTTCCAGTTCCATGGTGAAATGCATGGGGTTTTATAGGTGAGCTTGAGGAGGTGGTGTCTGATTCACATAGGGCCTGAGAGATTGGTCAGAGCAGGTGTGACGTTTGCATAGTCCATGAAGAAGCTGGCCATCCCATCCTGGTCTTTTAGTATGCAGATGGGTTCTCTACCTGGCCAGTGCCGTATTGTCTGTTCCTTACTGTACACATGGTTGACAAAGAAAAGGGAAGATGGAGCCGCCATGTTGAACATGCCTAGCCCCAGGTAGCCTTTTCCTATTGGCACAGCTGCTGGCATTCACCTGTGCAAGGTTCTAGCTTGCTTTTTCAGGCTGCAGCTTGATTTTTCAGGCTGTTTTTTTGTTGGAAATGATTTCAGGGTTGCTTTTTGTTAAAAGGAAATCCTTACTGAAGACTCTTTTACCCTCACTATCTGCCTAAATCATTTCTTTTTAGATCCTGCATCACAAGTGTGGTCCTTACTTCCCAGGGTCCCTCCCCTAGTATGAATGTTAGAACTAAGAATACAAATAAATGCTATCAACTATTTTATATGCTACAATAGGCTTGTTTGTTTTTTCAAACATTCTTTTTTATTTTCTTTCTTTATTTCTGGGGGCAGACAGGTTCTTGCTCTGTCACCCAGGCTGGAGTGCACTGGTGTAATCATGGCTCAATGCAGCCACAACCTCCTGAGCTCAAGTGATTGTCCCCCTCCCCCCACCCACCCATTCTCCTGAGTAGCCGGGACTACACAACCACGCCCAGCTAATTTATTTTTATTTTTATTTTTAGTAGAAACAAGATCTTGCTATGTTGCTCAGGCTGGTCTTGAACTCCTGGGCTCAAATGATCCTCCCACCTCAGCCTCCCAAACTGCTGGGATTATAGGCATGAGACACTATGCCTGGTCAGATATTTTACTTTTAAACACATGCCAAAGTTTAAGTTCAAGCAAATCACAAGAAAAGAAGCATTAGTGGGTTAATTCAGAGATTGTCTCCCATAGAAAAATTTTATAGAAAAATAGGATGATTAAGTAATCACTGTTAGACTGGATACAAAAAAAAAAAAAAAAAGGATTGTTTCAAGATCATTAGATCCTGACTGACAGTCAGCTGAGTGGGTGGGTATCTGGCTTCCCAGAAGAGGTCTTAATCTCATTAAAGTTTATCAGAAAATTGCTTAAGCATTTTATCAATGCTAATTTCTTCCCAGAAAGAGGTTGGAAATTACATCATGCAAAAAGGTGCTGTCCCATTCCAAGTTTGGGAGTGGGTTTTTTAATTAAGTATGGGCACATACCACAGTGGAGCAAAAGAGAGATCAGATCAATTCCACCACGAGGACAACAGTTAGTGATAACTAGCATCATCTGAGTGTTATATGGCAGGCAGTGTTCCCTTCACTTGACAGATATTAACTCATTAATGCTCACATAGTGCTGTGAGGTAGGGGCTTTTCTTATTCCCTTTTCTACAATGGAGGAAAGTGAGGCACAGAGTTTAACTAACTTGTTCAAGGTCTCCCAGCTAGGATCTAGCAGAAAGATCAGGAAGGTATCACAAGGAAGGTGGGTGAATCTGTTCCCCAAGGGGATGATGGGAAAGAAAATATTCTGGGAAGACTGGACCCCCAATCCCATTCTATGCTATGAAGCTGTGCTTGTTTTCAAAGATGTTGGGGGTTCTGAATCAGTGGAACCACTTGACCCCCACGCATGTCACCGGGGAAATCCATTTGGGCTTGTGCCTGGGTTTTAGAGGGTGGCTGAGTCAAGTCCCAGCTGTGTTTCTAGACCATGTGTTCTGGTTTGGGCAAAGTGGAGACTCCCCTCCACCCAACAGCTTTCAGACATATAAGCAAAACTTCCGGCCAAGGCAAAAACACATTAGCTCTGCCGGCCATGGACAGGTGGCTGGAGTGGTTTCCAGGGTCATTTTCGCTCTAGCCTTAGTGTTCCATCTGATTTTGTTTTCTTCCTCCTTTGTTCGACATATTTCTGTGTTGCCTTTAAACTCCACAGCAGAGGGAGTGTTAAAAGTGGTGGTAAGAAGAGTCTTGCTATTGTAGTGTAAATAAAAGTAAAGATGATAAAGTTTTACAGGGCTATGTACAAATTGATAGTTGGTGCAGTATTACTTCAGGCACAGGAAGAGCCTTTCAGAATCTAACCTGTTAGAAATTACAAGAGCTTCTGTGTGAAAATTTAAAGAGAACATTTAAAAAATAATATTTCTTATGTCACCTATAAAATTCTACTAACCCCAATCCAACTATTATATTATTTTTACATATTATCTCTTCTAAATGTAATACACGCTGGGAGTGTTGTCTGTGGTATATGCCTACTATTTTGTATTCTGCTTGTTTTCAGTGACCAGTGGATCATAAACATTTTTCATGTTTCTGCATAATTATCATTTTAATGGCCACGTAATATTCCATTGTGCAGAGGTACTGTAATTTATTAAACCATTCCCCTTAATGTTGGCCATTTATGGTTTTCAGTTTGGGGCTTTTATAGATAACACTGCAGTGAGCATCTTCTTGCAAATAGCTTTTTGCTGCTATTGAATTTCCATAGGAATAATTCCTAATAGAGGCATTACTAGTAAAGGACACAGACATGTATATGGCTGTTTCTCTATATTGCTGAATTGCTTTGCAAAAATATTATTTAATACAGTGCCATCACTCTGGAATGAATCTACTAGCTTTTTCTCCACTTCAATAGCAGTTAGCAAAAACTGTTTTTTCTAATTTGACAGATAAAACAGTATTTCAACTTGCTTTAATTTACATTCCTTTGTTTACTAGTGAAGATTACTATTTCTCCATGTATTTGTTTATATTGTATATAGTTTTCTGTGAATTATCTGTTTGTTTATCTGTTATGGTCTTGGTGTTTTTATAAATTTAAATACACTCTTTGTAGGTGATAACTATTAATCATTATTCAAATACTTTGTTGTCCTTTTTAATTTTTATTTTTATTATAGAAAAGCTTTATATTATGTATGGAAATTGTCAGTCTCAATCTGTGAGTACTTCTTATTTTTCTGAAGAAGAGATAGTAATTCTTTCATTTATCTCTTGTGTGTTTTATATGCCTTTCATTTAATCATTTATTCAACATCAAGTTACCAGGTGTCTTTTGTGGGCCAGATACTCTTCTAGGTTCTGAGAATATAAAATTTTCATCTTCTTGGAGGTTATATTTTAGCGAGAAGAAAGACAATAAGCAAAAACATAACTAATATGCATGGCAGCAATAAATCTTATAAAGAAAAAAATAAAGCATAGTCAGAGGACAAACAATGACCAGGGAAAGATTTAGTGTTCAGGAAAGGCCACTGACAAAGTGACATTTGCAATAGGGAAGACAGGGAGGGCCAATATCAAAAGGTATCATTCGAGCAGACCTGGATGAGATGACAGAGGGAACAGAAAGTGCAAAGGCCCTGAGATGGGAACATATGTGGCATTCTGAGTGTATTAGTTTGTTCTCTCACTGCTATAAAGAACTGCCTGAGACTGGGTAATTTGTAGAGAAGAGAGGTTTAATTGACTCACAGTTTGCATGGCTGGGGAGGCCTCAGGAAACTTACAATCATGGTGGAAGGCGCCTGTATTAGTCTGTCCTCACGCTACAAATAAAGACATACCTGAGACTGGGTAATTTATAAAGGAAAGAGGTTTAATGGACTCACAGTTCCACATGGCTGGGGAGGTCTCAGAATCATGGCAGAAGGTAAAGGAGGAGCAAAGTCAACGTCTTACATGGTGGCAAACAAGAGAGCTTGTGCAGGGGAACTCTTATTTATAAAACCATTAGATTTTGTGAGACTTATTCACTACCACAAGAACAGTACGAGGGAACCACCCCCATGATTCAATTATCTCCACCTGGCCCCGCCGTTGACACATGGAGATTGTTAGAATTCAAGGTGAGATTTGGGTGAGGGCACAGCCAAACCATATCAGCACCTCTTCACAGTGGGGCGGCAGGTGAGAGAATGAATGCAGGAGGAACTATCGAACACTTATAAAACCAGCAGACCTCAGATCTCGTGAGAACTCACTGTCATGAGAACAACATGGGGGAAACTACCCCCATGATCCAATTACCTCAGCCTGGTCTCTCCCTTGACATGTGGGGATTATGGGGATTAAATTCAAGATGAGATTTGGGTGGGGACACAAAGCCTAAGCATATCACTGAGAAACAGGGAAAGCCACGTGTTTGGAGTGAAGCAGAAGAGGTGGAGAATTGGAGGAAACAAGGTTGTTACCAGATGTTTTGGGGCCAAAGACACTGGATTTAATCTGAGGGAGATGGGAAGCCGCAAAGTTGAGAGGGCATGAAACAGACATCTGATTTACAGTTTAACAGGATCACTGGATATTTTTATATTTGAATCATTTTGGCTGATTTAACTCTCCAGGTATGTAATCACATCATATACAGGAGATATTTTTGTCTCTTCTTTTTCAGTATTTATTTCCCTTGTGGTGTCTTTATCTTTTTTGTTGTTGTTTTTAAAAACTTTCCAGACAATGTTAAATAATAATATTTTTATGAATGATTTCAATGACAATGATAATAGTAGGCATCTTTGTGTATTCTGAATGTAGAGGAATTATTGCTAATTTAAATATGGATGCTCTATGCTGTTAACAGGAATTCTTTTTAATTCTAGTTCTTAAATTTTTATTAGGAATGGTTGTTGATTTCTATAAAATACCTGTCAAGTATGCATTAAAATTATAAGATGCTTTTCCTGCTTAGTGTCTTGATGTGGTATAGCACATTAATAGAACCCCTTATATGAGGCAATACTTGCTTGCAACCCTAGGGTAATCCCACTTTGTCATGGTATAATTTTAGTGTATATATCATTGAAAACACTGCTATTCTTTTATGACCTATCTGTGCTCATGGTCCGCTCAGTCTAGCCCCCTCTATCCCTGACTTGGTCCTGCCCTGACTGTGGTTCAGAGAGCGGTGGGGGCATAGGTGACCAGGCAGAGGCCAGGGTGTGTGTGCGTGTGGTGGTTGTTGGGGGCGTGGGATGGGGGGTGTCAAAGCACTTGATGATTTCGCCAGCATCACAACCTCAAGTATGATATGGTGTCTCATCCTTTTAAGTTTTAGTTTTTAACAAGATATGTATGCCTATAATTTAAAGAATCAGAGAGTTTAATTAAAGTTATTACAGAAAATAGCAGTTCTTTTCCCATCCTACCTTATTTTCCATTTGCGAGAGACAATTACTTTTTTCTTAGAAAAAAAGTGGTTTTTTTATTTCCATTTTCTTTAAGTAACAGGCTTATACAATTATTTGTCATTTTTCTATTTTAAGCTCTATTATTATTATTATTATTATTTGTTTGTTTGTTTTGTTTTTTGAGACAGAGTCTTGCTCTGTCGCCCAGGCTGGAGTGCAGTGGTGCGATTTCAGCTCACTGCAAGCTCCGCCTCCTGGGTCCACGCCATATTCCTGCCTCAGCCTCCCAAGTAGCTAGGACTACAGGCACCCGCCACCATGCCCGGCTAATGTTTTGTATTTGTGTTAGCCAGGATAATCTCGATCTCCTGACCTTGTGATCCACCCGCCTCAGCCTCCCAAAGTGCTGAGATTACAGGTGTGAGCCACTGCGCCCAGCCTAAGCTTTATTATTAACTGACTTCCTACTATGGAAGATGACAGTTTAGCTCCCTTGACCCCATATTCACACTAGAAACACACTCCCATATTCCCTCTTTATACCATAATTGTGATTAGATCCAAATGTAGTATTTACAGTATATTATTGTGAAAATGTACTTTGGTTACACCTGAGCTGTATGATTCCGTTTAGGCACAACTTTTGTTTTCTGGAATTAATAATTGTTTTTGTTTGTATGTTTGATGCTTAGTTTTCTATGTATTTATTAATAATTCCATCCCCAACATTCTTTAACTGGATAAATACCTTCCTAATCCTTTCAAATACATCAGGCAATCTGTCAGTTTCATCTCCTTGTTGAAATCTCTCTGGATACTTTGACCATTTTTGTCTGATTGCTTTCTGGAGCACAGCTCTCAGCCTGGGCTCAACCAGCTCTAGCATTCTAGGAATTCCCCCTTCCTCTCTTCTGTTTGGATGTCCTGTTTCCTGAATCTAAAATCTGTTCCTTTCTTGGTTTGCCCCCTTGTTTTGATGGAGCGCATTCTCCAATAACTTTATGAAAAAAGATGCTTGAGATACTTTCTTCTTCTTTTCCTCTATTCCTTAAAAAAATGTTTTTACTCTTGAGCATATATACCATAGAAAAATATATAACATTCATTTTTTCTTTTTTTTTTTGGTGTCTTGATCTATTTTTTTATTTCAATAGGTTTTTAGGGGAACAAGTGTTGTTTGGTTACATGGATAAGATCTTTAGTGGTGATTTCTGAGATTTTGGTGCACCCATCACCTGAGCAGTGTACACTGTACCCAGTGTGTAATCTTTTATCCCTCACTCCCCTCCCACCCTTCCCAAGTCCCCAAAGTCCATTGTATCATTCTTATGCCTTTGCATCCTCATAGCTTAGCTTCCACTTACAAGTGAGGACATACAATGTTTTGTTTTCCGTTCCTGAGTTACTTCACTTACAATAATGGTCTCCAACTCCATCCAGGTTGCTGTGAATGCCATTATTTAATCCCTTTTTTTGGCTGAATAGTATTCCATGGTATATATATATATATATATATATATATATATATATATACACTACATTTTTTTTCCACTTGTTCATTGATGGGCATTTGGGCTGGTTCCATATTTTTTCAATTGTGAATTGTGCTGCTATAAAGGTGCATGTGGAAGTGTCTTTTTCATGTAATGACTTCTTTTCCTCTGAGTAGATACTCAGTAGCGGGATTGCTGGATCAGATGGTAGATCTACTTTTAGTTTTTTAAGGAATCTCCACACTGTTTTCCATAGTGGTTGTACTATTAATAGTTTACATTCCCACCAGCAGTGTAAAGATGTTCGTTTTTACCACAACCACATCAACATCTATTATTTTTTGATATTTTAAATTATGGCCCTTCTTATAGGAGTAAGGTGGTATTGCATCATAGTTTTGATTTGCGTTTCCCTATAATTAGTGAAGTTGAGTATTTTTTTCATGTTTGTTTACTGTTTGTATATCTTCTTTTGAGAATTATCTATTCATTTCCTTAGCCCACTTTTTGATGGGATGAATTGTTTTTTTCTTGCTGATTTATTTAAATTCCTTGTAGATTTTGGATAGTAGTCCTTTGTTGGATGCATAGTTTGCAAATATTTTCTCCCACTCTGTGGGTTGTCTGTTTACTCTTCTATTTCTTTTGTTGTGCAGATGCTTTTTAGTTTACTTAAATCTCATCTATATTTATTTATTTATTTGAGATGGAGTCTCACTCTGTCGTCCAGGCTGGAGTGCAGTGTGGCAATCTCTGCTCACTGCAAGCTCCACCTCCTGGGTTCACACCATTCTCCTGCCTCAGCCTCCCGAGTAGCTGGGACTACAGGTGCCTGCCACCATGCCTGGCTAATTTTTTGTATTTTTAGTAGAGATGGGGTTTCACCGTGTTAGCCAGAATGGTCTCGATCTCCTGACCTCATGATCCACCCACCTCAGCCTCCATCTATTTGTTTTTGTTTTTGTTGCATTTGCTTTTGGGTTCTTGGTCGTGAACTCTTTGCCTAAGCCAATGTCTGGAAGAGTTTTTGTGATGTTATCTTCTAGTATTTTTACAGTTTCAAGTCTTAGATTTAAGTCTTCAATGCATCTTGAGTTGATTTTTGTACAAGCTGAGAGATGAGGATCCAGTTTCATTCTTCTACACGTGGCTTGCCATTTATCTTAGCATCATTTGTTGAATAGGGTGTCCTTTTCCCACTTTATGTTTTTGTTTGCTTTGTCAAAGATCAGTTGCCTGTAAGTATTTGGCTTTATTCCTGGGTCCTCTATTCTGTTCCATTGGTCTAAGTGCCTATTTTTATACCAGTACCATGCTGTTTTGGTGACTATGACCTTATAGTACAGTTTGAAGTTGGGTAATGTGATGCATCCAGATTTGTTCTTTTTGCTTAGTCTTGCTTTGGCTATGTGAGCTCTTTTTTAGTTCCATATGAATTTTAGGATTTTTTTTCTAGTTCTGTGAAAAATGATGATAGTATTTTGATGGGAGTTTCACTGAATTTGTGGATTGCTTTTGGCAGTCATGGTCATTTTCACAATATTGATTCTAACCCATCCATGAGTATGGGATGTGTTTCCATTTGTTTGTGTTGTCTATGATTTCTTTCAGCAGTGTTTTGTAGTTTTTCTTGTAGAGATCTCTCACCTCCTTGGTTAGGTATATTCTTGAGTATTTTATTTTATTTTTTGCAGCTTTTGTAAAAGGGGTTGAGTTCTTGATTTGATTCTCAACTAGGTCACTGTTATTGTACAGCAGTGCTATTGATTTGTATACATCATTGGTTTTGTATCCTGAAACTTTACTGAAATCATTTATCAGAGCTAGGAGCTTTTTTTTGTGGGGGGAGGAGTAGAGAGTCTTGCTCTGTCACCCAGGCTGGAGTGCAGTGGCATGATCTTGGCTCATTGCAACCTCCACCTCCCAGGTTCAAGAGATTCTTGTGCCTCGGCCTCCCAAGTAGCTGGGATTATAGGCGTGTACCACCATGCCCAGCTAATTTTGTACATTTTAAGTGGAGATGGGGTTTTGCTGTGTTCTCCAGGCTGGTCTTGAACTCTGTCCTCAAGCGATCCGCCTGCCTTGGCCTCCCAAAGTGTTAGGATTATGGGCATGAGCCACCACGCCTGGCCAGATCTAGAAGCTTTTTTTGATAAGTCTTTAGGGTTTTCTAGGTATAGGATCATACCTAGTGGGTATTCTTGTCTTGTTCCAGTTCTCAGGGAAAATGGTCTCAACTTTTTCCTGTTCAGTATAATATTGGCTGTGTATTTGTCATAGATGGCTTTTATTACCTTAAGATATGTCCTTCTATGCTGATTTTGCTGAGGGTTTTAGTCATAAAGGGATGCTAGATACTGTCAAATGCTTTTTCTGTGACTATTGAGATGATCATGCAATTTTCGTATTTGATTCTGTTTATGTGGTATATCACATTTATTGATTTGTGTATATTAAACCATCCCTACATCCCAGATATGAAACCCACTCAATCATGGTATATTATCTTTTTGATATTCTGCTGTTGGAATTGGTTAGCTGCTATTTTGTTCAGGACTTTTGCATCTATATTAATCTGAGATACTGTTCTGTAGTTTTCCTTTTTTGTTATGTCCTTTCCTGGTTTTGGTGTTAGGGTGATACTGGCTTCATAGGATGATATAGGGAGGATTCCCTTTTTCTCTGTCTTTTGGAATAGTTTCAATAGGATTGTTACCAATTCTTCTTTGAATGTCTGAGAGAATTCAGCTGTGAATCCATCTGGTCCTGGACTTTTTTGTTGACAATTTTTTTTTTTATCACCATTTCAATCTCACTGCTTGTTATTGGTCTGTTCAGAGTTTCTATTTCTTGCTGGTTTAACTTAGGAGGATTGTATCCATTTCCTCTAGGTTTTCTAGTTTGTGCACATAAACATGTTCATAGTAGCCTCAAATGATCTTTTGTATTTCTGTGGTATTGGTTGTAATATCTCCTGTTTCCTTTCTAAGTGAGCTTATTTGGATCTTCTCTCTTCTTTACTTGGTTAATCTTGCTAATGGTCTGTCAATTTTGTTTATCTTTTCAAAGAGCCAGCTTTTAGTTTCATTTATCTTTTGTATTTTTTTAATGTCATTTAATTCTGCTCTAATCTTGGTTATTTCTTTTCTTCTGCTAGGTTTGGGTTTGGTTTCTTCTTGTTTTTCTAGTTCCTTGAGGTGTGACTTTAGATTGTCGATTTGTGCTCCTTCAGACTTTTTGATGTAGCCATTTAATGCAATGAACTTTCCTCTCAGCACTGCTTTTGCTGTATCCCAGAGGTTTTGATAGGTTGTGTCACTATTATTGTTCAGTTCAAATAATTTTTAAATTTCTATCTTGATTTCATGGTTGAACCAACAATCATTTAGGAGCAGATTATTTAATTTCCATGTCTTTGTATAGTTTTGAGGGTTCCTTTTGGAGTTGATTGCCAATTTTATTCCACTGTGGTCTGAGAGAGTACTTGATATCATTTCTGTTTTCTTTTTTTTTTTTTTTTTTTTTTTGAGGCGGAGTCTCGCTCTGTCGCCCAGGCTGGAGTGCAGTGGCGCAATCTCTGCTCACTGCAAGCTCCGCCTCCCGGGTTCACGCCATTCTCCTGCCTCAGCCTCTCCGAGTAGCTGGGACTACAGGCGCCCGCCACCACGCCCGGCTAATTTTTTGTATTTTTAGTAGAGACGGGGTTTCACCGTGGTCTCGATCTCCTGACCTTGTGATCCGCCCGCCTCGGCCTCCCAAAGTGCTGGGATTACAAGTGTGAGCCACCGCGCCCGGCCCTGTTTTCTTAAATTTATTGAGACGTGTTTTATAGCCTATTATATGGTCTATCTTGGAGAATGTTCCATGTGCTGATGAATACAATGCATATTCTACAGTTGTTGGGTAGAGCATTCTGTAAATACCTGTTAAGTCCATTTGTTCTAGGGTATAGTGTAAGTCCATTGTTTCTTTGTTGACTTTCTGTCTTAAAGACCTGCCTAATGCTGTCGGTGGAGTATTGAAGTCCCCCACTATTATTGTGTTGCCATCTATTTCATTTCTTAGATAGTAGTAATTGTTTTATAAATTTGAGAGTTGCAGTGTTAGGTGCATATATATTTAGGATTGTGATCTTTTCCTGTTTAACTGGTCCTTTTATCATTATATCTTGTCCTTCTTTGTCTTTTTTTAACTGTTGTTGCTTTAAAGGCTGTCTTGTCTGATATGAGGATAGCTACTCCTGCTCATTTTTGGTGTCCACTTGCATGGAGTATCTTTTTCCACCCCTTTACCTTAAGTCTATGTGAGTCCTTAAGTGAGTCCTTAAGTCTATGTGAGTCCTATGTGTTAGGTGATCTTGAAGACAGCAGATACTTGGTTGGTGAATTCTTACCCATTCTTGGTTGGTGAATTCTTACCCATTCTTACCCATCCTGCCATTTTGTATCTTTTAAGTGGAGCATTTAGACCATTTACATTCAATGTTAATGTGCTACTCTATTCATTGTGCTAGTTGCAGCCTGAATATCTTGTTTTTTTATTTCATTGTGTTACTGTTTTATAGACCCTGAGATTCATGCTTTAAGGAGGTTCTATTTTGGTGTATTTCAAGGTTTTTGTTTCAAGATTTAGAACTCCTTTGAGCAGTTCTTATAGTGCTGGCTTGGAGTGGTGAATTCTCTCATCATTTGTTTATCTGAAAAAGACTTTATTTTTCCTTCATTTATGAAGCTTAGTTTTGCTGGATACAAAATTTTTGGCTGATAATTGTTTTGTTTAAGGAAGCTAAAGATAGGACCTCAATCCCTTCTAACCTGTAGGTTTTCTGCTGAAAAATCTGTGGTTAGTCTGATAGGTTTTCTTTTATAGGTTACCTGATGCTTTTGCCTCACAGCTATTAAGATTATTTTCTTCATCCTGACTTTAGATAACCTGATGACTATGTGCCTAGGTGATGATCATTTTGTGATGAATTGCCTGGGTGTTCTTTGAGCTTCTTGTATTTGTCTGCAAGGCCAGGAATGTTTTACTTGATTATTCCTTCAAATAAGCTTTACAAACTTTTAGATTTCTCTTCTTCCTCAGGAACACCAATTATCCTTAGGTTCAGTAATTTAACATAATTCCAAAATTCCAGGAGGCTTTGTTCATTTAAAATTTTTTTTTCTTTGTTGGATTGGGTTAATTCAAAAGCCTTGTCTTTGAGCTCTGAAGTTCTTTCTTCTACTACTTGTTTGATTCTATTGTTGAAAGTTTCCAGTGTATTTTGCATTTCTCTGAGTGTGTCTTTCATTTCCAGAACTTGTGATTGTTTTTTATGTATCTATTTCTCTGGAGATTTTTTTGTCCATATCTTATATTATTTTTAAAATTTCTTTAAGTTGGTTTTCACCTTTCTCTGGTGCCTCCTTGAATAGCTTAATAATCAACCTTCTGTATTCTTTTTTTGGAAATTCAGAGATTTCTTCTTGGTTTGGATCCATTGCCGGTGAGCTAGTGTGATATTTTGGGGATGTTAAACTACCTTGTTTTGTCATATTGTGTCCGGAATTGGTGGGTTCTTGGTCTCACTGACTTCAAGAATGAAGCCGTGGACCCTTGCGGTGAGTGTTACAGTTCTAAAGGCGGCGTGTCCGGAGTTTGTTCCTTCTGATGTTCGAATGTGTTTGGAGTTTCTTCCTTCTGGTGGGTTCGTGGTCTCTCTGGCTCGGGAGTGAAGCTGCAGACCTTCTCAGTGAGTGTTACAGCTCTTAAGGCGGCACGTCTGGAGTTGTTTGTTCCTCCCGGTGGGCTCGTGGTCTCGTTGGCTTCAGGAGTGAAGCAGCAGACCTTTGCAGTGAGTGTTACAGCTCATAAAAGCAGTGTGGACCCAAAGAGTGAACAGTAGCAAGATTTATTGCAAAGAGCGAAAGAACAAAGCTTCCACAGTGTGGAAGGGGACCCGAGCAGGTTGCCACTGCTGGCTTGGGCAGCCTGCTTTTTTTCTCTTATCTGGCCCCACCCACGTCCTGCTGATTGGTAGAGCCGAGTGGTCTGTTTTGACAGGGCGCTGATTGGTGCGTTTACAATCCCTGAGCTAGACATAAAGGTTCTCCACGTCCCCATCAGATCAGTTAGATACAGAGTATCGACACAAAGGTTCTCCAAGGCCCCACCAGAGCAGCTAGATACAGAGTGTCGATTGGTGCACTCACAAACCCAGAGCTAGACACAGGGTGCTGATTGGTGTGTTTACAAACCTTGAGCTAGATACAGAGTGCCGATTGGTGTATTTACAATCCTTGAGCTAGACACAAAGGTTCTCCAAGGCCCCACCAGAGCAGCTAGATACAGAGAGTCGATTGGTGCATTCACAGACCCTGAGCTAGACACAGGGTGCTGATTGGTGTATTTACAATCCCTGAGCTAGACATAAAGGTTCTCCACATCTCCACCAGACTCAGGAGCCCAGCTGGCTTCACCCAGTGGATCCCACACCAGGGCTGCAGGTGGAGCTGCCTGCCAGTCCCGCGCTGTGCGTTCGCACTCCTCAGCCCTTGGGTGGTCGATGGGACTGGGCGCCGTGGAGCAGGGGGTGGCGCTCGTCGGGGAAGCTCAGCCACACAGGAGCCCATGGAGGGGGTGGGAGGCTCAGGCATGGCGGGCTGCAGGTCCCGAGCCCTGCCCCGCGGGAAGGCAGCTAAGGTCCGGTGAGAAATCAAGTGTAGCACCAGTGGGCTGGTACTGCTGGGGGACCCAGTACACCCTCTGCAGCCGCTGGCCCGGGTGCCAAGCCCCTCATTGCCCGGGGCCGGCAGGGCTGGCTGGCTGCTCCGAGTTCAGGGCCTGCCAAGCCCACGCCCACCCGGAACTCCAGCTGGCCCGCAAGCACCGCAGGCAGACCCGGTTCCCGCTGGCTCCTCTCCCTCCACACCTCCCCGCAAGCCAAGGGAGCCGGCTTCTGCCTTGGCCAGCCCAGAAAGGGGCTCCCACAGTGCAGCTGTGGGTTGAAGGGCTCCTCAAGTGCCACCAAAGTGGGAGCCCAGGCAGAGGAGGCGCCGAGAGCGAGTGAGGGCTGTGAGGACTGCTAGCATGCTGTCACCTCTCAATATTACCAGAATTGTTTTTCTGGTTTCTTATCATTTGGGTAGACGATGTCAGAGGAAAGATCTGAGGCTCAAGGGCTGCTGTTCAGATTCGTTTGTCCCACAAAGTGATCCCTTGATGTGGTGCTTTTCCCCTTCCCCTAGGGATGGGGCTTCCTGAGAGCCAGACTACAGTGATTGTTATTGCTCTTCTGGGTCTAGCCATCCAGGAGACCTACCAGGTTCTGAGCTGGTACTGGAGAGTGTCTGCAAAGAGTCCTGTGGTGTGATTCATCTCCAGGTCTGTCAGTCACGGATACGAGCACCTACTCCAGTGGAGGTAGCAGGGTAGCGAAGTGGACTTTGTTAGGGTCCTTGGTTGTAGTTTTGTTTAGTGCACTGGCTTTCTTGAATGCTAGTTGTGCTAGCAGTTGGTTGGCCTCTAGCCAGGAGGTAGTGCTTTCAAGGGAGCATCAGCTGATACAAGCTTGCCTAAGGTCTCCTAGATAACTATTCGGGTTTCTTAGGTGATGGGCAGGGCCATAGAGCTCCCAAGCGATTATTTCTTTTGTCTTCAGTTACCAGGGAGGGTAGAGAAAGACCATCAAGTGGGGGAGGAATTAGGTGTTTCTGAGCTCAGACTCTCCTTGAGTGGGGCTTGCTGCAGCCACTGTGGGGGATGAGGGGTGATTCTCAGGCCAATGGAGTTATTTTTCCAGAGGGATTATGGCTGTCTCTGCTACTATGTCATACAGGTCACCACGGAAGTGGGGGAAAGCCATCAGTGACAGGCTTCACCAAGCTCCCACACAGCCAGCAAGGCCAGTCTCACTCCCACCATGCCCCACCAACAGCACCAACTGGTATCCAGGCAGCCCGTGAGTGGGGCTGAGATCTTGCCCCAGGCTACAAGGCTCCCTGCTGAGAAAGTAGGAAGGGCTTTCAGGTCCCACCACTCCCCTCCTGCCACAGCTTCTCTGCTGGTATCTGCACTTCCTGTTCACACCTCACCCCTATTCTGCCCGGGAAAACATCCCATTCAGTTGAAATTATTAAAAAGTTCAGCCGGAAGTTTCCTTCTCCCTGTGATCCTTCCCCAATTCCACTGGCAGCCTTCCTCAAAGACCCCTGTAAGATAAAGTCAGAAATGGCTTCCCTGGGGACCAGGAGCACCTACAGAGATCTTCCTGCTGCTTCTACTTTTGTATTTCATTTGGCTCTCTAAATTTATTTCAGCTCTAGGTAAGGTTAACTCCTTCTCCCATGATCTGGATTTTCAGGTTCCCCAGTTAGGATGTGTGTTCAGAGGCAGACTTTCCCCCTCACACACTTTGGGCACTCAGTTTTTGGGCTGTCTCACAGAGTTTGCAGCGGCAAGCCGCTTCCTTCAAAGGGTCTTTGAATTCTTTTGGTTTTCCTGGTATGTTCCTGTGGTAGTTCTTGAGGCAAAAGTTCACAATGGGAGTCTTCTGTCCATCCGAGTGGGAGCTGCAAGTCAGTCCTACCTCCTATCTGCCATTTTTTTTAAAAAGTGTGTAACACTTATATGCACAGTTTAACAAATATTAATAGTTATAATGCAAACACCCAAGTAACTGCCACCCACTTTAAGAAAAGGGACATTATCAAAATCACTGGGAACTCCCCCTTCAGTGATAACCATTATCCTTATTTTATGGTAATAATCCCCTTGCTTTTCTCTTACCAGCTGTGTTTTCATTATTTTTAATTTTAGACTTTCCTAATTTTGAACCTAATAAAAAGAGTCATTATATATGTATTATTTTAGGTCATATGTTTTACATACACACAACATTGTGTTTGTAAGAATCATTCATTTGGTTGTATGCAGTTGTAGTTCATTTTTATTACTATATTCCATTGTACGAATAAGTGAGAATATACACTAATTTTAAAAAGTATTCCATTACTGATTGGATATTTGGTTATTTCCAGTTTGGGGCAAATATAAACAATGCTGCTGTAAATCCTCTTGGTATATTTCATGGTAACCATGTGCACACATGTTAATAGAGTATATAGCTGGGGTGCAATTATCTATCATTGGGTATGCCTACTTTTCTTTTTACTGGATAACATGAAACTGCTTTTTTTTTTTTTGCAAAGTGGTCATATCAAACTATGCTCCCACAAGGAAGCAAAGAATATACCAAATTATATTACCCATCATTCATCTTCTTGTCAACACTTAGTATTGTCAGAGCTTTCAATTTTTGCCATTCTGATATGTATATGTATGGTTTTAATTTTCATTTCCCTGATAGCCAAGGTTGAGCATCTTTTCTTATATTTATTGGCCTTTTGGATTTTTGTACCCTCCCAACTGTTCCTTCCCTTTGGCTGCTTCTATGGTTGGGAGTCTCAGCTCCCCACATTTGAACTGTTTCCTGGGTTCCTCAGCTGTTCTCTTTGCTCCCAGCCTCCATTCTTCTCCTCACAATGGTTCTTCCTTGATGGGGCCCTTACTTGTAATTTGCTTATTTGCTCTTTGCACCATTTCCTGTGATCTCTGCTATGTGCTGTATTGTAGAGGAATGATCCTTTCAAATTTCACCCCCAAGTTTTCCTGATTAGCTGGATTTTGGCTAAGTTTGGCCAATGGAAGACATTAACAGGAGACTGGAGTTTTAGGAGGGGAGAAGCCAGAATATTGCCCCCCCCACTGTCTGCTCTGGACAGCATTTCCAGCATGACTGTGGTTTTTCCACGTCCTCAGTCCTAGCTCCAGCAACACTTTCAGCCTCTGAGTGTCAGTAACACCACCCTTGTCCTTTCCCCTCGCATTTCTCAGGATGGTTGCCATTGCTAATCTGTGGATTGCTCCATCATCCCGTTTGGTTTTTCAGTCTTTCCACCACTTTTGTAACTAATTCCCATATTAAATTTCCTCTGCAAAGCTACCTGGCATGGACTTTGTTTTTCTGCGTGGACCCTGACTGAAACAGCTTCTTTGGGCCAAACTTTTCAATCAAGAAACTGTCAGAAAATAGGATAAAGTTGAAATCCTCTTATTTAACACCTTCATAGTCTGATCTCACCTTAAATTTCCACAGTTAACCCTCGCTATTCACACATCCCACCTACTGTTCTTATTAGACTTGTCTTTTACTTCCCATCTCAATCTTTTGCTCTAGGAGGGTCTGCCAGTTGAAGTCCTCCTCCTCCCACAGTAACATTCTGTTCATATTTCAAGGTGAAATTAAAGTGTTATTTCTTCCATGAAGTCTTCCTCCAGCTCAAACGAAATCCTGAACTTCTCTTCCCTAAGGCTAGAGTGGGTTTTAGGTGGTGCATTTGTTGACTTCTTGAACTATAAGTTTATCTGTTTCCCTAGGGTTCATTCACCTGTTCAACAGAGACTTATCAAACACTTCTCATGGGCAAAACCCTGTTCCAAGTTTGTGAGAATAGGTATCCATTTATGAACTTAAAAGGCTTCTAGAAGAGGTGACATTGGCCTTACACCAAAGTGTGGGTTAACTTAGATTGATTCTCTACTAGAATTTAGATAAGCTTGGACGTAGGGAATCACAGTTAGATGGGAAGTAAGGGAAAATGTAGATTTGGTTGTAGAGAGATTTAGTGAACTAATGAGTAGATATGAAAAAATTATTCAGAATATAGAATAGAGAAACAAAAAATTAAGAAAATACCAGAGATGCGAAGAGACACAGAAGGCTGAATAGGAAGGTCTAACATGTGTCTAATTCTTAAAGGTAAAAGAGTAGTGAGAATGAGAAAGAGGTGATCTTTAAAGAGAAAGTGGTGGAGGATTTTTCAGAATTGATTAAAAATTTAAATTCTCAAATTAGGGGAGTAAAGTTGATCTTATAAAGATAAATGAAAAGAAACATATATTTAGAAATTTGAAAGTGAAATTGTATTATATTAATAAGAGATATTAAATCAGCCAGGGAGGAAAGATGGATGTCCTACAAAGGACAACAAAACTGGAAAAACAGCTGACTTCTCAGTAGCAACTTTGGCAGCTAGAAGACATCTTCAAAATGCTGAGAGGCGGGGGAAATGTATCAAATGAGGATTTTATGTGTTTATAAATAATACAAAAACATTTGGACAAACAAAAACTCAGAGAGTTCACACTAAAGGAGAGTCACCAAAGGAACTCCTAAAATATGTATTTAAGAAAGAAGGAAACTCGTCGCAGAAGGAGGATCTAAGATGCAGTGGAGAACAAAAACCTTGGTAAACAGATGGGTAAATATAAACAAATGTTAATTTTACAAAAACACCAATAATGATTAATTATGGAATGAAAAAATGAGATAGATCTAAAATTTAAATATATAACATAGAATGAAATGAGCACGAAGTGCTCTACAGTCCTTGATTTGGTGAAGAAAATGTAGTGGTATTAATTTTGGACTTCAAGTTAAGTATTCATGTTAAAAAATTTAAGAGTAAGCACTAAAACATACAAATGGAGTGTGTAATTTTTAAAACAGAAGAGGAAACTATAATTTTAAAACCTCAATTTTTTCTAAAGAAGGTTATAAATGAGAGGAAAAAATGGTAGAGAAAAAAGCACCATATAAAATGGTAAAATGAATTTGTATATCTATTAGTAATTACAATAAATATAAATAGGTTTAATCTACCAGTTAAAAGAGAGATTGGTCAAATTTGATTAACAAAAACTCAAGTTCAGTCCTTCTATCTGCAGTTTTAAGAGACAAAAACAATTGAAAGTGAATGAGTAGAAAAAGATACACTGGGCAAACACTGGCCAAAAGAAAGCTAGTATTGTTATATTAATATCAAAAAAATAAATTTTTTAAGCAAGAAGCATTATTAGTGCTAACAAGGTTCACAGCATAATAATAAATTTTCAGTTCTCTAGGAAGGTATCACTTCTAAATTTGTATGCACTTAGTTTCAAAATATACAAAGGAAAGACAAAACTACAGGGAAAAATGGATAAATCCACCCTCATGAGCAGGAGATTTAAATACACGTTTCTCAGTAATTGATAAATAAACTATTCCCAAAATCTAGTAAGCAAACAGAAGATTTGAAAAAGGCAATGCAGATGTTTAAAGTAGTGGCTGTATGTCCAATTGAGAATACGTATTATTCTCAAGCACACATGAGCAATTCCCAAAACCAACTTAGTATGAGGTCACAAAGCAAGGCTTAATAGATCATTAAAAAGCAAGATGTGGAAAGAGGTCATGGTATGCTGTGAATTGTATTGCACCTTAACAGGTAAATACACACACACACACATACACCCACGCATGCACACATGTACTTATATAGGCATAAAGTATTTCTGGAAAACTAAACAAGAAACCAATAACAGAAGTTTCTTCTTCTGGGGAAAAGACCAGGGGTTGGGGTTAGATAGAAACCTATTTTTCATCATACATGTTTGTTTTTCAGTTTTTTTCTGCCATCAGTGTGTCTTATTTTTTATTAAAATTATAAATTAAAAATGTATTCAGGTGGCTGTAAAATAGTTTAAGACAATAGATATTATAAAACATCTTACTATGAATATGATATGGTGTATAATAATGCATTGTAAACCTAGAGAGAAAGCAGTCTGCTTGCGGACTACAGAGTTGCAGAAGACTTCAGAAAGAAGGGATTTTTTTTTTTTTTACTGGATCTTGAGAGTCACATAGGATTAAGATTGGGATAAAAGGGGAGGGCATTCTAGGTGCTTAAACCCCTGGGAACAATTCCACTGAGGCTATTGGGTTGTGATCAGTGGCCCTGGAGGTTGATACATGGGAAAGGACTTTCACTGGAAAGTTTAGTATTGGAAGGAACTGAGCAGAGATAATGACTGATGTGGATGGAACTGACCCAACCACCCTCAAAGGAGAGGCCATTGCCACCTGGAGAGGCTCTGAGGTGGCAAGGGTGAAATCTCATAAATGCATTTCTAGAATTTCTCGGCCTTTGGGCTTTGCCACAAGCAGCCTCCCACCCCCTGGCAGCAGCTGACATAATTTACCTAAACATTTCCCTATATTAAAAAAGCACAGATGAATATGGGACCTATCCGAGAAACGATGAACACCCATTTAAAAACAACATGGCTCTCAACATGCAGACCTTGATTTTCAAAAGTGCTATCGATTTGGCTTATGTTGTAGCTGCCTTTCTGAGTACAGGTGTTTTACAAGTGTCCTTGACTGCTAGGAAGCTGGAGAAAGCAGGTGGCATCCAGTCAGCTAGAACAGGGGCAGTAATGTAGGCAGTAAGATAGCACTGACTGATTCCAGCTCAGTGGTCTTCCTTTTAGGATATCCACTGTTATGTATGCTCTTTGTATTCTGGCTTTCTAGCCTGACATTCAAAGCCTTTTACAATCTAAATTCACCTTATCTTAGTCCATTTTGTGCTTCTATAAGAGAATACCAGAGACTGGATGCATTATAAAGAACAATTTATTTCTTACAGTTCTGAAGGATGGCAAGTCCAATATCAAGGTGCTGGCATCTTGCAAGGGCCTTCTTGCTGTGTCATCTCATGGAGGAAGGTGGGGGGTGAGGGGAGAGAGAGAGAGAGTGCGCTCGAGAGAGTGCAAACTTGTCATTTTATAATGAACCCACTCCCACAATCATGGCATTAGTCTGTTCATGAGAGTAGAGCCCTTATGGCCTAACCACCTCTCATTAGACCCCACCTGCCAATGTTGCATTAGGAATTAAATTTCTAATATATGCTTTTGGAGGGGACACATTCAAGCCATGACATGCCTCTCCCATTCAACATCCCTACTCCCTGCCACCTCAAAACCTGTACTCTTATATACCGTTTCACCTACATGCCCTTCTTGTTTCTGTTATTTTGCTGTTGCTTATAGCCTTCACCTCCAACACTCAACCAGGGAGTTGGTGTTAATGGTGGCATCAAGATGGCATGCTATTTATCTGTTCTCAATGAATTGTACATCTTAACTGGGGTACTGGGATAAAACTTATGAGATATATGCAAATGAAACTGCTAAGAATAATAACTGGCTTATGAGCAGGAGAAACCATGGGAGAATGGAAAGCCCTACTGAATTAACTAGGAGGCAGGAGACCTAAATTTTAGTTCCAGTTCAGCCACTGACTTATTGTGTGTGTCTTTCAATTACTGCAAAACTAATTACCCCAAAACTTCATGGGTTAAAATAACAATCCGTTTTATTATATATCATGATTTTGTGGATCAGGAATTTGGACACATCTTAGCTGATGATTCTTCTGTTCCATGTGACCTTAACTGAGGTCATATGGTGGTACTTAGCTGGCAGATGGGCTGGTCTAGAGGATCCAGGATAGTATCACTCACAAGTCTGGCATCTTGGCAGATGTGTTAGTTTCTCGGGGCTGCCATAACGAAGTATGACAAAGTAGGTAGCTTAAAATAACAGAAATGTATTTTCTGACAGTTCTAGTCTGAAATCAAGGTATTAGCTGGGCTCTCTCTTAAGGTTATAGGGAAGAATCTTTCCTTGCCTCTTCTAGCTTCTGGTGATTACCATCAATCATCAGTGTTCTTTGGCTGATGGATGCACCACTCCAATCTTTGCCTCTATCTTCACATTGTCTCAGGATCCTTGGGGTGTTACTTTTCTGGCTGGAAACCTCTGTGGCCAGTAGTGCCTTTGCCTGAGTTTTGCTCAGGCCTCCTGGACTCATTCCACCCACTCAGCCTGGCAGGCTGTGCTCAGCTGGCACTACTGGCCTGGATCCCATGCCTGCCAAGGATGAGCCAGGTGTGGAGCAGCGAGGAGTATATGAGCAAATGAGCATGGGGTCCGGCCACTGTGCACAGCTAGGCATGCTGGCTGCAGCAGGGTGGGCAGCACCAGGCACTGGCACAGGTACCAGCTCCCTGCAAAGCTGTTCCGGGACCAGGCCTACTACAAGAAGCTTCCATGACTGGCACTGGGGAACTTGGTGGTGCCTGGAACCGCAGAGCCCTAAAGAGGGTGTCACAGCCCTGGCTCAGGGAGCTCCTTGGTCTGGGCTTCCCAAAGGGCCACAGCTCTTCTCTCCTTCTCTCTTCTCTCCTTTTAGTTGCCCGCAGTGTAATGAGCAAGGGGCATGCTTCAGTCCTGTTTGTGTTAAAGCTCTTTCAGCCCCACCATCGGTGGGTCCTGAGTTCTTGTCCTGCATCCAGGAAGAATGAAGTACATGGACAAGTGAAGGGTGAGCAAGGCAAAAAGGTGCTCTATTAAGCAACAGAACAGCTCAGAGGAGACCCACAGTGTGTAGTTCCTCTCCACAGGCAGGTTGGCCTGTTGTCTGCTCAGCTCTCAGTAGAGAGGAGACCCACAGTGGGTAACTGCTCTCTGCAGGCAGTTCATCCTATTATTTTCTCAGCTCTCAGTAGAGAGGAGACCCACAGTGGGTAGCTCCTCTCTGCAGGCAGGTTGTCCTGTTGTCTCTCCAAGTCTGGCTGAGACCAGGGTTTTTATGGGCTTCAGAGGGGAGAAAGTGCATTCTGATTGGTCTATGGGTGGCCATGGGAGAGTCCAGAAAAAGCACCATAAGTTCTCACTCTGGTCTGTGGAAATGGCAGCCTGGCCCCCAGGCCTCAGGCTGTCCCTGGCCTGAAGGTGGGGTTTCACTGGGGACCTGCACCTTTCCACCCACGAGCCTGTCTGCCTCCTGCTGCCATTAACCTGCCATCCACATTGCCAATGCACCCAGGCTGTTAGTGCCAAGGGTGCCTGCAAGCCTGCACCAAGCCACCCTTAGCACCCCTTCAGACTCCCTCCCATTCTCCTTGGCACCCAAAGTCCAGAGGGGGCTGAGGCAGCAGGGGTCTGGTGTGTCAGTTCTAGCCTGAGCATGCACATACCCAGCTGGCTTGTGACAGCTCCCAGGCTTGGCCACAGCTTTGCTCCAAAATCAGAGTGGGCACCAGGAGCAGGGAGAGGCCAGGCAGCGGGAGCAGGCACTTCTGAGCCTGTAGGGGCAGAGAGCTTTCCGTGCAGAGATGCCCGGGTCTGCACTCTCACTCTGCACCTTCCCCTAGCAGCATTTGTTAACTCTTCCTCTATGGCGCCATGCTGCTGGCCTCAGGCTGCCCTTTTCTCTTGGACCATCAGTAGCTGCACAGCCCCGCCCGCTGGCAGCTCACATCCTTGCACCAGATGTGATGATGTCTTCACCTCTTCCCATCCTATGTCCATCCCCTTCCAGCATGTTCAATTCCATTTTCAACAAACATGAGCACCAATTATGGCCAAAAATCTGTCCCAGGCATGGGAGCAGCACACCTGTCATGGTGCTAGGAAACTTCTAGGAAGATCCCTTAGGCATCATTTTAGTTTAGTGGCTTTATTTTTTAGGGGAAACTGAGGAGCAAGGAAAAGGAATACACAGGGATTCCATCTGAGAGATGTGTTTAAGCCCAACTGTTCTGTTCAGGCCTTGCTTCCAGCGCCCAACCAGCTTCCCACTGGGTTGCTTTCAGCTAGGTTGGGGCAGGCATCCTGCAAACACTGCTGAAACTAATCAGCAAGAATCCCTGAACAGGGGATCAACCTTGCTGTGTTGGGGAGAGAGCTGGTGGATGAAGCTTTCAAGCCTTCTTCAGGGGAGTGTTGTTTGATGAGCCTGTAAGAAGGAATGTTGATTCCTGCATTTAGTTTCTCTTTATGGCTAATCTGCACAAAGAAACATTAATGATTTTAATTATGGGGTTGGGTTAATACATCATGTAAATGATTTTATTTAGAAAATGCAAACTAATCCCCTTTGCAGAAAGGCTCTGCTTCGAGGCCCTCCCACCTGCTTGCCTCACTGGGCAGGAGGGAGGGAGGTGGGGGTGGCTCCCTCCGAGACAGCCCCCTGCTTCCTGGAAGGCAGAGCCTGCCAGACAACCTGCAGGGCACATTCCCCACCACGTGGAGGCCAAAAGGAAAGCCTGGTTCCCCCTTGGCCACGCCCTCAGTGCCCCACACCTGTCCCGCTCCTTGGACTGAAGGCCTCTGAGGGAGATGGACAGTCGGGAAGGCTGCCCAACTCCCCCACGTCTTCTCTGGGCCTCCCTGCAGACTCTTCGACAATTCCCGCCAACAGAGCTGATTATTCCTCAATTTGTTCCAACCTGAAAATAAAGACAGATAAAGTGAAAATATTCTGGGAACAATGCCAAGCCAAAGGCATTAAATTATTAAGCGATCTCTATCTGAGTAATGGATTTATGCCCTTTAACAACTTTAAAAGAAATATAATGTTTTTCATACCCTCTTTTAGGGAACTTCTTATAAATGAACTGTCCATTTTATTAGTATTAAAGGAAATAGGGATTGAATCAGAGCTTCTAGGGCAGGCGATTATCTGCAGATTTCTCCTTAGAGCTGGGAAAATTAACAACATGGAATTATCCACACATTTTTTTTTAAAGAGCACTTTACAAGACATTGTACAGTAAATTGGAAAATGTATAACTATCCATCAAGGTAAATCTTGGGAATAAAATAATTAGAAACCACACAACCATGGCCAGGGAAGATTAGAGCTAAAATTAGACTTTGTGTGGCTGTTTTTTGAAGTCACCAGAGTGGGTGCTGGTGGTGGAATGGGGCAGGAAGGCTGGTGACATACAGCTCAGGCAGAACGTCGGGGTCTGGGGCAAGCTGCCTGGGCAGGCACGTGGCTGGGGGTATCTTGGCATTTTGATGAGATTTGAGCGGGACGAACATGCTGTTTTGACTGGGATCTGGCACTGTCTTGTTTTTCCTCCTCCTTTCCCGTGACCCCAGCTGTCTTCACCTCCAGCCTCGCACAACTGCCGTGCTTGTGTTTCCAGATGGTTCGAGGCTCTGTGGCTGCCACTGGAGAGCCAGCTGGAGTCCTTTTGTGAGGGAAGGAGAAGAGGGAAGGGAACAGAAATATCTTTGATGTTAAAGTCTAGAGTGAGAGTGTGTTTGTGTATGAGAGGGTGTGCCCACCTGCACAAGTAGGGGTGTAAGGGTGCGTGGGGATGTGTTCATGTACGAGTGTGTATGAGCACGAGTGTGTGTGTGAGAGACACCCTCTGAGCTGAAAGGCCTCTGGTTTTTGCTTCTACTCAGAGCCTCCTGACTCCTGGCATGCAGGGAAGGGTTGTGGGCAGGCAGGGGGGCGGCAACCATAGTGGGCAAGGACTACTGCCCTTCTTCCTGCTGCAGCCTCCACCCTTGGCAGCCACTCTCAGGCTGGTGGGTGGAGCAGTGAGGAGGGGTCCTACTGGGGAGGAGGATGCAGGGGTGAGAGACAGAGAGGCCCAAGAGGATGTGCCCCACCCATCAGCAGCAAGGCCAGCAGTGCCATAACCTTCTCTCATAGCAAGGACCCAGTGCTGTCTGTGCCAGGCAGATTGCAACATCCTTCTGGCCAGAGGCAGACTTGGGAAGGGATTTGCTCTCAGGGCTCACCCTTAACAAAATCATCTGTGGTCACAACCAGCAATCAGTCTTGGAAGTCTTGTAGTCTGCCTCTCCCAGGAGGAACTGAGGCCCACACAGGTGAAAGGTGAGGATGTGAGTGGAGGACCTGTTGGTTATAACTCTTGGGGCTGCTATTTACTGCTGCAGTCATACTCTCCAGCCAGGTCCTGTCTCCCCAGCTCAGGAGCCACGCCATTGAGCACACTTCCTGCACCATCTACCTTGCTTAATGGCAACCTGTTCATTCAGGGAGACGCTGGAAGCATCTTCCCGGTGGGGCGGCCTCTCCATCACCTTTTTGCCCCACTCACCTCTCTCTCTTTGGTGCCCATCCCTTTCCTCCCCTTGCTACCTTGCAGAAACACCTGCATTGGACTTTTCATATGGAATGAGAAGTTATGCTCTTTAATGTACCCCTTGTAACAGTGTTTCACCGGAACTCCTGCCCTCTCACTCTGAGAGGGAGAGGAGAGGACAAAGGGACCCTCCATGTCTGCAAAAATTATAATACCTTCCAGGCAGCCTATAATTTTTCTTTTCTTAATTTCCCAATGTTTCTTCTTTCGTTGCTAGAAGGCAAAGACTAGTCCAGCAATCTCCAATGAAAATTTTTGTGGTAAGGCAGGGTTTGGTAAAACAGGCCTCCTGTTTAGGACCTGAAAGAATTAGCAAAACTCTAAAAGGTGGTCAGTTTATTTCCTATTCACTATAGGCTTCAGGCCATTACAGTAATGACAGTGTAAACAATCGTTGACACTTTTAGGATCATTTGAAATTCCTGTGGCAAAGGGAGACTAAGAGCAAACAGAAGGATGAGACTTGAAGGTAACCCACAGTGCTGGGCGGAGGCCATTCCAAGTAAGACAATGACACATCCTTCTCCTTAGTGACTGGAGAACGGCAGAAAGGAAGAGGGTGGAGCAGCTTGCTCAGCCACAAACCCCCAGAAATGTACCTGCCCAGAAGGGTGGAGCGAGAATTCAATGGGAGGAGGCTTGTGAAGGTGCCCTCTGAACTGCCAGGCTGTACAAATGTAAATCAGCCGCAGCAGCAGCTGCATTCCTGGTAGACACAGTGGCATCTTTTTCATTGCTCACTGCAAACAGAATATTGTGGCCTTTCAGTTCGTGGATGCTTGTCCAAGCCCTCCTGGCCCAGACAGCCTTGTCAGGGTATGGCTGTCTCTCCTTGGGGCTCTAGAAGAGGCAGGTTGGTAGGAGAGGCTGCAACTGTGCTTTAGGGCTAAAGAGTATGTAACTAACTCGTTTTTGTTTTTGTTTTCGTTTTCGTTTTTTTTTTTGAGATGGAGTCTCGCTCTGTCGCCCAGGCTGGAGTGCAGTGGCATGATCTTGGCTCACTGCAACCTCCACCTCCCAGGTTCAAGCGATTCTCCTGCCTCAGCCTCCCGAGTAGCTGGGACTACAGGCATGTGCCATCACGCCTGGCTAACTTTTTGTATTTTTAGTAGAGACGGGGTTTCACCGTGTTAACCAGGATCATCTCAATCTCCTGACTTCGTGATCCACTTGCCTCGGCCTCCCAAAGTGCTGAGATTACAGGCATAAGCCACTGCGCCCAGTCGAGTACAGTATGATGCTGAAACTCAATCTTGTGGCCAGCTGGCCAGAGAGTCACACTGTCAGTGAACATCTACTGCTCTCCACCATGGGTGACGTCTCATGTGACACCTGGAGGTTGCAAAGGTGTGTGTCATGCATATTTTACCCCCAGGTGCTTGCAGTGCGGTCATGCACATGCAATCTAAAATGCCTGGCCCTCAGTTTTCTCATTTTTAAAGGAGGGGATTGGCCTTAAATACCTCTACAGTCCATTCCTTCCACCCTACCATTGTTTAAAGGCCTCAGCTCCTCAACATAGTACCTTGCTTAGTGTGTATGATTGATTGTGATTGATTGTTAAGGACTAAGATTTGGGAGGAAGTAAAAACTAAAATGGGGCAAGAAGGTAGCCATTTGAGGTTGTCATTGCATGCCAGCACGAGACAGCTTAGAGGACACCTGGAGATGTTTCCTGGATGAAGAGATCTACCTGTATCAGTTACCTATTGCTATGTAATAAATAACCCCTAAACTTAGTGGCCTGAAACAATAACCATTTATGTGTTTACTATTTGGGTCAGCAGCTTGGGCTGGGCTCCATATGGTGTTGGTTGGGTTTGCTGTCATGTCTTGGTTCAGCTGGAACAGTCTGAGATGATGGGGCTTGTTTTTTCATGTCTCTCCCATCCTTAAGGAAGTGTTTCCTTAGGCTGGGTGCGGTGGCTCATGCCTGTAATCCCAGCACTTTGGGAGGCCAAAGCGGGTGGATCACGAGGTCAAGAGATCGAGACCATCCTGGCCAACATGGTGAAACCCCGTCTCTACTAAAAATACAAAAATTAGCTGGGCGTGGTGGTGTCTGCCTGTAGTCCCAGCTACTCGGGAGGCTGAGGCAGGAGAATCACTTGAACCTGGGAGGTAGAGGTCACAGTGAGCTGAGATCGCACCACTGCACTCCAGCCTGGTGACAGAGTGAGACTCTGTCTCAAAAAAAAAATTAGGAAGTGTTTCCTCACATGATGGTGACATTCTAAGAGGGGAGGACAGAAGTTTCAAGACCTCTGGAGCCCTGGGCCCAGAAATTACGAGTCACTTCCTCCACATTCTGCTGGCCAAAGCAAGTCACAAGGCCAGTCTATATTCAAGTGCTGAAAAAATAAGTGCTACCATCTCATGGGGGATACAGCAAAATCACATTAAAAGGGGGCTTGTGTATATGGATGGAAGGAATGATTGAAAGTACGATTGAAATAACCAGCCATGCTACCAAAAACAGAGCTGCTTTCCTTATTGTCTGTAACACAGCAGGCAGTTTCCATGGGTCTTGGGTCACTGTGCTTATTCATTCTCTTCCTCTCCCTCTCCCTTTCCTCTTCCTCTCCCTTTCCTCTTTCTTTACATTCTCTCTCCCTCCCCTTCCCCTTCCCCTCTCCCTCTCCCTTTTCTCTCCCTCTTTTACCTCTTCTCCCTCCCATTTCTAAAACTCCAATAATGTCGGGTTAGCCCATCAGATGAGGTAGGTGATAAGTGTAGTGGGGTACAGTGATGGAAGCCAGTTGTAGATGGGGAGTATTGATGCTCAGGCATACTCCTGTGTTTTATAGAGCAAAGACATAGGTCCATACAGCAGACACCAAGCCACCTGGATTACCTGGACTGGGAAGAGGGCAATCAGAAATATTACAAAGAGAGTTCTGCTTGGTATTTAACTGATAGTTTACTGATGGATAAATTTAAGTCACCAAAATATTCTAGCAGTTTGGATGGAAATGTATATTATACATAGAGATATAAAATAAAAGTAGTTGCTTGAGTTAATAGAGTATATAGAACCCAGTTTAATGATTTCATTATAATTGCCTTTACTCTGTAGAGTATGTTTAAGCTGCTTACTGAGAGCTGTGCAAAATGGATAGTTTTGTATACATCCTCTGCCCAGCAACTCTGAAAGATAACTGTGATTCTTCCCAATTCATGGAAGGGGGAAAAAGCCCTAACGGGTTTAATTGGCTTGCCCATGGCTAGTAAGTGGTAGCGTTGGTGTTTGAATGTACATCTGTCAGACAGAGCCCCTCATATCAGCACCCAATACTGGAACAGAGTTCTGGAAAACTCTGTTCTTACTATGGTTTGCTGTTAATGAAGGACAGGGATGCCTGGGCTCTGAGATGGTGTGTGGAGCCCAGGCTGAGGCCCCAGCATGTATGCTGTCCTCACTGGCTTCCCTTCCCTCTGTGGAGGGAACTCACTCCCCTCAAGAGCCTCTGTTCTGTGCCTCCTTGTGTCCCATGAACCTTCCTCTGCTCCTTGTGCTCATGGCAGCTGTTTTCTCCCATGCTTTTAGCTCTGTATGGTGTTATTAATCAGTCTTGTGCTTTAAAGTGTCTTCATTAGTTCTAGATTTGGGACCTTCATGGACTTCTCTGGAGTTGATGGCTGAGGGTGCTGAACCTATGAGTATGGATGCATAGGTTATTGGTATAAATGCATGCAGGCCCTGAACCACTTAGAAATTGGGTTCAGCTGCTAGTAATAGAGACCATAGACAACTGTGACTTAAATAATTTCAAAGTTCTTTTTTTTTCTTATGTACAGGAAGCCTGTAGGTAGACAGTTCAAAGCCAGTATGAAATATCTACAGTCATCTGGGACTTCCGTCACTCTTTTCCATCATCTTCAGCGTCTTTGTAGTCCAAGATGGCTGCTGGAGGTCCAGCTATCACAACTTGTATAAGGCCTTTTAAAGGTCCTGCCCAAAACTGCCACATACATCCTGTGAGCCACTTCTGTCTCCAAGGTTGTCTGGGACATGTAATTTTTCAGTTAAGTAAGTCACTTAGGTTTCTAAATCACAAGGGGAGAATGGCTATTAGGTAAGAAAACAGCAGACTCTTAAACAGATCCTTTACCTGAGACCTGCTTGTTTGGATGGGCTGGCAATTCTCCCATTTCATACATACAGAACGAACATCAGGTTAAAGGACGTTAAGTGACTTGCTCAAAGTCATAGTAGCAGAACTGGAACTGAGACCTGAGACTCCTGGCCACCTCTTTGTATGGCCAACCCATTGAAGAAGTAAGGTGGGACACCATCCTCACCCCTCCTACACACACTCCCCGGTGACGTGTGCACACGTGTCTAGGGTCTGTCAGCCAAAAAGCCCATTGTAAGGTGCTTAAGTAAAAGAAATATTCTGGATCCTATAAGCTTCCCCCTTTGCAACCCTGCTTCCTGTGAAGGCCAGTTAATTAGATGTTTCTGTTAAACATGTGTGGTCTGTTAGCCTGCTGAGAAAGATGGGGTGGGGGGGGTTGGTTAAGGGGCTAAAGCCCTCAGGTTTCTAGGATATGTTTCTAGAGTACGACAATTAGAATAAGGGGTATGGGGAGAATTTTCACGTCTATCCTGACACCTCTGCCTTTGTCTGGGGTCCTCTACTGGGACAAACCTGTCTCCCGCAGGTCAGTAACCAGGTCTCCAGATTCCTGGGTCTCCAGGCTGCCTGTTCCTGTACCTTGCCCATCTCCCACTACTCCTGCAGAGCCCAGTATAAACCCATCCCCAGCTCTTCCCTAAGGATGCTGAGAAACTCTGTGTTGGGATCACATGCAGTCACTGGGCTGGAATCGTGCTGTTAATTTAGTCTTCGGGATTTATTGGTGTGTTTGTTAGAAAAGGTTGCTGGCCCAGAGCCTGGGCGTGGGGGTTGCTGTCTCAGAACACAGCTCAGGGCCGCACAGCTCCAGGGGCAGGGACTTCCTGGACCTACAGGATTTAGTTCCACATCTGCCTCTTCCCCTCTCCTCTGCAGATTTCTTGCTGCTTCCTTAGATTTTCATTGGGTACAGAGCATAGGAGGCAAGGCTTCCAGAGCTGGTGGCTGCAGGTCTGGTGGAGTGATGAGAAAGCTGGACACTCTTTCTCACGCCCTCGTGGAGGAGAGGACCTGCTTGTAAATTGTGATAATGGTCCCATATCAGTCATACATACACATTTTAAGGCAAGAAGAGTCTCCTGCCCTGTGTCTGTGTGGAAAGCCTCTCACCTTCTTTCCAGAAACATGATGTGATAGGAATTGTCCTGGGGCTGGTATCTAGGGCAGATTTGGGAGGCAGCAGGCAAGTCCCCAGCTTCTGTGAGCTTAATTTTCTCAATTGATGAATGTGGATGAAACCACTACTTTAAAAACTGGACAGTATAGAGGGAGAGAATTGAAATGCTTTCAAAATATGGAGGACTATTGTACAAATATGGTCCTGCTCTCAACACAAGGCTGTGGTTCCTCCCACACTCTCCTCTCCTTGGCCACAGTTGCTCAATGGGCAGGCATCTCACATGTCATATGTGTTGGCTGACCTCCAAGATCATGCAGGATGCAGCTGGTGGAGAGCAGGGAGCACACCTTAGTTGTGTCGGTTTCATAGGCAGCTTTCCCAGCATCCGGGTTCACAGGATGCTTTCCTAGAGGCAAGAGGGTGTCGGCTGGGAGCTTATAGGGTGAGGCTAGGGAAGGTGCAGCAGGGAGACCAGGGACAGGATAGATGGGAGGCTAGAGACAATAAAGACAGAAGACTAGGATGGTATAGAGGGGAGATTAGGACAGTACAGGGGAGACTAGGATAGTATAGAGGGAGTCTAGGAACAGTATAGAAGGAGAAGACTAGGGCAGTATAGAGGAGATTAGGACAGTATAGAGGAGAGATTAGGACAGTATAGAGGAGACTAGGACCCTATAGAGGGGAGACTAAGACAGTGAAGAGGAAACTAGGATAGGATAGAGGGACTCTAGGAAGAGTAAAGAGGGGAGACTAGCACACCATAGAGGGAGAATTGGATAGTATAGAGACTAGGGGCAGTATAGAGGAGACTAGGACAGTATAGAGGATATTAGGACAGTATACAGAAGACTAGGACAGTATAGAGGAGACTGGGACAGTATAGAGGAGACAAGGACGGTATAGAGGAGACAAGGACAGTATAGAGGAGACAAGGACGGTATAGAGAAGACTAGAACAGTATAGAGGGAGACTAGGACAGTATAGAGGGAGACTAGGACAGTATAGAGGAAACTAGGACAGCAGTGTAGAGAAGACTGGGACAGCATAGAGGAGACTGGGGCAGTATAGCAGAGACAAGGACAGTAGAGAGGAGGCAAGGACAGTATAGAGGGAGACTAAGGGACAGTATAGAGGAGGCAAGGACAGTATAGAGGAGACTAGGACAGTATAGAGGAGGCAAGGGCAGTATAGAGGAGGCAAGGGCAGTATAGAGGAGGCAAGGGCAGTATAGAGGGGACTGAGACAGTGTAGAGAACACTAGGACAGTATAGAGGGAGACTAAGGGCAGTATAGAGGAGTCTAGGACAGTATAGAGGGAGAGAGTATAGAGGGAGACTACATAGGCAAGTCTGGGGAGAATGTAGAAGAGATAGGACAGTAGGGAGTGTGCAAGGGAGAGTGACTTGAACCCTCTGTGCCTCCGTTTTTGCTGCTGAACAATGGAGTTTATGATATTTGCTTCATTGGACTCTATTATAGAGTGAGTTGACATATGTAAAGCACTTACAAAATACTTGGCATGTAAGAAGTTTTAACCATCTTTATTGCCACCTGTGGGTTGATTTATTGATTTCTCACAGGATTGGGCAGAGACCCTGCTTATCTGGTTCAATCCTGGACTGTCTGTAAAAGCTAAATGTTGCTATTCTGGGCACTTGGCATGTCAGGCCCACATGTAGGAGAAAATTTGAGCACCATGGGCTGTGGCCTTGGCAGTTTTGATTCTAAGTTACATCCCCACCCCCAGCACCATGCCTGGCACTTAGGTGCTCAATAAGTATTTGTTCCCTAGAGGCAGCCTTACTCCCCTGGCATCTGTTGGGGAAAGTAAGGCCTGCTTGCTGTTTGAGCCTTAGCCTAGCATGTCTGAGGAGCTCCAAGGCTCCCATCCAAGGTGCCAGCGCTGGCACTGCAGCCCCAACAAAGTGGTGCTTGACTGAGCTGCACTCATTCATCCCCTATCCATCCTGGTCTGTGCCTGATTTGAATAGGATCTCAACTGCTCTATGGGCCAAACTGGACTGTGAGTGAACTGAAGTGTGCTCTGCCTTCAGAGGGAGCTGGGGCTGGCAACTTCAAGTTTCTGAGTGTGTGAACTTGGGGCCTGGGGTCTCTAGTCCCAGAGCAGATGTTGAGTTCACCAGGCCCCTCAGCAGCAGAGAATGGGTCTGGTGAGCAGGCCAGTGGGCTCTGTGCCACATCTGTGGATGACAGAAGTCTCTGGGACAAATGTTGGCCAGCACCCCAGTGTGAGGCCATCTTCTGGGAGGGGCCATAACAGGACACATGGGGGCCTCCTCTTTATCCACTGCCTCAGCTTTGGTCTGGCTCTATTGCAATTGCCTCCCAACCTGTCTCAGCCTCCATCCCTCTCCATCCATCCCACCCTCTGCTCTGACACCAGTTACCCAAATAGGGATCTACCTGACCAACTCACTCCACTCCTCCAACACTCTGATCCCCTCTGGCCAAGGGTGCGAGATGCAACGTGCAAGACTCCTTGCTCAGAGATCTCTCTTCCTCCCTCCTGCCACCTGCCCACCTTGCCACCATGTGACTCTTTTTGCAAATGAAGGCATTGCCCCCTGTTGAAATGCAGCCCTCTAAGCCTCTGTGGGTTGTCAGTGCCTGAGTGTGGCTTTGTGCATAGAACTCTGCCACCTGCTGCCTAGGACTGAATCCTTTCCCCACTATTTACAGGCTGTGTGACCTGGGAAGGCACTTAAGCTGTGTACCTCAGTGTCCCCACCTGGAATGTGGGAATGATATGGTAGTTGCCTCATTGGGATACAGTAGGGAGTAAATGAATTAATGTGTGCAGATGCTTAGAACAAGGCCCTGCATGAAGTCAGTTCTCATTAGATGTTAGTGTTGTCATCATTATTGTTATTTTACCCAACTAGCTGAGGCCAGATTTTGCTAGGAGGGAGAGCCCAGGGCAGTGCCTGGGAGGGCAGGGGCTGGCAGCATATGCAGTGTAGGAGGAGGGATCGGCACTGCGGCTCGGGAGCGGGTCCTGATATACTTCTGCTGCCATGGGCAGGTGGCTCCCCCTCATGCTCTGGCTGCTGCATCTGTAAGATAGAGACAACAGGAGGCTTTACCCAGCATGCCTCAGTCCAGTCCCAGGCCTGAGGGTCAAATGGAACAATAGATGGGAAGGGGCTTATGATGGGGGCTGCTGTTATTATAAAGTTGGAGAAGGGGCTGGTTGGCAGACAAGCTGCGATGAACACATACAAATGGGGTGAGGGCCCTGTGTACAGGGGCTCTAGGGAGAGCCTCCAAGGGGGTCTCTGCCACATGCCTTTTCCTGAGAGCTGCCTGGGAGAGAGGGACCTTCACTCTTGGCCCCGGGGTAGCCGTCTTCCAAGTGTAGGCTGTTACTGCCTAGGCAGCCCTGAGGGGTGGTGTGGATGGAGCTGAAGCAGGGTGGGCCTGTAGGTGGGGAGCCCCACGTGCAGAGCGTGGACATCAGCCAGAGTCAGCAGTGGTGCAGAAGGCTTGAGGTGAATGAAAGGGAGGTTCTTAGGCCAAGGAGAGCAGAGTCCAGGATGCAGAGGCTACAACAACCTGTTTGAAGGAAATAAAGGGAAAATGTACTTGTGGTTTAAAAATCAACAAACACCACCACAGATCCACTGAAACCAGGCCCTTGCTTTCAAGCATCTTACCAGGCAGGGCCCTGTATGTGCCGTGTAGAGAGAGGGCTGGACCAGGCAAACCCCAAGCTGTCCCATGCGTGTGCACGACTTTACTCTTTCCACAAGCGTGTATAGAAGGCCTGCCTTTGGCCTCACCCTGTACCAGGTCTTCTGCCCTGGAGAAGTTTTCATTCTTGGAGGGAATACCTGGGGGCAGAGGCAGCCCCTCCTGGGAGAGAGCAGGGTGACCAGCCTCTAGAGCCAGCAGGGGAACAGTCACATTCCTTTTGATTCAGAGGCCCTTTGCAGCACCATTGTCTGCAGAGCACTGGGATACTATGGGGAATGGGCTGTCACCCTGACTGTGCAGGCCTGGGGTGAGGGTGGCGGGAGACTACCACATGTACCCAAGGCCACAAGGGAAGCTGAACATGGACACTGCCAGGTCTAGTGAGCCACCCCGGAACCCTGGTGTTCGGTGTTGACTTTGAACCAGGCGCCCTGGACATGCAGGTGCAGGTAGGGCTCCGTGACCTTTTCCATGGTGCTGGTGTGGCAGTCTCCCTGAATAGGGCAGCAGGAGACTCAGTGTCACCTTGGCCTTTGCTGAGGTCTGTCTACTGTGGTACACTGAGTTGGTGGCAGTGTGGCTCATCCCAGGGCCCCCTCTGGGACGGTGATGTTGTGAGCACATTGTTCTCTATTCCAGAAAGACTGCCATGAACAGATGCTCTTAGAGGAGCCACAAGCAGACAAGCCAGTGTTCCCTGGCCACCCAAGGCCACCACCCTCTAGTCAGGCCAGACAGTGCTGGCTGGGAGACAGGGGCCTTAAGATATGAGACACGGCCTAGTGACAGGGCCCTGTGAGACAGGGCAGTGGGGTTAGTGCCATGATGGATGGGATTACACGGGGAGTGTGGCTCTCTGGGGGCTTCCATCTTCCAGGAAGAAATGGGGCTTTTCAGGTGGATAAGAAGATCTTCACAGAGATCCAGAGGTGAGTGAGGGACGTAGGCCCCACAGGAGACTGCAAAGACTTCAGGGTGGCTGGCTAGGGGGGTGTAGAGCAGAGGAAGGAGAGGAGGAGAAGGAGGGGGACTCAAAGAGTCTCAGTGGTCAGGTGGTGGCTGGCTTACGTCCAGTTGGCCAACCTCAAAATCCCCTGTGCTCATGCTGCAGGAGAGGCCTCCGTGGGTTTTAAGCCTGGGAGTGACAGGGTCAGATCTGTGTCTTAGTAATACTTCTGATGGTTGTCTGGGGGCTACTTGGGGACAGGAAGGACAGGAGGGCTTGAAGGCAAAGAGTTCAGGACTACCAAAGAAGGTTGGGGAGAAATGGTATTTTGGTTTGCTCAGGCTGCCACAGCAAAGCACACATACTGAGTTGAGTGGGTGAGGTCACAGGAATTGATTGTCTCACAGCTCTGCCGTCCAGGTATCTGAGATCAAGGTGTCGGCAGGGTTGGTTCCTCCTGAAGCTGTGAGGGGAACCTGCTGCAGGCCTCTGCCAGCTTCTGGAGGGCTGCTGGCAGCCTGTGGCGCTCCTTGGCTTCAGCTGCGTCACCCCAAACTCTGCCTCCCCATCACACGGCCTTCCTGCGCATGCTGGTGTCCAAACCTCCCCTTTTTATAAGGACACCAGTCAGGCTAGATTAGAGACCTACTCTCATCCGGTATGACCTCATCCTAATTAATTACATCTGCAGTGTTCTTATTGCCAAATAAGGTACTTGAGGGTAGGACCTCACCATACGAATTTGGGGTGGACACAGTTCAACCCACAACAAATGATGAGGGTCTAGTGGCTGTGGGGGCCATAGGATGGAGAGGAGGGATGGATCCACAGGCACTCAGGAGGTGGACTGAGTGGGCTCGGGATGCACAGAGTGTGGGCTGACGGAGCGGGGTTTTAGGGTGACTGCTGCCTTCTGATGAGAAGCCGTCAGGGGGAGGAAGCAGGAAAGGATTTCTACTTGCCTTGGAAAATTGGCGAGGAGCTTGAGACGCGTCTGGCCTGGAGACCCAGGTTTGGGACTCGTCAGTGTATGCCACCTTCTCTCCGACTCACACCCTTCGCCCCCCAGGGAGTGAGCGCCCAGAAGCCAGCCATGTAGATCTCTCTTCCCTCAACTCCTAGCAACTGGGTTGCCCTTGCTGCCCATTTTGCCTCGTGATTCTACAAGGTTATGCAACTGCTTCCATTGTGTCTGCAGCACTCTCTCCACCACCCTGTGAGCCTCAGAGACCAGAGACGGCATTTTCTACCCCCTCAGGCTTCTCTGATGCCCAGCAAGTCCACACAGCTCTTCCTACTTATTGGTGAGCTGGAGAAAACAAATTTCTCTTCAGCACAATAAAGAACTTGAAAACAAGAAAAGCTGCCCACCATGAAATCAGCTGCCTGCTGTGGTAGTGAGTGCCCCATGGCTGGTGCAAACCAAAAATAAAATTCTAAGTCCCCCACTGACTGAACTGACTCCTCCTCTCAGCCAAGGGGATTCCATAGAAACCCAAAAAACTAGTTCAAGCCATGAAGGGAAGAGAGGGTTGGACACGCCTTATTATACTCTCCTCCTTTTGGAATTCAGGCACGACTGACCAGCATTGACAATAAAACAGAGATGTTAAGACTGACAATGCTTTGTAGCATTAAGATACAAACCTGACTTTAGGATAGCATCACATGACAGCAGGCCCTGAAGGAAAATCAAAGTATTTTACCCCAAAATACCCCAAAATATATTTCTTTGGCATATTTTGAATTATGTCAAAAAAGTCTGAAAATATGTCCTGAAAATCTGTCTACTGTGGGGGAAATTTACATTCTGTGGAAAATCCCTTTCCCTTTCCAGGTCTTTTTCTGATCCTGAAGAGAGTAGCTGAGAGACCAGCACCTTTTAAAGGTCTAAATGGGAAACACTTGCCATCTATTGCCTCTAATGGTGGCCATTTATGAGGCTTCATCTACATAACAAGAACCTTAGTCTTGACAGCCCCTTACCTTAACCCAGACACTCCTTTCTATTGATTCCAGGTTTTAAAATAATAGCTTAACTCTTTCAACCAAGTGCCAATCAGAAAATCTTTGAATCCACCAATGGTTTGTAAGTCACTGCTTCAAGTTGTCCCATGTTTCTGGACTGAACCAACGTATACCGCTCATATATTGATTGATGTCTTATAACTCGCTAAAACACATAAAACCAAGCTGTAACCCAACCACCTTGGTCACATGTTCCCAGGACCTCATGAGGCTGTGTCATGGGTCATAGTCTTCTCATTTGGCTCAGAATAAATATTTTTGAATATTTCACAGAGTTTGGCTTTTTTGATCAACACTGGGAGTAAGCCTACCAAGCTGAGGATGCTGTAGAGAGGAGTCTACCCCAAGTGGACAGTTGGCTTCTATGTCCTCTAAGGGTCTACTAATGTCAAGATTGAATAATGAGGGTGACCAGGATTCCATGAGCAGGATTATTGAAAGTGGTCTTTTTAACCTAGAACCTGGAGGAGATTTATCATTAATCAATGTATTAATTTATCATTTTATGTTGCACCCACTTCAAAAGAGGACTAGTGACATTGTGAGTTTTATAAACACATATGTGCAACAAGATGGCTAAAAATAAGGTTGGAGACCATAAGATCCAGCAATCCCACTTCTAGATGTAAACCCGAAGGAATTGAAAGCAGGGACTCAAACAGATCCTTGTACACCTATGTTCATAGCAGCATTATTCACAATAGCCAAGAGGTGGAGGCAACCCAGTGTTCACTGATGGATGAGTGGATAAACTTGATATATACATAAAATGGAATATTATTTAGCCTTAAAAAGTAGGGAATAGGGTAAACCCCAAAATTGGGGTTCTTGGCTTTATGCAGGAAGAAATTCAAGAGCGAGCTAACAGAGTGAAGTGAATGTAAGTTTATTAAGAAAGTAAAGGAATAAAAGGGTTGCTACTGTCATGGCACTGGTGGGAGTTTCCTTTAGCATGCTGATGTATTATAATTAGCGTATAATGAGCAGTGAGGGTGGCCATCTTGGTTTTGGTAGGTTTTAACCAGCTTCTTTACTGCATCCTGTTTTATCAGCAGGGGCTTTGTGACCCGTATCTTTTGAAACCAGTCCTGCCAACATATTTGAACCTTGAGGACATTATGTTAAGTGAAATAAACCAAATGCAAAAGGACAAATACTACATGATTCCATCATATGAGGGACCTAGCATAGTTAAATTCCTAGAGACAGAGAATAGCATGGTGATTGTCTGTGGCTGGGAGGAGGGAAGAATGGGGAATTTATGTTTATTGGAGACAGAGTTTCAGTTTGGGAAAATGAAAAAAGTTGTGGAGGTGGATGGTGGGGATGGTTGCCCAACAATGTAGTGTTTAATGTCACTGAACTGTACACTTAAAATAATTAAAATGGTAAATTTTTATGTTATGTGTATTTTACCACAATTTTAAAAAATTAACTTGGAGAAAAAGAAGCCACCAGTCTTTCCAAGCCTACCCTGTGTCATGGCACCAAGGAGCACACAGTGACCTCTGAGTGGCGCCTGCACATGGTGCCTGCTCTCACTGCAGCGCAGGCTGATGCGTGTCCAAGCACCTTTGACTCACCTCACCCTGCATTTGCCACACACGTCACAGCTGTGCAGCCGGAGGCCATTTTTCATCCCAGCCCTACATTTTGACAGTTCCATGGAACCACCTCACATGAAAGCCCGGCCCACAGAGGGGCTCCTTTGCTCTGACGTTGCCTGTTAGGCGGTTCTCTTCTTAGTGCCCATTCCCGTCCCTGCCAAAATTTTCCAGCATGTCCTTTGGCCCAATGGAGTCTCTGCATTGGGGTCAGAACAGTCAGAACCAGTACCCAAATAAGAAGGTAATAAATTTGGATAAAGCACATGCTGTCTGTGCCCAGTCCTTTTTACTGCTGTCTAAAATGTAGCTGCCTTCTTTTCGGATTTGATCTAGATTAAAGTGTTTGCTTCATTTATGCCAAGAACAATGAGATGCCAACAAAGGTGAGGCATTCTGATAACACAGATCTGTTATCATGGGGGTACAGTAGTAGCTGTTTAATCTCTAGCACACACAGGAGAAGCCATTGAAGATGGAAAGGTCCAGGGCAAGAGTGGGTCCCACTCAATGCAAGTGCAGGACACACTGGTTGTTATTATGAAAACAGCTTGAGAGTGACAGGGGCCATCACTAAAGGTTCTTCTGCAGCAGGCTATCATGATCACGTTAATTTCCAGACACTGGAGGGTTTGCGGACAGAAAAACTAAAGTAAAGGCACCTGTGTAGTCAAAGCAAAACCCTGGTGATTGAGAAGGTTAAAGGACAGCAGGATTGAGGATTGTGTGTAGGGCAAAAAGCCATTCTGGCCTGCATCTTCTTCCTCTAGTGTACCAGCTTCATTCCTTCCAAAAGGTATGTGCACTGGCTGCTCCCACTGTGAGAGCTCCAGGGAGAACTGCCCTGGCTGAAACCAGGAGCCAGGTGAGGCTATAAGCTGGCGGAGCTGTAGAACAGATTCTCCCGCCGGTCTCCAGGTGGAGGAAAGGGCTTCCCTTTGTGGGTCTAAGCCAGACCTTGTACGTGGCTGTACTTGGGTTTGAGGAGTTTTGTAGCCCCCACACATAGTGGTGGTCCAGGCTGGCCAGGCAGAGGAGGGTTTTCAGCATTCTTCAAACTTGGCCTATATTCTCCTTCCCCACACCAGGATTAACTCTCCTTTTCAAATTCTACTCCTTCTTCAAGACCTGGCCCAATCCCCCCTTGTCTGGCATGGGCAGTCTCTCAGCTTAGACTTCCTGCCTTTCCTGCCATACCAGCCACTCAGCTATGAATCACAAACTAACTTGTCCCCTCTCTTCTCTTGGCTTAGATTTTTTTATTAATAAAATTTACTTTTCACAGCAGTTTTAGGTTCACAGCAAAATTGAGAGGAAAGTACGGAGAGTTCCCTTATACATCCTACCCCCATTCATGCACAGCCTCCCACATTATTGACATCCCCCCTGGCCCCTGAGAGTGGTACATTTGTCACAATCAATGAACCTACAGTGACACATCATTATTCACCCAGGGGCCATAGTTTACATTAGGGTTCACTCTTAGTGTGGTATATTCTATAGGTTTGGACACATGTATAATGACATATGTCCATCATGACAGTAACATACAGAGCAGTTTCACTGCTTTCAACATCCTCTGTGCTCCACCTATTCATTCCTCCCCCCAACCCCTGGAAACCACTAATCATTTTACTGTCTCCTAGTTTTGTCTTTTCCAGAGTGTCATATAGTTAGGATCATATAGTATGTAACCTTTTCCAGACTGACTTTTTAAAAATATATATATGTTTTTAATTATTTGTAGAGACGGGGTCTTGCTCTGTTGCCCAGGCTGGTCTCAAACACCTGGGCTCAAGTGAACCTCCTGCTTTGGCCTCCCAAAGTGCTGAGATTACAGGCATGAGCCACTGCACCTGGCCAGACTGGTTTCTTTTACTTGGTAATATGCATTTATGTTTCATCCATATCTCTTCATAGCTTAATAGCTCATGTCTTTTTAGCATGTCTCTATGTACCATGGTTTATTTATCCATTCACCCACTGGAGGACACCTTGGTTCACTTCCAAGTTTTGACAATTATGAATAAAGCTGCTATAAATATTCATGTACAGGTTTTTGTGTAGACATAAGTTTTTAATTCATTTAGGTAAATGTCAAGGAATGCGATCACTGGATCATATGGTAAGATTACGTTAAGTTTTATAAGAAACTGCCAAACTGTCTTCCAAAGTGGCTGTATCATTTTGCATCCCCACCAACAATGAATGAGAGTTCCTGTTGCTCCACATCCTCACTAGCATTTGGTGTCATCAGTGATTTGGATTTTGGGCATTCTAATAGGTGTGCAGTAGTGTCTCCTTGTTGTTTTAATTTGCAATTCCTTAATGACATATGATGTTGAACATTTTTCATGTGTTTAATTGCCATCTGCATATCTTCTTTGGTGAGTTGTCTGTTCAAGTCATTTGTCTACTTTTTAATCAAATTGTTTCTTATTTTGAGTTTTAAGAGTCCTTTGTGTATTTTGGATACCAGTTCTTTATCAGATTTATTGCTTGCAAATATTTATCCTACTCTGTGGCTTGTCTTCTTCTCTTGACGTGTTTTTTGCAGAGCAGAAGATTTTCATTTTAATGAGGTTCAGCTTACCAACTCTTTCTTTTATGGGTTGTGCCTTTGGTGTTATATCTAAAAAGTCACCATCATATACAAGGTCATCTAGCTTTTCTCCTCTGTTATCTTCTAGGAGTTTTATAGTTTCACATTTCACATTTAGGTCTATGATTCATCCATTTGAGTTATTTTTGTGAAGAATGGGAGGTCTATGTCTAGATTAATTTTTTGCATATGGATGTACAGTTGTTTTAACACTATTTATTGAAAAGATTATCTTTGCTCCATTCACTGCCTTCGCTCCTTTGTCAAAGATCAGTTGACTGTATTTATGTGGGTTTATTCCTAAACTGTCTTTGTTCCATTGATCTATTTGTCTATTATTTCACCAATACCATGCTGTCTTCATTAGCATAACTTTATAAGTAGTTCTTGAAGTCAGTCCTCTGAATACTTTGTTTTCTTCTTCAATATTGAATTGGCTATTCTGAGTCATTTGTCTCTCCATATAAACTTTATGGAATTTTTTTTAAAAAAAACAGTTTAATTGATATATAATTTACATATCATAGAATTCACCCATTTAAAGCATATCATTTAATAGTTTTTAGGACATTCATGGAGTTGTGCAACCATCTCTTCTAATTCCAGAACATTCTCCCCACCCCCAGAGATACCCCGTACCCATTAGCAGTCACTTCCAATTCTCTCTTCCCTCACTCCATGACAACCGCTTAATCTGCCTTCTGTCTCTAATGATTTGCCTATGCTGGACATGTAATTTTTTTTTTTGAAGATTAAGGTATTTATTTCCCTAAAAGACACCTCTGTTTTTGTTTGTTTGTTTTTTATTATTATACTTTAAGTTTTAGGGTACATGTGCACAATGTGCAGGTGTGTTACATATGTACCCATGTGCTATGTTGCTGTGCTGCACCCATTAACTCGTCATTTAGCATTAGGTATATTTCCTAATGCTATCCCTCCCCGCTCCCCCAACCCCACAACAGTCCCTGGAGTGTGATGTTCCCCTTCCTGTGTCCATGTGTTCTCATTGTTCAATTCCCACCTATGAGTGAGAACATGTGGTGTTTGGTTTTTTGTCCTTGCGATAGTTTACTGAGAATGATGGTTTCCAGTTTCATCCATGTCCCTACAAAGAACATGAACTCCTCATTTTTATGGCTGCATAGTATTCCATGGTGTATATGTGCCACATTTTCTTAATCCAGTCTATCATTGTTGGACATTTGGGTTGGTTCCAAGTCTTTGCTATTGTGAATAGTGCTGCAATAAACATACGTGTGCATGTGTCTTTATAGCAGCATGATTTATAGTCCTTTGGGTATATACCCAATAATGGGATGGCTGGGTCAAATGGTATTTCTAGTTCTAGATCCCTGAGGAATCGCCACACTGACTTCCACAATGGTTGAGCTAGTTTACAGTCCCACCAACAGTGTAAGAGTGTTCTCCACATCCTCTCCAGCACCTGTTGTTTCCTAACTTTTTAATGATGGCCATTCTAACTGGTGTGAGATGGTATCTCATTGTGGTTTTGATTTGCATTTCTCTGATGGCCAGTGATGATGAGCATTTTTTCATGTGTTTTTTGGCTGCATAAATGTCTTCTTTTGAGAAGTGTCTGTACATGTCCTTTGCCCACTTTTTGATGGGGTTGTTTGTTTTTTTCTTGTAAATTTGTTTGAGTTCATTGTAGAGTCTGGATATTAGCCCTTTGTCAGATAAGTAGGTTGCGAAAATTTTCTCCCATTTTGTAGGTTGCCTGTTGACTCTGATGGTAGTTTCTTTTGCTGTGCAGAAGCTCTTTAGTTTAATTAGATCCCATTTGTCAATTTTGGCTTTTGTTGCCATTGCTTTTGATGTTTTAGACGTGAAGTCCTTGCCCATGCCTATGTCCTGAGTGGTATTGCCTAGGTTTTCTTCTAGGGTTTTTATGGTTTTAGGTCTAACATGTAAGTCTTTAATCCATCTTGAATTAATTTTTGTATAAGGTGTAAGGAAGGGATCCAGTTTCAGCTTTCTACATATGGCTAGCCAGTTTTCCCAGCACCATTTATTAAATAGGGAATCCTTTCCCCATTGCTTGTTTTTGTCAGGTTTGTCAAAGATCAGATAGTTGTAGATATGTGGCATTATTTCTGAGGGCTCTGTTCTGTTCCATTGATCTATGTCTCTGTTTTGTTACGAGTACTGTGCTGTTTTGGTTACTGTAGCCTTGTAATATAGTTTGAAGTCAGGTAGTGTGATGCCTCCAGCTTTTTTCTTTTGGCTTAGGATTGACTTGGCAATGCGGGCTCTTTTTTGGTTCCATATGAACTTTAAAGTAGTTTTTTCCAATTCTGTGAAGAAAGTCATTGGTAGCTTGATGGGGATGGCATTGAATCTATAAATTACCTTGGGCAGTATGGCCATTTTCACGATATTGATTCTTCCAACCCATGAGCATGGAATGTTCTTCCATTTGTTTGTATCCTCTTTTATTTCATTGAGCAGTGGTTTGTAGTCCTCCTTGAAGAGGTCCTTCACATCCCTTGTAAGTTGGATTCCTAGGTATTTTATTCTCTTTGAAGCAATTGTGAATGGGAGTTCACCCATGATTTGACTGTTTGTCTGTGATTGGTGTACAAGAATGCTTGTGATTTTTGTACATTGATTTTGTATCCTGAGACTTTGCTGAAGTTGCTTATCAGCTTGAAGAGATTTGGGGCTGAGACAATGGGGTTTTCTAGATATACAATCATGTCATCTGCAAACAGGGACAGTTTGACTTCTTCTTTTCCTAATTGAATACCCTTTATTTCCTTCTCCTGCCTGATTGCCCTGGCCAGAACTTCCAACACTATGTTGAATAGGAGTGGTGAAAGAGGGTATCCCTGTCTTGTGCCTGTTTTCAAAGGGAATGCTTCCAGTTTTTGCCCATTCAGTATGATATTGGCTGTGGGTTTGTCATAGATAGCTCTTATTATTTTGAGATACATCCCATCAATACCTAATTTATTGAGAGTTTTTAGCATGAAGGATTGTTGAATTTTGTCAAAGGCCTTTTCTGCATCTATTGAGATAATTGTGGTTTTTGTCTTTGGTTCTGTTTATATGCTGGATTACATTTATTGATTTGCGTATGTTGAACCAGCCTTGCATCCCAGGGATGAAGCCCACTTGATCATGGTGGATAAGCTTTTTGATGTGCTGCTGGATTCGGTTTGCCAGTATTTTATTGAAGATTTTTGCATCAATGTTCATCAAGGATATTGGTCTGAAATTCTCTTTTTTGTTGTGTCTCTGCCAGGCTTTGGTATCAGGATGATGCTGGCCTCATAAAATGTGTTAGGGAGGATTCCCTCTTTTTCTATTGACTAGAATAGTTTCAGAAGGAATGCTACCAGTTCTTCCTTGTACCTCTGGTAGAATTCGGCTGTGAATCCATCAGGTCCTGGACTCTTTTTGGTTGGTAAGCTATTGATTATTGCCACAACTTCAGAACCTGTTATTGGTCTATTCAGAGATTCAACTTCTTCCTGGTTTAGTCTTGGGAGGGTGTATTTGTCGAGGAATTTATCCATTTCTTCTAGATTTTCTAGTTTATTTGCGTAGAGGTGTTTGTAGTATTCTCTGATGGTAGATTGTATTTCTGTGGGATCGGTGGTGATATCCCCTTTATCATTTTTTATTGAGTCTATTTGATTCTTCTCTCTTTTCTTCTTTATTAGTCTTGCTAGCGGTCTATCAATTTTGTTGATCTTTTCAAAAAACCAGCTCCTGGATTCATTAATTTTTTGAAGGGTTTTTTGTGTCTCTATTTCCTTCAGTTCTGCTCTGATTTTAGTTATTTCTAGCCTTCTGCTAGCTTTTGAATGTGTTTGCTCTTGCTTTTCTAGTTCTTTTAATTGTGATGTTAGGGTGTCAATTTTGGATCTTTCCTGCTTTCTCTTGTGGGCATTTAGTGCTATAAATTTCCCTCTACACACTGCTTTGAATGTGTCCCAGAGATTCTGTTATGTTGTGTCTTTGTTCTCATTGGTTTCAAAGAACATCTTTATTTCTGCCTTCATTTCGTTATGTACCCAATAGTCATTCAGGAGCAGGTTGTTCAGTTTCCATGTAGTTGAGCGGTTTTGAGTGAGTTTCTTAATCCTGAGTTCTAGTTTGATTGCACTGTGGTCTGAGAGACAGTTTGTTATAATTTCTGTTCTTTTACATTTGCTGAGGAGAGCTTTACTTCCAACTATGTGGTCAATTTTGGAATAGGTGTGGTGTGGTGCTGAAAAAAATGTATATTCTGTTGATTTGGGGTGGAGAGTTCTGTAGATGTCTGTTAGGTCCACTTGGTGCAGAGCTGAGTTCAATTCCTGGATATCCTTGTTAACTTTCTGTCTCATTGATCTGTCTAATGTTGACAGTGGGGTGTTAAAATCTCCCATTATTATTGTGTGGGGGTCTAAGTCTCTTTATAGGTCACTCAGGACTTGCTTTATGAATCTGGGTGCTCCTGTATTGGGTACATATATATTTAGGATAGTTAGCTCTTCTTGTTGAATTGATCCCTTTACCATTATGTAATGGCCTTCTTTGTCTCTTTTGATCTTTGTTGGTTTAAAGTCTATTTTATCAGAGACTAGGATTGCAACTCCTGCCTTTTTTTGTTTTCCATTTGCTTGGTAGATCTTCCTCCATCCCTTTATTTTGAGTCTATGTGTGTCTCTGCACGTGAGATGGGTTTCCTGAATACAGCACACTGATGGGTCTTGACTCCTTATCCAGTTTGCCAGTCTGTGTCTTTTAATTGGAGCATTTAGCCCATTTACATTTAAAGTTAATATTGTTATGTGTGAATTTGATCCTGTCATTATGATGTTAGCTGTTTATTTTGCTCGTTAGTTGATGCAGTTTCTTCCTAGCCTCGATGGTCTTTACAATTTGGCATGTTTTTGCAGTGGCTGGTACTGGTTGTTCCTTTCCATGTTTTGTGCTTCCTTCAGGAGCTCTTTTAGGGCAGGCCTGGTGGTGACAAAATCACTCAGCATTTGCTTGTCTGTAAAGTATTTTATTTCTCCTTCACTTATCAAGCTTAGTTTAACTGGATATGAAATTCTGGGTTGAAAATTATTTTCTTTAAGAATGTTGAATATTGGCCCCCACTCTCTTCTGGCTTGTAGAGTTTCTGCCGATAGATCAGCTGTTAGTCTGATGGGCTTCCCTTTGTGAGTAACCCGAACTTTCTTTCTGGCTGCCCTTAACATTTTTCCTTCATTTCAACTTTGGTGAATCTGACAATTATGTGTCTTGGAGTTGCTCTTCTCGAGGAGTATCTTTGTGGCGTTCTCTGCATTTCCTGAATCTGGATGTTGGCCTGCCTTGCTAGATTGGGGAAGTTCTCCTGGATAATATCTTGCAGAGTATTTTCCAACTTGGTTCCATTCTCCCCGTCACTTTCAGGTACACCAATCAGATGTAGGTTTGGTCTTTTCACATAGTCCCATATTTCTTGGAGGCTTTGTTCGTTTCTTTTTATTCTTTTTTCTCTAAACTTCCTTTCTCGCTTCATTTCATTCATTTCATCTTCCATCAGCGATACACTTTCTTCCAGTTGATCGCATCGGCTACTGAGGCTTCTGCAGTCTTCACGTAGTTCTCGAAACTTGGCTTTCAGCACCATCAGCTCCTTTAAGCACTTCCCTGCATTGGTTATTTTAGTTAAACATTCATCTAATTTTTTTTCAAAGTTTTTAACTTCTTTGCCATTGGTTTGAATTTCCTCCTGTAGCTCGGAGTAGTTTGATCGTCTGAAGCCTTCTTCTGTCAACTCGTCAAAGTCATTCTCCATCCAGCTTTGTTCCGTTGCTGGTGAGGAACTGCGTTCCTTTGGAGGAGGAGAGGTGCTCTGCTTTTTAGTTTCCAGTTTTTCTGCTCTGTTTTCTCCCCATCGTTGTATTTTTTTCTACTTTTGGTCTTCGATGATGGTGATGTACAGATGGGTTTTTGGTGTGGGTGTCCTTTCTGTTAGTTTTCCTTCTACCAGACAGGACCCTCAGCTGCAGGTCTGTTGGAATTTGCTAGAGGTCCACTCCAGACCCTGTTTGGCTGGGTGACAGCAGCAGTGGCTGCAGAACAGCAGATTTTCGTGAACCGCAAATTCAGCTGTCTGATCGTTCCTCTGGAAGTTTTGTCTCAGAGGAGTACCCAGCCGAGTGAGGTGTCAGTCTGTCCCTACTGGGGGGTGCCTCCCAGTTAGACTGCTCGGAGGTCACGGTCCCACTTTAGGAGGCAGTCTGCCCGTTCTCAGATCTCCAGCTGCGTGCTGGGAGAACCACTACTCTCTTCAAAGCTGTCAGATAGGGACATTTAAGTCTGCAGAGGTTACTGCTGACTTTTTGTTTGTCTGTGCCCTGCCCCCAGAAGTGGAGCCTACAGAGGCAGGCAGGCCTCCTTGAGCTGTAATGGGCTCCACCCAGTTCGAGCTTCCTGGCTGCTTTGTTTACTTAAGCAAGCCTGGGCAATGGCGGGTGCCCCTCCCCCAGCCTCGCTGCTGCCTTGCAGTTTGATCTCAGACTGCTGTGCTAGCAATCAGCGAGACTCTGTGGGCATAGGACCCTCCAAGCCACGTGCAGGACACAATCTCCTGGTGTGCCATTTTCCAGGCCCGTTGGAAAAGCGCAGTATTAGAGTGGGCGTGACCCGATTTTCCAGGTGCCGTCTGTCACCCCTTTCTTTGACTAGGAAAGGGAACTCCCTGACCCCTTGCACTTCCCGAGTGAGGCAATGCCTCACTCTGCTTCGGCCCGCACACAGTGCACCGCACTGACTGTCCTGCACCCACTGTTTGGCACTCCCTAGTGAGATGAACCCGGTACCTCAGATGGAAATGCAGAAATCACTCGTCTTCTGTGTCGCTCACGCTGGGAGCTGTAGACCGGAGCTGTTCCTATTCGGCCATCTGGGCTCCACCCCGACACCTCCTGGACATGTAATTTAAATGGAATTATATAATATGTGATCTTTTGTGGCTGGCTTCTTTCACTTTGCATGATATTTTCGAGGTTCATCCATGTTGTACCATTTATCAGAACTTCATTCCTTTTTAAGGCTGGATTCTGTTTCACTGTGTGGATATACTGCCTTTTATTCATTCATTCATTCATTCATCAATTGATGGACATTTATTTCCACTTTTGGCTATTTTGAATAATTCTGCTGTGAATGTTCATGTATAAGCTTATATGTGGATATATGCTTTGGGGTATATATTTAGGAGTGAAATTTCTGGATCATATGGTAACTCTATATTTAACCTTTTGAGTAACTGCCAGGCTGTTTTCCAAAGTGGTTGTGCCATTTTACATTCCTACCAGCAGTGTGTGAAAGCTACAATTTCTCCACATCCTTGCCCACACTTGTTCTTGCTTACTTTTTGATTCTAGCCATTCTAATGAGAGGATAGTGATATCTTATTATGGTTTTCATTTGCATTTCCCTAGTGGGTAATGATATTCAGCTTCTCATGTACTTACTGGCCATTTGCATATCTTCTTTGAAGATATGTCTATTCAGATCCTTTGACCATGTTTTAAATATTGGGTTATCTTTTTACTTTTGAGTTCTGAGAATTCTTTAAATAGTCTAGACACAAGTCCCTTATCAGGTATATATGATTTGCGAATATTTTCTACCAAGTGTGGGTTGCTTTTCACTTTATTGATGGTGTCCATTAAAACCCAAAAGTTTTAAATTTTGATTAAGTCCCATTTATGTTTTATTTTGTCATTTGTCCTTTTGGTATCATATGACTTGGATTTTTTTTTTTTTAAGAGACAAGATCTTGTTCTGTTGCCCAGGTGGGAGTTTAGTGGCACATTCATGACTTACTCAGCCTTGACCTCCTGGGTTCAAGCAATCCTCCCACTTCAGTCTCTAGAGTAGCTGGGACTACAGATGTGACCCACCACGCTCGGTTAATTGTTTTTTTGTTTTTTGTAGAGATGGGTCTCACTATGTTGCCTGGGCTGGTCTTGAACTCTGGGCCTCAAGCAGTCCTCCTGCCTCGGTCTCCCAAAGTGCTGGGATTACAGGTGAACCACTATTCTCAGCCAGTGACTCGCATTTTAAAATAAATTTTATTATTGACTTTTGGTAACTTTGTATCTTCCTAACACAACTAAAATTTAAGTTTGTCAAAAGCAGAATTCATGTGAAATTCATTGTTGTATCTGCTCCAATGTCTGGACTTGTTAGCTTGATTTGGATCTGACCTGTACCTGGGTTGGGATGCAGACACTCATCTCATGGAAGTTCCCAGACGCCAGCTTCCTCTTTGGACTCCTTTGACCTGCACATTTCCATTTGGAGACTGAGGGTTGAATAACAGGTCCCAACTTGGAGCATCCATTGCCTCCTCGGCATCAGAGAGGGTTAAATGATACTGCATTAGCTGAGACCCCTTTTCTCTCCTCTTTTCTCTCTCACTCTGTAATATCCATTTCTCTATAAATATATCCAGGGGAATATTCTCTATTTTGCCTTATGGGCAACAGCTGCTGTTTTTGCCAGGCTGTCATCTATTTAGTTGTTACTTTTTCGACTTTATTTTTAAACAGTGTAACATGGAGTACAGCAACAGTGTGCACAGGACAGATGGAGAACAAATCCAAATAACAGACTTCCAGAGCCACCCTAATATAAGTGACTGGGGTGGGGTGGGAGAATAAAACCAGATTGCTGGATTGCTAAAAGCAAACAACTATCAATAAATCACAAATTAAGTCAGGAAAGGGAGAGCAAATAAGGAAGTGGCACACATCAGCCATCCTTCTGCCACGCAGTCTGAGATGTTGGGAAGGGGAATGAGTTGAAGTTGACAGGGGCTTCCAAGCCAGGCCAAGGTGCAGGATCAGTGGTGGAGATGAGAAGAAAGGCTGACAAAGCCCTCCTGGGGCTGGCAACACATTTAGTGGGTGGAAATCTTAAGGAGCCTGCAGGAGTTAAATGATATGTAAAGCAATACCTGTCATATCTGGGTAAGACTCCAGGCTCTGTGCCAACTAAGATATTCCCCCACCCCCTTTGTCTCCTGGGGCATAAGTAGAAGTTAGAGAGACATGAGTTCGAAGATCTGGGGTTTTAAAAAGGAAGAAAAAAAAATTTTATTAATTTCTTCTAGAACAGCCAGCACTTGATGCAAATCAGGGGTGGGGACAGAGGTCTCTGTGGTCTCTAGGGACGGCATTGGTGGACAGTCCCCAGGTGGCAGCTTAACTTCCTGACTCACACTTCAAAAGTAGAGGAACCGCTCTCGTTTATTTGTCCTTTCAAAGTGGACTAGGTGCTGGTAAAAGGTGCTTTTTTATCTTCAGAGCTGACCCTTGATGCATTAACCTTTTTACTGGAACAGCTGTTCTGTCCCCCAAGGCTCTTGGGCACAAGAAAGGCCACCAAGGCCAGCTCTCAGCCCTCATTATACCCTGCCTGGCTATGCTTTATTCTCTTCTTGTCTTCTGACTGCAGTCCTGTCTTCCACCATTGCCCCCCAACACACCCTCCTACCTTTTCAGTAAAGTGTCCAAACCTTAAATGCACAGCTTGATGAATTTTCACATAGGTAAACAAACACTCTTGTAATCATGCCATGATCATCTTCTAGAACATTCCCAGCACTCTGGATAGCTCCCTCTTAAACCTTCCTCCAGTCGGAACTCCCTCAAAGGTAACCACTGTCCTGACTTGTATCATTGTACAGCAGTTTTGCTGTTTTGAGCTTTATATAAATGCAATCATACCATATTCACTCATTTTATATTTCACTTAACAATGTATCTGTGGCCTGGTGTGGTGGCCCACACCTGTAATCCCAACACTTTGGGAGGCCGAAGTGGGAGGATCACTTGAGGTCAAGAGTTCAAGACCAGCCTGGGCAACATAGGGAAATCCAGTATCTATACAATATATTTTAGATAGATGATAGATAGATAGATAGATAGATAGATAGATAGATAGGTGATAGACAGTAGATAGATAGATGATAGATGATTGATAGATAATCTGTGAGATTTATTCATGTTGTAGACTATTCAGAAGTTTATTCCTTTTTGTAGCTATATAGTATTCATGCAGTAACTATACCACACTTTTTTCACCCATTTTATTGTTGATGGATATTTTGATCATTTCTAGTTTGAGACTATCTTTTTAAATGCTGCTGTGAATATTCTCATTGAGGTTTTTGTATTGTACATAAATATATTTTCTGAGTACATACCTGACAGTGAACTTGCTGGGTTGTATGGTATATGCATGTTTAGCTCTAAGAGATATTGCTAAACACTCTTTTGAAGTAATTGTATTGATTTACATTCTTGACTGTCATTGAAGAGAGCCCAGTTGTTATACATCCTCACCAGCACCTGACGTCTCGCTTCAGCCATTCTGGTTGCTGCAGTGCTATGTCCCTGTGGTCTTTTTATATTGTGTTTGCATGATCTTATATGTTTATTCACCATTTCAAAATCCTCTTTTGTGAAGTGCCTATTCAAATATTTTCCTATTTTTTAATTGGTAAGTCTATTTTTTTCTTATTTGTTGTCTTTCTTTGTATGTTTTGGATGTGAGTTCTCTGTCACATATCTTCTCTCATTCTACAGCTTGCGTTTTTACTCTCTTATTGGTGTCTTTTGATGAAGAGAAGTTTTAAATTTTAACAAATTTCCATTTATCAATCTTTTCCTTTCTGGTCAGTGCTTTTTCTGTCCTGTTTAAGGAACTTCTTTGCCTACCCGAGATCATGAACATATATTCTCCAGGGGTTTCGTTCAGCAGCTTTGTTGTCTTAGCTTTCATGTTTAGGTCTATGATTCCTTCGAAATTACTTCAGTGGGAAGCAGTGGTCAACTTTATTTATTTATTTGTTTGTTTGTTTGTTTATTATCTTGCTCTGTCAGCCAGGCTGGAATGCAGTGGTGAGATCACAGCTCACTGCAGCCTCAGCCTCCTGGACTGAAGCGATCCTCCCACTTCAGCCTCTGGAGTAGCTGGGACCACAGGCACGCACCACCATGCCCAGCTAATTTTTTATTTTTAATTTTTTTGTAGAGACGGGGTTTCACCATGTTGCCCAGACTTGTCTCTAACTCCTGGGCTCAAGCGATCCTCCCACTTCAGCCTCCCAAAGTGCTGGGAAACATTTATTTTAATATAGCTATCCAGTTGACTCAGCACTATGTATTGTAAGCACCATTCTTACCCAGCTGAAATGCAGTGGACCCTTTGTCATAGTGACCGTATGTGAATATGTCTATCTCTGGATTCTATTCTGTTCCATTGGCTTCTTTGTGTATACTTGAACCTATACACCATACCACCCTGCTTACTACCGTAGCTTTACAGTAGAAGTTTTGATATCACATAGTGTAATTTCTCTTTGTTATTCTTCATTATTGGCCTGCGTATTATAGGTCATTTGCATTTCCATATAATTTTGGAATCACTTCTCAGTTTCCACACATGTGTACACAAACACAAGGGAACAAAACTGCTGGGATTTTGACTGGACCTGCATTGAATCTAGAGTCTCCTTTGGGCCCACTGGCAATTCTCATTTGGCTGCTGCCTGACTTCTCTTGGCCACTAAGTAAAGAGGTAAGCACTCATTTTAATTGTGGCAAGGGACAGTGAGCAATAAAAAAGCAGCTCAGCTCTGGGGTAGGGTGGGGAGCAACCTTGAGAGAGGTTATACCTGCCTAGGGACCAATGGCCAGGGATCCCTAGGGCCCTGGAGACATTCTTCTTTCCCCTGCCTTGCTAAGTAATTGTATTGATCTAGTAGTCATTTCAGAGAGTCCCGGTTGTTATACATCTTCGCCAACACTTGATGTTTTATTTCAGCCATTCTGGTTGTTGCAGAATATGGTCTCTTTATTTTGCATTTGCATGATCTTTTATGTTTACTCACCATAGATGAGTAAACATATAAGACTTAAAGAAATGGAAGTACTATGTTCATTAATTGAAAAATCAATAGTGTTAAGATGTCTATTTCCTTCCTACAGGAAATCGACTTCGTTATTAATACTGTCTATTTCCTTCCTGCAGAAAATAGACATCTTAACACTATTGATTATTTCAACTCATGAACATAGTACCTCCATTTCTTTAAGTCTTTGATTTCTCTTGGCATTGTACTTCTCAGTATAGAGGTTGTGCCCATATTTCACTGGTTTTATTCCTTAGGTATTTAATTTGTTAATGCTATTGTAAGTTGTATTTAAAAATTTTGTCTTCTACATATTGTCACTAGTCTATAGAAAATATAATTGATTTTTGATTATTGACCTTGTGTCTAGCAACCTTGCTAGATTCATTTATTTGTTACAGTCTTGCCTGAACCAAACTGTAAACTAAGGGGTTTGATGTCCTTTAACCCCTTCTGCAGAGTGCTAGACCTCAGTAAATACTTCCTGGCTACCCTGAAAATCTTCTTACAGTAAAGAGAGGGGAAAGAAGAGTGTCCCCAGAGCCCTGGGGATCCCTGGTCATTGGTCCCTAGGCAGGTATATCCCACCTGAAGGTTGCTCCCCACTCCACACCCAAGCTGGGCTACTTTTTTATTGCTCACTGTCTCTTGCCACCATTAAAATGAGTACTTACCTCTTTGCTTAGTGGCCAAGAGAAGTCAGCAGCCAAATGAGAATTGCCAGTGGGCCCAAAGCAGGCTAAATGTACACACTTCCTCTCTCCTCTGAGAGCTCCTGGCTGAGCTTCCATGGGAGCCTCTGGCATAGGCTGCAGGGATATAGCTGGGATGTGTTGGGAGAGAGGGTGGAATTGGTACTGAGGAGTGGGTCTGTGGAGATAACCTTAGGCCATGGAATGCATAACACAACCATTTGTCAAATATTTGCCAAGGTCCTAGTCTGGGTGACTCTTTTGCTTGGTCCTCAAGAGGCATGGTCTTGTCTTTAGGAATGTTGCTGTAGAAAAGGACGCAAAGCTTAAGCTACACGAAGGGAAGGAATGTTTCAGGAGTCTGGAGGCCTGGGTTTAAGTTCTGGCTCTATCAGCAAGGAAAGCTATCAAGCTTTCCAACCTGTACCTTCCCTTCCTGCATGGGCCTTGTCTCCCAGCAAGATTATAAAAGGGCATTAGTCATCCTCTCCAGTTCCACCTGGCTCTGAGGCTCTCCCTTAGAAGCAGCCCAGAAGGCCAAGCAAGAGGAGGAGATGATAAGTGCAGTGAGTATCTAGGTAAAAAGATCCATGTGGAATGGGGTGGGTAGGTTCACAAGGGAGGCTGGAGTAAGAGATTGGGCATGTGCAGAGTTGGGTGGATGGAGAGGAGGAGGCCAGCTCCTCCCAGTGTGTCTGCTGTCTCTGTGAGGACCCTCTCCAGGCACATTCTATCCATCTCCCACCACCACAGGCAGTGTGACCTCATGGAGTGGCCAAGGTATAGATCAGAGGTGGAAGGAATGCAAAAAGGAGGGAGGCACTGCAGAGAGAAGGGGTGAGGGCCTGAGGGGGGCCCCCATCTTCTAGGTGTGCAAGAGCAGCTTCACACTGTAGCTGATATGTGGGCCACCTGGTTCAGGATCAGGGACTCATGCAGAATGGTCAAGGATGGCTTACAGCTGTCACTGAAAAATCCCCAGGGAAATTATGGGTAGAGGCGACACCCCCTCTTCAGAGCCTCTCCTCCTCTCTACCCTGTACTGCAAAGACACTTGGTGGGGTGGGGGGCTGCCTGCACCTTGCACTTCTCAAGCAACTCCCTTGTGCCAGGCTCTGGGCTGGGTGGTGGGGATGTAAAGATGAGGGGGGACACAGCTCCTGCTTCAGGAATCACTTAAAGAGTGGCGGGACAGGTGCTGTGGTGGAGCTCAGGGTAACCACAGGAACACCCAACCCAGGGGGTGGGGCAGTGGGGGCCCATGGTCCCACTTCTGAGGGAAGGTGGCACCAAAAGATTTAGCCCTGAGAAGGTCACAAAGAAATGAAGCAAACTGAAGGCAGCTCCATGGGGCCGCTGTCCCTGTTGTTGACATTTCTGGAATATGGGTCTAGAATCAGAAGCAAAAGAGGAAGTCCATTCTTCCGCACTGCAGAACATTCCTACAGTGGACCCAAGCTGTTTTGTCCTTCTCAGCAGCTTTAAGGTTTCTCTACATAGGGTGAGTTAAGGAAAGATCCCCGTAGCGGAGCCTGCCAGCTTTCGGCCCGGGCCAGCCATGTCCCTGGCCACATGAGTCCAGTGGTGCCACCTCCCACATCTCCTGCATCCACCTGGAGCTTTGGCTCTGTTGACTTAGGACTATGCTTGGAGCCATGCTGTGTGTTGTTGTGAGCCCTTAGGCCTTGGTGCATGAATTCCTGGAGAATGGGCTCTGCTGGGAAAGTGTGGGAAGACGGAGGCAGTGAGTGAGGCCCCAGGCAGAAAAGGGGGAAGACTCTTATGGCAGAGGCACCAAAGCTAGGCATCTGGGCCTCCAACCTCTTGATCAACAGAGGGCCTGACATTCCATGCTGGGAGGTGTGGACACCTTGGAGGGGCCGTGGCTGGGTGAGGGTGAGAAGAGGGGGTCTTGAGGCTGCTGGATGAATGGCAAGCAGGGGAAGAGGGCAAGGCCAGGGGTGTAGGTGGGGAGGTGGAAGGTGATCTCCAGCCTGGAGATTTCTGTGGAGGCAGGGGAAGGCCATGGCCAACTCCTGAGCCCTTCCTCTGCCCAGGGTTGTGAGTTATAGCCGCCATGGGACTCCTGGCTGCGTGGACACTCTTTATCTCCTGGGGTAAAGCTGCAGGGGAGAGGGTACCCAGTGCGTCATGTTCCGCCTCTGCTCAGGCTGTGCCAATGTCAACAGCACTGGCCTTCTGTGTCCTCCCATGGCCTGTGTGCGGCAGGGGTGGGGTGGGGGAGGAAGCAGTCACAAAGAGCTTCCCCCATACACCCATCCCCACTGAGGATCTGAGCAGAGCACAGTGGGGTACTAAGGACAGCTGGGCGGGGAGAGGTGGGGTTCCTTCGCATGTTTAGCTTGCACACCCACCCTCTCAGCCCACTGCCACCAGGACCCTGCCCAGCTGGCTTCATCCTGCCAGCCACCCCCCGCCCCCAGCCTGGTTTTGTCCCCCTTCTCTGTCCCGCCCTGCGACTGTGCCTCCTGCTTCACTTTCTCTCACCTGGAAGGTTCCAACCTGTCCCTCCCTCCCTCAATCCTTGCCCATTCTGAGTTCCATCTCTAATCCCTCGCGACCTCTTGGCCTCAGCAGCCCCCACTGTGCTGCACAGGCAGATACCCCCAAACTCCAGCCCTGCCCATGAGGCTTTGGGCTCCCTCTCTGCATGTGTCTGTGGCCCCCAAAAGACTACAAGGCCATGGAAGGCAATGTCCATGTCCTGCCTCCTCCCAGCCCCTGCACCATTCCTGATGCACAGAGTGGCCTAGTGCCTGAGCATGGGCAGGAAGCACTGTGGTCCCGCCCAGCAGCATCACCCAGGCAAAGTCCCTGCTGCAACACTCAGCTCTCCACTGACCTGCCCATGTGGCTTTTAGCTAGGTGGGAACCTTCAGCAAGCCAGTTCCCCTCTGGGATTGGGAAGCGGTCAAATTATAAAGGAAGAAGATAGGCTGGTGGGTGGAAGGGAGCTTCGTGCAGCCACAAAGGTAGTGGAAAAATTAATATAGTGATGTCCAGATGACAGCTGGCTATGCCTTGGATTTATGCAGCTCTCTGGGTTTTTTCCGAGGGAGACTGGAACAAAGGCTGCTAAGAATTGTGGTGTCAGAGAGGGATGCGCGCCTCGGATTAGAAAGAGCTGCTTTTTTTTAATGCAGCCTGGTGGTGGGTGCACAGGTGTTCATTATACTATTTTTCTGGCCTTTTTGTATGTCTGAAATATTTCATAACAAATTTTTAAAAGCAAGAGGCACCTGGGGTGGAGATAAAGGAGGTGGCTCCGGAAAGATGGAGGGAAAGAAGCAGGAGGAGAGGCAGGACACCTGGAGTGTAGGTGGAGGGAGGGGCAGGCTCCAGAAGCGGGGGGAAGAAGATGTGTGGAAAATCCAACGCCATGAGTCACTGGGCTCCCTCAAGAACTTGTCAGAGCATGAGACAGGGACTGTGCTGGGCAGGGCCGGAGCCAGGGGTGATGTCATCACAAGAATGGACATCAGAGGAGCCCTGATCAAGTTTATGAAGATACAAAGAATCCCCTGCTGGGGCCTACCCATCCCCTGGATTTACATCCTGGGCTATATCTTTGCTTCCCTGCATTCATGCATGTCTGTCAGGGGAGGGTTTAATTGTTGTTGATGTTGGTGTTTTTTAAAAAAAGAATTCTAAAGTAGGTGCTTCTCCTTCTCAGCATGCCTGGTGTTCAGTCTAAACATCTGAAGAACAGATCAATTGTATGTGTCATGGAGAGGGGGAAGCCATGGAGGGGAATGATTCACTTTACAAAAATGACTTTGTACTTACATAGCCATGTCTTTAGGGGCTTAAAGTGAGATCTGGGGTGTCGGGATGTTGTCCTGTATGGAAAGTGGAGTTCACCTGCGCAGGTGCGATGCCCACACGCCTCTGTTAGATGTTCTGCACCTGCTTGGGGCTCCAAGGGGGTGATGCCTGGGGTGGTGGCCAGGGTCAGGCATGAGCCACACACCTCAGCTTCTCCCCACAGTGAGTGGGACCATGTCTGTTGCTTTTCAAGAAGCAGGTGGGGACCTGGGCCAAGTGTCAGCTTCCCCATAGAGAGCCCATCTACTTTCTGCTCCGCCAGAGGCTGCTTGGCCCTCAGGGCCTGAGTTTAGATGCTGTTGTGTGGAGTCTGAGCTGGGATGAGGGCGGAAGGCTGATGGCCACCCTGCCCTGCACCGTGCTTCTGTGGAGGTGCAAGGTGCAGGGTGTCTGTGATTTATCTGAGGTGGCTCTGAATACAAGGATCCATTTCCTGTTGATGGGCATCCATCTGCTAGAAAACTCTATCCTCATGACTAGGTGGATTTTCATATTATTTATGAGAAAGCTGCAATAACAGGCTAGCAACTGGCCTCTGGGTCTCGATTTCACACCTGCTGATGCTTGTGGTATGAGATATTTCGTGCCTGTCCTGCTTGTGTTTGGTGTGGTATATCAATGATATACCACTGTGGACTGAGTCTGTCTCCAGGTAGGGGTTAGATTTGCCCTCCTCGTCCTTCCCTGGTCTGGCCTGTACTACAAACACCAGCCACACAGGCCCTTCACCAAGGCAAAATATGGAGTGTGGGTCACTAAATATATCTGAGTTGGGTTTTCTGACATGTGAACCTGAAAGGGGCACGACCAGGTAGGAGATGTGGATGATTTGAGGTCACCGTGCCTACTCCAGAAGGGTTTCTTGCTGACTCTTCATGGTTAATTCACTCTTTAGAGTCCCTTGGGAAATCCCACTGTGGTGCAATTCTAAAATAGGTGTTATATGCTGGGCTCCAAGAATACTGGCAGCCAGGGTCTATTCTCCAGGCAGGGTGGCTAAGCGTTCCTCTGCAAGTAAACTGACTGGCCCAAGAGTCAAAAAAAAATTATACACACACACACACACAAATACATTTCCTCAAATATTCACCCAAAGTAGAGAAGTGCTAGAAGTGTCGCCACTCAGCATGCAGTTTTGAATACCTTCTTTCGTTTTGAGTATAGCACTCAAACTTGCCCTCAGCTGTAAGCAGTGTCTCTGAGCCTGGAGCTTCTTGGATCATATCCTCTGGAAAATGACAGATCCCTCCCTCATCCTCCAGAGAGAAATGACCAACTTTTTAGTGTCTGAACTATAAATGATGGTGAAGTATCAGCTGGTATTGGTAGAAAGGAAACCTCTAACAGGTGACAGAGAGAAAGAGAGGGGAGGAGGAGGAGGAGAATGAGGAGGAGGGGGAGGAGGAGGAGGAGGGGGAGGAGGAGGGGGAGGGGGAGGAGGAGGGGGAGGGGGAGGAGGAGGGGGAGGGGGAGGAGGAGGGGGAGGGGGAGGAGGAGGGGGAGGGGGAGGAGGAGGGGGAGGGGGAGGGGGAGGGGGAGGGGGAGGGGGAGGAGGGGGGGAGGGGAGGGGGAGGGGGAGGAGGAGGGGGAGGAAACAATTATACAACAACAGAAAAGGAGCCCAAAGGAATAGAGCCAAGCCCAGGAGTGGAAGAAAACTTCAATATAACTGTAATTGATGTCCTCAGAGAGATAAGAGGAGATAATGCATCCATAAAGTGAGAATGGAAGGTTATAAAAAAGAAACATCCAAGGAATAAGGAATTAAACATATAATAGCAGAAATTTAAAATTCAATAGAAGATTTGAGGGAGAGAAATGATGGACTTTCGCAGAATGTGGGAAAAGAAGACAATGATTTAGAAACAAGGATTTGAAATAATTAAGGAAATTAGGAGGGCCAGCAGTAGGAGTTCCAGAAATGGAGAATAAAACCAGAGGAGAGGGAAGTATCAGAGAAGTTATACAAGAGCTTCCAGACTGCGAGAACGAATGGCACAGACCCACAACGTGGCACATCACTGTGGAATTTCAGAATAGTAGAGATAAAGAGAAGAGTTATAAAACCTTCAGAGAGAAAAAAGGAGGTTGCCTGCAAAAATTGGAACACAGAACAGCGTTAGACTTTCTACCAGCGTCCCTGGAATCTAGAAGATACTGGGACAGTGCCTTCAGCCTTCCAAAGGACAGTGGTTTCCAGCTTCACTTTCTATTCCTGCCAGTCAAGAGTGAGAGGAATAAAGTCGTTTCAGGTAGGCATGGGCTCAGATGATGTACTTCTGATGCAGCCTTTCTCAGGAAGCTGCCAGAGGAGCATTCATGCCACTGAAACCAGAGTAAACCAGAAACAACCATGGCGTGTAGGGTAGACAAGATAATGGACTCCCAAAGATGTCCACATCCTAATCCCCAGGGCCTGTGAAAGCGTTAGGTTACACGGCAGAAGGGATTGAAGATGGCAGATGGAATGAAGGCTGTGAATCAGCTGGCCCTGAGATGGGGAGATCGCTCTGGGTGATCAGAACGTGCTGGATTGAATCGTAAGGGTCCTTATACACGAAAGAAGGAAATGGAAGAGAGGTCAGAGGGAGGCAATATGGGAAGGGCTCGCCTGAGTTTGCAGGCTTTGAAGATGAAGGACGGGAGCTCTGAGCCATGGAATGTGGTGGCCTCTAGAAGCTGGAAATATCAAGGAAACAATTCTTCCTGAGAGTCTCCAGAAGGAACGCAACCCTGCCGACACCTTGGTTTTAGCACGCTGAGACCCATTCCCGACTACTGACCTCCAGAACTCTAAGATAAGAAATCTGTGTTGTCTTACACCACTTGGTTTGTGGAAATTTGTTAGAGCAGCACTCGAAACTGATGCAGTGTGTCTGGAGGTCCAATGCAAGAATCCAGGTGACAGCTGTGCACCAGGCTTCAGAGCACTTGGTCTGGGACTGGAGTTGGAAGATGGGGAACTCTAGATGGGGTGATTCTAGGAAAAAATTAAAAAGGAATGGACAGATTCCTAACTTGCTGAACTGTCTAGGAAGGGATTTTAGCAGACCTGGAAGTCAGTTTATGTGTAAATAAGAGTTAAGTGCATATAAAGCCATTGTTTTTAACAATGAAAGGAAAAAGTACAACGTTATGCAAGAAGGGAAATCGTATCTTGGGCTCATCCATGAATCATATCTACCTTATCACAATACTGCAAACACTGACAATTGATTTCACTAAAAATGATGGTATCAGGAAGATACAGGGAACAGAAATGTGTGTTTGAGGGAGATAAAACCTCATTTTCATTATGAGACACTAATAGATAATATCCAAAGTAGGAAATCTAGAAATGTGCTATGAACTGAATTGCGTCCCTCTATAACTCTTATGTTGAAGTCCCAGCTCCCAATATGGCTGTATTTGGAGTAAGGAAGGAATTAAGATTAAGCAAGGTGGTAAAGGTGGAGCCCTGATCCCATGGGATGAGTGTCCTTCTAACAAGAGACACCAGAGAGTGTATTCTCTCTGGCATGTGAGGGCACAGTGAGAAGATAATGTCTGAAACCAAGAGCAGAGCCCTCAGCAGAAGCTCAACTGGCCAGCACCTTGACCTTGAACTCTCCCAACCTCCAGAACTATGACAGATTTCTGGTATTAAAGTCACACAGTTTATGACATTTTTGTGACAGCAGCCCTAGCTGACCAATACAGCATTTTATTTAAAAATATGTCAGTGAAGAACAGGAAAAGTGGCTTTTTAAAAATTGAGAGCTGTTATCTCTGGGAATTGGGGCTCAGTGTGGAGAGGGCTGGAGCAGGGACTGCTATTTTCCATTGCTGGGCTTTTATTATTTTTGATTTTGTAAAACCATGTGTATGTATCAGTTTGATTTTTAAAAGTTAGCCAATTCAAAACAATAAAAGTAATTTATTGACTTAGGTAAATGAAAAGTTTGGAGGCAGGATGATCTTCAGGAGCAGTTTGATCTGGTCCCTAGTTCCATTTTTCTGTGACTAGCTCAGCATTGCTCAGTGGACTTCTAATGGTAACAAAATGGCTGTAGCAGCTCCAGGCCTTGCATGCACCTTCCAGATCTCCAATAGTGGAGCATCTTCCCCAGAAGTCCCCAGCAAACATCTCCTTGCATCTTATGTGACAGAATTTGGTCTTGTCACCATGGCCAGGGAACAGAGCTGAGCTGATTGGCTTAAGCCAACCATGACGCACCCCTGAAACACATTGGCTGTGGGGGCCAGGTGGTAATCTGGAAGGAAATTAGCTTTCTCTTACCAAGAGGAAGGCAGAATGAAAGGTGGATGGTTCAAAATAGGAAATATTCACTACAGATATGTTCTTCTGAAGGGCATTTTCCTTCTTCTCTTCATGAGTTGCAGGTGCCTGCTAACACTGTACTTGAGATTGGTTGGCTGGTCGGTTGGGTGGTTCGTTGATTTGATGGCATTTGGGTTAAATACTGACTTCTGCTATATGTGACCCATAGAGCTGGGTCTAGAAAAAAAAGTCTTTCAGAAGGGAAGTTAAAAGAGGAGAGCATCCCATAACGTAAAGGATTTCGGAACATGAAGAATGAGAGATAAGTCCATGGCCACGTCTCCTTAGGGGACATGTGCACAGCGGTGACACAATTGGACATAAACCTAGCCTCAGGAGGATGGTTTGACTGAGAGACTCCTAGACATCCCTCTGACCCCCAAATCCTTCCCCAAGCAACCTACTGCAGATGCCTGAAAATTACATATTAGAAACTCACCTCTGTAAGAAGTTCCTGTCACCTCTGGGAGAGTGGTGCATTTGGCTGTTGTCTGTTACTAAAGCTGTAAAGTTAGTTTGCCAAATCCTTCCTAGACAGCTGCAATGGAGGAAGTCTTGGGTGGGGATGCACGGAGGGGAAAGGTATCTGGAGAGATACAGCCCACTCCCCAAAGGGTGGAGTAGGGAAGAAGCAGCCCCAGGGGAGGACTGGACCAAGGTGGGCATGCCAGCATCAGGTCCTTAGTCTCTGGAGAAGTAACCTTCCTGGGTCTGGATAAGGAGGGCACTAGATGCCCTCTAAACTGCAGTTAACTGTCTTGCCAAATTTACCTGCTTTCTCCATTCCCCCTGACTGATACCCACAGCTAGAGGAACACTTGGGACAGGAAGGCTGCTGTCCAAGATGTCCACCATGTCTGCTCCCACCAGCTGAGCCAAATGCTTTCCTGGAGGCAGCTGGGCTTCGTTCCCAAACCTGTTTATGCCAGTGGAACTTGCTATTGTAATTATGCAATTTAATTAAATATTATACAAGCCAATTAAATACTGTTGCAAAAAAAAAGAAGAAGAAAATATTTCTATGAAAACTAAGTTGAAGCTTTGGAAAGACTCACAAAAACATTTTTGAGTCATTTTTTTTTAATGCTGTTGAGTTAGGTGTGGGTGAAACAACTGTGGAAGGTTGTTGGGGAAATATCAGAAAAATCTATGGAGACTTTTTACACTCAGATTATTTTGCCAATGTATTTAATTTGTCATTCAACTGGAAAAAACCTGAAACTGGAAATTGTAGGCAATGCCATATGTATTAGTCTGTTCTCACACTGCTAATAAAGACATATCTGAGACTTGATAATTTTATAAAGAAAAAGAGGTTTAATGGATTCACAGTTCCACATGGCTGGGGAGGCCTCACAATCATGGCAAAAGGCAGAGGAGCAAAGTCACGTCTTACTTGGCAGCAGGCAAGAGAACATGTGCAGGGGAACTCCCCTTTATAAAACCATCAGATCTCATGAGACATATTCACTATCACGAGAATAGCAGGGGAAAACCCGCCCCCATGATTCAATTACCTCCCACCACATCCCTCCCACGACATGTGGGGATTATGGGAGCTGCAATTCAAGATGAAATTTGGAAGGGGACACAGTCAAACCGTATCACCATATGAGTATGATTTATGTAAGAAATAATAATAGAAACAATTTACCAAAAAATAGAAAGTTAAAAGACCTTAATGTTACATCAAAAGTTTGGTGAATGAATGTACAAGTATATATTAAAGGTTAAAATCTTTCAGGTAGCTAACTAGTCCAGACAGCTAAGAGGGCCTCTACCATAGTATATTTGCCAGGGCTTTAGCTCCTAGAAACTCACTGCCACTTCTCTGAATCAGAGGCTGGTACGCAGAGATTACATTTTTGGGCCACAGATGCTTAGTTGGCTGAGTTTCCCAGAGCTGGCAAAATTGGGAGTAGCCAAGGGGAAGCAGGGATGGGGATGAGTTCAGCCTGAGCCAGTCCCTCTGCCCCCTCCCCCCTCCCAGACGTGTCTCTGCAGGGCCTGAACAAAATGCTGAACTCTAGCCCCCACTCCTCCTCATCTGTTCTCCCTTCCCCACAGCTATCCAAAGACTCAAGCCCAGAGTCAGCTGGTGGGCATTTGGGGTTCCTCAGCTGTCCTCCTGGCTGTATTTCCTGGTCCTCTCTGCACATGTCATCTGCTTCAGCCAGACCTGGTAACTCACTGCCCTGGTGATGCTGGGCCTGTCCCTGCCTCTGCAGCGTTGCTAAGAATCTCCCCTATCTAGACTGCCCTTCGCCCCTATCTCTGCAAATCCTCCCCATCCTGCAAGCCTCTGCTTACTCTGCTGCCCCTGGGAGCCCTCTCACATTATCTCCTGAGCTTACTGGGCATGATCACCTTGCTGCACTTAGTTCTCACCAGGGTTCACTGGCCTAACCACACCTCTCAGCAGCTATGAAAGTGGAGTCCTTCTTTAGCCCCTTTCTAGATTTTAGTTCAGACAACCACCCCAATATGACCACTCTGCATGAATGCACATATTTCACCATGGATGCTCCTGCAATGGACAGAGAGCTGCAGGATGACTTAGAAGCCGATGTGAGAGACCCCTCCTCCCCTGGCTGTCTGGGCAGTGGGTGGGGTGGGGAAGGAGGAGGAAGTGGGGGATGGGAGATGGGGCTGGGCCTCATTGCCTTCTCAGTAGCTCCCTGCTGGCAGCCCTTGCTCAGATTCACCCAGCTCCAGGAGTACTTCCCTGAGTCTAGAAAAAATAAAGTGTACGTGACTGAGCAGAGGACCCAGATTGGGCAGCCAGACTAGGGAGATGAAGCCTTTGTTCCTTGGACAGGCTCATCTGCCCTCCCCTCCCCTGGCCCAGGCCCCACTGTTGGCCTTAGCTCTGGGCTCAGCCCTCCCTCTTTCTCAGGGCTATTTTAAGATTCTAGGCCAAGGTCACAGAAATGTGGACTTCTGAGGGGCTGTCACCCCAGAGCAATGACTGAAGAAGGATTCCATTATCTCAGCCACACACAGACACAACCTCCCCCACTCTCTCTGAATCATACCATGGCTTCATGCCCTGCTGGCTAGGTGGCAGGGAGTAGACCCCAGCTGACCCTCCATAAATGCTTGCTGGGCTTCCCAGAGGCACCTCCACGATGGGTCCCTGGACCAAGGGGCTTCATTCTGCTTCTGTCTCCACACTGACGAGGCAGGATGCTCAGAGATGACTCCACACGCCTGCTACCTTGTTTCAGTGGATCCTGGCCTCTCCACCCTTCCCTGCAGGAGCTGGTGAGTGTCCATCCTGCTGGGGAGGGGAGCAAGGCAGAGCAGGAGCAGCCAGGGGAGTCACCTCTGAGATATGCTCTCAGCGCTGAGGCAAGTGTCCCCATTAACAAACACAAGGTTTCTGCTATGGCCTGTTCCTTCCACCTGAATTCTGCTATTCATTTTGTTCAGCAAGTACTCTGTTGGGAGGTTGGGTAAGGGGCTTATAATCAGATTTTTTGTTTTGGATGCGGGAGCAAGAGGCATGCAAATGATTACTATTTAATTCAATACCTGTTTATTGAACACCTACTGTATCTGGTGTTGGGAGTGTGGGGAATAGGAAAAGGCTGGGCAGAGTCTAGCCTCTAGACCTGCGAGGAGGGGGCTAAGTCTATTATAGACCTTCCCTCTGGAAGTCAGGGAGAGCGTGCCTGGCCCGTGGTGTATTCTCAGAAAGAGTGAATTAAGAGTAGAATCGGCCGGGCGCAGTGGCTCACGCTTGTAATCCCAGCACTTTGGGAGGCCGAGGCGGGCGGATCACGAGGTCAGGAGATCGAGACCACGGTGAAACCCCGTCTCTACTAAAAATACAAAAAATTAGCCGGGCGCAGTGGCGGGCGCCTGTAGTCCCAGCTACTCGGAGAGGCTGAGGCAGGAGAATGGCGTGAACCCGGGAGGCGGAGCTTGCAGTGAGCCGAGATTGCGCCACTGCACTCCAGCCTGGGCGACAGAGCGAGACTCCACCTCAAAAAAAAAAAAAAAAAAAAAAGAGTAGAATCACTGCCTAATAGCCAGAGGTGCCCAGGTTGCTGGGGTGCACAGCCCTGTTTGCATCACCAGCTGGAGGCCCTGCTGGCCTCCCCACTTGACTTTCTCACACTGTCTCTAACATTTCGGCCAGACATCATTGCATTTCAAGTTGGGAGGATCGTGCAGGTCTCACAGTCCTCCTCCAAGTCCCCAGCGTGGGGCCTGGGAATCCAGTGGGGACTCAGTGATGCCCCGTACTTATTGGCATCGAGTGTTGTGTTTTGAAATGGTTGATTTTTTTTAATTAAGAAACTTTATTATTTAGAGCAGTTTTAAATTTATAGAGAAATTGAGCAGAAAGTACAGAAAGTCCTTACAACATGTCCCTTTGCAATACCCTCCCTTGACTTGTTTCTCCTATTATTACCATCTGGCATTAGTGTGGCACATTTATTATAATCGATGACGCAATATTGACACATTGTTATGAACTAAAGTCCATCATCCACTGGGTTCAGTGGCTCACGCCTGTAATCCTAGCACTTTGGGAGGCCAAGGAAGGCAGATCACCTGAGGTCCGGAGTTCGTGACCAGCCTGGCCAACAAGGCGAAACCCCGTCTCTACTAAAAATACAAAAGTTAGCCAGGCGTGGTGCCGCAGGCTATAGCCCCAGCTACTTGGAGGCTGAGGCAGGAGAATCGCTTGAACCTGGGAGATGGTGGTTGCAGTGAGCCAAGATCGCACCACTGCACTCCAGCCTGGGTGACAAAGCAAGACTCCATCTCAAAAAATAAAATAAAGTCCATCATCAACCGTTTACACTGGAGTTCACTGTCCATGTTGTACCATTTTATGGGTTTTGACAAATGCATAATGTCATCTATCCACCTTTACAGTATCATGGAGAATAGTTCCACTGCCTTAAAAATCCTCTGTACTCTGTCTATTCATCCCTTCCTCCCCCAACCCCTGGCAACCACTGATCTTTTTACTGTTTCCATAGTTGTGCCTTTTCCAGAATGTCATATAGTTGGAATCAGACAGTGTGTAGCCTTTTCCAATTGCCTTCTTTCACCTGCTTTCATGTTTTTTAGTAATATGAATTTAAGTTTCCTCCATATCTTTCTGTGGCTTGATCGCTCATTTCTTTTTATCGCTGAATTACATTCTTTTGTCTGGATGTTCCGCAGTTTATTTATCCACCCAGCTACTGAAGGACAGCCTAGTTGCTTTTGGTTGTTGGCAATTATGAATAAAGCTGCTCTAAACATTTGTGTGCAGGTTTTTGTGGGGATATAAGTTTTCAAATCGTGTGGTAAATACCTGAGAGTGTGATTGCTGGAGTCTATGGTAAGCCTGTGTTTAGCTTTGTATACAACTGCCAAACTGTCTTCCTCGGTGGCTGTACCATTTTGCATTCCAAGGGTGGTTGATTTTAATATTGGAGATAAAGCAAACTGCAACCCATCAAACATAGCCTCTGAAGGATCCTGGGAGGGGCAGCTACTGCCTCCCTGTCACTGCAGACTCTCAACTGAACAACTCCCGGGCCTCTCAGGACTGAGGCTGGCCCACCTGCTGTGAAAGCTCAACACACCAGGCCTTGTTCTCACCAAGCACTGGGCTCCCGCTAGCCCCAGAAGTACTTTCTCCAGGAATGTGGTCAGCTATCATTTATGTGCCTACCCCATGCGAGGCACTGAGGACTGAGCAATAAGCATAGTGGCTCAGTGTCCTCCACCCCCCACCATGGAGCTCACCTCCCAGGGAAAAGCCAGCCTTGCTGGCCCCAGCCGAGGTCCTGCACCAAGTGTTTCTCCTTGTTCTTTTCTTTAATTCTTGCTTCAACCTTGTGAAATAGGATGTAGGTAGCATTATTATGCCCCATTTGCTGGTAAAAAATCTGACGCAGAGAGAGGTTAAGTCACTCGCCCAATGTCACACAGCTGGTCGATGGCAGGGCCAGGCTGCCTCTGAACCACCAAGCATTATGGCCTCCTGGGAGCTACAGACCCTGCCACAGGGCCCATGACCTGGTCGTCCTCCCAGCCACAGACACTCACTGAGGGGTGGCCATGTGCTCATCTTCTGCCTGCTGGAAGGTCAGAGGAAGCAAAGCATAGCCCATCCCTACCCTCCCACCTCTGCAAGGTGGGTGTGTGCAGGCCCTGGGCAGGGAGTTTGGGAACCCGACTTCTGCTCTTGTCTTTAGTGTGCTCAAGGCAAGGTATTTGGCCCCACTGGGCTTCCGTGGCCTTGGTTGTAAAGTGAGAGATTTGTACGACTCCCCCAAGCATGAGACTTTTTTTCCCCAAAAGAGACTCCAAGAACAACACCAATTTTGTGTCACATGCTGATTATAAGTGCTGTGCCAGAGAAAGTTTAGTGCAGATTGGGCGGTGGGGGGAAGATGTCATGAATTTGCCTCAACTTTCAAGGCCTCTCTACAAAGGCTGCTGAGAGGAGGGGTCTTTAGCAATGGGTGAAAAGGCCATGGACAGCAAGGCTGTATCTGCAGTGGGCTCTGCACTGTGCTCAGCTCGGGGCCTGCCTCTCTGGGGTGCCTAGGGCCTCCCATGCACTGAAGCCCATGGTCACTGTTTCATTCTAGGCATAAAATCCCACTGTCCCCAAACCATCCTGTCTAGTGGCTGTTCCCTTCTGAATGACATTATGCAGGCTAAATTTCATACTAAACTCACAAGTCACATAGGTACAGCTGCAAAGGGCCTCTGAGTTCATGGGCTTGGTTTGAGCACTGCTTCAGTGTCTGCTAGCGGGATGACACTAAGACAATTGCTCAGCTCCTCTGTGCCTCCATCATCTTGTCTATAACCCTCCTGCAAGGAGTTGGCAGGCAGGATTCACACCTTTTCATATCTGCATCCCCAGCAGGTACTCAACAAATGTGTTGAATCTATTCTACCTACCTAATACATACGTGGGAAAATACTTCTTTAATCATAAGCCATCATATAGTTAATATCAATGGTAATGTTACGATTAGTATTAATGTTGTTCCTTATAGAGTCTTGATTCACGCTTAGTCTTCTTCTTGCTCCTGATAATTCTGGGCAGTCTGGAGGTGGGGGCAAGAGTGTTTGTGGCCACACATTCACAGGCAGACACTGCATTCCCACCTTCCTAGCATTTGCCCACACCCAAGGCAGAGAGAAGAGGGACGGATGATGATAGGGAGAGAAAAGGATGTCGGAAAAAGCCTTGGCCAACAGCACTCTGGTCAAGGGCCAAGTGTTTCTCCCCACGACAGCAGGCTGGAGCCAGAGCCCCTCCACTCCACTCCCTGAATGCTGCTTCCATTTCTCACCTGCCGGGAAGAGCCAGAAGCATCTGTCCCGCAGAGGCCAGCCCTTGACAGACAGCACTGGCTGCTCACCGAGCCAAGGACTGGAGAGAGAGCTTGGATGGTGCCCTCCTGCCCCTTCCCAGCCATTTTTGGAGATTTGAGAAAAGAAGTCATTAGTCTTGAGTATTCCGTAATGATCTAATGAGAGCAAGGTGAGCCAGGTCGTCGGGATTGAGAGCACCCAGGTCAGGGCCTGGGAAGGCACCTGAAATGATTAAGAACCTTGTTCTGGCTGCAGAGGTGTGAACTCTTGCTGTATCTATCCAAGGCGAGGGGCACCTGGAAGGATGGGTGGGGGAGAGGCAGTAACTGCTAACTTGGAAGGTCACTAGCTAATTTCACATTCCTAAAATCGAATCATAATTTGATTTTTCTAAGTTGGAAGAACCTTTGAGACCACTCCCTTGTTTTGCAGATGGGAAGACAGAAGGGACGAGGCTTGTCCAGAACTCCTGTCAGTCCCCCTCTGTCTCCAAGGCCTGGATTGTTTTCTTCTTTTTTACTTGTAACATTATTTTTTGAGGCTTGAAGTACATTCCAAGAAAAAAAATCCAGGGCATAGAAAAAAAATTACCCATGCTATTTGTTCACTCTCACTTGGAGAAGCTGTTAACTCTAATGACCTTTCCAAATTAATAAAATCTGTAAATGCTCAGTTGTTTATTGCACACATTGAGTTACACCTCCAAGTGACTGGAAGGAACTGAGCTTTCACCCGGAATATTTAGCTCCAGGGATCTGCAGCCAGCAGTCATGCTTTGTGCCCTGGGCAGGGGAGCTATGGTTAGAATTCCCGAGAAAGGAGGCAAGGCAATCCGGCAGCCATGGTGTGCTCAGCCCTGAGCTACAGCCTGTGGTGGACAAAAAATGTTAGCAATAATCATTGCTCAGGGTTCCTTTCAGGGACTTATTAGAAGAGACCAGATTTTCAGACAAGAACATAAGATAGTACCTAAGAAGTGATTGATTACGGGCTTTGGCATTCAGAGAAAGTACAACTGGGAGGGATCTGGAAGGCTTGATGAGGGAGGTGGACTTTGATGTGGACCCAGTAGAAAGAGTAAAATTAGGTCAGATGGTGGGCACAGGAAGGGGCTTTCTAGGCGGGGGCATGAGGTGAACAAAGGGTAACAATGAGAGTGTAATAGGAGCCCAGGTTCCCGGTGGGGAGAGCAGACAGGGGACACAGGGATAGGACTGGTTAAGTGGAAGGAGGCTGAGTTCTGGAAGGTGATGTTGTTTGGACTTCAAGAGGTGGGAACAGGAGAATCCTGCCTCTCAATGCTCAGACCCCTCTCTCTGTCTGAGGCCACATTGCACAAACACCATGCTTATGAGCCACGGGCTCTGATATAGTTTGGCTGTGTCCCCACCCAAATCTCATCTTGAATTGTAACTCCCATAATTCCCACATTCTGTGGGAGGGACCCGGTGGGAGATAATTGAATCATGGGGCCATATTCCCCCATACCGTTCTTGCGGTAGCGAGTGAGTTCTCACGAGAGCCGATGGTTTTATAAGGGGCTTTTCCTCCTCTTCACTCTGCATTCTCCTTGCTGCCACTATGTGAAGAAGGATGTGTCTGCTTCCCCCTCCACCATGATTGTAAGTTTCCTGAGGCCTCCCCAGCCATGCAGAACTGTGAATCAATTAAACCTCTCTCCTTTATAAATTACCCAGTCATGGGTATGTCTTTATTATCAGTGTGAGAATAGACTAATACAGGCTCCCTCGCCCAGTCACACTGTCCATTATGTCCTTTGGTCCTAGTGAGTCTCCCTGTCCAAGCTTGTGAATGACACAGGCCACTCTGACTTCCAAAATGAAGATGGACTGAAGTCTTGCAGAGAAACAGTGTGGAGGTGTATGCTGTGCTGTTGTTGCAGGGGAATTTTTATTTTAACCATTTGTTAAGTGTGTAATTCATTGAGTACATTCACACTGTTGTGCGATCATCACCACCATCCATCCTAGAACTTTTACATCTTTTCAAACGAAGCTCTATCCCCATTAAACAATAACTCCTTATTCTCCTCTCCCTGTCCAGCCCCTGGCAACCACCATTCTACTTCCCGTCTTTTTTTTTTTTTTTTTTTTTTTTTTTGAGACGGAGTCTTGCCCTGTTGCCCAGGCTGGAGTGCAGTGGCGCCATCTCGACTCACTGCAAGCTCCACCTCCCGGGTTCACGCCATTCTCCTGCCTCAGCCTCCCGAGTAGCTGGGACTACAGGCACCCACCCCCACACCCAGCTAAAGTTTTGTGTGTGTGTGTATTTTTAGTAGAGACGGGGTTTCACCGTGTTAGCCAGGATGGTCTCGATCTCCTGACCTCGTGATCTGCCCACCTCGGCCTCCCAAAGTGCTGGGATTACAAGCATGAGCCACCACGCCTAGCTTTCTACTTCCTGTCTTTATGGATTTGACTTCTCTAGGTACCTCATATAAGTGGAATCATATGACTGGCTTATTTCATTTAGCATAATGGCCTGGAGGTTCATCCATGCTGTAGCCTGTATCCGAATTTCCTTCCACTTTAAGGCTAAATAAAATTCTGTATGTACATACCACATTTGTTTATCCATTCTTCTCCCAATGGACGTTTGGCTTGCCTCCATCTTTTGGCTATTGTGAACAATGCTGATGAACGTGGATGTACAGATATCTGCCCCAGAACCTTGCAGGACGATTGAGCTTTTTAAAAACAAAGTGCTTCCAGCTTTCAAGTGATCAGGGCTGATCTGCCGGCCCTCACCGCTAAGGCTCCACAAGGAGCAGATTGCCAGCTTGCCACTGCTTGTACGCTAAGACCCTCCTCCCTTGAGCAGAGCTGCACAGTATCCTCTGCCAGGGACACAGATTGAAGCTGGCCTCTCACACCCACCCCTTTCCCCATTCCCAGCTAGGCTGCTCAGTCTGCGCCTCAGCCAGTGTCAAGGCCTCTTTGCCTTCACTTCTTGTCCTGAAGTGCATCAGTCATGTCGAATTTGTCCCTCGCTGAGGTAGCAAATGCTTTGTGCCCTTGCTTGGTAAGTTCTTTCCCCCACCTTCGAAAATGTATTTAAACACAATTGTAAAAGCCAACTAAAATCACTCATTAACAGTCTCCCCTCCTGTCCAAGGAGCTCCCCAGTTCCCAACTCCCTCCAAAAATCCACGTATGCATCAGCAGAACTAAAGGGCATCCTGTCTTGAAGCATCACTGCCTCTGGGCGTTAATTGCCCAGACTCACATTACAACACATTACAGTGGTGACACACTCAGGCGAAATGCAGGAGAATTCACAGTTCAGGTTAGCGTTGTCATTAACTCAAGTCTTTGGTGTCAACTCCCTCCCGCCCCGAACGTTCCTGCCTGGCCTTACGGTCAACCTCCCCGATGCATTTTCTGGCCTTTGTTGGTTTGTGTCAGCTCTTGAACATTATTTAAATGTAGTTTGGGGTCCATGAATGCAATTACCATTGTGTTATTATTCAGAGCCAGATTGTTAAGATGCAGGCAGCTGTACAAGGAGATGCCCTGTGCTGTGAGGTCCAATTTAGGAAGGCCTTCGGAGCTGCACGCGCAGGGTTGCTAGGCAACCCCATGCTACAGAAGTGGAGGCCTCACTCCGGAGTGGGAAGAAGCAGGGGCGCCTTCAGGGAATTGGAGGCAGTGGTCAATCTGAGACTGGCACAGCGCCGGGGAGGGAGAGGGAGGTGGCGTGGGCCGAGCCCATGGGCCTGGAGGGGTAGAATCCTGCGAGGAGCAAAGGGCGCCCACCCAACTAGCATGCGGTGTGCCCGGGGAGGGGAGAGTGCTGCTGGGAGTGAGAATACAGAGAAGGTGCAGAAGCCTGAGGTCGGCCAGGAAACTGCTGAGGATACCCAGAGCAGATGCTAATATGATTCTCCGTCCCTTTCTTCTCTTTGCAGGAAATGAGCAGATTTGCAGAAAAACTGGCGTCCTGAAATTTAAAACTAAGGCGTCGGTGCTTGTGAGTATGAATTTTGCTTTTTTAGTTCTGTGGCTTAACAGTGTTCCTGGGAAGTGGGTGGATTTCCCTTTTAGGGGAAAAGAGCATGACCTGGATGGGATCGGCTTTTGGTTCTTCTTCTGGAAGGTTCCTCCCTCGGGGTGGGGCTGAACCCAGGAATGTAAGGCATTGAGTTGAAGGAGGGTGGTTTGAACCCTGGCTCTGCCCTCTTAAGTGGAGAATGTTCCCACTGGCTCATGAAAGGGTCACTCCCTTGTCTCGATTGCTGTGCGGGAGAGCAGGACTCTAGAAAAAAGAGAGATGTGTATTTTTTTTTTACTTGGGGCCACAAACAGTTTGTACCATTCTAAGTTTGCTGCTAGGTTGACCCCCTATTCAGAACAGTAAATTCTCATAGAGGCCGTTTAACAGTGTGTTAAACTAAGTGCAGTCACAGGAACCAATCCATTAATCAATCTGAGAATGTCATTAATCACCAGGTGCCAGGCAGCACCTGGAGGCTCTGGGAAATCCACAAGAAGCAGCAGGCATTGGCTCTGTTTTGGAGGAGCTTTCAGTCCAGTGCGGGAAGAGAAGACACCTGCACATGAGACAAAGAACTTTATGACCAGGTGTGTGCACCAGCTCTGGCTGGCATGGCCCAGGCAGAAATGCTGGGGATGGGAAATGGTTAGGGAAGACTTCCTGGAGAAGGAGAGGCTTGAACTGGACTGATGGAGGAGGGAGGCCATTCCAGGAAGGAAGGAACAGGGGTGGATGCCTATGTGGAGGATGGCGTAGGCATGGGTCTGAGGGTGGGAGTGGAGAAGATGCTGGTGAGGTAGGACAGGGCCAGGTGCTGGAGGGCTTGGCATGGTTTCAGGAATGGTCCAGATGCAAAGGATCAGGATGGAATAAAGGATTCTTCACCTATGTAAATAAAATTTAGTTTCTTCCAGTTTGTCGGCCACTCCATGACATGAAAATGGCTGCATGAATTTTTCACAAACTTGAGGTCGTATTTGAGATCAGTCTATACGCTGAGTAAATTACAGGAAATCTACATTGGAGATATTCCCTTTGTCTCAGAGAGAGAGAGAGAGTGAGAGAGACACAGAAAGAGAGAGAGAGAGAAACTTTTCCACACAGCTGCAGCCAAGGGCCACCAGAGCCCTGCAAGGCCAGTAATGGGGCCACATCTTGAGCTCCTGGTGGACAGTCACCAATACAGCACTCCCAATTGTCCACTTGCCTTTCCCCAGAGCTGCTTCTCACACAGGGAGCTCTAGGTACTGTGCTCAGGATGAGGGGCAGCTGGGATTTATTTATTTAATGATGATTAATTAATATTTGTCCCACGCAAGCAGGAGAAGGAAGCTAGTTATAAATCTCCATAACAACAGCCAGTATTCACATTGGATGAGCAATTCGTAGCACTCTTGATGGTACTGCCTCACAGGTGCTTTACAAAGGCTCTGTCCAGTATTCCCATTTTGCAGATGAAGAAACTGAGGCTCAGAATCATTCAAACTTACTAGTTTGCTCTGCTAGTAAGTGGTAGAGCTGCCTAAGAAGTCTACACTGCCTTTCCACTGCACGTAATTGGACATTGCTCCGATTATGCAACAGGTCCTTTTGGCTCAGCCCTTGCCTCCTGCTTATTCATCCTGGGGAAGAAGAATAATTGTTGTGCTGCCCCACGGGGTCGGTTGTCATAACTCTCTCTGTTCTGGATGTCCATGTTTTGCTGTTGCTGGCTTTCGTGGGCTGTATTATGTCAGACTGGTGGTCTTCGGCAAGGCAGGAAGGTGGTTATGGTGCTGCCTTCAAGGAGGAAGGCTCATGTGTGCTTCCAACTCCTGGCACAACCCTCTGAAAAGATGCTGGAGGGCTTCATTTTGAGCCATTGGTGACTGACTTAGGTTGGGCTTCCTAGAAGCAGAGCCTGAGTCAGTTTTCAGGGGATGTGATGTATCCAGGGAGAGCTCTTAGGAAACACTTATCAAGGAGAGAGGGAAGCAGGGTAAAGAAGCAAGAGCTGAGTGGGAATGTGGTCTCAGGGCAGGTCTCCCTGGGTCTGGTCCACATCAACTGCACTGCAGTGATGTCTGACTTGGGGGCAGGGGGCAGGGTTTGTGTGTCCCGTTATTTGTCAGCAGCTGCCCCCAGAGTGTTGCTGGTGATGCAGCCTCCAAGGCATCACCTCAACCAAGAGCAAGGACCCGAGAATGTCATGAGTGAAAGCTGTGTGCCACACTCAGCAGCTGGGGAGTGGGTACCCCCAGCACGTACAGAGACCTGGGCAGGGCATCAATTGCTTTTATTCTCATGGCTGCGAGCACCACTCTTGTCAAGACAGCCAAATGTCATTTTCACTGACCTGGCAGTAATTTTCTTTGCAGTAAGGTTGTATTTTGGGAGTATAGGTATTAAAATAGAAATCAATGCTGAAGTCTGTTTTTTTAACTGAAAATAACATGTGCTTTTTTAACTGGAATTTTATTCTTAATAGACAGTATCGTCTCATGTCTAAATTCAAAAGTACCAGAAGGTATATTGTAAAAAGTCTCCCCTCTACCTCTGGCCTCAAGCAGGCTCCTGTCCTAGAGACAACCAATATCGCCAGAGTTTTGTGTTACTTTCCAATGATAGTCTACAACCAACAAGATTGTGGTTTAGATTCCAAAATTTTGGTGAATCTGATGCAGTATAGAAAGGTGCCACCTTCTTGGGTCTTTAGAGTCAGCAGTTGGGGTTATTCCAGAAGGGATTGAGCTGAAATAGGCCTTTTCTTTGGAGAGGGAGCAATTAATAGCCTGATTCAGCTCTCAGTGGAATGTTTAAAATGCATAAGAACTTTACAAACGTTTTCGAACTCTTTAGAGTTACTACATAAACAATTGATATAGGAATTGCAAATTATTTTTACTTCTAATTGCAAATAATAAATTATTTTTATTTCTCATTGCAAATAATAATTATTATTTAAAGCAAATTATACATAAAATTTAAATTATTATTTAAAGCAAATTATTTGAGATACCACATGACAGCCCCTGCAATTCCCAAATATTTAAAATAATTTAAAATTTCACTAACTTCACTATTTAGTGCAAATTATTGAGGTCTCCTTGCATTTATTATCTGATGTCATTTGCATATTGTGTATTCTGTTTCCAAAGTGCATTTAGATTTCCTGCATTGTCAGCACCGTGTGAGTTTTCACTGTGGTTTCCTTTTATGAAGTGACTTGACTATAGTTTGGAGGTACTTCCTCAACATAGGATCTGGTCCAAGATGGAATGGGTTCGTTTGGTGGTAAGCCCCCTCTGGTAGAAGGGGCTGAAACAGGAGCTAGGTCATCTGTCAGCACAGTTACACAGCTGATCCACACTGCCTGACAGCAGGCTTAGAAGACGTCTAAGGTCCTGTCATAGCTGAGTCTCCTCTGTGCATCTTTGGTATCATCATGGCCTTTTTAGGCCACTTACCTCACTTGAATTCCAGGCTATGGGGCTCACACCGGACACTTATCTTCTGAAGTTTGGTCTTGAATGCTCTGTTCAATGCCGGTGTACATTTTCCAAATTGAGCTTATTTTATAATCGTGTAGGCCTGACAGATGTTTTTCTCTTGCAAGCAAGCTCCCTTCTTTCAGTTCTCCTTCATGTTTACACTCTCTCTCAGGTTACAAGAAAATCCTTTAACTTGTTCATGACCTGTTCCAGCCCCGAGACAGATGTTGGTGGCACCCCCATGAGGCAATGAAAAAAAATCTCATTTCCGTTCAAGAAATGGAATCATTATCTTGATTGAAATAATATCTTTCCTCAACCTGCAACCAGATAAAGCATCAAATTGGTGGAGTTTCCTTATCACTGCACAGAGTTTGCAGGACACAGAATAATGGCCTGTCAGCTGCCTCTGGTGGGGTGGGTGCTGTAATACAGAGCCCACGGCTCCTGGCCTAGTTTGGATTATACGATGTCTGGTGCGATGTAAAATAATTCAATTAATAAGAAATATCATTATATTAAAAGGAGAAGGTAGCATAGACCCGAAAACAGAGTAAGCGATAAATGCAGCTACAACTATTACAGTGGGTGTTTTCAGTACACACATCTAACATGCATAGGCGATTGTGGGGGTGACTGAAGGCTACAGATGTTTATATCCTTTAAGGATGTGAGTACTCTGGAAACTGCAACCCCACTAGGCCCAAGATTCCAGGGCTGCAGTGGGAGTAAGGGGGTGACTGGGCTTGAGAAGATGGAGGAGGTCCTAGTTTTGCGTGGCAAACAGGCAGCAAGCCGATATATTTGGGAAGGGAGCTGAAAGAGCTGGGGGTAGGGAGGCAGGGGGCCTGGGTTCCAGTCCTGATTCGCCATCATTGTCATGCAGCTTTGGGTTCTTGGGGCCTCAGTCGCCTCTTTGTTCAGAAAGGATAACATGGGGGTATCAGGAGAAGGAGGTGAGGCAATGTTTGTGCAAAGCCCAGGATAGTGGCTGTACCTTTGATCCTTCCTGTCCCTTGTCCACTGAGTGGGGAGGCCCTGCTACAGCCCAGGCAGGTCTGCCAGGTGGTAAAATGCTGATTCCTACAAACACTCTTTTCTTATGCACTGCTCAGCTCACAGCACTTCTGCATGGAAGGTTTCCTTCGCCTTAGAGAGCAAGGGGATAGAGTGTCATGTGAACAGCATTAGCTCAGAGTCCAGTCCAGTCTAGTCCTCACTATCTGCTTGCCCCATGGTTTGGCCTCAGTTCCCTCTTCTATGAAGATAAAGGGGTGACTCAAGGATCTCAGTGGCTCACCTTTCTAAGCAACTACTCTGTAACAGGCACTATTTCAACCATTTTACATTTATTAATTAACATAATCCTCACAACAATCCTATGCATTAGAAACTTATACTATCTGCTTTTTACAAGTGAAAAGTAACAGAGAGGTTAAGTAACTTGTCCAAGGTCACACAGCCAGCAAGTGCTAGAATTGGAATCTGAAGCCAAGCAGTCTGGTTGGAAAACTTAAAATGGACTGCATCAGGACTAAATAACAGTTCAAACAGCCTGGGCTTTCGTCAGACCCTAAACCATAATCCTATGATAGAGAGAAGCAGTAATAATAATTATATCTTTGTGATGTTCTAGGAGGCTGTAGAGATTGTTCCTACACCTGGTGGGAGGTTGAATGATATTCTGACTAAGATACCTGATCCTGGTAGCTCAGATCTCTTGCCATGGATCCCGTAAAAGTGTTGCTAGCTGTATATATGCTGTAGAACACCAAGGTATGCAGGCCTTACCCTCCCACTTTCTTGCCCTCATCTGGCCCACCCCCCATCACCTTACAGAGCCCTCCTGGGCCCTTGGGGCTGTGCTGTCTGCCAAGACTTCCCCAGAGAAGGAAACCATCCCTCCCAAACACCACCCATGCCTGCTTCATTTCCCTGTCTCCCCAGACATGGCATAAGTGACATGAAAGCTTCTATCTCCAGACCCTTGTCTTGAAGAGGAGTGCTGGCCTGTCAGTGAGCGTGCCTGATTACCATGGTAATCACAGGCGAATGCTGTGATTTTATAATACATTTCCATCTGAAATATGAACAGGTGTGCTGGGGAAATCAACATTTATCAACAGGAAGGTCTAGGGAGATTAATATTGAATTTAGGATTGCTCAAGGAAATGGATGGAAGGAAGGAGGGAAGGAGGGAAGGAAGGGAGGGAGGGAGGGAGGAAGGAAGGGAGGGAGGGAGGGAGGGAGGAAGGAAGGGAGGGAGGGAGGGAGGGAGGGAGAAATATCTTCCTTGCAGGGAAGGGAGGAAGGAAGGAAGGAAGGAAGGAAGGAAGGAAGGAAGGAAAGGAAGGAAGGGGAAATATCTTCCTTGCAAGGAAGGAAGGGCAGGAGGGAGGGAAGGAAGGAAGCAAGGAAGGAAGCAGGGAAGAAAGGAAGGAAGGAAGGAAGGAGAAATATCTTCCTTGCAGGGAAGGAAGGAAAGAAGGAAGGAAGGAGGGAAGGAAGGGAGGGGAAATATCTTCCTTGCAAGGAAGGGAGGGAGGGAAGGAAGGAAGCAGGAAAGGAAGGAAGGAAGGAGAAATATCTTCCTTGCAGGGAAGGAAGGGAGGGAAGGAAGGAAGGAAGGAAGGAAGGAAGGAAGGAAGGCAGGCAGGCAGGCAGGCAGGCAGGCAGGAAGGAGAAATATCTTCCTTGCAGGGAAGGGAGGAAGGAAGGAAGGAAAGAAAGAAGGAAGGAAGGGAGGGAGGGAGGGAAGAAAGAGACATATCTTCCTTGCAGGGAAGGGAGGAAGGAAGGAAGAAAGGAAGGGAGAGAGGGAGGGAGGGATATCTTCCTTGCAGGGAATGAAGGAAGGAAGGAAGGAAGGAAGGAAGGAAGGAAGGAAGGAAGGAAGGAAGGGAAGGAGGGAGGGAGGAAGGAAGGAAGGGAGGGAGGGAGGGAGGGAGGGAGGGAGGGAGGGAGGGAGAGAAATATCTTCTTTGCAGTCCAGGGCATTCCAGCCTGACTTCTGACCACTCCCCCAACAGATGCTCCTTTCCTGTCCCTCCCAAGATGGTCTCCCACCCTGGCTTCCAAGCTGGTCACTCACATTCCTCCCGGCTCTTCCCTTTTCTCTCTCCTTCCTGGTGCTTAACCACCTGTCCGATCCCACCAGCCCTGGGAAGCCCACCCAGCTCCCAGGAATCTCTGACTCCTTGACCACCTGAAGCCCCCACATTCCCCACATCCAGCGTAAGACAGTCTTTCTCCACAGCTGGCTGGAAGGCCCCCAAGTGACATGCATTCATCTGCTGTGTAACTCGGCCACCAGGCGCAAGACTTGCTCAGCCATTCAGGATCCCTTATTGGTTGGGGACTCTGGTCCCATCTACAGTCCTCAGAAAAGACAAGCCTCTGTTGAGCTAAGAACTTCTCTATTTACCTAGGGCCCCAAGTGAAAACATCAGGCCAACCTCTGGGTGGCTCTAGAGCAGAGCGCCACAGCCAGATTGGTTTGTTCCTGCTGGAGAAATGGAATTATCTGCATTATGGTATTCCTTCCAGAGGTAAGGGCAGCAGAGGGCATCCAAGGAAATGGCAAGGCAGTTTGATCTTTAAGCCTCAGGGTCCCTGGCATTGTCCCCTCCACCCACTTCAATATCAATGAATATGAGAAGCCACAATCCTGGGACCAGGAGGGGTCTTCCTGCTGCTCCATGGCCACACTTGGTGGGGGAGAGGTAGGGCCCTGGAAGAGGCAGCCTTGCCCAGAGGCCCCTGGCACAATGGGACACATGATGGGCTCCACTGCTTTGTCCTGGATCTGTCAGTGTCTCAGACACAGAGCAGGCCAGGGTTTTTCTGTCATTGCAAGCAGGAGAACAGAATGGACCTGATAGAGGCTTCCACATGAAAGGCCCTCGTCTTTACTTTCAAGTAGACAATGCATCAGAGAAGTTGCCAGACCCACTCTGACGATGCGACAGGCATCAGCTAATATTTTGATTTTAATAGAATGAATAATAAAGAGCCCCAAGTGTCTCTCAGAACTAATTTTGAAGAACATATTCTGCCACGTGTCCCTCTAGTTGGATCAGGCTCCTAAAGAGATCATAATAAAAGGTTTAAACCAAGAAAAGAAAGAAAGGTATTCCTCCACCAACTTTTCTCTCTTTTAATTTCCTTCTTGTAATGCTTCTCACAGAACAGTAATTTATGAAAAGATGAAATGAAGTTGGAACAAGAAGCAGCAAGCAGAAGAGGCCCGACGTGGCAGTCCTTGCTTTTGTTCTGCAGTGCGAATGGCTTCGCAGCAGATGCCCTCCCTGAGATGCTCTCCCTGAGATGCCCTCCCTGAGATGCCCTCCCTGAGATGCTCTTCCTGAGATGCTCTCCCTGAGATGCCCTCCCTGAGATGCCCTCCCTGAGATGCTCTCCCTGAGATGCCCTCCCTGAGATGCTCTCCCTGAGATGCTCTCCCTGAGATGCCCTCCCTGAGATGCCCTCCCTGAGATGCTCTCCCTGAGATGCCCTCCCTGAGATGCTCTCCCTGAGATGCTCTCCCTGAGATGCCCTCCCTGAGATGCCCTCCCTGAGTATGGCAATATCTGTATGGCCTCCCATGCAGACAAGTACCAAATACATTAAAGGAGAGGGCACTGCCTGCCTCCACAGGGGTCCGCATGACTCAAGGGCCTGGCAGGAAACAGGTGGCAAACTCCAGTTCATAGACGATTTGGAGAGTTGAGTTCAAAGGCCAGTGCCAGGTGCAGGGAACTCTCATGACCCAGTACAGTACCCCAGGGCTGTGAACACTGGGGAGCTGTTATACCCAGGGGCACTAAAGGGGCAAGGAGAGGGAAGGGCTGCTGGAAGTAGAGACAGTGAGGGTGGGGTGGAGGGGGCCACCTTACCAGGGCTGTGACCTCTGGTCCAGGGATACAGCCAGTCTGAGGCCTCCCTGAAGAAAGGGATACAAGGCATTAAACACCCCAACTCCAAACCCCAAACTCCCTTCCTCCATTCTCCACCTAGGGCCCTACAGGCTGAACTGACAGGAGACCAGAGGCAAGGGAGCCCATTGCTGTGTCTGCAGGGGTCGGCCTCCTGGGGCACAAGAAGAGCAGAGTGGGGCAGGAGGGACAAGGGGAAGACAACAGCATAGGCCTTGGCCCCAAGGTGGACCCAAGTTCTCAACAGGCCAGGCCTGGCCTGAGGGCTGACTTCATGGCCTCCAAGAAAGTCCACAGCTCACAGACACACACACACAAACACACACATGCGTATACACACACACACGCACACACCCTCCTGTTGACCAGGGATTCTAGTTCCTTTTGCCAGGAACACAAGAACGATGGCACTGTCACAAAAGGTTTCCCTGGAAGAGGAGAGAGGGGGCCATAAATGAATCCACACTGAAATGCCACCTCAGGTCCCTTACTCAGAGAAGGAGCTGAAGGAGGGGACTAGAATAGTTCTAGCAAGGTGCCACAGGAGTCACCAGGAGGGATCCTTGAAGAAGTGCCAGCCAAAAGGAAAGACTTTTGCAGGTGAGGGCAAGTGGTCAAGGTGGAGAGCAGGAGGACCTGAGTTCTAGAAGCTGAGGCCTGAGGGTGAAGCAGGAGGGTGAGGGGGCCACTTTGCTGGTGGAAGCTACCCTCCAGCTGGCCCTGCTTGTTCTTGGCTCATGGTCCTGCTGCAGGCCAGAAGTGGCTCTTGGAAATGTAGACAGCTCTCAGCTCTGTGCCCTAAAGGGGTTTATGCTGATGAAAACACCACCAGTGAAGTAATAGTTCCCGTACATGTCCAGCCCACCCTATGGGGGGCCTGGGCCAAGTTCTTGCAGGCATCATCTCTTTTAATTGTCCGAAGACCATGAGGTGGGCATGGCCCCAGAGGAGGGAGCAGAGACGCGAGAGGTCAAGTCAGTTCTCCAAGGCCACACACTGAATCCAGATGGGTTTGATTAGGAACTCCTCCCTGGCCTGGCTGGCAGTCCCCTGGCTGAGGAGAGTCCACTCCTACAGAGAAGAGAGCATCTTTCAAATATTGGAACATACATCTAAATTTTTTATTTGGGAAAAATTTTAAATTACAGAGAAACTGCAAACATAAAAATAATCCAAAGAATATCCTTATATTCTTATATCTCAGATTTACCTGCTGTTAGCATTTTACAGCACTTGCTTAATCATTTGTGTTCTTTCTTACACATACACACACACACACACACACACACGTGTTTTTCCTGAACCATTTGAAGGTAAGTTCACCCCTACATACTTCAGCATGTGTTTCCCAAGGATAGGCATATTCTCTGACATAATCATAGCATGGTTGATCAATACATTTAACATTTATACACTTTAATCTAATCTATCCTTTGTATCCTGATTTTGCGAGTTAACTTCATAATGTTCTCCCCAGCATTTCTCCCTCCAGTAGATCTCATCTAGGGTCGGATATTGCATTTAGTTGTGTCTCTTTATCTCCTTTAATCTGGAACCTTTTCACAGCCTTTGTCTTTTATGACATGGACATCTTTGAAGAATACAATGCCCCCACCTATTTGTAAGACAGTATATTCCTCATGTTGAATTTGTCTGATGTTTCCTCGTGATTAGATCCAGGTTACGTATTCTTGGCCAGAACTCTGCATAAGCCCTCTTGGTTCTTCTCAGGGCATCATCAGGAGGCCCTCACTGGTGATGTTAATTTTGATCTCTCAGTCCAGGCAGTGTCTGATTTCTCCATTATAGGATGATTTTTTTTTCTCCCTTAGAAGTAGCAAGTGGTCTATGGGGAGACATTTTAAAACCATGCAGTACCCTGCTCCTCATCAGTCTCTCCCTAGATGTAGCACCATTGATGACTTTTGGCTCATCCAATCATTAACATGAGGTTGCACAATGATGCATTTCCAACTCCAGCACTCCCATTCTTGCCAATGGGCCCTTGGCATTCTACTATAAGCAACAGAATGTATTTATTTATTATCTGCACAGAATGATGAACTCTGGTTTTTCCAATGGTTTAGTATTTCTCATCTATGATATTTTGATACACCACTATCCCTATTTTAAGTATGTTCTTACTTTCTGGTATGAGAAGAGATTTCCAGGCTTACCTTGCACCTACCCTGCACCAGCCCTGGAATCAGTAATTTCTCTAGGGGGCTCTGGTTCCTTTTAGCGAGGAATGGTATTAGACACCCAGATCTGGGTTTGCTCATTGCTAGGCATCTTTGCACCTTGGCCCTTTCAGGGGACAAAACTAGGAAATACATGCATCCATACACCTATACATCCATGTACTATTCACCCATACACATGCACATACACTTACATATTTGTATTTTAGAAATCGTGAATCCACACCAATACCTCTAATTCCAATCCATCTCTACGTGGTTGTTTCCTGCCTTCCCCATCTCATAATTACATGTCCTTCTTCAGTAGTGAAACCTGGGCTCCCCAAACTGTCAACAAAATTCACTCCTTTGCTCATCCTATATTACATCTAAAATACTCTCAGAATTGTTTCACCCAAATCACTACAACCAACAAACCTCCTTCCCCTCATCCCTACCTCACCATGCCATGTTCATAAATTACTAGGATTAGTCTTTCCTTCCTTATTTTTTCTGTCCTTCAGTGTGGTTATAGTATTTATTTGAACTATAATTGGGTTCCTTTTTTTTTCAGTTTGAGGGATTTTTTTTCCTTCTCATTCTTATTAAATTAATTTTTAAAATAAAAATTTTAAAATTTTTTTAAGTTGGGACATGAACATGCTTTCAGAAGTGAAATAGAAAGGTATAGTTGGAGATAGAAGGTATACTTGGAGACAGAAAGGTATAGTTGGAGATATACAGAAAGGTATAGTTGGAGATATGTCACTCTCCTCTGTAACCCATTGCTTCCTTGTAGGTAACCAGTTGTTTTCTGCTTGTGTATCTATTTATTTGTATAAAGAGAAGCAAAATTATATGTTGTCTTATTTCTTCTTCTTTCTTACAGAAAAGGTAGCACTATATATAGATAGGTAGGTAGGTAAATATAGATTTAGATGTATTTACATTTTACTTTATTCATTCAATAATATTTCCTGGCAGTCACTTCATATCAGTCCATAGAGGTCTTCCTCACTCTTTTTTACAGCTGCATAATACTCCATCGTGTGTATGTGTCATGGTTTATTCACTTGCTCTCTTACGGATGACCACTTAGGTAGCTTCTCATATTTTGCAATTACAAATAATGCTACAATGCTTGTACATGTGTGTTTCATATGCTTGGGATTCTAAAAATGGGATTATCAAGTTGAAGAGGATGTAGTTTTGTTAGGCGTTGCCAGATTCCCCTCCATGAGGTTGTGTCAGTTTGCATTCCTGTTTTCCCACGGCCTTGCCAACAGACGCTATTGTCAAGTTTTGGAATTCTTGCCAATCTCACTGGTAAGAAATTGTATCTCATTGTAATTTTAGTTTTCATTTTTTTATTATGAGTGAAGTTGAAAATTTTTGATATGTTTAATGATCATTTTTAATATTGCCTTTTGTGAATTGTCTGTTTATATCTTTTGTCCATTTGCTATTGGGTTTTTGGTTCTTTGTCCCTCAATTTTTAAGAATCTTTTATATACTAGTGATATTAGCCCTTTGTCTATGATATATGTGACAAATATTTTCTCCCAGTTTATTATTTGCCTGTGACTTTACATATGGGATTTGCCATATAAATTTGTTTGTATAGTCAAATTATCCAATCTTTTCTTACAGCCAGGTTATAGAAGAATTCACCCATGTGGAAATGTAATTTTTAATGGCTATACAGTGCTAAACCATAATTTTCATATAGATTGTAAAAGATGAATTGGAGTTCCAGGTTGATGGGGTGGAGGATGAAGGAGGGCAGATGGGGAGCCAATTTGGAAGTTGGAGCAAGCCCTGTTGATTTTAGGATGGGGACAGGGGACAAGTGGTCTCTGCCCTGTACTGATGGACATTCACACGAGGCATCAAGATCAGTACCTGTGATACAGTCCAGTGACAGGACCTACCAGGAAGGGCTGTGGACTTTGGAGGAGGGAGAGGTCCTTTGGGTTGGGCATTGAGTCTCTGGGGCAGGGCCAAGACAAGGATGAGGCAAGTCAGGCACTCAGTGTAAAATTTAAGGAGGTGCTCACTCTCAGGAGCATGCAAGTGCAGGCCTGGCACCTGACAGTGAGTGCCTCCTTAAATATGGTGCCCTAGGGCCTCACCTGCCTCCCACTACTGCCTACTCTTCCTTGGGGAGAAGAAGGACTTGCCAGGCCTTGGAAAGATACAAGTTGAATGGATAGGAAGGGGGGACGTATCATAGACCCTGAGACTGTGTGTGGGAGAAGCAGTCCATCCATGAGGGACTGGCCCAGTTAGGAGTGGTGTGGTGCTAGAAGGGTGGGCTGGGAGGAGTTTGGATTTTATCCTGAAGGTCCTGGAAAACCACTGCAGGACTTTAAGAAATTATGCCAAACTGGGGGAAATGGGGATGATAACAGCCACTTCCCAGAGTTGATATCAAAATTAAATGAGATAATCCACAGAAACCTTTTCAGTTGGCGTGGGGCCTGATGTGGAGTGGAAGCTTAATCATCATGAGTTTCCTGGACTTTGAGGGGATCTACTGATTTTCTTAATCAGGTTTTGGGTCTAGCAGCAGGACTGTTCAAATCACAATGTAGGAATAGTAAATTAGCAAAACTTGAAGTAAACTAACTGTCCACTCCTGTCTGGAAACATCTTGGGAAGAGGAAGACGGCATGTTCAAGAACTAGAGGAAAGTCGGAGCTTTCAAGTTGCTCCAAGGCCTCCATTCTCAGAACAGAAACCAAGGCCTGGGAAGGCTCTGCAGTGAGTTATTCTGCAGTGAGTTCATGGCTGTGCCAGACGCTCCTGTTCCACCCCACAGTCCCCTCCCACCACCCCCTAGACAGTGCCTGTGCTCCTCTGTCTCTGCAGGAGGCCTTCCCGACGATCTGTGTCTCCTCCCTGAACTGTGCTGACCCTGAAAGCAGAAAAAGCGAGAAGCAGACAGGACCAGGCGGCCCTTCCCACCCCCACTATGGCAGGGTGGCCTGGGACAGAGCAGCAAGTCCAAGGCCCTCTTCGCCCCGGGCCAGCTCCCTGAGGGAGGGGCCGCCCAAGGAACTGAGGGCTGTCATTGCCCTCAACTTGCCAGCCCAGTGAAGGCCATTCCCTGTGGCCCCGTGGGTCACGTCAGTCAAGTGTTTGGGAAAAATAAGTGTGCAACAATGGCGGGTGCATCCTTCAGAGCGCGCTGGTCTCCCCCTCCCCCAGCTCCCACTGATGGAGGTCAGGAGGTCACCCGAATCTCCCAGACACACTCATGGAGACAGGGCACACAGACTCCGCTCCCAGCTCCCAACCCTTCCACCTGCTTCAGGCCTACAGCTCTGGCTGAGAAACCTAACAGGTCCTGGGCAGATTCCCAGCCGCCAGCCCTCCCTGCACCCCTGCCTGCTCCACCAGGCTGTGCACATGGCTGCCTGACAGGCCATCGTGACATTTAAGGGCACTGGGAAGCCCCTGATGCAGACCCATCTTCCCACCCACCTACCCACCAGCTTAAAATTCATCCTCAATGCGTCCTTAGCCTCATCATGTCCTGTCTGTGGCCAAATCCACTGCCACCTCTTCCCAGATGCCTTTCTCAAACTATAGAGGAACAGTGACCTTCTTCCCCTGCCTACAGCCTACACAATAGGTTTCAGCTTTGGGGGCAGGCCTGGCCGCGTCTATTTCTTGTCCCAGGTAGCTGTGAACAAAACTGTCTGCCTCTTTCAGTATGAACTACCCAAGAGCTGGAGCTACTTCTTATTTGGCTTTGAAATCCCCAAATGTGTGGACTGAGTGGCTGACATAAAAACGGGAAGACCACAGTCTTCAGAGACTGGAAGGATTAAGCTTGAAGTCTGGCCTGATACTTGCCACGTGGCCTCAGGAAAGCCACTTAAATTGTCTGAGCCTCCATTTTCTCATCCATTCAACAGGATGATGGTATCTACCTTGCAGGGCTGTTGCCCCACATAAAGTAGTCAGAGTACCCAGCCCAGGAGCTAGGACCCAGCAGGCACCTGTTGCTTCATTCACAGATGCCTACTGTGTGCCTGCTCTGGGCCAGCCTCCAGGGCAGCCAGGAAGACAGCAAGCTAGGACTCAAGCACAGTTCCGGAAGCCTCTGTTGAGAGCCCTCTGTCTGGGTTGTGCTGGGGCTGGGGCTGCAGGGATGGGTACAGCATCCCTGCCCTCCAGGCACTAATTGTCATTTCCGTCATGGGCACAGTGGATTTTCCAGGCTCCTTCCAGCCGCATAGTTGCTGAGATCAGCTCCTAGAATTTGGTGATGGATGATTCCTGGGATATTCTTCCCAGAGTGAAGGGCCTGTCCTAGGTAGGGGAAGTGAGGGCTGGAAGGAGAAAGGAATTCAGAAGAAAGGAGGCTGAGTGCCTGACCTCAAAGAGTGCCCAGTGTGGCATGCCCATTGCTCTCCAGAAGGGGGTGAGATGGCCAAAGCCAGCCTGAGTTCCTCCTTTAGGGAAAATAGGTATCAGCCAGCTCAGGGAAGAAGCCACAAGCTGGGCTTTGTCCTCTTGTTTAACTTGGGGCCAGGCCTGTGAGCACTGGACCATGGGGCTCCAAGGCTCAGGCAGGGCCAGAGAAAGAGTTAAGTGAGACCTGGTGCCATCTTCCTCTACTGCCAAGGGAGTCTCTGGGTCCAGGTCCAGCAGATTGGGACCTACCAACCTTAGGTTCCAGATTCTAATGACCCACTTTCAGGTAGGCGGCTGGTAAGAGACAGTTAAGTGTAGGCTGTAGGCAGAACGCAGGGCACAGCTCCTTGTGGGATCAGAAAGTGAAGGGTCCCTGCCCCGTGGGGCGGGGGGAGGGCTAGTCCTGGCGAAGGCGCCACACTCCCATGAAAGGCCTGGCCAGCAACCACAGAGGCCTCTGCAGTCGTACAGGGGCGGGGGGGGGGCGGTTCTCTGTCATCTGTCAGTGCAGAGGGGACAGATGCAGAGGAGTGGGGTGGGCCTAGTGAGGTGAATGAACTGAGGAAGGCTCTGGGAGAGGCACCTGTGGATCCCAGGCTTTGAATGACTTCATAGGTGTGGAGGGGATCTCCCAAGAGTACCTGCTTACTCTGTTAAGGTGTCAATGGCTCTTTTTCTCCTCCTGGCCTCCTCTAAAGGTCTGAGGACCAGTGGGAGGGCTGGCCCCATCCCCTAATCCAACATCCCAGCCATGCCTTCCTGAACATGTCTGAAAATGCTCATCCCTGAGGCTGCCCCGGGTTTGGTGAGCTCCCTTGGGTGGGAAGTTTCTCTGTGTTCATGATGCCTCTCTGCCTCCCCTCAAATCCAGCATTTCTCCAGATGGGTGGATCTCAGAGACCCCAGCTCTCACCTCAGTCTGCGCATCCTTCTCTGGAGAGGCTGCCAGGTCCCACAGGAGCTGTGATGGATGAGTTCCTGTTCAGGCCCAGATGCTCCCTGCAGAATAGGAAGGCTGGATACTAGTTAGCCAGTGGGGTGTGGGTAGAGGGCTTCTTTGGCACACGCCTGGCAAGCAGGTGTCCATCATTCAGCACACTAAGAATGCTGAGGCAGGGTCTTTGGTCCACTTGCTGGTGATACGGTGGAAGGCAGTTAAGCAGCTGGGAACCCCGTCACCCCATTGCACAGGCCATGAGGGCACCCTTGAGGCAGATTTTGCTGGGGAAAGGTGGCCTTTGTGGGGAGTGAAGTTCTAATGTGGCTTTCAATGAATAGATAATGAAGTGACATTTTAATTGTGTTTCTGTTAGGTCAGGAGAGGTGAGGGGTGGGAGAGTAGATGGAGTCAGGGAAACACAGAGACCTTCTGTCCACTCTCCCTCATAACAGAGAGAACAGAGACTTTATCATCCAAAATGGAACACTTTTGTGCTCGCTTCAGCAGCACATATACTAGAATAGGAATGATACAGAGAAGATTAGCATGGCCCCTGTTCAAGGATGACATGCAAATTCATGAAGCAGTCCATATTTTTAAGAAAAAAAAAGTGACACTTTTGATAGTAAAAGTGGGCATTATTATAATCATAAGAGAAAACATATGTGAAATGGGACTTTCCCTGGAAAACACCAAACTTCATGAGCCAGTATGCTTGGCTGTGTTTTCTCCTCTCCATTTGCCCTTGATAAAGAAGAAAGTGGACTGCACAGTGCTTGCCAGATATTAATGGGTCATATGGCCTGTGGCAGGACACTTCACCTTTCTGACCCTCGGCTCCCTCATCCATAGTTTCCTTCATTCATTCTGTAGCTATTATTTTGTACCTTCCATGTGCAACACAGTGTGCCAGGTGCTGTGAGTTCAAAAGTGACGATGGCAGGGCCCCAGTGCTGTCAGCTCCCTGGGGTCCCTGACCTCTCTGGAGACACAGCTCTAGCCCATGAAGTCATGTGATCTAGTTTGGGGAGCTGAAACCGTTAAGTAACAGAGGGTAAGGCTGTCTCTGAAATATGTCCAATTGAGTGGTAAGGACAATGGCAAGGCAAGGGGACTGGGAGGTGAGGAGTATTGTGCCCATTTTATGGAAGAGGAACCCAGGATGCAAAAAAATGGGACAATGCATGCAGCGGCATGCAGTAGGAGGTAGAATCCCAACCTGAGGTTGCCTGAAAATGAAGTCAGTGCACTTTCTTACCTTTCTATTGTGTAGCCCTTGCCTGCTCCCCATGCCCCATGCAGCCATCTGGACAGTAGACCCTGTGGTAAACATAGACCCCCTTGGGGACAGGGCAAGTGCCCTGGACCAGTTGCAACATTCACCAAGGGCTGCCAGGGGTGTCTTACTTCAGCCACTTCCCTTCTGTTTGCTCAGATTCCACAGCTGAGAAGTTGATCCAATAAATCTTCTGCTTCTAATCTTTCAGAGAGGTGAGGGTCAAGGAGAAAGGTGTGGTAAGTGTTCTGAGCTGCTCTGAGAAAGGGGATAGGTACAAGAAGCCATGTTTATGCCTGATGCAAGAGACAGAAGACCAACATCATCCTTTACGCAACTTCCATGAAAATATAAACTAGGACATTGTCCCAAACATGGAAAATGATTTGCTGAGTCTTACAGAACAGGTGATAAGCTTTCAAGTTTTCTAGCTCTTTAATCTAGTGTCCCTTATCTACAAGATCTGCCTTCCCCTATTTCTTCATCAGCACCTAAGAGTTGATGTTTACATTTTATTAATAAAAATCATTGGTGAGATTGAGCAACTTAAATCATGTTAGTGGACATTTATATTTCATGTTCTTCCTTATTGATGTATAGGAGCTCTTTGTATATTATAGATTTAAACCTATGTCTATAACTTATAATGCAAATATTTTCTCCCAGTCTGTTTTTAACTTGGATTGTGGTATTTTTGTAACCAAATCCACCACTTTCCCCCCTTATAACTTGTGGGGTTTGTTTCATGTTTAGAAAAACCTGCACATCAACCACATATTTGTCAAACAAAAATTTGCCAGTTTCCAGATCTGAAAACTTTGGTGCAGGGATCCCAGGAGGTTGCCTTGCAGCAAGTAAGCCTTTTCCAAGGACCTCTTTGCAGGGAGCCTCTGACTGAAAGGCCCAGGACAGCTTAATCAGCCTGGGCCTCACCCTGAACCCTCACACAGCACCTGGGCTCTTGCCAAGCTCTGCCCTTTGCTCCCCATGGGTTGGAGCCTGATAAGAAGCTCAGTGAAGCGAATATTGACTGTGGCACCCTCAGAGTGTGTTGTCCTGGTCACCAAGGCCAAATCAAAGCATGTGGACTTGTTTTTCCTTTTGGTAGTCCTTTCCCCTCCCTTCTCTCTTCCCCACACTCTGAAAGGGATCTGAAACCCTACTAAAGCTGTTTTATGTGGGCAGGCACCTTTATCCGACTGTTGCTGCTCTTATGGAAAACTTTTCACAGAGCTGAATACAGAAAATGATCTTTTCAAACATACCGTTCTGTGTAATTTTATAAGCTCTGCAGTCATTGCCCTAGCATCTTCTCAAAGAAACCTTGAAACCCTGTGGCTGCTGTGTTATACAAGAAGCAAGAAACTCGGGTAACCAGAAAAGGACTGTTAATCCTGTTTGGGCTCATCCTCTCTAATTCATTGTTTCTGGCAATGGGGAGAAAGATTGCTTTGAAAAGCTTCTTGAAAGGACCCAGAGTCTACTGGCACATGTGCGCACACAAACACACACACACACACACACACACCCTAGCAATGCAGTGGCCTGCATTTAACATTTCCAAATAGGTAACTCAAGTGTTAGGTCTGTGCTGAGTCTGGTTGCCTTTGATGTCCCCCATACCTTAGTGCCACAGGCTTTCAGGGTGCATTTCTTTGTTGGGGTGCAGGGCTGAGTAACAGTTAATGCCAAAGAGAAAAAGCAAGAGATGGAGGCCCCAGCACTGGAAGGAGGAAAGAGCTGGGCCAAAGGCTGAGAATAGCTGAGTTCTGGCGCCAAAGGGTGAAAAGGGCAGAGGAAATGGGTAGGCTGGGGCCTGTGGGAGGGGCAGGTTGGACTGGGAGGGGAAGTGAAGGCGGTTGTGAGAGATCACTTGTCCGTGGAAAGCTTTCAAAGTGGAGATTCAGGAGTGGGCGGGAGGCCTGGAAGGGTGGAGGAAGGGTCTGGATATTGCCTCCGGCCAAGGAAGGACCGGACACAGGACTACCTCCGGATGGCCATTGTGCAGAGAGTGGGCACAGACAGCTTGGGTAGAAGGGCAGCATGAGGTTCTGAGGACCACATAAGGGCAGGGCTGAGCAGGCTCTGCTTTGTGCTTCCAGCTGAGGTTGAGGTCAGAGGAGAGGCCTCTTCCTGGGGCTGGGGGCTGTGAGTGGGGAAACAGCCTCAAGAGCTTCCCCCCATCCAGTAAGGACAATACAACTGAGCCACCTTCTAGCTTAGGAGGTGCCCAATAGGTGCCAGAGGCTTGTTCCAGTGTGGACAGCAGCTTCCAGGCGCACTTCAGCAAAACCATCACCAAATGTGCCCAATATGGTCCATCTACGGCTCGCCTCTGGCTGCCTGTGGCAGTGTAGTGCCCGGGCCCCTAGAAGCTTTGGGGGCCACTCCTTGCCCCGTCTCCCTGCTGGAAACTCCTTTTTCTTGCCCCCTAACATGCTGCTTCATTGGTCCTGTCCGTAACGCTCAGGACCAGGCCAGGTGCTTCTACCTGCTGGGGACCGGGGACCCTGAGCTTCCACAGGACTGGCCCTCCCTGTGATGACATCACTCATGTCGGGACTCCCACCCCAACGGCATCCCTGGGAGGGAGGCAGGGAGAAACCTGGGGGTCTGAGAAGCTGAGAAGTCCAGCTTACTGGTGAAGAGAGTTGACTCTGCAGACACAAAGGGCAACGAGATATTGTGTGATTCTTCTTCTATGAAGCATCTATGATAGGCAAATTCTTCCTACCCAGTGTTCTTATTTCTCCCAAAATAAACAAATAAATAAATAAATAGAAGAAGCAAATTATCGAGAGACAAAAAGTAGATTGCTGGTACCAAGGTTCAGAGGAGGGGAACGTTGGGAAGTTATTGCTTAACAGTTACAGAGTTTTTGTTTGGGTTGATGAAAAAGTCTTGGAAATAGTGGTGATGGTTGCACAGCACTGTGAATGTACTTAATGCCACGGAATTTTGCCTTAAAATGGTTAAAATAGCAACATTTATGTTACACGTGTATAAATATAAACATTTACCACAATTTAAAAAAAAAATTATTCTCCTATAAAGAAGCAATCAAAGAGCTCAGTCAAAAAAATCTGGGAAAAATGTATTATGCAGTGTGCCAGACAGGCATGCCACACTGTTAATAAGAATAGCTGGTCATTTTAAAAGGAGAGAAAGAAAGATCCAGCTTTGAATCCAGGCCCTACTAGCTCGGCATGAAGGCCTCTCCCCACCTTTTACCCGAGTTTCCTCATCTGTAAAATGAGGCTTACGTGGCAGAGAATATGTGTGCTGGTCACAGAGCTGTGCAAACCCTGCAAAGAGGGGCTGTTGTGGTTACAATGTTCAAGTTCCCCATTCCTACTAAGCAGCTCAAGTTCTCAGAGCCAGGGAGGGGATTCTTGTTGGCTGGACTCCAGGGCCTTATTTTGAAGTTAACCTTGAGGACATAGCATTTGGTAGTGGGTGGGGTGTGGAAGGAGCAGAGGTTGGGGGGCGGTGGCAGTGAGGGACAGGGGCTTTTGAAAGCTCATTGCACAACAGGAATAGAGGGACAGGCTTTGTCTTCAAAGGTGTCCCAGCAGGTTACAATAAGAACTAGAGCAGGTGCTGATGAGGCCGCAGTTTGGGAGTCTGATCCCTAACAACGCCAGGTCCCCTTACTCTGCCCAAGTTTGCTCCCTGAATACAGAGGAGGACCTGGGTCATAGAGTATGGGCAGCTCCGCAGGGCGATTCTTGCTCATCACTGGACACTCATTGTCTCTGAAGGACGGGCTACGTCGGAGTGTTGTCTTAGATTCGAATGCATGAGGAACTGGAATAATCAGTAACATTTCTCCCAGACAGAGCTGCTCTGAGCTGTGAGCCAACAGGAGGCTGGGAGCTCTCCTCTAAATTGCTTTGTGACCTTGGACAAGAACCCTCCCCTTCCTGGACTGCAAATTTCCTCCTCTGTAAAATGAAGGGTTGGTGAGTGTCCCTGTAATGCTGGGATTTTGTAACCATACTTGTTTGTGGGAATGTATTCAAGCACGAGGTGATCTACCTCTTGATCAGCAACAGGATGTATAGAATTGTTTTGGCTCAAGATTTACTAAGAAGTAATATAACCCTGCTCCCTTTGCCAGCTGGGTGACCTCAGGCAAGCTATTTGACCTTTCTGTGTCTCTCTATTTTCATTTGTAAAATAAGGACAACAACAATCCCACCTTGGTGGGATGTGGGGGGTGGGGGCTCATGGTGAGGACTAAATGAGTTAATATGTCTAAAGTCATCTGAACAGTATCTAGCATACAGTAGGTGCTTAATAAATGTCTGGAGCTCCTTCCAAGTGCACAGCACTTACAATGGTTAAGTTATTCACACTCTAGGTTATGCTGAGCTTTCTGAGAGATCCAGAGAAGGCAGGGAGGCCCATTCTCTGCATTCAAGGGGCTTACTAACCTTTACTTAGAGATGCAAAAAAAGCGCTTATGAAACAACAGCCAACAAGAAAATGCATCATCCAAGTGCTGGAGGGGTCCTGGTGGGTTAAAGAAGGAGGATCACGAGATAAGCACTTGATCTGAACCATGGGTAGGCAGGGAGACAGAAGGGAAATCTAGCAGATGAGTATGTTTGTGTATATATATGTATGTGTGTGAGTATGAGTGGTGTTGTGACTGTGTGTATGGGTTAGCATGAGAGTGTGTGTATATGCATGTTTGCCAAAAGAGCATGAACAAAGGCTTACCCTGGAATGAGAAGTCTGAGTCTTTAGCTCCCCTAGGCAGCACCACATTTTGTGGTTGTGTTGCGGCCACATGCTCCTCTCCTGCTTGTTGCTGGGACTGGGAACATGCCTGCCTGTGAGTCCAGGAGCAAGCCCTTGTGCTTAACCCAGGGTGTGATTAATTTAATTATTTCAAAAGCCCCTTTGGTATTTCATGAGGGTCATGCCCCTGGCTGTGGGCTTGAATACAACTGCAGCAGGTTTCAATAAAATCAATTAATTTAATTTGATTTGGTTTTATGTACTTGGAGCTGGTGCCTCTTGAACTCAGTATGAAAATTATTGCAGAATAAAAATGCATATTAGTACTCAGAGCCCAGTGTCCTTGGACTCTTCGTGGAGCCTGCAGTGCTGATCACAAAGGCAAATCCCCTCTGACCTGGCAGGAGCCTCGGCCAACTGCCCACCTAGTTAAACCCCCCAGCTCCAGACAGTGCTTATGGCAGCTCCTGGGCTCTTTGGAGTGTTCTTCTCACTTCCCAAAGCACTTTCTTATCTGGTAGTGAAGCTAAGGCATTTCCATTTTGCATTCGTGAAATGGACTCAAAGAGACTTTGGATGGCCTTGGTCACTAGCTTACTGGTTTTTTTGTTGTCCCTGTTAATGAAATTAATTGAAGCAATATGGTGCAGTGGATTGGAAGGCAGCTCTGCCTCTCAAGAGACACATGAACTTGGGCAAGTCCTTTCACTTCTCTGGGCTTTCTTTGTCTGTAAGAGGGCTGGACATCTGCTTGAAAGGCTGATTCCAGCTCTCAGAATCACACAATCAGTGGGACAGCTGGTCTTCCTGAGCTGCTTCGGGGAGCCTGTCCCACTGTTAAGCCCCACTCCATTTCCATTTCATCCAAGAGGGCTCCCAGCCAGTTCATGGAATGGGTGATGGGATTGAAGATGGGCCCTGCACTCTCCAGGAGTGGCTTCTCCCCCACATTCCTACGGATCAGAGCAAATGTTGCTTTCAAGAAGGGAGGAGCTCAGGGGCCTAGAAAGCATCTGACCAGCCCACTATTTTACAGATGAGGGAACCCAGCTTCGGAGTCACACAGCCACTGTCCAGGGCCATGCTCATGCCCAGCCACATTCACAGTTATTATAAAGGGGGGAGATTTTGCTCAGGGCTCATTTTCCAACTGTCCTTTTCATTCTTTTCTCCTGTCAGGATGGGAGAGAGATGGCCAAGCCATCTTTGGGGCCTCTCCAATAAAGCAGATGCTGACATCAGTCATTCCAGCGCCCCTACATCCCTCTCAGGCCCAGTAGCTGCCGCTTCACTGAGGACCAACGGGCCCCATTCGGAAACATCCCCCACCGGTGCCTGACATCCCACCCTTAGCAGTTTCACTCTCCTAGACAGGAGGGCCTGCCCTCCCTCAGCCCTTCCTACTGACTGCATGCTGAGCATGAACGTTCATCCTCCTCAGTGACATTTTTCTCCCATAGGTCTTACCTGCCCAGAGCTCTTCTGTAGCAGAAACTGAGCCTGTCCTCTCCATCCTGCGTCTCTTATTTACTGAGAGGCACTATTGTGTGCTGAGAACTGCCCTGGGCACTCCCTGTACATTATCTCATTGATGCCAGCATTGGCCCCGGAAGATGGGCATTACGGCCCCTATTTTCCTGTGGGGGAACTTCAGCTCAGAGAGGAGACAGAATTTTACAAGGTCACACAGCTATGAAGTGACAGGGCCAGGATTCAACCCCACATCTAACTCCAAGACTCTTGGACCATACCATGTGACCTCCCTTGCGCATAGGAGGTGCTTAACAGATCCTTAATGACCATGAAGCCAATACATCCCTCTGCCAAACCCCAAATGTCGGGCAAGAGGTAATCATAGTGACAACTGTCTATGAAGTCCCTATTATGTGCCAGGCACCAAAACACAGCACTCAGTGAGGTGAATACTATTACTATCTCAGTTTTACAGATGCAACAACTGAGGCATAGAGAAGTCACTTGCCCAAGGTCACCCAGCAGGTAGTGAGCTGGGCTTCAGTGCGGCCCTGCCTCCACTCTGTTGCCGGATCCTCCTTTAGCTCCCCGTGGCTCTGTTTCCGGTAGAAGGTAGAAGGCTGCAGGGAAGGAGGCTGGGGCCAGGGGTGGTGTTTGCGCCTCAGGGACGCCTGCAGCTGGCACTGCCCTCCACCCAGCTGATAACTGCAGCCGGGTCTGGCACGAAGCCCTGCCTGGAGGTGGGCGGCCGGCGGCGTCGGGGGGTCTGGCTCTGCGTTCGCTCCTCTCAGCCCCGCCTCGTCCCCTGCGGGGTCACTACGGGTCCCGCCCGCCCGGGCAGGCGCCGGCCTCTCAGGCGGTAACCGGGTAACCGTGGGCAGGCGGGCGGGTGGGGAGGTCGAGCTGGAGCGGTGTGAGAATGCGGAGGAGAGGCCGGGGAAACAGGCTGCGGCCGCGGGGAGGGGCGCCCGGGAGGAGGGCGATGGCTCCCGCGGGAAGAGAGACAGGCCGCGGGGGCGCGGAGTGGAGAGAGAGGGCGGGGCGCCAGGGAGGGGCGGGGATAGAGGCGGGGCGTCCGGAGCGGGGCGGGGCGCCCGGGCCGGGCCGGGCAGGGCAACGGAGTGAACGCTGCAGGAAGGGGTCTGCGGGCAGGCACGGAGTCCGGAGTGCTTGTGGCCGGGCGGAGCGGCTGTGGTTGCTTCATGTCCCGGATTCTGCTTTCTCAGAGATCAGGCGAGGGGGGCTGGCAGGGAGGGAAAGGTGGGCGAACCAGTCTGAACAGGCCGGGCAACTGGAGGAGCGGGGACCCGGTGAACTGGGGTGCTGCCCAGCACCCTCTACCCTCACCACGCTCGGGAATTTTTCGTGAATCCGCTCCGTTGGTTTTACAGTTTCCTCTCATCCCGGCCCCACCCTGTCTCCTGACCCGCCCTCCCTTCCTCCGCTCTCTGAGCTGGCTCTTCCAAGGGATCGGTTAGCCAAAGGGAGGCACCGGCTCTTTCCCTGGACTCTCCCACTCCCAGCCCTCCTGGAGAACTCAAATCTTGCACGTGCTCTTTCTCTTTCCCGGCCCCCGTCCCCCAGGCCCTCTGGGACTTGGTGAAGGAGACCTTGAGTCAGCCCAGGAGGCCCTCCCTCCCCCGCAGCCCCCTTTAGGGTCCCTTCTGGGTCCCCCCTACCTCCTCCAGCCCCAAGCACCCAGGGCCCACAAGCTGCCAGGCCTCTGCTGGCAGGCAGGGAAGACCCAGGCAACCTTAGAAGGGTGGGAACCACACCCTTCTCATGGCTGTGTGCGTTTTGCTGGAAGGTGTCTGCAATCAAAGACCACCCACCACTGCCCCCACCCCCGCCCCCCCGGCACTGGAAAAAAAAAAAAAAAAAAAAAAAACAACTTTTGTCTCGAATGGTGGAATTCCAGATGCAGGACCCCAGATTTGAGGGATAGGGAGCAGATATTTGGGACAGGGGAGGCCTTTCAGGGATCCCTCATATCACATCAAGAAGGCCACCTGGCCCCTCTCAGACTGCCACTGCCCTTCCAGGTGTCTCTCCCTGCGGCCAGTTCACTTTCTCACTCATCCCAAGGCTGAGTTCTTACATTTTCAGGTAGCAAACAGGAGCCCTTACTATGGCAAAGGGGAGATTGGTAGGTTGCTGAGCTTGTGTTTTCTACAAGCTTGGAGCTCTTTGATCAAGATTGCCACTATTTATACATCAGGGATGTTATTTAATAGATCCAGGATCTTTATTATTTATTTAACCAGGATCTTTAACAGCCGGACCACAGGCATCCTCAGCCCAGTCCTGGGTTTGATAGATGAGGCCCTTGAGACCCAGAGCGGGAGATGACCTGCCCAAGGTCACACTACTAGTTAGTGGCAGAGCTGGAACTCTGACTAGCCTCCTAGTGCCTCATCCCAGTGTGCCTGCTGTTATACTGTGCTTTAATTTTAGGGTAGCTCCATGTTAGGGACCTAGCATAGCAGGTCCCTATGTGGCACAGAGTAGTTGCTCAGTAGATACCGGTGAGATGCATGAACAAGCCCTCAACAAGAGGACAGGATTAATGCATCTTTTGGAAGAAGTGAGGCTTCCACAGTGCTTGGGATTCTAGCTCCTTGTCACTGAATGTGCTAGCAAAATGTTTCTCCAGGGTAGTTGGCCATCAGTGACCCCCATCAGAGCCTGGCATCATCTTTGGTCACTTCAAGCAAGCCCAGTCATTGTGCAGGAGGAGACTGTGGGTCTGGAGGTGGGTGCAAGCATGAGCCAAATTGGCAACTCCAGATCAAAGCGATTAATGCTGTGACTCTTCTCCATTCATTACCCTCAACCAGTATCTGAACAGGTTGCAAAAGACCAAGGCATGTCTGTTCCTGCAGGGGTTCTTGTCATCCTGCAGCCCTGCCAGGCACTGTGTGAAGAGACCACAGCCCCACAGATCCAGAATCTCTGGGGGCTGGAGGCCCCCTGGGCTCTGGGCTGCCCAGTGCTCTGTGAACCTAATGTTCATGCCTCTGGGGTCCTGCCTGCTGGGCATTGACTGCTATGGCATGTGGGATGGGGGCAGCACTTTGGTAAAAAGTGAAAGTAGGAGGAATTCAGGTCATTCAGGCTACTATTACCAACTTTAGTAAAGTATTTGGAGAAGAAAGAGGGTGAAATGAATGATTAAAATAATATTTTGCATGCAGTAGAAGTTCAGGAACCTCACTGATTTGAAACTTAGGAGAGTTGAGCTTGGCTTTGGTAAAGTTGATCTTTGTACCATCTGTGGACACAGAGCTGATGAATGAATTAATGTAGGCATGATCTGTATTAGCAAGAAAGGAACATGCATCTGACTTTCTTGTGATGATGAATTTTGACCAGAAGCAATTCAGCTCCATTCATCTTGGTAAGCCTTTTTATGGGCCACCTTCCAAGTGCCAGGCCCTGTGCTAAATGTCCTATAAGTATTACTTTATTGAATCCTCATAAGATCCCTATGAGGTAGGAATTATCATTTTTCCCATTTTAAAGAAAAGGAAACTGAGGTTGGTTAAGTAGAAGACCACCGGGATTCACACCAGAGCAGTCTGACTCTAGGATCGGTGTGCTTAACCACCACATGTGCAGGTGTTTTATGTGTTAGGACAAGGGGAATAGAAAAGGAAAAAATAAATAAATAAGCCATGACCCCTACCCTTCCAGAAGCTTCTGATCTCTCTGGGAAAGGAAAACACAGAATGTGGTTATGCTCCTTGAGGCCAGGAGTGGACTTGGTACTCTGCATCCCCTGCCCCCTCTGAGAAGGGCTGAGAAAGATGGAAGTGGAGCAGTTGGCCAGGCCTCCATCCTCTTCCCCTACACTGTATCTCCACAGCCCCTACCCTCCTCTGGGGAGCTTACCCTGTGTGGGGAGGCCCAGGAATTTGCCTTCAGCTTCATGTTCCCCTGTAGCCTGTCCCTTCCCCCAGCAGCTTCATGCTAACCCCAGATTATCAGTAACAACAGGTGCCTTCAAAACGTCGAGATGGATGGACAGGACAGTGAGGTGAAGAAGGCCATGCCTGACACGCTTCACTTGCCATCCTCTGCTTTTGGAGTCTATCTTCTGTTTCCACCAGAGCTGATCCAGGAACATAGAACACTCTACTGCACTGCCGAATCAATAATAAAAACGGAGTCTTGCAGAAGAGGGCCTAGGAGCTAGGAGAAGGTAGGCCCACCCGACAGCCATTCAGAATTCTGCAGCTCTGGCCCCAGAATGCTTCCTCCAAACTCACAGATGTGAGCCAAAAAGGTCTTTCAAGTTTATCACCCCCACCCCACCCCTCCAAGACCCTCATTTTGCTGAGGAGAACAGTAAGGACCAGGGAGGGAGAAGTATTTGCCCCAGAACACACAGCCCCATAGAGGCAGGGCTGGGCTAGCAGCTGGACTCCTGGCTCCTAGACCCAGCTCATGTGTGTATGTGCTGGTGGCTTTGGGAAGCATCATTCTGACCCATGGTCATCCTGTAGCCTGCGAGGGCCAGAGTTATGAGAAAGGTAACTTGTTTGCCTGACATCTTCGCAGCCCTGCCTAAAAGCAAATCACCCGTCGTTCCTGATAGACACCTTTGGCAGCCACCAAAACAAATCCACCAAAAGCAAAGAGAAAAAGGAGGAACAGGGCTGGGAGCCAGTGTTTGCCCCTGGTGGTAACCTGGGCATATTTAACTTCTCAGCTTGTCCAGACCAGATACCATTTTGTTCCTGCTTGGCACAGATTTATCCAGCCTGTGTGTTCCTTCTTGGCAAAGTCCTCAGAGAGAGAGGAAGCAGGGACGGTCCCCAGGGCATCTAGGATGTTTGCCAAGTACCTGCTCCCCACCTCCCTCAAGCCCTATGCCCTCTTTCCACCCCCAAATGACCACCCTTAGTTGATATTGAGTGGGATTGAATTTCTCCCACAGGATGGGGCACACACGTGGCATTTTGCCATTGACCCATTTTGGTTTGGGAGTTGCAGAGGCAGGCACTAGGAGTTGATGTGTTTATTTTAACATGCTTATGTGGCACCTGATATATATGCCAGCGGGTGTTCTAAGCACTTTACAGATATTAGCTCAGGTAATCCACTCAGCTTTTACAGATGAGGAAACTGAGGCAGAGCGACTAAAGCATTTGCCTCACATCACACAATGAGTGATGGCAGAGCCAGGATGCAGAGTCTGCCTTCGAGTCCCTGCTGTTAAGTGCTGTCTTTCTGCTGGTACTGCCAGGTTCTTGCCATTTTGACAAGTAATGTAACCAACTGGGTCTCTGTTTCCTCCTCGTAAAATGGAGAGAATAATATTAACTGTCAAATGGTCACTTTGAGAAGTGTGAAGGGCTCCGCAGACAGGAGGACCACTTCTTATCTGATCATGTTCCCAGCTGGGGCTGGTTTGTCTCTGTTTCCTCATCCGCCCACAGTCAGCAGGCTCTGGCAGCTCTTATTGCCTTGTAGGACCAGTGAGTTCCCAAGGAGATTTCTGGACCCCTTTCCCCATAGCAACCTTCTCATGTTCAACCCCAAGCCAAACCTATTGTCTATATTATTCTATGTTATTTCTATGCTATTTATATTGCTATGTTATTTATATGATTCTTCTTGCTGTTAATGCTTTTATTTATTGAAAAGCTCTTCTCAGAGAGTACCCCCAGGTTATAGGCAAAAGCCACGTGGAGGAAGCTGTCTAAGGTCACCCAGAGAACCCTGCTTGCCCAGTGTTGGTGGCTCTACCCCCTCCCACCCTTTGAAATTGCAGGTTGCCTACCCTGGACCACTGGTTCACTCTCAACTAAAATTCTGGCCTGTATTCAGAAGATGCCTTATTCCACCACCAACACTATAGGTTGGGGAAAGCCTCTGAGTGACAGGCAGGGGCAGTGCCTGCCAAATGCAGCCAGAGAGACCCCTAATGGGGTTCACTCTCCATCCCCAGTCCTGGTCTCTCCTCTCTCTTATTCAACATCACTCGCTCTCGGGGAAAAAAGAAAGTGTTCTAAGGGGGACTTAAACTTTACTTAAATTTGACATTCCCTGCTGTTCCTTTCTGAGTACCTTTATTTTTCCCAATTGAAGCAAGGAAAGAGAAAAATGATGGAAATGGAAATGGACAGAATTTGAGTGCAGGAAGTGTCATGAGGCTTCCTATTGTTTGGGCAGTGTTTGATGTTCTTAAGAATGTATACAGAATTAACTTTGATCAACGATAGTAGCTTCAATCTGGTGGCTCCATCGGCCAATGGAAAGTGAGTAGTATTTTATACATGGCAAGGACACAGCCAAGAAAATGAAATGATCAGTTTTGTGTGTATCCCACTTTACTTTTCGAGTGCTTTCCTTCACAGACAAGCTCTAACCGAATCCTCACAAAGATCCTACAGGGCAGGATTTGCCCATTAAACAGACTGGAAAACTGATGCCTTGAAAGAAAAGGGGCATATTGTGGATTAGTGATGAGACCTAAAGAACAAAAAAGCGGAGCTCCATGGGGCTGGCGTATTTCACCCTCCTCTTGGCTGCCAGCATCTTAGTACTAAGTCTATCGCCATGCCATGTCACGTGGGCAGGTCTTCTTGGCATTCATCTTGAACACGACCCAAATCCTGGCTCCATCTTCCCTCTTACTTTTCCTTTGCCCCATTTTTCTTCCTTATTTTTTACGTATGTTTACCTTGCCCTGTAGGCGCATTTGTAAGCTGGCTCAAATCCTTTTGGGAGCAAGGTGGGTTATAAATGCACACGTTCCTACACAGGATGTTGTTAGTCATTTCATAAGGTCTCTTGAGGAGATTAGCCAATAGCTTCTTTTGTAACCTTGGGCACACCCTCCTTCCATAAGGGTCAAGTGAGAGTATGGGTCTATAGGGCCTTTGAGGGGCCCAGCAACTTTGACAGTCTGAGTAATCTTCTATTTCCAACCTGGTTAGAGTCACACAATTTGAGACAAAGTAAGATCTAAAAATCTGGTTTTTGTAGTCTAACCCTAGATTGGTTTGCACTAAACTAGTGGTAGTTCTCAGCCTGCCCAGAGGAGTAAAATATAGAATGTAGGCGCATCCCCTTCCTGCAATGAGATGACCACACCACACAAATGTTATAGCACTGAGAAGGAAATCGTTTACATTTCAAAGAAATAAAACCCTATATAACATGTAAAGAATATTAGAGTTGGCCGGGCGCAGTGGCTCACGCCTATAATCCCAGCACTTTGGGAGGCCGAGGTGGGCGGATCACGAGGTCAGGAGATCGCGACCATCCTGGCTAACGCGGTGAAACCCCGTCTCTACTAAAAAAAAAAATCCAAAAAATTAGCCGGGTGTAGTGGCGGGCACCTGTAGTCCCAGCTACTCGGGAGGCTGAGGCAGGAGAATGGCGTGAACCCGGGAGGCAGAGCTTGCAGTGAGCCAAGATTGCGCCACTGCACTCCAGCCTGGGCGACAGAGTGAGACTCCATCTCAAAAAAAAAAAAAATAATAATAATAATATTAGAGTTACAGGGAATCCTCATTTATTTGGCTATCTCCTGTATCTGGAACAGAGCCAAGCACCTGAGAGAAAAATAAAATAATTTTTGTTTGGAACACAGGACAAATGTTCCTGTGACAAAAGAGATCAGAGAATACATACCCCAACACAGTTCCTTGGGGCCCGTGTCACATGGGGCCTATTTGCTATTTCATGCGCAATTTTAACATTTAGTTTTCTAGTTTCCAAGCCTACATGGGACAAGATGGCAAATGAGAATATAGGGTAAGGGACTGCTAATGAGAATTCAGTTATACACCAGCTCTTCCCACATTTGGTGGCTCTAGGAGGCAGCACTGGGTGAAGATTGGCATTGCTGGTGTGACAGTTTCTCTGGGTTCCTATTATGCAGACTTGACTTCTTCAGATCTTTTAAACAATTCCCATAAAGAGACTAGGACTTGAGCGTTTAGCAGTGGCAGTATAGCTCAGAGTGTGACTCACTGAATCAGAGGACACAGATGCCAGCCAGGGGCACTTGCAGGTAAGACTTCAAATGAGGCAGTGGGAAAGGTTGGGATGGAGGGTGAGGGCGAGTGCATTATGGGATGATGCTCACTATAAAATGGCTAGTGAAGAACACAGGGTAAAAAAACTGCCTTTATAACAGAGTCCTAGACACATCAAGTTTTCCATAAGGTGTCTATATTGCTTTCAAGACTTAAGAAGCACAAAGTTTTATTTTTCTAAAATGAAAGAAAATGCCAGACCCAAAGGGACTGTTAAGTTGGGAGAGGGAACCCTTAAAGAATTGAACAGGGCAGATTATGGAGACTGCCATGAAAGAACAGCAGCTATAGGTTTGGTCTTGCTTTTGGTATGCAGTCAATGGCTACAATCCTCTGGGGTTCCCCTGCTCTCCCTGGTTACAGTCCCAGGGCTGTGCCCCTGCCTGCAGAGCGCTCCTCCCCTGCTCAGGTATCCCTAAGGCTCGGATCGTCTGTGAGAGCTGGGGTCTATCCTCAGACTGCTTCCTCCTACCTTGATTGACCTCCTGGCCATTCAGATGGATTCCTGACCCCTGGTCATGCCTGTCTGTCAGGACCCCAGGTGACAGGGCCACAAGCCCAGAATTGTGCCCAGCCCTAACCCCTGTTTGCTTACTGGGTACACGGGCTGTGTGTTCCGCTGCCAAAGGCCTCTCAGACTCTGCATCCAGCTTTGGCCTTTGGACTTGACACAGCTTTCAGAGACCTCCCTTTCCGAGTTTCCCAGCCATGACCCTGAGCCACAGCCATCACCCTGTCCACTAGTCACTTCCTGGCCCTGTCCTCAGAGCTGGCTGTTCCTACAGCCTCCTGTGCTTCATGCCTTCTAGGCCCTGGGGCTTCCAGAACCAAGTTCAAAACCCTGAGAGGGGAAGGACTGAGGGAACCACCATTTTCACGGAGTGTGTGTACTCCCATATTTACTTGAACCTCTCAAGAACATTTCATGAGGCCAGGAGCTTTGACCTCAAAGAACACAGCCAAATTCCAAAAAGACATAGTCATACCTCTGAGTGTATCCTGCAGTGAGTGGCTCAGGGTGGACCAATTCACAGTCCTATGGCGAGTGGCCAGTGCCCCTCTTTTGTAAGACTTTTGAAATTGTAGCAATATATTTGGATCATTCATCAACATCTTGGTACCGCCTTCTTCCTTGCTTCCTTTTTTCCCTTTGGACCATGGCAGGAAGCTCCCTGGGTCTTTCTCATGCCCTAATCATCATTCAGGCCCCAACAAGGAAGCCATCCCCTTGTACCTTTGTGCCCTGAATTACCCAGGGAGGGGCAGAGAAACAGAAAGAGAGTGGGTGCAATCTAGCTCCCCTCCCTCTACTAGCTGACCTCAGGCAGTTCCTCTAAACTTCCTTGTACCTCACTACCCCATCTGTGAAATGGGTATGCTAATCCTCACCCTAAAAGCTTGTGGTAATGGTGAAATTAAGAAAATGACTATAAAGCCTTTTATATGTTGCCTGGCTCATATTAGATGCTCGATAACATCTAATGAACAATTAGCGTGGATAATTTCAACTGTATGTGCCTCCCTATGCCTTTAAAGGCAAAGGGAAGAGGAGAGTTTTGATATTCAGAGTCCAGCCCTTTTGTGGAAGACAAAGATGGGGTTGATTCTGACATCCCAACATCACTGCTCTCAAAGGCCATATCTTGCCCAGGCACCAGAAGCCCCAGCTGGGAACCCACCCTGCCTGGCTTTGGGTACCCATTGTTCCACTCACAGCTGTGTGCTTTGGGGAGAGTGACTTAACATCCCTGGGCCTGCATTTCCTCCCTTGTGAAATGGAACTTATAGTGCTGCCCAAACCACCAGGTGAGAAGTAAACAAGATAATACTTGCAAAGCACTTAGCACAGTGCCTGACACCCACTAAGTGCTCAATAAGGGCTCATGGTGGTTATTTTCAAGTGTGTCCCATCTTATGCAAGAGACAGCTCTGGAAAAGTTGCGAAACCAAATCCCGTTTTCCCACTAACTGACTTCATCACTGCACCACGACTTTATCTTTGCCTCTGATCATCTGTGGAGGGCAGTGACTCTGAACACCTCAGCACCAGGCTTCCTGCCTCCTCCCAGCTCCATGATCTCCTTCTCATGCAGTGGAAAAATAAGAAATGTAGGTGGCATGAATAATGATTCTTTATGATACCTATTTGTTAAATGTAGATTTGTTTGTTCTATTCATGTATCAATCATCTGTTCTGTCATCTATCTATCAATCATCTATCTGAGAAATGCCACCTATGATTATTTTCTCTTTCCCTATCATAGGTACAACAATATATAATTTATACAACAAACAAATTATAGTTCTAGTCAACAACCTGCCTTTCACCTGAATTTTTTTTTTGAACATTTTAGAGGTCATAAACTTTCTTGAAAATTTGATGAATACTAATGGACTGTCTCCCAGAAAAAGGAACATACTTACACACTTGTACAGTTTTGCATATGGTTTAGCTGGGGATTTAAGGATTCTCTGAAGCCCACCAGAGACCCTGTTAAGGACCCTGTGGAAGCCAGAGCCCAGCTCTCCTATGTAAACACCCTGTGTCCCAGTAGTAGCATGTGGTTGGTTAGGTGTGCACTGAAGCCCTCCCCACCACATTCAGACTCCTAAGACTGGCAGGCCAACTCACCCCCCTGCTCACTGTCAACTGGTCCCACCCGTCCTCCTACAGTATCCTCCCTCCTGTGACAGGGCTGGCTGGCCTGTGTCCCTCCCCTTGGCTGTCACTCACCTTTGTCCCACTGCTTCCCCACCCGCATATCTACATCTGACCTACAGTGCAAGTATGGAATGACATCTGACTGATCAGAGCAGGCCCAGGGAGGATGTGGAGCTCGAGCAGAGAGAAGAGAGGCCCAGTTGTCAAGGCAGAGAAACCATGAAAAGCATGGAAACGTGAGCTCCTAGTGTAGGGGGTGAAGTCAGAGCTGGCAGGGAGATTGGAACAGAGAGAGAATGTGTTTCAAGCTTGATTTTTCCCTCCTGTCTGATTGGAGATTGAAGAACTCAGCGGTGGCAAAACGCCCTGGCCCATGAACAAGAACTCCCTGGGTTCTGGTCTTAGTTCTGGCATTGACTATGTGTGTAGCTCTGGGCAGGTCACAGGTCGCTTCGACAATCCAGCCTCCATTTCCTTATCTTTAGAGTGAGGAGACTGAAATGCTGGCAGCGCCGTGGTGAGATGGACTCTTTTGAACAGTGCAGGTGTCAGCCTAAGTGGAAAATGCAATTTAGTGCTATATGTTAGGCACCATGAACATGTTCATACCCCCTTTCATCCTTCTAAGAATCTCATCTAAGGCAGTCATTCAAAATATGAGGGCAGTTTGTCTAAGGATGCTCATCCTAATGTTAGCTATAATACGGAAAAGGCCCCAGTGTCCCAGAGTAGAGGAGTGGTTAAGTATGTCATGCTGTGTCCACTGGTGGCATTTTATGCAGCTATTAAAAGTAATCAATGTGGTGAACATGCTTCAGATGCAATCCAGCAGTTGAAAACCTCCTCCTGCTCCCATCCTCCAGCCACAACACACCTGAAGGAGGGCACTGATTCTCAACCAGGGGCCACTAACCAGCAAGGCCACACCAATCAGTTACCAATTGTCACTGCTTCTTCCATGTCAGCAGCATGCATCCTTAGAGATCTGTGAAAAATGCAGATTTGGAGTTCAGATTCTGACTCAGTGGCTCTGAGCTGGGGCCCAGGAGTCTGCATTGTAAGCATCTGTCCAGGAGATTGTAGCAGAGGATTTGAAATCCACATACTGAGAAACGCCACCCTGCTTCAGTCCTTGCACAGCATGTCCTTAGATGGCACAATCCAGGCTGTTGCACCTCTTCTTTTCATCAGCCTTTATCAGGGACTTCAAGTTTGCATTTGTCCTAGAACTCACTGCTAGGTAAATCTGCTAACTATGCGAGACGGAGAGCTACTTATTCTCTGCTTTGAGATTCCCGGAAACAGCATCTACAGCCTCCGACAAGGCCATAGTCTGTTTAACCCCTATTAGCTTAACAGGTCCTACCTTCTGCCTTGCTTTGGTTTCTCCTGTATTTTTTTTTTTTTTTTTTTTTTTTTTTTGAGATGGAGTCTCACTCTGTCTCCCAGGCTGGAGTGCGGTGGCACGATCTCGGCTCACTGCAACCTCCACCTCCCGGGTTCAAGCGATTCTCTTATCTCAGCTTCCTGAGTAACTGGGATTACAGGTTCATGCCACCAGACCCAGCTAATTTTTGTGTTTTTAGTAGAGACGGGGTTTTGCCACGTTGGCCAGGCTGGTCATGAACTCCTGACCTAAGGTGATCTGCCTACCTCGGTCTCCCAAAGTGCTGGGATTACAGGCATGAGCCACTGCACCCAGCTTCTCCTACTGCATTTGAAATCCAAAAATATTCTGAGCCACCTTATGCAGTTTCCCAAGATTTAAAGTGACTTTTACAGGCAGTAAATGTGACCTGAGTTCAGATCCTGGCTCTGAGCTGCCATTCTATGAAAAGACAATAATAATATACTGACTTCATGGAACTGTTGGTAAGGGTTAAAAGAAATTATGCATGCAGGCCAGGCGCTGTGGCTCACACCTATAATCCTAGCACTTTGGGAGGCTGAGGCGGGTGGATCACTTGGGGTCAGGAGTTCAAGACCAGCCTGACCAACATGGTGAAACCGCGTCTCTACTAAAGATATAAAAATTAGTCGGGCGTGGTGGTGCATGCCTGTAATCCTAGCTACTCAGGAGGCTGAGGCAAGAGAATCACTTGAACCCAGAAGGTGGAGATTGCAGTGAGCCGAGATTACACCATTGCATTCCAGCCTAGGCAACAGAGTGAGACTCCATCTCAAAAAAAAAAAAAAAAAAAAAAAAGGAAGAAGAAGAAAGAAATAATGCATGCAAAGTTCTTAGCACAATGCTTGCCACCATTATGATTATTTTCCTGTTCTTGGGGGTGAACAGTGGGTCTTTTCTTTGATGTGGTCTTTGCAGGAGGCCAAGCTCATTGTTTTGATCTGTGTAGGGGCCATTTGGTTCTGCCCTGTTCCCCCATCCATCCTACAAGCCTAACCTTGGCCTATTGGCAAGACAGATGGTCCTTGTCTCACTGGCCTTGCAGTGGGGTGAAGGTCATTGTTCTGACCCACTACCCTGGCGATTTGTCTTGGCCCACATTGCTAGATGGGGAAGGGCTATGGGTTGGCTCAGCCATACTCACTGTCTCCTGGCAGTGGCACGCTGACTAGCACTAGGGGTGAGGCCAACTTCGGCCTCAGTATGCTGGAGCCAGCTAGAGAAGATGCTTTCCTGGAGGGTGTCAGAGCCCTGTTTGGTGTTGAAACAACACAGAAACTGCTGTGCTCACCCCTTCCCCATCTAGCAGTCAGCCACCTAGCCCAGCTTCTAGTCCTTCTACTCACTGTGACTCTTCACACATTACACCCACATGAGCATGCATGCATACACACACACGCGTGCACACACACGCGCGCATGCACACACATGCACACACACACACACATGCACACATGCACACGTGCACACACACGTGCACGCACACACACACAGGCCTGCCCTCATCTTCCCCATCCCTGTTACTACCCTTCCTCCTCTTGGTTAAATAACCAGCAAAGGGAAAAGTGGGCACTGACAAAATGTGCAAGCTGGCAGGACCTAATCTAATTTACAGGTGGATAACAAAACCTCATAGCCAATGAACAGGACAGGGATCTGATAACTCACAAGAGTGTGCTATAGTTTTCTGCTGAAATTTCTATAAAATTTGTCTTCACAGCCACTCCTCTTTTGGATCAAATATAATCAAAGTAAGATGATTCTTCTTTACAAAATAAGGTGGGTCTCATTACCTTTGGCCTGCTTACTTACGTAAGTGCAGCAAGAATGGTAATTGATCACATAGCCCTTTTTAAATTTGCTTGCTGGAACTTTTCATAAGGAATCTCAGATTGTACCTTTGAAAGCTACGAAGCCAAGGCAAGAACCCATCACCAGTTTTTGCCTATAGCACCTACAGATTTTGGGTAGATCTTCTCTTCCTGAAGTTCCCAAAATATCCTAAGCCTCCTGGGCCTGGCAGGAAGTGACCTTCTTTACTCATCTGTAATGTTGAGGACACTGTAAGCCAGGTACCAGGCTGGCTTTCCCTAGAAGGTATTGTAGACTGGGTCCATCAAGTCTACTTCAGTTCCTTAAGACTGTCTGGTCATATCTGATGCATCATTTTCAAATATGACATTCCAGTCAAAGCCTTGGTTATATAACCAATATTTCCCATCATGTCCTGTTATAAGGAGGACAGATTCTTATTGAACTTGTGTGAATAAATATATTCCATGAAGATGAGAACATTCAATAAGAATTTCTGGCCAGGCATGGTGGCTCACGCCTGTAATCCCAACACTTTGGGAGGCTGAGGCAGGCAGATCATCTGAGGTCAGGAGTTCGAGACCAGCCTGGCTAGCATGATGAAACCCCATCTCTACTGAAAAATGCAAAAAAAAAAAAAAAAATTAGTTAGCCGTGGTGGCAGGTGCCTGTAATCCCAGCTACTTGGGAGGCTGAGGCAGGAGAATCACTTGAACCTGGGAGGTGGAGGTTGTGGTGTGCTGAGATCGTGCCATTGCACTCCAGCCCAGGCGACAGAACGGAACTCCGTCCCCCAACTCCCACAGCCCTCAAAAAAAGAATTTTTGAATTCTGGAGGGGTTAGGCAGAGAGAAAAAGATAAATGCTTCATTTCTGTTTTAAAAAGGCATAATCAGCCGGGCACAGTGGCTCACGCCTGTAACCCCAGCACTTTGGGAGGCCGAGGTGGGTGGATAACCTGAGGTCAGGAGTTTGAGACCAGCCTGGCCAACATGGTGAAACCCCTTCTCTACTAATAATACAACAATTAGCCAGGCATGGTGGCACATCTGTAATCCCAGCTACTCCAGAGGCTGAGGCAGGAGAATGGCTTGAACCCGGGAGGCGGAAGTTGCAGTGAGCCAAGATCGCACCACTGCACTCCAACCTGGGCAACAGAGTAAGACTCCTTCTCAAAAAAAAATAAATAAATAAAAGTATAATGTAAACTGTTGTGAGTTCACAGATATCTTAGGAGAAAAGAGGTTCCTTGAAGCTGGTAATAATATTCCAAACAAAAACAATAGTCATCCTTCATCAGTTCATTCAGTCCCATGTAATTAACTCGCTCTGCTTGATCTTGGGTCAGCAGTTTTAAGAACCTATCAGCTTCTGCACCAGAGGTTTGGAAATCCGGATTAAGTTCAGTGGTATAGTTTAAAAATTACCGAAGCAGGGCTGGGTGCGGTAGCTCACACGTGTAATCCCAGCACTTCGAAAGGCCGAGGCAGGCAGATCACTTCAGGTCAGGAGTTTGAGACCAGCCTGGCCAACATGATGAAACCCTGTTTCTACTAAAAACACAAAAATGAGCCAGACATGGTGACGTGTGCCTGTAATCCCATCTACTTGGGATGCTGAGGCACGAGAATCACTTGAACCCAGGAGGCGGAGGTTGCAGTGAGCCGAGATGGCATCACTGCACTCCAGCCTGGGTGACAGAGTGAGACTCTGTCTCAAAAAGAATAACTTAATAAAAATAAAAAATAAATAAAAATTACTGAAGCAACTCCATCAGAAGCCTGTACCCCAGACTACCTGGCAGAGTCCCTGATTGTTGAAGACAAAGTACTCTGGCGTGTAGTTGGTGGAAAACACTTTCAGAGAACAATCAGAATAAAACAAAAACTATCAGTGGATGATAAGAGACTTAAAATGGCCATAGTTAATCTGATGAGAGTGTATTTGACAAGGAAATTTGGTGATTTCTGTGGCACATGGTGTTTTAAACAATAACCAAAATTATGACTGATAACATTATACCAGGACATATCAACAGCAAGTGTACTGAAAATTTTCTTGGAAGTTTATACAATTTCTGAAATATTTATACAAATAACATTTAACATTAACATAAGCCTAATTTTTTAATACCTCTTTTTACAAGGTGAAAGAAAAATTTTTTTGAGATTTCCCAGACTGGAAAATCTAAAAATCAGTTCTAGATCAAGATTTCATTTAGAATGTGAAGTAGGCAATTGCGAATTGTCTGTCACATGCCAGGATTATCTAGCAGGCTATCAAATTTTATGAATATATCATTTTACATTTTTTATAGGTATGTGTTGTTTCATAGTACAGTTCTTCAGGTGGCAAAAAAAAGTTTATTAACGTACCCAAACATATATAGCCTCTCTGTACTATATAAAAATAAGTAGCCAAAGTATATAAACTTAAACTTAAGCTTAGTAATTAATGTTTCAGTAGTTTATTTCGAAATGGTCTAGTAATTAATATCTATTGCTTAATTTAGCATAGGTCTAATGTTGCAAATTACAAAAAATTTTGGAAACAATTATTAGTCAGATATTATAAAACATAATTATTATTGAAATGTCCATTTATAAAACTTTTATCCCACTTAAATTAATACACATGTTCTTAACACATATGCTTGGATTGTTTATCAAAATTTCACAATACACTAGACAAAGCTAGCCATCATCTCAAGTTATTTCCCTGTTAACTATTTTTACAACACATGCATTTTAGGCAAGTATGTAAACAAAAAAATCACAAAAGCAAAAAACCTAGGAAAAAGTTAAATACAAAATGTATAATCGTATTATACTCAATGCTGATAACTCAAAAGATATAGCTGGTTTTATTAAACCAGCAATATTAAATTATTCTTACTTTCCAATGGTTTACCTAAATCACATGAACTTGAAAAACATTTGGATTAGTTTCTATATTTCTGAGATTTTAAGGAATATTTAAGCCAATTTGAATAACAGTCTCTTAAAAGATTTTATAAATTAATTTGGTAATGCTATCCAGAGGTAGAAAAATATCACATATACATACATACATGCACACATAAACATATAGACGGACATAAATAGAGACCATCTATTTCACCTTTTATTCTGAAATTTTAGCCATGAGTTATGTAAACAGGGTAATACAAAGCTCACTGGTCTGTATCTATATCATCATTGGCTCTCGTCATTGCCCCACTTCCTCTTCTTATCTGAATTGCATTTTGACAGATGAGACAAGTTAAGGTTACCTGCTCAATAAGACAGCAAAAGCTTTTTACCAATATTTGTGGAGGAGACTTTTAAGACTTTCTTTTGCCCTGGTATACAGTTGCTTAGCAGGGATTCCCTGAGTCCCTTGAGACCCGCAATCAGGGCAGGGGTCTAAAGTTCAAATGACTGTAGGGAGTTGAGGGGCTGAAGTGTCAATGGTGGGCAGAGAGATGGCAAAGGGGACATGCTGAAGGGTTCAGGGAGCTGAAGGGAAGATGAAGGTGGTAAGAGGAGGAGAAAGGAGCAAAAGCAATAGGAAGGGACAGGCCTTTGAGGGGCCAGTTGTAAGTCATTGAAGTTCTAGGTTACCCAGTAAATTATGCGAACAAGAAAGGAAGCAGACAGAGTTTGTGCCATTATTGTGGGACATATAGTCAGCAGGGCTTCCAGAAGATGGTTTCCAGTCCACTGAGAAGTTCCCAGGTTATTAACTAATGACTTCTCCCCAACAAAGATGCCCAGGACTCCAACCCAGCCTGTTTGCCTGAGTCTCTAACCCAGATTCTAGAGTAGAGGCCTCCCCAAAGAACCAGGAATGCTCCCTCTCGAGGGTCAGGGAAAGAATCTCTACTGACAAAGAGCCCAGAAGACATCCATCCAGGAAGATTCTTTCTCAAATAAGTACCTTTCAACCTAAGAAACCTGGGACTGTAACCCAGCCTCGGAGAGCACACTCAGAATCTTAAGAATGAAAATGTGTCCTTCAGTGGACTATCATCTGGAGCATTGGGTTTCATCAGGAGTAGAACTCACCCATGGACTCCCCAATCCCTCAATCGGGAGTGAAGACAAAGGCTTCAAAGACACACACTTGGAGTCCTGAGTGAGAGGTCAGGGGTGCAGTGATAAATCTGAGGCTGTCCAAGTCACAGCAACATAACTATTAAAAAAATTTGGCCTGGTGCAGTGGCTCACACCTGTCATCCCAGTATTTTGGGAGGCTGAGGCGAGCAGATGGCTTGAGCTCAGGAGTTTGCCACTAACCTGGGTAACATAACAAAACCCTGTCTCTACAAAAAAATACAAAAATTAGCCAGGCGTGGTAGTGTGCCCCTGTAGTCCCAGCTACTTGGGAGGCTGAGGTGGGAGGATTACTTGAGCCTGGGAGGTTGAGGCTGCAGTGAGCCCTGTTTGTGCCACTGCACTCCAGCCTGGGTGACAAAAGTGAGACCCTGTCTAAAAAAAAAAAAAAAAAGGAAAAGGAAAAGTTTTGTTTATGTAGTTGTTAAATGGTAAAGAAAACTAAGAAAAAAAATTTTTTTTTTTGAGAAGATGTCTTGCTGTGTCACCCAGGCTGGAGTGCAGTGGTGCAATCTTGGCTCACTGCAACCTCCACCTCCTGGCTTCAAGTGATTCTTCTGACTCAGCCTCCTGAGTAGCTGGGATTACAGGCAGGCACCACCACGTCCAGCTAATTTTTGTATTTTTAGTAAAGACGGGGCTTTCACCATGTTGGCCAGGCTGGTCTCAAACTCCTGACCTGAAGTGATCCGCCCACCTTGGCCTCCCAAAGTGCTAAGATTACAGGTGTGAGCCACCACTCCTAGCCTAAAGACTATTCAGGACTACTGCAGTAGGGGTACTCCTGCTTGTCCTTGTTATATTCAGAGTTGAGCCAGACTGCAACAGGGGAGAGGGATCTGGGTTCAGCACCAAATACAAAGACAAGTACGGATTTATAGCCAAGGTGCAGAGGGTGGTGAGTGGATGGAAAATTACCAAGAGGAGACATCAAAGGTAGGGGGATCCTCGCTGAACTGACTTAACAGGATTCTTGCAGAAGGCAGGCCAGCAGGTCAAGATGATTAGATATCAAGGGATGGGGGATTCTTGCTAACCTGACTTAGCAGCATTTTTGTTAAAACTGGACTAGGCAGGCCAAAGACAGGACCCAAGGACAAGAGGGGGCTCAGAGGAACCTGTCTGAGGCTTATTGAAGGAGAGAGTCTTTGTCAGCTCTTAGGAACTGACAAAGGGAATGTGGGTCATGGTGACAGTTTGCAGCTAATGTAGCCAGACCTCAGCTCTTGGGCCTGCCTAGACCCTCAGGGATCCTGGCTTGCACACAATAAGTGCTAATTTAATATAAGGTGAATTAGTTGTTTGTCCTAGGGTAAGGTTCTTAGTGCGTTTTTTTTCTTAGTTTTCTGTGCATAAATGTTCTCTTAAAAACAGAAAGTGTCTTTAGAAGCACAGAATTAAATCTTTCCCCTGCTTTGGAGGTAAGTGCTGGTGACCCTGCTGGAGGAAGAAAAAAGCACTCCCCTGGGAGGCAGATGGCCAAGGTTCCACTGCAGCAGCTCCACCTGTGCTCCCAGTGTGACCTCAGGCAAGTCACCTCCCCACCCTCAACCCCACTTCCTCACTGTATACGGGAGCCATAATGCTGCTCCTGGCCCCTGAGGGTGGGGAACAAATGAGGTGAGAGGCTGCTGGAGATGGAAAAGTGGTTTGCCTAAGGATGGGGCTGAATGATCTGGACTCACCCACCTGAGTTCATGGTAGATGTTTATCTGTTTATTATCTTTCCCCTGCTAGAAGAAGGTCAGCTCCATAAGGGTGGATACTACGTGGATTGTTCACCACTTTATAGCCAAAGCCTGGAGTGGTGTGGGGCACAGAATAGGTAGTACATACCTGTGAAGGGAAGGAAGGGAGAGAGGAGCGAAAGGAGAAGGAAGGGAGAAGGAAGGTGAACAGGAAGGAAGAGTCAAGAAGGGAGAGAGGGAGGAGTGAAGGAAGGAGGGAGGAAGGAAGACAAGAGGGAAGCTGCCTCCCCTAGCTAGTGGTGCCACCCCCTTTCCTGCCACTATCCCACCTTGGCCAAATTCTGACCAAGCCCTCCTCCTCTGGGATCCATGGTGACAGGCCCAGCCACCCCCCCAACTCCTCCCCACGAGCCAGGCTTAGCTGAAGCTTCTGCCTGGCACCCTCCCCTCCTCCCACAGTGGGTGCCTGATGGTGTTACCTGATACAGTCTGGGAGGAGGGTGAGGCCCTGGCAGCCCTGGGGCCCTCAGGCTGTGAGCAGAGGGCTGGGACCCCGCACAGCCTACTGTGCAGCCAGCCAGGCTCGGAGTCCTGCCCTGCACTCCAGCCTGGCAGGGTACTTTCCACAGAGAGAACAACCCAGCACCCTGTGCTTGGCCCACACCTCCCCCTCGGAGGTTCCCGAGGGCCCCAGACAAGCACCAGCTGGTCTCCCAGTGCTCCTAAATGGGAGGCAGGCTCTGCTGGCCCCCAGTCCTGCCTCTGGGGCTACAGCTCCTTGCCCTTGCCTTCCAGCCCCTGCAGGACAGGGCAGCCAAAGGCCAGTAAGGCCAAAGGACTCCATTTCTCTGGATCACCATTGTGTTCTGGAAGAAGTGGAGGAGTTTGATGGAGTTTGGCAAATGGCCGATAGGTTCCAAATGGCTGGGTCGCCCCCCTAACACACAGTGGCAGAAATGTATGTAGCCTTGGCAACTAACATATTTGGGTAAACTCGGTGACCATATAAAGGGCTGTTAAAGTGTAGCTTAGCTTCAGTTCGTGGCTCCCTGTCTGTTCTTGATGCTAAACAGCAATGCGTTGTTATTTCAAATTGGCATTTAATACATTTCAATAAAATCTGATCTGTGGATGAAAGTGATAGAGCCATGCCATTACAATCCACAGGTGCTAATATGCAAACAGTGGAGTTCAGAACGGTGAGGTCATAGCCTGTGATTAGACAGGAAGCCAGAGGGGCCACGAAGGAAGAGACTTGGCGTGTCCCTCCTCTCTTGAGCTGGTTGCATTTTCTTTCAGTTGTCCTCAAAATTTAATTAAACATTTGTTAAGCATCCAAGAAGTACAAGGAGGAATGACAAGTGGAGCCTGTGTTAAATGCGGTGTGAAATGTTCACTCCAGCGAGAGAAAGACTGACCCGCTGCCCATGCCACCATGATGCCATAAATATTAGCCTATCTAGTGTGATGAGATTATGGGTTACTTTCCCCCCCTGGTTCACAAATTTTCTCTACAATGAAAGAATTTCATCAAGACAAGATCCAGTCCTTCTGTTTCCCAGATCTAGGATTCTCTGAATAAACACCTGTTCCGCACATACCTGCCTGGGGCCAATGACATACCAGGCACAATACAGTAAGAAAAGATGCATGGGTCCTTGCCTTCAAGTAGCCAACATTCTAGTGGGAGGGACAGTCAAATAATAAAATCAATGTGAGCATGAATCCTTTGATCAAGGGTCTGAAATAGATAATGGGGCACAAGATCCTAATTTATCTACGTGGTCAGGAAAGGCCTCTCTGAGGAGGTGACATTCCTGCAAGACCCAAAGTTGGGGGAGCATTTCAGGCTGGGAAATTTGCATAAGCCAAGTCCCACAGCAGGAAGGAGAAGGAAGGAGGGGTGCCTGTCTGTGATTGCAGTATGGGATGCAGGGAGTTTGGCGAGAGAAGGGCCTTGAGGGCTGTGGTGAATAGTCTAAAGTGCATGTGAGGGCCCTATGACAGGACCAGATGCCTGTTTTAAGTGGATTGCTTTGGCAGTCATGTGGCATTGGGCTGAAGGAGCAGGACAGGAATGGGACAGAGAGAGCAGTTAGGAGGTGCCTGTAGAAGTCAAGGTGAGAGGGGATAGAGGCTCGGCCAAGGGCAGCAGTGGCAGAGGTGGCAGGAAGAGGGCAGGTTCGAGCTCTATTTTGGAGACAGACTCGCTGATGGATGGTTTGGCCGGGGGCGAGGGTGGGGGCCAGGAAGGACAGGGAGGCAGCAAGTGTGGCGCTGAGTTTCTGGCTTGAGTACCACTCATTCCCATGACTGCGCATCCTCTAGGATGACTTGCTTCAGCACTCTACCAAAGGCCAACCTCCATCTCAGCCTCCTCTTGCCTAATAATACCCTCTTGGGTTCAGGAAGAGTCATTATCCTGCTTGTTCAGATGGATAAACTGAGGCATGCATCAGCAAACCACACTGCCCCTTAGGGAACCAATTGTATGAACCAAAGAGCCAGAGCTTGAACCCCAGGGTTGCCTTGAGTCACCAGAGTCACAAAGATGGAGTGGGAAGTCCAATTTTATCATATGTCAGGTGGTGTGACCTTAAACAAGTTGTAAAACCTCTCTGAGCCCCAGTTTCCTTATCAGTAAGATGGAGGAAATAACAAGATCTACCTCACAGTGTGGTTGCAAGGAGTGAGGGCATAGGCCCTCAGTCGATATTAGTATTACTCTTGGCAGATCACAGAGCTCATACATGTGTCTGCCTCTTTATGCACATGTATGCAGACACTCTGTATCTGCGTGTGCTTGCGGGCACAAAGCTGTTTGTGTGCCTACATCACAACCCCAGCAGATGACTAGGCCCTGCTGAGGTTTCAAGTCAAGACAGTAGCATGTTTGCTTACGTGCTTCTGTTTAGCCTTCTGAGCCATGCTCGGTGGTTGAAGTAGGAGCTTTCGTCCTCACTGGAACATGAGTGAGTTGTTGAGTTTGTAGCCAGCTGTGAAAGTCAGGGCAGGCTTGCCCTGTGAAGCCAGCGGGCTTCCACGTGCTCTGGCTGACCTGAATCGGGAAGGCAGGGAGCCAGAGGTGGGGGCTGAGAAGGGCTAGGGCTGGAGGAAAGGAGCTGAGGAGGAGGAGGAGGCCAAAGAGGGCCTAGGAAGGAATCCAGGTGCAGAAGGAAATGCACACTCAGATCTGGAGTCTGGTGCATCCAGAGCCCCTTCTGTGGGTGGCTTTGGGAGCCTCCCCTTGCCCCCTTTCCCCACTCACTTCACTGAGACTGCTTTATGTTCCTGTTCCCAGGAAGCAGCTGGCACCGAGGGAGGCTGGAGGGGTGGTGGGGCGGGGCTCCCCACTTTGTGCCCAGAGCCATTCCGAAGGGTGTGTCCCAGCAGGGCACACACACACAGTGATTAGGGGGAGGAAGGAGTGGCATTCACTGTCCACTGCAGGACCCAGCCGGTGGGCTGGACAGCAGCCAGCTCTCCCCAGGCTCTTGGCTGCAATATCATTGGCCCTGGCACCACCCATAGCCTACCCAGGCACTCCTTCCAGTCCAGGGGCTGGAACCCTGGCTAGGAGGAGCCGCCTGGGGGTAAGCTGGGCTGGGCACCTCAACTCTGTGCACCCCTCCCTACAGCTTCCCTCCCACATCCCGCTCCAGCTGGGTTTGAAAAGGTGCTCCCATCCTTCCTCCTCTCCAAACAAGGCCCTGCCCTGCACTCTCTCCTTTTAGCCAGAAGCTGCATGCATAAACTGGCTCTATCCCATAGACCCCCTCCTGTTTTCTTAACCACTGAGAGAACCCTCTGAACCAGGCCAGCTCCTGGCTTTCCCCAGTGACTCCCCCTCCTGCCTCCACTCCCCCACCTGACATGCCCTCCTCTCCTGCTCCCTGCAGCACCATCTTCCAGGCCTGCCCAGCCCCACTCCTCCTGTAGCCCTGTCCCTGTGAGCCTGCCTTACTAACTGCTTTGCAAAAGCACTGCCCTGTTCCTTATGCATCCACAGGGTGCTGGATGCACCTTGCCCCACTGGCCAGTCTGAGTGTGCTTTATCTGCCCCACAAGACGAGAGGCTCCGAGGTTGGCACCCCACTGCACCCACCCCACCTCCACCCAGGCCATTGAGGCAAACCCTTTATGGGCACACAGCAAACGCTTCTGGATTCATACTGATTCCATCCAGGTCATGTATTGGCATCTTTACCTCCTGGGTCTGGGAGTGGAGTGTGGGGTTATGCTTCATTGGATATTTAACTAGTGCCTTTGTGGACAAAGGGATTTGACTTCTCAGTCTTTGGCTTGGGTGTTCCGGGAGTACCTGTTTTTTGATAAAAAGCTATGGAGTCATCCAGTCTTGGAAACTGTCCACCTCCTCTGATGAAGCACCCCTGCTTCTTCCCTTCAGCACCCAATTGCCTGACCTAGCAGCCTCTCCCCACCACATCCTGGCCACCCAGCCTCTCTCCCCTCACGCAGCAGTCCACAGCCCTCTTTCCACAGCATGAAGGGTCTGGCAGATGCATTCTAGTCCATTGTGGAAACGCCTGCTCCCCTGCCTGCAGCGGTGGGTATTTACAGTTTTAGAGGGAACCACAGAGAGAGACCCGACCCTTCCTGCCTTCCTGATGCAAGTTTGCCTGCCTCTCTGGGGCAGGCTCCCTGCAGGGCATACCCCGAGAAGGAATGAATCTCTAACATTGCAGGCACCTGTTGGAGGAGATAGTTTTGTCTGAACCATCTTTCTGGGGCTCTGCAAATCACAGCCTCATCCCTGGACCTTCATGGCCAACGTACCTTTGAGATTTACTTCTGGTTTCAGGATCCTTTAAGGCTCATGGCCTGCCCGGGAAGAGTGGCAGAAGCCATGGAAGGCCAAGCACCTCATTGGACTCTTTTGTTTTGTGCTTATTTTCCATGGCACCAGGGGAAGATGATCAACAGGAAAGATTCACTCCCCTGGCGCTTCCCCCATTTCTGAGAACGGTCAGCAGAGGTATCAAGGCATTAATGGTTATTTCCTTCAGGTGACCAGTCAGTTACAGGGTAAAAGAGGCCTGACAGCACCCAGCTGGCCAGAGCCTCCCAGGTGGCAGTTTTCAAGAAGGCTTGAAGGAAAGGTTTGTGTGAGGTTTGAAGGAAAGGCCTGGGAGAGGGTGTTTGACCACACCTCTGTGATTGGCGGCTGGCCCACCCCAGTGTGGACTGCTGGAATCTCCAGTTGGCATTTCTGAGTCAGCCTGCGTGATATGTGTGTTTGTTCGAGGGGAAGGGGTGTCTGTGGGTCCCACCCACAAGGTCTCATGACCCCCAGCGGAGGAGGGAGCTGCAGTGCTGTGGTTACTTCCTGCACTCCCTCTTTTTTTTGTTACTTAAAGGATTGCTGTGCAGTGTTTGATTTGGTTAAGTTACACTCACGACCCTGTAAGGAGAAAACATATAATTCTAGTAATTTTATTGGGCTTAGGTTTCAGGCAAATGGAAATAAAATTGCCTCTAAAAAGACAGACACGCTGAATTGAATAAAACAATAATAATAAAAAGCCTCCCTTGCTTTGAGATAAGTGGTAAGTCATTTTGTGAAGTACTAGAGAAAGAGAGGGGGGGAAAACCCACAAAAAATAAAACGGAGGAACCCGGGAGAAAAGAGGGGAAAAGCAAAGCTCCTCCACCGCCCTTGCCTTTATTTCTGCTTTACTTTTTCCAAAGAGCTTAATTTGGTGTCATAAAGTGAAGCGTAACCCGCGAGTGGTGAGATCGTCCTGTCCTGCGCTTGACAGTACAGGTGGACCAAAGGGGCTCCCGGCCAAATACTTCTGGTTGGAGGGAGGGGAGGGAGTGCTCGCTCAAAACCACTCCTGGAATGGCTTAACTCGCCCAGCACGAATCAATGACAACCTCCCGCCGGCTGCGGCAGGCTCCCGCGAGCAGCGCGGCCGCGTGGATTCACAGCCTGGGACCCTGGCAGCGCTCAGGACACGGCCCGGGCACGAGCGCGGCGTCCCCCAGGCGGCCAGGTGGGTCTGCGGCGACCTCGGCCCGCCTCTGGGCTAGGATCGGGGCTCTGGGGAGCCCAGCGGCCGGGCCGTGGGGAGGGGGTGGGGAGGAAGCCCTTCCGGGCGGCCAGGAGAGCTCGGGCGCTGCGGGCATTCTCGCTACGCGCTGCGGGGACCCTGTGGCCGGGTGGCCGCGGGGCGGCTCCGGCTGGTGCGGGTGGCGGCGTCCGCAAAGCGTTCAACCCCCCGCCTCGCCGGAGCTCCTGCGGGGCGTGGGGCCGCGCACCTCTTCCGAAATAGGAGAGAGGATCTGGAACTCTGCAGAGAGCAACTCTCGCCGCTGCCCCATTGCCGCCGGCCCACGCCAGCGGGCTCCTTTGGGGCGAGGGGCCAGCGGAAGGAACGTAAGGGCACTCCGAGAGGGAGTTGCGGGTGTACATTGGTAGTTGAAATTGTCTCCCCCAAGAATGTTTGGTCCTCCTGAGCGTCAGATGCAAAACTTGGGGACGGGAGGGGGGGGGACAAAAGCCATGGCAACTTGGCAAAAGTCGAGGTCCGGCGATACGGGCAGAAATTAAAGGAGCGATTGGCAGAAGTCCAGCTAGGTGCGCGGCAGGAGTCCCGTCAGGTCCCTGGGCTCAAATCGCGGGCTGAGCTGGGTGGGTGGGGGGCCCTTCCCTGGGCGCCAACCTGGGGGTGAGTGGATGGGGAGCACTCCCACCCGAGCAGGCGAGTCGAGCTGTAGTCTCCCAGCTCCGGAGGCGGCCCGGTGTGGGTGGCGCAAAAGGACTGACCCCGTGCGTCCCCACTCCCGCGGGCGCCCGGGCCCGCGTCACCCTCTGGAGCGCCTGAGTTCCTGCAGGCGGGCGCAGCGGCTGCGGGGCTGGCCTGGGAAGGACGATGGAGAGAGCTTCCCCCTAGCCCAGCACCCACACCCTCCCGCCCACCCCGCGTGGAGCATCCAGCGTCGGGTCCCCCACTCGGTGCTCTGTGGTGAGGGCTCCGGGATCGCTCCTTTCTGTTCCTGGCTTCCGTTGTCCCGGCTGTGTCTGTGCCGGCAGGCGGGTGGGCAGCGGGCGGCTGCCTTCTTTCTTTTAATAGCCGGTACCCAGCTTCGCGCAGAAGGAAGCCCCACTCCCGCGACTTATTGGTCGGCTAGTGGCAGACCACTTCCAGTTCTGCTAAATGCGGAATTTTGAAAATGGAAAGGAAGTGGTTGAAACAATCGAGCAGTTTCTCCAGATGAGATAGAAGATTTTTTGGAAGGGGGAGGGGCGCGCTGGCTTGGAGGTGGTAAAGGCTCTGCCAGGTTCAAGTTTCAGCTCCACTCCCTCCGACCCCCTTCTTTCACCCAGTTAAATCCTCTCTGGGCTTAGAAAGGCTCAGGAACCCCCGCTGGGTGAAACTCCAGGAAAGAAAAGTAGCCCCAGTGCCGGTCCTCCCCCCTTAAGGCACAACCTGGGCTGCATAGAAAAAGAACTCACTCTCCCAAAAAAGACTCATATTAGGCCACATCAGATATGAATCGTTAGCCCCACTTTGCAGATGGGAAAACTAAGGCTCAAATGGGTTAAGTACGTTGTCCAGGTAGTAGCAGAGGCAGGATTGAAAGCCACTCATTGTACCCCACATCTTTTAGAATCTTACACTTTAATTGGGGAGACAGGAATCGCCTTGGTATAATTATAGTACAACAGAAAACAGTATGTGTTACACTTAATATTAACTTTTTTAATGTCATTTTCTTTTTAAACAGTCATTTATTCAACGCTATTGTATTGTTCACTGTATGTGTCCAGGTAGCATGCTAAGTGCTGGGCATACATCAGTAAGTGAAATCAGACGGGATCTCTGGCCTCTGTCAATGGGAATAGTAATAGTAATAGTAATAGCACAACCCTCAAAGAGTTGGATGAAGTGAAATGGAGCCTGGGAAGGAGCCTGGGAAGCATTGCTGTTGAGAAGCAGCAGCAGGAGGCCTGGATGAAGAGGAGGAGAGGGAGAAGGAAGGAGAGGAAGGAGCGGGGAAGTTAGAATGACTGGAGTCTCCATGCTGCAGTCACCAGGACTTGTCCCTGGTTCAAGGGGATGCAGTGGAGTGCACACAGCACAGTCAGCCTCTGCCCCAAGTGCCCAGGAAGCTGTTTGAGCCCCTGCTGTTCAGATTATTCATTTAGGGTTTACAGTTGTGGGTTTCGAAGAGTCTGCACTTTTGGCACATGCCAGCTGGAGATGACAAGAAGAGGCCCAAACAGTCTCTGAGAGTACTGGCATCTCTCTGGATCAGTGCTGGCAGGGCTGAGAACTGTCCCAGGGTGTCACCCTCCTGATGCATCTGCCCACTTCCTCGGTGGCCAGGATGGCATTTTCATAGGACTCGAGTTTAGCTTCAAGCGCCTGCCCTTACCTTTGGGGAGGGAAGCTTGTATACACTCACAGGACTTGTTGATAGCAAAGCCAAGACTAGAACCCAAGTCTCTAGACTGTACATGGTTCACAGAGCAGCTCACTTTGGCCTTCCAGGGCGGTTTTAGGACTCAACTGAAAGACCCTTCATCCACTTACATCTCCACTTACAATGCCATTTCCTGAGAATCCTGTCCTCCTTCGTTTTAGCTGACCAGACATATCTGTCCTAATAGAATGGTGTTGGATGGATGTTTGAGACAGAGCAGCCATAAATAATCTGGGGCGTTTGGCCTGTTAACTCTCCTTCCATCCTGAATGGTGTAATAGGTATAAGATAACTACCTCTAAAATTAACTATCACTTTTGTGAGGAAGGTGAACTGATAAATCTTGCCTTGAAGCTATTACCCATCTGAGTGATGCTCTGGGACTTCCTTCCCCAGAATTGTTACCGACTCTTGCTAGAAGAATAGTTTTTTTCTACTTCCTTTTCTAAAAAAAAAAGAAAAAAAAAAAATCCTGGGTTTGAGGTCACAAGATCATATTGCATACTACCTTGATGTCATGCTGCCAGAATAAAGGCATTTTCCCCCAATATTGAGATTATCAGCTTGATAAGGGCCGTGAGCACCCGGCTGGCTGTCCCAGTGTTTACAGCAATTACACAGGTGTATAATTGCATGGGGATGTTTGTTTGCTCAGCCCTTTCTCAGCCAGGCAGCCCTACAGGTTGGGCCAGGGAGAGAGCTGTTCAGTTTATTTTCCTTTGGCTGGGAACTGTGGAGATGAATAGAGGGAGGGGAATCGGGTTGAGAGATTGTTGCCAAGAGCAATTTGGAGTCTCCTTCATATTAGTCAGAGATTGTGTTTTTCCTTTCTAAAGCCGCCTGCTTCATAGTAACTTCCATGGAGGATTTCTTTTCCATCGTGTGTGTGTGTGTGTGCTTGTTAATTTTTGTTTGATTTTTAACTTGCTGCACTTCTCATGACTTAGCAAAAAAAAAAAAAATAGCATGGGGAATGTGTGATGAAACAGGCCCTTTATATCATACATTCTGCATGTTATTGCTTAATAAATTTGAATACTGATAGACCCTGAGGTATCATGATGGAGTGAAATGAGTAATTCCTTTGAAGGGAGAGTTTATCTTCAGTGGATGACTTTCAAAATTGCAGCATAATTTCACTTTCCCGCTGTACATCTTGATCTTGTGTTTAGATAAATAGGAATGCTTGCTCTCTTCTGTCATTTTCCCTTTTGTTCCATCTGGAAGGCCCCTCCATCTAGGCCCTGCTTGGAAGGGGATCAGCTAGAGTGGGCCTCCTTCCACCTCATCCGCACCCATGCACCTCCCTCCTCCATGCCGGAGGCCAGCTAGTGAGAAGGAGGTTCCCCCCGTGGGATAAGAGCTGCCCCCCAATGGTGGCTTGGCTTGTGTGTGCATGGAACACAGAACAGGAAAGCTTGCATGACCACAAGCTGCCCCTCCTAGGCCAGGAACCCTGGAGCAAGCTGTAATTCATCAGTCAATAACTGAGTCCATTTGAGTGGAGCAACTCCGAGACTCCAAACTTGAAAAATTACCTAATAATACGGTACACGATCTATGTCGGCTTTTCCAAATTAGATGCAAACCAGATGCAAATGTACATGTGGCCCTCCCAAATGATATCATATAACTGGACTTGGCCTTAGGAATATCTGTGCTGCCTACACATATGCATTGTGCACGTACATGCAGGGCTATTGCTTTCTTGGCTGTGGATTCTGGCTGACAATTCTGTTAAATTGTTTCTGGAGACAACAGGTTGGTCCATTGGTCTTTCTGGAGCCACTGGAAGAAGTCACTGGAGAGATGACAGTGGTCTCAGCTCCTGTTGACACTTGCCATCCATAAGCCCTAGGGAAATCTAGCAGAGGCTGCCTCTATTAAACAGAACCTAAACAATAGAAACTTTTCTAATGTTTGTTTTGTTTTTCTTAATAAAACAGTAAATAAAATTTATTGAGATATAATTCACGTAGCATATAATCCACCCATTTAAAGTGTAAATTCAATGGTTTTTAGCATATTTGCAGGGATGTGTAACCATTACCATAATCAGTTTTATAGTATTTTGATTACTCCAAAGGAAATACTCTACCCATTAGCAGTCACTGCCCATTTCACCCCAAGCCCATCCTAGGTTACCAATAATCTCCCTTTTGTCTCTATAGATCTGCCTATTCTGGACCTTTTGTATAAATAGAATCAGATAATATGTGGTCTTTTGTGACTAGTGTCTTTCAACTAACCTAACACTTTTGAGTCATTAGCTTTGTAGCATGCATCAGTACTTCATTTCTCTTTATTGCTGAATAATATTCCTTGTATGGATATGCCATATTTTACTTACCCATTCATAATGAAATTTACCCATAATGGATAAATCCATTTACCCGTGATGGATATTTAGGTTGTTTCCATATTTGGCTTCTGTAAATAATGCTGTTTTGAACAATCATTTGCAAGTTTTTGTGCGGACCTAGGTTTTCATTTCTTTGGGGTATATACCTAGGAGTGGAATTGCTGGATCATATGGTAACTTGATAGTTACCCTTTGGGAAACTACCAGAATGTTTTTTTACAGTGGCTGTACCATTAGACATGCCCACCAGCAGGTATGTGATGGTTCCAGTTTCTCCATATCCTCACCAACACTTGTTGATAAAACGACCTTTTTATTGTAGCCGTCTTATTTTTAAGGGTTTATATGCTCAAGGGAGCAGTAGCCAGGAAATATTCTCGGATAAGCTCAGTCATGCTTGCTTTCTATAGGTATAGTGAGAGCCACTCAGACTTCTTGAGCATCCTGCACACCCTGGTGTTTCCTTTGCATGTACCAGAGCTCTATACTGAGCTTTCCCTCTATGTTCCTATAAGACAGTCGCTTTGTATGGCTGGGTACTGTATTTCATGCTGATATTTCAGCTCCACAATGAAATCATTTTATCCCAGTTTTATGCCTATGGGACTAAATAGGATAACTAACGCTCTTAACAAAGACAAATTTGAGCCAGCTGGCATGGGGGAACTCACCTAGTTTGAAGACTACCAAATATTACCAAAAAAAAAAAAAAAAACAGCTATCCTTTCATTAGAACATCCTAAGTCCTGGTCATTAGCCATTCTGTGGCATCATGTTCAGTGTAGCCAAACCTGAGGACCAGAAATGAATTCCAGTGCTTCTTGGAAGTTATCATAATGGAATTTGGCTTGTATGACCTAAGAGCAGCCTGGACTATGCTCTGCTATGAATGGACTCTTCACTATCAAATAGTGCTTAGTCTAGCAGTTCCTAAACCTGATTACATGTTGCAATCACCTATAAAGTCTTTTAAAAGATTACAGGCGGCCGGGCGCGGTGGCTCACGCTTGTAATCCCAGCACTTTGGGAGGCCGAGGCGGGCGGATCACAAGGTCAGGAGATCGAGACCATGATGAAACCCTGTCTCTACTAAAAATACAAAAAAAAAAATCAGCCGGGCGTGGTGGCGGGCACCTGTAGTCCCAGCTACTCGGAGAGGCTGAGACAGGAGAATGGCGTGAACCGGGAGGCGGAGCTTGCAGTGAGCCGAGATTGCGCCACTGCACTCCAGCCTGGGCGACAGAGCAAGACTCTGTCTCAAAAAAAAAAAAAAAAAAAAAAAAAGATTACAGGCCGGGTGCCGTGGCTCACACCTGTAATCCCAGCACTTTGGGACGTGGAGGCGGGCGGATCACTTGAGGTCAGGAGTTCGAGACCTGCCTGACCAATATGGTGAAACCCCATCTCTACTAAACATACAAAAATTAGCTAGGCGTGGTGGCGCGCACCTGTAATCCTAGCTACTAGGGAGGCGGAGGCAGGAGAATCGCTTGAACCCGGGAGGTGGGGGGTGCAGTGAGCTGAGATGGGACCACTGCACTCCAGCCTAGGTGACAGAGCAAGACTCCATCTCAAAAAAATAAAAAATAAAAAATAATAAAAGATTATAGATGTCCATGCCTACCCAAGAAGTACTGAAGTTGAATCTCAAGGGAGGCCACCGGGTGCCTGGAGTTGATTGTGATGAAGTCTGAGAACACTTTTTAACCTCTCTTTGCCTCAATTTCCTGACTTGAAATGGGGAGTTGGATGGATTACGCTGGTGTTCTCCACAGAGATTCATACAGCTGGCTCAAGCACAACAGATCTGTGTGGGTCTGGTTCTGCACAAAATTTTATTTGTAAAAGGGGGCTTCTGCTGCTGAAAATGATTCAGAGAGCCCTTAAGTAGATGGTTTCTGAAGTTCAGCTTTGACCATTCTGAGTGTTGAGGACAATTTTCCCAACTTCTCAGAGGAGGATTAGCAGAGTCATCCAAATGGCCGTTACTTGGTAAGACAGTCACACTCTTCAAGGGCAAGGACCAGATCACCCGTGTTGTTGCCCTGGCTAGCTGTGTGCACAACTGTGATATGGTAGGATTGACCTAGCATCACTTTCTTCTCCCTCCCCACTCAGGGTCATCCCTGCCCACTTCCCTTAAAGCCCCCAGAGCTTTGCTCCTCTTCTTCTATTATTATTTCTAATAGCGGCCCAGAATGTCACTCATTCAACCAACATTTCTCAAACACCTCCTGTAAATGACAAAGTGACTAAAGCTCCATTTCTGTCCTCAAATAATGCACCAACACATTTTAAGCAGAGAAGCAGCCTGAGGTTAATCTCTAGAGGTGCAATTTCAGGGCTCCTTGATTGGGATGAAGGAGGATTTTGGAGAGGCCTGCATTCACAGCACGTAGGTAAAGCGACTCCACCTCTAACCCTGTCTGCAAGCTCTGCTCCCTTACCCTCCCCTGCTGGGGCTCTGCCATCAGCAGGCTGCTCAGAAAATGCTTCTGTCATCCCTGGTCTCAGCCAGAGACCGCCCTCCTCCTCGACTCCCACCTGCTAGGGAGCAGGCAGGCAGAGGCGGGAAAGGGAGGGCCGGTTTATTCGGAGATCTGAGCTCCACACTCCAGCCCTTGGCTTACACCCCATAACCCTGACTGGACAATTCACAGGACAGCTGTGCTGTAGGGACTGAAATAATCACAGTTTATTAAAGCTGTCAGGGGGCGGGGAAGTGGGGTGGAGGAGGGATCAAGGGTTGCATTTCTGCCTTTTAACAAGAGAGAGGCCAGGTGAGGAAACTTGAGGCCAGGCCTCCATGCAGTGCCGTGCCTGGCGCCTCTCCCTCCCTTCCGGGCAAATGCACACACCAGTGACGTTAGAGACACTGCTTTGGGGTGTTTTGAGAGTTTTTGTTTGTTTGTTTTTTGCTTTTTTAATAGAAGGAAAAACCTTGAAGTTTCACTTGAATAGGGATTAATGTCTCTGTGGCCTGGACCTGCAGACGAGGAGAAATTCTAGAAGGGTGGAAGTTGCAATTAAAGGAAACGGGTCTGATCTGCCTCCAACTGATCAGGGAGGGCTCCTCAGTTGGCAGCTTTGAAAGGAACATGTTTGGGGTAGTTTTCTGGGCATTGCTGGTTTTTGTTTTTTTTTTTTTGGACTTTCTCTGGGGGTGTGTGTGTGTGTCCTCAGTTAATACCTAAACGTTGGTTCTAACCAGGAGATGGGGACATTGGGAAGTTACGAAGCCACCTGAGTGTATCTTTGACCTTTGGTTTTTCACCACTCTCCTTTGGCAGTTTTTTTGGAGGGCAGTGAAATGGGCATTTGCAGCACACCTTTTTTTTCCCCTGGTATCTTTATGCTTTTCCTACACTGCTCAAATTCCTCTACCCACCCGCTGAGACCCACCCATCCAGGAATCTGTGTTCTGAAATCACTCCATCTAAGCTCTCAGCACCCTTTCAAAGCCCTCACCTCATCCCCTCGTTCTGATGATCAAATCTAGTTATTAGGAAAAGCCAGTTCTTTGCACGAATTCACATTAAGGTGTAGAAGAGACACTCACCACCACATGGTCCCCTTCTCAGGGTGTCTGTATTCGAAAGAGAAGGCTTACCTGCGCACACTTCTTTTAAAAAAAAATTTATTTCAATAGCTTTTAGGGTACAAGTGGTTTTTGGTTACATGGCTGAATTATATAGTGGTGAATTCTGAGATTTTAGTGCACTCCTCACCCAAGTAGTATACATCGTACACAATATGTAGTTTTTTTTATCCCTCACCCCCTTTCTACTCTCCCACTTCTGAGTCTCCAGTGTCCATTATACCACTCTGTATGCCTTTGCGTACCCATCACTTAGCTCCCACTTATAAGTGAGAACATACGGAATTTGGTTTTCCATTCCTGAGTTACTTCACTTAGAATAATGGCCTCCAGCCCCATCCAAGTTGCTACAAAAGACATTATTTTGTTCCTTTTTATGGCTGAGTAGTACTTCCTGGTGTATGTATGCCACATTTTCTTTATCCACTCATTGGTCTATGGGCACTTCGGTTGGTTCCATATCTTTACAACTGTGAACTGGCCAGCAGACATTTCTAATGGTGGGACTCAGGCACGAGGAAAAAGCAAAGTCAGGCACTCTGGGCAGTGCATGGGGCCAGTTGTTTATTCGGGGAAGGGGACTTCCTAGACCACTTTAATCATGCCACATTTCTAGCCACTTGTGAGGCCGGTGCATGGGAACAGCCTGGCAGGCAGCTAAATGGAGAGGAGGATGAAGGGCCAGAGTGAGGGCACCTTGCGGGGAACAGTCGGTTCGGGGAATTGCAGGGAAAACCAGGAGCTTCCCAAAGGTCAAGCTGAACTGGACAGGCCAGAGGCTGATGTTCAGGCAGGCAGGAGTGATTTCCTGTAGGCCTGTGGAGCTCTTCATGGTAACAGTAGATACGACCCAGGGAAGGTTGGAGAACAAATGGAGCGAACATAAAGGTGGAGCTTACGGCGTCCTCCAGATGACTCAGGCCTTGGGGAGGAGGCCCCTTGGCTGGGCTGGGTGGCCTGTGGCCGGACCTTGTGGACACACAGCTGTGGGGTTCTCAAATCCGCTGCCTCTTTCTCCCTCCCTTCTCCCGCCACCGCTCCCTGCCGAGGGGACAGCTTCTCTCCTTGTTCCCTCTCATCCCTCCTCTCCCACTCCTGTGGCGCACCCTCTGAGTGAACCTGGCTCCAACTCTTGGAAGCTTTTCCAATAACACAGTGGTGAACTCTCTGCAGCCCCAGGCAGAGGAGAGGAGCTGAGCGTCGGCCAACCCCAAAGCCCACGCTGAGATGAAAGGCCGAGTGAGCCTCACGTAGGGGGAACCGAGGGGAGAACAGTGGGGCCCTGGGAGGAGAAATGCTGGCCCACAAGGCCTTCCTCACAACCAGTGGGGGCCATCAAAGATGATGCCTCATGAGCAAAGACAAAGTAGCACCTACTGTGTGCGGACCCCATGCTGACCCCTGTAGGACACCCATGCAGGTCTTTGGCCCCTTCGTTCTAAAGGGTTGTCATCCATTTAGCCAGGTAAGACCAGAACTAAAAATGAAGCAAGATTCTATAGAATCAGGCATGACATTCAGCTGAGTGGTACAAGAGAGACGGTGCTGTTCAGTGTCAGAGCAGGGGGAGGAGGTCTCGACCAAGGGCTCGGGAGCCTTCAGGGAGGTGCTCTGAGCTGGGACTGATGATGAAGCAGTGTGGCACAGCCTCTTAGCACATAGGCTCTGGAATCAAGGCCTGGTTCAAGTCCTACCTCTGTCATCTGCAGGCTCCGCGGCCTTGGACTAGTTACTTAACCTCTCTGTGCTACAGTTTCCCCATTTGCAAAATGGGGATGGAGCCTCCTAGGGTTGATGTGAAGACTGAATGAGGAAAGCCATCAGTGCCTGGCCTGTTGTGCACACTCCATAAGTGGTGGCCTTCAACATTTGCACAGAACCTTCATTGAGCCACGCACATCTTCCTTCATTGCTCTTGCCCTTGAACCTTGAAGGTTCTCTGTTCCCTCCCCCTTTCCTCCTCCCTCTCCCATCTCTATTTCTTTTGCTCCCCCTTCTTCCCTGCCCTAAGGCTGCAGATGGTCACTCTGACCTGGGCCCAGGCAGAAAGGTAGAAGTCATTTTCTCTGTTTCCTGAGGCCAGCAAGACTTTAGAGCCTCCACACAAATGTTCAGCCTTACAAGGGACTCCAAGAGGATTGCCCCTACCAGGTTGAAGAACTCCACAAACTCAGCATAGAGCTCTGGTCTTCCCCCCTTTCTCCCAGCACACACCTCTCCTCAGAGGGACTGATGAAACCCAAAGCAATGGAAATGTCACATGCCACTCAAATAACAAGCCTGGTTCATCACAATGTCCCACTGCAAGCAGGTGTCCCCATGTAACGAGAAGCCGATGAGGGCATCTCCCCCGGGGAGCTAGAATGGGCTGAAATTTTTGAGACCAGCTAAGCAACACACTGTGGAAGTCAGGACAGGCTGGAGTCCACTATCAGTTCCAGGTGATTGGATTCAAGAGCCGCTGAGGGTCACACTGTCTAGGGCTGTCCTCAGAGCCCCACTCTCATAAGGACAGAGGAGAGTGATGCCCAGGGCTGTCTTTAAGCCCCAGGCTATCAGAGGGTATATTAAAGACACAGGTGTTCTGATGTGATTAATAAGACCCTCCTTAGACCTGTCTATGACAAAATCCTGGTCTGCTCTTAGACTAAATCATTTACCAATGATAGTGAAGAATTATCTCATAATGGATTTTTTAAAGTAATTATTACCGGAGACTGAGAACAGGTAATAATAACGGGGAAAGTCAGCATGAGAGGTAATAAAGGAAAATAGAAAATACCTGTATGTAAATTTTTGAAATGATATCCTTTGAAGAAATCAAATGATGTAAAAAATGATGTATCCCTGAAGCATAGTCCTGGCCCAATGTGCAGTACTCCCTGGGAGCCTGACTGCACGGTGTGCCGTGCTTCTCTACTGACCCTGCCGCCAGCATGCCAGCTCCCCTCCTCTTGGCAGGGCCCTTCCAGGATCACTTGCCCAAAGCACACTAGGTAAAGAGAGTTGCACGATGATACCTTGCATTCTTAGAATGCATGGCTAGCGACCTCAGTGCAGCCACACCACGCCAGAGTGTATCTGCTGTACAGTGTCTCCTGGTGCTGCCCAGGCAGGGTTCCTGCCCTGGATCACCTTGTCTACTGGGGCCACCTAATGAGGGGCAAGGCAGACAATGTTAGGATATCAGAAGCCCTCCTGGTCTAAAAGTTCTTCCCTGGTGGATGGTGGACCCAGAATAAGGATCTGTCTGACCCCCAAGACCAACTCCACAGTGCTTCACTGCCTCTCCAGCCATCATATTGTTATGGCCAGCACCTCTGTTATCCTTCGCCTGTCTGCTGTGATCTGGGGAACAGGGTTAGCCGAATCCTGAAACAAGCTGCCATTTACACCATGGCACAGAGGGCTGTCCCTGCACCCCACGAAGGGGGTTCCCTAGCAAGGCAGCCAGCCACCAGTGGCACAAGCGTGCAAAAACAGATGTCTGTAAGGCAGCCAGAGGGAGACGCACCTTTCAGGGCTGGGGCCACCTTCTTCCTAGGGACACTATCTTGTCCAGAATTCCATTCAGGAGTGAGATCCCTTCCATGGCTTCCACAGAAGGAAGCCCTTACTGGATAAGAATCCAGTTAGATCTGGGTTCCAGCCTCAGTTCACCCACTTTCTAACTGAGTCACTGTGGACTACTTGGAACTTCTGAGTCTCAGGTTATCTGTTCAGTGGGATAATCATAGCTGTCCTCTGAGCTGATGAGAAAATCAAAAAGATAAATTATGTGATATATCTAGCACACAGTAGCTATAATTTTGAAAGTAGTTTTTGACCCAGAGCTCCCATGCAGCAAACCTCTGCCCCTCCCCCCTGCTTCCCAGTGGCCCCTGCATTTTGCCTGTGACCGCGGCATTTCTCCTGCCACGGCTGATGAAAGCTGAGGGTGTGGCTCAGCAGTTGCTGCTCCTGCCTTGAACTGGCCCTAGACTCCGTCCTGGTTGTCCCAACTGGCCACTGCTGCTGTCCTCAGAGCAGAGAGGTGGAGAGAGGGGAAAACTGCAAGGGGCTTTCTCCCAACCAGTGTTAAAATTCTGCCTGTCCATTCCCAAAAGCTGTCCTTGCTTTCCTGCTTTCTCACCCACCCCTGCTCCTTGAGGAACTGGAGCCCCCTGGGCTGGCTCAGATAGCACTTCACAGACACCAAACCAAAAATGCCAGCCAGCATCCTATCGGGATTCCTGGGTCTCAGCTACCTGAGGGTGAGTGCTCAGCCTTAATCCCATGGTGCTGGAACCATTCAGCCCACCATCTCCAAACCCTTGCAGGTGCCCAGAGACCCTGGTAATCCTCACACAGGCCAGAACAGCAGGGGGCAATGCAGATTCACTCACCCCACCCCCTTCCAGCTGGCTCCTCTGTAGTGATAATGAACTTAATATATGATAAACAACTGAGTAGTAAAAGCATGTGCAAAAGGTAATTAGTAACAAAACACCATGGTTCTCAAAGGTGGTTGGTTGCATTTTGCTTGGCTCTAAGGACTGTGGTGCAGATTCTATTCCAGCATGTGCTGTTGACTTCCGGGAAAGGTACCTGCTACTCAGTGTCTCCTAATACGTTCACATGAGGGACCCATTCCCACCGCCTCCCATCCCAGTCTTGCCCGAGGGTTGCAGTCAGGCAGACAGACTGCAGGCTTTGTTCGGCTTTTTCCTCACCTCCAGAGAATCCGACATTTCTAGGTAGAGGTCACCATGCCCCAAAGTAACTGATGCCAATTAAAGGGGCCCAGCCTGCCTGGAGAGTTGTGGAGATAGTACCCAGCCTGTGATCCCCAGGTCATGGGGTTAACGTGACAACTGAAATGATTCCTCACAGAGAGCTTTGCCTTAATTGGCATATTTCCTGGCTGGCTGAGCCCTGCAGGAAAGAAACCATCTCACTGTCCCTAGGCCACATCACCTCCTGTCCATCAGGGACCCCAGAGCTGAGCATCAAACATAAAATATGAGAGAAACAACCCTTCACATTAATAAAAAAAAATTGTAATATACATGTTTGTGTTTACAATCTCATTAATAAAAACATACATGATCATTTCTAAGGAGAGCTCTTTCATAATGATGCATCCTGCAGCACTTACTTCTATATTCACCATTCTTATACTGCTCAGAGCCTGAACTACAAAATTAACTGTGCATGTTACCATAAGACTGACTCTTCAGTATTGTCTTCCCTGTTTGAAAGGCTGGGTTCTCTGGGCAGCCGACCAGGAAGCAGTTTAACATGCAGGATGTTTGTTAGGAGTGTTCAGGGGATCAACTCCTGCAAGAGGCAGGGGGAGGGAGGGAGACGCTGCAGCAATGCCAGCCCTACCACTTATGCCAACCGCACAGGGACCTCTGGGGCTGAAAGTGCCTCTTCAATTTTGTCCCAGCTTGGGCCAAAACGCCCAGGCCTCTGATGCCCTGTGTAGTCGCTGAATGTGTGGTTCTTGGAAGGCGTGACTTTGGGCCAGGTGGCTCTCTGCAACCCTGATGGGGCTGTTCTGAGCTGAGGGCTGAATGCTGACCTTACTCCCAGCAGCTGGGGTCCCCATCTGGGTGGCTCATCTCTGTGCCCTCTGCAGCCTGGATGTGGCTCATTTTTCTCATTCATTTGTAAACTTCCTAGAGGGAGGAAGTATATCCTATATTGTTTTCTCTGTCCCCCTTTCAACCCTTAGCATGGAGCTGAGCATTTAATGGGTGATCACAAAGCAATCAGTGATCCACATGGAGGTATAGCTATAGGCATCAGGCTTGCTTGCTCTCTGTGTCTGGGGGCAGCTCACCCAGGTGCCCACAGCTGCCAGGAGAGAGATGCTACAGCCCAGGGTGTCAGCCCCCTCTGGACAGAGCCCCAAGGACAGGTTCGACCACCCCATAGATCCACATCCCCTCCTGCAAGGAGTCAGGGTCCAAGAGGGAATATTTCAACTTTCTTGTGTGTGGTGGGAGTAGGGGGTGGTTAGAGTGCATGCAGTACATAAGCAGCTCCCATCTGGTCTGTTCATTCACTCATCCGCTCATTCATTCATTTGCTGAGCAGCTACAATGGTGCTAATAGAGTGGAGGCTTAGGTGTGGGAAGTTCTTCTTCCTCCTGGGTTGGACTGAATATACAGCAGGACAAGAATCCTGGAAGCCCAAAGTAGCTAGTTCATTCACTGGGAGGCCCCTCCCCACCACCTGAACTCCAACCCGTGCATTTTGCTGCCCATTTCGGATACTTCACCAGAGCATGTTGTAACATATTAAGTCAGTAATCACAGGGATTACTGTGATCCCAGCCCTCACCAGCCTCAGCTGCTCTGGGCCTTCTCAGAAGAATTGGCTGCAACCATCTGGCACCATTAATTTAATGGTGCCTCTTGCTTGGAGGCCCCTTATACAGGGAGCTTGCACGTGGACAGGACAGCATAGATAGTCTCGCCCTCCACCTCCCACATGCCCTACTGCAGCAGCTGTGTGCCTATAAAATAAAGATGAAACAACTACATTTTTAACAAAAGAGAAAAAAATGACCAACAATCAGCCAAAGGTAGGAAAATGGTAATATCAATTGTCGACCATCCATTCAGTTGAATATTATACGCCATTAAAAGAACAGATCCAGACACTGTACAGCAACATGGACTGGGTTCTGAGACCCTGAAGAACTGTGCTGCCCACACCTCTGTGCCTACACTGGGCTGTGCTGGCATTGCTGTTGGTCCCAGAAGATCTCAGTTTCCACAGCCTCTGAGAGGTTTGGTCATGGCAACATGAACAGCCAGATCTAGATGGCTCCAAGCTCAGCTGGCTTGGCTGCAGGAGCCTGGCACCTCCTCCCCACACCTGCAGGAAACCTTCTGTTATGCTGTAAGTCACCAGGGACTGCAGCATGTCACTGGGCCCCAGGCACAGGTCAGCTCAGTCCTTAATGCTGTATCCTCCAAATCCATGGGTCTCCGCTGCTGCTTGGTGAGAACACTGTCTCCCCTAAAGCCATCCTGAGCCCTCGGGACACCAGAGCCACTCTGTGCCCAGCACAGCCTTTGCCCTCTGCCTGCACCCACATTGTCCTCAGGGCCCAGGTCCCCCGCAGTGCTCAGCCTCTTTCCTAAGCCCTTATTTCACAGATGGAAACCTGCCTCTCAGGCCAGGTGATGGCTCACACCATCAGGCTTGCTGTCTCCTACCTGTACCCAGCCTCTCATTCAATCCAAAAGCCTTCATGTGAATTGCTGCCCATCAGTTTCACATGCTGCTAAATCCAGAATCCCATTTGCCCTAGGGAGACACCCTTATAGAGCTACTGTTACTGCAGGTATGTACCAATGGGAGGCATTTCATCCAGGCTCAGAGGGAGCTAAGAAGTGGATACAGGGTCAGTAAAGTGTGGGGACTGGGAGTAGTTCTAGTGTGTGCATCACTTAAATTTGCCTTTAATATTTTGGTACAGTAAGTGCATTATTTTTTTAAAAAAGAGTATTAAGCCAACTTGAAAAGATTTGTAGAAGTTTTGAGACACACAAGAGCAGCTGGGACAGCATCCCATCCCTGGGCTCTGATGACAGTGGAGGGACACAAGCTAACTGTGAGATGCAGTCACATGATGTCTGACAGTTGCTTATGCAATGGTTTTGCCACCAGATGGATATTCCACCTCCTTTTCCTCCCCTACCCACAATTCCTGGTTATGGCCTGCTGATGGCCTGGATCTCTGTCTTTGAAGAACAGTGCTCATGGGCATGGCTCTGCAGGGAGCACAGGAGTAGGTGTGAGAAGTGGCTGCCTTCCCCAAGACCAGGGGCAGCTCTGGGGGGTTGTGCCTGCCCTAGAGTCCTGGCAGAGACTCCTGAGGCACCCACTTACTCTCTTGGTACCTCCCAGAATCAGTCGGCCTTCTGCAGCCATGCTTCTTTTCTTCAGGGCTGGTGTTCCAGGGATGTAAGTATGAAAACTGACCTTGCTCCTTCCCAGCATCCTCTGCAGGCAAGGTAGGCAAGGCCTGGAGCTCTGATTGTGTGAATGATGCCAAAGGAGCCGCTTCATTTAGTCTCCAAGTGAATGGGGTTGTGCAGACCTACTTGCTGGGCGGTAGGTTAGGGTCTCTTTGCTTCCCACTTTCCCTCCTTCCCTAGTGTCCACTAGTTCCTAGACACATCCCTGTCGGGCTAGCACTAGTTCCTACACATATCCCTGACCTGACCACTTCTTTTTTTTTTTTTTTTTTTTTTTTTTTAAGACGGAGTCTCACTCTGTCACCAGGCTGGAGTGCAGTGGCATGATCTCGGCTCACTGCAGCCTCTACCTCCCAGGTTCAAGTGATTCTCCTGCCTCAGCTGGGACTACAGGCACCCACCACCATGCCCAATTTTTGTATTGTTGGTAGAGATGGGGTTTTGCCATGTGGGCTAGGCTGGTCTCGAACTCCTGACCTCAAGTGATCCACCCGCCTCAGCCTCCCAAACTGCTGGGATTACAGGCGTGAGCCACTGTGCCCAGCCATTACCTGACCACTTCTTTCGCCTCCACGGCTGCCTCTGAGGTCCAGTGCCCTGAGCTCCCACCTCATCTGCTGTCACCCTGCTTCTGCTCGGAGACTTCCCACACAGTTTCTCCCCCAGAGTCGTCTTTTAAAACATAAGTAGGATCTGTCATTCCACTGCTTCCAACTCCTCAATGGTTCCCCATTGTAATTAGATTGGATTTCAAATTCCTTACTGTGGCCCAAGGTCTTGCTAGTCAGAGGGCTATCCCCGGGGAGCAGCAACTTGGGCCCCACCTGGAAATGTAGCATCTCAGACCCCACCCTAGACCGACTGAATCAAAATCCCTGGGGTTGTGTGCACATGACAGTTCGAGAAACACCAGCCTAAGGGACCCTCTGCAGTCTTTCCAGCTTGTCCCTTCGACCTCATGCCAACCAACACACTCGAGACTCAAAGTGCCTTCTCTCAACCCCCACTATTGAAGTACCCGACCCCAAGCCAGTTACAAGTTCATTCTTGTTTCATTTTCTCTGGAGGGCTGCCATCAATGAGATTGCTATTTATGTTGGTATGTCCTCACCAAAGTGTCTGGCAGGCCTATCACAGTCCTGGAGCTCAGGGGAGACCCAAGCAAACCAACACACATTTGCCAGGCACCCAGGATGGACCTAAGCAAGCCGTCTGGGCCCACCAGGAGTTCCTGGTTGGGCCAGGAGGACCTGCCTGTCACACATGAACTATGATTCAAAATGTAGACGTATAGTCTTCAATTAATAATAACATTAAAAAAAAGACAAAAAGGTATACATTTTGAATGAGAATACAAATGAGAAATGCCCCCATTCCTCCAAGTGCACTTTGTTGGAAAATGAGAAGGAAAGGGAGGTGCCTGGTGGTTTCAGGGGAAGGAATGTGTGGAACGCAGGTCTTCCATGAGCGTGGGGCTGGCAGTAGGAACAAAGACTCCCTTGCGCTGGGCTTGCGCCTGCACTGGCTTGATGTTCTGGCTCCTTCTCACCTGGTGGAAACAATTTATCAGTCTTCAAAGATTAAGAAGATCAGGTGCCATTGTTTTACATCTCATCGACCTGGATGCAAACAAAGTAATGGGAGAAATAATACCCTTTAGTGTAGCATCATGGTTCTCAAAAGTGCGTCCCCTGAACCAACAGCATCAGCATCACCTGGGAATTTGCTGGAAATGCAGAGTCTTGGGGCCCACCGTGAACCTACTGAATCAGAAACCCTGAGGATGGGACACAGTGATCTTTGTTTTAACAAGCCGTGCAGGTGATTCTGATGAACACGGAAGTTTAAGATTGATAAATTTTTTTTTGGTTATAAAATAATTTATTATAGAAAATTTAGGAAATCATAAAGGTAAAAGAAGATTAAAGCATCAGTAATTCTACCACTCAGAATAAGCTCCTTAGGAATCCACATCAGGCAGAAAGACAAAAAAGAACTCCAACTGATACTGTTAATGTTTTGATGTAGCTTCGCAACCTTGCAAAAAATATGTATAATTTTCTTCACTTTATAAAATTGAGGTTATTCTGGACATTATGCTGCTTTTATCACTTAGCATTTTATCTGAGCATTTCCTAATCATTCATAGAAAGTCTCATTTTAATTTAGGTTGCATACTATTCACTCACACTAATGTACTATGTTAGCGATATATTGGGTAATTTTCTATTTCCCCTAATATAAATGGCACTAGAGTAAATATTCTGGCTCAGGAACACCGATTGTTTTCTTAGGATAAGAAAGAGGAAGAACAAGTCAAAGACTAAATATTTCAGGTTTCTTAATGAACTTTTGCTATTAAAGTTTTAAAACATATGTATGTATTTATAACACATATGGCCAAAAAGTTAATATATTAACCCTATAAAAAGAGCTTTCATATCCTTAAAAGAAAGGCATGCATCTCAGTGGCACAAAAAGGGAAAAGGAAATGACAGCTCAGAAATACAGGATTACCTATGGCAAATGATCAGTTCACATATAAGAAAAGGTTGATCAGGCTAGGGGCGGTGGCTCACGCCTGTAATCCCAGCACTTCGGGAGGCTGAGGCAGGCGGATCACTTGAGGTCAGGAGTTTGAGACCAGCCTGGCCAATGTGGCGAAACCTCCTCTCTGCTAAAGATACAAAAATTAGCCAAGCGTCATTGTGTGCACCTGTAGTCTCAGCTACTTGGGAGGCTGAGGCAGGGGAATCACTTGAACCGAGGAGGTGGAGATTGCAGTGAGTCAAGATCACGCCACTGCACTCCAGCCCAGGTGACAGAGTGAGACTCTGCCTCAGTAAAAAAAAAAAAAAAAAGAAGAGGAAAGATTGATCATGATTATTAATAAAAATATTGAAGTTAAAAGCTCCAAGATGCCTTTTTTTTAACTCATCAATTTCACAAAGCTTTGTAAAAAAATTAGAATAGCCAGGGCTGGCAAGTAAAGGTACAGTGAAGTGGATATGCCCACCCATCTCTTCTGGAAGGAATAGAAATTGGTGCTGTCTATCTGGGGAGCTATTTGGTATGTTTTACTAAAGATTTGTTCTGCTTGAGTAGCTCATTAGACACCATAAAGGCTCATCCCAGAGCAATGTTCTGTGAGATGGAATGCGTGTTCTGTTGTATGGTAAGAAGAGTTACCTCCGGCTGAGGGCATAGGATGCTCCAGGCCCTGTTTTAAGTGCTTTACTAGTGTTAACTCATTGAACCCTTACAACCATCCAGTGAAGGGCTGTTTATTATTCCCATTCTATAGATGAAAAAAGGAGGCCAGAGAGGTCAAGTAACCTGCTTAAGGTCACATAGCAGGAAAGTGGCTGAGCTAGTACTTCAACCCATGGTCGCTCTCTGACACCCATGCTCTAACCTCTATGGCAGGCTGCCTCTCACTATGGCAGGAACTGAGACAGGGAGATTAAGTGAACCTCCGGAGCCATCCAAGACTTCCAATTGTGCCTCAGTTCAGCATTTATTCACGCCTCTCCATTAACACCCATCTGCCCACCTCGGCTGTAGATTCTAGTCTATCCTGTCTCCAAAACACTTTTCATTTTGAGGCATCTAAATTTCAGATAATGATAGGAAAAACACATGGTTAATAAGGAACAGAAACCTTGCTTTGTCCACGGAGGGACTGGTATGTTCTGGCATATCCAGTTTTGCTTGAAAATATGTGTGGTTTCTTTGGTTGTTGGGTCCTTGGGGGTGGGCAGCAGGTGCCAACATTCACAGCTCTAACCACGCCCAGCCCAGCTGCGTTGCTGGAACCTCCAGAGAGGTAAAAATGAAGTCCATTCTCAGATCATAGCTTGCTGTTTAGATGCCCAGGTGTATGCTAAGTGCCGTGGGAGCTAGGAAAGAATTATAATGTAGAGCCCCTGCCCTTGAGGAATATGATGCCCTTATGCACAGGGCAGACCTATACTCATAGCACAACAGGAGAACTAGTTGGCCTGCCTGATGCAGGCCCTGTGCTTTCTCCATTTGGTCTTAAGCCTTCTGGTGGGGTTAACCAGGAAGAGCCTCCTAGAGGAGGTCTGCCCTGAATGGGCCTTGGAGGATTTCAACAGCAATAGATGAGGAATGACAGAGAGGGCCCAGGGCCAGGCAAGCAGTGGCCAGGACAGCCAGCAGAGCTGAGGAGGCCCCCCAAGCAGTTGGCAGGAATATAAAGAGCCGTGGGTGCGGAGGGAGGGGGCAAGCAGGCCAGGGTAGCGGTAGGAAAGCCAGCACCTGGCGGACCCCCGTGCGATTGGCTTAGAGACTAGAGATGGCAGTGACAAAAGCAGCAAGCTCAGCAGAGACTGCCCTGAGGACTGGAGAGAGAAGGTGGCCTCCAGCATTTGGTATGGATGCATGGGATGGCTCTCCAAATGCCATTGCTGGTAGGTCCTGGGAAGAGGCTGCTAATTAATATTGATACATTCATCTATTCATTGAGCAAGCAGGCATGGAGCCGGCACTATTTACCAGGGACTGTATTAGTGACTGGAGTCGAAAAATAAGTTACATTTCATTGCCACCCCAAGAAGCTTGCAGACCCACGGGAGAGGCAGCCTGGGACATGCACAGGGCGTCTGGGCTCGAGCCTCACCTTCAGCACAGTGAGGAGTCTCCCACTGGCAGGAATATAGGGCAACAGGGAGCATTTGTGCCACTGTCATTGGGGGTGGGGGACTGTGTAGAGGAATGGATTAACTTTCTTTTTCTTAAATTTTTCTTTTTTTTTTTTAATGCAGCACTTGATACATGCAAAAGAGTATCTGTAACATGTATATATAGGTGTGAAGGATAATAACATAAACTCCTGTGAACCTCTCTCTCAGTTTAAGAAATAGAACCAAAAGTGCTAAATAGTGTCTCAAAGTACTTCAAGCCCCTTGGTCTCCTTCCTCCATGGTATGCCCCTCCCTTTCTTCCAGAGCTATCACTATCCTGAATTATGTGAGCAGATTCCTTGGCTTTTTCCTGATGGTCTTACCACTTATGTAGGACTAAAAACTGTTGTGGATCCCCAGAAAGTAAAACACAGAATTGCCATGTGACCCAGCAATTCCACCCCTATGTATATTTCACTCCTAGATATATACCCCAAAGGATTGAAAACGGGCATTCAAACAGATACTTGTATATGAATGTTCATCGCAGCATTATTCCCAACAGCCAAAAGGTAGATACAAGTCGAGTGTCCAGTAACAAATGAACCAATAAGCAAGATGCAAGATGCAGGATGTGCGTGTGTGTGTGTGTAAAAGTCACTCATAAGGCCGGGCACGGTGGCTCACGCCTGTAATCCCAGCACTTTGGGAGGCCGAGGCGGGCGGATCACGAGGTCAGGAGATCGAGACCACGGTGAAACCCCGTCTCTACTAAAAATACAAAAAAATTAGCCGGGTGCAGTGGCAGATGCCTGTAGTCCCAGCTGCTCTGGAGGCTGAGGCAGGAGAATGGCGTGAACCCGGGAGGCGGAGCTTGCAGTGAGCTGAGATCGCGCCACTGTACTCCAAGCTGGGTGACAGAGTGAGACTCCATCTAAAAAAAAAAAAAAAAAAAAAGTCACTCATAAAAGGAATGAAGTTCTGATACATGCTTAACATGGAACAACCTTGAAAACCCTGTACTAAGTGAAAGAAGCCAGTCACAAAAGAACAAATATGGTATGATTCTATTTATATGAAATATCTACAATAAGCAAATTCATAGAGACAAAGTAGGTTAGAGGTTACCAGGGGCTGGATGGAAGGGGGAATTATTGCTTAATGGATAGTTTCTGTTTGGGGTGATAAAAAAGTTTTGGAAATAGATCATAGTAATGATTGCACAACATTGCAGATTTAATTAATGCCACAGAATTATATATTTAAACATGGTTAAAATAGCAAATTTTATGTTATATACATATTTTCCCAAAAAATAAAAAAACAGAAAAAAATTGTTAGTCGTTTTGACAGTATTTGAACTTTACATAAATGAAGTCAAACTGGGTTCCTTCTTCTGCAGCTTGCTTTTCTCCCTCAATGTTAGGTTTCTACGATTCATCCACATTGAAGCAGGTGGCTGTAGTTCATTCCTTTTCACCACTGAATAGTATTCCATGATCCCAATGAATATACCATGATCTACTTATCCATTTTTGGGGTCAGTAACATTGGAGATGTTTGCATGTTTTCTTTGCACATTTTCTTTCCTTCTGCTTCTGAGAACTTTTTTTTTTTTTTTAGACAGAGTTTTTCTCTGTTGCCCAGGCTGGAGTGCAGTGATGCAATCTTGGCTCACTGCAACTTGGACCTCCCAGGTTCAAGCAATTCTTCTGCCTCAGCCTCCCAAGTAGCTGGGATTACAGGCGCTCGCCACTATGTCCAGCTAATTTTTGTATTTTTGGTAGAGATGGGTCTCACCATCTTGGCCAGGTTGGTCTCAAACTCCTGACCTCAAATGATCCCCCCACCTCAGCCTCCCAAAGTGCTGGGATTATAGGCATGAGCCACCGTGCCTGGCTGAGAACATTCTTTTGCGTGTCTCCTGGAGCTCATGTCCGAGAGTAGGATTGCTGGGTCAGAGGGTGTGTATGTGTTCAACTTCATAAGATAATGCCACATTATGTTCCCAGGGGTGGTAGCCACTTTCACTCTCCCACCCATCCATCAGTTCCCAGTGTCCCCACATCCTTACCTATAGTGGTGGGTATTTTCTTGAGTTCCATGCCTGCCTTGTACTTGTGGCTGTCTGTAAATGGAGTCCAACTCCCCATGAAGATGACCACGGTGGAGGGCAGAAGTACTGCCTCTAGAGCACCAGTGGCTCCCAGGACCTCAAAAGTGAAAGGGCCTTTCATGGGACACCACCACCCTCCTATTTCAGACAAGTAGATGGAGACACAGAGTGAATGGGGATTTGGCCAGCATTTTACAGCCAGCCCTAGGCTCCTGGTGCAGTGGTATTTTCACAGCCACCATGTGCACTAGTGTGTAGCCTGCTTCCTGGAGTGCGCGCTGCCGATGGTGGGACAGGCATATGCCTCACACAGAGAGCAAGCAGGGTTGTTGTCACTGATAATAGCTGGGACTCTCCTGACTCTGCCATCAGCCAGAAAGCTCCTTGAGATGGAATCTGTGTGGAGGGCTCGGTCTGAGGATAAAATGAGTTCATCGTTTGCACATGTTTCATTCTTAAGACCCTGGAAGAAATACAAGACTTGTGGATTTTCTTGGCTTTCCCCTGGACTTGGAGTGGAATGAAAATGGCCACACCCTAGGCCAGGAGGTAGCCCCAGATGAGGGTGAGTGGCCTGGGCCAGCCGGGGCACCTCCTGCCCCTGGCCTCTTGCCAGCCCTTTTAATAGAGTGAGTTCCAGGGGAGGGGCTCCAGCCCAGCCTGATTCAGAAACCAATTTAGCCCCAATTATCCTTTTTTGAGTTTATCTTCCTTTTCTCTTTTTTTGTCTTTCCCAGTAACTAACCATGATGGTTTTTCCTTGTGATGGGGGTGGTTTCACTTGTTCATGTACATCCATAACCATACAAGAAAGACAGACCGGGGGTATTATCTCCATTTAGCAGATGAGATAACTGAGGCTTAAAAGTGATTACTGCAGTTAGTTGGTGTCATGCATGAATCTACTGGCCAGCAGGTTCAGGGACTTACCCCTTTGTCCTGCTCCTGTCCACAACAAAATGCCCATTTGTGTGACAACAGGAGGGACATCCTCAAAGATTCCTCAAGAAATATCACCCCATCGACTTACCAGTCGTGTGGGCGGATTTTCCTGTGATAGGTAATCGAAGTTGGGTTCTCCACACCATATGTGTTGGGCCTGGTGTTGTCTACACGGGCAAACTTGTGTTACTTTTCTCTGATGCACTGAATCTACTTTAACCAGTAAGCATTTGAGAGACCACACAGTTATTGAATTTAAACCCTTTATCACTGAAATACTCATTTTATAAAGAAAAATTTAAACAAGAAGGGGGGAAGTAATCCCACTACTTGGAATGCGATCCTCAATCCTCTGTTAGGTAGTCTTAGTATTTTCTTCACCTGTTCTCTCAGTACATACAAACATAGCCCATGGATTTACCACACATATACTTTGTAAACATTTTTTCTCAACCATCTATGATGGAAAGAGCACACATAATTTTAAACTTTTTAAAAATGGTAAAAGTAGGCCGGGCATGGTGGCTCATACCTATAATCCCAGCACTTTCGGAGGCCAAGGCGGGAGGTCAGGAGTTCAAACTAGCCTGGCCAACATGGTGAAACCCCATCTCTACTAAAAATACAAAAATCAGCTGGGCATGGTGGCACGTGCCTGTAGTCCCAGCTACTCAGGAGGCTGAGGCAGGAGAATCGCTTGAACCTGGGAGGCAGGGGTTGCAGTGAGCCGAGATTGCGCCACTGCACTCCATCCCGGGTGACAGCGAGACTCCATCTCAAAAAAAAAAAAAAAAAAAAAAAAAAAAATGGTAAAAGTAAATCATGTTCATTATAAAGAGAAAAGAAGGAAGGATGGGTGGGAGGGAGGGAGAGAGAGAAGGCCAAAAAAAAAAAAAATGAGAAAAAAATTAAACTGGAATTCTCTCACTAAGTTTTGTTACTATAAATATATATTACTCCACACATTTTTCTATGAACATATATTTTATTAAACAAATTGGGATCATTCTGTACAACTATTTGTACACATCACAACATAGCATATTTCCATGTCAGTAAAATACTTATCTATATTTTTGTAATGGCCACAAGTCATTTCATAGTATAAATGTACAATCTCATACTTTATTTAACTAGTATCCTTTTTTGTTGGACATTTAGTCATTTCCACAATATAATCATACTGAGATTAATATTATTTAATAAACCATTGCACATACTTAACTATTTATTAGGATAAACAATGAGAAGTAGAATTGCTGGCTGAAAGAGAACGTACATAATAATTTTAGGGTCCAAAATTGCTAACTTGCCTGCCAAAAAGTATGTTTATGTTTTCTCTCTTTTTTTGCTCACTGGCTATGCCTTAGTTTCATATAAGATATATAGATGTTTTGGTTTCTGTTTTGAGAAGGTGAGCGCAGGCACCCGTCCACACGAAAACCCCACTACCAGGCCACTGACTTGGCAAAGCTGCCTCTGGGCCCCTCATCACATCTCTCCCATCCCAGGTGAAAACAGAGCATGCCTCCCACACCTCCTTCCTGCCGACCCCCAGCCAGGGCTCTGGTCTTCTCTCCTCTGCCTCCCTACCCTGGACAACTGTGACAGGTTCAGAACAGTCCTGGGGAGTAGCTTACCTTGGGTTACCAAATATTGAGGAAATGGGGGGAAAATGACATAGAAGGAGTCTCTTAAGGTTTCATCACTGACTTTTTAATTTTGAAATTCATTGTTCACTTCATAAACCTTACATGAATTCATTGCACTCCTTGGAAAAAATTAAAGCATAAGAACAAAGTCCCTGCTGACATTCCCCTAATCCAAGCATTCCTTTTCTTATTGAATTTGGGCTTGTTTTTTATTCCGACTCAGATCAACAAACGTTGCTTGAGCCCCCATTCTAGGGTCCGTGAGAGGGGCTGAGGACGAGGGCATGAGTAAGGATGGGGTGGGGAGGTGGAGGTGACACAGACCCAGAAACCCACCATCAGTTTCGGGTCAGGGCACAAATTGGGAAGAGCCTTCTCTTACCGCAATGCTTGGTGACCCAGCAGCTGCCAGAATGCGCCCAGCAACTGGAGGCTGGTTTGCTCCCCGGACAGTCCAGGTTGTCCTTGGCCTGGCTCTCTTTCTAGAGAGTTATCATATGAAGCCCAGATCGAACTTCCACACAACCTACTCATTGATCGTAACTCTGTCCACTGGAGCAAAGGAATAAGCCTGATTTCTCTTCCACCTGTCAGCCCCTTCAGGTTGCTCATAGCTAGACCATGCCCTCCCCCAAGAATGTGGTTCCAGTCACCACCCCATCCTGAACCCCCTCCTGGGGCCCTTCTTTTCAAGCACCCCTCCCACGACAGGGCCAGCTGGTGCAGGTGGACCTGGTCTTCACACCAGGCAGCGGCTGCTGGTGCCCTCAAGTCTGGGCAGAAGGAAGGGCTGCTTGGTGAGATGTAGCAATTCTCCCCATTGCCCTGGAGAAGCAACATTCAGAACCGTGTATTCTAGGAAGGCCAAATGATGAAGCAAATTAAATCTCAGGGGTTCTGATGGGAAAAGGAGTGATTAAGAATCATAATTAATAATCTGACGCCAACAACGAGCCTGACAGCGAGGAACCGCCTAGCACAATTGTTTCATGGTTTTTGCCTTATTATCAGCCTCATAACTTAAGCTTTCCTCTAGATGCACTAATTAGGTAATTAGCTCCCTAAAGATCATGCCTCTTAAGAATGCAGAGCAGGCTGGCTAAGAGGTGCCCAGGAAGAAGAGGCTTTTAGAGTGCGGCTCTTTGAACCAGGTGGGGGGGTAGGGCAGGGCCAGAGTATGGACAGCAAACACAGATGTGGTCAGGGAGTGGCACAGCGTCCTTACTGAGGGTGTGCCACCCTCGGATCAGTGTGGTATGGACTGTGGTGGGGCCCAAAGACTGGAAAATACACAAAATGATTGTTCCATCTGTGAGAAGACAATACTGTGCCTTGTCTGGGCACAATGGGTGATGACAATGGTCATAATCATCATCACCATAAATTCAATAAAGTGCATACAGAGTAGGAAAGAATGCTGAGCTGAATTTAAGGATCCTGGGTCTCTACCACTCCCTACCTGCCTATGGGCCTGTGGTTAAGTCACTCCACCTTTCTATGCCTCAGTTTCAGACCACCTTTGCTGCTAGTCAGGCCCATGGAACATCCAGGAAATGGGAAGAAACCAGGCTTTCTGCACCTGGGAGTACGAGAAAGAAGTGTTTGTGGGGAGGGTGGCTGCAGTGGTGCACTTGTTAACACCATGTCTGCACAAGAAGGCACCTTTTTGTCTTTTTTGAAAATAGAGCATTTGTTTTCCCTTTTTAATAAATACCTTTTGTAGTGCATGCTCTTTGTTGGGCATACAGGAAATGCACCTCCATGGCCCTTGCCCCCTCCCTCCTCTGCAGGCCCTGCCTCAGCCCCCTCCCTTGTCACTCGGCTGACTTTCCTCCCCCTTGTCTTACCACGCATGCACTGTTGTGTGTGTGTGTGGTTGTTGCAACACCTTCATGATAATATTGTTCACAAATTTTCTATCTCACTTTTTTGCTCATCTTCGTAAGCATTTTCAAGTTAGAAACTATCCATAAGCACTATTTTTAAGGGCAAAAGTCATGTGTCATGTGTGGATCTTTCCAGTTCTAGAAAGATCTGAAAGGGAAAGGGCAGAAGTCATGTGTCACATCTAGATCTTTTCAGTTCTAGAAAGATCTGAAAGGGAAAGGGCAGAAGTCATGTGCCATGTCTAGATCTTTCCAGTTCTAGAAAGGGAAACGGCTCAAACTCCAGGTATTCAAAATTGGGAACCCGAAGGCAGGGGCAGGGCTGGCCTGGATGGGGGTCTTTCCACTCAGGGGCTGCAGTGCTTGCATTCCCTTCGATGTGTTCTCCCTTGGGCCTCATTAGGCCTGTGACAGCCGCCACCAGCCTGGGTTCTTAGCAGCACCCCAAGGCCATTGCTAGGGACCGCAACCCCCACCCTCACCCCTCAACTGGGAGCTGTGTGGTCTTGCTTCTCTCTTGCTTCTCTAAGCTCTCCTCCTCCAGGAAGCCTCCCTGCTTCAGCATCCTTTGAAAAATGTCTCCTGCCAGGGCTTTGTTCATAGCTCAGAGCCCCCCTTCCTTACCCCCGAGTGTTCCACTCTCCCCACTTTTTCATACAGTTTCAGGGACATTTAACAACTTTACTAATGCACAGATTCCATATAAAGGAGCAAGTTCCCAATCATTGAGATGATAAAATGTGGTACAAGGCCTGGAATAGGACAGAAGAGGTGGGGGTCCTAAGCCCCAAGCCCCAGAAGGCCCTGACCACACAGTAAAGGCTGGATAAACATGGCTTAGAAAAACAGTGCCAGCCAAGCAGAATGGCTCATGCCTGTAATTCCGACACTTTGAGAGGCTGAGGTGGGAGGATCACTTGAAGCCAGGAGATCAGCCTGGGCAACAAAGCAAGACTCTGTCTCTACGAGAATACGAAAAATAAGAAAATTAGCTGGGCATAATTGTACATGCCTGTAGTCCTAACTATCTGGGAGGCTGAGGTAGGAGGATCACTTGAGCCCAGGAGTTTAGAGGCTGCAGTGAGCTACAGTTGTGCCACTGCACTCCAGCCTGGGCAACAGAGTGAGACCCTATCTCAAAAACAAGGTAGGGGTGGGGAAGCCTCTGTTTCCCCAGGGTGTTTTCCTGGGGGTTGGTTCTGAGCCCTCTGGAGTGCTTCCTGCCTGTGGTCGCTGCTGATCCTCCCACTCGCCTCCCTGGCCTCACCACAGGTTCATTTAACTTGCCGAAGCTCATTCTTGGCCGACCCTGGTATAGAGAAGAGAGGGCACCAGGCAAGGAGCCCGGGAACCCGAGGTCTGGCCCAGTGCTTACAGACTCACTGTGGGCAAGTCCTGTCCCATCCGTGAGTCTCAGTTTCCTCACCTGTAAAATAAGGTCGTTAGAATAGACGAGCCTTGAGGTCCTTCCAGCTGCCTGAATCTCCCCTCTCATCATTCTCCTGGGAGACCAACCTCAGACGTCATGCGAAGGAATGACTTTCTAATGGAATTTCACATGCCCTGACAGATATTTGGGGGGAAGATTTTATCTTCGTGAGGGAACAAAGAAGGGGTGTCATTTGGCTGGGCATAAAATCAATCCCTGGGAACTTCTGGCTTCTTTTGAGAGCAAGGAAGGATAAGGGGCTAAGGAAATCATGGCTCTGCAGCGACTCTCCAGATAGCACTGGTTCCGGGTAACCTGCCCTCACTTCACTGGGCACCTATGGAGTTCTCCTAGGCGCCATCTCAGCACTTGAGCCAAGCTCGTGCCTGAGCTCCAGGGGTGACCCCAGATTGTTATTTGACCCCACAGCAGGGAAGGGCACGCTGTCCAGGGAGGTTCCCATGTGTTGTCTGGGAGCACCAGAGTGGGCTGCAAGGAGGCCAGCCCTGCCCCACCCACCACCGGGTTCTCCTCCCAGAGGCCACCTCTGGCCTTCATCCAAGCCTTCTTATCTCCACTTTCTTATCACCAGAAACATCTCCAAGTTCCTTTTCCCTCCAGGCTGCCTGGAGATGTCGGTGACCTCCAGGAGTCTTCTCTCCAGCCGGCTGTGTGCCTGGCAGTGCTGTGTTAGTGCCTGTCCCCTGGCTGATCCCAGCCCTCCTCCCTCTCCTCTTCCTCTTCTTCCTGGGCCCTTCTCCCACCTCTCCTCTCCCCCCCTCCTTCTGGACCCTGCTTTTTCAGCCCTTCTCCCATTGCCTTTCACCCTCCTCCCATCCCTCCTCACTCCTCCTCAATCTTCCTCTACCCCTGCTCCCCTCCTCCTTTCCTCCTGAACCTTCCTAATCCCTCCTCCACTTTCTCCCCTCCTTCTCAATCCTCCTCCCTCCTGACCTCCCTTCCTCCCTCTCCTGACGGTTCCGCCCTTCTCTCCAATGCCCCTCCCCACATTCTCCACCTCCCCTCTCTCCTCACCTCTCTCCTTTCCTCCCTCCTTCCTCCCTCTGTCCTATCCCTGTGGTAAACTTTGCATCCTGATATTTAAACCTCCACTCGTTTCCTGGTTCAGCTGAGGCTCTGATTCCAATTATATCACCTTCATCCTTGCAAAGAGACAATTCCGGGCAGCCTGCGCTTGCTGAGCCTGGTGTACAGAACCTCCTTCCCCCTCTCCCAGCCCCTTCCCTGCAGTTTGCAGATGGGAAGCCAAAGAGGTCCCATCCCCCACCCCATTCCCCACCCCGCTGCAGAACCCCCTTCTTCCCTGGTTCTTCCCAATGCTAAGATGGTTTTATTGCAAGCTGGTGGCTCTCTCTGAACTGAGCCAAATACCATGTTCACAGTTTGCCTGGGGGATATTTTTTTAGCAGCTTTATTGAGGTATGACTGATGTAGAATAAACCTCCCATATTTAGAGTGCAGTTTGATAGGTTTTGACACTTGTAGATACTCATAAAACCATTACAACAATTAGATAGTGAACAAATACAGCACCCCTCAAGTTACGTCCTGCCCCTCCTCTGACTCCCCACCCATAACATGGGGAATAGTTTTAAATACATTTCTCCTTTTGAGTTTTTGTTTTTTTGGTTGTACCATCTTCTCTACCAACTCTCATTCATTATAATAGGGTTCAGGTCCTTTGTTTTGTTTTACAGCTGCCCCAGCCTGTGCACATGTCTTGGATTCTTTCAGTTGAATATTGCCTTTTTCTTTTCTTTTTTTTTTTCTTGCCACTTTTGGAAATGCATGTTCCCCTAGAAGGAGGGAAACATTAAGTCTGTACTACTGGGGCTGAAGGAGCTTGTCAGGGGCTTGCTGAAGATGAGATGCTGGAAAGAGGAGGGGGTTCATGCAGAAGGAAGGAGAATGCTAGCAGGGAAGAGCTGGAGCTAGAATTGTTCAACCCCTCCCAGTATGGTGCGGGGACAGCCACCAAGGTCAGGGTGGAGTTTGGGGAGCAGGCAGCTTCCTGCAGTCTGCACTCTGCCTGCCTGGCATTAACACATTAGGACTGCCATTTAGTGAAATGTTTCCCGTTTCTCTGTAGTCTGGTTCAGGTCATAGGACGTGTTATCAGGATTTTTAGTAGTAGTAGCATTATTTGGTTCTAAAACATGAGACCATAGAAAGACTAGTCTGACAGTATTCTTAATGCAGTGCACCTTTTTAAATTAGCATTTGGAGTTGTATATTGAGACACAAGATGTCAGGCAATGGTATGCTGGAGCCAGTATTGCAAGTGCAATAGCAATAGCAAGTTGTTAAATTTCAGTTTTGTGAACTGGGAGTATTTACACCATGGAATTTAGCAATTCTACACACCAGGCAGGGCTTTCCCTCTCTCAGCATACCTCCCCACACCCATCTACCTTTTTTTTTTTTTTTTTTTTTTTTTGAGACTTAGTTGTTTTTACCAGCACACCACTGAGCAGGAGTAGAAGAAACCTCTGAGATCACCAGAGGCAATGCCATGCCCCTCACTCTCTGGAGCAGTACCCCCTCCAGGGGCATTTGGAAAGTATATTGAATAGGGAGCACATTTGGAATTGTCCCACCACTGGGAGGCACTACTGATATTAATCATGTCAGGGCCATGGATGATAAATGTCCTACAAGGCCTGGTATGATGCCATGTGCCCCAAGATTATTGCACCTGAGGTGCAATAGTGCCTCTGTTGAGAAGCATTGAGATCCTTTACCAAGTTCCGGGCATTGTAAATGAGGTTCAGAGAGTCTCATTCAATTCAGTCAAAGTATATCAGGCACGAAGAGGAATGACACTTAGCTCTGCCTTCCCATGGGCCTGAAATCACTTTGCTATTTGAAGGTCTGCAGTGGGCACAGGAACCAAGGTTGCCCATATTCTAAATCCTATTCCTGACTCTTCTCATGTTGGCAGAATTGGGGGTCATGGGGTGGCTTGTCTTCTGAGGAGAGGACAGAAATGAAAGGACTGGAGCATACACCCTTTGCAAACACTCTGGACAAGGTTTAACCCAGTGGGGGCAGCTGTCCTGTTGAAAGACATCCCCTGCAGAACCACAGAGGCAGAGATCAGTATGTTTCCAATGGTGAGCACTGTGGGAGTTTGCCTTTAGCAGGGGTCAGTGCGGCATTATCCTGAAACAGCTAGGTGTGGGCCCTTCTGATATAAGACCCACACCCAGCCACCTGGCGCTTCAGGGCTTGCCTGCCCAGGGCCTGGGAGGCACTGCACGATGGCCCCACACACTGCTGGCTTGACTCCCTGTTCTTTGTACTCCCACATGTCCTGCTTGGCAGATGGACCACCCAGTGAAACCTGGAGCTTGCTACCTGATGGGAGAGTCTGGCTTAGGAGAGCATTTGGGTCTCCCTGTTGCTTGCTTCTTTTGCATCCTCATAGCAAAGAAAAAGAAAGAGAACAGCATCTTCTATTACAGCTAACGATTACCAAATGCCTTCTGTATGCCTTTTACATGCCAGGCACTGGCTGGGATGGATGGATGGATACATACATACGTACATACATACATACATACATACATACATACATACATCTTTACTGAGATGTAATTCACAGAATGTCTTTGTCCATTTGCATTGCTATAAAGGAATACCTGAAGCTAGATAATTTATAAAGAAAAGAGGTTGATTTAGCTCATAGTTCTACAAGCTGTGCAAGGAGCATGGTGCCATCATCTGCTTCTGGGGAGAGTCTCAGGAAACTTCCACTCATGGTGGAAGAGGAAGGGGAGCTGGCATCACATGATGAGAGGAAGGAAGCAGGAGAGAGAGAGGAGAGGAAAGTGCCAGGTTCTTTTTAACAATCGGATCTTGAGGAAACTAATAGAGTGAGAACTCACTCTTTACCGGGAGGACAGCACTAAGCCATTCATGAGGGATCTGTCCCCCGACCCAAATGTCTCATACCAAACCCCACTTCCAACATTGGAGATCAAATTTCCACATGAGATTTGGAGGGGCCAGATATCCAAACTATATCACATACCATGCAACCCACTCATTAAAAGTGTGCCATTCAAAGTTTTTAGTATATTCAGAGTTTGCAACCATCCCCACAACCATTTTTAGGACATATTCATCACCTTGAAAAGAAACCCCATACCCATTAGCAGTTACTCCCCCATTTCCCTCTAACCTGCACCCTCAACCCCTGGCAATGATTAATCTACTTTATGTCTCTATAGATTGGCCTATTCTGGATATTTCATAAAAGTTGAATCATATAATATGTGGTCCTTGGTGTCTGGCCTCTTTCACTCAGCATAATGATTTCAGGGTTCCTCCATGTTTTAGCGTGGAGCAGTGCTTCATTCCTTCTTATTGCCAAATAATATCCCACTGTATGGATCTACCACATTTTGTTTATCCATTCACCAGTTGATGGATATTTGAGTTGTTTCTACTTTGGGGCTCTTATGAATAATGCTGCTATAAACATTTGTGCACAGGTTTTTATGTGGATGTAAGTTTTCATTTCTCTTGGGTGTGCACCTAGGAGTGGGATTGCTAGGTCATTCTACCTTACATATATTTTTATCAATTTTTCCCCAAGTTGCCAAAGCAGCTGTCTTTGTCCCTGAAAGGTAAAGAAATTTTTGTTGCTGGGGATGGACTCAAACCCATGTTGTGTAACTCCCTCCTATGCCGCCATCTTTGTCCTACTCTAGGTTAGAATCTTCTGGATCCTGGAGGGCCAATAGTAACTTGTCCCTCAGCCTTCTTTTCTCTCAACTCAACAATCCGTGATACTTTTGTCTTTGCCAGAGGCCTTGGTTGTTGTTTTTCCCTGAATCTTTGTCTTCCTGGTGGGACCAGACCTGACCTCTCATTTTTCTTATTGGGAATGTGCTTTTCTGACCTTTGGGTGTCTTAGGCTGGTCTGTGACCCCCTAGCACCTCATCACTTTTTTCTGATAGATAGATATAGATATAGATATAGATATAGATATAGATAATATAAATATAGATAATATAAAATTTTTATATTAGATATAATATAAAATTTTTATATTAGATATAATATAAAATTTGTATATAATATTATATATAATATAAAATATATCCACACCTTCCCTCTCTTATATTTGCCTTTCCTGCCTCTCTTCTTTATAAATGTCATCAGTTGAATCGAATTCTGATAAAATTGAAAACCAAACAACAGGGCTGTGAATGTGGACTCCCTTTTTGAAAGGCTGGCTTCCCTTCTCCACATGCCCCCTCTCTATGTATTTTTGCAAATCTAGTGAGGGTTGTTGACTACACCTGTATGAGATATAAATGCAATGTAGCCACAGGCCCTCATGTTTATTCCCTTCCTGCCTTCATCCTCCACCTTGAGCCATTGCTCTCTTTGGATGCAAACCTCTGTCTACTTAGGGCAACCTCATCGCATCTCCTGGTTTTGATTACCATTCTCCATTTTGTCTGGCATAAAATAGTTACCATGGATTACTCTTTCATAGTTCAGAATGCTCTGTCTACTTTCTCCAAGAGGACTAGGTTAGTTACTTCTTTTTTTTTTTTTTTTTTTTTTTTTGAGGGAGGATCTCACTCTGTCAGCCAGTCTGGAGTGCAATGGAGAAATCGCAGCTCACTACAACCTCAAACTTGTGGGCTCAAGTGATCTTCCCACCTCAGCCTTTTTGAGTAGCTAGAACTACAGGTGTGCACTACCACACTAGGCTATTTTTTTAATTTTTTGTAGATACGAAGGTCTAGCTATGTTGCCCAGTCTGGTCTCAAACTCTTGGCCTTAAGCGATCCTGTCACCTTGGCCTCCCAGAGTTCTGGAACTACAGCTGTGAGCCACTGCACCCTGCAGTTAGGTTAGCAATTCTTTCAGCCAGTATTTACTGAGCATCTCCCAGGCTAGAGTGGTTGTGCCTGTACTATTGATGCATGGCATTTTGATGATGACATGACAGTAACTGTGATGATGACCAATTATTGTTGCTACCTATCCTTTTTTAGAATTAGCAGCCAATTTTAGGATGACCTCCTTCAGCACCTCAATGTCAGAAGTCGTCAGTGTGAGAAGCTTTTTTTAGCAGTTTGTTTTTAAAACCTATTTTTTTAAGACTAACCTCTTGATCTTTTCTTCTTTTTTCAAAATAAAGAGTACATGTTGGCATGTCTACTTATTTAAGAAGGATCTCTTGGTATTAGACAGACAGCTTGGTTACCTGGGATTTCCATGGCCAGAGATGTCAGTCATGCAGAGAGAGCAAACCAGCCACCCTGGTCTGGTGGGAGTCTTGTCAGCACATTTACATTTGCCAAGTGATGTAGGGTACACTGAATTTAGAATGAATGAGAGACCAGATGGTTAGACCTCCAATATGATGCTGAGTCCATACCTACACTGTGTCCATTCTGGGTGGTAACACTTACAAGCTCTGCAACTTCGAACAAGTTACTTAACCTTTACCTCAGTTTCCTCATCTGCAAACTAGGCATAATAGTATCTACTTGATGGGGATGCTGTGAGTGTTAAATGAAAAGTATGTCTAAACTGCTTAGAACAGTGCCTGGCACAGTGTGAGTGTTTTATAACAGCTGCTTGGAAAATCAAAGCCTCACTGAGCACTGGAAACGTGGTCAGTCCCAATCAAGATGAGCTGTGAGATGTGGTGTGAAAAAAGCAATGTCAAATGTCTCACTAACCATTTTTAAAATGTTGATTACATATTGAGATGATAATATTTTGGAATACTGATTTAAACATATAGGTTGTTTAAATTCGCCTGTTTACTTTTATTATTAAGTGTGGCTGCTAGAACATTTACAATTATGCATGTGGCTCACATTCTATTTCTTTTGGATGGTACTGGTCTGGATCAATAAAAAGGAGCAAACAATGATTGGCAAAATCTTGAGCATTCAGCCTGAGAACGCCAAGGGTAGAATCAGGTGCCACGCAGGCAGGCAGCTCTGAGAATGCTTGTAGGAGGCCAGAGGAAGGAGGAAGACGGTTGGGTGCCTGGTGAAGGGAGGGTTCCGGAGAGGCCAGGGAGTGGGCTGGGCCTGTGGGCTGGCTCCTTCCCCAGGGAGCAAGGAGGAGTCAGAGAGGGCTGAGGACGAGGCTACTGTGCCCAGTAGTGTGGCGACAGATCAGAAAGCTGTGCAGCGGTGCACGAGGAGCCCAGAACAGCCTACTACCTGCCTTCCCCATTCCCTACTAGGGCACAGTGTTTCCAGCCCCCCACCAGTCCCCTACAGCCGCTACAGGCAGGGCCCTCCTCCCTCTTAGGTTCCCAGACAGGCTCATCTGCATCCCCCTTCCCGGGCTCCAGCTTGATTTGCGACCTTGTTTTCCAAAGGCAAGCCTGCCTCCCCCTCCCCCATTCCCCAGGGGGTTGCTTCAGCCTCCATTACCAAACCGTGTGACAAGAAATGCGTCCCCCTTATTAAAATAATGTAATGTCTAACTAAAATAGAAACCCCGGGTAACAGTTTTTGATGTTTTAATGACTGGGCTCATTAGACAGACTTCCCACTTAAAGTGTCTGTCTAGCAATTAAGGCTAAAAAAATCATAAATGATGACCACACCTTTTGTGGCTTAATGGTTACTCTGAAGGCTGGTCTTATTATCTCGGCGATACAGTCTGTGATAAAAAAGAATTTAAGATACTCTCCCAAGATTTATTTCCCCATTAGCAAGCTGGAGGAGGAAGGTTAAGAGTACTCTTAAGGTCAGAACTGGAAAGGGAGCGGGAGAACAATAAGATGCCTAGAATTTTCCTCTGGCAGAACCAGCCTCCTCCTCACCCCCGTGGGGAGGTCCTGCTCACCGAGGGGCTTAACTTTTGCCTGCCACAGGCAAGTCTGTGAATCGTTACTCCTAGTGACCTCAAGCAGTTTATTTAGTTAATTGTCAAGCACGTGGGCTGAACTGTAGAATCATCTGCTTCCACTAAATTATTTCCAATTCTAATCTGCTGACGATACAGGAAAGTAGAAAAGGGAGCACTTGATGAGAACAACCTGGGAGAATGCATCCAACTCCCCCAAACCAAATGTCCAGGAGAGGGGGTGTTGACAGAGAAGAGTGAAGGAAAGCACAACCCAGTCATCTGCTGCTGCCAGAGAAGTGGGGGCGTGGGTGCCCCACTCCAGGAGTGGCTCTGGGCTCAGGCTGCTAAGGAGGTCGCTGTTAAGGCTGCAGCCCAGCAGGTTAAAGGAGACACGACTAATTTAAAAGGGAACTGTGCCTCTGGGGGAGGCACTTTGAGCCTTTTATTAGGTTTGTCTTAAGTGATAAATGGTATTTGGACAACTGAGGCCATTAACAGAGCCTCTGTACCTGTCCTGGTGGGTGGGGAAAGGCTGCCAGCCGCCTGGGGATGGATGGGTGATAACCCACCTCCTTGTCTGAGGGGCCAATTGAGAACCAGCTGGGGCCGCCTGACCCCCACCGCCCAACTCAGCCAGCAGTAGCGATTGGTGGGGGCTGCACCCTGCCAGTTCATTGTCAGGAGTCACACTTAAGTACCAAACTTGCACAGTCCCTCTCACTGCAACCTCTCACACGCCTCTGGAAGAGCAGGTAGGCCTGGAGGTTCCAAAGGTATGCATGAGGGAGGGGTTGCTAGGTGGTTGCAGAGTTTAATCTAAAGCCAAGGTGAGAGTGGAAGCCCACTTAAATACTAGCTAGATACTGGGGAAAGCCCACAGAGTCAGTGGTAAGCTATTGGAAGTGTGCTGTTTCAGTAACTTTCAGCACTTGCCTGTTATATACTAAGCATCTTTTCTGTGCCAGACATTGTGCTAGGATAAATTGTGTGAAAGATGAGACAACATGCGTCACGTTTTCTTTTCTTTGGAGAACACTGATGCCCTTTCCTAAAACCACTTATCAGAGTGGTGTTATTTACCACTAGGGCCTGCCTCACAATTAATAAATCATTTTATAGGCACTCACTTATTCCTGGCAACAGTTCTTTGCAAAGGACAACGATTGTGAATCCTATTTTATTGATAAGGCAGCTGAGGCAGTAATAGTGTAATACTTAGAATTTGGGGGATGCAAATGAGAATCAACCCATGTTAACTGGCTTAAGCAAAATAGAATGTGTATTGGCTACTTAATGCAATGATCAGTGGATAGGGTCAGACTCAGGTGCCACTGCCTCCACTCAGCAAACTCAGGACTCAGATTTCTTTGTCTCCTGGCTTTGCTCTCTGCATTGATTGGCTTCATTTACCGGTCTACAAAGTGGCAAGATGGCAGCAACAGGAATAGCCTCATGGCCTCTCCAATTTCATTGCCACAGGAAAAAGAGAACATCTCTTGCTGGTTGTGTAAGGTCAAACCTTAGGATTAGCTCTGTTTGCACCTGATTGGCTGTCCTATGTCACATGTCCATCCCTGAGCCAATCCCTGTAACCAGAGAATGGAACTCATTGGTTGGTTTATGGCCAATCACAGGCTTCATCCCAGGAACCAGATATGAAATCCTTCCCATACCACAGGGACCCAGATGGGAGCAGGGAATCCACAGAAGGAAATTAGGCCTGTAGAATGAATTCGAGGAAGCCAAAGCACAATAACATTCACTAGAGAGGGTGCACTGGTGACAAAGCCAGTCCTGGAAACCGAGACCATCTGAGTCATTTGGCTCTTTCCCCAAGCCACACAGGGAACTGGGAGGCAGAGGAAGAACAAGCATCCTAGCTCTAGCCACGGCCAACTTTTGGCTTTGTTTAGTATCCCTTCTAGAGCATCCTAAACAATGGCACTGAGAAAGGCCTCTGAGACCCAGAGTCAGCCGGGTAAAATGTGATTAGGAAGACACCAAGAATGCTGGATCCATCCCCATACAGTGACCTGGCCCATAGAGGCTGCTGGCGTCTCCCTCACACCTGGAGTGCATCCTGTACATCTCTGCCTGGGGAAATTCACTCATTGTTCAAGTCCATGTTCAAAAGGCCCCGTCAGAGTGAATCACTCCCTCTCATGTTCTCCTTATTGTACTCTTTTGAACTCTCACCCATCACAGATGTTAGGCTAGCCAATAGTTTGTGGGGGTTTCGTTTGTTTGTTTTTGCCAATAGATTTTTAGTTTGTCTGCTAACTTGGCTCAATTGGTAGTGACTGCCAGGTGATGGATTCTGAGTCTTAGCAGAAAGACTGCTGTGATTGATTAGTGATGCCTGCTGAGAGAGGCTGGGTGGTAACACAGGTATTGTATTAGTGAAGATGCTTTTGTAAGTAAAAAAAAAAAAAAAAAGATGCTTGTAAGTAAAGACAGCCAACTCAAGGTAGCTTAAGCTGAAAATACCATTTATTATAAGGATACAAAGGTTTGTTACAGGTCTTAAAAGCAGAAAATATGCTACAGCCAGACCTCGTGAGAGACCGGAGCCAGGAAAGCTATGGGCAACCAATTAGGTCCTCAGTGGTTGTCTATCCATGCTGGGCGCCGTAGCTCGCACCTGTAATCCCAGCACTTTGGGAGGCCAAGGCAGGTGGATTACCTGAGCTCAGGAGTTAGAGACCAGCCTGGCCAACGTGGTGAAACCCCATCTCTACTAAAAATACAAAAATTAGCTGGGCATGGTGGCACACACCTGTAGTCCCAGCTACTCAGGAGGCTGAAGCAGGAAAATGCCTTGAACCCAGGAGGCAGAGGTTGCAGTGAACCGAGATCACGCCACCACACTCCAGCCTGGGCGACAGAGCAAGACTCTGTCTCAATAATAATAATAACAATAATAAAAGTTGTCCTTCCTGCTGGGACCATATGCTCTCTCATCTTCTCTCTATACAACTGATTACTCACTTCCTATTTACAGATAAGCTGTCTTTGATTTTCCTTGCACAGGATAGAAGATGATCACACAAGATCCATATTCATATGGCCATCAGTCACATGTAGAGAAGGTCTCAGCTAGCCTAGCTTAAGTCAGTTAAGCTGATCTTAATCAACTATGTTCAGTGAGCGGGGTTCCTTTATAACTAGGGGAACCCTGTGTGAGAAGAGAGGAAACAGTTTTCAGGAAAAGAAGATCATCAAGGGCTGGACAGACCCTCTAAAAGGAAGCTCGTTTCTAATTATTCCATGTATTTGTGACCATGCCTTGATAGTAGTGGCAGTGGCCATAGGAATAATAGCAGTAGCAATAGTGGTGATGATGGTGCCAGGAGCAAAGACAGAGAAATTTAAAAAACTCAGACTTCCCTTTCAGGACTTGAAATCTAGGAGGGGAAAATGACTTAGACCCAACACAAACTTGGATAACTATTGAAAAATAAGTTCCTGGTAGGGACAGTATCATTGAGTCAAATCAGCCCACCATGCTCCTTTGCTCTCTCTTCACCATTTCTTTCAAATTCCACACAAGATGGGGCAATGCTTATTCATAAGCTTCATGATCATGTGGAGGTTCAGACTTATGACTGAAAGTGAGAGCATCTTTTCACCTGTTCCCTCCCCCTGGGACTCCCACCCCTCCACAGCAGTGGAGCAGTTGCCCCAGCAACAGCTTGGAGCAGAGCACATTAGTTCGATATCCAGCCAGCCCTCTGCCCTCTCTCTTTGCCATCTCCCTGTCAAATGTTGTCACATCCTGGTAATTATTTTAAAAGAAAAGAAAAACTATAATGATAAAGTCATACTGGAGCACAGGAAGCAATCAGTGGCCACCCTGATGTCATCAGGATCCCCATTTCCTTTCCCGCTAAGTACCCTGCCCAGAAAGTGCATTAAGAATCATAGAGTGGTGCCCTGAGCATTTCAGAGCTTTCATAAAAAGTCACAGCTCAGCTTGTGACTGTCTTGAAGGGATCAGGCCTGTGATTCTCTTTCTCTCTTGCTTGCGTTCGCACTCTCTTAAAAAGCCCCAATGCCTATTTTTTGGTTTTCTAATCAGATGCTTGCAATTGGCATTTTCCTCTTTTTCCTTTTCCTGCTAAAATAACATAACTGTGTTTACTTGCCTGAATTAAACGAAACTTCTATAAAAGAGCTGGGCGGGTATTCAGAGGACCAGGAACCTGAGCCCCTGATAAAGACAGAGCTGCAGGTGCAATAACTCAGTGACAGAAATTTCCAGGAGAAAGGGCAGCTTTGAGGAGAGGTTGGTGACAGCCGTCGCTGCCTGCTTGCAGCCTACTTGCCTGATTGATATATGGCTTCCCATACGTTACTGGGTTCCACATAAGAGGTTACCAGCTGTTTATCAGTTCATAAGCCAGGGGATTTTGCCCATCTGGCTACTCAGGGGAATCGAGGGTAGGAGACGGCCATCTGTCCCTCAGCCGTGGGTTACAGGAGAACCCTTCAACAAGACCGTCATTCGTCCATTCCCTCACCCAATAACCATTTTTTTAATTTAATTTTATTTATTTATTTTTTGAGACAGAGACTCATTCTGTCACCCAGGCTGGAGTGCAATGGTGCAATCTTGGCTCATCGCAATCTCTACCTCCTGGGTTCAAGTGATTCTCCTGCCTCGGCCTCTGGAGTAGCTAGGATGACAAGGGTGTGCCACCAACCCTGGCTAATTTTTGTGTTTTTATTAGAGATGAGGTTTTACCATGTTGGCCAGGCTGGTCTCGAACCCCTGACTTCAGGTGATCAACCTGCCTCGGACTCCCAAAGTGCTGGGATTAATTACATGGGTGGCATGAGCCACCGCACCCAGCCCAATAATCATTTATTGACATCCCTGATGGCCAACCCTGCCCCAGGGCTCTCCTCTCAAATAGGCAGCCTGTCTTCTCTTGCTCTGACCACCAGAATTCTGGCTTGAAGGATAGTTTAGGTCTATAAATGGCCTTGATCTTGCAGACCTCTGTTCTCACCTATATGTAAAATGGCAATCATGCTTGCCATGGAACTGCCTCAAAGTGGCCATGAGAATTCAAGGACTCCTTATTTTTCTCCAGACCTAAGAATGTGTCTGAGTTCTGATGCGTGGCATTTGGGGAGTATTAAGATCACCTGTTATATTGCTTGGCCAGCCAAAGTTCAAATTCCCACCTGGTTACTATCAGGGAGGAGTTGGGGGAGATTTTTGCAGCAAATTCATCTGCCCCAGAGTGAGAAGAATAACCCAGAAATGCCTTGCCAGGTTGAAAAGTGCTGTGAAGTGTGGTTGAAAACACAATTACTGTCTCTCAGGCAGGGCAGCTAATATATGAGCATGGTTGGACACTGCCTTTTATCACCTTGACTGCTGTTTCCCCAGAGCTGCATCCAGGTAGAACCATTCAGCTCCATGCTCCCTTTTTCGTTTCAAAGTGTTCCATTTTAATGAAACAGATATGAGGTCAGGGAACAGAAGTCACTTAAGAAGTAAATGCATATGCAAACCACTGTGTAACTCACTGCAATTGAAAATGCAGTAAAACCTTGATTAAGTGTGCTCCAAGTAACCAGAACTCTCAATTAACTAGGATTTATTTCTTAGAATTCTGCTTTTAGGGAAAAAGCATATGATAAAGGGAAGAAAAAAAATCTCCTCTCAGAATTTTTTTTTAAACTACTTCCAAGGTCTGCCTGAACTCAATCTACCTTCTACCTAATCTCCCTTTCCTTCTTCACATCCACCTGAAAACCTACAAGATGAAAGCTGATGTCCAGAGTGATCATCCTAAGATGTATAATGTCTGTTTGACTCTCTCGTTTCACAGAAGAGGGCCTGAGATCAAGAGGTGCAGTTACTTTCCCTAAGACACATAGCTAGAGGTAACCAGAAGCAAAGTCCCTTAGGTGCTCATCAAATGCTACAACTGTGGCATGGCACCACCCCCAACGTTAGCTGCCCAATCTTGGGTAGTCACTGAAATAGTTGCACATGAGCTAAAACCCGGAGAAGAAATAACGAGAGGGACTCAGCCAGATGATATCATTATCCAGGCAGCTGTGACCACATTACCCATCAGGTCAGTACCATCTGACTTTGGGACAGCAGTTGAACAGTAGCCAGAATAAAGTTCAATAGTCTTTCGAATTAGCCACCCTTTGGGTTTTGGTTATAATAAACAAGAAGCTTATTAATCTTTTTTTTTTTTTTGAGGCGGAGTCTCGCTCTGTCACCCAGGCTAGAGTGCAGTGGCGCAATCTTGGCTTACTGCAAGCTCCGCCTCCCGGGTTCACGCCATTCTCTTGCCTCAGCCTCCCGAGTAGCCGGGACTACAGGTGCCCGCCACTATGCCCAGCTAATTATTTTGTATCTTTTTAGTAGAGATGGGGTTTCACCGTGTTAGCCAGGATGGTCTCGATCTCCTGACCTCATGATCCACCCACCTCGGTCTCGCAAAGTACTGGGATTACAGGTGTGAGCCACCGTGCCCAGCCGAAGCCTATTAATCTTTTAAAAATTTTAAAAACCAAGCTGCTGGCTGACGTGGCCTCCTAGTGAAGACTTTTCTGACTTACCTGGGCAGTTTGTTGCCTCTTCTATGAATTCCTGTGTTCACATCAAGATGAATCTCTGTGTGTGTTTTTTTGTTTTTTGTTTTTTTTTGTTTTTCTCATGGCTGCTCTTAAGGCCAGGCTTAGAATAGGCAGTCACTTAAATAGCTGGATTGTGGGCCATCAGGAGGACAGCCCTCTCTCTGCTCTGGCCTCAAATATTCACTTTTTCTTGCTCAGCCTTAGAGGTGTCTTAAATTCCACTCCGAGTCATTCATAGGAACTTTTTGGATTTCAGCAGATCCAGGCCAGTCCTGAGCCTGCTTACCCTCAGAGGCCCTCAGATGTCTTCCCTGCTCTGCATCCTGGGGGCTGCCCTGCCAGCGGCATTGCCAGTGGGCTTCTGGCTAGGCTTGGCCAGGGGGAGGGCTGGAGTGAGCTTGAGGCAGGAGGGCAGGAAGAAGGGAGAAACCGGGTATCTTCCCCCTACCACCAAGTCAGGTGGCATCTCCACCATGGCTGAGTCTACTCTGTGGGCCCAGCTCCCTTACTCTAGTTCTGGCACTGGCAGGAAAGCCCAGAGTCAGTGCTCTGTTAATACAGTCTCCCCTCTCCTACTCTCGCAGCTTTCTGTTGTTAATCATGAGTTCCCTCACATGAGTCCCCACATTACATTCTCTCTGTTGAATTACCTGGTCCTGACTGGCCCCCGGCCACTTGCAGGATCCCTGTTGAAATGCAAAACCCCTGTATGCCTCCATCCTCAGTGTTTAGTGGAGGTATACCAGCGTATATCATGGCTTTCCTCCAGCAAGCAAGGCTCAGCGAAAGTTTGATCTATCAGCCTTTATCTACCTGATAAGAACCTCGAGTTAATCAGTCAACCAAAAAGCCAGTTAAAGCAGAGATCAGAAACCAAAGCTGCATGAATAACTTACAAATCTTATTATAACTTCACACATAGAAATGTACACTTCTCCACCAGTCTTTTGAGGTGGGTCAAGGCCTTTCATCTGCATATGAGTCTAGTGGTTAGGGTTCCCCCTCTATTCTTCTGGCATAAACCATCCCCATAAGGACTCTTCTGTGGTTTCTAGAATGGATTTATTAAAGTGGTATGAGAACTTAAAGACAGATGCAAAGCGTATTTGAGTGCAAAATCCTTCTAGGTTTCCAGTTTGCTTTCCAATATTGTATTATCTCCTCCACACCCAATTCAACAGCGTTTTTTAAGTGATTCACCTTTGAGTATATCAATTTAGTTTGCATGAAAACTTCAACTTGCTTTCTTTTTGTACTTCGATTTCATCAGTTTATGTGATATTTAAACTGTGAAGAACAATAACCAGTACAATTGGCATAAACAGGTTTGGGCCCAGCACAGCTGCTCCTTACCAGGCATGCAGCTTGGCTAATGGGTGCAGGGGCGTTGGGGCATACCAGAGCAAGGCTGGTAGCCTCCAGGGTTCACAACGTGTTAAGTTCATTACGTTTGCCGAGGGGATGGGAAGTGTTGACTAATGCTGTGAGCCTAGTGAGTGGAGGTGGCACTCCTCCTGTAATTTCCTCCAGGGCCCTGTGTCTGGAAGTGTCGACCCACTATGGAGAAACAAGCACTTGGGCTGATTGGGTGGATGGTGCCCTTATTATTGCAATATCATCATGTTAATGATTCTCAGAATGACATCCGCTGCCACAAATTCTATGATTGACATCCACACCCTGCATCTTTGCCAAGGTTCCTTCTTCCTGTGTCCTCATCTCTCCACCACTTGACCCGGGACTGAAGGAGTTGGGTGTGAAGAGAGGCACTGGCCTAAGCTTGAACACACAGAGCACTGGACTCTGCCAAATGGGATAAATGGAGGCCACCGAGTGGCCTCTGAAGGTATCATTGGACAATGATGAAGTGGCACCTTTCTTAAGGACCCACGATGGGTGAGATGGGCAGAGTCTTCCAGCACAGAACTCAGAAAAGATCACTAGGGTCCTGTTGGGAAGATTAGAGTTCTGGCCTACGAGACTCTGCCTCGCTGGCTGAAGCTGTTTGCTCACCTGCACAGTGAAGGAGCTGGGCCAAGCAGTCCTAAGATTTCCCTCAGCTGTTACAGCCCATGTGTCTAAAAGCTCTAATAAATGAGGCCCGCCCTGGAAATGCTTACAGTCCAGAGCTGTCTGATACAATAACCATGAGCTGCCTGTAGATATCAAGTGCTTGAAATGTGAACACCCCAAGTTCTGATGCACCGTGAATGTAAAATGCACACTGGATTTCAAAAACTTAGTTTAAAAAAGAACATAATATTTCTCATTATTGATACATCTCAAAACAATATTTAGGGCCAAGCATGGTGGCTCATGCCTACAATCCCAGCACTTTGGGAGGCATGGTGGCACATGCCTGTAGTCCCAGCTACTCGGGAGGCTGAGGTGAGGATCACTTGAGCCCAGGAGTTTGAGGCTGCAGTGAGCTATGATCACACCACTGTACTCCAGCCTGGGTGACAGAGCGAGACCCTCTCTTTTAAAAAAACAAAACAGAAACACCAATATTTGGCATATATTGGATTAAAATATATTGTTAAAATTAGTTTCCCTTTTTTTTCTTTTCCTTTTTATCATGGCTACCAGACAATTTTTAAATTGCATAGGTGGCTCACAGTGTATTTCTATTGGACAGCTCTGCTCAAGAGAGAAGCTGCACAAAGAGATAACTGGCACCCAGGCCACCTCTGCTTCAGGAGTTCAGAGAGGAAAGAGCACTGTGGGCTGGAGTCGTCTGGCAAGGGGGTGGAGGCAGTGGAACTGGAAGGTAGATGGGTCTGATTCTGGTAAGACAGGCAAGGGGTGGGTCTGTCTGGCCTAGGTCCAGCACAGTGGGGAGCAGGATCCCATCCTGCAGACAAGTGCCTGGCCGGCCAACTTTTCTGGAAGTGAAGGCTTTGGTAGGGACCATGGGAAGTTAAGGCTGGACAGATAGGCCTGAGTCATGCTGAGCGTTCATGGTCTCAGCCTCTGTCCACTTCCCCAGGACTCATCCCCAGTCCTCTGCTTCTCTCTTTGTTGGTGCTGATGCTCAGCCCAGCTAGAGGCCCACAGCAGGGAGAAGTAGCTGACGGAGGACTTGGTTTGTTCTTCCTGCTTTGCTTGTCTATAAGGCCTGCAGACAGCAATTGTTCAGGAAAGTGCAGGATTGCATCTGGAAGTCGGTAGGTGTCCTTACAAAGGACTTTTAACTCCCTGGGCAAGAATTCCTTTTGATAGCGATTGGAACCCCAGGATTAGGCAGGATAGCCAAGCACCAAAGCCCCCTGGTAGAGCTCTGCCATTAAACACACACGCCACCCCTGTCCCTGGCACTCACACCTCATTTGTCCTTGGTACACAGCGACAGTCCCTATGACTGGCCCAGCACCTGCTACCCTCTCACCTTTCCCTTTTATGATCTGAGAAAATCCGGGGGCTCATAGGAAAAACCACATGCTGTCTCTGGCTGTGGGTCTTTTCCTGGCACTTCCTGCAATGGGTCCCACCTTATGGGAACCTTCCTGAGCACTGGCCCCTGGCCAAGGGTCGGAAGGGCGTGGGACTGCCCACCTCACTGCCCTGTCACTGGCCACACTCCCACCTCCTTGCTGGTCTTGGGAAGAGAGAAATGCTACGAAGGGCCAGTGTCAACCCTGCATGATTGGTAGACTCACCCAGTCGGCTTTTAAACCATAGCCAGGCCTGACCCCATCTCCAGACTCTGATTAATTAAGCCACAGCAGCCAGTTTGTTTGTTTGTTTGTTTGTTTAGGCTTTCTATCATGGAGAACAACTGTTTAGGTTCAGGACAAAACTTTATCATCTTGCACCTCAAAGTGTGGCCCTTGAACCAGAAGCATCTGGTGTCACCTGGAAGCTAATCAGAAATGCAGACTCTTAGGCCCCACCCCATTCCTCTTGAGTCAGAATCCACATTTTAGTGAGAGCCCCAGGTGAGAGAACCATGTGAGAAACTCCACTGCAGTGGACATCAGAATCGCCTGGGGAGTTGGGGCAACTGGAAATCTAGGGCCCCACTTTCTGAACCTGACTCTTTTTTTTTTTTGGAGATGGAGTCTTGAGTCTCGCTCCGTCACCCAGGCTGGAGTGCAGTGGCATGATCTCGGCTCACTGCACCCTCCACCTCCCAGGTTCAAGCGATTCTCCTGCCACAGCCTCCCAAGCAGCTGGGATTACAGGCGCCCACCACCACACCCGGCTAATTTTTTGTATTTTTTAGCAGAGACGAGGTTTCACCATGTTGGCCAGGCTGGTTTCAAACTCCTGACCTCAAGTGATCCACCCGCCTCAGCCTCCCAGATTGTTACAGGCGTGAGCCACTGCACCCGGCCTAAACTTGACTCTTAGAAGTCCAGGGTGGGGAGCAGGAAGCCTCACTAAATCAGCAATTCAGATTATTCTAATTAATTGGAATAATTAGTTTAGGGCTTTCTCTTTTCAAAATACTTTTCTCTCCTGTGTGATCAGTAAACCGGGCTCAGGGAGGGTGAATGCACACTGCCCCCAGGTGAGTTGTGGTTTCAATTCAGCCCTCTTGCATCCAAGTATCTTCAGTGGCTACCCATTGCCTACCAAATTAAGGTCAAATTCTCCAGCCTGGCATTGAGGAAGCTCCGTAATTTGACCCCCTGCCCACTGCCAAGTCCACACCCATAATTTACTTCTTTTTTTTTTTTTTTTTTTTTTTGAGACAGAGTTGCACTCTGTCACCCAGGCTGAAATGCAGTAGCGCAATCTCTGCTCACAGCAACCTCCACCTGCCAGGTTTGAGTGATTCTCATGCCTCAGCATCCTGAGTAGCTGGGATTACAGGTATGCACCACCACACCCAGCTAATTTTTTGTATTTTTAGTAGATACAGGGTTTCGCCATGTTGGCCAGGCTGGTCTCGAACTCCTGACCTCAAATGATCCACGCACCTTGGCCTCCCAAAGTGCTGGGATTATAGGTGTGAGCCACCGGGGCTGGCCAGTTTCCTTCTATTAATGTATCCCACCAGCCAAAATGGAACCACTTGATCAGCTGAGCGCATTGTCTATATTCATTTTTTGTTCCTTTGTTTATACAGTTGTGTTTTTTTGTTTCTTTGATTAGAATGTATATCCTTCTCCTTCTCTGCCTAAAACTTATCCATACCTAAATATCGTTCATCCCTCAAGGCCTGTTTCTTTGACAGCCCAGACTCAGAGCAATGTGTCCCTCCTTTGAGCTCCTGAAGGGCCAGCTGAAGACTCTGTCATTGGGTTGGTGGAGGCCAAGATAAATGGAGTCTATGGAGTCCTTGCTTATTTCAGGGGGCCTGAGTTCTTTCTCCCCTGTTAGACTGTGACACTAAACAAAGGCACAGACAAAAGCTTTATGCTTTTATTGTGGCACTGCTGTCTTCCTGATCCCCTTTAGCACCGTGGCTTGTGCATGGTCAGGGCTTTGTTGATGTTTGATTGAAGGTGGATGTGGAGGATAAAATTTGGGTTACAAGGATGTTAGTGTGATGCTGATCACATATACTTGTGTACTTATGTATTAATATAAAGTTACTGTTTTAATCTTTTCAAAAGTAAGCAGTAGCTTTAAAGAATGAAAAGAAAGAATGAGGTTAAATGGAGGAAAAGGCTAAAGCAATTCAGGAAGAAATAAGAAAAATATGGAAAAATGCCCCCCCCACCACCCACTTTTAAAAGTAAGTAACCATGCTTTATTTTTTACTTATTTTAGAGAAAGGGTCTCATTCTGTTGCCCAGGCGAGCTTGGAGTGCAGTGGTACAATCACAGCTCACTGCAGCCTCAAACTCTTGGGCTGAAGAGGTGTTCCTGCCTCAACCTCCCAAGTAGTGGGTACTACAGGTACATGACACTGTGCCCAGCTAATTTTTTTTCTTTTTAATTTTTTTCTAGAGATGGGGTTTTGCTTTATTGCACCGGTTGGTTTTAAACTCCTAGCTTCGGAGGATTTTTCCTGCCTCAGCCTCCCAAGGTGCGGGGATTACTACAAGAGTGAGCTACCATACCTGGCCATAAATGCCTCCTTTGGCCTCTGCCAGACCAGGGTCACAGCTCTGATCACTTGGAATCAAATCTGAGAAGTGGGAGAGTAATGAGCATAAGAACATAGCTTATTGGGAATGCAAAAGGTCTGTAAGTCTCCCTGGCCCTAGCCAGCAGGAATTGTGCTTTAAGGGAGCACTGTGTTCAACATTTTCACATTCTCATAGAAACTCCAGTGTCTTACTTGTCACGAGACAACATTGGAGCTTTCCTGCCTCTTGCCTTTGTTCATAAAATTCAGATGCGTCCTTGCTTTTGGATGCTCTCATTGCCTTCTCCAGGCCCAGGAGCACAGTGAGCGCTCAATAGCAGGCAACCAAGGCTGAGGATCCAGTGCTGGAAGACTTGAAGTAAGTTTCAACCTCTCCTACTAACTATGTGCATAATCCTGGGCAGATCACCTCACATTTCTGACTTTCAGTGTTCTCATCTGGAAAATGAGGATCATTATAGTTACTTCTCAGAATCGCTGGGAGGAGTTACGGAAAAACAATATATGTTAACCCTTTAGCACAGTGCCTTGTAGGAAGTAAGCACTCAACAAATGGTAGCTATTATTATTATTATTTGCAAAGTGGGAATAACAATGCCCACTCCAGCACAGAGTTCGATTAAATAAATTGTATTAAATTTAAATAAGGTGGTAAACATTCAAGTGTTTGCAAAGTCTAAAGCCTGTTGCACATCACATATTCGTTCACTTAACAATTAGTACTAAGCCTGTTCAGCCTGCTGCAAGAAGATCAAGGACACACAAGACAGAGCCCTCAGAATCCAGGAAGGGAGATAAAGTTCACATGCATCTCCAAGGCTGCAGAGAGGGAAAGATGACTTCTCCCTGAACAGGCGGTACTCTTTACTGAGAACCCTGAAGTGTGGGCTCCATTGTGGTGGATGAGACAGGACTCTGGAGGTGATGAGAGTAGGAAGGCATTCCAGGCGACGGAGAGGCTTGTGTGAGCAATGGGACCATACACAGGGTGTTAGGGAACAGAAAGTGATCTAGATTATGGAACATGGGGTGCCGCTCTACAGGGCAGTAGGTAGGAATGCAGGCTCTGGAGCCTGCCTTCTGAAATTCAGTTTCAACTCTACCATCTCCTAGCTGTGTGACCTTGAGTATATTTCTTAACCTCTCTGTGCCTCGATGTCCTCACCTATAAAATGGGGATGATAATAATAGTATCTACCTTATGAGGTTGTCGTGAGGATTAAATGAGATAATACATACTCTTGGATCTGTACAGTGGGGTGCAGTCTAAGAGCTTGGTGATTTCTTCCTGTGGTTAGTGGGGAACAGCAGAGAGAAAAAGAAAAGCCCAGGAAGCAGGCAGGGGCAGAATGAATGCCAGGTTCAGGAACTGTCCTTCGTGACAAAGGTGGGGACCTGTCAAAGGTGATTGAACAAGAGAGTGACATGATCCAAGTGGCTTGCAAGAAGATGAGTCAGCCAGCAATGTTCAGAGTAAGCCAGCTCAGGGAGAGAGGACAGGTGGCTCCGCTGCCCAGCCTGTGGCTGAGATGGCCTAGGCATGGTCAGGCAGGGATCCTGGGGAACCAGAGCCCCTCAGAGGCCGCCCACCAGGGCCACAGTCACCGAATCTGCTGCTGGAGCCAGGCAGGGCCCGTGGCCAGGCAGGGAGGGGTCTCTGAAGATTCCAGACATATATTCGTCCCAGAGTCTGTGTGGCCACCATTCTTTACAGTGAGCCCAAAGCCCAGTTCTTCATGACCAATACTCAGTTTTCCCCTGAAGATATTTACTATTAGATAATAATGATAACTAATGTTTATTGAGTACTTCCTGCCAGCCAGGAATTGTTCTAAGTACTCAAAGTATTAACTCTTTTAATCCTCACAACAACCCTAGGAGGTAGAATTGACTCATACTCCCCACTTGACAGAGGAGGAAACTGAGGCACAGAGACATTCAGTCACTTGCTAAGAATCACACAGCTAATGAATAGCAGAGCAGGGATCCAAACCCTGGTCTAGGGCTGCCTTTTCACGTCTTCTACTCCTTGTTAGTTCACGTTTGTCAGGCAGGAAAAAATCATGTCTCATTTGAGCCTGTGACAAACGTCTCTAGTGAGGAGACTTCTCCTGGGGGAGAGGTGATGGGCCCCTTTGGGTAAACATCACAAGGTAAACATGCTTGGATGATGAAATGGGACCTTTCCCTCCCTCTTGCGCACCCTCTTTTCCCCAGCACACTCCCAGCTCTACCTCCAGAGCCTGCTCTCAGGATAGAGCCTAAGGCCCCTTGAAAGCAAGGTCTGTGTCTTCTTCACCTTTTTACCTACCCCCACCCGCCCTGCCATAAAACCCAGCAGAGGACCAGGCTCAGGGTAGGCCCTTGAGTTCAGCTGTATTGATCTGGATTAACTCATCCATAATGAGATGTAATTGACTGATAAGATGTTAATGACACCATTCCCGGGGGCTGGGCATTTTAATGTGGGCTAAAGTACAGGTTTGGCTTGCCCCAAAGGAATGAAGGTTTGATTGTGGAATGACGGGCATCAGTCAGCGGGGACGCTTCAGGGGTCAGTAGTAGTGACAGAGGTTCACTGAACAGAGGTTCAGACAAAGGGGTTTGGGTGACAAAGTCCCTCTCTGGCTCCCAGATACCATACCCCATACAAGCAGCCACCATTTCTGTCTCTGCCTTGCCAAGTGCTTCAAACTCAACATACTTCCCAGGTCCTGAGGCGCATGAGACCCATGCTAACCCCTGAGGAGGGCAAGAAGTGGGTGGGAAGGCCCAGCACTGACCCGGAGAGTTGAGGAAGCCAGGCTGGGCCGCACTGGGTCTGAATCTGTGTAAACACCAGCCACGGGGCCCAGGGTAGGGGTGATAGGGCGAGTGGGGCCTGAGTCATTCACTCCTCTGTGGCTCACAGGCATACTGTGGGTCCAGGTTCATGCTGGATGCCCCAGGAAAGTGCAGACGTGCCCAGTGGAGTCAGGTCAGAGGAGCAGAGGAGCTGCAGGGACCTCAAGAGCCACCTGCCACCACTCCTGTGAGTCAACCCAGAGCTAAAGGTGGCTGCTTCCTAATATGACAAGTGAAATGAAATAGAGTGTGACATGAAACCTTCTCAAAACCACAGGGCGAAGAGACCTAAGCCCCCATCGTGGGGAGGGGATGGCACATCATCTGGCAGGACCTCATTTCTGCAGTCCCCCAACCTCTGGCCTCTGATCTTTGCTCCCCACTGCCCCACCTTCCTCTGACCCAGGATGAGGCCTCTGAAGGTTGAGCCTTCCCTGAGACCTTTCATTCTCTCCTTAGTTGCTCTGGGGATGGGGGACGTGCCCCACTGCTTCCTTCCTCAACACCACCCTTCAGCACAGTGGGACACCCACCAGGGGTAATGGAAAAGGAAGCTGGGTGCAGAGGAGGCCTCATGCCCGAGGAAGGTTCTGGAAGTCTCCTTCGGTGTGGAGACCTTCCATAGGCACAAGGGAGGAGGCTGTCCCTGCAACGACCCTGGAGAGTCGGTCTCAGGTCGTGTTTAAAGGCCTGCTTCAACCAACAGGATTGGAAGTTCACCAGATGGGTCCACTGAAGTCCTTCCTTTCTTCAGGGACAAGATAGGAGGGGAAAGTAAGTTCCTAATATGGGTTGCTAAAATAAGGCCCTTTATAACCTCATAATCAGAAGGAACAAAGGAGTTTCCTTAGACAGCCACCATTTACAGTCAGGGGAATTTCTTTAATTTCATTTTTTTAAGGGCACTGAAATGGATTTTGCTACTGTATGGAGCAGTAAAGCCCCATTATGACAAATTCCATTACAGAGGAGCATTCAGTGATTAGAGATTTCCATGTCCCAGCAAATGGCCTATGGAAACAGGGCTTTGT